>NC_083896.1:50159134-51560384 GCF_032452875.1 Bos javanicus | reverse complement strand
TACGAAGGGCATGCTCACGTACACGCACGTGTCTGTGTGCGCACGTGTCTGCCTAGGCGTTTCTAGTGTGCGTGTATGCTTGCGTGTATATACGCAGAGGCATCTATACACATACGTACACGGATAGACACAGGCGTGAACACACATGCTCACATGTGCAGAGACGTCGGGATACATAGGCACACACACACACATACACGCGGACGTGTCAACGCATCTAGACGCACGTATAGTGTGTATACGTGTGATGTCTGCGCACAGGTGTGGATGCACGTCTATGCGTACCCGTACGTGCATGCTTGCATAGACACACATATCTGCGTGTGTATGTGCACACGTGTATGTACACACGTATACATACGTACGGACGCATACGCAGACGCCTACAGAGAGCGTATGTACGTCCACACAGACGCACGCGTGAATCTGTGCCTACGTACACACGTGTGTATATATACGTAGACGTGCACGCATGTACGTATGTACAGGTGCCCGTGTGCATCTAGAGTGCCTATACACAGATCGATGTGCATAGATGCACACACATGTATACGCATACGCAAACGCGCGCGTGTATACATACATGTACATGTGCATCAGTGTATATGTGCATCTATACCCATGTGTCTGCGTGGATGTCTACGTGCGCGCGTGTGTGGTGTGTGTATCTATAGGTGTACATTCGTACATATATATACTCACAGACACACACGTACACACCCAGACGGAAACACACATCCGTGTGTGTGTGTGTGTGTGTGTGTGTGTGTCTGTCTGTCTGTCTGTCTGTCGGTCGGTCGTGTGCGCGCACACGCCCGTATATACAGGGAAAGCACAAGCATATTGCAAAAGGGGCTTTTCTGTCCAACACCGATCAAGGCGTCAGACACCTCAACCTCCAAAAGGGAAACAACCCCCGATGAGCGAAGTGGGCAGGAGGCCCGAACAGACCCCTTCCTTCCAAAGAAAGGTGGAACAGGCAGACACCCAGAAGCACAAGGTAGAACACACATCCACGGCAGGGCTGGGCTGGGCTGGGCTGAGCTGGGGCTCCTGGGGGTGGGGGCGGGCTCACGGAAGCACCCCACCCCGGGGCGTTTCCCTGGACAATGATCCTTCTCATTCGGAGGGGAAAGGCCCAGGAGCCGGGAATCGCAATCACGACAGCAAGTTCGAACCATCAGAGGACAGTGGCTCCTGATGGATCGAACGCGTCTTTTCTGCAGCTGAGAAAACTGTGGGCGGACTCAGAGAGATCAGATCTCATCCCCTGGCGCCTCACAGACAGAGAAACCACATCCCTAGGGAAAAGAGTCCTGCGATGTACACTCCCCCAAAGATTCCCCCATTCGACCCAACCCAGCAACTCCACAGGGTGACCACGGAGGGAAGGGACAAAGAAGATACGGATGTGTGCATGTGTGGGATCGACCCCTATACCTAGGTCGACTTCCGTACACACATCATGATAGAACTCTGTCTGTGTGCCTATGCCTGGATCTATTCACGTGCACGCGTGCTCACGCGCATGCAGACACACACACACACACACACACAGAGGAATGGGACTCAACCACCAGAAGGGAATGAAATCTCACAGTCTGCAGGAACCTGGAGAGACCTTTAGAGGGTATTATGCTACATGAAATACCTCAGATCAGTCGTTTCCATGCAGAACCTACCAAACCATACACGGTGAACAGAACAGAACCAAACAGAAACAGGCTCAGACATACTACAAAGGAACACACGGGGGGGGGGGGGGCTGGCCAGAGGAGGGAGGGGCGGGGGAGGGGGAACTGTGCAGGGCGGGGGGGGGGGGGGGGGGCGGGGGTGAGGAGAGAATGAGTGAGTGCCCCTGGCGAGGGAGACAGACGAAGTGGTGCAACCTTCCACTTATGAAATACATGAGTCACGGGCACATCATCACACCAAATGTCATTTGCCGTGACACCAGGTGGTGACGGACAGTCACTAACTAGATGTATCCTGGTGATGGCTGTGTCATGTGCTACACTAAAACATCGTCTGTACAGCTGAAAATTAAAGGGGGAACGCCACCCCCCAAAGAAAAAGGAAAGGAAGAAGGAAGGAAGGAAGGAAGGAAGGAAAGAAGGCAAAAGTAAACGTTGGCAGTCAGTTAGACGTCCGTTTGAGAAGAGTGGGACTTCTGTGTGGGGGGGGGTGGGGGGGGGAGAAACTAGGGTGAGGAGGAGGAGGAGGAGCAGGAGGAGGAGAAAGAAAAGGACCCGATTGCCTTGAGGGG
This sequence comes from Bos javanicus, assembly GCF_032452875.1. Lineage (NCBI taxonomy): Eukaryota > Metazoa > Chordata > Mammalia > Artiodactyla > Bovidae > Bos > Bos javanicus. Next base: position 51,558,118 of record NC_083896.1, on the reverse strand, counting down.
GAGGAGGAGATGAAAGATCCCAAGAGTGGACAGGACGGTCAGGTGAGTGCCATAGGGAAAGGAAACGAAGCCAAGCAACCGAACACACTCCCAACGGTGGTTTTGTTCAGTCCAAGATCAAGATGGGGACAGCACGGTGTCCTCCAGCACACAGCGACACACAGGCCTCACTCGGCAGGGGGAGTTGGGGATAACCCTGAACGCCGAAGCGGACAAAAGAAGCCATCACGTTCATCCATGGCTGAAAAGTACCATGGTCCCACGACATTCCAAACTCCTCTCAAACCATTGAAAGACTCTCTCCCTCACTCGCCGTTCAAAATGTAGAGAACAGGAAAGGAGCGAAACGATGGTGGGTGGCTGGCTGGCTGGCTGGATTTCCGTGATGGTGTGATTAGGGAACACATGGACAGAAAAGCATCCGATTCACTTGTGTAAAGAATCTCTCTTGCCTTCTCGGCCTGGTGTCTTTCCTCTGTCTGGATGATTCCCCTCCCCCACCCCATCCCCCCAGTCCCAGCTTGAAGATCAGCCTCCAAAACGAAGCCCTTTGTGCTCTCCAGGTCCCGCCGCCACGATCTCTTCGGAGCGCCCTTCCGAAGGGGAACGTTTTCATCCACGTCATCGCCCTGAGACAGCTTCAGCCTGTCCCTCCCCTCCCCCACCCCCCCCCCCCCCCCCCCCCCCCCCCCCCCCCCCCCCCCCCCCCCCCCCGCCCCCCCCCCCCGCCTCCCTCTCTCCCTCCTGCTCCTCTTCCCCCTCCTCTGAACTGTCGAGCTCCCCTCTCGCTGGCCTCTCACCCCACACGGTGACAGTGTTGGCCTAGGTATGCTCAGGTGTCTCCTAACTGCATCCGAGTGGACTTCCACTGTTTCTCAGCTGCGTCGTTCAGGGACCATGTTTTTCCTGGCCTTTTCCGCGGGTGGGGGAGACCCGGACGGGCCGGGGCCAGGAGGGGTGGGGGAGCCTGCGTGTGGGGGGAAGGGTGGGGGCAGAGAGGAGGAGGAGGAGGAACAGGAACACAGCTCCCCAGCGCCAGTGTGTGCCTGCGGCCTGGAAAAGAGATCACGCACCAGGCTGGCTCCGAAAAGGGGATCGGTCAGGAGACCGGGCACGTTTGTGCTTCGCAGAGTCCCTGCAGATCGAACAGGCAGTGGCAAGTTTGGGGCTTCCCACACTTAGAACTGTTCACCCATCGTGGACACAGGCGTCTGGCACACCGGGGGTTAGGCTCTCGGTGCGATCGATGTCCACAAGCCGTAGCCACTGAAACGTGTGCACCCTGGAGCCGCCGCCGCCGTGCAGAGGGAGATCTCATCCGGCTCCACGGGTCCTTCCCGTGAGTAGGCCGGGATCTCAGGAAGCACAGACATCCAGAGCATTGAGTGAACCTGACCGTCACGCTTTCCGAATCCAAGTGAACCAGAAGGGAGGGTCCCTCACGTGTGGGTTTGTCTTTCCATCGGAGGCATCCTCTCTTGGAGCCGATTAGGGTGCCGCGGGCCCCGTGGAGCAGAGAAGACAGAGAGTTCCCTTCGGTCCCCTGCTCCTCCCACGGGCGCGCACGGGCACGCTCCCCAACGGTCCTAGGAACATCCTGCCCCAGAGGAGTGTGCCGGCCGGCCACAGCCCACCTACAACGGAGGCGTCCGTGTCCGTCCGTGTCAGTCATCCTCGTCCAGAGTCCCCTGTCTGCCTGCCCTCGCCTTCACGCCTGGCACTGTCCGTCCATTCTGTAGGTTCATATCGAACCTGCCCAGAGCCCGGCGGCATCTTCCCGGATCAGGGATCGATCGAAAACACCCTGTCCCCTGCCTCATCGGCAGGTGGATTCTTCACCACTGGACCACCAGGCAGGGAAGTCCCTTCACAGCCTTCTAAAATCATCTACCCCGAAACAGTCCACGTCGTCCTCCAACTCATTGGACCATCACGACTGAAATGAAGGAAAATATGTTCGTTCAAGAATGTCTTCACTCCTCAGTGCTTCTTGCTTTAGAACCACAAAGGCATCTCTCTCTCTCTCTCTCTCTCTCTCTCTCTCTCTCTCTCTCTCACACACACACACACACGAACAGAGGTGGGCTCATAGTCCAAAAGAAACCAACGTTTGTGTGTATCCATCCCACTTGCTGTGGCTGTCATGCCGTCAAAGAAGCTGATCTGATACGGAATCTGATGTCTTCTTCTCTAGGACACGTCGAGAGGCAGCAAGCGTGCCAGTTTGTGAGCACCGAAGGTCAACCCGGCATGATGGAGCCCGGCCAGGTGTGTGCTCAGAGGCCCATCTAGATTCGAACTCCAGTTCCTGGAGGGGAGCGGTGGGAACAGGAGTGTGGACTGCGAGTCCAATCCTCACCTTACAAAAAGGCAAAATCATCCCCTTCCTCCCTTATCGGCGTCTGCACGGCTCCTCCTGGACTCAGGGATCCCATCGAAAGGACGTACAGGTTGTGTCCTTCTCCCTGGCCCGATCGTTTCGAACCTCTCCAGGAAAAAGCGGTGACGTCAAGAGATCCGTCTTGAGTTCGGGACTGGGGCTCCCCCGGGGGCCCCGTGGTCAACGATCCCGTGCCCATGTAGGAGACGTGGGTTTCACCCCCGGTCCGGGAAGAGCCCACACGCTACCCATACACCTCGGTGATGGAGTCTGTGCTCTAGATCCTGGCCGCTGCGAGTGTTGAGCCCACACCCAGCAGCCACTGAAGCCCACGTGCCCCGGCGCCCCTGCCCTCCAAGAGGAACCACAGCCACGAGAAGCCCAGACACACGACCGTAGAGCGACCCCCTCTCTCCACAGAGAGAGAACAGCTTGCACGGCCACGAAGACACAGCATGCCCCCACAGACATCAAATACGTCCAATGATCGTCGAGCGAGACGGCCTGCCTGAGATCGGACGCGATCGGCCAATACCTAGTCCCGTCACTCGGGAAGCTCCCTGAATCTTCTGTCGATACACATAAAGAAACCCTAGCTCACTGTGCCATGGGCAGCGCGGGGAGCTCTCCGTACAGTGCTGAGAGCACCGTGGAGACGTGACCCGTGGGCACCGTGAGCATGACTGTTCTCACGAAGTCCCTCACAGTCCGGGCCCTGGAGATCGGCCCACGCGGACCTGCAGGCGATGGACGGCCATCCCTCTCGGCTCCCTGTGCGCTCACGGGTCCAGGTGTGCCGTGCCCCCAGCATCCGCTCGCATCTTCTGGGCCTGTCTCCCCCGTGCTGCTCCACTGACTTGGAATCCTTCTCCCCTCTCGTCTCGTCTGACACGTTTTCTTTCCTGTTCGACCATGTCTGGTTCCCCGGGCACCACTTCCCATCGTTCTTCTCGTCTCACCGCCCTCGTCTCGTGGAAATCATTCTCTGTGTCTCCGCTCTGTTCCCTAAGAACTCTGTCATCCCTCCACTCATCTGGGGATCGACTGGCACCTAGGCAACCCCGGTCCGTGACAACCGTGTTTCCGTGTCTATCGAATGACATGCCGACCGCAGGGGGCTCGTGGACGCGTACGAGCTGTGGAAAGCTGGCACCGGGGAATCATCCCGCGGACACACCCTCCGGTTCCACGGTGCTCACAGGAGCGTTTGGGTCGTCGTCGTCGTCACCGTATTCCCTAAGACGTACGCAGTCACGTGGATTCAAAGGGCGTCTATTGGAAAAGAACGGATCGTTCCCCGGATCACCGGAGAAGGCCACGGCAACCCACTCCAGTCCTCTCGCCTGGAAACTCCCATGGGCGGCGCCTGGAAACTCCCATGGGTGGAGGAGCCCGGTAGGCCGCCATCCACGGGGTCGCTAAGAGCCGGACACGACTGAGAAACTTCACTTTCACTTTTCACTTTCATGCATTGGAGAAGGAAATGGCAACCCACTCCAGTGTTCTTGCCTGGAGAATCCCAGGGACGGTGGAACCTGGTGGGCTGCGGTCTATGGGGTCGCACAGAGTCGGACACGACGGAAGTGACTTAACGGCAGCCGCAGCAGCAGCAACTGGATCACCTCAGAAGGACTTAGAAACGAGTCTCGGTGGAGAAAGGATGGATCCTGCCAACCATCTCACTTCTGGGTAGACCTTGAAAGAAAATAAAACCTGAAACTCGAAGAGAGAGGCCTGCACTCCCAGGTCCATCGCAGCATCCATTCACAAGAGTCAAGATGGGGAACCAGCCGAAGTGTCCATCAAGGGAAGACTAGATCAAGAAGATACACGATCCAGGTAGAGATCGATCGATAGGTAGATCTAGGTGTCCCAGGTAGCCCCAGGAATGAACACAGTCTTACATCGTGATCGCATGGATGGGACTTAGGGAGGGAGTGATGCCCAATGAAGAAGTCAGGTAGAGAAAGAAAAAGAGTTTCTCCTGTCACTTACATGCCATGCAAGGCCACCTAAAACAATGAAAACAATCATCACAGAGCGGCTGGGGGAGGGAGACATGGGAAGATGCTGATGTAACGGCGGGGCGGCGGGGGGGAACTTCACGGATAAGGTACATATATACTGTCTACGTCACAAAGAGCACGGTGATTCTAAAGAATAGTATTAGTATTATCATCATCTCATATTCGGAGAAGGCAACAGCACCCCACTCCAGTCCTCTTGCCCAGAAAATCCCGTGGACAGAGGAGCCCGGTAGGCCGCAGTCCACGTTGTCGCACAGAGTCGGACACGACGGAGTGACTTCCCTTCCCGTTTTCCCTTTCACGCCTTGGAGAAGGACATGGCAACCCACCGCAGTGTTCTTGCCTGGAGAACTCCAGGGACGGGGGTGCCCGGCGGGCTACCGTCTACGGGGTCGCACAGATTCGGACACGACGGAATCGACTCAGCAGCAGCAGCAGCATTATCATATTCGAAAGTTGCCATGACCGTGGACATGACTCATTCACTTCCCATACAATGGAAGAAGGACATGGCAACCCACTCCAGTAGTCTTGCCTGGAAAATTCCATGGACGGAGGAGCCTGGTAGGCTACAGTCCGTGGGGTCGCAAAGAGTCCAACACGACTGAGTGACTTCACTTTCTTTCGCATACAGTCATGACATGTATGGGTTGTGATCAAGCTATGAGCTACCGCTTGGGTGGTCATGAATGATTCTTTTGCAACAGACAGGTACATCAAGTCACCATTCTGTACACTTTAGAACAGAGGATGTTGTATGTCCTTAACGAAGAACATTCTATTTCAATACACCGGGACATGAAACACATAACATCACCTAGTTTTATTATCTTTCAATGAATGGTCAGTATTGGCTGCACGCCAAAAAAAAAAAAAAGGAAAGAAAGAAAAAAGAAAAGAAAGCTTTATTGTGTGTGGGGGTGGGGTGGGGAGGGTCTTAGATATTGCCATGCAGGGACACAGATTTCAATAAAACCCAGGGAATGTTCCACAGGAAAGAGTCAGGGGCCTAGAAAGCTGAACCTCGTGAGGTTGTCAAGCCAGCTGAGAGCAATTAGGATTTGCTGTCATGCAACAAAGGACATGTTTCTTCTTCCAGGGTAGACGGTCACAAGGTATTTAGGGAAAGGGGACGTTGTGAGAGGTATCTTGAATTTCGGGAACACTGTTTCCTTAGATGATCTGGAGGCCTCTGGGACCCAGTCAGTGCTCCAAGTGGACATTCCATCCAGACTGAGACACACGGACCTCTTCCTCGATGGCCTCCCCTCTCTATTTGGGGGAGCTCTCTCAGCCATGCTGATTCCACTTGGATGTGTCTTTCCCACGTCATTCCCACTGCATTCAAAGATATCCTTCCATCGTTTTCTAAAGAGACCCGGTGTATGTATCTTTTGAGAGATGATGAGCATCAGACACGATCCCTCTCCGTGGCGTGGTTTCGGGCATGACACACCAATATGGGGACACATACATTCCACGTCCCTCTTGGCCATCGAGAAAGGCCGTGTACGGCACGTGATGCCATGGGACCGGTGAGGTCCTCGGGTTCAGCCCTCCCTCGACTTGGCTGTGGTCTTTGGTTTTATTCTGTTCCGTGTGTGCTTTCTGACCCACGTGATCTCTCCGGATAGGGCACCCCATCCAAGCTCAAACCCATCGAGTCTGTGTGACTCCTATTCACGCATCAGGTGGGGATATCGACGCCCTCCACGTGGATCCATAACAATCGCCATTCTGGGTTCAGGAGGATCCTGTTGTGTGTTCTGGGCGCGCTACGTGCTGTCCGTGTGAACTGTGGAATGAGGTTCGTGACATTGAACAGGAGACAGGAATCAAGACCATCCCCATAGAAAAGAAATGCCACAAAGCAAAATGGCTGTCTGGGGAGGCCTTACACATAGCTGTGAGAAGAAGAGAAGTGAAAACAAAGGAGAAAAGGAAAGATACACACATCTGAATGCAGAGTTCCAAAGAATAGCAAGAAGAGATAAGAAAGCCTTCTTCAGCGATCAATGCAAAGACATAGAGGAAAAGCACAGAATGGGATAGACTAGGGATCTCTTCCAGAAACTCAGAGATACCAAAGGAACATTTCATGCAAAGATGGGCTCGATACAGGACAGAAATGGTATGGACCCAACAGAAGCAGAAGATATTCAGAAGAGATGGCAAGAATACACAGAAGAACCTTACAAAAAAGATCCTCACGACCCAGATAATCACGATGGTGTGATCCCTGACCTAGAGCCAGACATCCTGGAATGTGAAGTCAAGTGGGCCTTAGAAAGCATCACTACGAACAAAGCTAGGGGAGGTGATGGAATGCCAGTGGAGCACTTCCAAATCCTGAAAGATGATGCGGTGAAAGTGCTGCACTCAATATGCCAGCACATTTGGAAAACTCAGCAGTGGCCACAGGACTGGAAAAGGTCCGTTTTCATTCCGATCCCAAAGAAAGGCAATGCCAAAGAATGCTCACACGACTGCACACTTGCACTCATCTCACACGCTAGTAAAGTCATGCTCAAAATTCTCCAACCCAGGCTTCAGCAATATGTGCACCGTGAACTTCCTGATGTTCAAGCTGGTTTTAGAAAAGGCAGAGGAACCAGAGATCCGATTGCCAACCTCCGCTGGATCATGGAAAAAGCAAGAGAGTTCCAGAAAAGCATCTATTTCTGCTTTATTGACTATGCCAAAGCCTTTGACGGTGTGGATCACAGTAAACTGTGGAAAATTCTGGAAGAGATGGGAATACCAGACCACCTGACCTGCCTCTTGAGAAATCTGTATGCAGGTCAGGAAGCAACAGTTCGAACTGGACATGGAACCACAGACTGGTTCCAAATAGGAAAAGGAGCTAGTCAAGGCTGTCTATCGTCACCCTGTGTGTTTAACTTATACGCAGAGAACATCATGAGAAACGCTGGACTGGAAGACACACAAGCTGGAATCAAGATTGCCGGGAGAACTATCAATCACCTCAGATATGCAGATGACACCACCCTTATGGCAGAAAGTGAAGAGGAACTCAAGAGCCTCTTGATGACAGTGAAAGAGGAGAGTGAAAAAGTGGGCTTAAAGCTCCACATTCAGAAAACGAAGATCACGGCATCCGGTCCCATCACTTCATGGGAAATAGATGGGGAACCAGTGGACACGGTGTCAGACTTGATTTTTCTGGGCTCCAAAATCACTGCAGATGGTGACTGCAGCCATGAACTTAAAAGACGCTTACTCCTTGGAAGGAAAGTGATGACCCACCTAGATAACATATTCCAAAGCAGAGACATTCCTTTGCCAACAAAGGTTCGTCCAGTCAAGGCTACGGTTTTTCCTGTGGTCATGTATGGATGTGAGCGTTGGACCGTGAAGAAGGCTGAGCGCTGAAAGAATGGATGCTTTTGAACTTGGTGGTGTTGGAGAAGACTTCTGAGGGTCCCTTGGACCGCAAGGAGATCCAACCAGTCCATTCTGAAGGCGACCAACCCAGGGATTTCTTCGGAAGGACCGATGCTAAAGCTGAAACTCCAGTCCTTTGGCCACCTCATGCGAAGAGTTGACTCATTGGAAAAGACTCTGATGCTGGGAGGGATTGGGGGCAGGAGGAGAAGGGGACGACAGAGGAGGAGATGGCTGGATGGCATCACTGACTCCATGGATGTTGAGTCTCAGTGAACTCCGGGAGTTGGTGATGGACAGGGAGGCCTGGCGTGCCGCGCTTCATGGGGTCGCCAAGAGTCGGACATGACTGAGCGACTGATCTGATCTGATCTGATCTGATGTGCTGTCCGTGATCTCACGTGCCTTTCGGGCATGGGTGATGGAGACGGACACCAAGCGGCAGGGCGGCCATCTGGCATCTCGGCCTAGAGCGGTTTCACAAGTTCAGTCTAATTGGGAAGTCTGAAATACAGATGGTATATTTCATGTTCTCTAATAACCTCAGATTTACATCCATGAAATGATGAAAATACAGAACCTTCCAAAAATAATGGATAGTATTTTATTTAGCTAATACTACATATGAAAATGATTCACATATCTTTAAAAATAGCACTTTCGTGTTTTTCCATTATGGTCTCTTCCAGATGTTGCAGATGACCTTGATTAAAAATGCAAAGTCATGTGCCTGAAGCATGGTGAACATACCAAAATGTCAGTTTAAATAAAAATTTATTGCAGGGCTAGACAGAGATGATGGGTGGCACATGCCCAAAATACACGGAACTTCTTGCAGCATTTCATCAAAGCATTTTTCTAGGCAATGTGCGAGAGTGGCCTGGTTAGCTGTTGCAAACCTCTTGGTTTGGGAATAATTTATTCTTGAAGTTTCCACATATGTCAGGTCATGGTATTCCTGTAAACCTCCAACAAGATAAATATTGTTCTCTATTCTGCAAATTTCTATTAGCATATGAATGGAAATATATTAGACTCAAAAGTCTGAGCCTTGACAACGGGCGTATCCTGTATATCTCAGGCTATAGGCAATATACATAAATTGAAGAAATCAGGGATAAAGTATAAAGGTTAAACTTAAAGAAACAGACCTAATGCGGGGTCAGATTTATTATTCCTTGCTGCAGCCTCAAGGTAAATGCTGGGGTGCCCAGCCCATTCTTGGGAAGATTCAGTGTTTATTTGAACTGTGTCCAGCAATGCAGCTTCTCCTCTACTGGAGTTGGAACTGAGATTTAGTGTTTGCAGCTACTTAGTTCTATTTCAGAACATCTATCAGGAAGGATCTTAATAGTGTTTTTGTCATGTCCCTGAAAATATACTAGAGAACATTCAGTGCAGTTCTCATAGCCAGAGACTTGGAAAATTAAGGAGGCACTAGAAATTATACCTTTAGTTATATAGTATCTTTCCTGGAAAATAAGATGCTCTTAAACCCGAATTGTGTCAAACAGTAGCATGGATAAGAATTGCATTATCCACAAGTTTCAGTAAAGCTGGCTTTCCCTCTCCTTTATTATATACATTGTTAACAAAATTTTAGAACTGGACACTTGATTGCAACAAAGAGGCATTCTATTTGGAGTTTATTGGACTGCAGCCAGGAGAGGAGCAGAGCTGACTGGTTCAGGCTGCTCCTATGCCTTTCGTCACACTTGATCTTGGATGTAGGGGTAGGTTGTGTCTGCAACAACCACTAGATTTGTCTGGAAACACTGAATCCTCTGGTCATTGACTTTGTTCCCAGGACTGTCTCAGGAGGTGACAATGATTTCCCATGGGGGAATCTGTGTCAGAGGCTTACCAACCATACTTTCTACGTGGTTCATGGAAAGCTCACCTGTCAAGTGTCAACTCACCATCCATATGAGAGTCAGCACCAACATGCCCAGCAGAGCTGAGAGTCAGGAGGGGCTTGCATGGAAAGATATTTGTGTGCTTGGTCCTGGTCCTGGTTATAGACAGAAAGTATCAAGGAGGAATAACTCCCAGAATAAGTAGGCTTGCCCTGAGTGCAAAATAGTGAGAAGAGGTCTCACACTTGGTGGGTGGGTCAGAGCTTTAGCCACAGGAGAGTGAAAAGGAAATGCCTGGGAAAGAGCCGTGGGGCAGGGGACAGTCTGACCCCAGCACCAGCGGTGAAGGACAAGACGCACCTTGAAAGAAAGTGCTGTTTGTGGTAAAAGCACAGTGTGCTGCTAAAGGTGAGGCTTGTGGAACCCAAATAGTAAAGAGGAGCCAGAAACAGTCCAGGAGGGATGAGAATGCTGTGTGCTGAGGACCTGCACTTCACCAAGCCCACAGCAAAGGGTGCTCTAGAGATTAAAACCAAGTCACTTGTGTACTCAGCCACCTGCTCATGTACAAGGCCAACAGGTACATGGTGGGTGAGGTGCATTTACAGCACTAACATTTCCAGCCACCACACAGCTGATACATGCTTTGAAAGAGCCAACAATGAGCTGATCACTTTCCTTCCAAGGAGTAAGCGTCTTTTAAGTTCATGGCTGCAGTCACCATCTGCAGTGATTTTGGAGCCCAGAAAAATAAAGTCTGACACCGTGTCCACTGGTTCCCCATCTATTTCCCATGAAGTGATGGGACCGGATGCCGTGATCTTCGTTTTCTGAATGTTGAGCTTTAAGCCAACTTTTTCACTCTCCACCTTCACCTTCATCAAGAGGCTTTTTAGTTTCTCTTCACTTTCTGCCAAAAGGGTGGTGTCATCTGCGTATTTGAGGTGATTGATATTTCTCCCAGCAATCTTGGTTCCAGCTTGTGCTTCCTCAGCTCTGCCTTTCTCATGATGTACTCTGCATATAAGTTAAATAAGCAGAGTGACAATATACAGCCTTGACGTACTCCTTTTCCTATTTGGAAGCAGTCCATTGTTTCATGTCTGGTTGTAACTGTTGCTTCTTGAGCTGCATACAGATTTCTGGCCATGTCCAGCACAGCAGATGAGAAAGACCTGAAATGGGGGCGGGGGGGTGGGGGGTGGGTAATGAAAAGATAAACACATATAATTTGGTAAGCGGGGAGTCAGGGGGCCCTCCTGCTCTCCATGGCAGGAAGACAAAATGGCTCCTTTTAGCCGCACTTTTATTGGTAGAAGTCACATGAGACAATTAGGGAATAGCTACACTGGTGGGTTTGATTAGCGCAGGCTCTGCTGTTAACCAGGAATATCTTGCTTTGTCTCCCTGGAGATGGACGCAGGGCAGGCAGTGAAGCAGAGCAGGGAGTACACCCCGCCCTAAGGATGTCCATCTGCATGCCTGCTAGGACGGCCCTGGGGCAGGTTCTGGCCTCTGCTCCTCCAGGCCGCAACAGTTTCTCAGCGGGCATGTCAGGGGGTCTGGTTTTCCCATCTCTTGAGGAACGTTGCACAGTTTGCTGTGATCCACACAAAGGCTCTGGTGTAGTCTATAAAGCAGAAGTGGATGTTTTTCTGGAACTCTTGCTTTTTGAGAGAGATACTGGCAATTGGATCTCTGGTTCCTCTGCCTTTTCTAAATCCAGCTTGAACATCTGGTAATTCTAGGTTCATGTACTGCTGAAGCCTGGCTTGGAGAATTTTGAGCATTACTTTGCTATGGTGTGAGATGAGTGCAACTGTGCGGTAGTTTGAACATTCTTGGGTATTACCTTTCTTTAAAGATAACTGTCAACTCAGAATGCTATTTATAATATATGTGGAAGAAATATAATATTCCTAATAAATAGCATCTAAAAATCTGTAATAGAGTGAACATCCTTGCAGAAAAATTGGCAAGATAAACTGGAAAGTTGAAATAAAAAATACAGTAAGTAAAAAGTTAAAAAGATAAAACTATCTATACAAATTAAGACTGGGACATAATTTCCTATTCATATTTAGACACAAAAAATTTTTAATATAATATCACACCAATTAGCAAAGACTGCAGCTTTCATCCATGCAGAGCTATGCACTACGCCTTTTCCATGCTTGCCCCTCCTCCTTACCCAGCTGACACCCCGAGATCTGAAGTTGCACTTCCTGTGGGTGCAGGGTCACTTCCCTGGAGGGTTGCAAGGATGGTGTGGATTCCTCTGAGGACTCGAGCCCTGATTAGCTCTGGGATGGATCTCGGCACCCTGAACAAGCTACCACATGGTGGACAGGAGCTGGAATAACAGCTCTGCACAGGGCTGAGGATTCAAAGGTGGCTTCTCTCCCTCCAGGAGACACGGTAGGTAGTGGTGACTTGGTGATGAACTGTGCTCAACTAGTAATGCTGCTCACAACTAATGGGTGCCCTGCATGTGGCAGGACAGGGGGCATGTGGACAGAGCAGCCTCATGCACTGCTGGCTGCTCAGGACACCAACATGAAGGCACTGTGCATGCATGGAGGCTGGGCATCCTGGGCGGGACCTGATTCCTTCACACCTTGGGCAGCTCTTCATAGTTTGTGTTCTGTGTTGCTTTTGTTTTGAGTTTTCCGATATCTGTCATGTGTCTAGTACAGTTGGTTTTTTAATGTTGGTTTCTAAGAAGGGTCAGTTCCATTATTGCTCTCTAGAACATGTCATGGTTTCCTGCATCCCAAGGGTCAAATTCTGACCACAGCCTGTGTTAAGGGCCTGCAAGCTAGTAAGGGTTTTCATAATTTTAAATTAAAAAAAAATTATTTCATGAGGCGTAAGAATTATATGACAGTCAGATCTCAGTGTCTATAAATAAAATATCTTTGGCTCACAGCCATGCTCCTTGATTTATCTTTTATCTGTGGCTGTTTTTCTCCTACAATAACAAAAATAAGTATATGCAACACAGGTCCTGTGGTAAAATCTTAAATATTTACTATTTGCCTTTTAGAAAATGTTGTCAGCTCTGACTAAAGAACTAGTAGTATTTTCTTAACACTATATGATTAGAGATTTATTAAATAAGCAGCTAATTTTTTAGTGAATTTTACCACTTAATTTATTTGAAATAAACCTTTTTGGGTAAATATAAAGCTGGTTACATTACTCTCAGTAATCTTCGTTAAAATCAAAGCTAAGACACCAGAATTACAATTATTCTTGTGCTGGGGATGGAATCTACCTGTTGCCTTCTTTCATCTAAGAAAACATTGTTACCAAAAGAGTATGTGGGGTCTGGCTGCTCACCACTCAAAAGCCAACAAACAGGCCAGTTTGGTGAAAAGGAAAGTTTGCTCTATTTCAAGATCTGGCAATTGGGGGCGGGGGGCAGACATTTGTCTAAAGGCTGACACACAAGTCCCCCACCCCCAACACACACACACCCCAGCAGGCAGGGGACAACAGCTTTTATAGACAGAGCACAGTCATCTCTGACAGTCATCTTCAAATTGGCCAACAGTGGTCTGAGCAGGAACATCTTAGTTGTTTTAGGGTTAACCTTCAGTCCCTCTATTTCTTTGCATTGATCGCTGAGGAAGGCTTTCTTATGTCTCCTTGCTATTCTTTGGAACTCTGCATTCAAATGGGTATATCTTTCCTTTTCTCCTTTGCTTTTCATTTCTCTTCTTTTCGCAGCTATTTGTAAGGCCTCCTCAGACAGCCATTTTGCTTTTCTGCATTTCTTTTTCTTGGAGACGGTCTTGATTCCTGTCTCCTGTACAATGTCATTAACCTTCATCCATAGTTCATCAGGCACTTTGTCTATCAGATCTCGTCCCTTAAATCTATTTCTCACTTCCACTATATAGTAATAAGGGATTTGATTTAGGTCATACCTGAATGGTCTAGTGGTTTTCCCCACTTCCTTCAATTTAAGTCTGAATTTGGCAATAAGGAGTTCATATTCTGAGCCACGGTCCACTCCCAGTCTTGTTTTTGCTGACGGAGCTTTTCCATCTTTGGCTGCAAAGAATATAATCAATCTGATTTCGGTGTTGACCATCTGGTGATGTCGATGTGTAGAGTCTTCTCTTGTGTTGTTGGAAGAGGGTGTTTGCTATGACCAGTGCATTCTCTTGGCAGAACTCTATGAGTCTTTGCCCTGCTTCAGTCTGTACTCCAAGGCCAAATTTGCCTGTCATTCCAAGTGTTTCCTGAATTCCTACTTTTGCATTCCAGTCCCCTATAATGAAAGGGACATCTTTTGGGGGTGTTAGTTCTAAAAGGTCTTGTAGGTCTTCATAGAACTGTTCAACTTCAGCTTCTTCAGCATTACTGGTCAGGGCATAGACTTGGATTACTGTGATATTTAATGGTTTGCCTTGGAAATGAACAGAGATCATTCTGTCATTTTTGAGATTGCATCCAAGTACTGCATTTCAGACTTTTTTGTTGACCATGATGGCTACTCCATTTCTTCTAAGGGGTTCCTGCCCACAGGAGTAGATATAGTGGTCATCTGAGTTAAATTCACCCAATCCAGTCCATCTTAGTTCGCTGATTCCTAGAATGTTGACGTTCACTCTTGCCATCTCCTGTTTGACCACTTCCAATTTCCTTGATTCATGGACCTACCGTTCCAGGTTCCTATGCGATACTGCTCTTTACAGCATCGGACCTTGCTTCTATCACTAGTCCCATCCACAACTGAGTGTTGTTTTTGCTTTGGCTCCATCCCTTCATTCTTTCTGGAGTTATTTCCCCACTGATCTCCAGTAGCATATTGGGCACCTACCGACCTGGGGAGTTCATCTTTCAGTGTCCTATCTTTTTGCCTTTTCATATGGTTCATGGGGTTCTCAAGGCAAGAATACTGAAGTGATTAATGCAAAGAAATAGAGGAAAACAATAGAATGGGAAAGACTAGAGATCACAAGAAAATTAAAGATACCAAGGGAACATTCATGCAATGATGGGCTCAATAATTGACAGAAATGGTATGGACATAACAGAAGCAGAAGATATTAAGAGGTGGCAAGAATACACAGGGGAACTGTACCAAAAAAAGGTCTTCATGACCCAGATAATCACAATGGTGTGATCACTCACACTCATCTAGAGCCAGACATCCTGAAATGTGAAGTCAAGTGGGCCTTAGAAAGCATCACTATGAACAAAGCTAGTGGAGGTGATGGAATTCCAGTTAAGCTATTTCAAATCCTGAAAGATGATGCTGTGAAAGTGCTGCACTCAATATGCCAGCAAATTTGAAAAATTCAGCAGTGGCCACAGGACTGGAAAAGGTCTGTTTTCATTCCCATCCCAAAGAAAGGCAATGCCAAAGAATCCTCAAACTACTGAACAATTGCACTCATGTCACACACTAGGTAAAGTAATGCTCAACATTCTCCAAGTCAGGCTTCAGCAATACATGAACCATGAACTTCCAGATGTTCAAGCTGGTTTTAGAAAAGGCAGAGGAACCAGAGATCAAATTGCCAAGACCTGCTGGATCATTGAAAAAGCAAGAGAGTTTCAGGAAAACATCTATTTCTGCTTTATTGACTATGCAAAAGCCTTTGACTTTGTGGATCACAATACACCGTGGAAAATTCTGAAGGAGATGGGAATACCAGACCACCTGACCTGCCTCTTGAGAAACCAGTATGCAGGTCAGGAAGCAACAGTTAGAACTGGGCATGGAACAACAGACTGGTTCCAAATAGGAAAAGGAGTACGTCAAGGCTGTATACTGTCACTCTGCTTATTTAACTTATACGCAGAGTACATCATGAGAAATGCTGGGCTCGAGGAAGCACAAGCTGGAACCAAGATTGCCAGGGGGAAACATCAATAACCTCAGATATGCAGATGACACCAGCCTTATGTCAAAAAGTGAAGAGGAACTAAAGAGCCTCTTGATGACAGTGAATGGAGAAGGCAATGGCACCCCACTCCAGTACTGTTGCCTAGAAAATCCCATGGACGGATGAGCCTGGTGGGCTGCAGTCCATGGGGTCGCTAAGAGCCGGACACGACTGAGAAACTTCACTTTCACTTTTCACTTTCATGCATTGGAGAAGGAAATGGCAACCCACTCCAGTGTTCTTGCCTGGAGAATCCCATGGATGGGGGAGCCTGGTGGGCTGCCATCTATGGGGTCGCACAGAGTCGGACACGACTGAAGTGACTTAGCAGTAGCAGCAGCAGATGACAGTGAAGGAGGAGAGTGGAAAAGCTGGCTTAAAGCTCAACATTCACAAATCTGAAATCATGGCATCTTTTCCAATCACTTCATGGCAAATAGATGGGGAAACACAGTGGAAACAGTGGCTGACTTTATTTTGGGGGGGGCTCCAAAATCATTGCAGATGATGATTGCAGCCATGAAATTAAAAGACACACCTTGGAAGGAAAATTATTACCAACGTAGACAGCATATTAAAAAGCAGAGACAGTACTCTGTCAACAAAGATCCATCTAGTCAAGGCTATGATTTTTCCAGTAGTCATGTATGGATGTGAGAGTTAGAACATAAAGAAAGCTGAGCACTGAAGAATTGGTGCTTTTGAAGTGTGGTGTTGGAGAAGACTCTTGAGAGTCCCTTGGACTGCAAGGAGATCCAACCAGTCCATCCTAAAGGAGATCAGTCCTGGGTTTTCATTGGAAGGACTGATGTTGAAGCTGAAACTCCGATACTTTGGCCACCTGATGTGAAGAGCTGACTCATTTGAAAAGACCCTGGTGCTAGGAAAGATTGAGAGCAGGAGGAGAAGGGGACGACAGAGGATGAGATGGTTGGCTGGCATCACTGAGTCAATGGACATGGGTTTGGGTAGACTCTGGCAGTTGGTGATGGATAGTGAGGCCTGGCATGCTGTGGTGCATGGGGTCACAAAGAGTTGGACACGACAGAGTGACAGAACTGAACCTTCAGTTCCAGGGTCCATCTGTTCCCATTTCTTTGCAGCTGATTCTCGGAATTGTGGAATCTCATATCTTGGATATAGTCTGGTCATCATGCAGTTAATTTCTCCACCTGATGGTCTAGTATCTGTAAGACAGCTCACAGGACGTGGCTCAGAATATTTATCTATAGCCCTTGAGAAAGAATTAAAGATCCTTGACTGTGCTTAATGACTACATTATTACTATTTAGTCTCCTTTGGCTGTTTTCCTTTGCTTCAGCGTTTCTCACTTCTCTGGTTAAACTTATTTTTTGATTAAACTTTTTCCATAGACAAAAGGCAGGCAAAGGGCATGGTGGGTGGCAGCAGGGTGGGGCGGGGGTGGGGGGAGAGGCGAGCTGAGGGGCAAGGACCATAGGGCCTGCTCCGTTTGAATCTTCCCTTTGCTTTGATGGCTCAGACGGTAAAGCATCTGTTTGCAATGCAGGAGACCCGGGTTCGATCCCTGGGTTGGGAAGATCCCCTGGAGAAGGAAATGGCAGCCCACTCCAGCATTCTTGCCTTGAAAATCCCATGGACCGCGGAGCCTGGTAGGCTACCGTCCATGGGGTCGAAAAGAGTCGGACATGACTGAGCGACTTCGCTTTCACTTTGCTTTGATACTCCTCAATCTTGAGGAGGGACCAGTACAGAGCAAGAAAGATAATACACTTTCATAGTACCCAAATATTTAAAAATTACTAGATTTATTACAATGAGGATAATAATCAAAATGCCTCTTTGTATTATTGTCTTAGTGATTAAAGCAGATGTCCAGTGAATGTTAAATAGGCCACAAACAGACTGTTTTGGTGAACCTAAAGTTTGTATTAAATGATGTATAGGCCAAAATGACTTCCCCATGCCTCAATATATGAAAATCTCTTCCATCATTTCCCCCTTTTAGTTGTAATTCCTTCCATAGGGAGCACTGATAATCAATGTATTTCCCCAACGTTGCCAGAGCGGCTCTCTGGCCTGCTCTAGTCGATCCATGTCCCTCGGCGCTAGGCCTCTTCTTTGTTTATATATTTGCCCAGTTGTCCAGTGGGAAGAAACTAATCAGACATCACGAACAGGCTCAGAGTTGTTACTGGGGGAATGTTTTATAGGCCATATGTTTTATCGTCTATCCCCAGTCGTCACACAAACCATACACACGTGCTTTAAGCAGCAAACTTAGAGCCAGCAGTGCTGCACACCATGAGTAGCTATACTTTGCGACAACTTCACTGGACAACTTTTCCATCCTGTACATTAGGGTCAAAACTAGAAACCAAACAAGTACTTTCCATTAGAAGTCTCTGTTACCAAAGTCAGATCAATATTCCAGGAGAACTTTGTCTTCTTAACAGAGAAAAAGAACAAATTCAGTCTTGCATCAGTTTACTGTTAATAACAAAATTTATATATCTAATTAAATTCAGTCTAACATTAATCCTGACAACATACAAAAATCTTTTCTCTAAGTTTCTTTTTCACAAACCTTTTATTTTTTAGATCCAAACAAATTTGTCCTGTATTTCTTCGTCAAAAAACAAAGAACTGTAGGAAAAAACTATCATTTTTCTTCAACAAAAATATCTTCTCTTCCACAACAACACATATCCTACTTGTTTTACACACAGAAATCTTCCCCTTATTATTTTTACATATCACAATTTTTACTCCTTGAAGCCTTAATGAAACTAAGTGAGTCAAATATTATACCAGCATTTTTTGATTGGCAAACTCAAGAACATACTCTATAACCCCTAAAAACATACATGCTTTTCATAGCATAATTTTTCTTCAGTAGTACAACATACAGGTTTAATAAACCAAAGCATCTTTAATTTCCCTCTAGTCTTACAAGACAAAAGGAAGTAAATTTAGATTTCTTTGACTTGTAAGTGACCATATTTTTAAGGACAATTAAATAGAGCTTCTTTACAAATTAACCTCAGCAATATAATACAAAGACAAACACACGTGCTGAGACACACAAACATTCAGACAGAGATCTCATTCTTTCATCTTTTTACATTTTATGAATCAGCCATTGCAATTAAACTAATCAGTTTATGGATAATAGAATAGCCGAATTTACATACTTATTCTTGAAAGGCTTCTTTCCTTTTTCTTTTTCTTTTTTTTTTTAGCTTGAAGTTTTACCCAATTAACCAAAGACCAAAGTCACAGGCAAAGTGGACTGTGTTTGTATTTCAAGGACTTGATAAGAGTTAACTTCAAGCTTTCTCCTAGGCATATTTTTGTTTTCTCAGGAGCCAGGAAAACTGTTTTATCAAGCTAGCTTTCCCTAACTGCATATACAAAAAGAACCAGTTTTTGTGACTTTCAAGAGTTTCATCTTAACCAATTTTCCCTGAAGCTTAAAAAATAATGTTGCCATTTTTTTGTTGCTCAGTCATCCAGTTGTGTCCAACTCTTTGTGACCCCACAGACTGCAGCACGCCCGGATTCCCTGTCCTTCACTATCTGCTGCTGCCATACGTTATTCAAAATAATAATAATAATAATAGTCATCTTTCTTTGTCTTAGTTATAATTTTGTAGCTAAAATTTTGCTTAATTGCGCCCTAATGAGTTGTCATTTTGCATAAGGCAGCAAGAATACCAATCACGCAAATGGAATACAGTCTCACACACTGAGTGACAGATGAGTCACAAACCCTCTCCGAGGGTGACCAGTACAGAGTCCCAAAGGAACATTTCCCTGACACAAACAGTCCTCACGGGTAGTTATGTTACTGAATTCACAAGCCCATGTGCCAGGCACACAGTGAGGCCTATCAATTCTAAACATTATAATGAGCTTGGAACAGAGAAAGTCTTACTACACATCCATACAAGGAGATGGGTCGCTCATGCCCTAAGATGAGTCGCTCATGCCCTAAGAACTCCAACATTAATGAAACCTTTCAGCAAGCCCCCTTAAAAGCAAAAATTGAGGGATGGGTGTGGTTAGTTGTTGCAGACTTCTTGGGGTCAGAACGTTTGTTTCTGAGGTCTGGTAATGATGTTCCTGTAAGTCTCTACAGATGAATGTTACTCTCTGTCCTGACAAGAAAGGGCAAGGTCCCAAGGCACGCCTTTCACCGTCCAAGGTCCCAGTCCTGGTTGAGAGGAAGCAGATCTCAGTTGGCAGCTCCTTCAGGTCCAGGTTTCCAAGGCCTGCTCTGCTATCATCCCTGAAGGAGCCAGGCACCCAACTCAACTGACCCTCAGTCTCCTCAGCTGCCCAAATGGGGAGGCCCGGTCCCACAAACTGTGACTCATACGGACGGCCACTGCTATTAGGTCACAGAGACAGGGGTGAGGGAGAGGTTCACCGCTGCCTCAAGGGCTGGACCAAGGCCAGTGGAGGCCTTATGAGGCCTCTGGAGCCCTGCGGGATGGAGCCCCAGTCTGTTCCCTGGGCCCTCCACTCACCCACGGACCGAAGGCTGGGGAATCTGGAGGGCCTCCCGGAGAAGGCCTGAGTCTGCCTCTTACCTCACTCTCCACTGGGTGACCAGGACCCCACTGACCCCTGGCTGAATCGCTTCCCCAGTGGTCCCTCACTGACAGTTACCAGTAGGCAGGGCCCGCTGTGGTGCTGATCAATAGTTGAGCAGGACAACTAACACTCGTCAACAGTTGGTTGCTTCTGGGTGGGGCCGACTGAGACGCCGACCAATGGCTGCGCAACACCTGTTGCCTAGTAACAGGGAGCAGCTTAATGAGACAGCGCAATGGCCACCTGCTGAGGGCTGCAGCCATCCTGCTCTGTTAGCCAGGAGTCAGAACCAACTGGTAAAAATGCCTAAATAGCAGTCCGTGCTCACAAATGATCCTCAACATCAGACACACATCAGAACCAACTGGCAGGAATGCCCACATAGCACTAACACTCACACATGGGAAGGTCGCTGTGTGCACACCAGTGCGCAGTGAACTTACCCACTCGTGGAGCTTGTCATCTCCTCCTAGATGCAAGTTTCCATTCCGCCAATGAAAAGCACAAGTTGGCAGCCAGTGCCAAGAAGGGGAGAAACAGAGAGGATTCTCAAAACAAATGGTTTTGATAGCTGCTAGGAACACGTCCCATATCCCCTACTAGGGGCTAGCTAACCACAAGCAGGCTCATACACTGTCATGGCTATAGATCTCCCCTAGAAAACCCAGGTAAGCCAGGTGCCGTGAAAGCACAGGAGCCAGCAGTAGGCAGCCCCGTCCTGGGGGCCAAAATCTGTTACAAAAGACCGAGTGTGGGGTCTGGTTGCTCGCCCGTCAAAAGCCAATAAACAGGCCAGGTGATTCCGCTCCTGCACTTCCTGCTGCTGTTACATGGGCCACACATGAGCCCCATATCTGGTCATTCACCCTGTCATTCAACCTGTGATTCCACTCCTGCACTTCCTGCTGCTGTGATGTGGGCCGCACATGAGCCCCGTATCTGGTCATTCACCCTGTGATTCCACTCCTGCACTTCCTGCTGCTGTGATGTGGGCCGCACATGAGCCTCGTATCTGGTCATTCACCCTGTGATTCCTCTCCTGCACTTCCTGCTGCTGTTACATGGGCCACACATGAGCCCCGTATCTGGTCATTCACGCTGTGATTCCACTCCTGCACTTCCTGCTGCTGTTATGTGGGCCGCACATGAGCCTCGTATCTGGTCATTCACCCTGTGATTCCACTCCTGCACTTCCTGCTGCTGTGACGTGGGCCACACATGAGCCAGTTCACCTGCTTTAATGTGCACACATGGGAAGGAGGTCACTCTCAGTTCACAGAAACTAGACATTTAATGGTAATTATACCAGAGGTTCCAAATGTCATCTCGGGCACTGAAATAATTGATTTTTTTTTTCTTCAGAAAGTGGCTCTGGGGCCAAGAGTACCTACTCCACTTTCCCTGACTTTCCTTGATTCTTCATATTTTTTTTTAACAGAAAATAAATCTAAGAAGGAGCAGCTACAGTGCAGAACAGTGAAGCAACACCAAAGGACAATGTAACCCCCCAGCGTCGCAGGATTTTGGCATCTCCCCTTGGATGACCGTCACCACTGTCCTCTCTCAGTCAGACAGGCACTGGGGGCTCTTCTTTCAATAACCCAATTCCTCCTGAGTATCAAAGGTCCCCTCACCTGTTTGCACGAACGTTACAAGTGCTCTGCCAGGTTAATAAGGAATTGTTCACAGAGGGCTGTCTACCTATGGCTCAGCAGCATCTCTAGCAGAAATATGGACCCTGCATGACTCATATCTGGATCTCCATCTCAGGCCCATCAACTCAGACTCTTCCATCTAAAATAAATTCTAAAAATAAAAATTGTTCCCATGACATCATCTCCTCAGTAAACTTCTGTGCTTGTCCAAAGGCCTTCTCTCATATTTAGTTGTTAAGACACCCTCTTCATTTTTTTCTGAAAGATAATGATAAAGGAAATGTTGACATGTTAAGATATGGAAAAGTCATTTTGACTTATACATGGAGTGAACTTGACTTTAATGCAACTACTATGTGTGCCTTATAGGCCTATGAGCAAACCATGCTTTCACCCAGCAGTCTTAATTTTACCTCAGTGCTAAAATGGATGTTTTGCTCAACAAAGAACATGCAATTGATCTAAACAGGGAGCCCAACTCTTTCCCTAAGTAAGTGTTTTGCAGGTTTAACTTATAAAATGGATGCGCTCTCTCTGCTCATCTTTCTCTTGGCATCTAAGAAAAGTATCTGGGTAAAGAGTGGATCTTTGGAGGGTAGACTTACAAATGGATCTCTAAGGGCAGTGCTTTTCCATGAATCAATACATTTACCCCTGCTGTTCTAACAGAACCTAGAAATGGGATTTTCCAAGTCTGCAATGATCTTCTAACTTTTTGGTTCCAAGATATCTATCTGTTCTTCTGGGGAAAATCCTTTGGCTACAAAATTCTAACATAGGAGATGAAGTACTGCCTGACTCAGGTCTTGGAATTTTCCTGTCCAGGTACACACAATTCTCCTTGTTTAAAGATGAAATTAATTTATACTTTTTAAAATTTATGAAGGAGATAATAAATGAAAAATTTAAACTAACAAAAGTAACTGAATTAATGTCCACTCTGAGTTCTCTGTGTGTGCTAAGGCTGAAGCTCCCACTGAAGGTTATCCCACCATGATAACAGGGCCAGGGTGTATTTTCACATGACTTTCCTGGTGGTTTAAGAAAAAAAACTTCTGGCTGGAGGATCTACCTCATTGATTGCAGACATAGGGTGTCTCTTCCTGCATTCTCTGTGCATATAAATGTGAGAGGGGCATCTAAAGGCTCTTCTTCATTCATGACTTTTCACATGATGACTAAGGTCATGTCTTCATCTAATGCTTTTGCACAAAGATGACACTCATGTGGTTTCTCTCCAGTGTGAATGAGTCCATGACTTTGAAGGAATGAAGATTCACTGAAAGCTCTTCCATGGTCATTCCAGATAAAGGTCTTCTCTCCTGTGTGGGGGCTTATAGGTGGGAATAAAAGTTGGCCTCTGATGAAGGATCTCACACATTCATTACATTTTCAGGATTTCTCTACAGTGTGATTTTTGGTGTACACACAGCCAAGTCTCCAGCTGAGTTATTTCCCTCCTTCACAACATTTGTAGGGGTCTCTCTAGGGCAAGTTCTCTCATATTGTCTAAGTTTAGAGCATCGACTGAAGCTTTCCCATGTTAACAGTTGAACTCTGTAGTAGAATTCACCTTCTGTTAGTTAAAATATGAATAAAGAATGGCCAAAGGCTCTTCCAACTTGGCAACAAGTATAGGGTTTTTCTCTTATCTGAATTTTTGGTGCACATAAAAGCAAGTGCTCTCCTTGAATTCTTTCCCACATTCATAACATTTATTGGGGTTCTCTTCTGCATGAGTTAATACATGTGGAGTTGACATTGTTATATGTGAAAGCATCCTCATATGCGTTCCATTCATGCCTCTTTTCCAATATGAAGCCTCTGCTAACCTGCACGGAGAGGAGAGGCCGTGAGAGACTGCCCGCGCACATCCAGGTACTGTTTCTCTGCACACTGACAGCGGTCCACTCTCTCTGTGATGGTCTCCTTTGGAAACTCTCCATGTTTGTTTTGTTTTCATGTGGTGTTACTTTGCTGAATGCATAAGCATTTTCTCTTTTGTGGTCTCTCACATGCTTAATGTTCTAAATGAGTTTTAAGTCTTCTTTAGTTTTCAAGCATTATGTATACAAGCTATGCTGAGGCAATTACCCTTCTCTTAAAGCTGAAGTTACAGTTTGACTTCAGGACAATATTATCCCCAACCTTACACTGTTCAAAACTTTCTAATGGATGGCATTTATGCTCAGGCCTATTTTTTCTTCTGAAGATTGTGCTGAATTCCTAACTCATCCCATTACCAGGTCACTAATGTGATGAGCAGATTTCATCCTCAAGAAACTTACCATTGACCTGTAGATAAATGGGCCCTTCCTGAAGGTATCCTGTGTGGGTATCCTTCCATGCTTTCTAGGTCTACCTTCCATGCCTGAAAAAAGAGGGAAGAGAAATAAGTAGAGTGACTTAGGGGAAGGAAAATTTTGGAAATGTTTGCAAAGCTAAGGTACATATGTGTCAAGTATTGGCTTTTAACACAGAAATGGGAGAATGTAATAGTTATTAGATATACAATATGGAACATTGATGGAACATACAATATGGAAATATTGATGTAGAATATTTTTAAGGGTAAAATGAACAAAAAATAAAATGAGGGTTTAATGTCAAGGAAAGTCAATAAAGGTGAGAGCCTGAAATAAACATGGCTACTTGAATGTTTAGCTCCAATAATAATAGAAACAACTCTCTCTGAAGCCAAAGAATATACACTAAGAAAAATCAAAATCAGTGTGTTCAGAGAATTAGGACACTATCCAAGGGCTATTTCTGCACTGGCCTGCCAAGATGTCAGAGCTTTCAGACCTTTTCCTGAAGAGACTCTGTAGCTGATGTGACTGGTCCTGTTTGCTCCCTGAGCAGTCTCCTCTCCACACAGAACCCAGGAGCCTGGATCCACCTGGACCTGGGACTCTGAGAGTCCTTTCTGCCCTCCACCTCTCTTCTCCTGGTCCAGCCAGGAAATCACATCTATGTAGAGTCAAAAACCCTCTGTGGAAAAATGTACATGGATGTGCAGTTCTGTGTTATCTGTGTGTGGTCTTCAAGTTCCCATCAGGAGGAGAGGCAAGGTGAACAGTAAAGAGCAGCTCAGGAAAAGACGTCTTGAGCCCTGGACACACTGCCAGCCCCTTCCCAGAGCAGGGAGGACACTGACGCTGGGCTCAGAAGTCCAGGAACTGTCTACTAATGCTCAAACCCAGGCCCAAGGTGGCTGACAGAATCTCCTTTTCCCCTTTCCTGTGACCACTGTGAATCACCTGTTCTATAGTGGACTGAGCTTTATTTTAAAAAAATATCCAGTAACATAACTCAGTCCCAACTCCAAGAATTGTATTTTAAAGGGATAATGTCTGCTCTATTTAACTTTGTAAGGTTGAATTCCACCATGGTTTGCACAGCAGAAAGTTTCTGTCCATTTAATGCCCCCATGAAATGAGTGCCCAGCACTGCTCTGAGTGTTCTATATGGAGCAATAAGAAAGACATACGATTGTTTTCAGAAAGCCTACAATCGCTTGACATGCTCAAGATGAAATAACCAAATGAACAGAATCTCTTCCTCCATGCCCTAAGTGCTGTAGGAGAGTGTGTGTGTCTGGGTAGAGGGGAGTGAGCTCTGGGGAAGCTCTTCTAGGTGATTCTCTAGTAAGTAAATAAATGCTGACAGTCTCACCCACAATGAACAGGTGAGCAGATGACCGCTGTTCTCTAGCATCGCATCCTTAGGCAGCTTCCTCTGGGAGGGGCCTGGCAGGGCCATCCTTGTCGGATAAAGTTCACAGTCACACTTTAAAGGTCACTGATTCCTAAAAGCATGCTGGGCATTCTGGTCCAGGTCACTCCATGCCCCAAATGTCCAGAGCTGATGGTTGAGGATGACAGTGCTAGGAAAGGGCAGCCGTGTGTGTCAAAATCGCAAGCCTGCTGAATTGAAGTCTGATATTCCTTTGGGCTGACTTGGCATTTGCCTTTCAGATTTATCAGAGATGTGCACACTCTGAATACACAATGACTTTCATGAATGAAGGAACATCACATGAGGGGTGGGGTGAAATAACATGGACATTCTCCAACAACAGATCATAAATTCCCACTTACTGACTGATGATTATAAAATTTTTTACTTGTGAGTTTATAAATATATTCTGCTCCACATCAACATTAATTAAATCTACAGACTAAATACAAGGTAAGCAAGAGCCACGTTCTGCCCTTTACCAGCTTTGACGATGGACAAATTATGTCCCCTTTTGAACCTCACAATTTTCATGTGTGAGTAAGGTTCATTACTTCCTGAGAGAGAAGAGTGATTGAAAGATCTAATAGGTAAGTGCTTAGAACAGAAAAAAAACTCAAATAAAAGCTACATATTATATGTTACTTACTAGTTATCCAGGAATGTTGTCATTAAAAAGTGAGGTCTTGATGCAATATCCACAACTCTGCACTACTGAAGGTTTGTACTAAACGTGGGGTCAGGAGGTGGTGCCTGTATCATCTCCACTGTGACCAGGCATCCTCATCAGATGTGAGGAGAAAGTGCGCACCATGTGTCCAGGAGCCAGAGTTCTGTTGTCCCCTTGGTTGGCACCTGCTGTGGGAGAGAACGTCCTTCCATTGGGAAAACTGCTCAAGGCTCATGGAGAGAAGGCTGCACCCATTGGGGTGGGGCCGGCAGCCCCTGTGGGGAACGATCTGTGGCGGGGAGTGGGGGGGGGTACTGAGTGAATGGCTGGGGTGGGGACACCCAGGACGAGGAAGGAGGCCCTGGGGGGAATGATCGGGGGGACTGAGTGAATGGCTTGGGGTGGGTTGGGGGGGGGTTGTGGCGGGCACCCAGGACGAGGAAGGAGGCCCTGCGGGGAATGATCGGGGGGACTGAGTGAATGGCTTGGGGGGGGGGGGGGTTGTGGCGGGCACCCAGGACAAGGAAGGAGGCCTGAGCCCAGGTCTGTAGGGTCCAGGTTGCCTCCCACCCCACTTGGTGCTGGGTGCAGGAGGAGCACAGACATTGAGGGGCTGGGATGCCAGTTGCCAGTCTGGAGGCTGTAGTTGGAGAGGGCAGAAAAGTAGGAGGTGTGGCCCATCTTTATTTCTAGAGACGTTCACTTTTCTGACTCCAGAGACTAGGTTACAAGGAAGACTTGATTTTTGTGTTTTTTTTTTAAATTGGTTAAGCAATTTTAATTCCTTTGTCTTTCCATCCAAATTTATTTAAATGATAAATGTTCTATTTTTTGAAAAATAACACCATTGGGAGTTCTACAACTTGTTATTTTCGTTGAATAGTTCATTCCCAACTCCCTTCCAAGTACCTGCAGATTTATCTCATTTAAAAAACATTAATAACCAAAATGCAAATTGCCGATTGTCTTGCGTGGTTGTACTAGAATTTACTACCTACTTCCTCTTAATGGCTATAATTTCAAATGCTCTCCTTCTATATTAAGTAACGCTGATCTCAATATTTTTTATTATACATGAATTTGCACACGTGTTCCCCAGATACCCGTTTGTTATCATGGGTCTTTGCGAAATATGTAAAGATCAGTTTGTAGTCAATTTCATGGTTCATTTCTTTGATGAGTTCTAGACTTAAAAAGTACTTTACAAGGCCTCCATTCTGAAATCACAGTATGAATGATACATAAAGATTTCTCCGATTACTTTCATGGTTGCAGTTTTACAGTCCATGCAGTTCAAGTCCGCCTTGTTGCCCCCTCCGCGTCGGGAGTCGCGCGAGGGAGCCCGTCTCCGCGGAAGCGCCCCAGGGAGCTCTTTTCCGCTCCTCGTCCTCCCCTCCCGCTCCAGGGTCCCGGCGCGTCCCCGCGGCGAGTTGTGCGGAGCCGGGAGCCGCTCCAGGGCAGACGGCCCAGGAAAAGCTAGGGCGTTTGCCGGCGCGGCTGTGTCCTCCGCGGCAGGCCGGTGACAGGGATCCGCCCTGGGGCTGTTCCAGCCGGCTGTCCGGAGCCGCCAGACTACCGCTTTGAGATTGTTAGTTCCCTCTGGTGGCGCTCGTGGTTAAGACCCTGCCTGCCAGTGCAGGAGATGGAAGAGACGTGAGTTCGATCCCTGGGTTGGGCAGATCCCCGGGAGGAGGGCATAGCAACCCGCTCCAGGATTCTTGACTGGGAAATCCCACGGACAGAGGAGCCTGGTGGGCTACATAGTCCGTGTGGTCGCAGTCTGACACGTCTGAGCACTCAAGCATCACACTTCCCTTTGGAGCGTCTGCGACCTCTGTAAGGGCTGTGACTTGGCAGCCAGGCGCGAGGAAGCGTTCCAGGAGCCGGCAACACTGGCGGCGAAAGTCCCGGCATTGCTGAGCCCTGGGTGTTTCCTGCTATCGCTGAAGATTGCGCTTGCAGGGCTATTTAGGATGGTGACCGTTGAGGTGCCCTGAAGTTCCCGGTTGCTTGACTGGGTCGATCAGCACTCCTGGGTGCTCTTCTGCTCGCAGACCTGCCTGTGGTTGTACGATGTGATGTCGGCACCTGAGACTGTCCAGTGTGTTCCGTTTACAAGTGGCCTGGAGATGGAACAACCGCGCCGGGTGTCCGCGTCTCTGACCCGTGGATCCAGTTAACCCTAATCCCCAATCTCTGACATCTTTCCCGTGGGAGGGACGGGCCTGAATGCGCAACTAGGACTCGGAAATCGAGCCCGAACCTCCGCGTTCTCCATCCTGTGGGACCGCGATGACCCTGCCCACGGGCGGCCCAGGGTGCGTTCTTCGTCCTTGGGGCCTAGGGCCGCCCCGGCGCGGCTGTTCAAAGGCGGCCACGTTCGCTTCTCAGGTCCGGCGGGAACAGGGCTCCGGACGGTGCCGCCGCGGACCCCTCCGCAGGTCGTGTTGACCCTGACTTGGGAAACACCGCAGGTCTCCTCCCTGCGGTGGCCACGGGGACCCCGCAGGTTGGCGGGGGGCACGCACGTCCCGTCCGCCAATCCCGCTGGGGGGTCGGAAGCGCCTAACGGATGTTTGGAGACAGGGACCTGCCTCCGCCACACAGTGACGGTCAAGAGAACCCCAACTGAACTCCTGGCGGGGCCGATCGTCAGAGGCTTCTCCAGAATCTGGCCTCCGTGCGCGGGGACACTGAGTGCTCTGGGACGGGCAACGCGATGCCTAATGGCCGTGCTTGAAGCTGGGTGCTCGCGCGGACCTTTGCCCGTGTGAGACCCAGGTCCCCCAGGTGAGGTGCGCAAACAGTGGTGCGTCGTGTGGTGGCTGTTGAGCGAGGTCGATCAGAAGGCCGCACGGTGGTGTTTAGCATAATGAAAATGAGTGAATAGTTTTCATTAAGTCACTAGAACAATATAACCAAATTCTAAAATTCACAATAGTGAAAATCGCCTTTGTTCCCACTGTGATCACTTTGCAGTTAATTTTTAAAACGTTGAATACAGTTTCTTTGTCCACACTATTTGAAGATCATGAAAGACGTGTTCCACGATTCAGAATTCTCTAAATCCTTCCTGGGAGCCGCTGATCCTCTCCCTCCAAACAGGCCCACGCCTTATAGCAACCAACCCAGGAAGCCAAATCCCACCCTCTACAGCAATACGCCCCAAGATCAGTGCCTCACACCTTCCTCCTTTCCAGCCTTTCCCTTTACAGTGGAAATGTAATGCCAAATCTGTTCCCCCAAGCAATCACGTGGGAACACGTCTCTGTCAACCTGCCTCCAGCTCATCACAATTTCACGCCTGGAAAGCCTGCCTGTTGTTTCACCAGAAATCGTCCCCACTACCACATGTGCCCAGTGTTTCAGCCTCAGGTGAGTAGTGGTGGCTGACTCCTCTGCTATACGGACAAGTTCTGGATAAACTTGCTTGTTCCTATTCGGAAGCTTTGTGGGTGCCTCAGTGGCAAAGAATTCACCTGTCAATGTGGATGTGAGGTCAATCCCTGGGTTGGGAAGAGTGCCGGGGGAAGAAAACGGCAACGGAATCCAGTATGCTTGCCTGGAGAATTCTGTGGACAGAGGAGCCTGGAGGTTTACAGTCCATAGATTGCAGAATCTAACATGACTGAACATGCACGCACATTCTCCTTTGAGGAGGAGGTCTTTGCTCGTGTCTGCAGAAATTATTAGCGTGAGAACCAAATTTAGGATGTCATGCTTTCATGTTCTTTCTAAAAAATTGCATGCTGATGTTTAAAGAGAAAATGTACATCATAAAATTCACCCTTTCAGAAGCTTACAATGGAATGATTCAGTTTACACAGAAATTTGCTCAACTGTCATCACAATAAATTCAGAACATTTCATTACCTCAGAAAGAAATCAAAAACTCACTGAACAGCCACTTCCCCTTTCCCTAGCCCTCAACAATCACCTGGGTGCTGTTTACCGGTGGGCTTGCCTGTTCTGTGTATTTCAGATAATTGGAGTTGCACAAGTGGACATTTCTGGCTGGCTTCTCACACTTAGTGTCAGGCTTTTGAGGCTCACCCATGTTTTAGCCAAGGGTTGGTTCCTCTCTTTTGCTTAAGAATTGCCCATTCTAAGTGCATTAAGAAGCTTAGAGACACAATCTTTTTTACTGTGAACAATACACAGAATATAACAATTGCCATCATTTTATACATTCCAGTCCAGGGCATTGCATCTTGCTATCCTGCAGATCCTCAACTCGCCCCACCACCCTGGAGCTACCATCAAGCTCAATGGACAGAAGCTCAGCCCTGCTGCCTCTCAAAACCCCACACGCCTGCCACCCTGAGCAGGACTCCACCAATGGATGTCTCCTGATGGCGGCTAAAGAAAAGGGGTCCTGTGCAGGAGGAGTTGAGGTTAGTGTGACAAACGAGAGGGCAGAAGAGAAAGGTGGCAAAATCCTGACCCTCCAGAATTTGAAGTCTCCCAACCAAGTACTGACCAGGCTCCTCAGGGAGGTGTGGCCACTGATGCCCCCAGGCTGGGCACCCCGCCAGCCAGGCTCCAGTCCCCAGTGTGCTCTGAGCCCTGGGCTTCACAGGTTCCTGTGTGTGGGCTGCTCCTGACATGCCCTTCAGCCCTCTTCGGGCCGTGCCCCTCAAGCTGGGACTTTAGCACATGGGAGCTTGTGTTGCTGACTTAAAATTCATAATGTTGAGAGTGGTGAGTTGTCTTATTTGGGGCAGAATGATGGCCTGGGGGACAGAGTCTCAGATCGCATTGAGAAACTGCTGCAGAGGTAGGGGAAGTTCTGTAAATGTGACTTTGGTGGAGATGTAATCAAGCCCGTAGATTTTCCCAGAAAGTTTGTCTCATGAAGATGACTGTTTCGTCAAAGAGCAGAAGTTACCATGAAGGATTTTAGTGCTTTTCTAAATATAAGGAGATACAAGGCTGGGCTCATAAAATCATCTTCTGAAAATGTCTATCTGAAGCCTTGTCGTGCCAGTTTTTCCCACAGCACACGTGACTCCTTTAAGCTCTCCACCCTGAGCTCCTCTAGGGGTGCTGAAAGGCAGCAACTGCAGCAGCTCTTTAATCCTGCAGAGGTAGAGGGCAACTGCTCATGTAGTGGCACGCTCAGGGAATGTGGCCCGTGGCGTTACACCGGGGCCCACTGGAGGTGCCCGAGGTCCAGTTCTCTGTATTTTGGTGCCACCCTGACAGTGTCCACCTTCCCTACTCGCTCCCATGTTCCTCCATAAGACATTCACCTCTATGTTGCAGGCTGGGGGTTTAGGGACAGCAAGAGCTCTAGCCTCTCACAGTCATCAGAAACTCAGCCAAGCCTGACCTATGGAAGGTTGTCTGGCAGAGAAAAGCAGATTTACTTGGCATTAGGAACAGAAAATCCAAGGGGAAGAGTGACTTGTCCTAGGTCACACAGAGAGCTTAGAATTGAGGTCTGCTGCTGCTAGGTCGCTTCAGTCGTGTCCGACCCCATAGACATCAGCCCACCAGGCTTCCGCATCCCTGGGATTCTCCAGGCAAGAACACTGGAGTGGGTTGCCATTTCCTTCAATGCATGAAAGTGAAAAGTGAAAGAAGTTGCTCAGTCATGTCTGACTCCTAGCGACCCCATGGACTGCAGCCTACCAGGCTCCTCCATCCATGGGATTTTCCAGGCAAGAGTACTGGAATGGGATGCCATTGACTTCTCCGAGAATTGAGGTCTGGTGGCCTCTAAATCTGTCTCCAAAAGACATACCATCCAAGGAGAGACCTTGAATTACAGCTGTAGTCAGCTAATTATGAGGCATGTTGGTTAAGTCCAAAGAGGGAGCAAGTGTGTCCTGGTTAAGTCCAAAGAGGGAGCAAGTGTGTCCTGGTGGCAGAGGATGAAGACTGCACCCATCTGTTTGTTTTCCTACTTCC
Organism: Bos javanicus; assembly: GCF_032452875.1. Classification (NCBI taxonomy): domain Eukaryota; kingdom Metazoa; phylum Chordata; class Mammalia; order Artiodactyla; family Bovidae; genus Bos; species Bos javanicus. The sequence continues at coordinate 51,525,993 of NC_083896.1, read as the reverse complement.
TGCTGCCCAGGGGCCCAGACATCTTATGTCCCAGAATGTCTTATTTTGGCTCGGGTATCTGGAAGGAGTCCTGCCATTTGTTTCTCAAGGAGATACAGTCATGAAATTTCTTTATTCAATTGAAAATAAAAATTCTGCTAACTACTAAAGTGTCAGATGAGGTGAGGGTGAGACACAGCCCCTCAGCTCCTGGTCCCAGAAAGAGGGAAGAGAAGAAAGAGACCTTTGATGAACTCACACGTGGTGTGTTTCTTTTACTATTCATTCAGGCATCATCACAGTTTGAGTTCCTTCATAGTCTGGTCCAGTGTCCTCACAGATCTCACAGGCTGGAGAGGTAATCAAGCATGATCAGAGCCCTGGGGAGTTTCAGATGAGCCCAGATGCACCAAGAAGAAGGGGTGGCCATCAGCAAGTCTTCATGGAGTGGGCACCTTCTGAACTGGGCCTCTAAGGGTGAGTTAGTTATCTAGCCGAAGACTGGCACTGGGTGCAAAGACAAAACACAAGGTGAGTGAATGAACAGGGCATCCCTCAACACAGGAGGCAGCCCACCAAGACGGTAGCCTGAGATCACAGGCCCCCCTGGGGAACTGGGGGAAGGGGCTGCAGTGTGCTGCCTGCCTCAACCCCCGTGTGAACTTTGCTGCCACACTGACCTGTCTCTACCTGCTCAGGGAGACCTTTCTGCTCTCTGCTCTGGCATATCTCCTCTTCATGGGCAATGACCACACATGGTGTTCTGTGTGCGATTGCCCTCCACTTGAGGGGAGTGGCTTGGTGCAGAGGTGAAGGACAGTGTGCAGTCTGAGGCTGGAGACAACGGTGGGGAGTTCTGCAGTGGTGGGATCACGGTGGGAGGTGCTTGGGTGCGACGAGGCAGACGCCACTCCTGGGACTTGAGGGCAGGGCGATTAGTGGCTACCCTTAAAGGATGGACTCGTTTGGGGCCACATTGCCTTTGAGCAGTTTGGTGGATCTTTGGTTAGAAACATTTGGAAGGAATTACAGAGGATGAAGATATGAGAGTATTTGGACCAGAATTCATGACCCAGGTGAGGGCAGGAGAAAGTGGCCTCAGGACATGGTGGAAATTCATGACCAAGGTCATCAAGGGGGAGATTTTCATGTCCATTCCACAGCCTCCTGGTTACTCCCACAGTGCCAGGCCCAGAGAGACCACTCAATAAACAGGTGCTCACTTGATCCAAAATCACTGAAGCTTTCACTTTGATTCATCACAATATAATATGCTGAATTCAAGAGATTGGTGCCCAGGTTTATATTAATGAGCTAGAAAAGAGAAAGGAAAATAGACTCAAGAAAAATCAAAGAATCCACACTATTAAAACTCTGAACATGCTTTCCACTGTGGCCTCAGGGTCTTGGCACTTGCTGCAGTCCCAGCTCAGAACACTCTGCCATCCCCATTGATTACTCTCTAAACACACTCTGAAATTTACCTAAACTTCCTGATTTTATTTTTCTCCAAGATACATATTACCATTGGACTTTGTGTACATTTTATTTTTTCTGTCTCTGAGCCTGTCAGTTTCATGTAAGAATTGGGGTCTGCAGCATCCTGCTTGACATACAGCTGAGCCCATGTCTGGAATGGGCCAGAAGCAAAGTGGGGCCCATGCTCTGGGAAGGGAACCCTGAGCGTGTAGTGGACAGCAGGTGTCATGAAGCACTGTTCCAGGCTGTGAATGAAGAGGTCGGAGGACAACCTGATGAAGGTCTTAACTCTTTTGTTTTGCATCTGTCTTATGTAATCAGGATTGAACATCAGGCCCAGAGAAGGCAGCTGCTCTGACCTGGGGACAGCTGTACACACAGTAACCCGCAGCTCCGGTGCTGAGATCAAGAAGGATGGATGCCAGGTCCAGGCTCTCACCGGGAGCTCTCCTCCTCCACCATCGCCTCATTTCTCTCTGAGAAACCTACACTCAGGACTGGTGAGTCCTGCCCAAGGCCACAGAAGCCGAGCCCAGGACCAACGACACTTCTGAAGGTAACTCAGCCCTTTGTAACCATTGCCAAAACCCCCAATCATCACTAGTAAGCTTCCTGACTCCCAATTAGGCAAAGATGCCCACGCCAGTAAACACCCCCATAGCACCCTAATCAATCACCTGATGCCAGCCCTACAGCAGGAATTTTTTTTCTTGAGCTATAAAAATTGGTTATTAAACCCACAAAAACTGCCAAATCTCCCTGGTCTACAGGAGGTCAGCCCACTGTGCTGGCAATGCCCACATTTATCTCTTTGTTTGTAATCAACCCACTGCCTTCTGAAATGCTGTGCCTGGAGATTCCTTTCCAGCCCACACTCAGACTGCCTCAACAAGGATGCCAACCAATCCCTCCATTTGGTGGGGCAGGTTCTGAGTGGTCCGTAATTCCAGCTCAGAAAAGACTTGGCCTGTGCTTTGCAACTTAGAAAACCCTGCCCTCCACACTGGACCCACTTGAGTCTCACCTGCCCTGCAGCCACCCCACTTCCAGAGGCATTTGCAGTCTTTGTTCAGCGGGTGAGAACCCAGAGGGCAGGCACTGAGGCTCTTCAAGCTGCCAAGATGCCCCTACACCTCTGTGAGGAGTCCCGAGCCTCTGAGGGGATGGGGCCCCCTCCGTGGGTCTCCCTGGGGCTGTGACAGAACCTCCTTCCTCCTGGACCGGCACAAGGATGACTTGTCCATATCCATAAAGGGTCAGGTAGGAGTGCAGAGCGGCCCTGAGGGCCCAACGCCCTGGGATCCTGGGGGTGGAAGCGGCAAGGGAAGGGGCCAGCAGGGTGGCTCACCCGGTGTGGGGGCCGGGACGCCAGGCTGCTTCCAAGTGTTGGCCGCACCAGCCACAGACGCTGATGGGGACAAAGTGCTCCGTGTCTATGTGAGCCAGTCACTCAGTGAGTGCTCTCAGAACCAGCGTTTATGGTAAAACACCTGTGCTGATTGGCAACTGGAGAAGGGATGACTGTGACCTGGGAAACTCTCCCCTAACCTTCAGGAAACACTCTGACAGGGTCTCTGAAGATGCAAAAAAAAAAAAAAAGTCTGCTTTGGTTAAGAAGACATGGGAGGAATTGAACATTGGCTGCAAAAGTACATTTTTGAAGAAGTAGAAAACAGCATTATTTTTAAATTAAAAGCCTATGTTTAGAACAAGATTACTTAGATGACTAATTGTATAATGCAGGCATTGGTGAAAATAAAAGCTATATTATAAGCTGTTTTAACATCAATTTGTATTTTCCTAAATTCCACGTAAGTCTAAAGTTGGGTGTCACTGTTTGGGAGGTGCTAGTTCTGCGCCAGTGTGCTTCAGTCTTTAGGAGAAGTGATAACATCTGTTTACACCTGTGTGCGGCGTGGGGCACAGGTGTCTGGGGCCCCTGGGCTGTGAAGACAGAAGGAAGAGGGTTGGCCAGGGAGGGTGGGTCCTGCCCTCGGGCTTCTGCTTTGCCCACTCAGGGTCCCCTGGTTCACTTTTGACCTACTAATGGGGGAGACAGACAAGAGGAGCCATAGGGGGAGCTGTAGTCCGCGCCTTCCATGTACTCTCCATTTACATCTTGGGCATGGAGCGCTCTCGAAGCTCTTCAAAGGTCTAGGTTCTTCTGATGTCTCTGGTCTTCACTAGTCTTCTTGCCAATGTGTCAGTGTGTGCATACATGCTGTCCCTTCAGTCAGGTCTGACTGCGATGCTATGTACTACAGTCTGCCATGCTCCTCTGTCCACGGGGTTCTCCGGGCAAGAATACTGCAGTGGGAGCCACTCCCCTCTCCAGGACATCTCCACCTGGGGATCGAGCCTGGGTCTCCTGCACTGCAGGCAGACTCAGACTCTTTACCATCTGAACCATCAGGGAAGTAATTACTTAATTGTAGTTATTTTCCTACAACACTATGTGGGGGTTGACCCTAAGTGTATCCCCGTGTTTTCCTTTCCCCTGTGATCTTAAGCCTCTGCTGACACCTTGGTGCTCCCACTGGGTACCTTATTATTGTTCGCCCACACTGCCTGCCCCAGTGCTGCCCCGGGCCAGAGACACTCTGTGAATCAGCAATGGAGTTCAATCAATGACCTACCACCAAATCTAATGAAAACGACCCATGAACTTATGATTTTCAGCCCATTCCTTAAATGTGAATGGATGCAATTTGAAGGACAAACTCTCATACAGCAAGAGCTCTGGGAAGGGTGTGGGTAGAGGGAACATGGCAGAGACGCCCATTTGGCTCCTAGGAGTCTGGTCACTTCTCTCCTGGGGTGATTGCACACTCAGTTTTGAACTGAGCACATGGATGCCCGAGACTACAGACATTCCCAACATCCTCTGAAGCTGGGATGCTTGTGAGACAAGCTGTCCTTCCTGGATTTAGGAAAAACAATTTGTGCAACTTGTTGACTATTTTCTAGGTGAGAGAACCTGGCTCTTCCTTCTCCTGCTGTCTTGCTGCTGGGAACGTCAGCCTAGAAGGGGAAGCTCCATTCTGCTCCATGTCCACCCTGGAGGGGGCAAATGCCCCTGGGATGACAGGACAGTATTCCTAGGACAGGAGTGGAGCTTTCTGGAACAGCCCTGCCAGACCAACCCTGGGCTGCCTCCCTCTGCATCTAAATGGGAGATAGATGCACACTTCTCCTGGCTGTCATTTTGTGGGGACTTTTTTTTTTCCACAACCTTGACTGGCACGTTGGGCTTCGAGGGGGGTTTCTGTGCAGTGGCCTTGTCAGGCTGCTCCAACATGCAGTAGTCTGGTATTTTCAGCTCTCCTTTCTGTGGAAGGACAGCCAAGCTCAGCTCCAATCTGCTGTCCTCACCAGCTGCGTCTCTGAAAACCTATGTGGAAAACAGATGCTCCCGACTCAGTGAATCAGGAGCTGATCCCTCTACCTTCCAGGGAGATGGACTTGTTCCTTCCCCTGCATCATCCCCTGCCCCCACTCTCCCCTAAACACATAGTTTGCTTTGAAATGTGTGCTCTTTCCCTGATAATATGGGCAGTTTCTAACTGCACAGCCTCAAGGCACAGGCATCTTGTGTGTGGAGTAACTGGATTATCACAAGAAAGATGAATTTCACTCTGGTAGGTCCCCTGCTAAACTGATGCATTGAAAACTTTAATTGGAAATAACACTAAAATCCATTTTCAGTATTAAGCTAAAATTTGGGAAGTTGCTAAGTTTTGCCCTAACCTCTCAGTTCAAGGAGACAGATATCTAGGACTTCCCAGGGGTCTGATCTTGTCTATGTAATTTCTTAGATGTCCTTCACCCTTATGGAACCTACTAGTTTATAGAGAAAAAAACCCATATAGTGAAATATTAAACTGCTTGAGAACATGGTAATAAGTTTTATAATTTATTTATTCATTTGTGCTTGTCTTAAAAGTGTCTTCTCTTTCAGGGCTAGTTTAAAATAGAATTTATTAATAGAAAATGTCCTTCAGGTAAATGTGAGCCTTAGAAGAGGCAGGGGGGATGAGAGTTGACTCTGGCCAAGCTGTTCTGGGTGATTCTCTATTAAATAGTGACAGTCTCACCCACAGATGACTGATGTCTCCAGCATCACAAGACAGGGCTGGTCTTTTTGGATGAAGCTCACAACCACATCCTTACAGGTCACTGATTCCTGAAAACAAAGTGAGTGTTCCACATCAGGTGGTACTGTTGCAGGAAGGAAGACCCCTTCCAGGGCCCGAAACTGGGCTCCTGTTGAACACTCAGAAGTGAATTGTCTGAGGAGACACACGTCTGACAAAGCCAGAGATTTTATTGGGAAAGGGCACCTGCATGGAGAGCAGTAGGGTAAGGGAACCCAGAACAGCTCTGCCACACTGCTCACAGTGGTTTTATGGTGATGGGATTAGTTTTCGGGTTGTCTTTAGCCAGTCATTCTGACTCAGAGTCTTTCCTGCTGGTGCACACCTTGTTCAGCCAAGATGGATGTCAGAGAGAAGGATTCTGGGAGGTGGTCGGATATGTGGTGTGTCCTTTTGACCTTTCCTGAACTCTTTTGGTTGGTGGTGGCTTATTAGTTCCGTGTTCCTTACCAGGACCTCCTGTCATAAAACAACTCATGCAAATGGTTACTGTGGTTCCTGGCCAGGGTGGGCAGTTTCAGTCAGCATGCTTCCTCTCACAGTTCCACTGTGGTTTTATAGATCAGGCCATAGCATCCTGCATCCCCTGGGTCAAATTCTACCACAACCTGTGCTGGTTGGACCTACAAGCTGAGAATGGTTTTTATTATTTAAAATGTTATAAAGTTTTTTGAGACCTATGAATTATATGACTGCCAAATTTCAGTGTCTATAAAGATATCTAAGACTGCTTTCCTGCTGCAATAACAGAATTGAGTAGATGCAGCAGAGGTCATATGACAGTCTAAAATATTTACTATCTGCTCTTTAGAAAAACTTGCCAGCTCTCGCTCTGGAAAGTAGTATTTTTTTGAATACTGTATGATGGAGTTTTGCTTGAAGAAAGGTAAAGTTTTATTAAATTTTGCCCCATGAAATAAATATTTTTAAAGTAAATGTAAAACTGGTCACGTTACTCTCAGTAATCTCAGAATAAACACAAGGACAACAAATATTTATTGATAATTGAAAATGTATTAAAGAATCAAGTCATTTAGATGATCTTACTTCTGCAAGACACATTGACATGGTTGATTCCAGAGTTGCATTTTCCCTTAGGATCAGGTGGATTCTATAGCCTCTCCTGTGTGTGTGTCTGTGTGTGTGGCTTGAATGATTGCATGCTGCTTCTTTATTCTTACCACCCTGGTGTTGCTTAGAGACCCTGGATATTTCATGAAATCAATGGCCACACCACACTAAGAGGCCTAACCCTGTCTCTGTCTTGTGTCTTCGGGAGCCGAGTGCATACCAGATGTGCATGAAAGGTCCAGATGTGAAAGCTCGGGCGTCCCATGGACTCACACCTCCTATGTAAAGGGAACGGCCTTCTTCTACCCTCATGGGGATAATTGGGGCCAGATGTGAGGACAAAGTGTGCGATGGGTCCAGGTGCAAAAAGTCAGTTATCCCCTTGCTTCATACCTGCGGTGCAAAGGGAAAATCCTTCCTTTGGGAAAAGAGCTCAGAGCTCATAGAGACAAGGGCTGCCCCCTGCAGAGTGGGGCCAGTAGCCTCTGGTGGGGAAGTCTGGGGTGATGACTGACTGGCTGGGGGCTCCCAGGGTGAGGCAAGAGGCTGAGGAGCCCCAGTCTGCACAGCCAAGGTCATACCAACCCCTCCTTGGATCTGCGTCTGTCTGAGTGGAGCAGTGACTTTAAGGGGCTAGGATGCCAGCTGCCTGCCTGGAGGTTACAGGAGGAGGAGGGGGCAGAAAAGCAGGCGGTGTGGTTCCTTTTGATTTCTGAAGACACTTCTTTCTGGCACCATGTGCCAAGCTATGGGAAAGCTTGTATTCTTTTTATAAAACTGCTTTAGCTGTTCTAATTCATATGCCTTTCCATCTTAGTTCATGGATAAAAGATAAATGTACAAATGTATATATTTTTCTTTTAGCACCAGTGGAAATCCTATAACTTGGCTACTTTTATCCAACAATTCATTATACAGATCTTTCCAGGTCAGTACCGATACAAATTTCCTTCCCAGATCCCTCATAATGGCTGTTTCCTGAATGTTCTGTTTTTATACTGAGTGAAACTAATATCAATAATCTTAGTACACAAGTATTTGCACAAATATTCCTCCCACGCTGAGTTGTTATCATTGGACCTTCCGTGTAGAATATGAAATGTGGGTTTATGACTGTTTATCATTCATTTATTTGATGGCTTCTGAAGAGACTGTTGTTTTTTTTTTTTTAATGTTGTATCATGATTCCAATCTTTCTACTCCACAGAATAAAAATCATTCATATATGTTTTTACCCCGTCCTTTCATGGTTTCAGTTTTACAGTCCACACAATCTAAGTTTCACTAAATTCCTAAGTCCGCCCGGGAGCAGGGACCTGCCCTCTGGGCCGCCTGGGTCCGAGCCTCGGGAATCGCTGAGGAGCGCACCTTCTCCCTCAGCTGCCCGGGGAGGTCTTCCCAGCTCCCGCCCTCCCGTCTGGTGTCCGGGTCTCCGCGCCCTACCGGGCCGGGAGCCGGCTCCCAGGCGGACGCCCGGGACAAGCGGGGCGTCAGGGCGGCCCGGCGGTCGGGGTCCGCCGGGGGCCGTGTGCGCCGCCCGTCGGGAGCCACCCAAAGGACGCCGTGAGCCGGTCCCTTCCCGGGGGACGTTGGCGACTCCCGCGAAGGTTCGGCCGCCGAGCCCGGGGCAGAGCTCCAGAGGCCGGGGGTGACAGCGGCAACGCTCCCGGTGCCATGAGACCCGGGAAGAGCCTGCTGTCGCCGGAGATTCGAGCTGCAGGTCCGCGGCCTGGGCGGGCGGCGGCGGTCGGTGTCGCTGCCCGGCCGGGTGGACCAGAGCGCCGCGAGGCCCCTTCTGCCCGCGGGCACCGCCGGGGCAGCTGAGCGCGAGCAGGAAAGGTCACGGCGCCGGCGTCCGCGGGGTTACACCTTCTCCATGTTTCCCACGCGCCCGGAGGTGCGGACCACACGGACGCACGCAGACATGTCCAGTCTTCCCAGCCTCCCCCATGGACCCCGATAGTCCCGATTCACAAACGTGTGTCCTCTCCCCGGAGACGGCCGGCCCTGGTGTCCAGAACAGGAGGCACCGGAAGGGACCACGGGCCGCCCGTCCTCCTCCCCAAAGGGCGCCTGGAAGCGCTTCCTTGCCACCTTGGGGGAACGGTCGTCCCGCTGCCTTCGCGGCGCTGAGACTGCTCCCAGGCGGCCTCGGTTCCCAGTGAAGTGCTCAGGACTCCGCAGATGGGTTTCCTGCGGGTCCGGCTGCATCTATTCCAGGGGCGCCAGGAGTCCCTTCTGTTCTCCTCGGGCTCGGAAGTAGAAAGGATGGTGTGCGTGTGGAGGCGCTGTGTTTCGTGGGTGTGAGACGCGGATACGTCTGTGTGAGGATCACAAAGCCGACAGATTGGTGGCCGCTGTGACGAGGTCGACCAGATGGCCCGACAGGTTGTTGGGGATTTTTGTTACTATTTGTATTGTAATGTAGGTATTCAATGAGAAATCTTGAAATTAATTATAATGAAAATCACCGTTATCATTGTTACTCAACAATAACGTAATTATTACCTTTGTTTGCAGTTAATTTAAGAAACACTGTTTCAAGTTTATCCACAGAGTATCCAATTGAAGACGACCAGAGAAGGATGTTGAAGTGAAGAACTTTCTTAACACACTGGGAAGTTGGGGAACCTCTCCTTCTAGCCACGAGGCCCTGCCCTGCAGCAACCGACCTGGAAAACCAGACCCCAGCCCCTGCAGCAATGGGCTCCAGGATTCAGTGCGTGGTCAGTGACTGTCACCTTCCTTATTTTTCTTCCTTTCAATTTAGTACCAAATGGGGGAAGCCAAATCTCATCTAAGCAGTCACCTGGGACGGCCCTCTTCCTGCCAGCCTGCCTCCGGCTTCCCCACATTACACGCTCTGAGCAGGACACACTTTCCCTCTTTCCCACCAGAGTGCGTCCCCACTCCTATGTGTGCCCTGAGTCTCAGCCTAGGCGAGTGGTGCTGGCTGACTCCTTGCTCTGGAGACAAATTCTGAAGAAACAGTGAAGGATCGGGAAAATATCCTGGAGTAGGAAATGGCCACCCACTCCAGTATTCTTGCCTGGAAAATTCCATGAACAGAGGAGCATGGCCTTCTGCAGGCCATGGGGTCACAACAAGTCAAACATGACTGAGCACGCACACACAGACACAGGCACCTTTGTTTATGTCTACAGAGCTTAGAGTGAGAACCACATAAAGCACTGAGGATAATGTGTGGGTTTTGTTATTTTTGAAAAAAAAATCAAATTAATCATTTTAAGTTGAGATATATATTGTATACCCAAAAATTCTCCTTTGAGCACTATATTTTAGTGATTGCCTATTTATATAGTTGTGTAGCCATCATCACTATCTGATCCAGAATATTTTATATTTTATCTCCCTACAAAGACACCTAGTGTTCCTTAATCAGTCACTTTAAATTCCACTTTCCTCACTCTTTCATCCTTATGGAATTGCCTATTCTGTGTATTTCAAGCACATGGGTTTGTACAACTGTGGCCATTTAGGTCCGGTTTCTTACACAGTGTCATGTTTTTGAAGCTTATTCATATTTTATCATGTGATCCAATTTTTTGTTTGACTTCAGAATTTTCCTAAGTCTTTAACACACGCACACACACACACAGAGAGACATGCTACAGTTTTTTTAATGTGGAAAATACACAGAGGTCCAATGTCACCATTAGAACCATTTTATGCAGACAGTTCCATGGCATAAAGTACTGCCTTCCTGTAGGCACTCAACCTGCCCACCAACCCAGAGCAGCCAGCAAGCACAGAGGACGCCAGCACAACTGTGCTGCCCATTGTCAGAACCCCGCACAGCACCCACCCAGGCCAAGACTCAACAATAGGTGCACCTCCCAATGGCCAAAGGAGAGCCCATCTGTGCCAGCAGAGGGGGCGGTGGACAAAGGTGAGAGAGATGAAAGAAGAGACAAGCGGGAAAGTCCACAGCACCTGGTCTTTCCAGCTGGTCTTGCAACCAAGTACTAATCAGGCTCAACCTTGCTTTAGCTTCTGAGCTCAGAAATTACCAGGGGCCTTCATGGTGCTATGGCCTTAGATGATGGCAGCTCCAACCAGGCACCCCAATACTCTGTGCTGTGGGGTCCTGCCATGCCAGCCTCACCAGCCCCTGTCAGAGCCCTGGAGTGCCCAGCATCTGTGGGCAACCCGCTCCTGACACATCCTTCAGCCCTGTGGAGGCCCAGCCATCAGGCTGTGACTTGGAGTTCCCAGGAGATGGATATCACTCAGGGTATGTGGCCAGTGGCAATAGGGCCTGACCCTCTGGAAGTGAGTGGAGAAAAGCCCAGTGCTCTAATTCAATGCTGTCCTGGCACCAACTGCGTGTCTCTCGCTGACATCTTGACTGCTTCATCCAGATATTGCACGAACCACTCGTGTTCCAGCTGGGGTTCTAGGGGCAGCCTTCACGGGGCTGCAGCCTTTCCGTGACCAATCCCAAGTGCCGATGCCTCCGCCTCTGGGCCTCACACAGGGAGTGCCGCTGTCAATGCTCAGGGATAAAACAGCGGATCTAAGACGCTGAAGACTTGTCCTAGGTCTGGCAAACAGCTCAGAACTGAGGTCTGGTGGCCTGCAATGCTGTGACCTAAGACCACACCATCTGCCAGCAGACATGTCAATCTCCAGATAATCAGAATCAGATTGATTAAGTACAAAGAGGGACAAATGTGTCATGTTGGGAGGAGGGAGGTGGAAACAGCACCCCTCTGCCTTTGTCTCCCTCCTTCCAGCTGCCCAGGGGACCAAGTCATCCCAATATTCTGTGTTCACATATTGTTCTCTTTTGACTTAGACAACATGGAGGGTCCCTGCCCCTCAAGTAGTAATTTTCTCAGTTTTGAGGGGTACAGTCATGAAATGTCTTCCAGTGTACAAATAGAGAAAAGATAAAACTCACCCAGACCACTGGAGTTCCATATGAGGTGAGGGTGATATAAGGTCCCTTGAACTTCTGTTCTGGAAAGAGGGAGGGAGGAGGAAGAAAAAGCTAATCTTCAGTGAATGTAACCTTCACATGGACTCTGTTTAGTCATTTTATCTGTACAGCTCTTCAGTCATCATAACATTTACTCAAGGTCTTTTATCTTTCTGGCCTGATGTTCTCATGGAGCTCACAGGCTGAAGAGGTGCTCAAAGTGAGAGAGTCAATTCCTAGGCAGGTTGATAAGAAGCCCAGGGGAAGCTGAGGAGAGAGGGTCTGGAGTTCTCAAGGAGGAAAGGACAAACATCTTTTTTTTTTTCTTCTCTACATTCCTTAGTCTTAGTCACTTAAAACATTTGTTTTTGTTTTTGTTTCTTTCTTTCTTTAGGCCCAGAACTGACGATTACACAACTCAGTTTAAACTCTGTGAAAGAAAGTAAAGTTGCTCGGTCATGCCTGACTCTGCAACCCCATGGACTGTAGCCTACCAGGCTCCTCTATCCATGGGATTTTCCAGGCAAGAGTACTGGAGTGGGTTGCTGTTTCCTTCTCCAGGGGATCTTCCCAAGCCAGGGATCCAGCCCGGGTCTCCCACATTGTAGGCAGATGCTTTCCCATCTGAGCCACTTAAACTCTGTACTAGGCATCATATAACAACAATGTATCCTGCTTGAGGACAGTTTCTCCTTCCTGAAAACCTTCTGATTAATCCTGATATCTTAGAATGTATATTATGGGAATGGGTCTGGTAGGATCTTTCTGTTAAATTCTAATCCTGTTATCCTAAAATGCTAATTGTGGGAGTGGGTCTGGTAAACCTTTCACAAACTTGAGACATTCTTTTGATTTAATGTAGAAACTAATTTAAAAAGTATATACATCCCTTGCTAACACTAGCAAGGGGGGCACTCTCCACCCCCTTCTGCTGTCCATGTCAGAAGCTTTCTCTGACCTTTTCCCACTGTCATAAAACTCTGCTACACAAACGCTCTTGAGTGATCAATCCTGGTCCCTGGTCCTGAAGCTAAATCTTCTTTGGAGATCCTGAATCCGACATCGTTCATAGTAAGCTCAATTGAATCTATAACAATCTCTTAAAAGCCAAATATAATCTTAAAATAAGCTATGCTGCTGCTAAGTCACTTCAGTCGGGTCCAACTCTGTGTGACCCCATAGACGGCAGCCCACCAGGCTCCCCCATCCCTGGGACATGCCCTCTTGTGATGCATGTCCCAGGGATATGCGTCACATATGACACTTCCTGCATGTCCCAGGGATATGTGTCTTATGACACTTCCTGCAGTGTTCTCCAGGCAAGAACACTGGGGTGGGTTGCCATTTGAAAAATCAAAGTGAAGTCGCTCAGTCGTGTCCGACTCTTAGCGACCACATGGACTGCAGCCCACCAGGCTCCTCCATCCATGGGATTGTCCAGGCAAGAGTACTGGAGTGGGATGCCATTGCCTTCTCCAAAATAAGCTATAAGCCCTATTAAAATAAAATTCAACTGAGTAAAATTTTAAAATCTTAGTGCCTTTATTTAAATGAATGAGGCAGCATCCAATTTAGCAGTTAGAAACTCTGAGGAGTTGCACAAAATAAAAGACTTTTATAGGCATAAGGGATCAGGAACAAGGAAGTTGTACTGGGCAAAGAATCCAAGTGGTTACTGCGAGGTTACTTTCCAATAGAGGCTGGAAAGCTTTCTCAGGCAGATGACTTAACTAGTGATAATCAGAAGATTCCTGGCTGACTGGTTCAAGATTTCATTTCTGGAAGAGCCAAAACTGCATTTACGTCGTCTATTTTGCTAGCATGGTTCCTAACTAAGCAACTCCTTTGGGGCTGTTGTCTTGTTTTTAACAGTCCCCTGGGGAGCAGCAACAAGGCTTACCACTGCTGGTTCTTCCCAAATGCTGAGAGCACATGTGCTCTGTACCAGGCCTGTGCTGGGGGCAGGGACCCAGCCACGACACCTCACAGTCCTTGACATTCAAGAGGAGAGTAAAACAGAAGACCACCACACTTTAAAAAGAAAGGATTCTGCTGCTCCCACAAAGCTGATGCTGTGGAACCAGACAAGGAATAAACAGAACAGCTTGTAGAAGAATCAGCTCCATGAAGTGAAGGGCGGGAAACGGCACAGCGGGATGGGGGGGCTGGGGCAGAGAGGGGCAGGGAGGAGAAGAGTCCTGGGGCCCGAGGATGGATGGGTGATGAGCCCCAGTGGGTGCAGACAGGGCCGGCCCTGGTGCTGTGAAGGACCGAGGTGGTAAGGGTAGGAGACATGGGGGAGCTGTCACCGCAGATGCACACGGGGACGTGTCTTTGAGGAGGTGACATTTAAGCTGCGCTCTGGGCCACTGTCCCCTTCCCTTGTCACCCAGAGCCAGACACCGAGGATGGCCGCTAACATCACGCGCACCAGCTAGTCCTGAGCCTGCGCACCCAGCCCACTGTTCCCTCCTGAGGAGTCACAGTCAAGGCCCCTGTGCTGAGTTACCCTCCCTCCCTCTCTGGACAAGTCCATTCCTTTCCCATGTGGCCCAATGGCGTGGCCTGTCCCTCCTCTTGGGAACTTTAAGTCATCAACTCTCTTCTTGATGACAGTCATCTCCTGATCTGTTTGCCTTATTATGCCTCCAATTTCCTATTAATACACTATATTTTAAATTAGCCAAGAATGACAGCGCACTCTAGACACAGAGTGTCTTAACTGAGCACACTCAATTAAGTGTGGACAAATGGAGAATGAACTAGGACACTTCCCGCAATGTCCTCAATCAGTTTAATGTTTATTGTGTGTTAAGCGTGTGTTTTGTGTTTTCCCGCCTGGTTAGTTTCCTCTGGGTCAGCTGTGCTTTCTTTCAACAACTCTTTCTCCTGACAAAATTACTTGCAAGCACAACTGAAGTTCAGAATATGTTCAAATTGTTCCCTACAGGGCAGGCATCTTAGAGAAAACTTTACTGCAGTGCTGATAAGGTGTCATGTCTTTCTCCAAGTTGGCTGAGAACGAGCAGAGTAGGACTTGTGTGGTTAGTCCCTCTGTTGTGTCCAGCTCCTTGTGACCCATCCTTTGAGAGGAGCCTGGAAGGCTACAGGCCCTGGAGTCCCAAAGAGCTGGACACGACTGAGCGACTATATATTCTTCTGGATTCTTTCCCGTTACAGGTCGTCACAAGATACTGAGTATAGCTCCCTCACTACACAGCAGCTCCTTATGTCACCTGGTGTACATACAGCAGTGTGTGCGTACTGACCCCAAACTCCTGACTCACCTCTCCCACACGCCCGTGTCCTCTTTGGTAACCATAAGCGTGTTTTCTATGTCTGTGACTCTACCTCTGCTTTGTAAATAAGTTCATCTGTATCATTCTTCAATATTCCACATATGTGATATCATACGATGCTTGTCTCTTTCTGTCTGACTTACTTCACTTAAAGTAAAATCACCATGTTCATCCATGTTGCTACAAACGGCATTATTTCATTTGATTTTATGACTGAGTAATTTTCCATTGTATATATATTCCACATCTTCTGGAGCAAGCACTTCTTAGACTGTACAGCTTGACTTCCTTTAAAGGAACAAAAATTGTGAGGAAACCTAAGTTTTTTTAGAGATGGAGAATTTCTCTGCAATGATTCATATATCATTAATTAGCATTTAATGGATTAGGAGACCAAGAATAGTAGGTAAAATTGGTGTGTCGTTTTGTTTTATGTCACTTATGTCAAGTTCTCATGCTGCTGCTGCTAAGTTGCTTCGACTCTGTGTGACCCCATAGATGGCAGCCCACCAGGCTCCCCCGCCCCTGGGATTCTCCAGGCAGGAACACTGGAGGCGGTTGCCATTTCCTTCTCCAATGCACGCAAGTGAAAAGTGAAAGTGAAGTCACTCAGTTGTGTCCGACTCCTATCAGGGTTAAATTATGTTCACAAAATACAGATTTCTTCTGTTCGTCTATTCTTGATTCTCTAAAATTATGTGGTGCTTTTGTAGTCAGTTGTTCTTTGCTTGCATAGCGTTCACATGATTTTCAGAAGTAATTCTTGAAAAAATTTTATTTTATAGCCTTCCTTGCTTATTTTTCTTTTGTTACAGCTGCTTTAAATATTGGTCTTGAGAATTCATATTTTTCCAGAAAGTAGTCAATTTCTTGAATATTCTCGTATATTTGCAGTGTATATAAAGGGGTTTATATTCATTTTTGTGGGTGGGTATGAGATAATATGAAATATACATTGGACTTGTTATCTGACACAGGACCCCTAAATGTCTTGAAGTTTCCTGGGCGATAGAAATGTCTTTTGGTTTGTTTTCTTTGTATGTTTCCTGAAAGTGTTAATTTTGCTTTTTCCTGATAGGAAATGATTACCTTCATAGCAGACACGTTTGAGGATTATTGCTAAGGTTTGTTAGTACAATTCTATGTGCCCTTTATTTTAAGGCTTGTGATTAGTTTCATCTCTTTCTCTCTCTCTCTCTCTTTTTTTTTTTTTTTTTTTTAGTTTCAGCTCTAATATACATTTTCTGTCTCAGTTGAATGCCCCACATATTCAAGGAGGTTTCTTCACTCTGGCTGGTGAGGATTCTCAGCCCCACGTGAATGTTGCACATTATTCAATGCATTCAGTTCAGTTCAGTTCAGTTCAGTCATTCAGTCATGTCCAACTCTTTGCAACCCCATGAACCACAGCACGCCAGGCTTCCCTGTCCATCACCAACTCCCTGAGTTCACCCAAACTCATGTTCATTGAATCGGTGATGCCATCCAACCATCTCATCCTCTGTTGTCCCCTTCTCCTCCTGCCCCCAATCCCTCCCAGCATCAGAGTCTTTTCCAATGAATCAGCTCTTCACATCAGGTGGCCAAAGTATTGGAGTTTCAGCTTCAGCATCAGTCCTTCCAGTGAACACCCAGGACTGATCTCCTTTAGGATGGACTTGTTGGATCTCCTTGCTGTCCAAGGGACTCTCAAGAGTCTTCTCCAAAAGCATTAATTCTTCTCTGCTAGGTTTTCTTTATAGTCCAACTCTCACATCCATACACGACTACTGGAAAAACTATAGCTTTGACTAGATGGACTTTTGTTGGCAAAGTACTGTCTCTGCTTTTTAATATGCTGTCTAGTTTTGTCATAACTTTCCTTCCAAGGAGTAAGCATCTTTTAATTTCATGGATGCAATCACCATCTGTGGTGATTTGGGAGCCCACCAAAATAAAGTCAGCCACTGTTTCCACTATTACCCCATCTATTTGTTGAGCTATTTCAAATCCTAAAAGATGATTCTGTGAAAGTCCTGCACTCAATATGTCAGCAAATTTGGAAAACTCAGCAGTGGCCACAGGACTGGAAAAGGTCAGTGTTCATTCCAATCCCAAAGAAAGGCAATGCCAAAGAATGCTCAAACTACCACACAATTGCACTCATCTCACACGCTAGTAAAGTAATGTTCAAAATTCTCCAAGCCAGGCTTCAGCAATATGTGAACCGTGAACTTCCTGATGTTCAAGGTGATTTTAGAAAAGGCAGAGGAATCAGAGATCAAATTGCCAACATCCACTGGATCATCAAAAAAAGAAAAGAGTTCCAGAAAAATATCTATTTCTGCTTTATTGACTATGCCAAAGCCTTTGACTGTGTGGATCACAACAAACTGTGGAAAATTCTGAAAGAGATGGGAATACCAGACCACCTGACCTGCCTCTTGAGAAACCTGTAGGAAGAAACAGTTAGAACTGGACATGGAACAACAGACTGGTTCCAAATAGGAAAAGGAGTACATCAAGGCTGTATATTGTTATCCTGCTTATTTAACTTATATGCAGAGTGCAATGGCACCCCACTCCAGTACTCTTGCCTGGAAAATCCCATTGATGGAGGAGCCTGGTGGGCTGCAGTCCCTGGGGTCGCTAAGAGTCAGGCACGACTGAACGACTTCACTTTCACTTTTCACTTTCATGCATTGGAGAAGGAACTGGCCACCCACTCCAGTGTTCTTGCCTGGAGAACCCCAGGGACTGGGGAGCCTGGTGGGCTGCCATCTATGGAGTCACACAGAGTTGGACATGACTGAAGTGACTTAGCAGTAGCAGTAGTAGAGAAGTACATCATGAGAAACGCTGGGCTGGAGGAAGCACAAGCTGGAATCAAGATTGCTGGGAGAAATATCAACAACCTCAGAGATTCAGATGACACCACCCTTATGGCAGAAAGTGAAGAGGAACTAAAGAACCTCTTGATGAAAGTGAAAGAGAGAGTGAAAAAGTTGGCTTAAAGCTCAACATTCAGAAAACTAAGATCATGGCATCCAGTCCCACTCAATGCATAGATCTCCAGTAATAATTCTTTCCTCAAAAGTTGTTCCTGCCCAGCCTTGTGGAATGTCACCTGTGTGTGATCAGATGACAGAGACTCAGCAGGCTCATTAGGCACTTGTAATCATTCTTTCTGTCTGAGTAGCTCTCTCCTTTGGATCCCCTGCCCAACACATATCACCTTCTGAGCCTCCCTGGCTCACCTGTGTTCTAAGATCAGGGCTTTGCTAGGCTGCATGTGGGTTCCCCTCCCTGTACCTGCAACATGGAAATTGCCTGAAGGCAGACAGCCAGGAGTCATCAGATGGATTTGTGTATCCATCTTCACTCTAGGAACTTAGTCCTGTGTGGCCTGCTGTCCAGGATCTGAAAACAGTTGTTCCCAGTATTTTGTTCAGGTTTCTAATTACCAGTGCCAGGTGAGGAAGTTCAGATACTGTTCCTCTTAAAGCTGGAAGTGGAAGTCACATTTTATTTTTACAGACACTCTTTCAATCAGTAATTCTAAGTCAGGTAACCATATATGTTCAAAAGTACCTTTTGCTTCATTTTATGTGTTTTGCTCTTGCAAATGTAAAACAAAACCAAATATCAAGAGACACACTAAAACAGGTTTTGTTTTCTGTTTTTCCTGGTTGAACTTTATGCCAACAAGTCCTAGGTAAGGACTTAGGAAGCTGCAGTAAGTCAAGGCACCAGCAAGATCACAGGATCTGCAATCAACAGGGATCTTAATGGTACCAGAGAGCCTTTTTTTTTTTGCCATGCCATAGGAGGTGGATGCAGTGGTTGAGGGGCTAGAGAGATCCCAGGACCTTAATGACACCAGTGAGCCAACTACAATACAGGAGGCTGAGGCCAGGTACAGCATGTTTGGCCAATGTGAGCTGAAACATATTTCATTCTGAATTTCCAGAACCATAACCTCAAATAAAATGTTCACCTTCTTCTGATATTCACATAGAAAGATTGCACAGAATCTTTTGCCCAGAAATTCTACTTCCATGAAAGAAAGCCACCAGGAAGATTGCTTGGAGAATTTAAGAGATGTGTGGTTTTTAGGTGGAGAAAGAGGAAGTGAGTAAATGGCAAATGTGGTTCAGAAATGGAAAGGGGTCTGTGCAAACCCAGCAGGCTCTCTTTGGTGGAAGGCAGGCCGTGCACTCACTGCTCCTTCCCCCTTTTGCTGAGGTCACTTTTATCATGTTTTAGGTAGCTCCAATGAAAACTTCAAGTACAGGGGCTTCCCTGGTGGTCCAGTGGTTAAGAATCTACCTTGCGGTGCAGGGGACACCGGTTCAATCTCTGGTCCCCAGAAGATCCCACATGCCACAGAGAAATTAAATCTGTACACCGCCAATACTGAGCCCAGGCATCCTAGAGCCCAGCGCTCCACAGCAAGAGGAGCCACCAAAGCAGGAAGCCCAACCACCCAACTAGAGCACAGGCTCTGCTTGCTACAAGTGGAGAGAGCCTGCAGGCAGCAAAGAAGACCCAGGGCAGCCAAAAGGAAATAAAATTATATTTAAACAAAAACCCCTTCAAGTACAGTGACTCTCAATGGCTCAGGTAACTCCTGCTCGATGTTCTCAGCACACCGGCATATGGGGTCTACAGGACCCTCCTCGTCCCGTGAAGGCCCAGCGTCTCCATCGACCATGTGTCTCCACCACTGTGCTGTGCCATCTCCCCGTTCTCCTCTGCACAGAACTGCTTCTGATGGTGTCACTCTTTAGGCAGGGGAGTCATTTTTGTGAATCACCATCTAAGAATTAATATCATCTCACCTGCAATTTTATTTCTATATTCCTTAAAAGGAGTTCCTTAAAATCCCAATTGTATTACTTAAAAGGGCGTTTTAACAAAATCTTGATTTGAACATCTATGTTTTTATTTATCAACTTTTGTGTCTCCTTCATTGTGTCCTGTACTCTGGCTCAGCCTCTCTCTTGGCCTCTGCTCTTGGCCTCTCAGGAAACAGCGTACAGGATGTATTAGTTGCATCCACCCTCCCCTCTCACTGGCTCTTTTCCATCCTCCCTCATCTCCGTGACATGGGTAACTCTGTGCACATCACTATCACCATGACACCCTCCCTCCCTTGGGAAGCCTGTTATCACCTTCCTGCTCCTTTCTCTGCTGCCCCGTGTATGTCCCTGCCCAACACTCACAGCAGCCTCACAGCAGGCGCTCTCCCTCACTCTTCTCTCCAGAGCTCCTGCTGGAATTTCTGGACACCACCTCCCAAGTATTTACCTCTGACTCTGACTTCTCCTTCCCTGGTGGGCCCTGTAGCATCTTCCCCTGAATGAAGACCACAGATAAAACCTAAATTCTCCTTCTTCCCCAGTTACCTTATACTCCCCTGTGGATGTCTCCTTCTTATCCAGGCTCAGTGATTCAATATTATCCATGAACCATTTTTCTATACTCAACCATCTATCTGGCCGTATTGATACCGTCTCTAGGGGAGTGGGTGGAGCAATGATGGGCAATGTTGAGATGGCAGGTAGAGACCAGACCAGGCAATGAGGGCGTGAGAATGAAGGACAGTGCTAAGAAAAGGAGCAGATTATAGAGAAGTCACAAGGGTAGAAGAGGTTGGAGAATTTTTAAAAACAGATCAGGGAGAAATCTGGGAGAGGAGAGGTTGAGTCTTAAGGAAAGAGAAATGATCATTGCATAGCTCCTCGGTGGAGTGGGGGAGGGGGGGAATCCAGCAACGTGCTAGTTTACCAGCAACATCCTATCAGATGCTACATTTCAGTTGGAAATACTTCAGGCTACAAATCCGTTACATTTGTAGAAATTCCTAATGCACTAGAAATTGATACATTTTCCTGCAATGGAATAAATTAGGCTAAGATTATGCATTACATTGCTTATTGTGATGTCAAGATGTCATTTTATATTAGTGTTTATTCCAATGTGGACCAGTAAAGCGTATTATAGTACATCATCTATTCAGTGGACTGATTTGTGGAAAATAGTGTCCCAAGAGAGAATATTCCCCAAGATATTGTCAGCTGAATATAAGCAAGATACCATAGAACACTGTGCACAGTGTGCGACCATGTATGGTTTTAAATGTGGTTGTGCTCAGTCACTCAGTCATGTCCCACACTTTGTGACACTATGGACTGTAGCCCACCGGGCTCCTCTGCCCATGGCGATGCTCCAGGCAGGGATACTAGAGTGGGTTGCCATTTCCTGCTCCAGAGGATCTTCCAGACCCAGGGATTGAATCTGAGTCCCTTATGTCTCCTGCATAGGGAGGTGGGTTCTTTACCACTAGCACCACATGTGGAGTGAAGAAGAAATAGATATTCATAGTTGCTTGTGTATCCATAAAATGACATTCTGGGCCGTCTCTCCTGATCCAGGGGCTAAGACTCTGCACTCTCATTGTAAGGGCCTGAGTTTAATCCCTTGTCAGGAAAGTAGAACCCACAGGCCACAGCTAAGACTTCCCATGGAAAAGGTCCTGCAGGCACAGCCAAATAAATACTTAGAAAAAAACAAACAAACAAACAAACAAAAAAAGTCTGGAAACTATTCCTGAGAAACAAAACACGTGGCTGACTGTGGAAGCAGCAGGGCCTTGACAAGAAGAAAGGGGGTAGGAAGAACGATGTAATATAAAGTATTTTATATTTCTAGGTTCTTGAACCTTGTACATGTATTACAAGTTTCTCAGAAAGGCCAAGACATTACAAAAAAAATTTTAAACCTCTAAAGAATAAAACTCACAGCGTTATTTCTACAAACTGAAAGAAAGTCAAGTTTGTTTTATCAGAAAGATTATCTGGCTTCTCTAACATATCTTCTCAGGCTTTTCCCACGCTACCCAGACAGTGGTCCATACGGCACTGTCTGGATTCTTGTCATAACGTGAAGTGAATCTTTTGCACTATCCTGGGTCCTTGATGTCCGGCAAATGAAGGACGACACCATCACATTCCTTGCAGCAGGGGCCCTCTTAGGTAGCACCGATTTTTACTTCCCAATGGAGCAGTACATCTACAGAAGGAAAAGTGGTGGCGTCTACATTAGGAATCTGAAGAGAACCTGGGAGAAGCTTCTGTAGGCAGCTCATGCCATCGTTGCCACTGAAAACCCAGCTGCTGTCACTGCTGCGTCCTCCAGGAACCTTTGCCAGCGAGCTGAGCTGCAGTTTGCTGCCACCGCTTCTCTGGTCGGGTACTTTGCTCCTGGAGCCTCCACTAACCAGACCCAGGCAGCTTCCAGGAGCCAAGACTCCTAGTGGTTACGATCCCAGGGCTGACCGCCAGCCTCTCCCAGAGGCATGTATGTGAACTTCTTACCATCGGTCTGTGTGACACGGACTCTCCTCTGCACTCTGGAGACCACCCATCCCCGGCAACTAGGGAGTTCAGTTGGTGGGTCTGACTTGGCAGATGCTTACCCAGGAAGTTCTGCCCATTTCCTGTGAACATTCTTGGGAGATCGTGCCTGATCTCTACGTCTGAAGATTCTGAAATGTTGGGAAGTGCAGTACAAAACAGCCGGTTGGAAGAAGTCCTTGGAAAAATGGCGAAGGGCCAGAGATACCCTGGCTTGATGTGCTGCGGGCAAAAAAACATCTCCTGCCTTTGGTTATGCCCGGCAGCAAGATTTAATAATAAATATTAAAGATGTTACTTGAAAAAATGGGTTACAGGATAAACACACAGGTCACTTAGAGAGTGCTGTCCTTAAAATATTTTTACTGATTAGATGTTAACCCCGTACACACTCTGCTGGCTGTATACTCTAAGCTCTTTGTTCCTGCTTCTATAAAAAGACTTGACTACAAAAATAAACTTGTCAGTCCTTACAAGAGACTGTCTGACTATCTTCTTTCAAGTTCGTTGCTTCCAAGTCCTGGAAAAAAAATCCCCAACACTGAAGAGATTAAAAGGGAAGAGCAGGCGGCAGCTGAGCAAGCTCTGACTAAGGAGGACTTCACCGTGAATGGGTCACTTCAGCAGTTCAGTGCAACGCTACTGGATCTGAGGTGCTGGCCTAGTCCACAGGCGGGCAGGCGAGCTCGCTGCCTACTCCGCAGTTTCCCCTGACGGCTGGCCTGCAGCGCCCACTGCTCAGGCCACTGGGTGGGTAGGCACAGCACTGGGTGGGCTTCAGCTGTTCCTTCACAGGCTCTTTTCTTGGGTGGGGGCTGTGCTGGGTCCTTGCTGCTGCACAGGTTTGCTCTGGTTGCGGTGAGTGGGGCGCACTCTCTGGTTGTGGTACCTGGCCTTCTCGTTGCAGCAGCTTCTCTTGTTATGGAGTGTGGGCCCCAGGGCCCCCAGGCTTCAGTGGTGGCAGAGCGTGGGCTCAGTGGCTGTGGCCCCCAGGCTGTGGAGCACAGGCTCAGTGGTTGTGGTTCACAACCTTAGTTCCTCTGAGGCACGTGGGATCTTCTTGGACCAGGGATTGAACTCATGTCTCCTGCATTGTCAGGATTCTTTACCATGAGCCATTATGGAAACCCCACAAACTCTTAAAATGGAAATTGGTTGACAGAAAATAAGCAGTTTCTAAATAAATAAAAATAAATAAATATGTCTACTCATGAGGATGTTCTGTGACTTTTGCTGTTTTCCTTTCACATAAGAGGAAAATTTCCTAATTCATAATTCATTATGTTCTTCCCTTAAACAACATTTGCAACTGCTAATTTTATTAGCTAAGCTTGATCCAATTTTTAAAACACTTTTCTCCCACTTTCCCCTATGCACTGTACATTCATTATCAATTGAAATAATATTTTATCATTGTTCAGTCACTCAGTCATGTCCAACTCTTTGCGACCCCATGGACTGCAGCACACCAGGCTTCCCTGTCCTTCACCATCTCCCAGAGATTATATTTATATACTTCATATGGATAGGAGGATAATCAGTTGACTTCATCCTTGAATTATTTCTCTGAATCCGACATATTAATATTCTAGTAAGATATAAAACACTTGACTGACTTCAGCATAATAAAAAATAATAGAATCAGGTGACCATATCTTAAGACTGATTATAAAAGCAGCAGTCATGTTGATGAGGAGCAGTGACACACAGGGGGACATTTTATGTGGTGAGAGAGAGGGGTGCTGGCCTCAGGGATTTAAAGGGCTGCTTGAAAACAGAATGGAACTCGGCTCAGTGGCTGGACCTCCTGGGAGTCACTTCCCAGGGACACACAGGACAGAGTCCTGAGCATCCTGTGTGCCCACAAGGCAGTCTGAAGCGGTGGCCAGGGCACCCCTCTGGGTATCAGTGGAGATGGTAGCTGTATTGTGTGTCTGTATGAGTCTGTATAAGGTGACCCTGCATGAAGAAAAGTAAATTTGACTAAATGGCAGATGGCCTCAGCTCTAATAGTAAGATCTTTTCTTAAATCAATTTCTTTCTCCTCTCAGCTTTTCCATCTGAACGGATTTACTCTTCATGAGACCCATTCTTTTTTAATTCCCTTCTTCAAAGCCTCAAATTTTGTAGCTTTTTTTCAGTTAGTATCTTTCCATGTTTATTCCTCAGACAAGATAAGCAAGAGTAAAATTTTCTTATTGGACTTAAAAGATACACAAATACTTTTAAAATCAGAAGTTCCAAAAGTTCTAAATTCAGTCATGTTCTCACTTTAGTATCTTCAATCCTAAGCCTATAATTAGCATTTTTACTTGACTCACCGGGAGAAATATCAATAACCTCAGATATGCAGATGACACCACCCTTATGGCAGAAAGTGAAGAGGAACTAAAAAGCCTCTTGATGAAAGTGAAAGTGGAGAGTGGAAAAGTTGGCTAAAAGCTCAACATTCAGAAAATGAAGATCATGGCATCTGGTCCCATCACTTCATGGGAAACAGATGGGGAAACAGTGTCAGACTTTATTTTTGGGGGCTCCAAAATCACTGCAGATGGTGACTGCAGCCATGAAATTAAAAGACGCTTACTCCTTGGAAGGAAAGTTATGACCAATCTAGATAGCATATTGAAAAGCAGAGACATTACTTTGCCAACAAAGGTCCAGCTAGTCAAGGCTATGGTTTTTCCTGTGGTCACGTATGGATGTTAGAGTTGGACTGTGAAGAAAGCTGAGCACCGAAGAACTGATGCTTTTGAAGTGTGGTGTTGGAGAAGACTCTTGAGAGTCCCTTGGACTGCAAGGAGATCCAACCAGTCCCTTCTGAAGGAGATCAGCCCTGGGATTTCTTTGGAAGGAATGATGCTAAAGCTGAAACTCCAGTCCTTTGGCCACCTCATGCGAAGAGTTGACTCACTGGAAAAGACTCTGATGCTGGGAGGGATTGGGGGCAGGAGGAGAAGGGGACAACAGAGGATGAGATGGCTGGATGGCATCAACGACTTGATGGAAGTGAGTTTGAGTGAACTCCTGGAGTTGGTGATGGACAGGGAGGCCTGGCCTGCTGTGATTCATGGGGTCGTGAAGAGTCAGACACGACTGAGCGACTGGACTGAACTGAACTGAACTGAAGTAAATTACTTTGATTTTTTTGTTGCTGCTGTTATTGTTGACTCTGTATCTCTGTAGAGGTTATAGACCTACAACAATCTTAATTTCATTGCTTTGAGTGAACCTTATAACTGGCCTCTCATATTCCATCAGATGATTATACTTAAAGTCTAGATTTTAAGGTGAACTGTTGGCCTCAACATATATAAAACACAAGTCTACACGATTGGAAGAGGTGGTGCTGAATTTAACTATCTCTCATCACTATGAGATTTGAATTGCAGTATCTTTGCCTCTAAACAGGTAAAATAATTTCAGTTCCCTGGGATTTCCATTAAAAATAAGTATTTTTTACTCTTAATATTCTGTAAAATAAAGTGAGATAAGGTAAAGGACTGTGTGCTTTGCAAATTGGTATTCAAATGTGAAGTATTATTATATGATATATAATAAATTCTGTTATTATATGATATTATTATAACTGTTTTATGCAATATGGGTTGATCTAATAGTTTTAGACATGTGTATTATCAAGAAAGCTGAGCACCAAAGAATTGATGCTTTTGAACTGTGATGTTGGAGAAGACTCTTGAGAGTCCCTTCAACTGCAAGGAGATCCAACCAGTCCATCCTAAAAGAAATCAGTCCTGAAAAGTCATTGGAAGGACTGATGCTGAAGCTGAAACTCCAATACTTTGGCCACCTGATGCGAAGAACTGATTCATTTGAAAAGACCCCGATGCTGGGAAAGATTGAACATGGGAGTAGAAGAGGCAACAGAGGATGAGATGGTTGGGTGGCATCACCGACTTGATGGACATGAGTTTGAATAAGCTCCGGGAGTTGGTGATGGACAACGAAGCCTGGCGTGCTGCAGTCCATGGGGTCACAAAGACTCAGACATGACTGAGAGACTGAACTGAACTAATTATCAAGTCACGTTTTATCTCTTTGTGTGTGTGTGTGTTAGTTGCTCAGCCATGTCCGACTTCTTTGTGATCCCATGGACTGTACCTCACCAGGATCCTCTGTCCGTGAAATTCCCCAGGCAAAAACATTGGATTGGATTGCCATTTCCTTATCCAGAGTTCCTGTAGGAGAAATTAGAATTGGACACCTCAAGTCCAAGGGAGCTATGCATATCTATGTATATTTCTTTACATAAACTTTTAGGTAACACTCAACCAATTAATCTTGTTCCCCTCCCAAAAAAAAAAGTCCCAAGGAGGGGAAAAAAAAAAAAGCCAGAGATAAATCACAGGAGAAAAGTGTGATTTGCTGAGGACCATGTCTCTTGTGCTTCAGGCTAAAGAGAGTGTGACATGAATCAGTCATGGGTGTACATGTATCCCCCCCATCCTGAAACCCCCTCCCACCACCCTCCATCTCCCATCCCTCTGGGTTGTCCTAGAGCACTGGCTTTGAGTGCCCTGCTTCATATATTGAACTCACACTGGTCATCAGTTTCACTGATGGTAATGTACAGGTTTCAATGCTATTCTTTCAAACCATCCCACTTTCGCCTTCTCCCACAGAGTGCAAAAGTCTGTTCTTTACATCTGTGTCTTTTGCTATATTGTATATAGGGCTGTTACCATCTTTCTAAACTCCATAAAAATGTGTCAATATACTGTATTGGTGTTTTCCTTTCTGACTTACTTCACTCTGTATAATATACTCAGTTTCATCCACATCATTAGAACTGACTCAAATGTGTTCCTTTTTTATAGCTGAGTAATATTCCATTGTGTATATGTACCACTTTTCTTATCCATTCGTAGGCGGATGGACAGCTAGGCTGCTTCTACTTCTTAGCTATAGGAAATAGTGCTACAGTGAACACTGGGATACACATGTCTGTTTTGGTTCTGGTTTCCCTCCATGTGTGTGTCCAACACTGGGATTGCTCAGGTGCATGAAAGTTCTATTTCCAGATTTTTAAGGAATCTCCACACTGTTCTCCATAGTGGCTTACTAGTTTGCATTTCCCCCAGTCTAAGAGGGTTTACTTTTCTTCACACCGTCTCCAGCATTTCTTCTTTGCAGACTTGTTGATGGCAGCCATTCTGACTGGCAGAGGTGGTACTCGTTGTGGCTTTAATTTGCATTTCTCTGATAATGAGCGATGTTGAGCATTTTTTCTTGTGTTTGTTAGCCATCTGTATGTCTTCTTTGAAGAAATGTCTGTTTAGTTCTTCGGCCCATTTTTTTTTTGATGGGATCATTTATTTTTCAGTTATTGAGCTGCTTGTATGTTTTGGAGATTAATTCTTCATCAGCTGTTTTGTAAGCTCTTATGTTCTCCCATTCTGAAGGCCGCTTATCACCTTGCTTATAGTTTTCTTCATTGTGCAAAAGCGTTTGAGTTTAATCAGGTCCTATTTCTATTTTTTCTTGTATTTCTATTATTTGAGACCTGGGTCATAGAGGATCTTGCTGTGACATACGCCAGAGGGTGTTCTGACTATGTTTTCTGCTAAGAGTTTTATAATTTCTGGTCTTATGTTTAGATCTTTAATCCATTTTGAATTTATGTTTGTATATGGTTAGAAAGTGTCCTAGTTCCATTCTTTTACAGGTGGCTGACCAGTTTTCCGAGCACCACTTGTTAAAGAGATTGCTATTTTCCATTGTATATTTTGCCTCCTTGTCAAAGATAAGGTGTCCATAGGTACATGGGTTTATCTCTGGGCTTTTTATTTTGTTCCATTGATCTATATTTCTGTCTTTGTGCAATTACCATACTGTCTTGATGACTGTAGCTTTGTGGTATAGTCTGAAGTCAGGCAGGTTGATTCCTCCAGTTCCATTTTTCTTTCTTAAGATTACTTGGCTATTGGAGGCTTTTTGGTGTGTTTCCATACAAAGTGTGAAATTATTTGTTCTAGTTCTGTGAAAAATACCATTGGTAGCTTGATTGTGATTGCATTTAATCTATAGGTTGTTTTGTGTATTATACCGATTTTCGCTATATTGATCATTCCGATCAATGAACATGGTATGTTTCTCCATCTATTTGTGTCAATTTTTATTTGTTTTATCAGTGCTTTATAGTTTTCTGTAGGTCTTTTGTTTCTACAGGTAAATTTATTCCTAAGTATTTCATTCTTCTTGTTGCAATGGTGAATGGGATTGTTTCATTAATTTCTCTTTGCTTTCTCATTGTCAGTGTATAGGAATACAAAGGATTTCTGTGTGTTAACTTCATATCTGGCAACTTTACTACATTCATTGATTAGCTCTAGTAATTTTATGGAAGTCTCTTGTGGGTTTTCTACATAGAGGATCTCATCATCTCTAAACAGGGAGAGTTTTACTTCTTCTTTTCCAAACTGGATTCATTTTATTTCTTTTTCTACTCTGATTCCTGTGGCTAAGACTTCCAAAACTATGTTGAATAGTAGTGTTGAGGGTGGGCACCTTTGTCTTACTCCTGACTTTAGAGGAAATGCTTTAAGTTTTTTGCCATTGAGGATAATGTTTGCTGTGGGTTTGTTATAGATGGCTTTTATGTTGAAGTATGTTCCTTTCATGCCTGTTTGCATCTACTGAGATAATCATATTGTTTTTATCTTTCAATTTAATCTAGTGTATTAAGTTAATATGGTGTATCACATTGATTGGGGAATATTGAAGAATCCTTGCATCCTTGGAATAAAACCCACTTGGTCATGATGTATGATCTTTTTAATATGTAGTTGGATACTGTTTTCTAGAATTTTGTTGAGGATAATTGCATCTATGTTCATCACTGATATTGGCCTGTCGTTTTCTTTCTTGTGGCATCTTCATCTGGTTTTGGCTAAGGTGATAGTAACCTCATAGAATTAGTTTGGGAGTTTACCTTTCTCTGCAATTTTCTTGAAGAGTTTGAGTAGGATAGGTGTTGGCTCTTTTCTAAATTTTTCACAGAATTTACCTATTAAGGTATCTGGTCCGGGGCTTTTGTTTGCTGAAAGATTTTTTTTATTACATTTTTGATTTCCATGCTTGTGCTGGGTCTGTTAAGCTTTTCTATTTTTTCCTGGTTCAGTTTTGGAACATTATGCTTTTCTAAGAATTTGTCCATTTTTTCCAAGTTGTTTATTGGTATACATTTGCTGATAGTAGTGTCTAATGATCCTTTGTATTTCTGTGTTATTTGTTGTGATTGCTCCATTTTCATTTCTAGTTTTATTGATTTGGTTCTTCCCTAACCACCTGATGCGAAGAACTGACTCATTAGAAAAGACCCTGATGCTGGGAAAGATTGATGGCAGGAGGAGAAGGGGATGACAGAGGATGAATTGGTTGGATGGCATCACCAACTCTATGGACATGAGTTTGAGCAAGCTCTGGGAGTTGGTGATGGACAGAGAAGCCTGGTGTGCCTGCAGTCCATGGGATGGCAAAGGGTCGGATATGACTGAGTCACTGAACTGAGCCCCAGTGTTCATTGCAGCACTATTTACAATAGCTAGAACATGGAAGCACCTAGATGTCCATCGACAGATGAACAGAAGCTGTGGTACATATACAGAATGCAATATTACTCAGCCATAAAAAGGAATGCATTTTAGTCAGTTCTAATGAGGTGAACGAACCTAGAGCCTATTACACAAAGTAAAGTAAGTCAGAAAGATAAAGATAAATTATCATATACTAATGCATATATACAGAATCTAGAAAGATGGTACCAAAGAATTTATTTTCAGGGCAGCATTGGAGAAACAGATAGAGAACAGACTTATGGACATGGGGAGAGGGGAGGAGAGGGTGAGAGTAAGTAAGTATGGAGAGAGTAGGATGGAAACTTACATTACCATGTGTAAAATAGATGGCCAATGGGAATTTGCTGTATGTCTCAGGAAACTCAAACAGGGGCCTGGTATCAACCTAAAGGGGTGGGATAAGGAGGGAGATAGGAGGGAGGTTCAAGAGGGAGGGGATATATGTATACCTATGGCTGATTAATATTGAGGTTTGACATAAAACAACAGAAGTGTGTAAAGCAATTATCCTTCAATTATAAATAATTGAATTTTTTAAATATTAGAGAAATGGAAACCAAAATGTCAGAAGAGCCATTGTTTAAAACTCCACAGACAGTATGTTGTAAAGAGGGTGTGAGCAAAAGGGAACTCTCCCCCACTGCAGCTGAGGATGTAAATTGGTAACAATCACAATAGATGACATTGTGGAGGTTCCTTAAACAATGAAAATGAGAGTGAGATGGGAAGAGTTCCTAATGCCATACACCAAAAGGAACTACAAGCAATGTAAGCCCCCAGAACCCCTGATACAGGCAGGCCCTCCTTGAGGAAATCCAAGTCCACCGCACAGAAACGAAGTGGAGCCTCTAGGCTGCAAGAGCTTTCAAAAGACCCTGGGCTCCATGTGTCTCTTGGGCTGGGGTTTTCGCCACTGGCCACTGGTCATCTTACTATGACCACTATATGGATGATCACATCCTTCTCAGTGTGGTTTTGCAGAAGCTAGGATGTGTCCCTGGAATCAAAGGTAAAGGGAAAAAGTGAAGAGACACAAGCCTTGGATGTTTCTCCTAGCCCATTCCACTCCAATTGACAATTATCGCACACAGAATTTTCCCTGAGGCTCTGCTTGCCCAAGGAACAAGTCAGGCATGAAGAAACGCTTCCATCTTGTGACCACATCCTGTAACAACAAATGTGAAACCAGCTCCTATGTGCTCTTAGCGTTCAAAGGGCCTTTGCTGTGTTCAGTCGCTCGTCCTGTCTTGAGATCCCATGAACTGCAGCACTCCAGGCTGCCCTTTCCTTCATCATCTCAGTAATGTTTCCAGAAAAGAA
This sequence comes from Bos javanicus, assembly GCF_032452875.1. Taxonomy (NCBI): domain Eukaryota; kingdom Metazoa; phylum Chordata; class Mammalia; order Artiodactyla; family Bovidae; genus Bos; species Bos javanicus. The sequence continues at coordinate 51,494,754 of NC_083896.1, read as the reverse complement.
AATGGGATCGGAATGGGAAAATGCATTTCCATACAGTTGGGATGGCTGGTGACGTTTGAAGTGGGCCTGTGGATAGGATTATAAGGTGGAACCATAAAATTCCCTTGTTTGAGGGTTATGTGCTGGTTCCCGGGAACAGTGTCCCTGTTTGGGGTAAAACACACTGGAGTATTTTGAGTCAAGTATCAAATGCATGTTGGAAATTACTGAAAAGTGGATTATTTCTCAAAACAATCATGGCAATACCACATCAGAGAAGCAGGGAAGACATCAAGCCTCATTATAGAGGCCAGGCCTTACTGAGGTCCAATTCAACCAAAGTTGCTAAAGACCCTGTTAGGAGTCCACTGCTTATTAAGGAACATTGCGAAGATTATATTAGAAGCCATCATATCTTGGGTGCTGTGGATGATCTGGGATATGGTAGAAACAGTGGGATTTTATAATTAAATTTTTTCACATCACTTCACAAAAAAATTGAGAGAAAAAATTCACTAAATTTACAGAGTACAAAAACAAAGTACAAAAATCAGTTGCCTTTCCAAACACTAATAAACCATTGAGAAGAGAAATTAAGAAAACAATCCCATTTACAATTACATCAAAAAGAACAAAAATCCTAGGAATAAATTTAACCAAGGGCATGAAAAACCTGCACACTGAAATCTATAAGACATTGATAAACAAATTGAAGAAGACAAAAATAAATAATCTCCTGTGTTCATGGAATGGAAGAACTAATATTGCTAAAATGTCCATTCTACCAGTGTATATACATACCCTACCAAAATTCCAATGGCATTTTTCATGGAATTAAAATAAACCATCCTCACATCTGTGGAGAACAACAAAGGACCCTGAATAGCCAAAGGGATTTTGAGGAGGCGGGGCCGGGGGCGGGACAGGCTGGAGGCATCTCGTTCCCTAACTTCATGCTACATCACAACACTGTGATCACCAAAACAGTGTTGAATAGGCACAAAAACAGACATGCAGACCAGAGAGCTCAGAAATAAACCTACGGGCGTGTGGTCAGTTAATTCACAAGACAGGAACCAAGAACACACATCGAGGAAAGCACAGCCCCTCAATAAACGGAGCGGGAAACCGGACACTGCACGTCAAAGAGCAACGCGCCCTGCCGGTACCACGGACACAAGCTGGCTGAGACCCCAGAGTTGTCCGCATCAATTCCTTCCCCTCCTGGATCCTCTAAGGATAGACTCCCAGCAGTCAGGCAGGCACAGAAAGCCTCTCCCCACCTTTTCCTCCAACAGCACCACCTCCTGGCAGGTCCTGGGGAGACCCGGCTCCCATCAGCTACCACTCAGTCACTGCGGGCCTCAGGGAAGCACAGGCCACGCAAGCGCACAGTCCAGTCAGGCCCCACACCGTTAGCAGATCTGCTTCATACAGTACCCTTTGGAAAATCAAGCTGAAATGCAGTCAAGCATCCTGCTGTGTCTTTTGGTTGAAAGACGGTGTTATAATTTAGAACCATTGTTTTCCAGATCCCAAGGAGTAATGAGTAGGGTTGCAATAAAATACCATTTCTTTTATTCATAGCAGTATAGCTGAAGATCTTCCCAGCTTTGCAAAGTATACCCTAGGGGACTACAGGATGGAGCAGAGCTCTGATCACCCACACTCTATTTTTCACTACCAGTGTTGTCAAATATCAAATAAACATCAAACCAGGGCAGAACAGTCTCTTAAGGCAGCAGTTCCTATGGCTTCCCTGATGGCCCAGTGGTAAAGAATCTGCCTGCCAACGCAGGAGACACAGCTTCGATCCCTGATATGGGAAGATCCCATGTGCTGCAGAGCAGCTAAACCTGTGTTAACTATCGAGCCTGTGCTCTAGGCCCGGGAGCAGCAACTCCTGAGCCCGGGCGCTGCAGTGGAGATCATGCTCCATGGCAAGAGAAGCCATGGCAGTGAGAGGTCTGCATGCTGCAACCAGAGAGTAGCCCCTGCTTGCCACAACTAGAGAAAAGCCCGCGCAGTGAAGACCCAACACAACCAAAACTGAATCAATAATTAATAATAATGATAAAAAGGTCACAGTTCCCAGCACCCAGAAAGGGAGATTCCCAACCAACACCCCATCAGTCAGAGATGAATCCAAAAGACCAAGCTTGAGTCCGAAAGCAAGAACACCAACCAACGCCCCATCTGAGACGGGGTCACATGGCCAACCAACGCCCCATCTGAGACGGGGTCACATGACCAACCAACGCCCCATCTGAGACGGGGTCACATGACCAACCAACGCCCCATCTGAGACAGGGTCAGATGAACAAGCCTTAGTCCCAACCAGTGCTCTGCTGTGAGCAAAGCCAATGTGGTGGGAAGAACATCTTGGTGTCATCACCCTCGAGCTCCATTACCAGGGACATGACAGCCAGCCAGAGCAGGCACTGATACACACACGCTACAGACAACAAACACCATGGTTCAGATAAGAGATCAGATGAGGTGTCGTCCGAATATTCCACTCCCACTCCCAGATGGAGGTGGCCAAACAGGTAGGCCCAGCTCCTGAAAGGGAACCCAGAGTGGCTCCTTTCTCATGGAATGAACTCAGATGGAGCAGGTAGAACTCCTAGCGGGCACAAACTAGAGTGACTCGCCCCCAAACAACTCTGAGTATGGACTGTGGCTCAGGATATTTATTGGCCTCAAACAGTCTCATGTCTGGAAGGCCAGTGCCTGTCAGGAAGAATCCCTTCAAGTTCCCTGGAATGAAATGAGTTCCAGTAGCTACTGCGGACTCAGGGAAGGGGCTTCCCTGTCTGGGGTCACCCACCATGGATACGGACTCCTAGTTGACTTGAAAAATTGCTGTTGTATGTCCAACACATAGTGAGGACAAAAAAGTTGAAACATCAGAGTTTGGAGCAGAGAAAAGTTATTGCAAGAGCAGAGCAGAAGAACAGGTGGCTCATGCTCAAAAAACTGGAACTCCCAGATGGTTTGGGGGGAGGCATTTTTAAAGGCAAATTAAAGGGTGAGAGCTGCAGAGTACGTCACTTTCTTCTGGGGTAACACAGTGGTGCTCCAGGAATCTTGCATTCAGCAAGAATTTACCATCCTCCACCTGGGTGGGGGCCTTAGCTCCTGCAGAAGAACTCAAAGATATGTTAAGTCCATCTCTCAAGGAGGAATCAGGACCTGGCTTTATTGCTGCTCTATTGTTACTTGACTGCTCCTCTTTTACTTCTGTATTCCCTCCCTTCCCTAATCAGTAACTGCATCTGTCCTTTGGAATTCAGAGAAGGTCTAGGAGGTTGAAGCCTTTTTCCTACAGAAAAGAAACAGGGGACATGGAAAGGCTTTTGTAGCCAAGAGGGCCCCACAAGGTCCTGCTTGGTTTCATTATTTTTCATTATAACTTGGTGAATACAGTTATTGATAAGATGGCAATTGTTCCAAGATATATGTAGTTTGAATGCTGCTGCTGCTGCTAAGTCGCTTCAGTCGTGTCCGACTCTGTGGGACCCCATAGATGGCAGCCCACTAGGCTCCTCTGTCCCTGGGACTCTCCAGGCAAGAATACTGGAGTGGGCTGCCATTTCCTTCTCCAATGCATGAAAGTGAAAAGTGAAAGTGAAGTCGCTCAGTCGTACCCAGCTCCCAGCGACCCCATGGACTGCAGCCCACCAGGCCTCTCCGTCCACGGGATTTTCCAGGCAAGAGGACTGGAGTGGGGTGCCATCGCCCTTATGATGATGTAAAAAAACATATATTAAGTTTTAGCCTTATTACCAACAAAACTCTTAGCTCTAAGCCATATGAGATCGAAACTATTTTCAGATGTGATGGTTATCCAGGGGAGGATTCCTACTAAGAGAATTTGACTACAGAAAGAACTCTCAGTATTTCTACAAGAAAAACAGCCACTTTCCACCTCTGGCTCATTAACAACATGAATCAGACAGTCTGACTTACCCATGTGATATCTTCAATGCCAGAACTGAATGTCACATACTTTCATGAGGGCACTAAAGTCATAGGGCACAAATAAATGTTCAAAAACTAGAAGAACAGAGACTTTAAAGTTTGAGGAGATGAGTTTCATAACTTAACAAATATGATCTTGTATTTGCACATCTCTGAAAATTCCAACTGAGCAAATTATGGATTGATAGAATCCGGTGGGGTCTTTTTAAAGAACATTTTGACTGTAATTTTCCATCAAAAGAAGATCCATGCCTAAAGTGTTGATGAATGCAGAGTCTACTTTTTGCTCCCCATTAGCCAAACCCAACCTGAAAACAGAAGACTGGGAGCCTCCTGGGGCTCCAAGTGAGATTAAGTTGAGTGGAGAGTGGTCTGAGGAGCCAAGAGGAAGCCCCCCAGCGCCGGTGCTACGGGGCAGCTTTTGTTGTGCTGTATTTGGCTTACAGATGAGTCGTGTTATAGCAGGAGTAAATGTCGATGAGGATGATGCAGTAGAGATAAAGACATGATACTGCAGAAAGAGATGACAAAGCCTTTATTTGGGGAGAAGTGATGGAGGAGGATTGTCTTTGGTGTGTGTGAAGACAGGTCCTCTCTCACAAGGCAAGGTCTTAGCATGAGGTCAGCACATCCTGCTGAGTGGGCAGGAGGAGAGAAAGAGGTGGCACCAGCCAGTGCTGGGGAAGAGGGTGCGAGGGGAAGGGTTTTGGTGTGACTGAAGAAAGGTTCCTAGCCATGGCCCAGAGATCCAGGCCAGGTGGACTGTGAAGGTTCACCAGAGCAGTTTCTAAGTAACTGCTGGGCACCAGACGCAGCAAGCTGAGGGATGGGACATAGCCAGAGGCAGGGGCACTTAAAATGGAAATTGAGAAGGGAGTGCAGTTATCTTATCGGTATTACAGAGACCAGGGAATAACCTTGACAGTGACTGACTGAAGTGTGTGGAGGGCAAGACCACAGGAGGTGAGGCCTGGGGGATGAGGGTCCGGTGAGATGGGTTAGCTATGTGTGTAGCAAAGTCACCAAGAATGGTACCTGGAGGAGTAAGCGGAGCAAGACAGAATCGAGATGCTTGAATCCTCTGCAACTGTGAGAGATTGCTGGGGATCTGTAACTGACAGTGCCTGTGAAGGGCTTCAGGAGCACCACTGAATAGCATGTCACCCCAGAGGGCTGGGTTTGCTGAAAAAGAAAATCAGCAGTCCTAAGGTAGTACAGGGGGCACCTCGTCCTCCACCAGTCTGGGGAGTTATTTTGTTGGGAATGGACAGCAAATTATGCTTGGAGACTGAGATTGTCTTTGCCCATAGTTTATTTAACACAAAATTATAACAATTGCATAAGCCAGTAACATGCAGGATAATGTTTCCTTGTAATAAACCAATAAAGAAATAACATAATCCAAACAAATGATTAATTACACTGCTGTTCCGCAGAAGGGGAGATGACAGGAATAAAGTCCAAATTCAGTTGAAATTATTTATTGCTTGAGGTGTGGCTTCTCTAAGAGGTTCTCCAGAGTCAGGAGCCAGCCAGGAGCCGACATTCCATGGCCTGTTGCTAGGGAATGATCCTGACACTGCTCGCTTCATTCTTAAATCAACTTTACTTCCAAAACAACCTCTTTTGGCCTTTGTCATAAAGAAGTATATTAAAACAACTTCACTTACATCATAAAAAGTGCATTTGAAATCATATCAAACCAACACACAGCACTCTGGAGACTGGGAGGAAGTGGAGGAAGGGGAATGATGCTGGCCCCTCTCTGCTGGGGCCGGAGGGATTCAGAAGGACAGGGATCCAGGCCCCACCCCAGGGACCCTGCTTCCATGGGTCTGCACCGTGTCGAAGCCGTAGGGACAGCACTTTTAAACGTCTCTCCAGGTGACCTGGCAAGCAGCCCGAGGACCACAAAGTTAAAGAAGGTGATGGGTCCATCGGAGCGCAATCAGAGCAAGGGCTGTCCCACTGACTAGATCCTTCGGGCTGTGGGGACAGGACGGGGCTCACATTTGCTGACTGCAGTCTCACCCATACAACCACGTTGTTTTGTTACAGATGACTTCACTACAGGTTGCTTCTCCTCAACTCTTGGAACTATGCGTACAAGTAGGTTATATCATCTATGGGTTTCATTTCACGTTAGCAAGGGGATTACAGACTGCTTGTGATAAACAGATGGCCAAATGGATGAGAAGCTCTAAGTGCTCAGAGGATGCAGGACAAGGGTCTGGGGTCTGTGACAGACTCAGGACCAGTTAGAGGCACGTGAGAGGCAGGGAGAGAAACAGGGCAGGTGGCCAACCCGGACGGAGCCGCCCTGGAGGCCTGGTGACGGCACGAGTCGATTCTGAGCAGGGTCCCCGGGTTCAGGTAGGGCGGAAACCGTGGGTCCTTGCAGAGACCGTGCGGGAGAGTGGGCTGTCCTGCTGGATGCCATGGGCCGCCAGGTGGCAGCATGGGACAGGAGAAGAGGGGCCGGGCCCCGGGCAGGAGGGTCAGGATGGCAGCGCTGCTCCTGGGAGATCAGGTCAGGGGCCCAGGCGGCCCAGCCCATGTCTCCATTACAGCACTGGACTGTCTCCCCCAGACCCTGGACTTCCCCAGGCTGGAGGACCACCGAAGGAAGCTAAGTCAGAGCAGCCCCTCCCTGCTCCCCGCAGTGATATTGGTCATCACACCAGGCCTCAGAGACAGTCCAGCCCCTCGCCGCTTGGTCACTCTCAGGCCCACCCTCTGTTCCCTGGAGGCTGCTGCCCACTTCAGGCCTCCTGTGGCCCTGGGCCCATCTCCCAGCACTCAATCTGTAAGACCCAGGAAGCCCTCAGGAGTGCCCCACCCCTCTGCACCCACCCCCTCCCCAGTGGAGATCTTCAGGCTATCTCAGGGCTCAGAGCTCAGTACTGGTCCACGAAGCACATTGAGTGGAGGGGGTTTTCCACTCCAAAAGAAAGGCCTGGGCCTGGGCCCAGCCCAAGAGCCTGCCACTCTCAGCCACAAGCCAAGCAAGGCTAGAGGCGCTCAGCGTCCCTTCCTTCCTCGCTGACCAGGCTCACCTTGCCCCCCTACGTATGTCCAGGCACCCCAAACGGTTTGCCAACCAGCCCTCACAGAGCACCCTGGGCCCCTTGCTGCTTGGCACCCACTAAGGGCAGGGGGTGAGGACACACCCCCAGCTGCCCTTCTTGTGCTCTCACTGGCCAGGCCTTGACAAGCAGGTTGGACCCACCCCCCAGACTGGCCTGTGAGGCATAAAGCCAGCAAGGCAGCTCATGAGTCACTGCCGCTCTGCGCCATGAAGAGAAGCAGCGCCCTCCTGCTAGCAGCTCTCACCGTGCTCTGCACCTGCGGTGAGTCTGCACTGACAGGGGCTTCCAGCACATTCGGGAGGCTGGGGCCAGAGGAGCAGGTGGGAACCTCGGAAACTAGATCTCCAGGCACTGGCCCTGCAGTGATTGATGCCCTCCTTCTCAGGCACCCCGACCCACTTCCATCACAGAACGTGGACATGGGCAATGACCCTGGTGCCCTTGCTGACCCCAGTCCCCAGGCAACCCTACCCCAACCGTAGACTGATCCCAACTGGCCCCAACCCCAGCCCAGCTTCAACCTCTGTCTCAGCCCCTGTGTCACCACCAAGCCCAATGTCACCAACTCAGCCCAACTCAGGCTGACCCTGACCCCAATCCAAGCTCCAGGTAAGCCAACCTCACAGGAAGGGGAAATTCCCACCGCATCAGAGGCTTGGCTTTCCTTCCTCAGTGATTCCAGGGAGCCCAGAGTGAAAAGAGGCAGCTGAGGTTAGGGTAATGGGAGGGATCTGAGGGCAGGTGGAATTGGGGGATGTTGTGGAGGAAAATCTGGGGCAGGTGGGGTGGGTGTTGATGGGGAGGGTCTGGAGAACCACTGAGGCTGGAGGTGGGAAGTCTGGGGCTGGGGTTGGGAAGAGTCCTGTCCTGGCATCATCTCACCCCCGCAATACAGGGCTGGCCACAGGGGAAGACACCGAAGAGCTTTTCATGGACTTCCTGCAAACGCTGCTGGTGGGGTCCACGGAGGAGCTCTATGAGGGGCCCCTGAGCAGGTACAACATCAATGCAGATGCCAAGGCAGCAATGGAAGAGCTCAAGTCCTGCATAGACGGCCTACAGCCCATGCACAAGGCGGAGCTGGTCAAGCTGCTGGTATTGTGGCCGGGGTGGGGGGCACCCATTCCCTAAAGGCCTGCAACCCTGGCAGGACCCACAGCCCTATTCCTTAGGCCCTTGACTAAATGCCATAGCCCCTCATCGCGCACCCAGTATAGCAACCCCACGCCCCACCATCCCACAGACACCTTCCCCACCTCCGCCAGCAGAGGAGGACATCCCAGACCTCACCGCCCACATCAGCCTTCAGCCTCCCCCTACGTGCACATACGTGCATACGCACATGCTCACCTCTGCACACACATGCAAGCACATGAACACACCCTGCTTCCCCAGTGGCTGGGAGGGGACTGGCTGCAGTGTGCAGAGGCAGGCCTGGGCCTGTTTGCCTGATGGGGCTGTGCTCTCCAGTTACTGATCACTGGGCGTGGAGCCACCAGGCCCTTGGCCCACACGCATCTGCCTTGCAGGTGCAAGTGCTGGGCGGTCAGGACGATGCCTAGTGGACCCCAGATGTGGCTCCAAGCAGCCATGGGACCAGCTACACAAGCAGCCATGATGACAGCACCCCTACCACTTCCATATGCATGAATTTATCCTCAAGTCGTCCAATCAATAAAGCCTCCTGTAGCTCAGGCTCTGGCTCCTCTCTCTCCCCACCCTCAGGGACACTACAGACTCCCATACACAGGGTCATGTGAGTGGAGCACACATGTGTAAGTAACCCCACATAGAGGGCAGACCCACCAACCAAAGTCCAGGCAGACTCCCTTGTAAGGAAGTAGACAAAGCAAGCCAGCGTGTAGGCAGACATGTAGATGCAGGGAGGCATTGGACACAAGAAGCTCTGCAGAGGCAGACGCAGGGGCAGGGACAGGGGCAGGGGCTCAGAGCAAGGAGCGGCAGAGAGCCCCAGAGAGAGGCAGTGGCCAGGGCTGAGGGTACAGGCTGGGTGGGGGCGCTCTACGTCTGAAGGTTACCATTTTGAGACAATAAATGTGCACAATGCATACATGACATGGGTCCGGGGTTGAGAAGTTACTCAAGGAAAGAGACAAAGTCCCAGCTGGAGCCACAGGAGGATTCTGCTGGTGAGGACGCTCAGGGTCCGCGTGGTCGGGGCGAGCAGTGTCAGAGGTAGGCCCCTCAGCAGCTCCCCATGCCAACACCTGCCCCCAAACCAGGGCAGGCCTGCCCTCTCCTGGATCCCTGGACCCTCAACAGCCTTCTTGTGCCTCAGTTTCCCCAGGTCAGTAGTCTCAACTGGGGGCAGGATTGAGCAGCTTCAGCTCTGCCCCTAACAACCTTACTCCTTGCCTCACTGTGCCGGTCCTCTGCACTCTACCCTGAACCCTGCAAAGAAGAGCAAAGAAAAGTCTTGGTCCTGAGCCAGCCATGGTGTGGGTGGAGGTCTCGCGGGCTGAGGCCATTGTCTCCATCACATAGACAGTGATCTAGAATCCACCATCCCACAGAGCCACATTCTAGAGCTCAGAGGCAGGGACACTTCCCCAATTCTTGACGCCCCCAGGGGGAGAGGGGAGGCCTTCCTCTCCATGCTCCTTTTCTGGAACACCCTGGCACCAAGGCTGGTGCGACGGGACCACCTCTGAGAAGGCTCAGTCCATAGGTCGCTCTGAGTGCTGCTCCCAGACCAAAGAGGTGAGGGCCCCTCCAGAGCGGCCCCCTCCCCACTCCAGGGCAAGTCTCATGCAAGAAGTTCCCCATCTTTGTCCACTGCTCCTTACCCAGTCACACTCAGAGTCCTCTGAGCAGGAGGAACCTGCCCAGACCCCCTCAGAGCCGCTGTGGGCAGATCCACAAGCGCTAAGAGAGCTTCATGGGCTTGTCTGTGAGGCTCTGATGCTCCTCCTCTTGGGGGGGTGCAGCAGAGCCAACCCACTGCTCTAAGCAGAGGCTCCCAGTGACCCTCCGTCTGGGCCCCAGGTCGAGACCCCACTGCAGAGGCACAGTGCCTGCAGCTCTGCCCATCAGGCGGGCAAAGGCAGTGACGGGGGTGGAGGTCCCAGGCCTTCCAGCACTCGGTCACCCTCCCATCCACGGACAGAACCAGTCATGGCGGAGGAGGTATGGGTGGGCACCTGGAGGCCCCATCGTCCCCGGGGGCCCATCATGGCCCTCTACAGCAGCCCTGGACCCAAGTACCTGATTCCACCCACCACGGGTAAGCCCTTGGGACTCTGGGAGGGCGGGGCAGGGGAAACAGATGCCAGGTCTGGGGTGGGCCTGGGGTGGGCCTGGGCTCCTCTCTCACTCCCAGCCCATCAACTCCTCTAGGGTCGATGGGGGGTTGGGGGGAAGCGCACGGTCTGGTTCCAGGCCGCTCAGAATCCCTGCCCCACAGGCTTTGTGAAGCACACACCCACCAAGCTGCGTGCACCAGCCTACAGCTTCCGTGGGGCTCCCATGCTCCTGGCAGAGAACTGCTCCCCAGGGCCCCGCTACAGCGTGAACCCCAAGATACTGAGGACTGGCAAGGATCTTGGCCCCGCCTACTCCATCCTGGGGCGCTACCACACAAAGACCACACTGACCCCTGGCCCTGGTGAGGGCCCCTGGCTCAGCCCCAGCCCTGCCCAAGCCTGCTGGTGGCCTCTGCAAACCTAGGGGCATGAGTGCGTGAGGGGTGCAGCTGTCCTCACCCTCCCAACCCACCTTCTCCTCACAACAGGGCAACGTCGGGCCTGGTGGGGAGCTGGGACCCAGTGCAGCCTCTGAAACTCTGGTGCCCAACTCTGATTGAGGGCCTTCCTTGTCTGATTGAGTCACCACACCAGGCCCACATCAGACTCGCTCTCCAGGCCCCTGTCTCTCTAACTCCTGCAACCAGAGTTTTCATACCGGACACCCCTTGCAAAACCACGGTTGTCTCTCACTGGGGCCCAAGGCCCCACACCTGCCACGTTGGGGGTCCTCCTTGAGCTGACCAGCGCCAGGCTGTTTTGATCACCTGTTTTGATCTGTAGGATCGTCCTTACCCTCCAGCACCCACATTTTTCCCCCACCCCATCCCAGGCGACTACTTTCCAGAGAAATCTACCAAGCATGTGTTCGACTCGGCGCCCAGCCACTCTATTTCTGCCCGAACCAAGACCTTCCGAGTGGACAGCACCCCAGGTCCGCAGCAGCCTCGGTGGCCCATGGCTGACTGGGTTGGGGACCCTGGGTAGGGTGGGTGAGGGGGGCCACCCTGATGGCTGGTCTCCTGGAGGTGGAAAGCCCAGGGAAGAAGCCAGTGGAGAATCGGGCACAGGGTTCTGTCCAGCCTGAGACTCGACGCTGGTGCATCTGCAGGCCCTGCAGCCTACATGCTACCCATGGTGATGGGTCCCCACACCGTCGGCAAGGTCTCCCAGCCCTCCTTCTCCATCAAGGGCCGCAGCAAGCTGGGCAGCTTCAGCGACGACCTGCACAAGGCAAGGGTCACCAGGCTGGGGCACAGCACTGCTTACCCCCTAGAGAGATGGCCCATCTGGTCCCTTCCCCTAGACCCCAGGGCCTACCAGCCTGGCCCCCATCCTCCTGAAACTCTGAAGCTCTTCCTCCTCTGGGAGCCTGCCACCTATCTGGCCCCACCCTCACTGGGCTACATTCCAGAGGTGAGGAGGGGCAGACGGGGGACAGGGTGAAAGGTTAAGACTCGGGCAGGAGGCTGACAGTGTTGAGGAGTGACGAAAGCAACGTGGGCGCTGCCTGAAAGGTGAGGAGAGTCTGAGACTGCGCAGCGCGCAGGGAGAAGCTGAGCAGGAGGAGGAAAACGAGCTGTGACGTGTTTGGGGGAGGAGGGCTTGGCTCCAGAAATAACCAGCGCCAAGCCCTGAGGTGCTTGTGTGCCTGGGAGCCTGGCGAGGCTGGCATCACAGCACTGCCAACCTCACCAGCCCAGCCCATGGCCCTTGCGTCCCCAATTGGGAAGAGGCCTCTTTCACACACACTCATGGAAAGGAAAGTCTGGGGCTGGCGCAGACTGGGGTGTCGTTGCCATGGTGAGGCTGAAGAGAGTGACGTCCACACAGAGCAGGGCCCACAGCACTGGAGCGCTGTCCCACAGTATGGCCATTGTTTGGAGACAGAAGAGGCCCCGGACACAGACACACAGTGACCTGGGGCCTGAAACCCAGTGTCTGGTGCCAGCCCCTGCCCTTGGAGGCCCCACGCTCTGGCAGGCCAAGCCTGTCTGAGCCTCTTTCACTTTGCAGACCCCAGGTCCCGCAGCCTACCGCCAGACTGATGTCCAGGTGACTAAGTTCAAGGCTCCACAGTATACCATGGCTGCCCGGGTGGAGCCTCCAGGGGACAAGACCCTAAAGCCAGGACCAGGAGCCCACAGCCCTGAGAAGGTGTGGCAAGAGCACGGCCTAGACGGGTGGGGTGGGAGCAGGTGGGGGTGACGTGGCCCAGAGGGGTGGTGCGGGGAAGGGCCTGCAAGCCTGCAAGGGTCATGGTGGCCGGGTACCCTCAGGACACGCGCGTTCCAGCAGCAGCCTTCTCCCCCGCTGGCGGGCTTTGTGTTCCCAGACCCCCAGACACAGGATGGTGAGCACTGCCGAGCGCTCACCACACCCAGGCTCTGCAGTCAAGCCTGGCAGAGTGGACTTCCTGCTGGCCACCTTGGCCCAGGGTTCCAGGGCTACAGCAAAACCACCGTCGACAGCCCGGCCCGTGAGGGCAGAGCCTGCGGGGTGGGGCGGCGGTGCCAGCTCCTCACAGCCGCTCCTCTCCCAGGTGACGATGACCAGGCCCTGCGCCCCTGTCGTCTCCTTTGGCATCAAACACTCTGACTACATGACGCCCCTGGTCGTGGACGTGGACTAGCCCCGGCCCCGCCCCCACCGCCGGAAGCCTCTGCACGTCGCCCCACCAACGGATTCCCCAAGCTGAGGGCTGTGGGCGCCTCCTCCTCCAGCTGGGCTGCAGCTGGCCTGGCCCTGGAGGGCAGAGCATGCTTCTTTGGACAATTGCAATCAGTTATTTTTTCTACGTGTTCCCATTTGCTAACCTTGTTTCTTGCTGTGCCCAGATATATAATAAAATCATGGATTCTACTAGCAATGGTCTCTCTTGGGGGAGGATCCAGCTTTTCCAGAAAGAGGCCCCCATAGGCGATCACACCATCCCATGTTAGGTTCCAGGGCCTGGGATCTGAGCTGAGAGAAGGGCTCATTCTGCCTCCATCCCTGCCCTCCACGTTGTTGTATCCTCCAGACGGTCCCTCCAGATGGTTTCTCCCTGTGAGACTGACTCTTCGCTGCTGAGATATGGAGTCTGTGCCCCTCCTCTGGATTCTAGAATAGAGCCTGTGACCATCCTGAATAATCATGCTGTTACTTGACTTCTGAAGCCAGGCCACTCAACATACAAAGGGTTTCTGCCTGGACACCCCCCTTCTCTTTGCTCATCCTCCCATCAGCCACCACGTTGTGCGTGAGCTCAGCACACAGCAAGGCAGTGAAGCCAGGTGGGCCCTCAGCTCCCATTCTGCAACCACCTGCAGATGTGTGTTGAGCTTTCAGGGGTGGTAGTGCCAGCCTTGTCTCCAAAAGGCTGTAACTAACATCCTAAAGCAGAGAGAACCGTCTGTCTCAAACACAAGCAGTCCCCATGAGACATAACCCCACTGCGACACCTGCAGGTGGTCTGTTACACAGCACACAGGAAGCACAGGAGGTGTGGACAGGGTGTGGACAGGGAAGGGCTGTCCGAGCGGGGATGAAGAGGGGTGTTTCAGGGGGGTACCCTGGAGTCCAAGGCCAGCGCACCCCAGCCCTGCTGCACCTGTGCCTGCAGCTGCACAAAGCACATGACAACTGCTGACCTCACCGAGCTGTGACCATGGCAGGCTACTCGTTCTAAGTACTCACATACATTCCCTTAATCCTGAAGCAGCAATGCTATCATCTTTCCATCTGAGTCACAGAAACCTGGGCAAAGAAAGGTCCAGGAGCAGGAATTCTCAAGCCCACATCTGCCTGCCCAGGGGAATGAGTGAGGAGCAGAGCAGGGCCCAGAAAAGAGCAGCAGAGTAAAGACCACCAGTGCCTGTGGCCAATTTGTAGACCAGGGTGATTTCCAGACAAAACTTTCTGAAGCTCCCACAGAAATGAAAACACCAAAGGCCATGTTTACTTTGATACTGTTTATTTCAAGTTTTTATTGCTAAATGCCTTGTCTTTGACTTAAAGGACAGAGCCTGGCTGTTTGTCCACACCTGACACCGAAGGTCCTCAAGTCCTTCTGTTTTATGGTCTCAGCAATCAGTGTCAGCAACCCCCACTTATCCACAGTATTAGGTGCTCAGTGTAAAGGGCTGAGGAGGAGGAGGGTGAAGGCCCCACAGGAAACCCTGCTGACACAGCACAGCAGAGCTCCATGCCCGCTTCAGGAATGCATCTAACACAGAGAAACAAATACCCAGACCCCAAATAGCTGGAAAGGCTACCAAGAGTCATAGAGATGGAGAAGCAGGGAGGCACAGATGGCAGCCTGAGCGGAAACACACAGCAGAGACGGCCAAGTCCTCCTCATAGAAGGGACTTCACTGACAGTTCAGTTGGTAAAGAATCCGCCTGCAGTGCAGAAGACCTGGGTTCGTTCCCTGGGATGGGAAGATTCCCTGGAGAAGGGAAAAGCTACCCACTCCAGTATTCTTATTTGGATAATTCCATGAACTACAGTCCATGGGGTGACCAACAGTCAGACACGACTGAGCAACTTTCACTTTCCTCAGAAAAGACCACCCTGAAACACGAACTCCAAATTCCTGGTCTGCTTTGGAGCAGGGCAGCGGGGCAGGGCTGCCCTGGCTGAGCCACTTTCTCAGGAAACAAGGCTAGCAGGCCGAGAAAAGGCAGGGGCCACGGAGTTCAGGTCTGTGGGTATCTGCTGTGCCTGCAGTGATCAGATGGAGACACTATATGGGTACAGCTCTGAGCCTGGTGACCAGTGGACAAGTCCCTATGACTAGGTTCACTGTGAGATGGGCAGAGGATGAAGTCAAAGCCGTGGCACACAGAAGAATGGGGAACAAGGCATGACCACAGGGGCCTGTGGAGGAATGTCAAGGAGGGCAGAGAAACACCCAAGCCCCAGGGACACTGAGGCAAGTGAGCCAACCTTACTGTGTGAGAAGCACACACTGGAGGGATGGTGACAGAAGGCCAAGGGCCCAGCCAAGTGCAGTGGAGAGAAAAGGGCTCCGTGGCAAGGGTCTGAGGAGAGGCCAGGCCTGCTGGGCACGGAGCAAAGGAGAGGAGGAGGAGCAGCAGGAGTGGCAGGGCCAGAAGGCGAGGTCCGCCTGGCCAGAGAAGAGCGCGAGGTGGCGAGAGGAGCCGATACACCACCCGTGGCACGAGCATGCGGGCAGCTGGACAGTGCGCCACCAGTCCTCCGAGTAAGGAGCGTAACCAAGAGATGGGAACGGGAACCGGGAAAGACAGAGCCAGTGACTTGTTTCTTACGAGGGTTTTTAGGGGAAGACAAGGAGACTGGGGACTCACAGTCAGGTACAAAGCAGCCACTGGTTTGGCTGGGCCTGTTAGTTCAGTTCATAGGAGCAGGGGACTGACCAAGTGGACACTGAGGGCCCAGGGCGGGGTGGGCAGACATTGCAGGGCTAGGGTTAGCTTAGTGTAAACCGCCCACAAACCCTCAAAAAGTGACCTATAGGGCCTAAGAAAAGGCATTATCCAGAAACCTCCTGCCTACACCAATAAAAGCCCCGCCTCACACCTTGCCTGACTCTTAAATGTCAGATGGACCTGTCTCTAGAGATCTAGTCTCCTGGCAACAGATCTCTGATGCTGGGTAGATCCTGAATCCCATGAAAACATTAGTTTCTGCTCCTGGATACATAGCTGGGAAATTGCCAGGATCTGGACCCCAAGTCTTCAGCCAAGGCTGCAGTTCCTTCCTCCATCCACATCCCCCTGCCCATCCCTGAGGGTCTGGTTTCAGTCGTGGGATTGGAGGGCAGGAAGAGGCCACTCAGCAGCACCTTTGAATCTCTCTGGCTCATGGATGACCAGCAGCCCTGGCCAGAGAAACTGCAATATCCGGGCTGAGGACACTCAGTTGGAGGTGACAACAATGATTTGAGCTTCACAGCCACACCCCCTTCCTGTGTCAGCTCCAGGCAACTCAAACATCAGACACAGCCTCATCCAGACCAAGACAGCGTAGAGAAGCCTTGAGACGTTCAGAACCTTGAGGGCCGAGGGAAGGACTGCTGCTCACAGGTGGCCGTGTCCAGGATTCCCAGATGCTCTGCTTGGACCCAACACTGCTGGGGCTTCTAGAGCCCAAGGTGGCGAGGGAGCCGGGCCTTGGCTACCCCATAGGGATAGGGCCCTTGCACACACAGAACCAGTTAACATGAGCTCACTGGGTTAGAGGCTCCCAACCACGCAGGAAGAAGATTCCTAAGCCATGATCATCATTTCAAAGGAGTATTTTGCAAACAAGTTCTCTGGAGCCCAAAACACCAGATAGAGGAAGATCCTGGTTGCCCCAGGCACCCACAGAAGCCAGCTCCCACTGGCTCACGTCCTTGCCCTCGACAGGAGGTAGGAGAGGATGAAGAAGGCCACAATCAGGCCCACAGCCACACCACAAAGCAGCTTCCGGTTGTCTCGCCCAGATCGTGCCATTGTGGAAAACCGCTTCACACTCCCCGTGAGTAGGCCCGTCATACTTGTGAAATCTGAGTCCTGGGGGAGAAATTCCAACACTGTCACAAAGGCCAGCGACTCCGCAACAAACACACACAGATGGGGGCTGCAAAGCAGGTGGTGGGGCGCTGAGCTGACCGCGACACTTGCAAACCGCAGGCCCTTACCATGCCATCCAGGTACCGGTTCTGGTCCTCCGCATCCCTATCAATGTCCAGAGCCAGCTGGTCAGGACACAGAGGGGACAGGGTCAGCCCAGGACAAACACAGTGACCAGCACCTGACCCCCAACAAGACCAGCAGGGATCAGGAGATCCAAATGCCACCTGGGCCGCACACAGATAAGTGTGCCACGATGGGACAAGGAGAACGGAACTACCTGAAAGCCATCCAGGTCTTTACCGCCCTCCGACCCCCCTCCAGGGTGCCAGGTGGAGGCAAAAGGAGAGGACCACCACTGACCGATTTGAGCCTGGTGACCTTGGAGGCCAAGCTGTCAGCCATCCGCTTGTTTTCTCGGTCTAGAATCTCCTCCACAGCACCAGGGCTCTGAGCTGCGAGGAGAGAGAGAAGCTGAAAGCATGACTCCGCCCGTGAACATCCCCGTGACCCCGTACCTCAGCCTTTGTGGCCTCGGACTCCAACCCCACCTGGCCCAGTCAGGTGTCTAAGGGAACCGGGCCTTTGTGCGACTGTTGAGCAGGTCCTACACTGGCCCAGGATCCAACACTTCACACGTGAGACAGACTGTACAAACAGCAGTGTGTGCCAGCACAGGCCCTGGGCACGTGGCCAGGCCGGGATGGTGGGCGCGCACCTCCCAAGGGCTCCGTTCAACCAGTGCTCTCAGACATTCTGTGACAGAACCTGTACCATCCCGCCGCAGATGTCACTAGCAAGGTACACAGAACCTGTTCTCAAAATAAGCCCCAACGAGCTCCGGTAAAGACTTTGGAAAGACTAACAGGGCTTGAGACTGATCCCACACAGGGTCTTGTGTGTCACCCAGAGCCTGGTACCTGCTGAGACCTGGCCCGTGACAGGCGCTGGGCCTGGTGATTCAGAATTACCATCCTATAAGGCTGGTGAGAACTATTTATCACAAAGTTCGGAATGCATATCTGCCTCGGGCCAGATGCTTCAAGGAGACTCATCAAAAACGGGCACAGTCTAGGAACCATGGATATTTGCAAACCCCAAAATAAGAGGTGTAAAAGTCCTACCAACCGATTGTACCATTAATTCCTTAAAAGTCACAACAGCCCAGCGAAACAAGAATCAGCATCCCACTTCGCAGGTGAAAAGAGAGACTCCCAGAGGGCAAGTGGGGTACTAGGCATGCTTGGGCCCTCCTATCACGCGCAGCTCTCCGAGGGGACCTAGCCTCCGGGACCCGTCGACCAGGAGACCCGGCCGAGGTCCTGTGCAGAGTCATCTCCCAGGGACGGAACGGGTGGGGACTGCGGGCATCCGGACCCCGCACTTTCACGCAGCAGTTGGGCAGGAGCGCCCACAAGGACCCAGCGACTCATCCACAGCGCGGCGGGCTGCACCCTGGCCGCCCTTCCCAAACTACGCCCGCCCGCAGGGTCTTCCCAACAACGCCACCTAGTGGCGCGGAGAAAGGCGAAGGCAGTTCCTAAGGGCGGCGGAGTCGGCCCCGGCGAGCCCTGTAGCCATCCGCCTCCGCCGTTCCGCGCTCACCCCGAGCCCAGTCCGCCATCGCGTCCAGCTCCGACCCCGGGGTCTGTCACCGCTCGATTACAGCCTCCTCGGACGTGGCGCAGTCGCCGGAAGGGGCTCCCGGCCCCACCCCTTCCGCCTCAGGCCCCCCACTTCCGGCCGAGATCTGGCCGACGGACTCGGCGGTGGGAACCAGAAGGGTCTGACGTTTCTTCCGTCGTTTGACTTGTGGATGGGGCTGGCGTTTACTCTCGGGACTTCCGGATGATTTGTGTTTTTAGAGGCAACTATGGTGCCGACAGACACTCCAGCAGCCATTCCCGCCTAAGGCGGTATCCGGGTCCTAACCGGGAAGAGCACACGGGCCTTTCCCTGGCCAAAGAGGCTCCTCGCCGCGACCCAGCGGGGGTTGAGGCCTGGAGCGAACTCGGTGGGAAGCCCGGTTCCAGTTACTGCCGGCAGGACAAACTGGAGATCAGTGCCTAGAAAGTGCCTGGAACGAGCGAGCGGTGCAGAAGTCGCAGGAGTGAAGCCCTCCGAAGAAAACAAGAAACCAAGAAGAGGGGTGGGAGCGTGAGGGAAGTGGGTAAGGTAGGAGCCAGTGCTTTTTGGCCTTGCACGCGGTGCTGACAAGGGGCCTGACAAAGTAGATGCTTAACAAAGCCTTCTTGCCCGGTGGATGGATTATATTTATAAGTTACCCACCCATCGTAATGGAGCAATTGCTGTGTCATTTACTCGACAATCCACTGAAATGGGAACTTTTATCATCTCCGCTTTTCAAAAGGAACAGTCCAAGCAGACCAGCAGGTGTGCCGGCTCACACAGCAGTGAAGTCACCGCACACAATCAGACGGTCTTCATCCTGACCTCCCTCCCCAGTCTCTCTTTTCTCTCAGCCCCAACAATGATGTTTCTCTCTCCCACCACGGCCATTCCCACCCTTGCACTGGCCACTCCTGCCTTGCATAACCTTCTTTCAGAGCCTTTCCTGGCTCACTCCTTGGGCTCCGGTCTCAGCAAAAACTGGCACTTCTTCAGATCTCCTTGCAGCCCATCAAGCCCCTTTTCTTATTCAATCACAGCACTATAGCTGCCTAACGTTGTCCTGTTTGCCCGTTTTGGTCTTCACGTCTGGCACATAAGCGCCAAGAAGGCAGGGACCTGTGGGTTCTATTCACCCCCATCCCGGCTCCTCGCATGCAGTAGGCACTCAAACATCTGTTTAGAAACCAAGTGGTCCGGAGGTTGTAAAGTCCTTCCCCCCTCGACTTTTCCCTGGACATTTCACTCGTTCTGTGCATCAAGAGGGGTGTTGGTGTGCATGTGATGGAGAGGTGCGCGGCTGAGGCCCTCTCCTGTCAGGAATCCTAGCCCAAGGAGTGAGGCTCACCGCTCGGTTCAGGGCGATTCCGGCCCATAGGTCGGACGATCACCGACCCGGAGCTTAAGGCCAAAGCTGACTCGGCAGCAGAGCCCTCAAGTTCTATCCAGCTGTTCCAGGCCTCGCCCCTTTAAGGCGCCACACACCCCATAGAGCACGGCGCCCGCAGGTTCCGGGTTTCCCCCACGCACACCCAGGCCACACCCTGTGGCGCCGCGCACGCCCCGTCCCGGCCTCCCACGCGCGCAGCCCAGGCCCCGCCCCTTTAAGGCGCCGCGCAGCCCAGAGAGCTCGGTGCCCGCCCCGTCCCGGCTTCCCCTGCGCGCAGTCCAGGCCCCGCCCCGCGGCGCCGCGCACGCCCCGTCCAGACCTCCCCCGCGCGCCGAGCCTGGGCGGGGCGGGCAGGCGCTGGCCCGGAATCGCGAAACCGGGAGCCTCTGGCTTCCCTGGCATCGGGTCCTGGCGGTGCCATGGAGCCCCGGGCAGTTGCAGATGCCTTGGAGACGGGGGAGGAGGACGTAGTTATGGAAGCTTTGCGCGCGTACAGCCGGGAGGTGAGCGGGAGTTGTAGATTTGGGACGTGCAGAGAGGAGGTGGGGCCGGGTGGGGCCCGCGCGCGAGGCCGGCAGGAGGGGCGGCAAGAGTGGTGAGCGTGGCAAGGGGCTGAGGGTGGAAGGGAGAGCGATGGGGAGGAGCACCGACTCTCTGAGGAGTTGCTAGGGTGCTGATGTGTGGGGCTGGGGCGCCATTTGTTCATAGAGGTGCCTTTGGCCTCAGGCCCTCATCCGCGGAACCCGGGTTCTGCCGCGGTAGGCCTGTGCCTTCTGAGCCTCTGGGTTTCTTTGCAGAACTCCCAGAGTTTCACGTTTGATGATGCGCAACAGGAGGATAGGAAGGTGGGTGCTCACCGGAGGTAGAGGGGCATGATTGGGTGGCCCAGGTAGAAGGACCTGGTGGAACGGCTCTTCTCCCTGCCCACAGAGACTGGCGAAGCTGCTTGTCTCGGTCCTGGAGCGGGGCCTGCCACCCTCCCGCCGCGTCATCTGGCTGCAGAGCATCCGCATCTTGTCCAGGGACCGCAGCTGCCTGGACTCCTTCACCAGTCGCCGGAGCCTGCAGGCTCTTGCCTGCTATGCTGGCATCTCCGCCTCCCAGGGGTCGGTCCCTGAGCCGCTGAACATGGATGCTGTACTTGAGTCCCTTAAGTGCCTGTGCAACCTCGTGCTAAGCAGCCCCGTGGCACAGGCGCTGGCGGCAGAGGCGGGGCTAGTGGTGAGGCTTGCAGAGCGTGTAGGACTGTGCCGCCAGAGCAGCTTCCCACACGACGTCCAGTTCTTTGACTTGCGTCTTCTCTTCTTGCTAACTGCACTCCGCACCGACGTGCGCCAGCAGCTGTTTCAGGAGCTGCAGGGAGTGCGCCTGCTGACCAGGGCGCTGGAGCTGACGTTGGGAATGACTGAGGGCGAGAGGCACCCTGAGCTCCTGCCTCCCCAGGAGACTGAGCGAGCCATGGAGATCCTCAAAGTGCTCTTCAACATCACCTTCGACTCCATCAAGAGGGAGGTGGATGAGGTGAGGGCTGACCTCAACCTGTGGGTGGAGTTTAACAACTTGGACATTTCTTGCACATGCTTCTTTGCTGGGTTCCTTCAAATTTCTGGATTAGGTGTGCTTAGCCAGTCGAGAGAAGCAGGGCACACCTATCTTGGACGGGTCTCACGGAAGTTTTCTGAGGGAGTTGGAGAGCATAACTGGCTCTTGCAGCCTGGCTGGACGGCTGTGTGGTGTCCGGGGGAGGCTCTGAGATTCTTCACCGTGAGACTGAGTGTGGGGCTAAAGCACAGAGCAGCTGTGTCCCAAGGGGATCCATTGATATTCTTAACCAAGAGAGTTCTCTTGAGGTCTCCTGGGAGAGGACAAGCAGCAGGGTGTACAGTAGAGATGCAGAGGTAATGCATGTGGTCTTCAGGGGCATCCAGAAGGCAGACTTTAGTTGGCAGCAGTGGGGGCCAGTGGGGCTCTCTCTCACAGGAACTCCTGTCTGTCTGGTCAGGAAGACGCTGCCCTGTACCGGCACCTGGGCACCCTGCTGCGGCACTGCGTGATGCTTGCTGCTGCTGGAGACCACACAGAGGAGCTCCACGGGTGAGGGGTGCCTGCCATGCGGGGTGGCGGGAGGAGTGGCGGTGGTCTGCTCACAGGTCTCTGTGCTGGTTCCCAGCCTTAGAGAGTCTTCATCCTTCTGGGTGGGACCAGACAAAAGTGTGTTTCTGGGGCGCTCCAGCACTTAACGGTCTAGGATCAGAGGTGTGAGTCCAAGGCAGGAAGGTGCCAGGGGGCCTTGGGTAGGGGCAGCGGGCACTGTGGTATCGATAGGGTAGTATGTTTCTTCACTTTCGTTCCTGGTGGCCTGTGCCTAGGCTGGTTCTCAGTTTGAGCTGTGTTGCCTCAACCTAGGTATGTGGTAGGCTGGGCATCTGCAGGAAGTAGTACCCTTGCTCTGGTGCCTGGTTCTGCTGCTTGGGCCCCCAGACACTGGTTCATGGCATTTATGTCCCTGGCAGCTGGCAGCAGGGAGTTGTATTTACCAAGTGCCCCTTTCATCTGCCCCCAGCCACGCAGTGAACCTCCTGGGGAACTTGCCTGTCAAGTGTCTGGATGTTCTTCTCACGCTGGAGCCACACGAAGGTTCCTTGGAGTTCCTAGGAGTGAACATGGATGTGATTCGTGTCCTCCTCAGCTTCATGGAGAAGCGTCTCCATCAGGTGGGCAGGGAGACTACTGTGGCTTTGGCCCAGGCTTTCCTGGCTGCTGTGGTCACTGAGTTTTTGCCGTCCACACTGGTGAGGGGAGATCAGCTCCCCAGTGTGATTCAGGCAGTGCCTCCAACTTCATGGTCAAGCCAACCCTTCCTTCCTGAGAAGCATGTGGAAACAACTTTTCAGAATCTGGCAAAGTACTCATTTTTCAGATCTCTTTGTGCATCCTCTTGAGGGGTCCTGAGAAGCTCCCCACCCCTTCCCCCTTGAAGCGCCACCACGCTCCCCGTCCTTCTCTGCGACCCTAGACACAGAATGTCACTGTGCATGAGCAGCCCTCGAGATGAGCGTCAGCTGTGCCTTGGCTTCCCTCAGAGGACCCACGGGACCTTAAGAGCCAGCGGCTCCCTGATCCCTGCAGCTGCACCGCGGGACGCTGGCTGGCCGGCGCTCTGACCAGCCTCTCTGGGAGTCTGCAGGCGTCGTGCGGGCTCGAGTGTGGCAGACTCAAGACTCAGTGCTCTGTGGGCTGTCCTGTGTGCTGGTGGTTAACGACTTTAAACACGCTGTTTCCACCCCCTCTCATTTAAAGGTGGGGAAAGTAGTTAAATGATTTGCCCCGACGTACGAATGCCTTCTGAGTTAGGATCTGTGCCTGTTCTTTTTGAAGCTCATACAGACACCCACGGCTCGCTCCTGGTCCCTCAGCTGGGCCACTTCCCGAGTGCCTCCCACCAGGATCATCTGGGGCAGGTGCCTGGCCCCCTGGTCTTGAGTAAGGGGGGCCCAGTCCAGTGACCGAGGCCCCTCTGCAGACACACAGGCTGAAGGAGAGCGTGGCCCCCGTGCTGAGCGTGCTGACGGAGTGTGCCCGCATGCACCGCCCCGCCAGGAAGTTCCTGAAGGCCCAGGTATGGGGCAGACGGGCTGTGGCCGGGCCCTGGTTGGAGACCCTGGTCCTTCCAGGCCCAGGCTCAGGGACAGCTGCCTCCTCAGGTGCTGCCCCCGCTGCGGGACGTGAGGACCCGGCCTGAGGTGGGGGAGCTGTTGCGGAACAAACTAGTTCGCCTCATGACTCACCTGGACACTGACGTGAAGAGGGTGGCAGCCGAGTTCCTGTTTGTCCTGTGCTCTGAGAGCGGTGAGTTGGGGGCCTGCCCCCGCCTGCCCCTCCCCAGTCACACTTTCACACTGACTTCTGCCCTGCCCTTCAGTGCCCCGGTTCATCAAGTACACGGGCTATGGAAATGCCGCTGGCCTCCTGGCTGCTAGGGGCCTCATGGCAGGGGGCCGGCCTGAGGGCCAGTACTCGGAGGACGAGGACACAGACACGGACGAGTACAAGGAAGCCAAGGCCAGGTATATGTTGAGACTCTTACTCAACGCCCCCATCCCTGTTCCCGCACCCATTTGAACCTGCAGGGTAGATGGGATAAGGGTGACCGATGGGTAAACCCTTGCAGAATCAGGCCTCTGTTTTTAAGGGCATATTCTAACACCAGGGTGTTCCACTGAGAACACGGTGAAGGGGTCTGACCAATGTGGGGGACCAGGTAGCAGGAGCTGGTGACCTGCTGTTCCTGGAGGAAGGTCCTTCTGCAGTTGCCTTGCCTTCCTGGCACCATTCCAGGCCCAGGCAGGAAGGTGGGAACTCCACCCACCCCACACAGCCCTCCCGCCCTGGAATCACTAATGCGTTCCCCACACCTCTCTCTCGGGAAACAGCATAAACCCAGTGACTGGAAGGGTAGAGGAAAAGCCTCCCAACCCCATGGAGGGCATGACAGAGGAACAGAAGGAGCACGAGGCCATGAAGCTGGTGAACATGTTCGACAAGCTTTCCAGGTGCGTGGCATGGCAAGGAGGGCTGGGGCTGGGGCAGAGGAGGGCGCCCCGTGCCCCGTCGTGCGAGCCGAGGAGGTGGGCTTGGAGTGGGGTTTAGGTTCTGGCAAGACTGCGTTACTAATGTTGGAAATCCTCTGTCTTGGAGAAAGTTCTCTAAAAAAAGGCTAGGGCTGAGGTAAGTATTATGTCCATTTTTCAACTGATGAAAACTGAGGCCCAGAGACAGTAAGAGACTGCCCAAGTCTCAGAGTTGAGGTAGCCGTGAGGATTTGGGCCTGACCGAGACAGCTCCCCTCCAGGTTTCCCCAGGCCACAGGAGCAGCTTGGGGAAGCAGCAGGTCACAGTGGGGGGACCTCTGCTCCACCTCCAGGCCCCCTTTCCCATCCCCACCACGCCTTCTTCCCACAGGCACAGGGTCATCCAGCCCATGGGGATGAGTCCCCGGGGTCAGCTCACATCCCTGCAGGACGCCATGTGTGAGACCATGGAGGGGCAGCTCTCCTCAGACCCTGACTCGGACCCTGACTGAGAATGGCCGCGCTTCTGCTCCCCTTCAGAACCGGTGCTGCTTCCAGAGGTGTCCTTGGGGCCAGGACGTGGGGAAGCTACGCCCCTCCCTCCAGCTTGGAGGTCCCTTTCTCTTTACTTCCAAAGCTCGATTCGTGATTTGCCTTTGGTCCGTTCTCTTCTCTGTAGGACTGTGAGGCTCTTGTCCTGCTGGAACTCTGGGAACCCGGTCTTTGTTTCTGTAAATGAAGTGGTTTCTTTTGTGTGTGCCTGAGGGCAGGGCTTAACTGAAGGCCAAAGTGTACATGCGTTTGGGAGGGTGGGACTGAGCGTGGGAACAGGCATGAGCACAGCCGGCATGCTGGCCCAGAGCTGGTGTTGAGCAGGTACCGCATTTCACAGGGCAAAGAACCTGCTGGAACTTTATATGCTAATGCCAGAAACACACTTCTGATCTGCTGTTTTTGTCCCCACTGAGAGCAGAGCTGTTAGCCTCTTGTATTTTTGTTCCTGGCTCAGTGCCCAAGTATCAGTGGCTCTGAGAATCTCAATCCTTCCTGCTGGCTTGGATCATTAAATATATGAAGGAAAATGTCTCTCCCGAAACCATAAGTCTAGATTTCTGTTGTGCACCACAGAGCTTCATGAAAACATCTTTTTGAAATAGTTCCAGGCAAGAGTGTGTGCGCGCGCATGCGTGTGTGTGAATCTATGTGCAGAATATCAAGTAAAGGCACGTTAAGTAGAAGTAGAATTATGTCTTTCTTAAAATCCAGCACTTTTCCTGGATGACCACTCATGTATTAGGCCACCAGGTCTCCTGAGCAGTTTGTCAGTGAAATCTGCTCCAGGGGGCTCTAGCCCAGGGATCCAATGGGGAGATAAGACTCCAAGAAGGACGGAACACTGAGGGGCAGGAGCTGGGCCTGGGGACAGCCCCAGACAGGGCCTGTGCCAAAGCAGGAAGATCCCAGTAGGTTCTGCCCAGACAGCAGTGTGGCTGTTAACAAGTGAGCGATGCCTTCTGTCTTAGAGGTTAATTCAAGCAGCATTAATGGAAAAAGGCCTGGTTGGGCGGGAAGGCTGCTAGAATGGTCTGAAACAGATGAGTTTCTGGGGTTGACGTGAAAGGCATCAGGGACAAGGGTGTGTGGGGTGCTCTGAAGGGCCTGTGGATGAATTCAGGGACAGATGTTCTCAGTCCTCAGGCAGTAGAGGAGAAACACCCACACCTCGAAGTTTCCACATTCCTGTCCCGTTTAGGTGACAAAAATGAAGGGATGCCCAGTTTCTACATTAAAATTTATTTCATGCCGGAAAAGAAGGACAGACTAAAAATAAGCCTACTAAAGAGGCCAGAAGACTAGCGCGTTACCTGGGACCCAGACCCACTCCCAGAAGGCGGCTGCAGCTGCTCACCCCAGTGGACAGATGTTGATCCTGCCCTTCACATGGATCCCAACTTGGGGTTCTAGGCAGTCTGATTCAAGAGATTCGCCATCAGGAGAAAGCTTCTGACATTGAGAGCTTCAGCAGCATGAAGAGTTAAACAGCAACGTCAGCCCAGGCAGCGCCGTCAATCTGTGGCGAGTGGCCCTGAGTGCACGGGGTTACAACCCGGGAAGACACTCCAGGGGCAGCCTCAGGTGGCGTGTCCTGGTTCAGCCACAATTTGTAAACGTGCCCGAGCTCTTCTTCATCAGCAGAAGTCTTCATCAGAAATGGGCGGTGACTCCCAAGTAACCTCTGGTGTGAGAGGCGTTCCTCACAGTCTGTCCCAGCCATCAAACTGGAACACAAAGAGGAGGTCGGTTACTGAAAACACTGGGCACGTGCGAGGGCCTGGAATCAAAGTTCCGTGAAACGGAAGCTTTTCTGTCTGCAAATGCTATGCAGCCAAGTTAAGATGATGCCAAGCAGGGCTGGGCAAAACTGGGCGGCTAGTAGGGCTTTGCTTAAGTAACCAGTACAGACATACTGAGGCGCACGTGCTCAAGAACATTCACTATTTGGAAGAGATCCACCTTTCACTTCCATTCACCCCTTAGTGTTTACTCTTGGGCAGCAACTCTTTTAAAATAAACCCCTAAAATCATAACAGTACACAAATTTCTCTGGAACTAGAAAATGGCTCAGGTCAAATCCTTTAGGACTAATTCCAAAAGCCCATAGCGACTACTTGACTTGTGACTATATGAAAGGAGGAAGTCAGTCCCTAGGTAAGGAAAGGCTCCTGTGTAAGCTGCCAAGTGGATATGACCGAGGCCTCTACTCCCCTGTGAGTGAGGCATCTGCTACTGTTCCTCTGGAGACAAAGTGAAAGCGTCGTGTTAGCTGGACTTTACTAGGTGATACAGCAGTGTGACAGACACGATGGTCTTTATTTCCTCCAGTGAACTGAGAAGTGACACCACCCTTTAGCTAATCCTTAAGAGCCAGACTCTGGATTGAGGGGCAATGATGTCTAACTCCATGAAAACATATACTGCAAGTTCTCATAGCCTTAGAAAGCCTCATATGCTCACTTTG
Organism: Bos javanicus; assembly: GCF_032452875.1. Taxonomy (NCBI): domain Eukaryota; kingdom Metazoa; phylum Chordata; class Mammalia; order Artiodactyla; family Bovidae; genus Bos; species Bos javanicus. Next base: position 51,467,248 of record NC_083896.1, on the reverse strand, counting down.
GTCCAAACTGGTAAGAAAATAGCCTATTATAGCCAGAGGCTGGGGGCTTTTGCCAGTGGAGATGAAAGGGCCGACCCGTGGCGCTGAAGCCCTGAGGCAGGGCACAGCCAAAGGCAGGGAGGTTTCCCGAGACGAAGCCGTGAGCGCTCCGGTGAGGTCCACCTGGGGCAGTGCTACACCCGGCTGTAATCGTGAACAATCCTCTTGAGAGACGGGCTGCAACGTGTAATGCTGCCCCTGTAGAAAATAACCCCTCACGTGAAGGCTATGCGTGCCAACTGATTCTCATGGGAAACTTCACTTGTAGGAGGTTTGATATCTAGAGCAATGAAGGCTCTGGCTTACTACCGCCAGTAGATAAGTCAATGGCTCTCACACTGTCCTAAAAGCATCATCCCATACTGGTTCAGAGAACTTGAGAACCACATCTTAGCCTGAAGCTGTGTGGTGCTCCTTCAGCTTAGGGTACAAAGAGCTGAAGTGTGATGATTGTAGAACGACAGCCCCGTGAGCCTGGACCCTCATCGGCCCTCAGAGCAGGCACGAGGTGGCAGTTTCTGCATGTCTAAATGGCGGGAATAAGAATCAGAGCACCCCAGTAATAAGCACACAGACGGCCCGGAGGTGCCTGGTGTGGAGTTAACAGCAACATTACCTGTTACTGCGACAGTGTTAGCCAAACAGGGCTCTGCTCGAGGTCAACCAGACCCCGGAGCAGAAGAGACCCCTCCTGTGACCGTGCAGCAGGCCATACCTTTCCAGTTTCCCTCTGGATGAGGTCCTGGATGTCGTCTGTCCAGCCGAGAAGCTCCACCAGCCTTTTCACACCATGGACCACATCCCCCAGCTGGGCCACGTCCCTGCCCCGAGGATTCCTAGCCAAGGACCCCACCAAGTCCCGGTTGATGAGCAGTCGGGGCACCGAGCTCCGCACAGCATCGGACAAGCTGGCAAAAGGTTCCACCTGAAAAATTGCCCAAACATGAGGAGCGGGTGCCCACTTTCCCAGGCCCTCAGGACCTTTGTGCCACAGTCCCTGAGGCCCTGGAGGTACTGCCTGACCAAGGTGAGACCGTGGATACGGAGAAAACCCGGCACCGCTTCACTTCTGCGCTAGCGCTCCTGCTGCTTGGTCTCAGCAGCCTTGCGTCTCCCCCTCCCCGGAGCCTGCCTCTCATCCACGCCCCTTGCTCTCCTGGCTCCTGCAGTCTCCCTGCTGAAGTTCACCCACACCATCTCACCTGCCCTCCCCGTCCACGCAGTGTCTTCTCCCGGCTCACCAGGGACATGACAGCCCATCTATCTGTTCCTGCTCCCTGAGGGCAAGTGCCCGACCCTCAGAGGGACCGCCACTGAGGGGCTCCCGAGGCACCCGCTACAACAGGGCCTGGCAAACTCAGGGAAAACACACACAGCTCTGGGTCTCTAGCTGGTTGGAGGCCTGGGCACAGGTCTTTCTGGCCCCTCTGCCCCCGTAGTGCCTGAATCCAGTCAGGCACAGTGCCTTCAGGGTCTCATCACAGCCTTTAGAAGTTTCCTGAACGTCCAGTCCAGATGCATCTCCCAAGCACCTCAAACGCATGTGCAGAACTGAATTCAGCAACCCCAATCCAGACTCCTCAGCAAAGGCCCTGACCTCCCACAGGAGAGACAGACACCTCCCTCTTAAAGTCCTCGAGACGCCAGGCTCGAAGTCCAGCCCTCCTCCCCCTGCCATCTCGCACAGTCCCCAAGTGTGACTATGCTCAGCCTCCTGGACATGTGCTCAATTCATCCTGTTCCCAGATCTCTCTGATCTCAAGGATGACCAGATACACCCCTGGTTTCACTGCTTCTACAGAAAATCGGTCTCTGTGATAGATGTCACCTTGGAAGCCTGCTCCTGCCTGACATCTTTGCCCTCACGCGTCGTGCCCACCCACACTCTGGACACCTTCCTTTCCCCCGTCCTCCCACGCAGACTGCTGCTCTCTCGGCCTGGAACACCACTGCTTCCTCACATGATGAATCCACTCATATTCCAAAGGTAGGGCCCCAGAGTGTCCCACCAGCCCTCACTTCCTCTGCCTTGTCTCGCTAGCCTCCTCCCCACACATCTGTGCACCATTAGGCATGCTGACAAACCTCCAGGGAGGTCCCAAGGATGAGCAGCAGGTCTGCCATGGGGAAGTCAGCCAGATGCAGCAGGAACCTAGCAGGCAGCGGCTCCCCGAAGAACACGATGTCAGGCTTCGTGACGCCAGAGCAGACGGGGCAGCGGGGGACCCTGTCCACCATCACGTCGGCCTGGTGACACGGAGAGAGTGGGCCAAGGGAACCACACGGCACACTTGAAAAGGGAAAACCAACTTCTCACTGAGGACGCGTCAGACAGTCCCAACAGCGAGACGGTAGCACAGTGAGGCCCTGTGTATGGAGAACCCGGCTTCAGCAGCTATTAACACTGCCAGCTTTATCTCATACAGCCCCCAGAGTCTGGGGAGATGGCAGTAAGTTTTTTGTTTTGAGGTCGCAGTATTTGAAAGCAGATCTTGGATACTACGTGACATCTGACACACTGAACACTATGCTCTGCACTCTGCAGGAGCGCTTGTCAGAGACACTCAGCTGGTGAGAAAACCCAGCTGACCCTCAAACAATGCAGGGGCCAGGGCAACAACCCTTTGCACAACTGAAATCTGCACAAAATGTAGGTTAAGCCCTCTGTACACATGGTTCCTCCATATCTGTGGTTCTGTATCGTGATTCAATCAGCTGTGGATCATATAGTCCCAGAGTTCACAGTTATTTTCTTAAAAATCCACGTATGAGTGGACCCACACAGTTCAAACCCATGTTCAAAGTCAACTGTACTACTTAGATAGTCCTCAGCAGCACTCTGTAGGTATCTGGCTTACAACAGGTGTTAGTCAGTGAAAACGACTGTATAAATTTGTCCCTGATTTCAGCTGAAGCGATCCTGACGTGACCTTAGCCCTGAAGACATTCAGGTCAGCTTGAACTCACTGGCTGGAGTCACGACTCTCAACACCATCCACAGACCTCCTACTTGCAGGCCACGGTGGAGCAGTGTGAGTCGTCATATCCTGCTACACTTGTTCATGCTTGGGCTAGACATCAGAAGAGGAAACTAAGGGAAAAGACACTTGCCTTATAAGGTAAACCTTTACTGCTAATGCAAATTTGTTTTTGCAGGCTGAACCCAGTAAGGAGCAGCAGAAACAACAGACAAAAGAAACAGACTGTTCAAAGACTTTAGATATTAGCAGATCCACATAAAAACTGTATTATGCTTAAATTTTTTAAAGGACAGGTTTGAAATACTTGTTGGAGATAAAAAGCTATACAAAGTATTGCAGTGGATTTGGAAAGGAACCAGATAGGACTTGAAGTAATAAAATGTACAGTACTGAAAATTAAAGCTCAGTGGAGGGGCTTTATCCTCTATGGAAGAACAGTGTATCAATCAACTGGAAAGTAGATCAGGAGGAAGACTCAGAATGCAGCACCCAGGGGAACAAGACAGGACGCAGAAAAGAGTGGCCAAGGCTTCTGGGCAGAGCGTGAGCCCATCTCAGAGGTTTTAACCCAGGGTCTAAAGAGGGAATACAAGGTCCACATGCGTGGGGCAGCCACTGTCCAGAGGAATTACCATGACTGAGGGCTTGGGTTTTTTTAAGCAAAAATGAAGACGATATCAAACTACAGATTCAGAAAGCTCTACAGAAGCCCAGAGGGTCACAAAGAGTCAGACACAACTGAGGGCCGAACAACAACATGGAGACAAAGTGAAGCGTGAAACCCCCCAGACAGGAGCTCTCAGATAGTCAGAGAAGAACGAAAGTGCTTCCCAAGTTTATACAGAAAGCAGGAGACTCAGACTAGCCAATACAATACGGAAAAAGATGATCACGGAAAGGAAAACATGGTAAATCAGACTTCATTAAAATGAAAAACTTCTCCTCTGTGAAAGACAACGTCAAGAGGATGAGAGAAGTCACAGACTAGGAGAGAATACTTGCAGAAGACAAATCTGATAATGCAAAGAATTCTTAAAGCTCAGCAATAAGAAAATAGGCAACTCAATTTAAAAATGGGCCCAAGACCTCACCAAAAAAGATACAGATGGCAAATGAGTATAAGAAACAACTTCCACATTATATGTCACTGCTGCTACTGCTGCTGCTAAGTCACTCAGTCATGTCCGACTCTGTGACCCCATACGACTCTGCGACCCCATAGACGGCAGCCCACCAGGCTCCCCCGTCCCTGGGGTTCTCCAGGCAAGAACACTGGAGTGGGTGCCATTTCCATCTCCAATGCATGAAAGTGAAGTCGCTCAGTCATGTCCGACTCTCAGCGACCCCATGGAACGCAGCCTACCAGGCTCCTCCATCCATGGGATTTTCCAGGCAAGAGTACTGGAGTGGGGTGCCATTGCCTTCTCTGTTATGTGTCACTAGGAAACTGCAAATTAAAACAATGAGATACCACTATCCCCCTACAAGAACGGCCAAAATCAACACCAAGTGTTGTTGATGCAGAGCAACAGGAACTCACATTCACTGTGGCTAGAAATGCAAAATGGGGCGGCCACTTTGGAAGACACAGACTAAACACAGTCTTAGCACAGGGTCAGCAGTCACAGTGCCTGGTATTTACCCAAAGAGCTGAAAACACATCCACAGAAAACCTGCATGTGGATGTTTGTAACAACTTTACTCATAATTACCAAACCTGGAATTAACCAAGGTGTCCTTTAGTAGGCCAATGGATAAACAAACTGTGTTACATCCAGACAATGGAATATTCAGTTCAGTTCAGTCGCTCAGTCGTGTCCGACTCTTTGTGACCCCATGAATCACAGCACGCCAGGCCTCCCTGTCCATCACCAACTCCCGGAGTCCATCCCCAACCCATGTCCATCAAGTCAGTGATGCCCATCCAGCCATCTCATCCTCTGTCATCCCCTTCTCCTTCTGCCTCCAATCCTTCCCAGCATTAGGGTCTTTTCCAATGAGTCAACTCTTTGCATGAGGTGGTCAAAGTATTGGGAGTTTCAGCTTCGGCATCAGTCCTTCCAATGAACACCCAGGACTGATCTCCTTTAGGATGGACTGGTTGGATCTCCTCGCAGTCCAAGGGACTCTCAAGAGTCTTCTCCAACACCACAGTTCAAAAGCATCAATTCTTGGGCACTCAGCTTCCTTCACCGTCCAACTCTTACATCCATACGTGACTACTGGAAAAACTATAGCCTTGACTAGACGGACCTCTGTTGGCAAAGTAATGTCTCTGCTTTTAAATATGCTATCTAGGTTGGTCATAACTTTCCTTCCAAAGACTAAGCATCTTTTAATTTCATGGCTGCAATCACCATCTGCAGTGATTTTGGAGCCTCCCCAAAATAAAGTCTGATACTGTTTCCACTGTTTCCCCATCTATTTGCCATGAAGTGATGGGACCAGATGCCATGATCTTAGTTTTCTGAATGTTGAGCTTTAAGCCAACTTTTTCAACTCAGCCTCAAAAAAAAAAAAACAGCGATCAGGCCATGAAAAGACATGGCAGAACCTTAAATACATAACGCTAAGTGAAAGAAGTCAACAAGAAGGCCGCACACTGTGTTATTCCAACTCTACGACGTTCTGGAAAAGGCAAAATTATGATCGCCAACCTAAATGAAACACTGACACAATGACAGAGCAATGGATAAAGAAGATGTGGCACACACACACAAACGGAATATAACTCAACCATTAAAAAAGAATAATAATGATATCTGCAGCACCATAGATGAACCTAGAGATTATCATACTGAGTCAGACGCAGACACGTATCAGGTAGTGTCCCTCGTATATGGAATCCAATTTTTTATATGATACAAATGAACTTATTTACAAAACAAAAAAAGACACAGATTTCAAAAACAAATTTATGGTTACCAATGAGGAACTGTGGTAGGGAGAATTAATCAGGAGTTTAAAATATACACACTACTAAATGTAAAACATAAAACAGATAACCAACAAGGACCTACTATATAGCACAGGGAACTCATAATCTGTGATAACCTACATGGGAAAAGAGTCTGAAAGAGATCCACACATATAAACTGAATCCCTGTGCTGTACACTTGAAACTAACAACACTGCCAACCAGCTACTGCTATTCGTCGTTCAGTCACTCAGTCGTGGCCACTCTCTGCAACCCCATGGACTGCAGCACGCCAGGCTTCCCTGACCCTCACCATCTCCTGGAGTTTGCACAAACTCCTGTTCATTGAGTCTATGATGCCATCCAACCATCTCAGCCCGTTGCCCCCTTCTCCTCCTGCCCCCAGTCTTTGCCAGCATCAGGGTCTTTTCCGATGAGTTGGCTCTTCATGTATCAGATGGCCAAAATATTGGAGTTGCAGCATCAGCATCCGTCCTTCCAATGAATATTTAGGGTTGATTTCCTTTAGGATTGACTAGTTTGACTATACTTCAATAAAATAATAAGAATAATCATAAAGATCTGTGGTTGCTAAGGGCTTGGGTTCAGGGAGGGAATTAAGGTTGACTGATTACTGGATACAGGGTTTTCCTGGGGGGTGATGAAAATACTCCAGAAGTAGACAGAGGTGGTGTTTGCACAATACAGTGAAAATACTAAATACCAATAAAGTGTAGACTTTAAAATGGTTAATTTTATGTTATGTGAATTCATCTCAATTAAAAAAAGACAGGATTCTGTGCCATGTCATTATTTCAGTTTCACCTTTATTTAAGATTTTCCACTCTACCTTACTCTACTTAAAAAAAAAAAAGCCATTCTAAGATTAAAAAGATATGGTATATATATACACGATGGTATATTACTCAGCCATTAAAAAGAATTAAATAATGCCATTTGCAGCAACATGGATGGAGCTAGAGATCATAATACTAAGCGAAGTCAGACAGAGGAAACTGAATACCATATGATATCACCTGTATGTGGAATCTAAAGCACAGCACAGGGACACCAACACGTGCTCACAGGAGCCCAAGGCTGCAGGTCTGGCGATCACACTTGGATGAACCACTGTCTAGAGGACAGGAGACACGGTGCTTGCCTGCCTTTAGCCCAGGCCGCTGTGTGAGGTCCTCCAGCGTCCACGTGGGAACTCTCCCAGACTGTGTGTTACAGGCCCCCGGCTTTGGCCTGCCGGTCCTCCTCCATCCAGGCCCTCTCTGAGACGGCACTGAAGATCAAGCCCTGAGCCTTTGGTGTGGAACACTGACTCCAAGACGCTAGACTAACAGAGAACTAACCCTAGGGCGTTTCAAATAGCGAGAACTCACACAAAGGAAACCACCTGAACATAAGACCCGGCATCACCCAACCACCAGGAGCGCCCTGTGCGGGGCGCCGCATCTAAGCAACAAACAAAGCAAAAGTACAAACCCAGCCGTCAGCAGACAGGACTCCACCTCACTCAGCCTTGCCCAGCAGAGGAAAAACAAACAGACAACAAAAAGAAAAGACTCAGCGCATATCTCACCCTATGGGAAGCTTACACAAACCCCTGGACCAACCTTAGGAGGGCAGAAACCAAAAGGAAGAAAGAATTCAACACTGAAGCCTGGGAAAAAGAGACTTTAAACACAATAAGTTAAAAGAAAATAATGAAAAGTCAGAGAAATACTACACAGATGAAGGAACAAATTAGAAACACAGAAGTCCAAATAAATGAAGAGGGAATAGGCAAACTACCTGAAAAAGAATTCAGAATAATTATAGCAAAGATGATCAAAAACCTTGAAAACAAAATGGAGAAAATGCAAGAGTCAATTAACAAAGACCTAGAAGAATTAAAGAATAAACATACAGGAACAAACAACGCAATTACTGAAATTAAACATACCCTGGAAGGAACCAATAGCAGAAAATCTGAAGCAGAAGAATGAATCAGTGAGCCGGAAGATAAAATGGTGGAAATAACTTCTGAAGAGCAGAATAAAGTAAAAAGAATGAAAAGAACTGAGGATAGTCTTAGAGACCTCTGGGACGATCTCAAATGCACCAACATTCAAATTATAGGGGTCCCAGAAGAAGAAGAGAAAAAGAAAGGATATGAGAAAATTGTCAATCAAGTCCAAGAGGCACAAAGAGTCCCATACAGGATAAACAAAAGGAGAAACACACCAAGACACACACTAATCAAACTAACAAAGACTAAACTCAAAGAAAGAACATTAAAAGCAACAAGGGAAAAGCAACAAGTAACATACAAGGGAAACCCCATATGTTTAATAGCTGATCTTTCAGCAGAAACTCTGCAGGCCAGAAGGGATGGCAGGATATGTTTAAAGTACCGAAAGGGAAACATCAACAACCAAGACCACTGTGCCCAGCGAGGATCTCATTCAAAATTGATGGAGAAATAAAAGGCTTTTCACACAAGCAAAAGTTAAGTGAATTCAGTACCACCAAACCAGCTTTACAACAAATGTTAAAAGGATTTATATAGTCAAGAAATAGAAGAAAAAAGATAAAAATCAACCCCAAACAATTAAGAAAATGGCAATAGGAACATACGTATCAATAATTACTTTAAAGGAAAATGGATTAAATGCTCCAACCAAAAGACAAGACTGGCTGAATGGGTACAAAAACAAGACCCATACATATGCTGTCTCCAAGAAACCCACTTCAGACCTGAAGACACACAGAGACTGAAAGGGAGAGGATGGAAAAATATATTCCACACAAATGGGAAGCAAAAGAAAGCTGGAGGAGCAATCCTCATATTAGATAAAACAGACCTTAAAATAAAGTGTATTACAAGAGATAAGGAAGGACACTGCATAATGATCAAGGGATCGACCCAAGAGGAAGACATAACAACTGTAAATACCTCTGCACCCAACACAGGAGCACCGCAGTACGTAAGACAAACACCAACAGACGTAAAGGCAGAAACCGAAAGCAGGAGACTTTACCACCCTGCTCACACCAGTGGACACATCATCAAAACAGAAAACTAATAAGGAACCATGAGTCTTAAAGGATACATTAGATGAGATGGATCTCACTGATCTCCTCAAGACACTCCATCCAAATGCAGAAGAATACACCTTCTTCTCATGTGGACATGGAACATTCTCCAGGACAGACCATATCTTGGGTCACAAATCAAATCTCAGTAAATTTAAGAAAATTGAAATCGTATCAAGCATCTTCTCCGACCACAATGCCATGAGACTAGATATCAACTACAAGAAAAAAACTGTAAGAAACACTTGGAGATTAAACAACACATCTCTAAATAAGCAACAGGTTACTGAAGAAATCAAAAGGGAAATCAAAAAATTTCTGAAAACAAATGACAATGAAAACACAACAACTCAAAGCCTATGGGATGCAGCAAAAGCAGTTCTAAGAGAGAAGTCTGTAGCAATACAATCCTACCTCTAAAAAACAAGAAAAACATCGAATAGATAGCCTAACATTACACCTAAAACAACTCAAAAAAGAAGAACAAAAAAAATTAGTATGGAAATAAATCATATAAATGAAAAAAAATGAAAGAAAAAATAGTAAAGATTAATAAAACTAAAAGCCGGTTCTTTGAGAAGATAAACAAAATTGACAAAACATTAGCCAGACTCAATATGCCAGAAGATCTAGAAAACTCAGCAGTGGCAACAGGACTGGAAAAGATTAAGTTTTCATTCCAATCCCAAAGAAATGCTTTGCCAAAGAATGCTCAAATTAACATACAATTGCGCTCATTTCACATGCCAGCAAAGTAATGCTCAAAATCCTTCAAGTTAGGCTGCAATAATACGTGAACAGAGAAATTCCAGATGTATAAGCTGGATTTAGAAAAGGCAAAGGAACCAGAGATCAAATTGCTAATATCCGTTGTATCACAGAGAAATCAAGGTAATTCCAGAAAAACATCTACTTCTGTTTAACTGACCACACTAAAGCCTTTGACTGTATGGATCACAACAAACTGTGGAAAATTCTTAAAGAGATGGGGATATCAGACCACCTTACTTGCCTCCTGAGAAACCTGTTTGCAGGTCAAGAAGCAACAGTTTGAACCATACATGAAACAATGGACTGGTTCAAAATTGGGAAAGGAGTACATCAAGGCTCTGTGTTGTGAAAAAGCTGGCTTAAAACTCAACATTCAGAAAACTAAGATCATGGCATCTAGTCCCATCACTTCACGGCAAATAGATGGGGAAAAAAATGGAACAGTGACAGACTTTTTTTTCTTGAGCTCAAAAATCACTGTGGATGGTGACTGCAGCCATGAAATTAAAAGACACTTGCTCCTTGGAAGAAAAGCTATGAAAAACCTAAACAGCGTATTAGAAAGCAGAGACATCACTTTGCCAACAAAAGTCCATATAGTCAAAGCTATGGTTTTTCCAGTAGTCATGTACAGATGTGAGAGTTGGACCATAAAGAAGGCTGAGCTCTGAGGAATTGATGCTTTCAAACTGTGGTGCTAGACAAGACTCTCGTGCGTCCCTTGGACAGCAAGGAGATCAAACCAGTCAATCCTAAAGGAGATCAACCCTGAATACTCATTGGAAGGTCTGATGCTAAGCTGAAGCTCTAAAGTTTGGCCACCTGATGCAAAGAACTGACTCATTGGAAAAGACCCTGAGGCAAGGAAAGATTGAGGGCAGGAAGCGAAGGGGCAACAGAGGATGAGATGGTTGGATGGCATCAGTGACTCAAGGGACATGAGTTTGAGCCAACTCTGGGAGATAGTGAAGGACAGGGAATCCTGGCGTGCTGCAGTCCATGGTATCACAAAGAGTCAGACACGACATAGCAAATGAACAATAGCAACGCTCTATAGTTAACCAAAAACAGTAAGCGGAGCTGTAGTTACTGACACAAGGTATCTATGAAATTTTGCTCAGGGACAAAGCAATGTGAATATTAGTTATCCCATTAATGGAAAAAACTAATTGTGTGTGGGTGTAGGTACACAGAAATGTGCATGTATGTTTATATATACACACACGTATCCAATGGGCTACAGGAACTGTCAGAAGGCAGATTCACTTTTCCCTACATATTTTGTATTTGCTTAATTTTTTTTAATCTACAAATATCCTATGGCCCAATAAGTTTATATTTATAGATACTGGGAGTTAGGACTTGCACATTAAAAAATAACTGAAGTACAGCTGATAGCAAAGTGATTCAACTATACACACATATGTGTGTATATTCTTTTTATTCTTTTCCCTTATAGGTTATCAAAGATACTGAATATAGTTCCCTGTGCTGTACAGTAAATCCTTGTTGTCTGTACTGCCTTAATTTTGACAAGTAAATATTGATTTTTTATTTTAAAATTTAAGAAAATCATTTTCATAGTATTACTGTTCTGTTGTCCTTCCAACACAATGCTTATAAAATACCACTTCTCAAGGTTACTCCCAGTGAGAAGTGCAGAGGAAAAGAAGTCTCTGTGACAACTTACCCAGAAGTCCTCCCCTGGGTAGGGTCTTCGGCAGACGGTGCAGGTGGCAGAGGCAAGGGATCCATGAGCTTCAACGAGCTTTGAGTCAGGGATGCCAGATGCTGAAATTCAAACTGAAGGTAAGTGCTGCTGCCTCTGGGGCGGGGACGCAAGCCCCTCAGTGTCACCTCTGGGCGTGGCAGGCCCCCAGGAGAAGCCTCAGCCCTCCGTGGAAGCCTTACCTCTACAACCCACAGACAAAAGCCCGCTGGTCAGAATAAGCTCCGTGACGAGGTTCTGACAAGGAGCCAAATCACAGTTAAAACAAAGTCTGTCTAACAGCACGTGGAAAAAATTATCAACATAGCTCGTAAGTGTGTGTGTGTGTGTGTGTGTGTGTGTGAGTTGCTCAGTTGTGTCTGGTACTTTTTGCAACCCTATGGACTATAGCCCACCAGAAGCCTCTGTCCATTGGATTTCCCAGGCAAGAATACTGGAATGGGCTGCTATTCCCTTCTCCAGGGGACTGTCCCAACTCAAGGATCAAACCCAGTCTCCTGCATGGCAGGCAGATTCTTCACCATCTGAGCCACCAGGGAAGCCCATAAAAAGATACTCAGCATCACTCATAACTAAAAAACTGCAAACCAAAACTACAATGAGATACCACCTCACACCAGTCAGAATGGCCATCATCAAAAAAATCTACAAACAATAAATGCTGGAGAGGATGTAGGGGAAAGGGAACCCTCTTACACAGTTGGTGGGAATGTACATTGATACAGCCACTATGGAAAACAATATGGAGATTCCTAAAAAACTGAATAAAACTACCGTATGACCCAACAGTCCCACTGCTGGGCATAAACTCTGAGAAACTATAACTGAAAAGACACAAGTACCTCAATGTTCACTGCACCACCATCTACAAATAGCTAGGACACAGAAGCAACCCAGATGCCCATCGACAGACGAGTGGATAAAGCAGCTGTGGTACATGCAGACAGTGGAGTACTAGCTATAACAAGGGATGTGTTGGAGTCAGTGCTAACGAGGTGGATGGACCTAGAGCCTATTATACAGTGAAGTAAATCAGAAAAACAAATATCATATATTAATGCATGTATATGGAATCCAGAACGATGGTCCTGATGAACCTATTTACAGGGCAGCAGTGGAGATGCAGACATAAAGAACAGACTTAGGGACACAGGGTGAGGAGGAGAGGATGGGACAGATGGAGAGAGCGGCATGGAAACACACACGCCACTACTGTACACTGGGCCGCCGGTGAGAACCCGCTCTCAGACGCATTCCTTCTTATAGCTCCCTGTATGACTCGGGGAGCTCAGCCGGGCGTCCGTGGCAACCTACAGGGGCAGGAGGCGGGAGGGAGGCTCAAGAGGGAGCAGACGCATATATACCTATGGCTGATTCATGTTAATGTATGGACTTTTTTTTAATTAATGAATAGCAAAAAAAAGCCTGTGAAAACGCAGTAGAAAAACATTTGACGTAAGTCTAGATCAAATTACACCCAACCAAGAAAAACATTTTCTATGCTACAGACACCAAGAGTAAGAAAATACTGCTAATATAAATACATTTCCAAAAACCTGTGGAAAAACAAACAAAAGGTGACTTATCGTGCAAGTTCTGTTACCACCATGAGCTTTGGAAGGCCACTGGTGTGAAGACCTGGTTCTTGCTGCCATGTCCCCACCGTCCCCACTCTACACATGTGAAGGTCACAGCCGCACACTCCCACTTCCCACAAGCCTGCGCTGCTGCATTTCCAGGAAAGAGATCATCCCCACTGCCTATGCGGTTCCAAGTTGTAGAGTCCTTCTAGCAAGTAAACATTTTTCTGGAGTTGAGACAGCTCCTTTTTTCAATTCACAACGCATCTGTAGCCTGGCTGAGCTGCCACTGGCTTGCTGAGAGCTGCCTGTCAGCAACTGCAGAAAAGAAAAGGCCCAGCAACTGCTTCTGCAGGGCGCACGGCCAGAGGTCAGCAGGACCCACGAGTCACTGCGCGTGGCCACCATCTAGGTACAGTCAAGAAACCACCACACTGAATTTGACATTAAGGAACTGTTAGTGACTTCTTTCTGTGATAATGATATCACGGTTGTGTTTTAGAAGTCTTTACCTTCTAAAGATACCCATTGCTGGATTTATAGATTAAATTTATGATAAGAGTATTTGCTTCAAAATACTCAGGGGTGAGAGAAGATGGGGGTAGGACACAGGTTAAACAGGCCTGGCCATGATGAGATAACGAGGCCATGAGCATTCATCACATACATCTCACTGTGTGCTTAAAAAATTCCATAATGAAAACGTGAAAAAAGAAAACCATCAGATCAACAAAACCAGAAGCTCCCAATGTCAACTTTAGCTCCATCCCAAACTCACGACCTAGAAAGTGGGTCCACCAATGAGGTCCTAACAGTGATACTTAAGACACAAAGAGGACATTTTTGCTGGAGATGATGGCAAAACTTCTTGGGTCAAAATCAGCCACAAGGATGGGGAATAAGAACTAGGCCTCAGCCCTACCTAGAAACAGGCACCTGAGCCTTCCCTGCGGGAGTGAAAAGGTGTGGAACAGGAGCAAGGCTCACCTCTCTCGAGCCCGTCGATGTTCTGGGTGTAGAGCCGCAGAAGCAGCCCCTTCTCGTGTAGCAATCGGAGGAAGTAGTGAGTAGCATTGGGCCTATAGTTCCCAGGGTACAGCTTCTTGGCGAAAGTGAAAAATGGCTTGGGGTCATGAAAGAAAAAGGAGAGCTCAAAAATGGCCTCAGGGTAGGGGAGCTTGTACTGCTGGAGGATGCTGTAGTAGCCAACCCCTGGAGACCTGCAGAGAGAAGCGAGAGGCTCTGAGCCATTCAAGAGACAGCAGGGAGTGGAGGGAGCTGTGGGACGAGCTCTGGGAGTGCAAGGCACCTGAAGTCTGGGATGCCGCTGGGTGTGCTGATGCCGGCCCCCACCATGACCACCACCTTCTGGCAGGCTCTGGTCTTAATCAGCTCAGCGATGTCCTGCAGGAGAAACTTCTTCTGACTGTGGCCTCCCCCTCCAGTGTCACTTGAGGCACCAGCAAAACAAGATATGGACCATCCTCCACCTGGAATACTGATAGAAAAGGAGAGCAGCCAGGTAACCGATGATAATCGAGCTGATGCCGGCAAGAATGAGCAATGTCTGCCTTCCACCAACCCCACCACTAAGAATGACTACACTTCCTTCCCACCCCACAAACGACCATCTTTCTTATCGTGGGATAAAACAGAAACTCTGAAATCAAGATCTATTTGGGAGCAAAAATTTCAGGTTAATGGGAACTGTGCAATTCAGAAAAGTATCATTTCACAATTCCTGTTATCAAAAGCTAGTGAAGGCTCAAGCTAGAGCTAAGACATCTGGGGATGCTCTCTGCAGAGCCATACACCCTAACATAGAAAGGATGTGACAAATACTCAGTGACATTTAAAGCAAATTAAACATCTCAGACTTTACGCCAAATATTCAGTTCAGTCACTTAGCCACATCCGATTTTTTGTGACCCCACTGACTTCAGCACGCCAGGCTTCCCTGTCCATCACCAACTCCTGGAGCTTGCTCAAACTCATGTCCATTGAGTCGGTGATGCCATTCAACCATCTCATCCTCTGTCATCCCCTTCCCCTCCCGCCTTCAATCTTTCCCAGCATCAGGGTCTTTTCCAATGAGTCAGTTCTTCGCATCAGGTGGCCATAGTATTGGAGTTTCAGCTACAGCATCAGTCCTTCCAATGAATATTCAGGACTAATTTCCTTTAGGATTGAACTGGCTGGATCTCTTTGCAGTCCAAGGGACTCTCAAGAGTCTTCTCCAACACCACAGTTCAAAAGCATCAATTCTTTGGCACTTAGCTTTCTTTATAGTTCAACTCTCACATCCAAACATGACTACTGGAAAAACCATAGCTTTGACTAAACAGACCTTTGTCGGCAAAGTAACATCTCTGCTTTTTAATATGCTGTCTAGGTTGGTCATAGCTTTTCTTCCAAGGAACAAATGTCTTTTAATTTCATGGCTGCAGTCACAATCTGAAGTGATTTTGGAGCCCCAAAAAAGATAAAGTCTCTCACTGTTTCCATTGTTTCCCCATCTATTTGCTATGAAGTGATGGGACCAGACGCCATGATCTTCGTTTTCTGAATATTGAGCTTTAAGCCAACTTTTTCACTCTCCTCTTTCACTTTCATCAAGAGGCTGTTTATTTCTTCTTCCCTTTCTGTCATAAGGGTGGTATCATCTGCATATCTGAGGTTCTTGATATTCCTCCTGGCAATCTTGATTCCAGCTAGAGTTTCATCCAGCCTGGCATTTCACATGATGTACTCTGCACATAAGTTAAATAAGCAGGGTGACAATATACAGCCTTGTCGTACTCCTTTCCCAATTTGGAACCAGTCTGTTGTTCCATGTCCAGTTCTAACTGTTGCTTCTTGACCTGCATACAGATTTCTCAGGAGGCAGGTAAGGTGGGTCTGGTATTTCCATTTCTTTAAGAATTTTCTACAAGTTTGCTGTGATCCACACAGTCAAAGGCTTTGGCATAGTCAATAAAGTAGAAGTAAATGTTTTCCTGGAACTCTCTTGCTTTTTTGATGATGATCAAACCAGTTTGATCTCTGGTTCCTCTGCCTTCTCTAAATCCAGCTTGAACATATGGAAGTTCACATTTCATGTACTGTTGAAGCCTGGCTTGGAGAATTTTGAGCATCCCTTTGCTAGCATGTGAGATGAGTGCAATTCTGCGGTAGTTTGAACATTCTTTGGCGTTGCTTTTCTTTGGGATTGGAATGAAAACTGACCTTTTCCAGTCCTGTGGCCACTGCTGAGTTTTCCAAATTTGCTGGTATTTTGAGTGAAGCACTTTCACAGCATCATCTTTTAGGATTTGAAATAGTTCCATTGGAATTCCATCGCCTACCACTAGCTTTGTTCGTAGTGATGCTTTCTAAGGCCCACTTGACTTCACCTTCCAGGATGTCTGGCTCTAGGTGAGTGATCACACCATCGTGGTTATCTGGGTCATGAAGCTCTTTTTTGTATAGTTCTTCTGTGTATTCTTGCCACCGCTTCTTAATATCTTCTGCTTCTGTTAGGTCCATACCATTTCTGTCCTTTACTGTACCCATCTTTGCCAAATATTAACAGAATGTTAATTAAGTAGGTTCAAGACACCATTCCAAAAAGAAACACTCATATCCTGACACCGAGGGATTCAAACAGCTGCAGAGCCTCCATCTTCTATGTTCGCAGCCATTCAGAAGGCTGCTCATTTTTTATAGCAGCCAAACATATGAAACAACCCAGGCAAGGCAAGAGCCGACTGGAGCTGGGGGTTACCCTGCAAAACTCCAGGAGTCTCAGGTCATCTGCAGGAGCCAGGAGCTGAGACACTCACAATACTAACTGTTTGGAGTATGAGATAGTCTTCCACAAGAGAAAAAGAGCAAAACACACAATAAAGATGCCACAGGCTTCGGAGAGGCATCAGGACTAAGAGGCTCCACAACCAGGAAGCACCAGAAAGACGACAGAGACAACACAAGCTGCACAACAGGCGCAGCACCTGGACACGTCCACCTGAGGCAAGTCTGCAGCCGCAGGGCGCACAGGCAGAGCCCAGTGCGGGCCTGAAGGCGCCAGACTGCCTGATCTGCTCTCAGGGCCTCATTTGGCATCTACCTGAGCTACACAACTTCATCACCTGCTGGTAGCATGTTGGCAACCTGTCCAGAGTTCAAGACGGCCAGCCCCACTCCACAGAGCATCTGCCTCTCACCCCAAGGCTGGCAGCCACCACGCCCATCTTCCAGAAGGCCCTGATGTCCCACAGCTAGGACTTCGGCCCTCAGTATAGACCCCTCCACCCTGACAGGAAGAGATTAAACAAACTGAAACGAAAACCCACCCCAAATGATTGATAAATCTAAAGTGAATACAGACACAAAAAGAGGAAAGAGAGTATTTATTTTATCATTTGTGATACAGGTAAGAAATAAGCACCCTAAAAGCGTATTTTCAGATACAGGCCAGGACAATCCAGAGCTTATCTTCCAGGAGTGTGGTCCTAGCTCACTTTGTTTGCCCGTTGTCTCTGGTTTTCCTTTCGCTCCTGCACAATCTGCACACTCACCTGCTCACACCCTGCTGCTGAGGTTCTCCCTGATGCCCTCGGACCCCACAGCGCCAGAGCATCTTAGCACCACACACCCCACCCCAGTGACAGTTTCAGGCCCACTACTCCCTCTCATAGACCTCTCTTTTCCTGGTTTGTACTCACTCTAAACCCAGCTCCTTTACCTGAAAAGACCTTTTTACCCCTCAGCATGTCTAGAATCTCCCAGAGCCAAGGCCACTCCTTCATAAAGCCACTGCCCAACCCAGTAAGAAGTCACCTTTGCCCTCCTCTGAAGAGTGACAACTCTGGCTCCCCTTCTTCACTTTAGGGCCTGTCACCCCTGCCCTCCTGAAGTAACACTGCACAGCTGCCTCGCACAGTCCACTCTGAAGTCAATGACAGTGCAACTCAGGAGCTCACTGGCCACTCAGTCCACTTGTGATGCCTCTCCTGGCAAACCATCATCTTGGTTTTCCAAAGAACAGGCCTCAGAAAAGTATGTAATGAGAAAGAGGAACTGGCAAGGGAAGGCAGGGCTGAGGGCACCAAAAGGGGAGTCAGAGCCCTAGTCACTATTGCCTCATTAAGTCACTCAGCACCCTGAGCCTTGGCTGCCAAAGCCAAAAGCAAGGGAGCCAGAGCTTATTCCAACAGTCTTTTGAAAAAACCCACAGCTGTAAATCTCCCAGCAGAAAGTACAGGAAATACAGCAGAGAAACAATGCTTTCCCACTCCTCCCCATGCTCTTCCAGAGATGCCCATGGATTCTGAGGAAAGTTCTCCTCCACCCAAGTCTTCCATAAAAGCACCAGACAAGGCAGCTCTCCTGAGTGTACATCAATGAAATCTCCGAAGGGGGGTTTCCAGTGAAAACCATAGTTAGGAAGGGAAAAGATGGCTCTGGCTACAACCACAGCCATTAAATGTCCACTTCACATGGCGTCAAGAACATCTGTTCACCTAAGGTCCTCAACCAAACATTTCTGTGCTCCTTCCAAATGCAAATTATGGGGAATACAAAAGGAATCAGAGGAAAGTTGTGATACTGTGATTTAGAATTATATATATCTATTCAGCTCAGTTCAGCCGCTCAGTTGTGTCTCTTTGCAACCCCATGGACTGCAGCACGCCAGGCTTCCCGGTCCATCACCGACTCCCAAGGCTTGCTCAAACTCATGTCCATCAAGTCAGTGACCCCATCCAACCATCTCATCCTCTGTCACCCCCTTCTACTCCTGCCTTCAATATTTCCCAGCCTCAGTCTTTTCCAGTGAGTCAGTTCTTCACATCAGGTGGCCAAAGTATTGGAGTTTCAGCTTCAGCATCAGTCCTTCCAATGAATATTCAGGACTGACTTCCTTCAGGATTGACTCTTTGGATCGCTTTGCAGTCCAAGGGATGCTCAAGAATCTTCTCCAAACAGTTCAAAAGCATCAATTCTTCGGCGCTCAGCTTTCGTTATAGTCCAACTCTCACATCCATATATGACTACTGGAAAAACCATAGCTTTGACTATATCTAACAATATATATTTTCAGTCTTAGTCCCAGAACCCTTAGAATTTCCTAAGAGCAATGGGAACACCTTTTGTTACAGTATTTGGTCTTTTGGCCTCAGGCCCTGAAATCCCTTCAGAGCTATGAAGTGAAATAAGTGTCCTGTTATTCATAACAAGCCTCTTACAACTAGGCTGAGTTTATGTTAATGAGGTGATTATTGGAAATCCCCTAAGGATGGGGTATGGTTGCCAGGGAAACCAACCACAATTAGAGAGTTGGAATCTCCATGAAAACCCAAAAACAAGAGGTTCAGAAAGCTTCCACGTGCCAGGCCCCAAACTCCACAGGGACAGAGGCTCCTGCATTTGGAACTCTCCCAAACCTCAGCCTGGGTATCTCTTTATTGGCTTGTTCATTCATACTTTTTAATATCCTTTATAATAAACTAGCAATCTACTAAGTACACCGGTTTCTTGAACTCTGTGAGCGGCTCTAGCAAATTAATCACATCAGAGGAGGGGTCACAGGAAGCTCCGACCTGTAGTCAGTGGGTCAGAAGCACAAGTGGACCTGGGTCAGTGGCTGAAGCGATGTCCGTCCTATGGGACTGAGCCCCTAACCTGCGGAACCTGGTGCTGTCTCCAGGCTGACGGAGTCAGAGTTCAGTTACATTTGACATCCGGTTGGTGTCTGTGGAAAACTCAAAAGTTGCTCGCTGGTATTGAAATAAAACCCATTGTTGAGTGCCTAGTTGAGTGCAAGGTATCACTTAGGGTACTTAATGTGTACTTCTCATTTACACAAGTAAAACGTCCGCCACTGAAAAACACATGGACTGAATTTAACCAAACGTCTAGAAAATACTGAAGGTGTATGACTTAAAGTAAATGCTCCATGGAATGAGATCTACTGAGAGTAGGGATAAGCTGAGGAGCAAGCACAGATGCTGCTTGGGAAATGGAGACAAAGGACACCTTCAAACAGGAGCCCCTAAGATACAAGCTCAAAGGGCAGAAATTTCAAATTGTAGACAGCCTATGCAAGCAAACTGCTCTTCTCAGGTACCTTCATGCCTCCAGTTTGGGCTGCAAGTGGTGGCAAGGATTTACTGATTGATAAGGTCACTATTTAGCCATGCCCCAACCACACAACTGCCTGCAGATTCTGAAACTGAAATAAGCTCCATGGAGGCAACAATTTGACCCCTGCTCCATCACTGCACCTGAAACAGTCTGGTAGATGATAAGTTTCTTGGATGAAAGAAAGACTCCTCCTTGGTATCTCTTTATTAAAACTCTTCAGTATTTTTGGTAGTTGTGTAAGAAGGCATTAAGTGAATGTACCACTATTTACTGAAATACTTGTCCATTATTGGGCATGAAGTTAGTTTCCTAACAACTGTGATTAACAACTATGGTCTTAAGATTTTTCCACTTGTACGTCCGATTTCTAGACAAGGATTCAAAATGTGCAATTCCTGTGTATGAACCTGAGGAAGGGTATGAACATATGCTGGTGGGAGTATTAATTGCACGACGTTTATGTGGGGCAATAAAATGTAGACACAGGAGTTCCACTACTAGAGATTTATCCAAAAGGTGGAGTACGAACAAGGTTATTCAACACAGCACTATTTGTAGTAACTAAAGATTAGAAACATTTTCAACACGAGACTGGTTAAATTAAGTATGAAATGTCCAAAGAATGGAATTCTACAGATTAGCATAAAAGACTGAGAAAGCATTTAGGTTTAGAATGGAAGTAACCCCAAAACACGTTAAGTGGGAAAAAAAAGGTACAGAACAGAATCTAACTAAAACGGGGTCCGGATGTCAAGAATGAACATTAAGTGTTGTTTACACACGTCCAAAATACCCCTGGGAAGAAACGAGAAACCGTTGCCGTCCGGGACTCCAGAACGCCCTTCAGAGCCGCCTGAGCCGTGACTCGCCATTTTCAGGTTCTCCAATCGTCCCGCTGACCACACAGGGGGGCCTGACATCCCTGCTCGCCTGAGGGGGTCGGTCTCCTCCCTGGGCCCCGCCCGGCACCGCAGCCGCCCCCGCCCGGAACGAACCGAGGCCAGCGGGTCCACGCCCGCGCACCTCGCAAGCCCCAGAACCTGAGGGCTGGAACAGCTGAACGAGGAAACGCCATGCTTCTCCGCAGTGCGCAATGTCAGGTGCCCAGGGGTCTCGTGCGCGCCCCGCCCCCCGCGAGCGCGCCCCGCCCCCCGCGAGCGCGCCCCGCCCCCCGCGAGCGCGCCCCGCCCCCCGCGAGCGCGCCCCGCCCCCCGCGAGCGCGCCCCGCCCCCCGCGAGCGCGCCCTTTCCTTAGCCTCCCGCTCTTTCCCCGCCCCTGTGCGTGTTTCCTGCGCGTCCTTCCTGGCCGTCTCGCTCAGCTCGTCCCGCCCCTCCAAGCGCACCTTCGCCAGGTCTTCGCGAGCCCTTACCCTAGCCTCACGTTCTCTTTCCCCGTCCCAGCAGCCCAGGTGGAGGTGGACGTCAGGTGGGGGCGGTTTCCTATTCTATTGCGTTCCAGCCTCTGGTTCCCAAGACCAAACTTGGAACCTGCATTCTCTACCCTCGCTCTCACCTTTTTTCTGTTGAGATGGAGATGAGAACTAACACTTTGGGGAGCGCTTTTTGTGGTCAGGCATCATATTTATACTTAGTCCTCGCAAGCCACTACTAGGAAGGTGGCATTGTTAACCCCACTTGAATCAAGAACATTGGGTCACAAAGCCAGCTCGACCTAGGCGCCCGTACTCTTCAATGCCTCAGTAGCACGGCCAGCCTCGAGGGGAAATTCGTTACAAACCCCGGAGAGAACTGGCTCCAAAGCCAAGAGGCTCGGTTACTATGACAACCAGCCGGCGCCTAAAGCTGAGCATAGAACTCCCAGCTTGCCCCGCGTGACGCAGCGCCGGAAGTGAGTGAGCACTTCCGGCGGCCTCCCCTTCGCCCTGGCGTCTCCGCGGTACTCCTTTCCCCGGTTGTTCCTGCAGTCATGAAGGACGTACCCGGCTTCTTACAACAGAGTCAGAGCTCCGGGCCCGGCCAGGCCGCCGTGTGGCACCGTTTGGAGGAGCTTTACACCAAGAAGTGAGCGCCGAGCCGAAGGGCTGTGGGCCTCCTGGGATAGGAGAGCGACAGAGGGGACGGGGTGGGCCTTGATCTTGGTGGACTGAGGGCGCTCGGACCCGTGTGGATTGAATGGAGACAAGCTAGACAGAGAAGGTGTGCTGAGGGACCCGGAAGGCAGGACCGAGGAGGGAAAAGGGTGACATCCCACAGGACTGAGGAGGAGAGCCAGACTGGGTTTTGGGATCTAGCGTTTACTGCCTTCTGGACCTGTGACTGAACAGATACCGATATCTTACATTTAGCCTTGTCATAACCTACTGTTATTTTTCTCTATTAGCAGATTTTGAGGGGGAAAAAATCTTGGTTTTTGGCAAATAATTGCTTGTGTAGCCCTTTGTACTTGTAGTGCATTTTACTTGCATTCTTAAGACTCTGGTTTCAAATGCGCTATGTCATTGTTTTAGAGATTTTCTGTATTAGCTCCTTCATCCTATTCATAGATGAGGAAACTGAAGCTCAGTTTAAGCTCCTTCCCTGAGGTAGTCAGCTACTAAGTAGAAGAGCCAGAATTTCAAATTCCATACATATGATTCCAAACTTCTTGTTTCCAGTCAAGGCTTGCAGTAACCCTTTGAGGTAATCTAGAAAGATGTTCTCCATTTATAGCTGAGAAAAGAAAGTGATCTCTCAGTGACGTAACCATTGAGTGGCAGAGACAGGGGAAGAACTAAGCTTTAAAAAGCATGTGCTCTAGCTTTCTTGTGGTAAACATTAGAGACGACGAGTGTTGTTATCTGATAGGACCATCGAAGGTGACGGCGTCTGTGACTGGCGTTAGGTTGTAGGTCTCAAGAGCCTTGTGTTTTTCAGGTTGTGGCATCAGCTGACACTTCAAGTGCTTGATTTTGTGCAGGACCCCTGCTTTGCCCAAGGAGATGGTCTCATTAAGGTAAATGATTTGCCATGCCATGTCACAGTATTTAAATATGCTCAGGTACTTTTTAAAAATAAAAGGTGGACTTCTCAATTATATATATATATGTCTACTCAGCAATCACTTTATGTCAGGTACCATTCTGAGTGCTTTACACATTTATTCATCTACTCCTCATAACAACATTGGTAGATTAGTACTACTGCTGTTCTGTTTTTCTTATGTAGAGGCAGACACCAAGAGCTTAAGTGACTCGTCATAGACCACAGCTGATAAGTGACAAAGGAAGATTCAAACATAGCCATTCTAGCTTCTTCTAGAATCCCAGCCTTGTCGACATCGCTGCTTGTCGACAGATGTCACAACCGCCACCGCTCCTCTTCCCTCCCCCACTGACTCTGCTTGTTTCCCCCAGCACGGTCCTGGACGGCGTGGAAGACGCGCTTCACTGGGAGTGGGAGGCTCAGTACCACGGAATGCTGCTTAGTACCATGCTGCCTCTAATAGAGCCTTGTAGAATTTTGTCAACAGAAAAACACACTCTGCCGGAGCCTTTCCCAGATCCCCTGCTTTCCACCCCACAAACCCCTCCCTTTGCCCAGATTTGTATACTGGTAGACTACTGACTCGGAGAAGGCAATGGCACCCCACTCCAGTACTCTTGCCTGGAAAATCCCATGGATGGAGGAGCCTGGAAGGCTGCAGTCCATGGGGTCGCTGAGGGTCAGACACGACTGAGCGACTTCACTTTCACTTTCATGCATTGGAAAAAGAAATGGCAACCCACTCCAGTGTTCTTGCCTGGAGAACCCCAGGGATGGGGGAGCCTGGTAGGCTGCGTTCCATGGGGTCGCTGAGAGTCGGACATGACTGAGCGACTTCACCTTCATGCATTGGAGATGGAAATGGCACCCACTCCAGTGTTCTTGCCTGGAGAACCCCAGGGACGGGGAGCCTGGTGGGCTGCCATCTATGGGGTCGCACAGAGTCGGACACGACTAAAGTGACTTAGCAGCAGCAGACTACTGACTTGATGGACATGAGTTTGAGCAAACTCTGGGAGTTGGTGATGGACAGGAAAGCCTGACCTACTGCAGTCCATGGGGTCACAGAGACTTGGACTTGACTTGAGTGACTGAACTGATCTGGGACTACTCTTTGAAATCTTTCCTGATATCTTTCTCCTTGATGCCTTTCTCTTGGATTCTGAATGAATCAGAGGTGTATAAATGCATTGGAACTGAAAGCTAGTTTGTAATGATTGTTTCAGTTATTTGCTTTAATGGTACTTATAGTGAGGCTTACCACTTTGACATTCCACCATCTGGACTTCTAAGGTTTTCTTGTGGTTTATGTCTATCGGTTTGACATTTTACCACTCAAAGGAACTTGTAACCTTCTGTAAGCCTGGAGATTTTGCTGGCCATGCTATCTTCTGGATTATGTGAAAAAATGATAAATTAGAGCTGTCTCAATAGTTATTCCCTAAGGTTCTATATCTTAGTAGTGGATAACTCATAACTGCTCTTTTTTTTTTTTTTTTTTTTGCTCATTTCTATTGTTTGGTTTCTTATCTTCAAATCACTTTCACCTCATAGCAAAATATTTGCTCAGCCTCTTGGGAATGTGACATCATATTTAGGTCAGTAGATTTGTTTGCTATTTCCTTGGACAAAATAAAATTATTGGGCCCCAGCCCTCATCATTCTCAGATAGATAGTATTGATAAAAATGCAAATTAATCATCAAAAAGGAATAGGGGGGGTTTATTTGAGCCAAATTGAGGGTTATAACCTGGGAGACAGACTCTCAGAATGCTCAGAGAACTATGCAACATGTTAGGGTAGAAACCAAGCCCCGGTCAAAAGCACAGTCATACACATGTGAGACACAGGGCAGTGCGTCAGAATGACGTCCTGATACTTTACATGCAGTCCATCAAGGATGCACGGCCAGGTAGGGTCATAGACAGAGAGCAGCAAGTCCCCTTGACCACTACAGAGCTGGAAAAACACGCCCTTCACTTAAGAAGTTACATTGTGGGAAGAAAGGAAGCATCGGTGTTTGTGGTGGAGCAGGCGCCCTAGTGCAGATGCACAGTGCAGATGAGGGGGCAGGAGGCCCAGAGCAAGAAACGCACGTGTGGTTTTTCTTGTCCTGCTTAAAAATATGAATTGTTTGTATTCTTTATTCAGTTTTAAGTTTATATATTTTAGTGTTTAATATAAATTTATTTCATCAGTAGTAGTCATGAATTTTCAGTCCCCAGAAATAATTTTGACTTTCTAGACTTAGTGAACTTTTTGCCTTAGAGAGCTTTTTTTTTTTTAGGTAATTTCATAAATCATAACATATCAGAGAAGTTGAAACACTCCCTCTTAATGATAAAGGTATCTTTCAAATTGTTGTCTGTAATGAAAAATCCACTTTATTACATTGACTCTTTGCTAGGTGCCTGATATGAATATCTAACTGGCTGCTACAGGTTCGTTTTTCCCCCTAAGTTTTATTGAGAAATAATTGGCATCTATGGACATGAGTTTGGGTGAACTCCGGGAGTTGGTATGGACAGGGAGGCCTGCCGCGCTGCAGTTCATGGGGTCACAGAGTCACACACGACTGCGCGACTGAACTGAACTTTGTTTTAGTTTAAGGTGTCCAGTGTAATGATCTGATGTACATATGTATGCAAAATGACCACCACAGTGAATCTAGTTAGCATATCACCTCACATTGTTCCTGATTTGTTTTTCTTGTGATGAGAACTTGTGAAATCCACTCTCCTAGCAACCTTCAGGTGTACTGTGCGGAGCGGTTAGCTGTCGTCGCCGTGCTGTGCGCTGCACTCCCCAGGACTTAGGTATCTTATAGACAGGAGTTTGCGCACTGACCTGTTCCACCTCCACCCCTGCTTCTGGCAGCCACCATTCTGCTTTCTGTATGAGTTAGCTTCTTAGGTTCCACGTGTAAGTGAGGTTAAATAGTACTTGTCTTTCTCTGACTTATTTCACTTCACATAATGCCCTCAAGGTTCATTTGCGTTGTCATAGATGGCAGGACTTTCATTTTTTAGGCTGAGTGATAGCCCATTGTGTATATGTATTAACCACATTTTGTTTCACAGAGACATTTCCATTTTTCAGTCTTCATACCCAGGGGAACTTTAAATGCTCCTTAGCCAAAGTTGACTTGTCTGAAGGTTCCCTCTCCCAGCTTTGCCCATACGAGGCACTCCCTTTGCCACCCTGTTGCCCAGCTGTGAGCTCAGAGGTTGTCAGCAGCTCCCCTCTGTGTGACCTGCCCACACTGAGCAGGTCTGCAGTTCACTTGCAGATTTCTCAGACACTCTGTCATCCTCACTGCCTTTGCTCCTGTCTCTTCTGTCATGACTACTCATGGCCTCAAGCTGTTCTGTTTCCTCAGTCCTTTTCCTTCCCGTCCTCTTTGCATCCAGCCATGTGTATAAAATACAAATGTGGTTGTACGTGTCCACTGGTATAGCTTTGACTTTAGGATAGAGACCAAGGCCCAGTCTCTGTGTCCTTCTGAAGTACTTCTAAAACATAATGCAGTTATTTCTTTGGTGCTTTTGCATATGTTTGTTCCTGTCTGGAATGGTGTCCCAACTACCCCGTCTACCACATCAAATTTGTCCACCTCTTACTGCTCTTCATTCCTTAAGGCTCAACTATCAGTTTCTGAAATAACCTTGGCAATCTCTTTCATGGGCTAATCCAGCTGTGTGCTTTTTTTCCTTGCTTTGTAACTCACAGTTTGTTTCCAAGTCTGGCTTCTCCACTAGGCCAGAAGCTCCTCAGAAGTTCGGTTTTCGTCTGACACATTCTGTGCTGTAGTACTTAGTAAACAGTCTCAGTAAGTGCTCAAGTGTTTGCTGAGTGACTGTGATACTGGATAATGGGACATAATTAGCCTGCAACTTTCTGACTTCTGTTTAGTTAGTGAGCCTTTCAAACGGATAGTCTGTTTTATTCAGAGTACTTTGGAGGACAAATAGATGAGTTGGTCCTTGGGAGAGTCTCATGGGACAAGGTTCTAATTCTAAACGCTAGGGAAAAAAAAAAAAACTCTAGCTTTTTTCAGTAGTTTACTGGTGATCGTTTTTAAAATCATTTATCTGTTTGGCTGTGTCTGGTCTTAGTTGTGGCACTCAGAGTCTTTCTAGAGTCCTGAAGAATCTTTGTTTAGGAACACAGGCTCTCTAGTTGTGGCACAAGCTCAGTTGTTGCAACACATGGGCTTAATTGCTCTGCTGCATGTGGGATCTTAGTTCCCCAACCAGAGGTTGAACCCATAACCCCTGCGTTGCAAGGTGGATTCTTAATGCCTCGACCACCAGGGAAGTCCCTAGTGGTGATCATTTATGTGAGCTTAATAAGCCCCAATTTGGGTCTTCTGTTACTCAGCACATACTTAGGCAGTGCCTGCTGTGTGATGGGTATCATGCTAGTGTCTGAAGTCTTGATTTTGCAGAATGAAAGACATCCTAACCCTAACCCTAACCCTAACCCTAACCCTAACCCTAACTCTCCATGTTTTGGTTCCACAGCTTTATGAAAACTTCATCAGTGAATTTGAACACAGGTAAAATTCTTTTGTTTGTTTTTGTTTTTGAAAATGAAGACATTGATTTGTTGACGTTCAAAGACTGGGTTTTTATTTCAGGGTGAATCCTTTGTCCCTGGTAGAAATCATTCTACATGTAGTTAGACAGATGACTGGTGAGTCTCACTTTGTTTCATAAAGGAGCAGATCCTAATGATAATTAAAATGATCTCAAAGTATAAGTTAATTGAGCTTTTGGATTTCAATAGACATAAAATTCTGAGTTTTGTATTTTATGGTCTAAGCCTAAAGGTTATCCCACCTGTAAAGATGGATACTTTACAGGTTCAACAAGACACTCTGTTGGCGATGCTTCTGACTTTGGTCTTTCTTTTCTAGATCCTAACGTGGCTCTTAGTTTTCTGGAAAAGACTCGTGAGAAGGTAAACGTGACGTCTGAGCCAGATCTTTTAAAACATGTGAATTACAGCCTGTGTCTGTGCCCACTGTTCACCACTCTGGAGACCAGTGTGTCCGTAGTCATGCACGTTAAGTCAGTGTGCAGACACCTTCCTTGTTACTCCACTGCCCACACTTCTGAGGTCCCTCATTTCTGATGTCTTTAGGTGAAAAGTAGTGACGAGGCGGTGATCCTGTGCAAAACCGCGATTGGAGCTCTGAAGCTGAACATCGGTGACCTGCAGGTTACAAAGGTGAGGTTGCCACAGTACAGATTGATGGTTGTTTAAAACTGTAAGGGGGGAATCCTAATGCTCCTCTTCGTTTATTTTTAAATAATTTTAAGTTACAGGAAAGTTGCAAAATAGCACAGAAGACCCTCCTTTGCCCTCACCTCAGGTTGCTGTTCACATCGCTCCTCTTTGCCCCGCCATTCTGTGCTGTGTGTGCGCGTCTGTGCTGTGTGTGTGTGCGTGTAGGTTCTTTTTTTTTTTTTTTTTTCCAAAGCCACTTAAGAATAAGTTGCTAATATGATGCCTGTTACCCTTAAACAGAGTTCTCTCCCTTGTGAGCACGTACGTCCAGCAGGATACCACACAGGATGAACTGAAGTTTTACATTTTAATGTAGCCAAATTTATCAGTCTTTGTGGCTTATGCTTTTCACCTTGTCATACGTCACTTGATAAACGTTTAAGTTAGAAAGCATTCTTGCTTCCTGTGTATAGGAAACTATCGAAGATGTTGAGGAAATGCTCAGCAACCTCCCTGGGGTGACATCCGTTCACAGTCGTTTCTACGACCTCTCCAGTAAATACTATCAAACGATTGGAAACCACGCGTCCTACTACAAAGACGCTCTGCGGTTTCTGGGCTGTGTGGACATCAAGGATCTGCCAGGTAACATGACCAAAGGGCTGTGTCACATGAGGAGCTCGCTCACATGACCTAGCAGTTGTGACATGCCTGAGGCACCTGATCTCAGAAATTACCCAAATGTGTGCATTTCTTCTAGAAGAAAGCCCATGTGCTCGGAAGCGTTGTTTGAGCCTTAGTTTTCGCATTTGTTTTCAGCCTTTAATTCGTTGACAGGGAGGCCGACCCTCACAGCCCCTTCACTGTCCCTGCTCCGGAACTGCTCCTTTCTGTGGTTTGCGTCACGGAGAGGCAGAGTGATGTGGACGCCTTGACCCCGGCAAGGCGCCGTGATGGCCCTGAACCTGGGACTTTAGTCATGAAGCAGAAGTGCTGCACCCGGGGCAGCAAATCGCAGACGTCTCCCAAGGGTTTGGGGGTGGAAGAAAACTGACCAGCGACTTTGGGGATAGTGCAAGAAACACGTGTTTACAAGAGAACTTCTACCCTATTTTAACATGCATTAGATGCTGCACAGTATACCATTGAAGCTAAGGAGCTCAGCAGCTCCTAAAATTGTTAGTGCAGTTTTAATTGCTACATTTCAAGAAAACTGTATTGGAAAAAGCAACTAATATGGTCAAAAGAATAAGGGGACAAAATGTAGGTTAATTCTAGTCAAAAGAGGCTAAACGTGGTGGCTCTAAGCTGGATAAGAAACCGTGCTGCTTCCACAGCAGGCAAGCGGGGTGAGGAGCACACCCCCCCAGGAAGAAGATATAATGAAAATACAAGTAGATTCACATACAGTTAGGTAAAAATAAGCAACGAATGCCTTTCCTACCAAAGCTGTATATATGGTTCCAGGTACAGTCTGAGTCAGTCCAGTACTTAAAACGAGATAACTGATGTTACGGCTTTGTAATATAACCATTACAGAAAACAGTTTGTTTTTTATGGGAGAATTCTGCGCAAAACAGAACTGAGTCTTAGGCCTGGAGTGTGACTGGAGCTGTGTTGCCGCCGTAGTGTCTGAGCAGCAGGAGAGAGCTTTCACGCTGGGACTGGCGGGACTTCTTGGCGACGGAGTTTTCAACTTTGGCGAGCTGGTACGTGGACCGGGGGCACAGCTTCCTGAGCCCGGGGAGGCTGAGCTGCTGTCGCCGACCATGTCTGTCCTCGCAGCTCATGCACCCCGTGCTGGAGTCGCTGAGGGACACGGACCGGCAGTGGCTGATCGACACCCTCTATGCCTTCAACAGCGGCAACGTGGAGCGATTCCAGACCCTGAAGACCGCCTGGGGCCAGCAGGTCAGTCCCCTGGGATTGGCTGTGCGCCTGGGGTCACTTTGCTGTCTCACCCTCACCCTTCCTGCCTTTGCTTGTGCCGAGAGTCCTCTCGAAACACCAGCATACGCCTTGTGGTCCTGCCCCCTGGTGTTCGTGACAGTGGCACAAATCTTACTTTGTGAATTCTTTGTCTTGGAAAATCCTGGGTCTTCAGCTAAGCACTCTTGTAATAATTTCCTGAGAAAAGTGAAGTTCGAATCACTTGAAGCTAATAATGAGCCTCAGTGATCTAAAGTGGGAAATATTGGGGCTGCCCAGTTTCTTTTTCTCTGTTGACGACTGTAGAAAGAGTTTCAAACCCAGGCTAGGTAACCGATGTTGCGTTGCTTTACAGCCTGATCTAGCAGCCAACGAAGCCCAGCTTCTCAGGAAGATTCAGTTACTGTGCCTCATGGAGGTAAGCAGACCCAGGGCCTACGTGGTGACCTAAGACCCTGCCGGGAGCCGTGGGGCCCTGCAGACGCTGAAGGCCCTCGGGGTGCAGCTTAAGCTGTGGTGGTGGTGGTTCTCCTGCCCCGCCCCCCAGCCACCTCTGCTCTTCCTCTGCCACCACTTGCTTTTTTAGTTTGTATTTGAGCCTTAGCTTGGGTGACCCCTGCTCAGGGTGGGACTCCCCGTCCACCTGTGCTGAGAGAACTGCGGCCTGCCTTTGCTGGTCTGCCCGCCCTCTGTCCTGCCCTGGAACGTAAGCTTCTGGACCACAGGCACTTGGTGTTTCTGGCTCGTTGCAGGGTTGCCCGCTCCACATCCAGCCCTGGCACGTGGCAGCCTCAAGTACTCGTGCAGGAAATGAGCAATGACTGTTCCAGAAAGTGACCATAAAGCCTATTGCACCTTCTTGTCTAAGAATGGGAATCTTAGTCTGAGTTAAGATAAGATATGTGACTAATACTAAGAAAATTTTAGTATCTGGAGTACTGATAAGGTCTATGTTTTCAGAGCAAGTATTGACAAAAATATCTTTATCAGTTCTCTGACGTACGAAAAACTTTTTTCAGATGACTTTTACACGACCTGCCAATCATAGGCAACTCACTTTTGAAGAAATTGCCAGAAGCGCTAAAATCACCGTGAACGAGGTATGTGGCTTAGACTCGGGGCTGCAGCCCAGAGCTTCACTGTGAACGAGGTATGTGGCTTAGACTCGGGGCTGCAGCAGAGCTGCTTCCTGGGCTCCGGACTGCGGTGTGAGCTCGCCGCCCCTAGGCTCAGGTCACAGAGACACTGAGCCGTGCTCCCCTCGTGTTTCACAGCTGGCGGGGTCCACGGGGATGTGCGTGTTGGCGCCAGAGTGTCTTACACAAGCCCCTCTATGCGCAGGTGGAGTTGCTGGTGATGAAGGCCCTCTCGGTGGGGCTGGTGAAAGGCAGTATTGACGAGGTGGATAAGCGGGTTCACATGACCTGGGTGCAGCCCCGCGTGCTGGATTTGCAGCAGGTAATGTGCTTGAAATACAGAGTTCACCTTCCTGGGTGTTTGGGGTTGTGTCTGTGCTGTCTTTAGTTTCATTTGGATGGAAGCCATTTAGGAATAAAGCATGGTTAGATGAGAGATTTCAGAGAATGAATTACTGCTCTATGGACTAAGGGCTTTTCAAAGAACCTAATTGAATGCCAGCTTGAGATCTGAACCCTGCGTTCAAAGCTTACTGTGATAGCGGTGCTAGTTGTGCCTGATGATGGCTTTTAATCTTAAAATTGGTACTCTGATTAAATATTCTTCTGGATCTGTGATTTGAGCTAAAATCTGTCTTATTTATATTTTCTGGAAATTTAATCCTCTGGATTTCCTCCATTCTCGCCTGTTTTCTTTCATGCAAGGTTTTCTTAATGTCTTTCTGGTAAAAATTGACTGAGACAATCCCATCTCACATACCCAGCTCCCCCAGCTCGGATGTCCTTTTTAATAATGCTGCCCTAAAGAATTAGATGGGCATTTAGGACTGCCCCATCAGCTGCTATGATTCCCAAGTGCCTTAACACGCGTGTGTCCTGGCTTGCACACAGATCAAGGGGATGAAGGACCGCCTGGAGTTCTGGTGCACCGACGTGAAGAGCATGGAGATGCTGGTGGAGCACCAGGCCCACGACATCCTCACCTAGGCCCCGGGCCTCAGCCCGTCCGTGGAGAGGTGTTGCGTGGCGGGTGGCCCAGGCAGCAGGAAGACCTGCGTTTAATCGGGGCTGGGGGTGGGAGTCAGTTTGGAGTATGGACTGTTCTTCCTGGGCCAATTGCCACGGAGGACTGTCATTGACGACGGAGCCAGCCATAGGCAAAAGCCTCCTTTGTGGATGCTGCTGTAGCCCTCAGTGGAGAAGGGTCACTGGGGCTCAGGTGAGGCAGCGGGAATGTGTGGGTACCTCCAGGAATGGGGAGGAAAACCCCTCACAGGTGGAGGGCACCCATTCCCGCACTGGCCTCCACTGCACCCACATGTGTGAATGGCTTCTCCAATGCAGCTTGAGGACGTTTCTGTAATAAATGCCTTGCTCTGTCCTTTTTATGGTTCTGTTTCCTTAGGCTTAGCTCCCAGGTCAAGCCTATGCCTGAAGTGGTTAAAAAGCAGGAGATGGAACCTGGTGGAAATTTGGCTTTGGTTCTCACTGTCTACTCTGAGAAGAAGGCATCCCTGACCACACTGGCCATGGGGCAGAGCCAGAACAGAGGGTGGTGGGCACAGCAGCCAAGGAAGCAAGTCCTGCCTGTATTGTTGCTCAGGGAGACGTGGTGTCTGTTTCCTTCTAATATGTGTCTTCCCATTGCCACTGAGCCAGCAGCTTCTGTGGCCCGAGTACCCCGATGCTGATAGGAACCAGCTTTCCGACAGCCCAGTCCTGGGCATCCAGGGGGCGTGGGGGAGGTGCATGATGCACATACAGAGAATCACCAGAGACGTGAGGAAAGAGGAGGGCTTTAATCTGATCTTCCTGTCTGTGCCAGGTGTGGGGCCCGCAGAGCCTTCATGCTGCTGAGCTCTTCTTGTAGTTATCCAGGTGGTACAGGACCCAGCCGGCAGGAAGCAGGAAGCTAAGGAACGTCACAGAGAGCCCAATGGCCTGCTCCTGGGTCGAGAAGACACACATGAGCCCACTTGGCCCAGGCCCACTGCCTCTGCCCCTGGGGCTTAACCAGAGCAGGGTGAAGAGCTAGACACGCGGCCCTGCCCCTTGGCTCCCACTGGACCCTGGGCCCAGCAGTGTTCGCTCCATCTGCCCCAGATAGCCTTATCTGCAAGATGTGAGCAGTGAGCACTGCCATGGTAACGGAGGACAGCCTACTGGCCTCTGTTCTCTGGGTGGGGCCTTCTATCACAGCCCCACCCTCTGCCTGAGAGCCTGGCCTGTCCTTGACCTTGAACTGCTTCCCACCGAGCGTGATGTGCGCCCTCCCTCCTGGTTACCTGCGGACTTGTGCACGTCAGGTGTGCTGTCAGGTTGCCTGGAACAAGTCCAGGGCCCTTTCTCTGAGTGGTGGTCCTGTTCAGAAGCCTGGGTGGGATTCCCTATACGTGTGTGCGCACGCGCATGCATACACATACGTAGAGGCCACGCCACCTGGCACCCTGTGTTCTCAGCGGCTGCACCCTTGGAGCCCAGTTCCAAAGCACCAGCTATATTTCACCTTCATTGTTTCCTCCTGAGACAGCCCAGACTAGTCGCCCCACCCCTCCCCAGAGTGAATCACGACACCAGGTTTGAGACCAATCCTTCCTTACTGACTTTTCACCCCCAGAGATTTAAGCAATGTTGGCCCAGAATAGGGACTGAAGGCTGGGTTCAGATCTAGTCCTATGACCTTGGGCAGTGACCTTGGCTTATTTATGCTTAAAATAGAGATAGGTTGTTGACTGTCCTGGAGCCCCAGGGTCGCAGGTTTGCATTTTCACCTGGGCTCTCACAGACCCTCAAAGCAGCCCACTCTGCTTTTAATAGGTGGTAAAGCGAGGTGCCCTGGGCACCCCCCGACCTCGGCCGGCAGCAGTGTTGTTTACAAGCGGGGCCTGAGAGCAGAGGGCCCCTGCCCACCGACTGACTGCAGCTTTGGGAGCCTGGCCTGCGGGTGATGGCTGCAGGGACCCCATTTGGAAACTTGGGACACTTCCAGCCTGGTGCTCCTGAGACCGAGCACCAGGATCCCCTCTGTAAGCAGGCCTGAAGGAAGCCCCTCTCCCCTCTGCCTCCTGCCCCAAACCCACCTCATCCTGAAAACATCTCAGGACCACCCACTCGCCCTGCCTGGGGTAGGGGTCCCCACCCCTCACCCCCCACTCCCCACTGCCTTGGTGGGACCTACCTTCGGAGAAGTGGGTGTTTTGGCTGGCTTGGCAGTGATGTGTGCCTTAGGGACCGCCCAGCCCCTCAGCGGGGCTTGCAGCAGCCTGACGGTGGGGGCCAACCTCAGCATAGTTGTAGGGCTGAGCTCCTTAGTCTAGTGAAGTTCCGGGTGTGCATGCGGTGTGCCCTCTGCTCACTTGGTTGCTGGAGCTTTTTATAGCTCACGGAAGCAGCTGCAGCTGTCCCCTCCTGTCACAGGGCTTGGCAGAGGGAAGCCTGCTTGGAACTGTGAGAGAAAGGGCCTCAGACCAGCAACTCCAGGCCCAGCCCCTGCTATGGCTTCCGAGGGGGCCTTAGCCCCTCTGGAAAGGACGTTCACTTCTTTGTGGGGAAGGAGCTCAACAAAAGAGCAGGACCAGAGAAGTTGGTTTGAGAAGGCAAGAGGGAAAAGTGACATAATTTAAGAGTTAACCCTAAATATCTGGGAAGTCAGCAGGCAGTGCGCTGTGGAGCTACTATGAAGTTCTCTGACGCTGGAATTCTGGTTGAATGGTCAGGCCTTCTCTACCTGAACATACTGGGCAGCCCTGCTCTACCCTGGGCACAGCCCGGGTCTAGCCCAGAGCCCGCTGTTCCTCAGCGGCTGGGCTGCGGGGGAGCAGAGGGGAAGTTGAGCAGACAAGACACTTCGAGGATCTGCCTCCAGGCCCACGTGCGGGGACAGGTGCTCATGGCTGAATGCCCTGGGTCGGCACCACCTGCTGGCCCCGGGAGGTCGCTGTAGCGCTGCTGGTCACTGCGTGTGAGCTGAAGCCTCTTTCTCTTCTGCAGGCGATGAGCTATTCATCCCCTCCCACACCAAACACTGCTTAGTGAGTTTGTTTTCACGCTGAGAGTCTTCCACATTCCTTCTGTGCAACAACCCCTCACCCGCTGCAGTGAAAACCCTGTGCCAATTTCCCTGAGAGAATGGAAGTGGCCAGAGAAGACCGCTGCCTGGCCCGTCAGTGTCCTCTGGAGAGCAGAGAGCCGTCTGTGGGGCCCAGTTAGCCTGTGCCCTCAGACTGCCTTCTGCCAGAGGCCAAAGGTGTCATCTGTCCTGGCCTGGGGCTCTGAGTGCCTAACCCACTGAACCCACGCCTGCCCTCCCCACCCAGCCTCCACAGGTGCTCCCCAAAGCAGCCAGGACGCGCCTTCCAGAGTACTCAGGTCTCTGCACAGCTCTGCCCAGAACCCTCCAGCAGGGCCCAGAGGCCTGAGTGGTCTGGCCGCTGCCACCTGGCCCTCCCTGCTCCCCTTGCACCCAGCACTGGCCTCCCGTCTTGTCCTGGACGTGCCACAACCTGACCCACGCCTGTGCCTCAGTCTAGGGACCTTCCCCTCAGCCTCTCGTGTGTCTTCAGGGCATGCAGGCCCTTAGCAAGTGATGTCTCCTCGGACGTATCTTGTCAGGCCCACAAGGGCAGGGACTAGTGCGTTCACCACTTTGGGGCCCAGAGAAGGTTTTCGGTCAATGTTAAATGGATGGAGGGTGGGGAAGGAAGGGATGGGTGAACGAGTGGGCAGCTAGGAGGCTGGGCGGAGCCTCAGTTCTGCGCCGCTGAGGGTTAAGCTGGAGGAGTGCAGAGTCTGAGATGATAGGAAACTGCGGGGTCACGACCCACCGTCAGAATGACTAAAAGGTTGTTGGTGACAGTGATCAAGGCCTCATCTGTCTCCAGACCAGGCAGTGTGGGTGTGAGCCCAGGGGCCAAGCAGCAGGACGTCTCACCACGTTGGTCCTAAGCCCCAGACTTAGCGTTGGCCTCCATCCTCATGAACGATTACACCCCGATGGTGACTGATGATGTGACTGCACTCCCCAAGGAACATCAGTCTACCTGTTCTTCCCTGGGGGCTACACCTGTTCTAAATGTGGGACTCGCTTCTGGGCTCCCAGCCCCGCCTTCCCGGGCCCCAGTCTGACCGTCCTGTAACTTGGTTTCCCAGGAAGGAGCCAAGTCCTGGGAGGCCAGAGGAGGAAGTGTGTCCTGACCATTATCTCCAGCCTCAGGCTGTGGGGGGCGCTGCCCCTCCCCTAGAATAATCCCTTCCGCCTGAACCTTTAATTATAGCTTTGGGGTTCAGTTGGAGATAAAGCTGTGGATCAGAGGCTCAGTCATCCTGCCCGTGGCATTTCTTCTCTCACAGATAAGACCTCCTGCCCCCATCGTGCAGGCCTGGCTCTGAGGGAGGCCTCCTTCTCCACCCATCCCGGCTTGAGGAGCTCGAGGTGTAGGTGGGGGGTGGGGGGCAGTAGAGTGCCCGTTGTGCTCTGGGGCATGAGCCCCAGGCTCCCAAGAAAGACCCTGGCCAGCCCAGCGCGAGTGGGTGGAGCCCAATTGAGGAGCAGGACAGGGGAACTGGAGGCCACTCTCCAGGGGAAAGAGATTCCAAGCCTGTGCTCAAGCCTGGGTGGACACTCCAGCCTGCCTATCCACCTTCCCCAGCCCTTTTGACCTTCCCAACCGTTCCAAGCATAAGCCGGCCCACCTCGCCCTCTGTTCACGCAGCTTCTGGGGCTCAGCTTCAGGCTGCACCCGAACCGGGATTTCAGCCCCCAGAACCAGTCATTCAAACCAAACTCTATGCCAATCCCTGCTCCCCCACCCACACTGAAGCTGCCAGAGGTGGGAAGCCCGGCACAGCCTCTCTCTCCATCGCCCGAGGTCAGGCTGCCCCGGCCCCACACACAGTGCAGCCCTAAGTCCTCGACTCCCTTGCTCCACTGGAGTCTGCCTTTTCTGGAAAGAAAACAATGTGCCCTGTGGAGAAAGTGGTGGCCAAGTGGGGGTCACTTTGAACAAGGAAGTAAAGGGCCCTGAGGGGGGCAGGGTGGGGACAAGGACCCCCTGCAACAGCTGGACAAACCGAGCCACAGAGGGAGCACAGCCAAAGGCTGGGGCCGGCCAGACCCGTTCTGGCCTGCCCTGGGGAACATCAGGAAAGCCTCGCAGGGCTCTATGGACAGAGGTACCCCTTCTTCACCCTCAGCACACCTCTGTGGATCCGGGTCTGAGCTGGATCTAGGCCCTAGACCTGTCCCTACTGCCCCCCAGGGCAGGGAGATCAGCCACCGTGCACACCATCCTTCCCAGAGGCCACCCGGAAGTTCTGGGGCAGACTCTGTGGACGCGTGGCACCACCCTGTGTCCACATTCGGAACCACAGAAGCTCTTGAGGAAGAGAAGCACAGACCATAGGGCACAGCCCTACTCTGTAGCAGCATTCTAGACATCAAGGACCCAGACAGAATGCACACGGATGCAAACATTTGCATCTTATTTTTATTGCATTGGAAATCTGTTTTCAACACATAAAATATAGCTTCTCAAAGTATGCTGTCTAGACCAGAGCAACAGCATCACCTGGGACGTTGTTAGAACTACCAGGAGCTCCGGATGGTCCCAGTCATCTGTTACAAGACGTCCCTGGCCCAAGGCTTTCTGATGCGCAGTCAAGTTTGAGAACTATATTCATGTCATATGAAAGCTTTATGCTTCATAACCACTGAAAACTAAATGACCACTTTCAGAGAGGTTAAAAATCTCACCCAGGCTGCAAAACTCACCTCGCACTCCCTTAAGCTACAAATATGCACCTCCACTAAGTATTTTTTAGGTTTAGCAAAATGTACTGAAACCGAGGGTCACCGGCAGAGATTCTGTGAGAGGCCTGCTGCCCGATTTCTGCCCCCAGCCCCCACTTTGCACACCCCTCCTCTGAAACTCAGCTTCTACCCTCTTCACACAGGACGTGCTCACAGACAAGTGCTGGTACCCAGGACCAGGGCATTTTCACAGTTCTGTTGGTTTGGTGGTTAGTTTCATGTTTCAGCTTGGCTGGGCCATGATGTGCAACATTTGGTCCAACATTGTTCTGGGTGCATCTGTAAAGGTGTTTCTGGGGAGATTAACATTCACAGTGGGGGACTAGGTAAAGCAGTTTGCCCTCCAAAATGTGGGTGGGCCTCGCCCAATCAGAGGACTGAATAGAACAAAAAGTTGGCCCTACCGCGAGTGAGAGGACTCCTCCTGCCCGACTGCTTCATCTGGGACATGGTCTCTTCTTGCCTTCAGACTCAGCTGAAACGTTAGCTCTCACCTCTTGCAGGGTTTCAAGCCTGCGTTTCTCAGGACGGAGCTGACTGTCAGGCATCCTGAGTCCAGCTCGCCAGCTACAGGTCTTGGGACTTCTCAGCCTCTCTGGTCACGTGAGCCACTCCTTATAATACATCTACATCTGTATCTATATCCTGTTAGTTCTGTTTCTCTGGAGAATTTCAGCTGATACAGTTGCGTGCCATGTTTTGCTGCAGTCAGTGAACCAACATTGATAAGCACTCAGTTGTCTCAGTCGTGTCTGATTCTCTGCGACCACATGGACTGTAGCCCGCCAGGCTCCTCTGTCCACAGGATTCTCCAGGCAAGAATCCTGGAGTGGGTTGCCACGCCCTCCAGGGGATCTTTCCACCCAAGAATCAAAGCTGGTGTCCTGCCTGCAGGTGGATTCTTCACCCATGAGCCTCCTGGGAACCCCCAGTATTGATACACCATTATTAAATAAATTCCGTAGTTTCTTCATATTTCTCACTTTCTCTCTGATGTCCCAGGGCCCCATCCAGGGCCCACATGACAGTCCTCTCATCTCTGTAGTCTCCTCTGGGCTGTGACCAGTCTGACTTTCCTTGACTTTGATGAAATGGACAGGTTTTGAGAACTGTTTGGGTATGTCTTTGGGAGCCCCTCTGTTAGCATTTGTCTCCCGCTCTTCAGGATTATCGGGGTTATGAGGTTTGGGAGCATGACGACAGAGGTAGAGCGCCCTTCTCGTCACACCATATCGAGGGCACAGTCCAGATCAGTGTGGGCTCATGCATGTTTGTCTTATACTTTGGGTTTTAATCAATACTATTGTACATCACCAGATGGTCAACACCGAAATCAGATTGATTATATTCTTTGCAGCCAAAGATGGAGAAGCTCTATACAGTCAGCAAAAACAAGACCAGGAGCTGACTGTGGCTCAGACCATGAACTCCTTATTGCCAAATTCAGACTTAAATTGAAGAAAGTAGGGAAAACCACTAGACCATTCAGGTATGACCTAAATCAAATCCCTTATGATTATACAGTGGAAGTGAGAAATAGATTTAAGGGCCTAGATCTGATAGATAGAGTGCCTGATGAGCTATGGAATGAGGTTCGTGACATTGTACAGGAGACAGGGATCAAGACCATCCCCATGGAAAAGAAATGCAAAAAAGCAAAATGGCTGTCTGGGGAGGCCTTACAAATAGCTGTGAAAAGAAGTGAAAAGCAAAGGAGAAAAGGAAAGATATAAACATCTGAATGCAGAGTTCCAAAGAATAGCAACAAGAGATAAGAAAGCCTTCTTCAGCAATCAATGCAAAGAAATAGAGGAAAACAACAGAATGGGAAAGACTAGAGATCTCTTCAAGAAAATCAGAGATACCAAGGGAATATTTCATGCAAAGATGGGCTCAATAAAGGACAGAAATGGTATGGACCTAACAGAAGCAGAAGATATTAAGAAGAGATGGCAAGAATACACAGAAGAACTGTACAAAAAAGATCTTCATGACTCAGATAATCACAATGGTGTGATCACTGACCTAGAGCCAGACATCCTGGAATGTGAAGTCAAGTGGGCCTTAGAAAGCATCACTACGAACAAAGCTAGTGGAGGTGATGGAATTCCAGTTGAGCTAGTCCAAATCCTGAAAGATGATGCTGTGAAAGTGCTGCACTCAATATGCCAGCAAATTTGGAAAACTCAGCAGTGGCCACAAGACTGGAAAAGGTCAGTTTTCACTCCAATCCCAAAGAAAGGCAATGCCAAAGAATGCTCAAACTACCACACGATTGCACTCATCTCACACGCTAGTAAAGTAATGCTTAAAATTCTCCAAGCCAGGCTTCAGCAATATGTGAACTGTGAACTTCCTGATGTTCAATCTGGTTTTAGAAAAGGCCAAGGAACCAGAGATCCAATTGCCAACATCCGCTGGATCATGGAAAAAGCAAGAGAGTTCCAGAAAAACATCTATTTCTGCTTTATTGACTATGCCAAAGCCTTTGATGGTGTGGATCACAATCAACTGTGGAAAATTCTGAAAGAGATGGGAATACCAGATCACCTGATCTGCCTCTTGAGAAATTTATATGCAGGTCAGGAAGCAACAGTTAGAACTGGACATGGAACAACAGACTGGTTCCAAATAGGAAAAGGAGTTCGTCAAGGCTGTATATTGTCACCCTGTTTATTTAACTTCTATGCAGAGTACATCATGAGAAACGCTGGACTGGAAGAAACACAAACTGGAATCAAGATTGCCGGGAGAAATATCAATAACCTCAGATATGCACCACCCTTATGGCAGAAAGTGAAGAGGAACTAAAAAGCCTCTTGATGAAGGTGAAAGTTGAGAGTGAAAAAGTTGGCTTAAAGCTCAACATTCAGAAAACAAAGATCATGGCATCCGGTCCCATCATTTCATGGGAAATAGATGGGGAAACAGTGGAAACAGTGTCAGACTTTATTTTTCTGGGCTCCAAAATCACTGCAGATGGTGACTGCAGCCATGAAATTAAAAGACGCTTACTCCTTGGAAGGAAAGTTATGACCAACCTAGATAGCATATTCAAAAGCAGAGACATTACTTTGCCCACGAAGGTTCATCTAGTCAAGGCTATGGTTTTTCCTGTGGTCATGTATGGATGTGAGAGTTGGACTGTGAAGAAGGCTGAGCGCTGAAGAATTGATGCTTTTGAACTGTGGTGTTGGAGAAGACTCTTGAGAGTCCCTTGGACTGCAAGGAGATCCAACTAGTCCATTCTAAAGGAGATCAGCCCTGGGATTTCTTTGGAAGGAATGATGCTAAAGCTGAAACTCCAGTACTTTGGCCACCTCATGCGAAGAGTTGACTCATTGGAAAAGACTCTGATGCTGGGAGGGATTGGGGGCAAGAGGAGAAGGGGACGACAGAGGATGAGATGGCTGGATGGCATCACTGACTCAATGGACATGAGTCTGAGTGAACTCCGGGAGTTGGTGATGGACAGGGAGGCCTGGCGTGCTGTGACTCATGGGGTCGCAAAGAGTCGGACACGACTGAGCGACTGATCTGATCTGATCTGATCTGATTGTATTTCATTTTGTTGCTTGAATGTTTCTGGGTTCAGTGTTGGGAGTTCTTTCTTTTGACTGTTGTGCCCCCTTGGCAAACTGTTTTCATTATGGAGTTTTCTCATCTTTTTTAATTTGTCTTGAACATTTTCTTACTTACTTGCACTATAAAATGCTCCACACTCACCCTGTATATATTCTGACCCAGTCCTAGAATAAACCAAGGAACCTTGATCTTTTTATTGGTGAATGGCATTAGAAACCAGGATCTGGGTAACAGGTGAATGTGACAATATGTATCAGTCAAAATTCACAGAACTTTACAGCACAAAGAGTGAACATTAATGTCTGCAAATTAAAAATATCACTCGAGATGTCAGGGAATCCAGGACTAATACACTAATCCAGTCCTGTACTCCGGGACTAATACAGTGTATGTCACAAAAGATTCTAACCATAACACAGATGTATGCAAGAATCTCAGGGAAAGGAATGGGAAGTGGGAGGAAGGTCCTAAGGAAGGGGACATATGTATACCTTTGGCTGATTCATGTTGATGTATGGCAGAAACCAGCCCAATACTGTAAAGTAATTATTCTCCAATTAAAAATAAATCAATTTTTAAAAGAAGAATCTTAAGGAAGAGAGTGGGGAAAGTTGTGATCTAAGTAAACTCCGGAAATGAGTGGACTCTGTAAGAATAAAGGCAAAAGAAACTGCCAATAAGTAAGCTCTGTCCTCCAGTCATAACGTGGCTCCCCATGGTGTGTGTGTGTGTTTATACACATACGTTTATGTAATTCTGTACAAACGCATCCATAATTTCCACACACAGTGTATACACACGAACGTATACATGTCTGTGTGTGCATGTGTATATGTGTGTAACCCTGTGGGTGGTACTAGAGAGACAGCTCCGCAGAATTCAGGGCTGAGCAGCACAGCTGAGACTGCTAGTCAAGCTCTGTTGAGGTCCTTTAATGGACCGGAACTTGGTGGTCCGGAGTTGAAGATAAGAAAGTAAAGGAGAGAAAGAGGCTGATATTCCTTGGTTTACACAGAAAGCCAATAAAGCCCCTGACACAGGACTTGCTCTGTTCACAGAGGCCTCAGGCACCCTCTCGATGGGGTGAAGACACAGATCGCCTTCTCCAGAGGGTCTTAGAAGCCCAGGCAGGAAAGTGAACTCAGAGGGCCTCTGTGCTCCAGGGGATCAGCCTGAAAAAAGAGAGAGAGAGAGAGAGAAAGACAGAAAGACAGGGGACCAGAGCTCTGATGCAGCAAAGGTGTTTTAATCAACATGGTGGGGGCATATATACCGTCTTACAAAGTAGTTATTCTCAGCAAAGATAAAGATTAAAATTCCAGACTTACAAAACATAGGCAATCCATATTAAAGAGAGAGACTTGTAAACACTTTTACCATATGGTTTACAAGAAGGAAGAGGGTACTTATCACCATATAGAAACGCTAATGAAGGAAATGCCTGGATTCCTCAGTCCTGGGAGAGGCTTGCCTCTCCTCTTAATTCCTGAATATTCAGGAATTAACAAGGAGCAGAGAATTCCTGACAGATCCAAAACAGCACACAGGAAGCCTCCTGTTAAATGCTTCCTGACAATTCCCCTATTTTATTATATTTGTAAAAAAAGTCTTGACCAAATGAGTTTGGTCAGTATTAACCAACTTTATAGAATGGTGACAGTAAACAACAAATATAATTATCAAGACAATCACGAGTTACATT
Source organism: Bos javanicus (assembly GCF_032452875.1). NCBI lineage: Eukaryota > Metazoa > Chordata > Mammalia > Artiodactyla > Bovidae > Bos > Bos javanicus. The sequence continues at coordinate 51,423,649 of NC_083896.1, read as the reverse complement.
TCCAGACCTGATACTGTGAGTAATACTTTGAAACCATCCTCGAGGGTCTAGCCCAGATAATTTGTTCAGCTAAAGTTTCCAAATTAGGGGAAGAGGGCAGATTTTTAGAAAAAGTTTTAAAGGTTTTCTTTTGCAGTAATTGTACATTCAGAGAGGCATTATCATGTATATTTTGTAAATGAAATTTGATGTAAATGTAAATGAAATTTGTTCCCAGTTGTAGGCACTATGATTGAATTGAGCAGGAGTAACACAAAATTGAGTAGCTTAAAGACATAGAGGAGTTAAGACAAGTGTATAGTTTGCAATTAATACAAGTTACAGACTGTAAAAGTCTTATTAAATTGTAAATTTTCTATGGCTATAACAAAAGGAAGTGGGACACAGGCCTGTATAAAATATGACTGATTATAGCAAAAGGAAGAGTTACCATGACCACGACTGGTCCCTATGAAATGTCCAGTCCAAGTCCCAAGTTTTTCCGTGCTCTGGTGCTCGCAGCAAGTTTCCAGATGTCCCATTGTTCTGGCCCACTCTGTTTATCAAGGACGATCCTAGGGCGAGGTGGGGTTAATCCACCGTCAGGCCACTCAAGAAGTCCTTTGTCACAGCAATGTTCCATCGTGGTGTCAGTGACCTTCCACATCACACACAGTGTTGTGAATATCCTCTGAGCAGTCAGATAACCGCATACCAAGGGGTCCCCAGTCAACAATTGTGTGATTAGCCACAAACACTGATTTTCTTGATTTGGTTTGACATTTGTCCCAACGAACGGGAGTATAAGTAAAGTTTTTATAAGTAAACCCTTTGCTTAATGTTCTTTGTTCTTTCCCTAACTCTTTCTCTAAAGTCTCAGTAGTATAAACATGGTTTACAGACAAAGAAAGGGCAGTAAATAATCCAAGCTATGTCTGAAAGTCTTCTTTTGGAGGCAGGACGAAAGCCCAAGTTTGTGGGCTGACGGTTATGCACAATTCTGCTGCGCCCATGCACAAAGGAACGACTTCATGGCCTAAAGAAATGTTAATTAGTTTTCTTTCCTGCCCAGGGTGTGAGGGCCCTTTCATGTACTAGGGAGAAGGCATATGTATAGAGTCATTAGTTGAAATGATTGGTCCTCTCTCATCCATTCGACCACCTGTAATAGAGGGGGGTTGGGTATTAGTCCAAGCTCAAGCGGGGGTGTGAGGGGGGAGGTACAGGCCAAAAGACTGAGCATTGCCAGGAGAATGTATTCAGGACTCGGAGGCAATCCCTGTTGAGAGACCAAATTTTCAGCTTGATTAGTAGGGTTTTTATTTGTCTCCAAGTGGGGAGATCATCGGGGTGATGCCCCCAAGGGTGGTGCTTTCTGGAGATCTTTGGAGCAGACGTGGCCCGTATTGGAATTTCTTCCTCCTGGGGTTCTTGTTTCATCTCCATTTTGAATGCCGGGGGCCCCCTTGGGTTGAATCTTAAGAAGAGGTTAAAAAATTTAAAACAAATAAAGCTGTATTAACAACAGTTACAGGTTTAGAAAATATGTTGGAATCTAGTAAAGTCTGCTTTAGATAAGGAAGACAGTAGTATTCCTGTGTATCCCCCCTTTTTAATTTCTTTATTTGTAACTTCAGTGTGTGATGTGCTCGTCCGACTATGCCTTGTGCCTGTGGACTCTAAGGAATGCCTGTAATATGTTTAATAGAAAGAGATTGTAAAAATTGTTTAAAGTGTCTAGAAACATAGGAGAGGGGAGTATAAACAATTCTAGAGGTAAATCTAGTTTGATGTGAGTAAGAAATTGTTTTTGTAATTTATTTTGCACAAAACAGATTTCCTCTCATGCCTCTTGAGAAAGTGAATGAGGGCTATTTAAATCAGGATCTCCTTTTAAAGTATTAAATAGGTTATTCAGTTAATAATTAGCAATGCCTAAAGAAGGTCTAATCCAATTAATATCACCTAAGAGCTTTTGAAAACCATTTAAGGTTGATAATTTATCAGTACGGATTTGAGTTAGTTGGGGAGTAATGCGTTGCCTATTAACAACGAACCCCAAGTAATGGTAAGGTGTAGAGGTTTGAATTTTTTCAGGGGCAATGATTAATCCAGAGTTTTTAAAGCATATTTGAGCTATATCAAACATGTGTTGAGTTTCTAAGATAGATGGAGCCGAAAACAATATATCATCCATATAGTTAATAACAAGAAAATTAGGAAATTGCCTTCTCACGGGCTCCAAGACTTTGGCTACGTAGTACTGACACCTGGTGGGAAGATTCATCGTCCCTTGTGGCAGTACAGTCCACTGGCACCGTTTACGAGGCCCAATATGATCAGGATAAGGGAGGGAGAACATGAACCTCTCTCGGTCTAAAGGGTGTGAAGGTATGTTAAAAAAGCAATCTTGTAAATCAATAATAATAATATGCCAATTTTGAGAAATAGTGGTAGGTGATGGGATTTCTGGTTGTAACGCACCCATAGGTTTCATAGATGCATTAACTTTTCTAAGGTCTGTTAGGAGACGCCATTTGTTAGATTTAAATAGGAGAGTTCTAAGGAGAACAAGATTCCTCAATACGCTTTAATTTTAGTTGTGTATCTATAAGTTCTTTAGCCACCTATAATTTCTTTTTCGTGAGGGGCCACTGCTCTGTCCAAATAGGCTTGTCATATTTCCAGGTTATTTTAATAATTTTATTGTTTGTTAAATGAGCAGTGGCCCTTAGGAAAAATGTGGAATGTATATCTGAGTTTGTCATATCTTATATCTTTTTATTAAAATCATATATCTTACTTTTCCTTAGCAACTATGAAGTGTCTTGTATATTAGCATTTTATAGATTGGTGAATATATTTTTATATCATATTATAATATATATTTATTATATATATAAATATATGTTTATATTTATATATGAATATATTATACATTACATATTTATTAATAGTTTAAAATCTCTTTAGTTTTTATGTAAGAAAAACTTTTTGTAAGAGGAAGTTAATGTTTACTAATGAATGCTTTAAAATCTTATTTTATTTGGAAATGACCTAGCTATTTAATAAACTTTTATTATTTAGTTTAGTACAACTCTAGAAATTTAAATTATCCCAGTCTTAAGAGATTATTTTAGATTATAACAGATTATAATAATAGATTATTCTATTGAAAATACAATTATTTTTAATAGAGTTTATCTAAAAGGTTTTATCTCATTTATATATTTATATATATGTATAAAGAGTTACTTTTTTGTTGACAATTTTAGTTTATCTTAAACCTAGGCATAATAAAAATATTATATAATGTTGATGACTTAAGACATGTCTTAATTAGATTAGCAAACAATTATATTTAAATGATATTCATATGTAAATAATTATATATATTTAATCTTTTTCAGTTCACATGAATTTGAATTTAAATAGAGCTCATTAACTTCATAGTATCTAAAAACAAAGCTGGTATGTCGATGGCAGCACTGCCAGACGTTGAGGGTTTCAGGTAAAAGATGGAATTTGTCTCAAGTTTTTGCTGAAGGGGACCTGGGGGGTCCCTGCTTGGAGTTTTCTGGAATAGGTTTTCTTTCAATGTCGGATTTAGACTTACAATCTTTGGCCCAATGCATTCCTTTACGGTAGCGAGGGCAGATTTTTGGAGGTTTTTTATTTTTATATATTTTTTCTTTTCTTTTCTTTCCTTTTTTTAGCTTTCTTAGGGCCGTCCCTTTTTAAATGCTTCTTATTTCCACATGTAAAGCATCCTTTATTTCCCTTTCTTAAGGCAGCAGCTATTATTTCAGCTACCATTTGCATCTTTTGAGTTTCTAATCCTAGATTGCGACAAGCCTTCAAATAATCAATAATAGTCCCTGTCTCACGAATTGGAGCTATAGCTTTTTGACATTCCTGATTTGCATTTTCATAAACAACTAATTTCTCTAGTTGCCTTTTGGCTTCTTCTCCAATTACAGTACGGGAAATAGCAGTTTCTAATCTAGCTAAAAAATCAGCATACGTTTCATTAGATCCCAGAACTTTAAATAAGTGATGAAGTAAAGTAGAAAAGTGATGGGGCTTTCCAGCTGTATTACCCATGTCTTAGTACTTACCGGCCTCAATTGGCCCTGGGGTCACTCCGTCCGAGAATCTGCCTACGTGTACCAAGTCCCTGTTCTGGGCACCACTTGTTCAGATCCTTTAATGGACCAGAACTTGGTGGTCCAGAGTCGATGATAAGAAAGTAAAGGAGAGAAAGAGGGTGATATTCCTTGGTTTACACAGAAAGCCAATAAAGCCCCTGACACGGGACTTGCTCTGTTCAGGAGGCCTCAGGCACCCTCTCAATGGGGTGAAGACGCAGAGCGCCTTCTCAAGAGGGTCTTAGAAGCCCGGGCAGGAAAGTGAACTCAGAGGGCCTCTGCGCTCCAGGGGGTCAGCCTGAAAAAAAAGAGAGAGAGAGAGAGAGAGAGAGGGGACCAGAGCTCTGATGCAGCAAAGGTGTTTTAATCAACACGGTGTGGGCATATATACCATCTTACAAAGTAGTTATTCTCAGCAAAGATAAAGATTAAAATTCCAGACTTACAAAACATAGGCAAACCATATTAAAGAGAGAGATTTGTAAACAATCACTTTTACCGTATGGTTCACAAGAAGGAAGAGGGTACTTATCACCATATAGAAACGCTAATGAAGGAAATGCCTGGATTCCTCAGTCCTGGGAGAGGCTTGCCTCTCCTCTTAATTCCTGAATATTCAGGAATTAACAAGGAGCAGAGAATTCCTGACAGATCCAAAACAGCACACAGGAAGCCTCCTGTTAAATGCTTCCTGACAGTGCTCCTGCCCTCCTGACACGAGGCGAGACAGCATCTCCCACCCTGGCCTGCCATCAGGATTGGCGCCACGATTCTGAGTGGAAGAGACATACACAGCCTCCTGATCTGCACGTCACACGTCAGCACTCTAGAGCAGGGGAAGTGGACTAATCCAGTGTTTATTATCAGGGCCCTGGTCACACACCGCAGGCAAGTATGATGAAGCTACAGAGAATGAGGTATATGCTCAGAGGGTAAAGCGTCTGCCTGCAAGCGGGAAACCTGGGCTTGAATCCCAGAGTCAGGAAGACCCCCTGGAGAAGGAAATGGCACCCCACTCCAGTACTCTTGCCTGGAAAATCCCATGGACAGAGAAGCCTGGTGGGCTACAGTCCATGGGATTGCAGAGTCGGACACGACTGAGTGACTTCACTTTCACCAGCATGAAAAGATGTCCAAAGCATAACGGTTATTAAATGAACAAACTAAGTTAAAAAGTGTCCTATAATATCCACACATGAGCTACCACTCGGCAACGAAAAGGAACCAAGATGCACAACCACATGGAAGCATCCACCTGTGTTACTCCACGTGACAGAACTCGGGCCTGGGCCCAAACAACACACAGTCTCAGGTGCTGACAAACTGCGGCCTGTGTGTCAAATCCAGCCTGTTTCCAATGAGAATAGAAAGCCCACACATAAATGGTCAATTAATTTATGATAAAAGAGCCAAGAATAACAATGAAGAAAGATGACAGTCTCTCCAATGAAAGGTGTTGGGAAAACGGAACAGATGCAAAAAAGTGAAAGTGAACCACCATCTTACACCGTGTGCAAAAATTAACACAGAATGTATTTAAAACATGAACGGAACACTTGAAGCCATAAAACTCCTAGAAGAAAAAACAGACCATGGTAAGCTCCTTGACATCTGGTGATGATTTTTTTGGATTTGGCACCAAAAGCAAAGGCAGCAAAAGCAAAAATAAACAAGTGGGGGCTTTTGCGCAGCAAAGACAGCCATCAACAAAAGGAAAAGGCAACCTGCTGAATGGAAGAAAATATGCGTAAACCATATATCTGATAAGGGGTTAATATCCAAAATACATGAAGAACGCATACAACTCAATAGTGAAAAAACAAATAATCCAATTAAAAATGGGCAGAGGATCTGAAGAAACATTTTCCCAAAGAAGAGATACAGATGATGCATAGCTGATGCATAGCCGTACAGCACTTCCCAGGTGGCACAGTGATAAAGAACCTGCCTGCCAAGGTCGGAGATGCAAGAGACAGGTTCGATTCCTGGGTTGGGAGGATCCCCTGGAGGAGAAAATGGCAACCTGCTCTAGGATTCTTGCTGGAGAATCCCGTGGACAGAGGAGCCTGGCGGGCTACAGTCTGTGTGGTCTCAGAGAATCAGACACGACTGAGTACTGAGCACACACGGCAGAAGGTAACACAGCATTGTAAAGCAACTCCACTCCAGTACAGTTGTTTAAGTGTACGAAGACATACAGATGGCCGACAGGAAAGGAGGCAGGGACAGGGTGGGCCCAGAGCACGGCAGGAGCCCGTGGTGGGGGTGGGGGTGAGGCCCGTGGGTGCAGAGGCAGTGAGTGTCTGGCCACCCCAGCTGGCAGGGGTACAGTGACCTCTCCAGTCTTTCTCCAGCTGCCCTCAGTGCCACAGGTCAGACAGGGTCAGTTAGACTTTATCCAAGTGAGAACCATGGAGAGGGGAGGTCCAGGGCGTTCGTAGTGACCACAGTGGTTGCCGTGGCCTGTGAGCCAGTGGACACTAGGGATAAGGACGCTGGAAGACTGGGATTCGCGACTGGCAGTCCTGGTGGGTGGGGTCCGGGGGCTGAGGGGGCCTCCCCACCTCCGCCCTCCCCTTGCCTCGGTGCTCCCCCTGCGGCTCCGTCAGCTGTGCGGAAAGTGCCCCCCCCACCGCCCGCCCTCCTGGTCCCCAGTCCCAGCAGCAGCCCCTCCCCGGCAGCAGGCCTCAGACCTCCTCTCCCTGCACAGCCGCCTGTGTCCTGAAGAGGCTGGCGCCCGCCAGACCTCAACACAGCTGTCCCCGGGCCAGGGTGCTCCCCACACGGCCCTGTGATGTCCCCCACGCCCACCTGTGCACCCACTTCCCGTCTCCTCTCTCTGCTCCGCTCTGTCCTTGGCACTGTTTAATTCGTGTGTAGTTTACTGATTTATCCTGTTTATTTTCTGTCTCCCCAGCAAGGGCACACGCTCCTTCCAGGCAGGAGATTTTGTTCCCGTCGCTCCACACCACATGTTCAGGGGCTGTGGGGCAGGTCCTTCTGTTTATTGTGTTAAAGTATACCTAATGCAAAATGTTTCATTTTAACCACTGTGAAGTGTAAGATTCAGTGGCATTGATTACATTCATGACATTGTGTTACAGCCACCACTGTTCCAAAACCCGTTCATCACCATCCCCTTTCCCTCCCCCCACCAGCCCCTGTAACTTCTCTAGTCTATTTTCTAGGGAGGCACCTGTTCTGTTTACTTCATGTAAGTGGAATGGTGTAGTATTTGCCCTCCGTGTCTGGCTTATTGCACTGAGCATGTTTTCAAGGTTTACCCTGTCGTAGCCTAGGTCAGAATTCCATTCCACTGTGTGGCTGAATAAGATTCCACTGTATTACACGTCACATTTTATCTATTCATCTATCAATGGACACTTGGTTTCTTTCTATCTTTTGGCAATTGTGAATAATGCCGTTAAGAACATTTGTGTACAAGTATCCATACAAGTCCTTATTTTCAATTCTTTTGAGTCTTTGGAGAAACAACCAAACCATTTCCCACAGTGGCTGTGCCATTTTAAAGTCCCACCAGCAATGCACGAGGATTCGAATTTGTCCACATCCTCGCCAACACTTGGGGTTTTTTCCATTTTCTTTTTTTTAAAACTAGAAGTCATCCTAGTAGATGTGAAGTGATATCTAATTGTGGTTTTCAATTGCATTTTTCCAATGACTAATGATTTGGGGCATCTTTTCATGTGATTATTGATCATTGGTACACCTTCTTTGGAGAAATGTTTATTCAAATCCTTGCCCATTTTTTAATTGGACTTTTTTGGGGTTTTTTAACTTAAAGAGCAATAGGAACTCTTTATATATCCTAAGTATTAATCTCTTATCAGATATATGATTTGCAAATACTTTCTCCCATTCTGTGGGTGTCTTTTCACTTTCTTGATAGTATCCTTTGGTGCACAGAAGTTTTTAATTTTGATGAAGTAAAAAAAAATTTTTTTTATTGCTCATGGTTTTGCTGTCATCATCTAAGAATTCATTGCCAAATTCAAGATCATGAAGATTTTCTCCTATGTTCTATCGTTTTAGCTCTTGAATTTAGCTGTTTGGTTCACTTTGAGTTAGGTACTGTGTGTGATGTGAGCTAGGGGCTTTAAACTTTTTTTACTTGTATTTCCTCCCTTTAAGCTCACAATCCCAAGAAGTTCAGATGAACCAGATGAAGGAAATTGGCCACAGGAATGTCAAGAGCATTTCTAGTGGCCAGTGAGTTGCAGAACTAAGAATTATGCTGTGCACAAGACCCCGCTGGCCCCCAGACTTCACCGCCCGTGGACACCTGGTCAAGGATGAGAGGAGGAGAGTGGAGGGAGGCTGTTTAGGCAGGTGGCTGAGGCCTCTGGGGAGGGACATCTGAGCAGGAGGCGGAGGAAGTGAGTGATACACTGTGCCCACTCTGCGTGCCCACACGAGAGCTGTGCTGTGGGCCTTGCCCAGGGAGAGGAGGTGCTCACAGGTGTGTGTGCCAGGTCGGGGTGAGCCCACAGACCACAGCAGAGCATGAGCCACGGGCAGGGGCGGGGCTTCAGGGACAAAGGCCCCTCCCTGGTCTGCAAGAGGAGCTGGGGCCTGCGAGGGGCTCCCCACTGCAGCAGCAAGGCCCCGGGGGCTTCCCTGTTCCAGCCCTCCGTGGCCTCCGTGGCCAGGAGAGCCCCTAGCCCTGCGAGATGACGGGGACTCTCAGCAACCCCCTCCTAAAGAAGAGCTTCACGTGGAGGGCAGCCCCGTCTCTGTGCCCCCTGGCTCAGGGCACTTGCCAGCCATCCGGTCCTCCCTGAGCCTCCCGAGAATCCAGATGGTGCCCCTCATCCACCTGATGAATCCAGACCACCTTTGGAAGAAGAACCTCATCCATGATCCTCCACCAAGCCCCACCTACAGAGGGGCTGAGGAGCAAGACACCCCTACACACACACAAGCAGAGACCAAGATGAACCTGGGGGTCTGTCAGGGAAGGGCCTGCCCTTCCCTCCTGGCAAGTGGGGCTGTGGCCAAAGACTTGGACTCTGTGATGGTGGGAGGCCCCCACAGCTGCAGCAAGACAACCAGGGGATCTCAGTGTTCTTACAAGCCCAGTTCGCAGACAGAGGAGGTCATGGGGCGGGCACTCAGCAGCCCCCCAAGCCTTATCAGACTTTAGGGCCCCAATTCTCCCCGGGCGGCACTGCTGGTGCCAAGGTCCTGCCGGCAGCCCTTCCGGCTAAACAGAGGCCTGGTTTCCAACCTTGGGAGAACACTTGAGCTAATCATTAATCAGATTATTGACATGAGACTTTGTCTTTTTCTTAACTGTGGTAAAACACACATAACATTTACCGTCTTAGCCATGCCCAAGCGCAGCTCAGGGGCATTAGCATATCCACACTGTGGTGCAGCCACCAGTTCCATCCGCCTCCACGACTTGCCCACCCTCCCAAAGGGACACGCCGTCCCCGGAAACACTCACTCCCCTCCACTGCCCTCCTGCAGCCCCTGCCCCACCGTCTACTTCCTGTGTCAGTGAATCTGACGCCTGCAGGGTCCTTTTGTGAGTGGAGTCAGACAGGGTATGTTGTTTGGTGACTGGCTTATTCCACTGAGCATCATGTCCTCAAGGTCCATCCACAATGTAGCATGAATTCCCTTCCTTCTGAAGGGTGAATAGTACTCATTTGACTTATTTTAAAGGCCCCTGTAAGCCCCTCTCCTTGGCTTCTCTGCATAGGGTGAAGTATTTAGCCAGCAGGATCCTGGGGGAAGGAGCCTCCCGTCTGCTCTGGGGGAAAAGAAGAGGGCATTCCTAGGCACTGTACCAGGGTGCAGGGGGCTGGGTCTGCTCTTTACGAGAGACAAAGCAGCGGAGGGCCTTGCTGGGGACGCAGGCGTCAGAAAGGAGTCTGAGCAGGAACTGCCTCGGAGATGGGTCTCTGAGCGTCAGGGACGCTGCCTGGGGCCACGTGGGACAGAGACCCACAGGGGATGAGTTCCCACCCAGCAAGGGCTCGGGAGGCAGGCTCAGAGCTGGGCCTCCCCCAGCCAGGCTCCTTTTCTCCTCCTGGCCCTCTGCCCTCAGAGAGCTGTTTCCATCCTCACAAGAGCATCACTCCTGACCTCCAGGCTCTGTGCCCACGGCCACACAGGACACAGGGCAGGGAGGGGGCAAGACCAAAGGCTGCGCCCGCTCATCTGCTCTCCCCACCAGCAGCACTTTGCTCCCCGACACTCACCAGGCAGCTTCCTCTCCCCTCTCATTGTCCAAGGCTCTGTCCCACGGTTGTCCTGGGCAATCAGACTTCATAGGGTGACACTGAACTAGTCACAGGGTTGCGGGAGAAGGGCAACATGGGTCTTGGGCCCGCAGCTGGCAGAGCCTGCTGCCTCTGGTCTGTCTGTGACCCCTGGAGTGGCTGTTACAGTGCTTGGTGACCACAGAGGGCGGAGGAGACAGGGAGTGATGTATGCGGACAGCGGGTAGGGGACATGGAGAGGGAGGCGGGACTGTCAGCCACTGCCCTGAGCACCGGACTTCAGGCAGAGGGAGAGGCTCCGAGGGTCTCTTCGAGGAAAATCCTGCTGTGATGGGGCCCTCGGAGGAGCTGAAGCCCAGAGGGCACTATGTTTGGAGGCCCCCAGCACCACCCAGATGATTCTGGATGTGGCTGTGAGCCTGAGCCGTGAGGCTATCCAGCTTCAGGAGGGTTCTGTTGGGATCTGTAGGGACTTCGGACCTAAATCCAATTGTCTGCTGCACCTTGAACTGAAGCCATCCTCTCCTGAGCCGGGAACAGCAGCACCAGCACCACCAGCTGCTGGATTTTGATGCAAATTCGCTAGACTGGAGCCATGCTGGCCCCTGGCATACTGTCAAGGTCAGGGCACTGCTGTGGTCAGACACAGGTCTTGGGAGAGCAATCTTTGGTGATGGACTTTAGGCTGGAAATGTGGCCCATACTTCCTCCAGCTGGGAGTAGCCCCATGAGTAACACCTGGCCTGATGCCATGATCTTAGTTCTTTGAATGTTGAGTTTTAAGCCAGCTTTTTCACTCTCCTCCTTCACTGTCATCAAGAGGTTCTTTAGTTCTTCTTCACCTTCTGCCATTAGAGTGGTATCATCCACATATCTGAGGTTACTGGTATTTCTCCCAGCAAACTTGATTTCAGCTTGTAACTCATCCAGCCCAGCATTTCTCATGATGTGCTCTGCATGTAAGTTAAATAAGCAGGGTGACAATACCCAACTTCCCTCTGTTCAGTTCAGTCACTCAGTCGTGTCTGACTCCTTGCGACCCCATGGACTGCAGCACGCCAGGCCTCCCTGTCCATCACCAACTCCTGGAATTGCTCAAACTCATGTCCATTGAGTCGGTGATGCCATCCAACCATCTCATCCTCTGTCGTCCCCTTCTCCTCTCCTTCTTTTCCTCCTCATACCCCTCCTTCCACATCTCACATCGTGGCAAAGATTCCCCGAAACCTTGGTCCCTGTTATCAAAGGCTTTTCCAGGGCTGTTATCAGCAGGTGCTAAGAGTTTATGGAGGCACAGAGTCCACTGAGGGAGAGTCCATCTCAGGAGATAGGCTGACCTTGGCACCCTCACAGCACAGGGCCCAGGGTCCCCCGCAGGCTGGCTGTGGCAGAACACACCAGACAGACGCTGCCTGGGCCCCACAGCTATCTTTGTGCCTTTGACAAGAGGAAAAGGCCATTTTGAGGAAAAGTTCATGGTCAGGTGTTAAGTGCTGGGGAGGGGTTAAGTGGAATCAGAACTGGAGTTTAGAGATATGGACATTCTTGGTGACCCCAGAAGACATGACTTCATGGTGAGAAGTCATCCACAGAACATAAGTGATGATAATACACACCTAGAATGCGGCAGACACATTCCTTCCAGCTTGGCTCCCCTCAGCCCTCGACACTGAAGTGCCAGCACCATGCCATTCTGCAGAGGAGACGGAGGCCCAGAGGTTAAGTAACTTGTTCAAGGTCATCCAGCTACTGGACTGTGGGGCCAGGATTTGATCTCAGGTAGTCCGTCTAAAACAATGAAAGGGAGATGGTTCATTTGCAGAGAACTCGCTTTCTAGAATTCGTACTGTGAAGACGAACGAGTGAATGTGCAGTTAGAAGAAACAGCCGTGGCTTGTGTGTGACGTCTGTCTGTGCAGCAGCTCCGTGAGGGGTCCCTGGAGGAGGTCAGTCAGTTCAGTTGCTCAGTCGTGTCCAACTCTTTGTGACTCCATTGACTGCAGCACACCAGGCCTCCCTGTCCATCTTCAACTCCCGGAGTTTGCTCAAACTCATGTCCATTGAGTCAGTGATGCCATCCAACCATCTCATCCTCTGTCGTCCCCTTCTCCTGCCTTCAATCTTTCCCAGCATCAGGATCTTTTCCAGTGAGTCAGTTCTTCACATCAGGTGGCCAAAATATTGGAGCTTCAGCCTCAGTATCAGTCCTTCCAATGAATATTCAGGACTGATTTCCTTTAGGATTGATTTCCTAAAGGAAATCAGGGAGGGGGTCAGGAAGGGGCTCAAGGAGGGGATCAGGACTAGGACTGTGGTCAGGGGACCCGAGATGCCCAACAGCTGTGTAGGGCCAGATTCTGTCCACAGCTGAGCTCTAAACCATCTGCTTTTGTGGTCTAGGCTGTTGCTTTCCCTGGCAAAGCCCCCTCTGCAGAATCCCAGCATGCCAGACGGGCTTAGAGAGGGGCCAGTGAGTTGAAGCATCTGGGATCTCACCCAGGGCTCACAGTGGTCCCTTTGGCAGCTGAGGCCAGACTTTGCTCAGGGCTTGTCTCCAGGACTCAACTCCAAGGAGACCCCACCCGCTCCTCTGCTTTGCTGAATACTGCCCACATTGCAGTATGGAAGGAGCGTCTTGTCCCTGCTCTGGGCCTGGCCCGAGGGGGCTGCTTCAGCACAGCAGGCAGGCGCTCTGCTCCACCCTCTCGGGGTTCTGTGGGAACAAGCGGTCCCCTGGCAGCAGGGTGTGTGCCGACAGTGTCTCCTCCAGGCTCTCTCCTCACCCACCCTGCCTGTGCCCAGGAGGCTGCCTGTGTAGGGGGCACACGGCAGGAGCTGGGAGCAGGAGAGAGTGAGGAGGCAACCTGTGTAGGCCTGAGTGTGGATGAACAGAGCCTTACCTTTCTTCTCCCTTAGACTTCTTCGGGGACAGGTGGGGTTTTATTTGTCTCACACAGAAACAAAACTCGTAACTAGAAGGGGCATCGCTGTGGACGCTTTCCTCCCGGGGAAGGGCAGCAGAACAGAGGCTCCAGGACTCTGGGTCCCTCCCCAGGGCAGCTCCCAAAGCCTGAAGGCAGCAGGACTGAACGTGGGGGTGGCTTGTGGAGCCTGAGAGACTGTGACGATGCTACAGCCTCTCTTTCTGCAGAGCCCCTCTCACAGAAATCCACACTCACAGAGGTTCTCTCAGTGAGACCCTGAGCCATTACTACAAACTTGGGTGCCGAAAAAAACACCCATTCATTCTCTTCCAGGTTTGGAGGGCAGAAGTCCAAAGTAAGCTTCACTTGCCTGAGGTCAGGGTTGGCTCAGCCGCAGTCACTCCGGAGGCTGCGGGGGAGAATGTCTTCCTTTCCCAGTAGCATCTCCAGCTTCTAGGGCTGTGTCCCCTGCACACCTTGGCTCGTGGTCCCTTCTGTCAAAGCCAGCAGCCTGGCACCTCGTCACAGCACCACACTGCCTTCTGTGCCAAACCTCCTCTGTCTCCATCCCGTGACACTTGTGACGACCCATCTCAAGATCCTGATCTAACCACACCTGCTAAGTCCCCTTTGACAGATGAACCAGGCACTAGGATCCGATATCTTTGGGGACTACTATTTAGCCCACCACAGATACATTCACACAAACACAGTATGAAGACAGTCACACAGACAGACACAGACAAACACACACACCCACGTTTCACACAAGCAGACACTGTCAGTAGAAACCCTCATTCATGGGTCCCACGTGGTCACACGCCCATTCAAACCTCTTGCCGTCAACCACCTTAAGCCAGGTCTGGGAGGCCACAGAGCTCTTTCCAGTCCCATTATCTCACAGCTCCCAGGTGACAGCCTTCCTTTCCCCAAAACCACCATGTAAGTCCCTCCTCTGTCCCCTCTGCCTAGGAAGCCCTGGCTCTCCCCTACCTTCAGAAATTAACCTATCTTGAGGCCTTGAAGTTTAAGGTCTCATTCTGAGCTAGCTGCCTCCTCCACGCAGCCCACCTTGCTCTGCCATTTCCTGCTCACAGCCTGCCTCACTGCCACACCCGCAGGTTCTCAGAGCACTGAGCTGAACAAAGGGACAGTAAAGACTCAAAGGTCACCAAGCAGAGCTCTTAAAGGCTGGCGGTAAGCGTGCGCCAAGCCCCTGAGTTTGAGAGCTTGGTGGCTGTTGGACGGACATCGCAGAGCTGGCTGAGCTAGGACACTTTGGTCTGGGGTATGGACAGGGCTGGAAATCCCCCAGGACTTGACCCCAGATAGGCTCCCAGATCCCCACCTCTGCGCCTGAGTGCTGGACCTAGTGGTCGACTCTGCAGGCCAGCTAGAGGCCTCCTGCTCCAGGTGAGTACTGGCTTTCTGAGAGGTCGCTTGGCTTCAGCTCTCCGGGTCCTCCACCTGGCACCCTGCAGACACATCCTTCCCCCACTGCACACCCAGGCTCCAGGTGTTGGGGACACCATCCCCTCAGAGGGTACCTGTAGGGTCTGTCCCCCACCAGGAGCTCAGTCTCAGTGACTGGTGCAAGGCCCTCAGGCTAGTCCCCACTAAAGGGTGCAGTGACCACAGGTGAGCTGGGGAATTCAGGAGCACTGTGACGGCCCGGTGGTGAGTCTGCTCCAAGCTCCTGGGGAAGAGAATGGGAGGGAAGCAGAAAAAAGGAGAGCACAGGCCCTTACAGACACATCTTACTCGGGACATTTGACATGGATGCCTAGAAGGGATGAGCAGAAAGCGGGGTGCGGGGTAGGAAGGCGCCCTCTAACGCTGGGGTCAGCGGCGGCCAGTGCCCGCCTGGGAGTAACTCCATTTCGCCACCAGACCGCGATGCGGTCGGCGGCATGAAAGCCTTGGAAAGCCTTGGAGGAAAGTCCTCGGTCGCGATCCTGGGAGGAGAGGACGACCCTTCCAGTAGAGCGCTCCTTCAAGCGTTGGCCTGGAGCCACCTGGATAGATGCGGGCGCGTCAAAACCCCTGCCCGTGGGCGCCCGGGGCTGCGGTCGAACACGACGGCGAGAGGCCAGGGTCACCGGGGCGCGGCACCCTGCTGACCGCGTGCGCCCGCCCCCAGCATGGAGCCCCGCGCTGCCGCTGCCCGCGAGCTGCTCCTGGGCGCACTGGAAGACCTGAGCCAAGAGCAGCTGAAGCGCTTCCGCCACAAACTGCGGGACGAGCGGGTGGATGGCCGCAGCATCCCGTGGGGGCGGCTGGAGCGCGCGGACACCTTGGACCTCGTGGAGCAGTTGGTCCACTTCTACGGGCCGGAACGCGCGCTGGACGTGGCCAAGAAAACCCTGAAGAGGGCAGACGTGCGCGACGTGGCGGCGCGGCTCAAGGAGCGCCGGCTGCAGAGTGAGTGCCAGGTGGGGCTTCACCTGGGTCCCCCCTCGGCCTCTCCCGCCTGGGCAGGTTCCTTTGGCTTCCCTCAGAGAGCGCCCGCGTGCCCCGGGCCCCGACCCCTGACGCTCCCTTCTGCACCCCGCCCGGTCCTCGGGACCCACCGCAGCTCTCCCTTCCAGGTCTCGGCCCCAGCTCCCCGGCGCTGCTCTCCGTCTCCGGTAGGTCTCTCTCGGCGGAAAGCGCAGGCCCCGAGCTGTCCGGACACTTCGGGTGCCCTCAGAGTCACTCGGAGGTTCCGCACAGCTGGCCCCGGGGAGGAGCGCGGAGAGGGGGTTGTGAGGCAACGGGGGAAACTGAGGCCGGAGCCCGCCGGGGAGGGCAACGGGCCCCGGAGCGGCACTGACACAGCGCCCTCGACCCCTGTTCCCCTTCCCTCCGTCCGGCGCCCCCCTACCCGCAGAGTACAAGAAGAAGTACCGGGAGCACGTGCTGCGGCAGCACGCTAAGGTGAAGGAGCGGGACGCTCGCTCAGTGAAGATCAACAAGCGCTTCACCAAGCTGCTCATCGCCGAGGAGCCGGAGGCCGAGCGCGCCCGGCGCTCAGACACCCACACCTTCAACCGCCTGTTCGGCCGCGACGAGGAGGGCGAGAGACGGCTGACCGTGGCGCTACAGGGCCCGGCGGGCATCGGCAAGACCATGGCGGCCAGGAAAATCCTGTATGACTGGGCGGCGGGCAAGCTGTACCATAGTCAGGTGGACTTTGCCTTCTTCCTGTCTTGCCGCGAGCTGCTGGAGCGACCGGGCACGTGCAGCCTGGCCGACCTGATCCTAGACCAGTGCCCCGATCGCGAGGCGCCGGTGCAGCAGATGCTGGCGCAGTCCGAGAGGCTGCTGTTCATCCTGGACGGCGTAGACGAAATGCTGGCACCGGAGCCGGCCGAGGCCGCGCCCTGCAGAGACCCCCACGAGGCCGCGAGCGGCGCGCGGGTGCTGGAGAGCCTGCTGAGCAAGGAGCTGCTGCCCGCGGCGCGCCTGCTAGTGACCAGGCGAGGCGCCACCCCAGGGAGGCTGCAGGCCCGCCTGTGCTCACCGCAGTGCGCCGAGGTGTGTGGCTTCTCAGACAAGGACAGGAAGAAGTACTTCTACAAGTTTTTCCAGGACGAGTGGAAGGCGGAGCACGCCTACCGCTCCGTGAAGGAGAACGAGATGCTCTTCTCCCTGTGCTTCGTGCCCGGCGTGTGCTGGATCGTGTGCACCGTCCTGCGCCAGCAGCTCCAGCGCGGCCAGGACCTGTGGCGCACTTCCAAGACCACCACGGCCGTGTACTTGCTCTTCGTGGCCAGCGTCCTGAGATCGGCGCCCGCGGCCGACGGGGCCCAGCTGCAGAGAGAGCTGCGCAAGCTGTGCCGCCTGGCCTGTGACGGAGTCCTCGGGGGCAGGGCGCGGTTCTCGGAGGAGGACCTGGAACACCTGCAGCTCTGCGGCTCCAAGGTCCAGACGCAGTTTCTCAGCAAGAAGGAGATGCCAGGCGTGCTGGAAACAGAGGTCACCTACCAGTTCATTGACCAGAGCTTCCAGGAATTCTTAGCTGCTCTGTCCTACCTGCTGGAGGACGAAGGGGCTCCCAGGGCACCTGCTGGCAGCATAGAGGCACTTCTGCAGGGGGACCCGGAGCTGCGCGGCCACCTCAACCTCACTACACACTTCCTCTTTGGACTACTGAACACAGAGAGGATGTGCGAGATCAAGCGCCACTTCGGTTGCACAGTTTCAGAGCGCGTGAAGCAGCGTGTCCTGAGGTGGGTGCAGGACCAGGGCCAGGGCCGCCCCAGGGCGGCGCCAGAGGGGACGGAGGAGATCCTGGCACCCCAGGACACTGAGGAGTCAGAGGAGGAGGAGGGCGAGCAGCTCAACTACCCCCTGGAGCTGCTCTACTGCCTGCACGAGACACAGGAAGACGCGTTTGTGCACCAGGCCCTCCGCGGCCTCCCTGAGCTGGTGCTGGAGCGAGTGCACTTCAGCAGAATGGACCTGGCCGTCCTGAGCTACTGTGTGCGGTGCTGCCCAGCTGGGCAGGCGCTGCGGCTGGTCAGCTGCAGACTGGCCACTGCGCAGGAGAAGAAAAAGAAGAGCCTGATGAAGCGTCTACAGGGCAGCCTGGGTGGCAGCTCGTGAGTCTCCAGGGCAGGGCTGCCCTCTTCTGTGGGCCCTCTGTGTGGGGCATGTGTGCCAGAGCATCTTATGTCCACCTGGGCCTGGGGAGCATGTGCAGACCTGACTCCTGCTCCCCAGAGGAGAGGCACGACTTCATGGCTGGTCTTTCTTACCTCCTCAAGGCAGCTCCCAATGTCCATCTTCTTCCCCAGGGTGCCTTCACCATGTTCCCCACCCTAGCATCCATGTCCAAGGCAAACCTCCCTCTCCCATCACCGACACGAGGCTTTCTCGTAATGATTTCTGGAATACACCACACGCGCTGTGCTCTGAGCCTTTGCTCCTGCCGTCCCTTCCACCCAGAGCACTGCCTATCCTCAAAGTCGCTCCAAACTCTCCTCTGTAGTCTGCAGCCATTTGGCCTCAGAAGTGCCCCCACTGACTACTGCATGCCATGACATCTGCCCATACCCCTCTCCTCCACCAGACCCGCGTCTCCTGGGCAGAGCTCCTGCCATTGTTTCTGTGCACTTGACCCCAACCCAGCAGCTGACTCAGGTGCTCAGCATCTGTTGGGAGAACGAATGTCAGGATGTTGACGGGGGTGGGGCTGGGGACACCCACTGCAGGCGCAAGGACAGGCCCACCTGTCCCATGGGACTCACACAGACAGCTTCCGTGGGGAGGTGGACGAGGTCACAGAGAAGTGGTTTCACTCTGGGCTCAGGATGAAGAGGGAGGGGGTCCTGGCCCAGCTTGAGGGTAAGGGCAGAAGCAGCTCCAATGTCTCGGAACTGTAGGAAGGAGTCCTTCTCAGGAGTGAGGGGCTGGAAGGGGCAGGGATCTTCACCTTCTTTTCTCTCTTCGTAGCTCTCGAGCCACCACAAGAAAATCCCCAGGCTCCCCCCTGCGCCCACTCTGTGAGGCCATGACCGACCGGCAGTGTGGTCTGAACAGCCTGACGTGAGTGAACAAATCCCAGCCCTTTCCCTGAAAAGGACACAGAGCAGGATACCCTGGGCAGGGGCAGGGGTGTAGCCCTGTCTGGGGACGGCTGACCGAGGGGCTGCTGAGACAGGCTGAGAGCCTATGGTCCCTTGGCAGGATCAGCAGGCTCTGCCCACACAGGACAGAGGAGGGAAGTGCTTGGGTGCTAGTTAGAACAGAGGGTTTGGCCCCTGTGTTGAGTGGGGAGCAGAGTACGCTGAGCTTCTGGAAGAGGGATAAAAGCCAGACTGTCATTTCCCTTCCCCAGGAAGGCTGCTAAGGGCTACTGGACACTGCTGGGTGGTCCTTCTGGATCTCAGAAGTAGTTGTGGAAGGTGCTCAGGGCGCAGGCTCTGAGGCCAGCCTGCCTGCCTCTTTGCCCTTGGCAGGCCAGTCTGTCTGAGCGTCAGTCTTCTCCCGGGGAACGGAGCCTGTAGCTTCCACCTCAGAAGGTTGATGTGAGACTTACTGAGGCAGTACTTAGTATGTAACCTTTTCCATTACTCTTCACTACCACCAAGTAAGCAGATAGTAAGATACGTTATACGAGTTAGTCTGATTAGGTATGGTGAATTATAGTCATGTGTCAATGCTAACATGGTAACTTAACGTGGCACAAACATCAGGAACCCCTCAACTCTGCTGCCAAACTAACTGCGTGAAGATGCCCTCACAGCGTTGTCTATAATGCAAAAAAAAGAGAGCTGACACCCTGCCCAACCGTTAGGGCCGGCTGCCTAAATAAGCTCGGTCCCCCTGTACTTGGTGGATAATGCTCTGGAGTTAGACACGTCGAGAGCAAGCTTGTGGAGAATGTCCTAAGAGACAAGGGAGTGCGTCCAGCGGGTGCCCACGAGGTGTGCACACGGGTGGCGGCGGTGCAGGAGAAGCTCTGTGGGGCCCAGGGAGGCGGGTGTGGAGCCAAGTCTGCAGAGTGAACCTCAGCCCCCCGGGGAGCAGGCAGCTCGCACACTGCGGACTCGTGTGCTTCTTGACCACAGGCTGTCCCGCTGCAAACTCCCCGACTCGGTCTGCAGAGATCTCTCTGAGGCCCTGAGGGAGGCCCCGGCCCTGGCAGAGCTGGGCCTCTTCCACAACGGGCTCAGCGAGGCCGGCCTGCGTGTGCTGAGCGAAGGCCTGGCCTCGCCCCAGTGCCGGGTGCAGACACTCAGGTGAGGAGCAGCCTGGAAGGGACCGAGGGAGGGACCAGGGCCCCCACAGCAGCTCCTGAGATCAGCCCTCCCCTAGGGTTCAGCAGCCAGGCCTGCAGGAAGCGCTCCAGTACATGGTTGGCAAGCTCCAGCAAATCCCAGCACTGACCACCCTGGATCTCAGTGGCTGCCAGCTGTCAGGACCTACGGTGACCTGCTTGTGCACCACCCTGAAGTGCCCAGGATGCCACCTGCAAACCCTCAGGTGGAGACAGGGCTGGGAAGGGTGCTGGGAACACAGCCTCTCAGCCCTGGGCTGGGGTGGGTGCCGGGGCTTCCCCCAGACCTTAAAGAGGAATCTCTCCCAGGGCCCTCCTGAGGTAACCCCGCTGTAGTAACTCAGGCCCTGGAGCCCCACCCTCTAACTCCGTGGCTCCGGCCCAGGGCCTGGACCACACCATTAGACCAAATGCC
This sequence comes from Bos javanicus, assembly GCF_032452875.1. NCBI lineage: Eukaryota > Metazoa > Chordata > Mammalia > Artiodactyla > Bovidae > Bos > Bos javanicus. The sequence continues at coordinate 51,403,169 of NC_083896.1, read as the reverse complement.
CACTGTCAGGTGCCCGTGCCCGGAATATGGACCAGTGCCCCCAGATCCCGCTTAGTGCCCTGAAGGCTCTGGCCCCTAGTCCCTGCCCCTTCCCCACCCTCTGGCAGTCCCCGACTGGCCACCTCCTGTCACCGCGTGCCTCTGGCACAACCCAGGCCAGCAGCCCAGCACTGCCCCTGCCGCTGCTCCCCGTCACTGCACCCGCAGGCCCCCTCCCTCACCAACCCCGCTGCCATTCTCTGCACACGGCTACAGGCTGACCTCTGTGGAGCTGAGCGAGCAGGCCCTGCAGGAGCTGCAAGCTGTGGAGACAGCAAACCCGAGACTAGTCATCACACACCCAGCGCTGGACGCCCATCCCAAGCCCCCCACAGTGCCCATCAGTGCCCTTTGAGGTCCTGCAGACCAGAACTAGGGAGGAATCCGCTCAGCCCTACACAGCACACCTCCCCATTTCAAGGGCGAGAGGATGGTGCTCTCTGCTCTGGGCAACCGTTGAGCCTGAGGGGCCCGGGACAGGCAGGTGTGAGACTCAGACAGACACGGCCCTCACCTGCTCCGGGGCAGGCCCAGGACATGTCCCTTCCCCCACACCCTGGGGACAGCTTATGTCTCTGTCCTCCCCACAGGGAAGAGGGCCTCCTCCCCTAACCCTCGCCGCTGCCCCACCCAGGTTTCTCTCTGGGGACCCTCCAGCCCTCTCACTGCAGGGTGAAGCTGAGAGCACCAGGCACTGAGCACCGACCATGTGTGGCCTCTACCTGGTGAGCTCAGCGTGAGATGACCCATTTGCAGACCCTGCCCCACTCAGTACAGGCACCCAGAGCCCGGCCACTCTGCTCTGGCCACAGGGGACCAAGCAGGGGCCGAAGGCGCCCAGAGGAGTCCAGTTGCTCCCTGAGGACTTCAGAGACTAAGGGGAGTGGAGATGGAGCTCTGAACGGGGCTGTGATGGCACAGGTGGTGTGAGCCCCGTGTGCTGATAATAAATTCTCCTTGGGATTCAGCTCTGTCATTCTCGGCTGCACTTAGCCAGGCATCCTCACGGGTGCTCACGCCCTTGCCTTTCTTCCCCAGCCCATCTGAATGGGGCAGAGCCGCAGCCCCCACTTCCTGGGTGAGCTCGAGGGAACAGCTGGATTCAGGAAGCTCTGATGGGAGGTTTGGCCTTGATGGGCAGAGCCAGCAGCAGACAGCCCAAATCCTCAAGTCTTCTCTGCTCAAAGCTGCTGGACTCCGCCAGCTTCTGAGGCCCTAGTCAGAAGGGCCTTCTGGGTCCCTTCACGTCCCCCAAACTTCCTTCCATAACCCATTTTCAAATCCAGTTATTCATTCCACAAAACAGACAAAATATCCTTGCCCTCCTGGAGCTGGCATTCTAGGCAGCTGATAAATGCTGTGAAGGAAGGAAAAGAAGGGGTGGGGGATGGAGCCAAGGGTTTTCTCTTACCTGTAAGGAGTCTGGGACAATCTAGGGAAGACAGGGCACTTGACAATGGAAGGAAGTGAGGGGCCAACCTAAGGACGTCTTGAGGAAAAGGCAGTGGGTCAGCAAGTGTAAAGGCCGCACAGCGGCTCGGCCTGCTGTTAACAACATACCGCAGAGCAGGTAGCTGACCAACAACAGAAGCGCCTTTCTCACAGTTCTGGAGGCTAGGATGTCCAAGGTCAAGGTGCCAGTCAATTCGGTGTCTGGTGAGGACCCTCTTGGTGCAGATGGCTGTCTTCCAGCCGTGTCCTCACAGGGTAGAAGGAGGGACCTCTAAGGCCTCTTCTTCAGTTCAGTTCAGTTCAGGCGCTCAGTCGTGTCCAACTCTTTGAGACGCCATGGACTGCAGCACGCCAGGCCTCCCTGTCCATTGCCAACTCCCGCAGTTTACTCAAAATACCTTCTTTATAAAGGCACTAATCCTACTCTTGACTGCTCGTGACCTATGTACCAAAGGCCCCACCTACAAACACCATCACAGTGGGGATCAGAAGTCAACCGATGGATGTGGGGGGACACACTGAGCCCATACTAGGGAGCCTGCTTGGGATGGTAGCAGAAGCAGCAGGGAAGCCAGGTAGCAGCTGGGGGAGCGGGGGGCTTGGGGGGCGGGGGGGGGGGGCGGGGGCGGTGAGAGGGGAGGGGCCGGGGCGCCTCCTGCCGGTAAGGTGGACACCGCTGCAGGCTTTGAGCAGACCCTAACTACTCTCAGGGTGGCTGTGGCTCTGCTTGCAAGAGCTGTGGGGCCAGAGCAGGCCTGCACCAACCCAGGAGGGTGGCCTGGTCTGAGAGGAGGCAGTGCCTGTGGATGGGGAGAGCCGAGAAGGGGGCCTGGTGGGGGCCCTGGGAGTGGGGATGGAGGGGCCTGGGTGGGGAATGGTGAGGTCACCATTGCTTGTGCTGGGGAGGGGTAGGAAGGCCAGGTTTCAGGCACAGGCTGAATCTGAGTGTCTGGTTGGGCCAGTGGTCCCAGCACAGTCATTTGGGTCAGGCCGGGGTTAGAGAGACAAGGTCTAGACAGGCCCAGAGCCCAGATCTTCCAGAGGCAGGGGGCACGTGGGGAAGATGGAGACTGAGGAGGGGGTGCAAAGCCAGCCAGTGGGGCGGGGACAAAGGAAGGCGGGGCTCCAGAGGAGAACCCCGGCCCCACCTCTCCTGGGAGAGGTCGGTCGGGGAGAGAGGAAGCCCTGTCAGATCCACCCCGGAGAAGCCTCAGGGCAAAGCTGGAGCTGGGCCTGTCTCTGCTCGGCCTCGCAGGCTGGGCCGCCAGAGAAGCCCGGCCCGCCCTTCGGCCCCCCTCGCGCACGCCCGGGGGTGGGGACGCGCGCCTGGCCCGCCCCGCGCGGCCCTGGGCGGGGACCGCGGGACCTTCCGGTGGCACGGCCGCCGCTGGCTGCTTCTCCTCCTGCCCCTGAGGGGCAGCGCCGCTGGAGCCGAGGGACGCCGCGGGGCTGCGGACCCAGAGACGGGGCCTCTGGCCCGCCTGCCCGTCCCCTTCCCCAGCTGCTGACCACAGCCCGCCCTGTACCGACTGGCCTCCCGGAGGGTGAGGCCCGCGGGCTGAGGCTCCGCCCTTCCTGCCAGCAGGACCGGTTCGTGGGGGTGCGGCCCTGAGGTGGGAGCCGGGGCATCCGTGGGTCCCTGGATCAATAGTGGGGGTGGGGGTGAGCGTCTTCTGGCGGAGGGTGTTTCCTGGCCACCCAGGAGGGCACACGCCCCTCCCTCCACCTCTGGGGCCACTAGTCGAGTTCCAGGGAGAGCTTTGGGAGTTACAGAAAACAGAGGCCCAGCCAACTGTGGGGCCTCTGCCCCCCACTTTTGCAGGCCCCTCCGCGGAGTCAGCCTTTCCATGGAGGATGCGGACAAGGACGCCACCAGATTCACTGCCCACTCTCTGCCCAGTGACCCCCGGCTCTTGGCCACCGTGACCAGCGCATACTTGGGCACACGCGTGTATCATGAGACACTGCATGTGAGCGGTGTGTACAATGGGGCTTTGGGGGATACCCACCGGGCCATTCTGCCCAGTCCCCTCAATGTCCAGCTGGAGGCCCCAGCCGGGACTGGAGAGCAGCTAACCAAGACCTATGTTCTGGACACTAACACAGGTAGCCACTGCCTGCCCTCCGCCCAGCCCTTACCCCAGCCCACCCCCGCCATTTCCAAGCGAGCAGAAGGCCAGAGGTCCCATCCCGGCACCTCCTCACTCAGGATGCCAGCGTCCTGCAAAAGGAGGCTCTGAGCGGCCGCTTTGTGAGGCTTCCAGCCGGCGGGGCTCCCTCACTGAAGGGAGAGGGGGACTTCACTCCCAGCCCAGAAAGGCCGTTGATTTGGACCTGTCCTCGGTGGCCCCAGGGCGGGTGTGAGAATTGCCCCGTCTTCCTCTCCACCCTTTCCCAGGTTCCTTCTTGCACACCCTGGAGGGCCCAAGCTTCCGCGCCTCCCAGCGCATCTATGCCCACCGCACACTGCCTCATGTCCTGGCCTTCAGTGTGTCCATCACCCGCCTGGCCAAGGGGAGCTGGCCGGTCACAGTGCGGCTGCGGTCAGCCTTCTCCCCAGAAAGCCCAGACCTGGACCTGCATCTGGGTCCTGACTTCCAGGGAGCCCGGTGAGGATGGGCAGGGAGCCGGCTAGGTGGCGGAGGAGAGGCTGGTCCCTGAGACACAGCTGCCCTCTTGCAGGTACCTGTGCGGCCGCACGCTCACCCCCGAGCAGCCTGGGGGCGCGCAGCAGGAGGTGCACATGCTGTGGACACCGGTCCCCCCGGCCTTGACCCTCGGAGAAGGGCAGGAGGATGCGACGTGGGAGTTCCTGACGGTGGTGGGTGGCAGCCAGGCTGAGGCCCAGGCCTGCCTCGCAGAGGCCCTGCAGCTGCAGGCAAGGCACGCTCTCTACACGGCCCACGCCCAGGCCTGGGCCCAGCTCTGGGCAGACTGTGGCCTGGATGTGGAAGGGCCACTGGCCCTGCGCCAGGCCCTGCGTGGCGCCCTCTACTACTTGCTCAGCGCCCTGCCCCAGCCCGGGGCCTCGGGATACGTCTGCCATGGCCTCAGCCCCGGGGGCCTCTCCAATGGGAGCCGTGGGGAGTGCTACTGGGGCCACGTCTTCTGGGACCAGGTGCGCGCCACCCCCACCCCCCCTCCACCCGCCAGTCCACGTGCACTGCGGGCCTCTGCTCTGCCCGGTTGGGGCTGCGGCTGGAGAGACACAGGGACGTGACGGGGGGAGGCCTGCTGAGGGCAGCAGAGTCACAGCTGAAGGAGGAGGGGTCAGACCAGAAGGTGCAGAGGCCCAGAGCTACGCAGCTGCAGGACTCCTGGCCCGGGGGAGAGGTACTCCCCTCTGGGGAAGGAGTCACTGTAGAAGGGCTGAGGAGGCCACGCAGACTCTACCTGGGGAAGGGCACGGCCAGCAGTGTGCTCTGGAAACACCCCTGGGGCTGCTGAGGGGAGGGAGGGTGGAGGAAGGTGAGGCAGCCAGGACCAGGTGACCGCGGGGCTCTCCACCCGCTCCCCACACCCAGACTCTGGCCTGAGCCCCAACAGATGCAGTGCCCACCAGGTCTGAGGAGTGTCTTGGTTTGGGGGATGTGGCCATGGGGTTGGCGGGCAGAGCGTCATCGGGGACAGACCTGGGGGCGCACTGGAGGAGGAAGCTGGATGTGGCTGCAGGGAGAGACCAGGGGTTCTTCCATGGCTGTGCTCCAGGACCTCTGGGTGCTCCCGGGTCTCCTGCTGCTCCACCCGGAGGCCGCCAAGGCTCTCCTGCAGTACCGCATCCGGACACTCAGCGGGGCCCTGGACAACGCCCGGAGCCTGGGCTACCAGGTAAGGGGCCCCCAAAGGGCCTGAGGCCCCACAGCCCTCTCAGGCCTTCACCCCTTGCCCCAGGCCCCCTCGGTGCGTGGGACCCGGACGTCTTGGATCCCTCCCCCAGCCTGTACTGCACAAGTGGGAACAACAGCCCGAGGGGCCCTGCAGGGCTTCCCTCGCTGCCCTGCCCCAGGGCAGGGACACAGTGGGCACTCAGAGCCCGCAGGGCCCCACAGCGGCCCCCGCCTCTGTCTGCCCTCCATGGCTGAAGGCTGGCAGCGAAGGGAAAGGAGCGGGCTACCCCTGGCCCCCAGGAACACAGTCATCTGCTCCATCCCCCAACCCCCAGGGAGCCAAGTTTGCCTGGGAGAGCGCGGGCTCTGGCCTGGAGGTCTGCCCTGAAGCCATCTACGGGACCCAGGAGATCCATGTCAACGGGGCTGTGGTGCTGGCCTTCCAGCTGTACTACCACACCACCCAGGTGAGGTGTCACTGTGCCCCCCGGGGCGACTCTCCACGCTGCACGACTGCCTGTCTGGGGCTAGTCCTGTGGAGCATCTCGGAGCCAGGCCTTCACTGCTGGGCGCTCAGAGGGCGAGCCTTGACGAGAAATGCAGTCACCGGTGGGAGCTAGAATCACAGGCGTCATGGCCTCTGACGTGCCCCTTCCCCTCAGGACTTGGAGCTCTTCCGAGAGGCTGGTGGCTGGGATGTGGTCAGGGCCGTGGCTGAGTTTTGGTGCAGCCGCGTAGAGTGGAACCCTGAGGAGGAGAAGTACCACCTGAAGGGTGAGAGCGTGGCCGTCACGGGAGTGTGGGTGACGGGCAAGGGATGTGGAGCGTGGACAGTCACGAGTGGAGGGGCAGGTGGACACGTGTGACCGCCAGCCCCACAGTGGCTACTGGGACAGGGCAGGTCCCTAAGCCCCTCCAAGAAGTACCATCTTGCCCTTCTGTGCCCAGGAGTCATGCCCCCCGATGAGTACCACCCAGGGGTCAACAACTCTGTGTACACCAACGTCTTGGTCCAGAACAGGTCAGACCCCACCCCGCCTCCACTGAGAAGGGGAAGGAGTGTGGTGGCTGCAGCCCGCCTCCCCCTGCCCCCTTCCCCCCACCTCCCCCTGCCCCCTCCCCCCACCTCCCCCTGCCTCACCCCTGCCCCCTCCCCCTGTTCCCTCCCCCACCTCCCCTGCCCCTCCCCCACCTCCCCCTGCCTCACCCCTGCCCCCTCCCCCTGTTCCCTCCCCCACCTCCCCTGCCCCTCCCCCACCTCACCCCTGCCCCCTCCCCCTGCCCCCTCCCCCGTTCCCTCCCCCCGCCTCCCTCTGCCCCTCCCCCTGCTTCACCCCTGCCCCCTCCCCCTGCCCCCACCCCCGCCTCACCCCTGCCCTGCCACCTCTGCTCCTAGCTTGCGCTTTGCTGCTGCCCTGGCCCAGGACCTGGGGCATCCTGTCCCCAACCAGTGGCTGGTGGTGGCTGATAAGATCAAGGTGCCCTTTGACCCGAAACTGAACTTTCACCCTGAGTTTGATGGGTACCAGCCTGGTGAGTGGACTCGAAGCTCTTTCAAGGCCCTTCTGTCCTCCCACAGGACCTTGTGTCCACCTGGACACCCCCTTCCTAACAGAGCAGTCCCCACCCAACCCCCACCCCTTCAGCAGCACCTTGCCCTCCCCCGCCAGGAGAGGAAGTGAAGCAGGCAGATGTTGTGCTCCTGGGGTATCCTGTCCCCTTCCCCCTGAGTCCCCACGTTCGCAGGCAAAACCTGGAGATTTATGAGGCTGTGACGTCCCCCCATGGCCCCGCCATGACCTGGGTAAGGAGACTGCGGGGCGTGGGGTGGTGGTCCTCACAGCACCTTGGCATTGTCCCATTGGCCTCAGTATCCCCTCCCTGTGCTGTGGGCCTCATGCCAGCATGTTCTCTGACCCCAGAGCATGTTTGCGGTGGGCTGGATGGAGCTGAAGGACCCAGGGCGGGCATGGGCCCTCCTGGAGAGGAGCTTCGCCAACGTCACGGAGCCCTTCAAGGTCAGCCTGGCCCCAGCCTGGCCCTCCATGCCCACCATGCCCAGCCCTGCCCTGACCGCCTTGCCCCTGCAGGTGTGGACGGAGAATGCAGACGGGTCGGGTGCTGTGAACTTCCTGACGGGCATGGGGGGCTTCCTGCAGGCGGTGCTCTTCGGGGTCACGGGGTTCAGGTGAGTGCATTGGAAGCGGAGGGTGATTGCCTGCTGCCCCCTGCCCTCCTCACAGAACCTTCCCTTCCCCCCAGGATCACCAGGGCCGGTCTGACTTTCAACCCCATGTGTCCGGTGGGGATCTCTGCAGTGTGTGTCTCTGGCATCTCCTACCAGGGGAGCAGGCTTGACTTCTCCCTCTCTGTGGGCTTCGTGACAGTCGAGGTCACGGCCCAGGCAGGGCCTTGGGCCCCCTCTCTGGAAGCCGAGCTGTGGCCGTCACGTACTCGCCTCCCCCTGCCTCCAGGTAGGCCACCCCCCAGACCCCACCCAAGGCGGCCCCATTGTGTGCCTCGCCCCACGATGCCCCTCTCCCTGCAGGACGGAGAGTCTGTTTTCCCTGCTCAGCGGGTCGGATACAAAGGTCAGGCCTGTAGGCCGCATGCGCTGCCCCACGAACTTCCTGGGAGGCTTTCTGAAGACGTTGAACAGCTGCCCCGAGCCCGCAGGCCCCGCTCTGGGACACCCTTGGGCCCTGAAGCTTCATGAGCCCCTCCCTGCAGATGGCCAGGGTTGCCCCCCCGGCCACGCCCCCCACGGGTGCCCCCACGTGGCTGTACCCGCCCCTTCTCAATGCCCTCCTGGACCCCCACCCGCCTCTATGTGGCAGCCAGGCTCCCTCTGGCCTGAGTTCAAGCCGCTGCCTCTAGCCGAGCCCCCAGTGACCCCCGTGGACAGGCCGCTTCCCTGCTGCTCAGCCCGTCTGCTCCCAGCCCCCTCGTGCCCTTCCTGAGGGGCCAGTTCTGCGAAGAAGACTGAGGCAGGTGCAGGCCTCTCTGGGGAGGACCGCGGGGTGCAGGGCGTGGGGAGGACTTAGGACCTGGGCCGCAGCTTCACCACCAGGGACTGTGTGTCACACGCCTGAGCCCAGGCGCTCCTGGACTGCCGGGGGGCCCAGCACCCTCAGTCCTTGGCTTCTCTTGCCTCTGGGCCACTTCGGTCACATCTGATGGTCTCTGTCACATGCCTTCCTCGAGGAAGGAAGGGGTGTGGGGTGTGGAGCAGGGACCTGCTCTCCCCCCGACCAGCGGGAAAGATGGGGCTGCGGTGCTGAGCCTGCCTGGCCTGGGCACGCGGCCTCGGCCGAGGCTCCACCTGCTGTCTGCTCCGGGCCTGAGCCCCCCAGCTGGCACAGCTGACTTGGGCTCTCGGGTCTTCCAGGGTGGGATGGCGTCTGCTGGGGAAGTAAAGCTCGGTCGGTGCCGGGCAAACTGTGTCTGTGGTGAGGAGCCAACGGGCACCCTCCTGAAAGGGAGGCTCTCGTCAAAAGTCAGGCTTCCCTTCCCTTGCTAGTGTGGAACAAGTAAGTGGGTCCCATCACGTCTGCACCTGCCTCCCTTCCCACCCCACCACCACCCCCTGCGGCCTTCGTCTGGCAAACTGCTGCTCTCCGTTCTCAGTGGAGAATTAGCCCAAGTTCTCCCAAAAGCAGAGACCAGCAGGTGAACTGTGATAAACTGAAGCCCCTGAGGAAGAGAGGACAGGGTGGCGGAGGAGCTGGGGTCACCAGGGCCTGCCTGCGTGCGGCTGCAGGGAGCGTGGCCGAGCTACAGACCAGCTTCCTGAGTGCACGTGGCCTCAGAATGGAGGCAGCGCTTGATGGGGCTCCCCGGGGTGCCTACAGGCTCTCATTCAGCTGCTGGCAGTGCAGCAAAGGCCCAGGAGGTCTGCTGGAGCCAAGCATTTTGGCCACGGATGGTCCCCATGAAGCAGACACTTGGCTTTGCAGCCCTGGAGCCAGATGTGGGCACAGGCATTAGGTGGGGCTGGCAGGCGGCCCTTTGTCCACAGGACTGACATAAGCTGACATTTCCCCAGGCGTGTGTGCCATGCGTGCGTGTGTGCACCCACCTGTGCAGGGGAAGGGCAACCCTCTGAGGGGCCTTAACAGGGTGGCAGCCTGGCTGTGTGCTGTCTGGCTGATCCAGTCCATGGCAGCCCACTGTCTGAACTTGACCCGGTCCCTTCCTGAGGCAGGAAGCATTGCTGGTGACCTTCATCTGTACCTGGCTTAACTGCACATTCTCTGTCCACACCTGGGTGTGGGCTGGACACTCTGCTCCCCTCACCAAATGTGGGGACCAGCTAACCATCCCCTGCTTGGAGACGCGTATGCGACCACACGCAGGCTGACCCCAGCCTCGACCACACGCAGGCTGACCCCAGCCTCGACCACACGCAGGCTGACCCCAGCCTCGACCACACGCAGGCTGACCCCAGCCTCGACCACACGCAGGCTGACCCCAGCCCCCAGCCTCTGTGTCCAGCATGGGTTGTTCCCTCCCTGGGTCAGACCTGGAGCTTAGTGTTGAAACACCGCCTCCATGCTAGTCTGAGCACTGGCCTTGTCCTTGGTCCAGTGTAGGCCCAGCCCAGGAAGGGGCAGAACTCCTCCAGCCCAGGTCCCTCCAGCACAACCTCTGTCTCGGGCTGGCTCAGAGCAGCACACGGTCGGCACGGGGCTGGGGCACCGCTGGCCTGCAGCTGGGACTCATCACTGCTGGCGTGTGGTAGAGACAGCTGGGCCAGCTGTTGGCTGTCACAGGATGGGGGCTACTCCAGGGGCTCCAAATACAGCAGCTCCACAGAGACCTCCACCCCCAGCCCAGGCCGGGTGGGAAGGGGCCATGGGTGGGGTGCTCGAAGCCCTGAGCCACCCTGTGGTTAAGGCCCCTGCAATTAGCCTGCCCTGTCATTGGCCTGGCCACAGCAAGGCCCCAAGGGCCTCGCCCCAGCCACACACAGTGTGCGTGTGTGTTTAGCAACCCCCTTCTCTGCATCTGGTAGGGGGTTGCACAGGAAGGTAAAATAGGGAAGTACTTGTGCCAAAGACACTTAGAAATGTCCTCACCCCAAGTGTCTCCTCTCTGTACAGTTGTTGGGGGTGCTCCTGTGCTGTGTGTGTGATGGGCGTGTGCACGGATGGTGGTGTGACCGTGCCTGTCTGCTTGTGTGTCTTTGTCCAGCCCCCCTGATCTAGGAGGGAGGGAACCCACTGCTGGGACGGAGATCAATCAGAATTAAAGGAATGTGAGGTCAGGAGGACAGCGTGACACAAAGAGGGAGGTCAGCACAGGCCCAGCCACAGACAGGAACGTGCAGGGCAAGGACGGATCTCACTGGCCAGGGAGTCCCCTTAACAGGCGTGCACACACACTGACTCGAGGATGGGCACACACGTGGACTCGGAGACTCACCACACATGTTCTGGAAGAGCGGCCACTAAACCACAGCGTGGCAGAGATCAAAAGCCCAAGTTCCCCAACTTCATTCTAAAATACTCAGGCGCCTCCACCCAGAAGCCGCAAGCTGCCTGGTGCCTGCACGCAGGGGACCGTCGGCACGGCCAAGCCAGCGGGACACAGCGGCCCGCCGCGGACGCTGGGGGCAGCCCGGGGGGCCTTGCTGTGGTGGTCCCGGGGGTGGCTCGCCTCGGGAAGACGCCCTCCCCAGCCCCAGCCAGGAACAGTCCCAGAAGGCATTTTCTGGAACCAGGTCTTTTTAATTGAACAGCCGAGGCTGGTGAGTGGGGAGGAAGGAGCTGGCCTGAGGGCCAGAGGTTAGGGAACTGGGGGCATCGAGCCGAGGGGAAGTCCCTGAGGCCCGAGTGAAAGACCTTCAGAGTCAGTGTTAGATGCCCGGGCTAGGGCGGGGGTAGGCCTCAGCCCTGTAGATGGTCAGGGCTCCAGGGGGCTGGGGTAGAGCCCTGGGGTTGGGGTCCCTGGTCAGGACAGGGACAGGGCCCGGCCTGTCAGTCATAGTCGGCGTCATCGAACTTGGTGCTGAAGAAGGCGGCAGAGCCCTTGGCCAGCCGAGACAGGTGCAGGGCGCCGGTCACCAGCAGCACCAGGAGCAGGACCGGCGGCACCAGCGCCCACATCGTGGCCAGGATGTTGTAGCACTTGGCTTTGGAGCCGAGACGCCGGGCTGCCTCCAGATCTCCAGCCACCTTCTGGTCTCGGGCCTGCGGACCAGCAGCAGGGCCAGGTCTCTACAGGTTCACAGGCACTGCGGGCCCCGCCACCCCCATCCCAGGCAGCCAGAGTCCACACCTTGGGGGACCCATGATGAACCCAAAACCTGGATGGAGGGGAGAGGCCTGAGGGGATACTGTCTGGGCTGGGCTCACTCCCTTCACTGCCCCCAGCTGGACACATGGGCTCGACCTTCCTTGGGGGGCCTTGGGTGGTAAAAGGTTCAGCCTAAGGTGAGGCTGAGGGGAGCCGCTGCACCCTCCCACTCCAGTTAATGGACCCAGTGGCCATCCCAAGCCAGCATCTACCTTCCACAACTCCCGAGGGTAGGGAGTCCTCATTGGTGCTGGGAGGCCGCCACCACAGGAGCTGAAGCTAGGGAGCTGTGCTAACAGGAGCCCCGACGTGTGAAAAGCCCCATTTGAAAGAAGAGACCCCCTTCGGTAAGGCCTGATCTACCCTGGGTTCTTTGGGACAGACTAGACACCGCCCTTCATTTTTATGAACAGCAGTCAGACTCAGAAGCCCTCGTGGGAGGCAGGCCTCCCCCCACCATCAGGCTGGAAGACACCCAGCAGAGTCCTCCTGCATTCCGGCTTGATAAGCAGCCCCCATGAAATGCTCCTGGGCCCCCACGAAGCCCCCCAGGCCCACCTTGATGGAGTAGGCCAGCGCCAGGAAGCCGAGACAGCACAGGTTCAGGTAGAGGGTGCTGAACACGGACCAGATCAAGTGGTCTCGAGGTGGGGGTCGCGGAGCCCCCAGCGTCAGGGCCGTGTGGGCGTTGCCGTCGGCCTTGCGGGGCGTCGGGGCCCGGGGGTCCTCGCGGGGGTACGACGTGTCCATGGGTTCCAGCGCCGTCTCCTCGCTCGGACTCCTGCTTCGAGGGTGGGCGCCCCGCCGCTTATAGCCCTCGCCGCCGCCCGGCTGATCGCCCGCCGCTAAATATAACGACAAATGACAGCCCGCCGAGCGCCGCCCCGCCCGCGAGCCCACCGCCCGCCCCGCAGGGAGCCCCGCCCCTCGGAGAGCTACCCCCTCACCGGGAAACGCTACCCACAGGCTGGCGGGCGGTGGGGAGCCGCCGGAGCCCCTCCTATCCTGGGGTCCAGCTGGGAAGCCCCCATCGAAGGCGGCCGGCCGAGGCACGCAGTGGCTGCGGTCTGCCCACCAGAGCCCCCTCCCCCGCGGACAAAAGCGGGTGGAGGCGCCGAGTCAGGGCCAATGTGGCTGGGTGGCCGCCTTGGCTTCTGCTGTCCTCTGCCCAGATCACCGTCTGATCACCCGTGTCCAGCCTTAGGGATATGACAGTCCCCGTGAGTGCCGGTGGAAGGAAGCAGGCCACATCCAGGTGGAACTGGACAGTGCTAAGGAGAAAACGGAGTGTGGAGAGAGAAAGCCGGGGGTGCGCGTGTTGGAGGGCGGGCCTTGATCTGGCCCTGCTGGTGGAAGCTGCAGGGAGCCCTCCTCCCTCATGGCAGGCAGCTGCCTCTCAGGCTGGCTGCTGCTTCCTCCCCAGTCCAGAGCTGTTTGTGGGGGGTGAGCTTTTTATGTCTTAAGCCTGGTTTCATCTCCCTCCAGACGGCCCAGCAGCATCTGTGTGCCTGCGAATCCCATGTATGTCAAGGGCCAGATTGGATGTAAGAGTTGGACTATAAAGAAAGCTGAGCACCAAAGAATTAATACTTTTAAACTGTGATGTTGGAGAAGACTCTTGAGAGTCCCTTGGACTGCAAGGAGATCAAACCAGTCCATCCTAAAGGAAATCAGTCCGAGTATTCATTGGAAGGACTGATGCTGAAGCTAAAACTCCAATACTTTGGCCACTGGATGCAAAGAGCTGACTCATTGGAAAAGACCCTGATGCTGGGAAAGACTGAATGCAGGAGGAGAAGGGGACGACAGAGGATGAGATGATTGGATGACATCACCGACTCGATGGACATAAGTTTGAGCAAGCTCCAGGAGTTGATGATGGACAGGGAAGCCTGGGGTGCTGCAGTCCATGGGGTCGTAGAGTCGGACACGACTGAGTGACTGAACTGACTGAGATTGATGTAACCAAGTGCCCCCTCCATGGAGGAGGGCTCCTGGGCTCTCCAGCCTGCTCCTGTAAGAGAGACCTCAGGCTCCCAAACCTTCTGTCTGAGTTGGGACTGCTATAGCTAGTGCCCAGACCAGTGACTCATAAATAATAGAAATGCATCTCTCACTTTTCTAAAGGCTTGAAGGTCCAAGATAAGGGTGCCAGCGTGGATGGGCCCTTATTGCAGACAGCCTACTTTCCTCTGCTCCTCACTGGTGGAAGGAGCTGAGGGAGGGATCCACCCTCATGACCTTCTAACCTCCTAATACCATCACTTTAGGATTTCAGTAGGAATTTGGGGGAACACAAGCATTCCCTCCACTGTACCCTCTGCCCAGTCCCCGCCCCTGGCACAGGAGGTGGCCACTGGCCACCTCGCGTGATGGTCCTCTTCTGCACACTTTACCTGCCACTGGAAGAGGTGAGCACTGAGACACATCGTCTTCTTTCTCTCGTCAGAGCCAATTTATCCTCTGCCTATAAATCTTTGAGCAGCCCTTCAAGAAGCTGTATCAGATGTGCCTTAATCTTTGTATTACTCATTTCTTAAAGGAATTTTAATCTATTGGGCTTTAATTATACATCCCTCACCCATCCAGCTCCACCCATCCCCTGCCCCTCACACCGAATCTACTTGGTCCCAATTCCAGAATGGGCAGAATCTCAGCGCCACTGAGGCCAAGTCAAGCGCCCTTCCCCTGGATTAGCGCAGCCGCTCTGCATTCCCTCTACAGCAGCCAGAGTGGGCTTGTTACAGCGTGAAGCACATGTTTCCTTCAACTTCTTTGATTCAGGGAATTTGCTTCCAGGTCCACCTTTTATGTTATATTACCTACTTGGAATATCCCTCATAAATGGCCATTCTGTTCTAGGTGGTTTTAGTAGGACTTTGCCATTTTTGTGATATATACAGCTTCTGAGACAGTTCTTAGATATAAAGTAAACAGTTGGCCGGCAGGTGGCGAGCTCCTTTCTTATATCTAATCTGTGGGTTCTGTCTGAGACAAACAAATACCTCAAAAGGACTTGCTGCTGCAATGCAGATTGTGCGTGATTCGTGGTGTACCTCGATGCTCAGTTTTCTTGGGTTTGATGAGCAATCTGGAGTCAATACAACCAATTCCATAACCAACCTACCCTAACATGTGAGTCCTTAGGTCAGGAGGCCAGTGGTGTAGCAGCTTTTAAATGCTTAATCTGCACTACCAGTTTTTGCTGCTTGTCTTTCTAACTTGTAAATTCTGCATTCCCAGTAGGACTTGCATGAGACCCACTCCAGCTTAAACTGGAAGTAACTCATTTCAAGATCCAGTTCGGTTTTTCAATGAGACCCAGCCTGACTCCGGATGGTAAACACCAACAGTTCCTAACGTGGAGTCTGAGGACTGGGAGAGGATTGGACCAGCAGAACTCCACACGTGAATAGTGCAGCAGGGGGCCCCACACCGACCGGAAACTGTGCGTTGGGACTCACAGTTCCCACATAGGTGCTGAGACAGATTTGGGGGGCTGGGGTTTTACATCCAAAATAGGGAACTCTGAAAACTGCGGCTTGGGGGACCCTCCCAGTGAGAGATTGGTTGCCCAGTGCAACCAAGGCAAGGCTGTGGGTGCCCAAGGGGTGGGGGTGGGGGGTCTCTGTCTCCATTGTCCCAAGACGTCCTCCTTCCCAGCCTCCTTAGAAAAGTTATATCCTTCACACTCAGATAAATTCAGATCTCGAATCTGGTCCAGATAACAGAAAGGCGCTGAAAGGACACTGCCCCCTGCTGGGTGAGTGGCCAGCGAAGGGGCTAGAGCGGAGGGAGGGCGAGCCCCGGGGCTCCTGGGGAGGCTGAGAGTCTGGGAGGAAGAGATGGAGGCCCAGGCCGGGGGGCCCACCGGGCACTGGCCTGCTCAGGCCCCAGGGGATGGGCGGAAAGGACGGGCACTGCGGCCCAGCAGGGGGGCCCCTGAGTCACGGCCCCTGGCTGTCACCTGGACCCTCACCACCTCTTCTCCCCTAGTCTAGGGACCGGAAGATGGTGGCCAATACCACCGGGGCCCAGAGCCATGCCCCACCCCCAGTGCCTGGACATCTGCACCCTGGGCCTGGGCTTCCTGACCATCAGGCTGATTGTTCTTGTGTGTGCAGACCTGACCGCCACCAGAGGACTTTATAGTTTGTGCAGGATAGCAGAGGCTATTGCCCATGACAGGCACCCCACGAGCTCCCCTGTCCACTGCTGGTCTGCACCTGGGGCTATGGCCCTGCCCTTGTCCCCACCCTTTTATAAAGCAGTTTATACCTGAATATTTGTTGGAAGGACTGATGCTGAAGCTGAAGCTCTAATACTTTGGCCACCTAATGTAAAGAGCCGATTCATTGGAAAAGACCCAGATGCTGTGAAAGATTGAGCGCAGGAGGAGAAGGGGGCAATAGAGGATGAGATGGTTGGATGGCATCACTGACTCAATAGCCATGAGTTTGAGGGAGATAGTGAAGGACAGGGAAGTCTGGCGTGCTGCAGTTCATGGGGTCGCAGAGAGTTGGACATGACTTGGGAACTAAACAATACCTGTCAACAATTGAATTCAACATGCGTGCTAAGTCACTTTAGGTGTGTCTGACTCTGTGCGACCCTATGGAACTAGCATCACCTGGGGATGCTCTCTTCTTACCTAGAGCAGACAGGAGGCTCCTTCCCCCAGGATCCTGCTGGCCAAATGCTCCACCCTTGGGAACTTCAGCTACGCACAGGGCTGGCAGAGCAGCCAAGGAGAGAAAGGCTTTTATGCTCAGTGGCTCAGTCATGTCCAACTGTCTGTGACTGCATGGACTCTAGCCCACCATGCTCCTCTGTCCATGGGATGCTCCAGGCAAAAGTACTGGAGTGGGTTGCCATTTCATCCTCCAGGGGATCTTCCCGACTGGGATCAAACTCTCGTCTCCTGCATTGGCAGGCAGATTCTTTACCACCAAGCCACAGAGGAAGCCCCAGAATGGTAGCAAATCTGAAATTTGTTTTGAAAACTCAACATGGCTAATTATAGGGCTTCCCTGGTGGCTCAAGATGGCTCAAGGAGACCTGGGTTCGATCCCTGGGTCAGGAAGATCCCCTGAAGAAGATAATGGCAACCCACTCCAGTATGCTTGCCTGGAGAATTCCATGGACAGAGGAGCCTGGCGGGTTGCAGCCCATGGGGTCACAAAGAATTGGACATGATTGAGTGACTAACACCTTGACTTTGATGGCTAAACTATATGACCCAAAACATTTAACCTACTCCTGTGTATCATATTCATGTTCCAAATACAAATTAATCCTATCCAGCATTGGAATTGGCACATGTCAGTTCTACTGCAAGACAGATGGGAGACAGTAAAATGACAATGAAATCATATTAAAGAGACGGAAAATAACTGAATATCTAGATATAGTCAGAATCTCTTTTCTAAAGTCCTAGAAGAAAGTTTTACTGTTCTGCCTGATTTTCTCTAATGGGTCTAGGCATTGCGATGCCATCTCACTTTGGATGTAACTGTGAAGTAATCTATTAACTGCACCTACAAAAAACAGGAAACAAACAGAGATCATTCTGTCATTTTTGAGATTGCATCCAAGTATGCATTTCGGACTCTTGTTGACCATGATGGCCACTCCATTTCTTCTAAGGGATTCCTGCCCACAGTAGTAGATATAATGGTCATCTGAGTTAAATTCACCCATTCCAGCCCATCTTAGTTCGCTGATTCCTAGAATGTCAACGTTCACTCTTGCCATCTCTTGTTTGACCACTTCCAATTTGCTTGATTCATGGACCTAACATTCCAGGTTCCTATGCAATATTGCTCTTTACAGCGTCAGACCTTGCTTCTATCACCAGTCACATCCACAACTGGGTATTGTTTTTGCTTTGGCTCCATCCCTTCATTCTTTCTGCAGCTATTTCTCCACTGATCTCCAGTAGCATATTGGGCACCTACCGACCTGGGGAGTTCCTCTTTCAGTGTCCTGTCTTTTTGCCTTTTTGTACCGTTCATGGGCTTCTCAAGGCAAGAATCCTGAGTGGTTTGCCATTCCCTTCTCCCGTGGACCACATCTGTCAGACCTCTCCACCATGACCCGTCTGTCTTGGGTGGCCCCACACGGCAGGGCTTAGTTTCATTGAGTTAGACAAGCTGTGGTCCGTGTGACAGATTGGCTAGTTGTCTGTGATTGTGGTTTTCAGTCTGTCTGCCCTCTGATCCCCTCTCTGTTCGTTTCCAAGGCAAACCATTCAATATCACAGTAATCCAAGTCTATGCCCTGACCAGTAATGCTGAAGAAGCTGAAGTTGAACGATTCTATGAAGACCTACAAGACCTTTTAGAACTAACACCCAAAAAAGATGTCCTTTTCATTATAGGGGACTGGAATGCAAAAGTAGGAAGTCAGGAAACACCTGGAGTAACAGGCAAATTTGGCCTTGGAGTACAAAATGAAGCAGGGCAAAGGCTAATAGAGTTTTCCCAAGAGAACACACTGGTCATAGCAAACATCTTCCTCCAACAACACAAGAGAAGACTCTACACGTGGACATCACCAGATGGTCAACACCGAAATCAGATTGATTATGTTCTTTGCACCCAAAGATGGAGACGCTCTATACAGTCAGCAAAAACAAGACCAGGAGCTGACTGTGGCTCAGATCATGAACTCCTTATTGCCAAATTCAGACTTAAATTGAAGAAAGTAGGGAAAAACCACTAGACCATTCAGGTATGACCTAAATCAAATCCCTTATGATTTATACAGTGGGAATGAGAAATAGATTTAAGGGACTAGATTTGATAGACAGAGTGCCTGATGAACTATGGACGGAGGTTCATGACATTGTACAGGAGACAAGGATCAAGACCATCCCCATGGAAAAGAAATGCAAAAAGGCAAAATGGCTGTCTGGGGAGGCCTTACAAATAGCTGCAAAAAGAAAAGAAGTGAAAAGCAAAGGAGAAAAGAAAAGATATTCCCATCTGAATGCAGAGTTCCAAAGAATAGCAAGGAGAGATAAAAAAGCCTTCCTCAGTGATCAATGCAAAGAAATAGAGGAAAACAACAGAATAGGAAAGACTAGAGATACCAAGGGAACACTTCATGCAAAGATGGGCACAATAAAGGACAGAAATGGTATGGACCTAACAGAAGCAGAAGATTTTAAGAAGATATGGCAAGAATACACAGAAGAACTGTACAAAAAAGATCTTCACGACCCAGATAATCACGATGGTGTGATTACTCACCTAAAGCTAGACATCCTGGAAGGTGAAGTCAAGTGGGCCTTAGAAAGCATCACTACGAACAAAGCTAGTGGAGGTGATGGAATTCCAGTTGAGGTATTTCAAATCCTGAAAGATGGTGCTATGAAAGTTCTCCACTCAATATGCCAGCAAATTTGGAAAACTCAGCAGTGGCCACAGGACTGGAACAGGTCAGTTTTCATTCCAATCCCAAAGAAAGGCAATGCCAAAGAATGCTCAAACTACCACACAATTGCACTCATCTCACACACTAGTAAAGTAATTCTCAAAATTCTCCAAGCCACGCTTCAGCAATACATGAACCATGAACTTCAGATGTTGAAGTTGGTTTTAAAAAGGCAGAGGAACCAGAGATCAAATTGCCAACATCTGCTGGATCATCAAAAAAACAAGAGTGTTCCAGAAAAAACATCTACTTCTGCTTTATTGACTATGCCAAAGCCTTTGACTGTGTGGATCACAATAAACTGTGGAAGATTCTGAAAGAGATGGGAATACCAGACCACCTGACCTGCCTCTTGAGAAACCTGTATGCAGGTCAGGAAGCAACAGTTAGAACTGGACATGGAACAACAGAATGGCTCCAAATAGGAGAAGGAGTACGTCAAGGCTGTATATTGTCACCCTGCTTATTTAACTTATATGCAGAGTACATCATGAGAAACGCTGGTCTGGCAGAAGCACAAGCTGAAATCAAGATTTCCAGGAGAAATATCAATAACCTCAGATATGCAGATAACACCACCCTTATGGCAGAAAGTGAAGAGGAACTAAAAAGCCTCTTGATGAAAATGAAGGAGGAGAGTAGGAAAGTTGGCTTAAAGCTCAACATTCAGAAAACTAAGATCATGGCTTCTGGTCCCATCACTTCATGGGAAATAAATGGGGAAACAGTGGAAACAGTGTCAGACTTTATTTTTGGGGGGCTCCAAAATCACTGCAGATGGTGATTGCAGCCATGAAATTAAAAAATGCTTACTCCTTGGAAGGAAAGTTATGACCAACCTAGATAGCATATTTAAAAGCAGAGACATTACTTTGCAAACAAAGGTCCGTCTAGTCAAGGCTATGGTTTTTCCTGTGGTCATGTATGGATGTGAGAGTTGGACTGTGAAGAAGGCTGAGCGCCAAAGAATTGATGCTTTTGAACCGTGGTGTTGGGGAAGACTCTTGAGAGTCCCTTGGACTGCAATGAGATCCAACCAGTCCATTCTGAGGGAGATCAGCCCTGGGATTTCTTTGGAAGGAATGATGCTAAAGCTGAAACTCCAGTACTTTGGCCACCTCATGTGAAGAGTTGACTCATTGGAAAAGACTCTGATGCTGGGAGGGATTGGGGGCAGAAGGAGAAGGGGAAGACAGAGGATGAGATGGCTGGATGGCATCACTGACTCGATGGACGTGAGTCTGAGTGAACTCCGGGAGTTGGTGATGGACAGGGAGGCCTGGTGTGCTGCGATTCATGGGGTTACGAAGGTCGGACACGACTGAGCGATTGAGGTGAACTGAACACAAAACTGGAAAACACTGTCTATAAAGAGGACTCTAAACGTGGACTTGTGATGTGCAGTATGTTTTTTCTTGCTTCATCCCTGCCAGAAAGATGAAAGTGAATCTCTAATTATGGCAAAATGTAGCTTCCCTCATGGAGAAGGCAATGGCACCCCACTCCAGTACTCTTGCCTGGAAAATCCCATGGACGGAGGAGCCTGGTAGGCTGCAGTCCATGGGGTCGGTAAGAGTCGGACACAACTCAGGGGCTTCACTTTCACTTCTCACTTTCACGCATTGGAGAAGGAAATGGCAACCCACTCCAGTGTTCTTGCCTGGAGAATCCCAGGGACAGGGGAGGCTGGTGGGCTGCCGTCTATGGGGTCGCACAGAATCAGACAGGACTGAAGTGACTTAGCAACAGCAGCAGCTTTCCTTATCAGCCACACACCCTTGGGCTGACATTCAGACTAAAGAATTCTTCACATCATATGAAATTGGAGTAATAGCTATAAAATATATCAAACACCGAAAGCTGCCTAAAACACTGTTGTTTATTCTGAATGAGAAGGAACAGTGTAAAAATCAATTGTTACCAAACTTACCTAGAGGGATCTTTAAAATAAGTCAAATGAGTACTATTCACCCTTCAGAAGGAAGGGAATTCATGCTACATTGTGGATGGACCTTAAGGACATGATGCTCAGTGGAATAAGCCAGTCACCAAACAACATACCCTGTCTGACTCCACTCAAAAAAGGACCTTGCAGGCGTCAGATTCACTGACACAGGAAGTAGACGGTGGGGCAGGGGCTGCAGGAGGGCAGTGGAGGGGAGTGAGTGTTTCCAGGGACGGCGTGTCCCTTTGGGAGGGTGGGCAAGTCGTGGAGGCGGATGGAACTGGTGGCTGCACCACAGTGTGGATATGCTAATGCCCCTGAGCTGCACTTGGGCATGGCTAAGACGGTAAATGTTATGTGTGTTTTACCACAGTTAAGAAAAAGACAAAGTCTCATGTCAATAATCTGATTAATGATTAGCTCAAGTGTTCTCCCCAGATTGGAAACCAGGCCTCTGTTTAGCCGGAAGGGCTGCCGGCAGGACCTTGGCAGTAGCATGCCACCCAGGCAGAATTGGGGCCATAAAGTCATATGAAGCCTCAGGCATCTGTTCCACCCAACAAGGTCCCAGACAATCCAACCAATTTAGAAACAACAGGAAATAGAAAGTGTGAGAAATAAAAACTAACCCAGAATGGGAGTGCCCACTGAAATCCACTGGCATCTCAGACTATAAAACAGAAAACTTGTTTCTCAACCTTTCCCTCTACATTCAGCACATCGATCTCCCTACACAAGACATGCTCAAGGAGGAGAACGAGCTGGCCGTGCTGGGGGCGCCCCAGAGCCAGGCGCCCGTGACGACCACGGTGATCAACATCCCCAGGGAGACCGCCGTGCCCGACCACATCGTGTGGTCCCTGTTCAACACCGTCTTCCTGAACTGGTGCTGCCTGGGCTTCGTGGCATTCGCCTACTCTGTGAAGGTGGGTGGGCACCCGGGGCGTCTCCACGGAAGTGTGTGTGAGCCTGGAGAGGCCCTGCCCAGACGGCACGTGCATGGGGAGCCCCCGTGTGTACGGGTCTGTGTGCACGCTCTTTCGTGTGTGTGTTGTGTGTGTGTGAGAGTGTGGCCTGGGGGATCGTTCCCAGGGAGACTCATGGCGAGGCTGCCTGGGTTCACATGGGGTGGAGCTGGGGGTCTGTGTCTCTCGCACCCCAAGACGGCCTCCTTCCCAGCCTCATCAGGGAAGGCGCAGCCTTCACACTCAGCTTCAGAACACGAGTCTGGTCCGGAAACGAGGAAGGTGCTGCAAGGACCCTGACCCCTGGTGTGTGAGTGGCCGGTGAAGGGGCCTGAGAGGACGGGAGGCTGAGCCCTGGGGCTCCTGGAGAGGCTGACTCTCTGTGAGGACGCAGACAGAGGCCCCAAGAGGGGAGGGTATCACCGGCCACTGTCCTGTCCAGACTCCAGGGAACGAGCCATCGGGTGACTGGGAGCAGCAGGGGAGGGCCTGAGCCACAGCGCCCGGCGGTCACCTGGACCCTCACCACCTCTCCTCCTCCAGTCTAGGGACCGGAAGATGGTCGGCGACATCACTGGGGCCCAGAGCTACGCCTCTACCGCCAAGTGCCTGAACATCTGGGCCCTGGTCCTGGGCATCTTTCTGACCATCGGGTTGATTGTTCTTCTCGTTTTTGTCTACCTGGAAACCTACCAGATGGCTTTGAGGATGACGAAAAATAGAGGCTACTAGCCGCTGTCCATGGAGGCGGTCCAGGGCCTCCACCTTCCTTGGTGGCTTTGCACCCGAGGCATGAGCCTGCCGCGCCCCCAAGCCATAGGCAGCAGTTTATAGACACAGATTGTCAACCACTGAATCAATAAAGCACCCTTGTCTGTGAAGCTGCTGTGATGTCTCCTGCGGAGGGGACACTGCTACGACCCTGGCGGCCTCTGGGGAGCCCACAGCAGTCAGCTGGGGGCTGACTGAGAAGGCCAGAACAGAGCTGGTGACCCCACCGCGGTCAACAGGAACCCCTAGAGGAAAGACCCCTTCGTCCCCTCAAAACCAGCGGGCCCTGCTGGGTGGAAGAGTCTCGCAGACACTGGGGACCTGGGACATTGTTGTGAGCCTGGGATGCAGACGGGGAGATGGGGCCGCTCCTAGCCCAATGCGAAGAGACACCCGGGCAGGTATTCCTGTCTCTGACGCCCCAGGGGGAGTGGGTGGGGGGCCGCACCCCAGCTGCTGAGCCACTGTGCCCTGCACAGGGTGTCCGGGGTGTCACCCCGAGAGGCTGGAGGAGTCCCGGCAGCCACAGGCTGCGCTGGGAAGTGACCCCGTCCACACGCCCTTTGGGGACCCAGGCTCTCCTGGGCTCACTCAGGGCCCAGGGCCAGTCCTGTCCAGCTCTCACTGAAGTCAGCAGCTCTTCACAGTGGGTTCCCCTCCTCCTGGCACTCAGAGGAGATGGACGCCCCATCCCCACTGGGCCCTACTTGGATCCTCCCTGGAGGACCGGTGGCTCAGATGAGGTTGCCCACTCTCTCTTGGGTCCCACATGAGAGCAGGAGGGCTCAGCCTCAGGGACGCTGAGTCCTGCGGAAGGAGAGGCTGGCAGACTGCCTCTCTGAGTCCAGGAAGGACTGTCTCCCAGGCAGGGACGGGGGGACAGATGTGTGACCCTGACCCCTGGCCTGTTAACCCCAACCCCGGCAGGCCCTAGGGGGTCCCCACATTCTCTCAGGCGGGCAGCAGTCGCCAGGGCTGGTGGCACTGAGTGTAGCCCGCCTGAGCTTCACCGATTTGCGGTGAGGGTCCTGCTAGGTGGGAGCCCCCGTGCAGGCCGCAAAGGCCCGTGTCCCGGACCTTCTGAAAATCACAGGAGGCCCGAGGCATCAGGCAGGGGAAACCGAGGGCCCTTCCCTCGACGGCCCCGGGTGCTGACGGCCGGGCCGTGAGCAGCTGTGGTCCTCGGAGCCACAGCCCGGCCTGGTTCCCAGCGGACGGTCCCGTGTCCCCTGTCAGCTGTGGGTGACCTGGGCTGGGGTGAGTTGGGGGAGCGGAGGACAGAGCGGGAGGTGGGAGCCCTGGGCCAGGGTGACGTGGGGGTCGGCAGCGGGGCAGGAGCCTGTGGGGAGAAGGCTCTGCCTCTGCTTTGCCTGGACTGGGCCTCGAGGAATTCAGAAGGCACGGCTCCTTAAGACGCCGGGTGTGGTCCCAGCTGGGGGAGGGCAGAGCAGGGCAGATGAGTCCCGGGTGGGGGTGGGCAGGCGGGCTGGTGTGCCCCTGGCCTCGCCCCTGGCTCCCTTCCTGTCGCTGCTGGTGCGGGAAGATTCTGCCTCCCCAGCCCACCCAGTGGGATCTGCGCGCTGGACAGCGCCCCTGCCGACTCCAGGGCTTTGCGGGCTACTGGCTCTTCCCACCCTGGAGGCAGTCCTTCTCGACCCCGAGGGACGTGCCTGCCAGCCGTCCCTCCTCCAGGACTCCCTTCCTTGGTGCTGCCCCTCCCCGCTCACGGGTGTCAGACCCACAGGGAGAGGGGCTCCCTCCTGGCCCACCCTGGGATCCCAGCCTCCCCGCAGCCTCTCCAAGTCAGGGGGCTGGCGTAGGGACAGATTGGGGGGGAGGGGGCACCCACATGAGGAGTCAGGGGACGAGGGGTGGCTCCGCTGCCCCTCCACACGCCCCAGCCCAGCTGGCAGTGGGCGGGTCTGCCCTGCCCCTCGAGTGCCCCAGTGTCTGGAGGCCACGGCAGAAGCAGGGATGGGGCTGATGTCGAGGGCGGGGCAGGGCAGGGGCCTCTCCTCTAGCTGAGCAGCACGGGGCTCTCTCTGCAGTGGTGGACGCTGTGCTCCTGTTGCCTTTCCGGCAGAGGGGGCCTGCGGGGCCGTGTGAAGGACAGTGACGAGAGGGACGTGCTGCAGGGTGTGAGGGAGCTGGGCGCCAGGAGAGCCCGCACTGACCAGCGTCAGCGTGTGGGACAGTGCGGGGTGGGAGGAGGTGGGCTCGGGCTCACGTCCAGGCTGGACTCTCGAGGGCCCCCTCCCCAGGTCAAACCACAGCGCCCTCACACACAAACCCTCCTTTTATTTCACGGGGGCAGGTGCCTGGATAGGCTGCGGGGAAAGGGGCGACTGCCTCGGGCTGTGGGCAGGCCTAGTGGCCTCCGTAGTTCTGCATGAGCTCCGAGACTGCCTGAACGATCATCAGGGAGCCGGTGGACACGAGGACGATGAGGACGACAGTCAGAAGGATGCCCAGGACCAGGGAGCAGATGTTCAGGCATTTGGCGGTGGAGGCGTAGCTCTGGGCCCCAGTGATGTCGCCGACCATCTTCCGGTCCCTAGACTGGAGGAGGAGAGGTGGTGAGGGTCCAGGTGACCGCCGGGCCTGTGGCTCAGGCCCTCCCCCGCTGGTCCCCACTGCCCGTTCTTCCCAGCGGGGACCCACGCCCGCCTGTCCCCTGGAGTCTGAGCGCGACAGTGGCCGGTGAGCGCTCCTCCCCTCCTGGGGTCTCCATCTGCTTTCCCGCAGACAGTCAGCCTCTCCAGGAGGCCCAGGGCTCTCCCATCCTTTCTCTGGCCCCTCACTGGCCCCTCACCCACCAGGGGACAAAAGGCTGACCCTGGTCATCCCCACGCACCCCTGCAGCCTCATCATGACCTGCACGTGTACACACACACACACACACACACACACACACACAACATGCAGCAGAACAACACACACGGGGGCTCCCAACCCCACGTGCCGTCTGGGCAGGGCCTCTCCAGGCTCCCAGACACTTCCGTGGAGACGCCCCGGGTGCCCACCCACCTTCACAGAGTAGGCGAATGCCACGAAGCCCAGGCAGCACCAGTTCATGAAGATGGTGTTGAACAGGGACCACACGATGTGGTCGGGCACGGCGGTGTCGCTGCGGATGTTGATCACCGTGGTCGTCACGGGCGCCTGGCTCTGGGGCGCCCCCAGCACGGCCACCTCGTGCTCCTCCTTGAGCACCTCATAGGCTGGGGGCACTGCCCCGTGGGCCCCAGTGAGTAAGAGCTGGGATGTGCGGTTCATGGTGGGGACGGAGCAACTGCAGTCCAGATGAGCAACTGCGGTCCAGATGCCACCACACACTTGGGGGGCCCTCCTTTACCCAGGAGTTTCGATTTCTCCTAAGTTTCCTTTTCCTGGGCCGGTTTCGTTTCGTAAGTGGAAATGGGCTGGGCTTAGGAGGTGGGGTGGACCACTGAGTGTCAGGTTACACCAGAGTCAGTGGGAGGGAGGCTCCTTTCCCAGAGGCTGGAAGGGGCTGGAGGTTTCCTTCCACCCTCCCAGGTTTTTGGCTGGGACTCCCCTCTGTCATAATAAAAAGACCGTTTAACAGGAGGAAAATAACAGTTTACCAACCCGTATACCTCCTGTCTATGAGAGGGACCCAGAAAAGCTCAGCAACTTCCCCAAATGCTGAAGTCAGCACCTAAATGCCATCTGAGCTCAAGATGAGAGGCTGCGGTGGGCAGGAGAGGCCTCCTTGGGGAGGTTACCCCGAAAAGCACAGAAACAAGGGTGGTTTCCTGCAGAGGTCATCCTTGCCGCCTCCACCCATGAAAGTTTCCAGGAAATGCGGTCGCCCCCTGGTCGCTCAGTCGTGCCCGACTCTTCGTGACCCCACGGACTGCAGCCCACCAGGCTCCTCTGTCCATGAGATTTTCCAGGCAAGGATACTGGAGTGGGTTGCCATTTCCTTCTCCAGGGGATCTTCCCAACCCAGGGATCGAACCTGGGTCTCCTGCACTGCAGGCAGACTCTTTACCAACTGAGCTAAATGGAAGCCCCCTGATACAATAGGGTCACCCTTACAGGGAGGTTTGCCTGGTTCATTAAATGTCTCTCGTAGGCTGACTTCTACTCAGCCTCAGAATTAAAAATAACCAGTTAAAATAATCCATGTACCAAAGAGGCTTGTTTGGGGTTATGAATTCTACTTCCCTTAACACCCGAGTCAGGCCCTGTGTTAGCCACACCCCCTTCCCTATTTAGGGATGTGGTCTGGGGACCCTTCCCCAGCCTGGGGGTCTCAGGCCCAAGCCTGCTGCCGCGCCCACTGTCCCCACTTGGGCCCCTGCCAGGCCCCACTCAGCCTCACCCCCAGGCCCAGAGGAGCCCCGCCCCCCACCGCCAGCCCCCCAGCCGCACAGGCCTCCCCTCTGAGGGGCACTGGTCCCCCAGTCCTGAGTCCCCGCTCCAGGCGGGGTTTGGGTCCTTCCTGGTTGCAGGTCAGCACCCAGCAGCCCGTGTGGCCTGCCCCCCCTTCATTTCTCATGGGACCTGGGGTGGCTCCAGAGGGAGCCGGCGTGCTGGCAGGACAGTTCCTGGGCTTGGGGCTGTGCCCCCTCCTTAGGGACAGGGTGGGTTGGCTCTGTGGCCAGGCCTCCGCTCTCTTCAGACTTCTTGAAAAGAGCCAGTCATTTTACCAGCAAAAACGTTTACACACAGGAATAACAGATAACTGCAATTCAGGACAAGAAAGTCATAGTAAAAACTGTAAACACATTCGGGAAACAAAGGGGAAGATGTTACTCTGTAGAGAAAAAGGAAGCGGTTGAAGGGGCCGCTATGAGCAAAGTCCATCAGAGAGACGCGGCGAGTAGGGTGCTGGCGGTTTCTGTGGCTGAGCTGCAAGGACTCTCGTCGGCCAGAGTTGTTGTTGGCGTGCGGAAGCACCCCCTTCTCCTCTGGGTTCTCTTGGCTGGTCTAAGAATTAAGTTGTCATAAGACAATTAGGACAGAATCACACAGAAGTTTAGCAACATGTACACATGGGAGAGACCCAGGAGAACTGAATCACCATCGAAATGGCCAAGACCCTCACCTTAAACACCATCTTCAACTAAAGACAAGGGAAGATGCTGGGGTAGGCTTTCATGACTTGAAGGGGGAAACTGACCTGGAAATAGAAAAGCAAATGTTTGGGAAGCAAATGTTCACTGGGCCAGGCAGGGACACAGACTGGACTCTGATCTCCAACAAACCCTTTATCCAAATTATTTCAGGCTGTTATGGGAGGCAACAATAAAAGCTTCCCAAATCTTCTGTTTCATTTTCTTTTTTTAAAATCAGCCTAAATTAATCCTTATGCCAAAGAGAAACATTTGGGATAGTAAATTTTGCTCCTCTCCAGTGGGCACTATCATTACAGAATGTTACAAGAAAACCAGAACCAACCTTTCGGCCAACCCAGTATGTCCTTGTGAAAGCCCCCAGCTCTCCTCGGGCTGTGCACAGGCTTCTCGTCACGTTTTCTTTGAGCCAGGGGAAAAACTCTCCAGCAAACCTGGAACCATGTGTGCCTCCTGGAAGTTTCTGGTTAAGGTGTTACGGAGGCTCGATGACCAACAAGAGGCCTCTGATCCCTCATGAGGAGAAAGCAGAAGGTAAACGCAGCAAGCGCACACCGCCCTTTACCCTCCAGCTGCCAGCAAAGGCTTTGCCCAAGCACAGACGCCGCTGCCAACTGTCACCTTGTGAGGGGCACTGAGGGGTGCTCGTGAGCTGTAGCTTCTGCAGACCCTCGGGTCAGAAGAGAGGCGTCAGCATCAATCAACCAAGGCTACCTCAAATTATGGGTGTCCCAAAGCTGACAAATAGCCCGATTTACATGGATTGCCCTTCAGTTATCTTACAGATCTTGTTTTTCCATCCAGAGTTGGATTGCTTTGAAGCAAGGAATGGGGCATGGAATTAATTAAGGAATCTGAGCCCAAGTTGGAGTTGGGACAGGCCTGCAGGCTAAGCTTTCTCGCCCTCAGTGCATCAGTGGTGACCCCAAACAGGAAGGCATGTCCCTCTACACCTCGAACAGGAAGACGTCTCCCCTTCCCACCGGCAGGAGGAAGCAGGGTTCTCTCTGCCGCCCCCCACCCCACCAACAGCCCAGCCAGAGACCTCAGAGGCCCAGCCCCCGGAAACCTCGTTACTTTGCACCGCGGCTCCTCCAATGGACTCTGGTCATCCCCGCCCCTCCCATCTCCCCCTTCTCCCTCTGTCCAGGTTCTCTGGGTTTCCGTGTGTCCCACCATGGTTCACATATCCTGAGTTGCATTTCCTCTGCTATTCCTGAGTAAACCTGTCTCTGCTGGTGCTGACTGGGAAAAAAGGCACAAACTAAATGTTGAGAATTATGTTTTATTTGGCAGACGAAACTGAGGCCTTAAGCCTGGGAGAAAGCCTCTCTGAAGATAAGGGAGGAGCCAGGACATAGAGGAGTTTTGCAACAAAAGCCAAGTAGTCAGAACATCAAAAGATTACTGTTACTTAAAGAAAAAGCAGACATCTTAAGTGATGATTTAGTGCTGTTCTATGAGTGGGAAGATGCAAGTGTCTGGGCTCACTGGAATCATTCCTCTGGCTGCACCTCAGCTCTCTGGGGCAGGGTCCCGCGCTTCCCCATCCAGAGTCCCCTCAGAAGGGCGGCTGTGGTGGCCAAGGGCTTGTCCACAAATCCTTGTTTACTGCTGTGGCAGGCGGCATTCTATGCCTGCAAGCTTCTCCTGCACTTTCAATTCTTGACCTAGAGTACGCTGTGTAGTTCATATTTATTGAATTCCAATATTCATTAGTTTTGTAAGTTTTTCTTGGGCAATAAAAGTACCCTAGAAACTATAAACCATGTTACCTGCCTCATGGACACCTGCCTGTTTGACCCATCTGGGTCTTGGGCAGACTAGGGATCGAAATGCAAGTGTGGTGGGGAGGCCGCCCTGCACGCCCTGGGCCCTGAGGCGGTCAGTGTCTGGTCGTCACCCCCGGGCCCTGAGGCGGTCAATGTCCGGTCGTCTCCCACGATGGTGGTCAGTGTCCGGTCCTCTCCCCCGGGCCCTGAGGCGGTCAGTGTCTGGTCGTCTCCCACGATGGCGGTCAGTGTCTGGTCGTCTCCCACGATGGCGGTCAGTGTCTGGTCGTCTCCCACGATGGGGTTGGTGGAGGTTTTCCTCCCTGCTGGGCCAATTCCAGAGTCCCCCCAGCCAGCCCCACGGCGTGGCTCTTACCCCGAAGCCGCTGACCCCACGTAAGGACAGTCCAGCGCCACCCGATTCCGTGTCTATCGCGCCTCGAGGTAGGGGGGTGACTGCTGGGGTGGGGCCACCCGTTGCCCGGTGGCCACACTGAGAGCTAGACTTGGGTCCGGGCCCCGCGTGAAGTCACGGTTGGCGCCACGCTGCCCTCTGTCATCTGTCGTTGCTTTTGTCGTTCTGTGGCTCTTTACCTTCACTTTGTGCGCTAAGTAACTCAGTCGTGTTCAGCTCTTTGTGACCCTGTGGCCTGTAGCCCTCCAGGCTCCGCTGCCCGTGGAATTTCCCAGGCAAGAACTGGAGTAGGTAGCCATTCCCTTCTCCAGGGGATCTTCCTGACCCAGAGATCGAACCCAGGTCTCCTGCACTGCAAGCAGATTCTTTACCCTCTGAGCCACCAGGGATTGTCTTTGTACTTTTTAGCTGGTGTCTATCTTCACTGATACATGCAAAACTTATCTGCTCAATTTTTAACACCAGAGGCACTGAGAAGCTCATACAGTAGACATGAGGCCACATGTCCCAGAGCTGCAGCCAGTTCCTGCCCACATCCGGGGCTGGCCTCTCCACCACCAGGAACATGTGCCAGCTGTGGAAAACCACACAGAAAAATAGTGGGGTGGAGAATTCTCGAAGCCCATCTCTCCACAAAGGCAGGAAAAATTTTGCAAAAAATTTCAGAATCAACATTTTCAGCCTCTGAAAGTAGAGAAAGTCTTGCAGAAATCAGAGGAGTGCTTAATCAAGAAAAAATAGTGTACTTTCAGCACAGGGCTGTGTGGCATTTTAACTTACCCTGGTTCCATCCCTCATGTCTAAGCTCTGTGGCAGCCTCGCAGACAGCAACCTGTAATCTATTTCAGACTCTCGCCACAGTCTGAAGAGGCGGGGGCACTTCCTAACTCATTCTCTGAGGCCAGAATCACCCAGACACCAAAGTCAGAGAGAGAGACTGAAAGAGAAACAAAGACCAATATCCCTTATGAGCATAGGTTTAAAATCCTCGTCAAGTTCTAGCAAACTGAATCCAATATTACATATACACCACGACTGTTACCAGCTGGGCTGGAGCCAAACTCAAGGTCAGCTGCTCATTACTCCCTGTTTGGCAGACAGACAAGTTTTGTTGGTTGCAGAAGCAAGATGCTTTATTCAGGAACCTGGCAACCTGGGGAGATGGCAGACTGGTGTCCCCCAAACCACTTCTGAGTTGCCGATCAGGGCAAGAGCTTTTAAAGGAAAGCGTCGAGGGTTTGCAGGTGGTGGCTACGTGCAGAGCAGCACAGTCAGCTCTGACCAGCATCCTGAAATTGTGGTGCAGGCTCTGGTGAGCATCATCTTATTTGGAGTGAAGTGAATCTTCAGCTCCAGGGTCGAGTTGTTCTTGTTTTCTTGAGCGCAGGTTTTGGAAGTGTGCCACATGGAGCAACTTATGTCATTTCTATAGCCTGGTCATCATGCAGTTAGCTTTTTCCCTCTGGTGGCAGTTTTCAGTTCAGTTCAGTTCTGAGTCAGGTCCAACTCTTTGCGACCCCATGGACTGCAGCACGCCAGGCCTCCCTGTCCATTATCAACTCCCGGAGGTTACTCAAACTCATGTCCATCGAGTCAGTGATGTCATGCAACCATCTCATCTGCTGTTTTCCCCTTCTCCTCCGGCCTTCAATCTTTCCCAGAATCAGGGTCTTTTCTACTGAGTCAGTTCTTTCCATCAGGTGGACAAAGTATTGGAATTTCAGCTTCAGCATCAGTCCTTCCAATGTATATTCAGGACTGATTTCCCTTAGGATGGACTGGTTGGATCTCCTTGCAGTCCAAGGGTCTCTCAAGAGTCTTCTCCCAACACCACAGTTCAAAAGCATCAGTTCTTCAGCACTCAGCTTGCTTTATGGTCCAACTCTCACATCCATACATGACTACTGCAAAAACAATAGTTTTGACAAGATGGACCTTTGTTGGCCAAGTAAGGTCTTTGCTTCTTAATATGCTGTCCTGGTTGAACATAGCTTTTCTTCCAAGGAGCAAGCATCTTTTAATTTCATGGCTGCAGTCACCATCTGCAGTGATTTTGGAGCCCTAAAAACTAAAGTCTCTCACTGTTTTCATTGTTTCCCCATCTATTTGCCATGAAGTGATTGGACCATATGCCATGATCTTAGTTTTCTGAATGTTGAGCTTTAAGCCAACTTTTTCACTCTAACTTTCACCAAGAGGCTTTTTAGTTCTTGCTTTCTGTCATAAGGGTGGTGTTATCTGCGTATCTGAGGTTATTGATATTTCTCCTGGCAATTTTGATTCCAGCTTGTCCTTCAGCCAGCCTGGCATTTCTCATGATGTACTCTGCATGTAAGTTAAATAAGCAGGGTGACAATGTATAGCCTTGACGTACTCCTTTCCCAATTTGGAACCAGTCCACTGTTCCATGTCCAGTTCTAACTGTTGCTTCTTGACCTGCATACAGATTTCTCAGGAGGCAGGTCAGGTGGTCTGGTATTCCTATCTTTTGAAGAATTTTCCACAGTTTATTGTAATCCACAAAGTCAAAGGCTTTGGCATAGTTAATAAAGCAGTAGATGTTTTTCTGTAATTCTCCTGCTTTTGTGATGATCCAATGGATGGTGGCAATTTGACCTCTGGTTCCTCTGCCTTTTCTAAATCCAGCTTGAACATCTGAAAGTTTACATTTCACATACTGTTGAAGCCTGGCTTGGAGAATTTTGAGCATGACTTTACTAGCGTGTGAGATGAGTGCAATTGTGCGGTAGTTTGAGCATTCTTTGGCATTGCCTTTCTTTGAGATTGGAATGAAAACTGACCTGTTCCAGTCCTGTGGCCACTGCTGAGTTTTCCAAATTTGCTGGCATATTGAGTGAAGCACTTTCAGAGCATCATCTTTCAGGATTTGAAATAGCTCAACTGGAATTCCATCACCTCCACTAGCTTTGTTCGTAGTGATGCTTCCTAAGGCCCACTTGACTTTGAACTACAGGATGTCTGGCTCTAAGTAACTGATCACACCATCACGGTTACCTGGGTCATGAAGATCTTTTCTATATAGTTCTGTGTGTTCTTGCCACCTCTTCTTAATATCTTCTGCTTCTGTTAGGCCCATAGCATTTCAATGTTCCCTTGGTATCTCTAATTTCTTGAACTGATCTCTAGTCTTTCCCATTCTATTGTTTTTGTCTATTTCTTTGCATTAATCACTGGGGAAGGCTTTCTTATCTTCTTGCTATTCTCTGGAACTCTGCATTCAAATGGGCATATCTTTCCTTTTCTCCTTTGCCTTTCACTTCTCTTCTTTTCTCAGCTATTTGTAAGGCCTCCTCAGACAACCATTTTGCCTTTTTGCATTTCTTTTTCTTGGGGATGGTCTTGATCACCGCCTCCTGTACAATGTCACGAACCTCCATCCATAGTTCTTTAGGCACTCTGTCTATCAGATCTAATCCCTTGACTCTATTTGTCGTTTCCGCTGTATCATAAGGGATTTGATTTAGGTCATACTTGAATGGTCTGGTGGTTTTCCCTACTTTCTTCAATTTAAGTCTGAATTTTGCAATAAGGAGTTCATGATCTGAGCCATAGTCAGCTCCTGGTCTTGTTTTTGCTGACTGTATAGAGCTTCTCCATCTTTGGCTGCAAAGAATATAATCAGTCTGATTTCGGTGTTGACCATCTGGTGATGTCCGTGTGTAGAGTCTTCTCTGTGTTGTTGGGAGAGGGTGTTTGCTGTGACCAGTGTGTTCCCTTACAAACTCTGTTAGCCTTTGCCTTGCTTCATTTTGTACTCCAAGGCCAAGTTTGCCTGTTACTCCAGGTATCTCTTAACCTCCTACTTTTGCATTCCAGTCCCCTATAATGAAATGGACATCTTTTTTGAGTGTTAGTTCTAGAATGTGTTAAAGGTCTTCATAGAACTTTTCAACTTCAGCTTCTTCAGCATTACTGGTCCAGGCATAGACTTGGATTACTGTGGTATTGAATGGTTTGCCTTGGAGACAAACAGATCATTCTGTCATTTTTGAGATTGCATCCAAGTACTGCATTTCAGACTCTTGTTGACTATGATGGCTACTCCCTTTCTTCTAAGGGATTCTTGCCCACAGTAGTAGAAGGCAATGGCACCCAACTCCAGTACTCTTGCCTGGAAAATCCCATAGACGGAGGAGCCTGGTGGGCTGCGGTCCATGGGGTCGCTAAGAGTCGGACACGACTGAGTGACTTCACTTTCACTTTTCACTTTCATGCATTGGAGAAGGAAATGGCACCCCACTCCAGTGTTCTTGCCTGGAGAATCCCAGGGACAGGGAAGCCTGGTGGGCTGCCGTCTGTGGGGTCGCACAGAGTCGGACACGACTGAAGCAACTTAGCAGCAGCAGTAGCTACAATGGTCTGCTGCTGCCAAGTTGCTTCAATCGTGTCCGACTCTGTGCAACCCCATAGACAGCAGCCCACCAGGCTTCCCTGTCCCTGGGATTCTCCAGGCAAGAACACTGGAGTGGGGTGCCATTTCCTTCTCCAATGCACGAAAAGTGAAAGTGAAGTTGCTCAGTCGTGTCCGACTCTTCGTCTGCAACCCCATGGACTGCAGCCTACCAGGCTCCTCCATCCATGGGATTTTCCAGGCAAGAGTACTAGAGTGGGGTGCCATTGCCTTCTCCAGATACAATGGTCAGCTGAGTTAAATTCACCCATTCCAGTCCATTTTAGTTCACTGAATCCTAAAATATCTATGTTCACTCTTCCATCTTTTTTTGACCACTTCCAGTTTACCTTTGAGAGTCA
This sequence comes from Bos javanicus, assembly GCF_032452875.1. Taxonomy (NCBI): domain Eukaryota; kingdom Metazoa; phylum Chordata; class Mammalia; order Artiodactyla; family Bovidae; genus Bos; species Bos javanicus. The sequence continues at coordinate 51,368,374 of NC_083896.1, read as the reverse complement.
TTTCCTAGGCAGGTTGATAAGGAGTCTAGGGGTCCCCAAGGAGAGAAGAGTCTGGAATTCTCAAGGAGGAAGAAAGAACAAACTTTTTTCCTTCTCTACATTCCTTAGGATTATATAACAATAATGTGTCCTGCCTGAAGACAGTCTCTGGATTAAATCTTCTGGCTAATTCTGTTATCTTAAAATGTAAATAATGGGAATAGGTCTGGTGAGGTCTTTACAACCTCCAGACATTCTTTGGATTCATTGGAGAGTATATAACTTCATTGCTAACATTAGCAAGGGGGTACTCTTTCTGCCCCCTTCTGATGCCTATGTCAGAAGCTTTCTCTATCTCCTTTATACTTTGATAAAATTTTATTACACAAAAGCTCTGAGCGAATCCCGGTGTCTTCGCGTGATTCAACAACAACCTTTCACCTTGATTCATGGCCCTAACATTCCAGGCAATATTGCTCTTTACAGCATCGGACTTTACTTCCATCACCTGTCACATCCACAACTGGGTGTTGTTTTTCCTTTGGCTCCATCTCTTCATTCTTTCTGGAGTTATTTCTCCCCTGATCTCTAGTAGCATACTGGGCACCTACTGACCTGGGGAGTTCATCTTTCAGTGTCCTATCTTTTTGCCTTTCTGTACTGTTCGTGGGGTTCTCAAGGCAAGGATACTGATGTGGTTTGCCCTTCCCTTCTCCAGTTTAGTGTTAGTATCTGTGAAACAACCAAGGAGTGTGCAACAGACACTGCTATCTGTGTCCTTCCAGAGGAACTAAAGATTCTGTGACAGGTAGGTGATGGCTGAGTCACTGTTTAAATTGTTACCTGCTTTTCTGGCCCAACTGCTATTATTTTTATCACTACATAGTTACATCTTTTAGATTAATTCTTGAACCAGGCTTTTATGACTAACGCCTTTTTCTACAAATAAGAATCAGGTCACGTGGAAGGGCCTTTGTACCTGGGAGAGCCCCTGCAGGTTCCTGCTGGGTTTCATGACCAAGAGGGATTTATTCCAGAAATGCAACCATGGTTTAAGAATACAAGTCAATTAATAAAGTCAAAGTACTTAATACATGGTCCTAATAAATGAAGAAAAAACACTATGTGATTATCACAATTACTGCAGACAAAGCCTCTGACAAAAATCCAACAACATTTCATTTTAGAAGCATTTCAAAAGGAAAAAGCACTTCTTTAACTTGATAAAGGACATCTACAGAAAAGGTACAGCTCACATCATACATAAAGGTGAATGACTGAAAGCTTCTCGAACCTGTAGACCGCTTTGGGAAGCATATGGTCATTTTCACAATATTGGTTCTTCCAGTCCAGGAACGTGCTGTATCTCTCTGCCTCTTTACGTCGTTTTTTCTTTCTTTCATCAGTGCCGTATAGTTTTCTGCTACAGGTCTTTTGTCTCTTTAGGTAGGTTTATTCCTAGGTATTTTGTTGTTGTTGTTGCTGTGGTGAATGGGATTGTTCCCTTAATTTCTCTTTCTGATTTTTTGTTGTGTATAGTGTATAGGAATGTATCCTTATCAAATTGCTGATGGCATTTTCCACAGAACTAGAACAAAAATTTTACAATTTGTTTAGTAACACAAAAGACCCCAAACAGCCAAAGCAATCTTGGGAAACAAAACAGAACTAGAGGAATCAGGCTTCCTCCAGGTGATTCCTTCCTGTAGGAATTCCTTCCTGGAGGAATCTGACTTCAGACTATACTGCAAAGTTACTGTAATCAAGACAGTATGGTACCAGCACAAAAACAGAAGCATAGACCAATGAAGCAGGGTAGAAAGCTCAGAGATAAACCCACACACCAGTGGGCACCTTATCCTTGACAAAGGGGCAAAAATATACAATGGAGAAAAGACAGCCTCTTCGATAAATGGTGCTGAGAAACCTGGACAGCTACATGTGAAAAATGAGATGAGAACGCCTCCTGGCCTCCCTACTGGCCCCAGAGGGAAGTCTCTGCGTGCGTGGGGCTGCAGTGACCTGTCGCTGATTGGTGGCCCCTCCCCAGGCCCAGCATGTGCCTGTCATGGCAGAGGGCACTCCTGGCAGCCGGCTCACGGTGGTCCTGGTGGTGGCAGTCCAGCTAGGGCAGCAGGTGCTGGAGTGCCGGTGGTGCTGGGGTCCGTGGGGCCTCTGGCGGGCCGTGCAGTTGGAGCAGGAGGACTTGGGGATGGTGGGCATGAACTGCATGGAATTCCGCTGGGGCAAGGCCATGGCCCTCATCTTTGAGGGCGGCGTGCCCCAGGGTGGCACCATGCTGGACGCCCGTGCCAATGCACTGGGGAGAGGAGACCACATCATCCCCCACGTGCTGGCTGTGCACCAGGCCTGGTCCAAGTGAGGCTGAGAGAAGCTACAGCCGGATGAGGCAGGCATGACAGGCAAGGTGCTGGACACCACCATGCAGGCCTTCATCCTGGAGGTGATCACCTAGCACCAGGAGCCAGCCTGCATCCTCTGCGACAAAGACTCCTTTCCCCTCAAGTCCTACATCAGCCTGTTGGCCTCTTCCCCAACTCCAAGTTCCTGCTGGTGGTGCAGGACAGCCTCTGTGTTCTCCCTGGTCACCCACAAGGTCACCATCGCTGGCTTCAAGCCTAGCAGCTACGACTGCCTCACCAAGTGGAGCAGGCCATCGAGGCGATGTATGCCCCAAGCATGGAGGAGGCAAGGACAAGTGCCTGCCATGTCCTATGAGCAACTGGTTCTGTACCCTTCGCGCTCCCTCAAGCTCATCCTCTGCAGCAACAGCATCCTATATCAGGACCACCTCATCTGCAAGCCCTGCAGCCCAAGTCCAAGATTGAGCTCCATATACCAGGTCCTCAAGCCTGTGAACCTGGAAGCTCTCTCCAAGTGGACTGGCCACATTCCTGGGGATGTGTTGAGGGACATGGGCTAGATGGCCCCCATGCTGGCCCAGCTCATCTATGACCCCTATGCAAACCCACCCAATTACTACGACCCCAGCCCCACCCCACAGTCATCAACCACACACACCAGGTCCTGAAACAGGGACTACAAAACACCGGTCAGTCTGAAAGGCTACTTTCAGGTAGACAAGAACAGCACCTCTTCCCACCTAAGAAGCTCGTGATTTCCAGATCTCTGCAAATGGCTTTGTTGCCAGGAGAAACTGCATTAGAGTGGAAACTGGACCTTTAATCCAAGCATATTATTTGCTGTTATATTAATCACCAAAACAGGACTCCTCATGAGGAAGGTATATGCATATGTTTGCAAAAGCTGAATTATTGAAAACTTACCTCTTCACACTCTATCTTAGGACCGTCTGGGGTAGAGAACCAAAAGTGTGGAAGTAGTCTGGTTTTTGAAACTTTGGTATTTTGCATTTTTCCCCTTGAAAACTTGTTTTAAGAAGTGGATTTGCAGGACTGCCTTGGTGGCTTTGTCTGCAGGGACAAGGCCCACCACCTGTGCCTCTCCTGTAGACTCTTATTTTTTAATTCAAAGAATCTAATTAAGAATTTAACATATGCGGTCTTCTTTGATTCTCCTTTTCTCTTTGGTTGACTCAGTTTCACAGAAGAACTATATATATAATTTGAATAAACCGAATGGGGGAAAAAAAACAGTTCCCAGCACCATACACAAAAATAAACTCAAAATGGATTAAAGACCTAAATGTAAGGCCAGAAACTATAAAAACTCTTAGAAGAAAACACAGACAGAACACTCCGACATAAATCGCAGCAAGAGTTTCCTTGAGCACCTCCTAGAGTATTGGAGGTAAAGCAAAACCAACAAACAAATGGGACCGACAGTCAGAGCCGGACACGAAGCAACAGACTGGCTCAAACCGGGAAAGGAGCTCAGCAGGGACCGACAGTCAGAACCGGACACGAAGCAACAGACTGGCTCAAACGGGGAAAGGAGCTCAGCAAGGCTGCATACTGTCACCCTGCCTATCGAACCACATCCAGAGCACATCACGCAAAACGCCAGACTGCGTTAATCACAAGCTGGAATCAAGATTGCCAGGAGAAACATCAACAGCCTCAGATATGCAGGTGATACAACTCTAAAGGCAGAAAGTGAAGAGGAACTGAGGAGCCTCTGGATGACCGTGAAAGAGGAGAGTGAAAAAGCTGGCTTAAAACTCAACAATAAAAAGCTAAGATCATGGCACCCAATTCCAACACTTCAAGTAAATAGAAGGGGGAAAATTGGAAGAAGTGACAGATTTCATTTTTGGGGAGGCTCCAAAATCACTGCAGATGGTGACTGCAGCCATGAAATTAAAAGACTCTTACTCCTTGGAAGGAAAGTTATGACCAACCTAGACAGCGTATTAAAAAGCAGAGACATTACTTTGCCAACAAAGGTCCGTCTAGTTAAGACTATGGTTTTTCCAGTAATCATGTATGGATTTGAGAATTGGACTATAAAGAAAGCTGATCGGTGAAGAATTGATGCTTTTGAACTGTGGTGTTGGAGAAGACTCTTGAGAGTCCCTTGGACTGCAAGGAGATCCAAACAGTCCATCCTAAAGGAGATCAGTCCCAGGTGTTCATTGGAAGGACTGATGCTGAAGCTGAAACTCCAATACTTTGGCCACCTAACGCAAAGAGCTGACTCATTGGAAATGACCCTGATGCTGGGAAAGATTGAAGGCAGGAGGAGAAGGGGACGACAGAGGATGAGATTGTTAGCTGGCATCACGGACTCAACAGACATGAGTTTGAGTGAACTCTGGGAGTTGGTGATGGACAGCCTGGTGTGCTGCAGTCCATGGGGTCACAAAGAGTTGGACACGACTGAGCAAATGAACTGAACTGAACTGAACCTTCTGACTAATCTTGTTATCTTGAAACTTGTATACTGTGGGAGTGGGTCTGGTAAGAGCTTTCTATTGTTAGTTCTAACCTTGTTAATTTAAGATGCATGTTTTGAGAGTGGGTCTGATAAGAGTATACAAGGCCTTGGTAAGACTTGCAGGGGGGCACTCTCCGCCCGCTTCTGATTCTATGTCCGAAGGGTTCTCTGTCCCTTTTCAGGGCTTCCCTGGTGGCTCAGATGGTAAAGCGTCTGCCAGCAATGCAGGAAACCTGGCTTTGATCCCTAGGTCGGGAAGATCCCCTGGAGAAGCAAATGGCAACCCACTCCAGTGTTCTGGCCTGGAAAATTCCATGGACAGAGGAGCCTAGTAGGCTACAGTCCATGGGGTTGCAAAGAGTTGGACACGACTGAGCGACTTCAGTTTCTTTCACTTTCATACTTTAATAAAACTCTGATACACAAAAGCTCTTGAGTTATGAAGCCTGGCCCTTGGTCCCGAAGCTAAATCTTCTTTGGAGATCAAGAATCCGACACCATTCACCACAAGCTATCAGGTAGCTAGTGAGAAATCTGCGCGACACAGGGAGCTCAGCCTGGGCTCTGAGATGACCTGGAGCAGGGGGATGGGGGTGGGGGAGGTTCAGGAGGGAGGAGACACGCGCGTACTCGTAGCTGATTCCTGCAGCTGTACAGCAGAACCCAACGTAACGTGGTAAAGCAATTGTCCTCCAGTTAAAAATACTAATAATAAAAAAGACTGAAAGCTTCCGCTGAGATCAGAAACAAGATGAAGCTGTTGCTTAAATCCGGCATCATTCTGAGGGCTCTGAGAAAGGCAGTGAGACAGAAAATGCAAAGGGAGGGGACACGCAGCTCAGAAGTGAAGCGCCTTGGGAACATCTCCACACGCAGATGACGCGACTGTGTGTAGAAAATCCTGTGAGAACCACAAAAGTCTATTAAAGAGATTAGCAAAGTTGCAGGTGACAAAATCAACGTCCAAAAATCACTAGCAATGATTAACCTAAAGATTATAATTAAGAAAACAATTCCATTTGTAATAGTGTTTTTGAAATACTTGGTAAATATTTACCCAAGTAGGTGTTTGACTTGTATGCCGAAAACTACAGATCACCGCTGAAAGGAATTAGAAAAGCCTAAATAAACGAAAAGACACCTATGCTCACAGACCTGAGCTCTTAGGCAACACTCCACAAATGACCTTCAGTTTCAACACAATCAGTATCAAAATTCCCACAGTTTTTATTTTATTTTTTCCAGAAATGGATAGGCTGATCCTAAAATCCACATGGAATTGTCAGGCCAAAACAATCTTGAAAAAGAATAACAGAGTTAGGGGCTCATGCTTGCTTCCTGATTCAAAATTCACTACAAAGCTGCAGTCGTTGAGGCGCTGTGCTCCTGGCGTAAGACACACACGTGGGCTGTGGGACCGAAACTCGAGTCCATGATAAACTCATACGTAGACAGTCAAGGGAGGCAACCAGGCTGCCAGGACTGTTCACAGCTGGTGCAGGTGTGGGTATCCACATGGAGAGGGAAGAAGCTGGACCCTTGCCTCACAGTTCATACAAAACTAATGGATGCAGTGAGACAGGCCGTGACCTGGGGCCTCTTGATACAGGGCTTATACCTGGACCAACTTGTCCTAGAGCAACAAAGGAACTAGAAGGGACTAAGAGAGACCGCGTGCATGGGCACCTGGGGCCAGGAATGGGACTAAGAGAGACCGCGTGCATGGGCACCTGGGGCCAGGAATGGACATGAAGACACAAAAAGGCTGGAACACAGCTGCCCGTGCAAAAGCTGCGCCCTCCCACGAGCCCCGCGCGCAGAGCTAGCAACGGGGCAGGCCGTCGAAGCCCCCCGCAGGCCGGCCCACCCACCGGTCCACACCCTCACCCACCGAAGGGACCAGCTCGCCCCATCTGGGGGCGAACATGGGCCCCTGTTGCTTGTGTCCGCTCCCTCCTCCTGAAGCAGGGGCCCCAGTAAAGCCATGCCTCGATTCCTCGTCTGGCCGTGTATCAACTTCTACAATTAAAGAGTCCAGGAGCCCGGGTTGGCAACAGCAGGACCTAGAATAAAAGCTGAGCCGCAGACGGTTAGAAAGAAAGACAGCGTGACTTTGGATCGGGAAATGGCCCCTGAACTACATGACAAGCAACTAAAGAAAACAGAGATAAATTGTGGTTTGCCAAATTAAAAATGTTTGTGCCTCAAAGGACACTCAAGAAGGTGAAAAGACAATCTAAAAAATGGGAGACAGTTTGGAATTCATGTATCTGACGAGGGACTAGTATTCAGCATATGAAAGAACTGCAATTCAACAACAGCAAGACCCACAGACCAAGGAGTCAGTGGACAAAGGCCAGAGCAGACATTTTCCGAAGACACGTGAACAGCTGGTGAGCAGAAGCCACGCTCGGCACCGCTGGCGGGCAAGGACGTGCCCATAAACCACCACCAAGGGGACAGCTGCTGTGGTTTTATACGACCCAGCGCTTCCACTCCAAGATGCAGACCGAAGAGAACTGAAATCTGTGGGTACAGAAAACCTTGACCACAAATGTTTCTAAGCATTATTCATAATAGCCAAAAACTGGAAATAGTCCAATGTCCATAGGTTGATGAAGAAAGAAAAAAAATATGGTATCCTCTTACAGTACCACATTAACCAGCCGTAAAGAAGTGGAGTTCTGACGCAGCCTACAGCATGGATGAACCTTCAGAACGCTATGCTCAGTGAAACACTACAGAAACAAAAGGCACGTAATTTATATGAAACACCCCGAAGAGGAGAACCCATGCTGAGAGAGCAGACTGGTGTTTGAAGGAAGAGATGAGTTGAAGGGACGAGGGAGGACCACCTAAAGGGAAGGAGAAGGCGATGCTCCCACTCCAGTGCTCTGGTCTGGAGAATCCCACGGACGGAGGAGCCTCGTGGGCTGCAGTCCATGGGGTCGCTGAGTCGGACACGACTGAGCGACTTCGCTTTCACTTACCTAAGGGAATGGGGTTCCCTTACCCTGAGGCGGGCGGGGAGAGTGGCTGCTGGAGCTGGACCGTGGCGCTCTAACATCACACCAAAAACGTGCTGGCGAAGCTCACTTGTGCGCTTTCTGAGGGTAAAACAAAAATGCTCTGTTCTGCAACTTTCAGGTGATTAAAAATAAGCCATATAACCGATAAATGAAAGCGCACGGAACCAAAGGCCTGAGTGTCACCGCAGCGCTGCAGGCGGGCCATCCTGTCTACAGACCCGCCCCTGGGGAGAAGCTGCCGGAGGCTGAGCTTCGGCCCCTCTCCAGCCAGGAGCAGGGGGCCTGTTGAGGGCCCGAGGCCGCGGGGGAGCCTCACCCCATGCGGTTGAGGACGCAAGCCTGCGCAGGCACGACCACTCAGCCTGTGGGTGTCCGTCCTGCCCATGCTGACCCCGCCCTCTGATGGCCCAGCATGCACATCAGCTCGGCCGAAGGACGGCCTGCTGGGTCAGTGCCGCCAGCAGGAGTGCAGAGCACACAAGATACCTCCACAAGGAGGGCTTAACAGGGGCGCCGGGGTGCAGAGCACAGCTGTCCCAGGGAGATAGGAGATGAGGAAGTTCAGGGTCAAAACACCAGGCCTCGGGGCGGTGTGGGGGCCGCTGGGGCACCTGAGGCTGGCCTGGGAGCCTTGCCCCAACGGGACCCAACCAGTGGGATGGCTTTGCTCCTAACAGGAAGGTCCAGGCCTGGCCATCACCTCCCACAGCCTCACGCACAGGTGAGGACAGAGACAGGAGAGCACATGGCCCTGCGGTCTGAAGAGAGCAGAGGCCTGGCCACAGAGCCGACCTGCCCTGTCCCTGAGGAGGGGGCACAGCCCCAAGCCCAGAGCCGTCCTGGAGCCACCCCAGGTCCCATGAGAAGTGAGGGGGGGACGGGGAGGCAGGAAGGCCAGGCTGCACAGACACGTAGGCCCAGGGCTCCCAGCGGCTGCCAGATGCCCAGCAGGCGTCCTGCCTCCGCACAGCCGGCCTGGTCCCACTCCTCCAGCCCTTGGGGGACTGCAGGAGGCTCCTCAGGGCAGGCCACACGGGCTGCTGGGTGCTGACCTGTAACCGGGAAGGACCCAAACCCCACCTGGAGCGGGGACTCAGGACTGGGGGGCCAGTGCCCCTCAGAGGGGAGGCCTGTGTGGCTGGGGGGCTGGCAGTGGGGTCGGGGCTCCTCTGGGCCTGGGGGTGAGGCTGAGTGGGGCCTGGCAGGGGCCCGAGTGGGGACAGTGGGCGCTGCAGCAGGCTTGGGCCTGAGACCCCCAGGCTGGGGAAGGGTCCCACCCCCAACCAACCCCTAAATAGGGAGCAGCTGTTGCTGAGACAGGGCCTGACTCTGGTGAGACCCCAAATGTGCCTCTTTGGCACATTGATTATTTTAAGCTGTGTGGATGAAAAGTGTCATCTGCCCCATCAGGAAGCAAAGGTCGCTGCAGACCTGAAGGCCTCACCCTGCAGCCCCTCAGGGTGGAAAAGCAGGCTGCTGCCCAGACAGCTGGGAGGCATGTCAGGGGAGTGATTTCACAGGGGCCAGAGTCTTGCATGTTCTTATGGCAGAAAGTGAAGAGGAACTAAAAAGCCTCTTGATGAAAGTGAAAGTGGAGAGTGAAAAACTTGGCTTAAAGCTCAACATTCAGAAAACGAAGATCATGGCATCCGGTCCCATCACTTCATGGGAAATAGATGGGGAAACAGTGGAAACAGTGTCAGACTTTATTTTTGGGGGCTCCAAAATCACTGCAGATGGTGACTGCAGCCATGAAATTAAAAGATGCTTACTCCTTGGAAGGAAAGTTATGACCAACCTAGATAGCATATTCAAAAGCAGAGACATTACTTTGCCAACAAAGGTTCGTCTAGTCAAGGCTATGGTTTTTCCTGTGGTCATATATGGATGTGAGAGTTGGACTGTGAAGAAGGCTGAGCACCGAAGAATTGATGCTTTTGAACTGTGGTGTTGGAGAAGACTCTTGAGAGTCCCTTGGACTGCAAGGAGTTCCAACCAGTCCATTCTGAAGGAGATCAGCCCTGGGATTTCTTTGGAGGGAATGATGCTAAAGCTGAAACTCCAGTACTTTGGCCACCTCATGCAAAGAGTTGACTCATTGGAAAAGACTCTGATGCTGGGAGGGATTGGGGGCAGGAGGAGAAGGGGATGACAGAGGATGAGATGGCTGGATGGCATCACTGACTCGATGGACGTGAGTCTGAGTGAACTCCGGGAGTTGGTGATGGACAGGGAGGCCTGGCGTGCTGCGATTCATGGGGTCGCAAAGAGTCGGACACGACTGAGCGACTGATCTGATCTGATCTGATCTGATACGAAGAAAAGGGCTAACTTCTCTAAATTGAGACATTGAGTTTTCTTTAATTAACAGAATCTTTTGATGTTCCAACTAACTGGTTTTACTGCTCAAACTCCTATAAATTCTGCCCCTCCCTCATCTCTTTGGAGCAACCTGTCAGTGGCTGTGCCTTTTCGGTATAATGTGATAGTTACAGATCTACAGGATTCTTTCCTCACCATTCCCCTGGCCCTCCAAGATTGCAAGCTGTTTGCCTTCAGTCTCCCTTCAGCTAATTTTAAACAGCCCTATAGAAGGTTTCAATGGAAGGTTTTGCCTCAGGGAATGAAAAATAGCCCTACCTTGTGTCAGAAATTTGTAGACCAAGCTGTGCAAAATGTTAGAGGAAAGTATAAAGATCTATATTTGATACATTATATGGATGATATTTTGGCAGCTTATAAGGACAGAGCCTTGTTGCAACAAATTTTATCTGAATTGATTGAGGCCTTGGAAAGCTGGGGTTTAAAGATAGCTCCAGATAAGATACAAGTTCAGTTCAGTTCAGTAGCTCAGTCGTGTCCGACTCTTTGCGACCCCATGAATCACAGCACGCCAGGCCTCCCTGTCCATCACCAACTCCCGGAGTTCACTCAGACTCACGTCCATCAAGTCAGTGATATCATCCAGCCATCTCATCCTCTGTCATCCCCTTCTCCTCCTGCCCCCAATCCCTCCCAGCATCAGAGTCTTTTCCAATGAGTCAACTCCTCGCATGAGGTGGCCAAAGTACTGGAGTTTCAGCTTCACCATCATTCCCTCCAAAGAAATCCCAGGGCTGATCTCCTTCAGAATGGACTGGTTGGATCTCCTTGCAGTCCAAGGGACTCTCAAGAGTCTTCTCCAACACCACAGTTCAAAAGCATCAATTCTTTGGCGCTCAGCCTTCTTCACAGTCCAACTCTCACATCCATATATGACCACAGGAAAGACCATAGCCTTGACTAGATGGACCTTTCTTGGCCAAGTAATGTCTCTGCTTTGGAATATGCTATCTAGGTTGGTCATAACTTTCCTTCCAAGGAGTAAGCGTCTTTTAATTTCACGGCTGCAGTCACCATCTGCAGTGATTTTGGAGCCCCCCAAAAATAAAGTCTGACACGTTTCTACTGTTTCCCCATCTATTTCCCATGAAGTGATGGGACCGGATGCCATGATCTTCGTTTTCTGAATGTTGAGCTTTAAGCCAAGTTTTTCACTCTCCACTTTCACTTTCATCAAGAGGCTTTTTAGTTCCTCTTCACTTTCTGCCATAAGGGTGGTGTTGTCTTCATATCTGAGGTTATTGATATTTCTCCTGGCAATCTTGATTCGAGCTTGTGCTTCTTCCAGTCCAGCGTTTCTCATGATGTACTCTGCATAGAAGTTAAATAAACAGGGTGACAATATACAGCCTTGATGTACTCCCTTTCCTATTTGGAACCAGTCTGTTGTTCCATGTCCAGTTCTAACTGTTGCTTCCTGACCTGCATACAGATTTCTCAAGAGGCAGGTCAGGTGGTCTGGTATTCTCATTTGCTTCAGAATTTTCCACAGTTTATTGTGATCCACAAAGTCAAAGGCTTTGGCATAGTTAATAAAGCAGAAATAGATGTTTTTCTGGAACTCTCTTGTTTTTTCCATGATCCAGCAGATGTTGGCAATTTGATCTCTGGTTCCTCTGCCTTTTCGAAAACCAGCTTGAACATCAGGAAGTTCACGGTTCACATATTGCTGAAGCGTGGCTTGGAGAATTTTGAGCATTACTTTACTAGCATGTGAGATGAGTGCAATTGTGCGGTAGTTTGAGCATTCTTTGGCATTGCCTTTCTTTGGGATTGGAATGAAAACTGCCCTTTTCCAGTCCTGTGGCCACTGCTGAGTCTTCCAAATTTGCTGGCATATTGAGTGCAGCACTTTCACAGCATCATCTTTCAGGATTTGAAATAGCTCAACTGGAATTCCATCACCTCCACTAGCTTTGTTCGTAGTGATGCTTTATTTTTTTTTTATTTTTTTTTTAAACTTTACAATATTGTATTGGTTTTGCCAAATATCGAATTGTGTAGTGATGCTTCCTAAGGCCCACTTGACTTCACCTTCCAGGATGTCTGGCTCTAGGTGAGTGATCACACCATCGTGATTATCTGGGTCGTGAAATCTTTTTTGTACAGATCTTCTGTGTATTCTTGCCACCTCTTCTTTATATCTTCTGTTTCTGTTAGGTCCATACCATTTCTGTCCTTTATCGAGCCCATCTTTGTATGAAATATTCCCTTGGTATCTCTAATTTTCTTGAAGAGATCTCTAGTCTTTTCCATTCTGTTGTTTTCTTCTATTTCTTTGCATTGATTGCTGAGGAAGGTTTTCTTATCTCTTCTTGCTATTCTTTGGAACTCTGCATTCAGATGCTTATATCTTTCCTTTTCTCCTTTGCTTTTCGCTTCTCTTCTTTTCACAGCAATTTGTAAGGCCTCCCCAGACAGCCATTTTGCTTTTTTGCATTTCTTTTCCATGGGGATGGTCTTGATCCCTGTCTCCTGTACAATGTCACGAACCTCATTCCATAGTTCATCAGGCACTCTATCTATCAGATCTAGGCCCTTAAATCTATTTCTCACTTCCACTGTATAAATCATAAGGGATTTGATTTAGGTCATACGTGAATGGTCTAGTGGTTTTCCCTACTTTCTTCAATTTAAGTCTGAATTTGGCAATAAGGAGTTCATGATCTGAGCCACAGTCAGCTCCTGGTCTTGTTTTTGTTGACAGTATAGAGCTTCTCCATCTTCGGCTGCAAAAAATATAATCAATCTGATTTTGGTGTTGACCATCTGGTGATGTCAAACCTCTGGCCTCATGTTTTTGTAAAAGTATAAAAGAGAATCTTAAACATGGAATAAACAGGCAGTCCATAGAAACGAGGCTGCCTCATTGGCCACCGCCGTCATCTCTTCAGGTTGAATCCCTGGTTGCTGGAGTTGGACTCCGGCAAGAGACGTCCTGGGGCTTGTCCTCGAGGTGGAGAGTGTTATGCCTGGGTTCCCACCACAGGTCTAGGTTCTCAGGGGTGGGGACCCCTACCAGGAAATAACAGGGGGCAGAGTTGCCTGTCCGATTTAGAAACCAGGGTGTGGTTTTTTGGTTGTCCTAAACAGAACATGGATTTTTGAGACTGGTTAATGGCATCTGAGGAGAGAGTCATGTCGGGGAATAGTTGTAGCAGGTCAGTTCTGCCAGAACCTCTAGTTCCCAGTCTTTGGGCTAAGTCATAATACCCCAGAGCAGTTTCCAGATCCTGGTTTTCTCCATCAGTTCTGAAACTGAAGGCTATTCCACATCTTGAGTTGTCCAGCTCCTCCACAGACACCCCTGCCAGGGAGTCGCTTTTGAAACAGATGGGGAAGGTCACTTGGGGAATGTTAGTCAAGAGAGAAAAGAAGGGCTTGGGTGGGATTGCAGATGTTATCGTGGGAGGAAAAATAGACAGCTGTTGCTGATACCAAGTCATGAAGTTTTCCTCCCCTTTTACCCAAAAGGTTATACCATGACCAGACGGGGTAGGTTGAGTGGTAGCATGTAGCTGGGCTGGAAGGGTTGGCCGCTGACACCCTGGGATATGTGGGACATGTCCTCACCTTCCGCTGCTAATGGGGTAGGAAGGTTAAGGCGAGTCGTGTGTGGTTTGCAAGTGTACAGCCCACTCCAGTGTTCTTGCCTGGAGAATTCCATGGATAGAGGAGCTTGGCAGGCTACGGTCCAGGTTGTAAAGAGTCGGACACGACTGAAGATTCGGACAAGGCTAAAGAATCTGATGCGACTGAAGAGTCTGACACAAGGAAGTGACCAAGCACATGCCCCACTAAGGGAGAGGTTAATAGCTGGGCAGGGAGGCACGATCCGGAAGAGGAGGGGCTTCACAGGACGCATTCACTTCTCTGAGGGAGGCTGGATGGTGTTTCGCCTGAACAAGAGTCTGAGTCCCCAACAGGCTCACAGGAATAGCTGGCCTCTGGCTTTGGGGTCTCAGTCCCCATCTCCCGCTCCTGTGGACTGTAGGGTTTTACTCTAGAACTGTGGGCCCCAGCAAAAGGTGCCGCACCTCTACAGCAGTCGAGGTCACGGAAAAACCGGGGTGGCCTGGCCCATGTCTCTGGTAGCTGGTTTGGACTCCCTTTCTCTTGCCTGGTCTTCACTAATATTTGGTCCCCCGGCTCTACTTGGGGGTTTTTCAGTCTTCCTGCGGTTTAGGGAGGACTTGCTTTCCATATCATTGGAGTCCTTGCTGAAACCTTCCTAGATCAATTATAGTTTTAGGAGTGCATTGGTGTCCTCGTCAAAAAACAAATCAGAAGTTAAGAGGGGACATCCATACATCATTTCATAAGGGTTTAATAATGACGGCCATTTGGGGCTGCACGCGCCCTCGTGAGGGTTACGGGCAGCATGTGGAGCCACTTATCATGTGCTTCTTGACTTAGTTTGGCCAGAGCTCTTTTAAGAGTCTGGTTGGCCCGCTCTACCTTCCCTGAGGCTTGAGGCCTCGTGGATGAGTGGGAGTGGTGTTTGAATCCTAAACATGTGGCCAACTTCTGGGATATCATGGCCACAGATGATGGCCCACTGTGGCTCTGAGTGATCAAGGCAGCCGAAACCTCGGTGCTGTCTCCTTTAGCAGGGCTTTACAGACTTCTGTCGCTCTCTCTGTCCTACTGGGAATGCTTCAGACCATCCCGTGTCAGCAAAGATTAGCACATGAGAGAATCCTTGGGTCTTGCCTGGCTGTACATCCACCTGCTGGTCCTCACCTGGGTATGATCCCTGATGCTGGACAGGTTTAATTAGGGGAGGTGGCAAGGGTCTGGCTTTGGAGTGGTTTCTTAGGTATCACAGTTCCGTGTGGTCTGCCCAATATCTTCAGCCACTGGAGGTGGTAGAGAATGGGCTTGAACAAGGCTTCCAGGTGATCTCTTCCAAAATGGGTACTTTTGTGTAAAGTTAATAATTTTCCAGACTTGAGAGTCAGTGAGTGTTATTTGCACCTCGTCCGTCTGGAACCATCCGTGTGACCCCATCTCCCAGCCCCGCTCGGCACACAGGAGTGTTCCCCTGGGGTACTACTTGGAGTCAGGGTTTCCTTGGGGAAAAGCGGGCAGATGGCAGTGATGCGGGAGCTGCTCTAGAGCTCATTTTGCCTCCTGGTTAGTTTTCCTGTTCCCTTGGGCCTCCTTTTCTTCTCTCTCTCGGTGACCCTTGCATAGATGACAGCTACTTGAGCAGGAAGTTTGGCTGCCTCCAGGAGCCTGAGAATGAGCTCTTTGTGTTTAGTAAGAGAGCTTCGGGCACTGAGCGCTCCCGCTCCTCCCAGGCACCCCGCTCCTCCCAGGCACGCAGGATGAGGAAAGCACGCTTAGGGTCTGTGTAGATCCTCTGTCCTTCCCGAAGTCCAGAGCTCTCCTCGGGCAAAAAGTTCAGTTTTCCGGGCCGAGGTGCCTGGGGGCGGAGATCGACTTTCCTTGGTTTCTTCCAGGCTCACTGAGGCGTGTCCTGCCTTCCTCTCCTCTCTCCACAAAAGCACTGCCATCTGCGCAGCCTTCCTCCTCGGGGTCGGAGAAGGGTGTCTCAGGTAGGCCGGGGTGAGGAGCGTGATTTGCTTACGGCTTGCATGCATTGCTGATCCAAAGAGGGAGTATGGGGATCTGGAGTCAATGCGGCTGGATTTGAAGTCTGACACCCTTAACCACACTTCTGGAGGGAAGTGTCAGGGAGGAGGGCATGGTGTTGGCTGGTCCTTGCCCCTGTCGCTCACTGTGCCCTTTAGTCTCCAAGACTGCTCGCACCCGGTGACATGTATACACTGTGGCGGGCTGACCCAGGGTCAGCGTTAACCACAAGAGCAATGCCCCGCTGCCTGGCCGCAGGTGGCCACCCTCTGGCTACCTGGTCTAGTTGCTCAGAGAGGTAAGCCATGGGTTGTAGTACAGGCACACACCCTCCTCCGCCCCCGTCCACATTTGTCCTAACATCCCGAGAGCAGTTCCTACTCTCTCAGAGACATACAGCCTGAAAGGCTTTTCCATGTTGGGAGGCCTACACCTCCCGAGTTCAGGAGCTGGGATGCCAGCCTCTTCCAGGGCATTAAAGGCAAGCTTGCAGGTCTCATCCCAGTTAAGTGGCCCTTCTTCTTTCCCTCTTAATTTTTCATGTAGGGGTTGGGCCAGATTCCCATAACCAGGAATCCAGGTCCAGGAAAACCCAGTCATTCCTAAAAATGCCCTAAGCTGTTTCCTTGTTTGGGGATAGGTGGTATTTAAGATGAGGGTTTGGGGGTCGAGCATTCTTTTCCCCTCTGTAATTATAAATCCACAGTGTCTTACTTGGGTTAAACTAATCCAGGCTTTCTTAGGGGATACTCAATATCTCTTTTCGTAGAGAACATTTAAGGCTTTAATTGTATCCATTTGAGAGCTGGTAAAATCTGTGCTATGAGCAAGTCACCTGCCCATTGTATTATTGTCTGCAAGGAGGTCCAACCAGTCCATCCTAAAGGAGATCAGTCCTGGGATTGCTTTGGGAGGAATGATGCTAAAGCTGAAACTCCAGTACTTTGGCCACCTCATGCAAAGAGTTGACTCATTGGAAAAGACCCTGATGCTGGGAGGGATTGGGGGCAGGAGGAGAAGGGGATGACAGAGGATGAGATGGCTGGATGGTATCACCGACTTGATGGATGTGAGTTTGAGTGAACTCTTAGTTGGTGATGGACAGGGAGGCCTGGCGTGCTGCGATTCATGGGGTCGCAAAGAGTCAGACACGACTGAGCGGCTGAACTGAACTGAAGGTTAACTCTCTTAGTTCTTTCCCCAAGGACATTCCGAAAATATGAGGGTATCTCAAAACCCCTGTGTTAGTTGAGTCCAGCAAACTCGTATGGCCTCCCTGGTCCCTGGGTCCCTCCACTCAAAGGCAAAGATCTCTGGGGATGCGGGATGGAGAGGAATGCACAAGAAAGCGTCTGTCGGGTCCAGGATTCAAGTACTTAGCAGTTCCTGGGACCTGGGATAGGAAGGTATGTGGGTTCAGGACTATGGGGTGGATGGCAACCACAGCCTCATTGACTGCTCCTAGGTCCTGCATGCATCGATAAGATCCACCCAGTTTCTTAACAGGCAGGACTGTGTGAAACAGGGAGACTCACAGGCAAATACGATTCCAGTATCCTGGTCCGTGGTAACTAGCGGTCTAAAGATGCCGGGAGCCGGCATATTGCATATTGAGTACATATTGCATATTGAGTGCAGCACTTTTCAGGATCTGGAATAGCTCAACTGGAATTCTATCACTGCTGGGAGCCAGTGAGGAACTCCGCCCATGACAAAGGTCATGAGGAAAGAGGCTCGCACACGCAAAGGCGGGATCGAGCCTCAGGAGTCCCCCTGGAAATTCTCGAGCATTTACACCCAAAACCAGAGTCTGCCTACTTTCTGCTTTGTGCTTTCACCTACACCTCTGACTTTACGGGGGGCTGTCCCCCACTACCTCTCTGAAAAAGAGTTAGCTTACAGCTCCAGTTAATAATTCCTGGGTGTGACAGTGTTAAACCTACAAACTCCTTTGGAAATCCTCTAGCCTGCCTGAATAGGTTTTTTCCGGCAACATGTGATTGTTCAGAGCCTCCCAACTGTGAGAGGCAGGAGATGTTCTAAACTGTCTAAACACAGATTCCTTTGAGTAGTTAAAAGATTGATTAGAAATTGTATTGGTGAAGGGTTTTTCACTTGTTGGGCCAATGTTTGCTGCTAAGTCTCCATATCCCTTACCTGCTGTGTCCCTGGCAGTGTATTGATTAATATAATTGGTGTAAGTAGTAGCTTTAATGTTTGTAACCTGGGACCCTTGAGTTAATTCTTTTTCTTGTTGTAGCCCACCACACCTTTGCTCTGTAGGAATGCAACTTTATCTAATGCTTATGGAGGGTGGCTCCTGACCAATCACCTTTAGAGAAAAATAAGTTTTCTGAAGAAAGGGTCTTAAAATGTTAACAGGCCTCCGGGCCAGAAGAT
The DNA here is from genome assembly GCF_032452875.1 of Bos javanicus. Lineage (NCBI taxonomy): Eukaryota > Metazoa > Chordata > Mammalia > Artiodactyla > Bovidae > Bos > Bos javanicus. Next base: position 51,350,108 of record NC_083896.1, on the reverse strand, counting down.
GATGCAAATCACCTAAGCTTTTGCATATGATAAGTTTGCAGGAAGAAAGCCTGGTTTGCTGCAAGACTCTACCCCTTCCCCCATTATCCTCTATGCATAACTTAAGGTATAAAAACTACTTTGGAAAATAAAGTGCGGGCCTTGTTCACCGAAACTTGGTCTCACCATGTCGTTCTTTCTCTTACCTTCTGGCTGAATTATTCAGCCTCTTTTCTCCACTGAATTTCCTCACTGAGCTATCCTTATTTCAGCCTCTTTTCTTCACTGAATTTTACTGAGCTATCCTCATTCTATTACTCTTTATATCCTTAATTAACGTTTAATTAAGCAAGTGTTTCCTGATCTTCGCCTACGCCGTCTCTCCTTCGAATACCCTGGATCAGCCGGGGCTGGTCCTCGGCATAAAGCCGTCGAGAGCTTCTGGTTTTAAGGTCTTTTCCAGGGGTAGGAAGCACTTGGCCTCAGGAGAATCTCTACTGGTGAAATATTTACGGCTGGCCGGGGGCAGGAGACGCCCCACACCTGGGTTTGACCTCATCTGAGAAAGGTAGGGACTCTCCCTCTTCTACGTCTGACTGCAAGTGTTCAGACACCAGACAAAGGAAATTGTTTGTTTCTAACTCCCCAGGTCACTGTGGTCTGGAGGTGGCAACGCAGGCCTCTCCCAGTGGGGGCAGGGCCGCTGGGGACGCACAAGGAGGGCTGGGTCCCTGGCCAGTCGCCCACCGCATAATGGAGGGGCTTTGGGGTTCTCCATCTGTCCCATCGCCATTTTGGTCGGGAGTCTAAGGTCCTGATCCGAAAGGAAGAGCAGAGAAGGCAGCCCCTGTATCCTTGCCTTCTCTTTGCACAGTCACCCACGGGTCGAGAGGAGTGATCTGGAGCTCACCATTCGCGGGGCTTCTCGAGCCACTGGGCACCGTCAGTCCCAGTCGCCCAGGACTAACACAGCAGGTGCAGGGGTCTCCACACACCTCCCCTTAGGGCGATATGGACTCTCCCCTTTCCAGTGCCCATCCTCTTTGCAGTAGGCACTCTGGGGATGGATCCTTAAGATTCTTTTTCTTTCTCACTTTTCCTGTGACTCGCATAGTAGTAGGGTGAACCAAGGCTGAGATTTTAGTGTGTTGGCTAAGGCTTAGATCTGCTTCTGTGTCTTAGATCTGATCTCTTATCTTGGACCCTCCTGTTCTTTCCAGCTTCTCTTTCCTCCCTTTCGGCTTTCTCCTCCAGGTCCCTACCCAAAACCGTCCTATTTGCCTCCTCTGCCAACTCAGAGACTGGCGTCTCTGGTCCTTTTTCTAGTTTTTGCGATTTTCTCCTTATATCCCAGGCTGCCTGGGTTATGAAGGAATGGGCTAACAAGACTCTACTTAATACTTTTTAGGTCTTCCTGCCGAAGAATTGATGCTTTTGAACTGTGGTGTTAGAGAAGACTCTTGAGCATCCCTTGGACAGCAAGGAGATCCAACCAGTCCATCCTAAAGGAAATCAGTCCTGAATACTCATTAGAAGGACTGATGCTGAAGCTGAAGCTCCAATCCTTTGGCCACCTGATGTGAAGAACTGATTCATTGGAAAAGACCCCATGCTGGGAAAGATTGAAGGCAGAAGGAGAAGGGGACGACAGAGGATGGGATGGTTGGATGGCATCACTGACTCGATGGACATGAGTATGAGCAAGCTTCGGGAAGCCTGGCGTGCTGCAGTCCATGGGGTCACAAAGAGTTGGACACGACTTAACTGAACTGAATTAAGGTCTGCCTGGGTAAAATTTTTAAAGACCACTGTGAGCCTTTCCAAAAAGGACTGGATTTTCACTCTCGCCCTGTATGACTTCTTTTTTCTTACTATAATCAACGCCCTTCTGGACGCCCAGGCCGTTCCCTGTAGCAGGTAAGCAGTGAGGTGTCTTAGGGACCCTCTCCTCGCCCTTACACTGGGATCCCAGTCCAGCTCCGTGGAGGCGACTGCCTCTTCTGCCAGGGCCAGACTGGCATCTGCACACTGTCACCAGTTCAGCTGCTTTTCTAGCCTGATCTAGGACTCTAGCTTTTTCTTCATCATTACAACACTGGGTGAGAATGACCATTACATCCCTCAGGTGAGGGAGAAGTTGAGACTAAGACGCTTGAATCTGTCCCTAAAGTTTTGGGGGTTTTCAGAATATGAACCCAGTCGCTCCCTACACTGCATAGTATGTTGCATAGAAAAGGGAACGTGAACTTGCATGGCTCCCCTTCCCCGTCTGGGAGCTCTCTTAGGAGACAGATTTTGTCGGAGAGTAAACTTTCCTTCTGTGGTGGGCAAAGCTTACTACCTGATTGTAATCCCATAGGGGAAAGGGGCGTAGGGAAGCGGAGCTGGGGTGACCCTGCGGGACTTTCCCTCAGTCTCGTGACTTCCAGGGCTGCCTGAACTTCCCTTTCCCTGTTCTCTCTGTCCAAGCTGAGGGGGTCAGAAGGGCAAGGGGGTCCTTGGCTTCGGACCTCGCCAAAAGAACTTTGAAAAAGCCTTTGTTGCGGTCTCTGAGCTTGCATTGTCTCCTTTTCTGGGAATCCTGGTAGAGGGCCATAAAGGCCTGGACATTGGGAACCTCCTTTTATTTACCCTCGAGTTTGCAGTATAGACTGAGCTACAAAATGGTGTTAAATCCAAGTCCCCCTGACTGGGGCCATTTCCCCCTCCTCCCAGGAAGTGAGTAGGCCAGTATCAAGTATAATGTTTCATATGTTTTCTTCTTTTTAGTCCATTCAGGTGGTATCCTTCCCAGTGGGCCCAAAGACAACCCAGTGGGGTGTGTAAAGGGAAGCTGGGCTCGTTTCCCATTTCGATGGTGGTCTAGCCTATGTCCTGTCACCAGGGGACCAGTATGGGGTGGATGCGCCTGTGTCTGACTTGAGGCTGTAAGCTCTCTCCTGGTCCCAGATTGCTTGATGGTATATGTGCCAAAGGAAATGCTCAGTGGCGAGCACAATCGGTGGGGATCTAGGGCTTGTCCCGAAAGGCTAATGAACCCCTAGGCGTATGTCTAGGGTATTAACTTTCCCCCAAGACCAGGTGAGACTGTGCTGAGCCTTGTCAGTCACTTCCACTTGGAAGCACTCAGCCAAACGAACAATCAAGTGACTGAATTGATAGAAACAGGGCGCCTGATGGAGGGAAAATCGCCTGATTTCCTCCCTGAGGACGGAAAGCACGGCTGACGGGTAAGAGACGCAGTCTCTCAGAAAATCTCTCATGAAGACTCAGAACTTCAGACGCCTGATGGAGGGGTTCCATTGCCTGATTTTCTCCCTGAGAACGGAAAGCACAGCTGACAGGTAAGAGACGCAGTCTCTCAGAAAATCTCTCACGAAGACTCAGAACTTCAGACCCAAATGTTGATTGAGTAAATGGAAATACTTTGGGTCTTCAAAGGGAGGGAAAGAGGCCCGGTTAAGTAAGAAGGAAGGAGACAGAGGAAAAAGGGGTTAGGGTTAGGAGAGAGAGGGAAAAAGGGGTGTCTTTACAGACATCTCCTGCCACCTGCGGACGCCCGGCATTATGGGGCTTTACCCGGAGCTTCCAGCAAGGGGAGGACTGGAGCTCGGCCCTACCAGTACCCAGAAACCAGACTGGAACCAGAACCAGAATTTGAGTTCTGTGCCAGCCAGAGGTGACCAGGCGCCAGCCCTCAGCTCAGGCTGAGCCCCTTCTACCAGACTCCTGCGTCCAGTGCCAGGGGACAAGGGGGAAGTAGGGTAGCAGGCGTTGAACAGGAGGATGAGAGAAACAAAGGCATCCCCGAAGTCGCTTGCTTCTACCCGGTTAGGGCATCCAGACAGACGCCTGCGTCGGGAAGAGGCCAGGGACCAGAGTCCTGGTTGCGGCTGCTGGGTCTGGTTCCTCAGCAGGCAAGCTGGCCTTTGAGTGCCCTGAGGAGCTGGGACATCAGTCGCAGTAAAAAGGGGTCCCTTCATGGTTGCCAGTTGCTGCAGGAAAGGCGACCCCTTCCTGGGCTTAAAAGTGGCTCTTGTCTAGCGCTCGGAATGAAGTTGTTCAGGGAGACGTGCTGACAAAGGCAGAGACTTGACTGGAAGATGGGCGCCTGGCGGGAGGGGACAGTCGGGACCACGGAGGACCGCCCTACCGCGTGGCTGCAGTCTTGGGTTTTATGGTGACGGGGTTCGTTTCTGGGCTGTCTTTGGCCAATCACTCTGTCTCAGGGTCCTTCCTGGGGGAACACACGCTGCTCAAGACGGATGTCAGCAAGAAGGACTCTGGGAGGTGGTGGGACATGTGCGGTCCCTTTTCACCTGTCCTGAATCTTCCGGTTGGTGGTGCTTGTTAGTTCCGTGTTCTTTACTAGGATCTCCTGTCATAAAATAACTCACGCAAATGGTTACTATGGTGCCTGGCCAATATGAAGGGCTTTAATCGATGTGCTTTCTGTAACATTTATGCTGACGAGAGATAATGAAGCCCGTCAGGACTCTGTGGGCTCCTGGGCATGAAACCCTTTCTGTGTCCCCGGCTACGTGACCTTCCCTGAATTCAAAAGGGCAAGGTTGGACAGTTGCTAATCAGGGAAGAGAGGGGACTCAGAGAGCAGCAGTGCAGCCTGGTGTCAGGGTCCGGGTTCAGGGGTGCACAGCAGTGTCTTTGAGCTCCTTACAGAACTCAAACCCCCAACAAATGAAGATGTTAGCCTGACAAGCATCCTTCTTTCCAGAGAGCATTGCAGTTTGGTAACCCTGAGAACCAGAGACGCTCATCGGGGGACCACCTGAGGCCAGGTTAAAGGAGGCTAGCCCTACACACACCCTGGCCCTCCGCACAGCCGCACCCTTGATCCACTGCTACAAAACTGCCTCGGGGTCAGGACACAAGGTTTTGAGGGCACAGCCCTGCTGTGTCCCCCTTTGCCTGTCAGGCAATAAAGCTATTCTTTTCTACTTCACCAAAAACTCTATTTCTGAGATTCAATTCAGCACCAGTGTACAGAGGCCCAGTTTTCAGCATCAGTATTTTTGGTGGCAAAACCTGCTCCCCTTCAGTTTGAAGAAGAAAATACTTGTTGGGGATTTTCCGTGGCTCTGCCCCTCCGAAGCCTGGAGTTCGCAGGGGGAAAGGCTGGGGTGTCCCCTGAGCACTTTCCATCCCGCCCGCCTTCCTCTCCCTGACTGGGGCTGACTCGTCAATACCTGGAGTCTCTCTCTTTTAAAAAGGCCCAAGGGTTACTAGGATGAGTATGATTTTCACATCACCAGCTCCACAACGGCACAATCTGGAACAAAGCTCTCTCTTCCCAGAGATTTTCCAGGAAAAACCCAGGACTCTCCAGGAGCAGAGACTGGGGGGTGTTTGAGGGAGAAAGGAGAGGAAGGCGGGGACCCTCTGGTCAGTGGTCAGTTCAGTGGCGGCAGCACAGGCTCTTCCTTCCTTCCTCCCTCCTCCTCCTGCTCGGCTCCCGGCTGGACACCAGGAGGCTCTCCCTTGCCTTGCCCTCAGGCTTTGCTAAGGAGGAGGCCCTGCCTGGCAGCAGGGCTGGAGGACAGTCATTCACATGCCCTCCCCCGCCCCCACCCCAGGATTCCCAGGAAATGGGAGCAGCTCCCCCAGAGCAGGAAGAGGAGACTTTAAAAAGAAAAACAACCCTTTGGCTGACATAGCATTTGACTGAGTCATCCCACCAGATGGACCCAGAACAGTGAAAAATGTGGTCAACATAATCAACTCCCCACAATCAAATCTGCTGGTGCTGGGGCAGCAGACAGACCTTGGGAATGGAACAGGAGCACCCAGCACAGAGGGTGCTCTTGCGTGGGGCGCCGATGAACTGGAATCTGAAACACACAAAACACCAAAGGAACTCGGTGACTCCCTCCTGACCTCGGGACTAGCTGGTGAAGGAAAAAGCGGAGGCCCAAAGTGCTGTCACCTGTGCTAAAGTCCACGCGCGCAAACCTCGCCTCCTACTCGACTGCAGTTCAGCCTTCCCCAGAATGTCCTAGGATTCCCTGGTCAGCACCGAGGAGGTGATGTGTCCTGTGGGTGCCCTCCATCCCTGGAAGATGAGGGACATCCGGCTGTTCCTCTCCCCTCCCCCCGCCCTCAAGAGGAGCCATCCCGCCCCAGTCGCCTTGCTTTCTTCAGCTAGTGATCTCCTTGCCCCATCTTCCTTCCTGTAAAATGTCCCACTTTGTGCTGCTCCTCTGAGCACCCTGGTGCTTGCTGGATGAGACGCTGCCAATTCATTAATTACCAAATAAAGTGGTTCAGTTCAGTTCATTTCAGTCGCTCGGTCGTGTCCGACTCTTTGCAACGCATGGACTGCGGCACTCCAGGCCTCCCTGTCCATCACCAACTCCAGGAGTTTATTCAGATTCATGTCCATCGAGTCAGTAATGCCATCCAACCATCTTATCCTCTGTCATCCCCTTCTCCTCCTGCCTTCAATCTTTCCCAGCACCAGGGTCTTTTCAAATGAGTCAGCTCTTTGCATCAGGTGGCCAAAGGATTGGAGCTTCAGCTTCAGCATCAGTCCTTCCAATGAATATTCAGGACTGATTTCCTTTAGGATGGACTGGTTGGATCTCCTTGCAGTCCAAGGGACTCTTAAGAGTCTTCTCTAACACCACAGTTCAAAAGCATCAATTCTTAGGTGCTTAGCTTTCTTTATAGTCCAACTTTCACATCCATACATGATTTTGTAAAGTGGTTAGAGCTTCAGATTTACTCAGTTAAATTTTGTTTTTTACATAACTAAGATTTAGAATCCAGACAAAAGGTGAATAAATTTGACTGCATAAACAGTTTTCAAAGTTGCATGACAAACACTCGTATAAACACTTGTACAAAGTACAAGTACTTGACAAATTAGGAGCAAATATTCAGAGCATACACTCAGAAAAGGTGCTTGTAACCCTGATGTGCCAAGAAGTCTGAAAGATGAGCAGGTAGATGGAGAAAATACACGAACAGACAGTTTATACTAAAAAATCCTAAACATATGAAAAAACATTGAAATCACTCATTAATAGAGCAATGCAATTAATATAAGACCAAGGTCTCACTTCTTACCTCTCAAAGTGGCAAAAAATTTAAAACTATGATAGCTCAGTTGGTAGAGAATCCGCCTGCAATTTTGGAGACCCTGGTTCAATTCCTGGATCGGGAAGATCTGCTGGAGAAGGGATAGGCTACCCACTTCAGTATTCTTGGGCTTCCCTTGTGGCTCAGCGGGTAAAGGTCCGCCTGCAATGTGGGAGACCTGTGTTTGATCCCTGGGTTGGGAAAATCCCCTGGAGAAGGGAACAGCTACCCCCTTCAGTATTCTGGCCTGGAGAATTCCATGGACTGTATAGTCCATGGGGTCTCAAAAAGTCAGACATGACTGAGCGACTTTCACTTTATGACTGGCTCTGTTGTTGAAACTGCAGAGAAACCAGCATCCTCATACAGCCCTGGGGAACCCCAAATGGTAAATCCTGAAATGGAATTGGGTCAGACAAAAATGTGTATGCACTCTCCTTTGACCAATAGCTCTGTTTTTAGGAACCTACCCTGAAGGTGGCTTTACAGGGGGTGCAGTGGTAGAGAATCTGCCTGCTAATGCAGGAGATGCAAGAGACATGGGTTTGATCCCTGGGTCTGGAAGATCCCCTGGAGAAGGGAATGGCAACCCATGCCTGTATTCTTGCCTGGGAAATTCCATGGACAGAGGAGCCTGGAGGGCCACAGTCCATGGGGTCGCAAAGAGCTGGACACGACTGAGCACACACACATACCCTGAAGATGCGCTTCAAACAACGGGAAACAGATATGCAAAGAGGATTCACTGCAGACTTGTTTGTAACCACAAAACGTTAGGAACAACCTAAATGCCCACACTTCTGAGAGCGGCGTGCAGGCCCTGAAGAAAAAGGAGGAAGGTCACTCCAAGTGGGTGGTGTCACTTCCACGCACTATGTTAAGAGGAGAAGCACCGAGAGTCATCTATAGTAGTTCCTTTCTTTCTTTCTTTTTATAGCACAACTTATATATTTCACATGGACAAAAATTCGTATCATTCACAGTATCTTAAGATAAACTGCCTTTGAGTGGGAGCTTTCTTTCCAGTACTTTGAGGTCTACAAGACGAATCTAGAGAATTTACCACGTGGAAAATGAAGACTGCTTAAATCGGATGGGGGCAGGGGAGGCCTGTGGTTTTTCTTTTGGATTGAGCTGTAACACTGTCCTTCAGGCGGCTGAGGGAGTTTCATATTTGCTTTAGACATCATGAGGCGCAGAAGCTCTCGCAGGACAGCTTCGGTGCTACACGAATTCTGCCGTTTCGCCAGCACTGGCACGGCTCTTGGGTCCAGCAGTCCGTTAGAACTATTAGCTCCGTTCATGTTAATGTTTGTTACGAGTCTTACAAAGGGGGTGCTTCTGGGTATTTAGGTCCACATTCTATTTTAAGGCTGTATATTCAGTTTTCATAAACTGTTCTTGGAGGCCCAATTACCACCCCTGTCCATCTTGTAGGTGTCATGTCTTCGTCATCTTCTAGACTGCAGCTAACTGTGCCATCTCCTACTCCTTTCTGGCCTTCTTCGAGTTCTGCCAACAGTCGGAAATTGCGAGGGACTTTTACTCCCGAGCCCATGGTGGCTGCCATCTGGCGTCGCTGTCGCTCAAAGGCCGGCCCTTTCTTCACCCCCTCCCAGTTCCTTTCGTTTAAGAAGGAAGATGACATGTGTCTGCTCATTTGTGGAAAAGAGACACAGGGCAGAGTAGGGAAAGCTTGCCACATCTCGTGGAAAGAGGAAGTTGACAGGAAGCCACAGGCTCCCGGCAGAAAGGGCTGTGTGTGAGTGTGGCACCTGGACTTCCCTCTAGCTGTGTGACAAATATGTAAATCTGTGTGGGTAAAACTGGGAAAGGTCAGTTTTCATTCCAATCCCAAAGAATGGCAATGCCAAAAAATGCTCAAACTACTGCACAGTTGCACTCATCTCACACGCTAGCAAAATAATGCTCAAAATTCTCCAAGCCAGGCTTCAATAGTACATGAACTGACAACTTCCAGATGTTCAAGCTGGATTTAGAAAAGGCAGAGGAACCAGAGATCAAATTGCCAACATCCACTGGATCACAGAAAAAGCAAGAGAACTGCAGGAGAACATCTACTTCTGCTTCACTGACTACACTAAAACCTTTGTGTGGATCACAACAAACTGCGGAAAATTCTTCAAGACCACCTGACCTGCCTCCTGAGAAATCTGTGTGCAGATCAAGAAGCAACAGTTAGAAACGGACATGGAACAACGAACTGGTTCCAAACCAGGAAAGGAGTACATCAAGGCTGCATGCTGTCACCCTGCTTATCTAACTTATATGCAGAGTACGTCATGTGAAATGCTGGGCTGGATGAAGCACAAGCTGGAATCAAGATTGTCGGGAGAAATATCAGTAACCTCAGATGTGCAGATGACACCACCCTTATGGCAGAAAGCAAAGGAGAGCTAAAGAGCATCTTGATGAAAGTGAAAGGGGAGAGTGAAAAGGCTGGCTTAAAATTCAACATTCAAAAAACTAATATCGTGGATCCACTTCTATCACTTCATGGCAAATAGATGGGGAAAAAATGGAAACAGTGAGAGACTTTATTTTCTTGGGCTCCAAAATCACTGCAGATGGTGACCGCAGCCATGAAATTAAAAGACACTTGCTCCTTGGAAGAAAAGCTATGACCAACCTAGACAGCATACTAAAAAGAGACATTACTTTGTCGACAAAAGTCCATCTAGTCAAAGCCATGGTTTTTCCAGTAGTCATGTATAGATGTGAGAGTTGGACCATAAAGAAAGTTGAGCGCCAAAGAACTGATGCTTCTGAACTGTGGTGTTAGAGAAGACTCTTGAGAGTCTCTTGGACAGCAGAGAGATCAAACCAGTCAATCCTAAAGGAAATCAGTCCTGAATATTTACTGGAAGGACTGATGGTGAAGCTGAAGTTCTAGTACTTTGGCCACCTGATGGGAAGAACTAACTCACTGGAAAAGACCCTGATGCCAGGAAAGACTGAAGGCAGGAGGAGAAGGAGATGACAGAGGATGAGATGGTTGGATGGCATCACCGACTCAATGGAACTGAGTCTGAGCAAGCTCCAGGAGCTGGTGATGGACAGTGAAGCCTCACATGCTGCTGTCCATGGGGTCACAGAGAGTCAGACAGGACTGAGCAACTGCACTGACTGAAGAGGTTAGCGACCTTGCTGTCCGAGAACGTAAGAGAAGGAGGGGAGGCAGTGTCGGGTAGGGGTCCTGTGAGTCTGCACTTGTGGTCTGTACTCTGCACCCAGAAATATACAGAACAGAGGATGTAGGGTCCATTATGACACGCATGTGTATTTCCCGTCTCTGCTGAGAGTCCAAGAGGCAAGGAGCACATGGTGCCCAGGTCTTGGTTTCCAAGACCACTCGTTCTCCAGTAAAGGAACCAGGCTCCCTGGAGAAACGGCCCATTCCAGGCCTAGGCAGGGAGCCCCCACGATGGGCCTGGGCGCTCTTGTGGCGTCAGAATGAGAAGGTAACAGGCAGGAAGGCCAGGGGTCTCCAAACGGAGGAAATAGCCTGCAAGTATCAGACATCTTTATCTCTCTTAAGCGGCAGGAGGAAACAAACTAGCGATGTTTTTTCCTTCTCTACAAATTTAAAAGGAGGTTTCTCTTAAAATACTGTGTTGCCATAAGGACACCTGGTTTGGCCTGAAGTTAATTATTCTCAAACCTTAAGTTAACCAATGCCTTTTTCTTATGGAAATGCTTGTCTTAAGCTATGCTAATGTGCTATGCATTTACCCCAAACTCTGTCTTCATGACAGTTCCCTCGGAACCTACTTGACAAACCAGTATGTTATACTCAAATATTGTTCCCCTAATCTATGTAAATGAAACTATTTGTATGGTGGTCTGCCCTTCTTCAAGATTCAAGTTAATCATTTTATGGCCCAGGATGAACCATTTGGTGCCAAGATTATCCCAAAAGGCACCTTATGGGTGAGGGGCCTGGTGCTATTCTGAGTTTTAAGACATTCCTTTCTGTCATTAACAGACTGCTAGTGACTGTATAACATCCAGCTGAAGACTAGCAGGGGGGTACTCTCTGCCCCCTTCTGATGCCTACGTCAGAAGCTTTCTCTATCTCCTTTATACTTTAATAAAACTTTATTACACAAAAGCTCTGAGCGATCAAGCCTCATCTCTGGCCCCGGATTGAATTCTTCTCCTCCAGGGGCCAAGAATCCTGATGTCTTTGCATGATTCAACAACAACCTTTCAAGAACACAAGGAAGTACTCAAAAACACACACTAAACCGGATAACTGACTGTGGCTCAGATCATGAACGCCTTATTGCAAAATTCAGACTTAAATTGAAGAAAGTAAGGAAAACCACTAGACCATTCAGGTATGACCTAAATCAAAACCCTTATGATTATACAGTGGAAGTGAAAAACAAATTCCAGGGATTAGATCTGATAGACAGAGTGCCTGAAGAACTATGGATGGGGGTTCATGACATTGTACAGGAGGCATTGATCAAGACCATCCCCAAGAAAAAGAAATGAAAAAGGCAAAACGGTTGTCTGAGGAGGCCTTACAAATAGCTGAGAAAAGAAGAGAGTGAAAGGCAAAGGAGAAAAGGAAAGATATAGTTATCTGAATGCAGAGTTCCAAAGAATAGCAAGGAGAAATAAGAAAGCCTTCCTCAGTGATCAATGCAAAGAAATAGAGGAAAACAATAGAATGGGAAAGACTAGAGATCTCTTCAAGAAAATTAGAGATACCAAGGAAACATTTCATGCAAAGACAGGCTCGATAAAGGACAGAAGTGGTATGAGCCTGATGTTCTGGAGTCCATGGGGTTGCAGAGTCGGACACGACTGAGCAACTGAACTGAACTGATACCGTGAAATTTTTGCACCTTGTTTTATGTCCCTAGATATGTTCCAGTATCTTCTGATTTATAGTCTGTGGGAACTTGAATAGAATTTGTATCCTACTGTTATGTGAAAATTATATGAATCTTAATTATGTTGAATTGGTTTACAGTGTTTTTCATGTCTACTATATCCTTCTACCTTTCTGACTTCCCTGGTGGCTCAGATGGTAAAGCGTCTTGCTTACAATGTGGGAGACCTGGGTTCAATCCCTGGGTGGAGAAGATCCTCTGGAGAAGGAAATGGCAGCCCACTCCAGGACTCTTGCCTGGAAAATCCCATGGACAGAGGAGCATGGAGGGCTACAGTCCACCGGGCCGCAAAGAGTCAGACACCACTGACCGACTTCACTTTCACTTTTCACCTTTCTATTCATTCGATTGATTTTTGAGAGTCTGATATTGAAACTCCAACTAAAAAATCTCAACTTAAAAAATAATCTAATATACAGTGGAACTATATGTATTTTTGTTTTGTATTTTCCAAGTCTCCTTGGAAAATAAAGGTGTTATTATACTTTCATAATTTAAAAAAGAAAGAAAATAAGTAAAGTCACTCTTTTCTTTGTAGATAATTAGTATATTGGGGTCTTACCTGGTTGTCCAGTGGTTAAGACTTGGAGCTTCCAGTACAGGCTGTGTGAGTTTGATCTCTGGTCGGAAACTAAGTTCCCACATGCTATGTGGCAAAATAATTACTTAAAATAGTAGTTCTCTGGGGAAATGAGCAACGGATGCGCCCAGCAGCTGAAGGAGGGGCAGCAGGTGCAAAGGCTTCTGGGTAGGGCACCAACAACGTCCGGTTCAGAGGCAACCTCAAGATGCCTACGTGGGGATGGAGGAGCAGACAGAGAGAGGAACACGTCTCTACAAACCAACTCAGGAAACCTCCCATCAAAATGAGCCTGCAGTCCAACATGCCTTAGTCCAAGAAAGAAATAGAATTGTACAACAAAGAACAAGAGCAACAATCTCAGTGAGCTCACTTGAGATGAATTCAATATAATAAAATGATGTGAAAAAAACATTTTTTTAATTAGTATATTGGGGAGATACTTCAAGACCATGAAGAATTCCCTGGTGGCTCAACTGGTAAAGAGTTTGCCTGCAATTCGGGAGACCAGGTTTGATCCCTGGGTCAGGAAGATCCCCTGTAGAAGGAAATGGCAACTCACTCCAGTATTCTCGCCTGAAAAATCCCGTGGATGGAGGAGCATGGTGGGCTGCAGTCCATGGGGTTGCTAAGAGTTGGAAATGACTGAGAGACTTCACTTTCCCTTTTCACTTTCATGCATTGGAGAAGGAAATGGCAACCCACTCCAGTGTTCTTGCCTGGAGAACCCCAGGGACGGGGGAGCCTGGTGGGCTGCTGTCCGTGGGGTCTATAAGAGTTGGACATGACTGAGCGACTTCACTTACATGCATTGGAGAAGGAAATGGCAACCCACTCCAGTGTTCTTGCCTGGAGAATCCCAGGGACGGGGAGCCTGGTGGGCTGCCGTCTCTGGGGTCTCACAGAGTCGGACACGACTGATGTGACTTAGCAGCAGCATCGGACCATGTCTTTGACTATTATTGTTGGATGTTGTGTGATTTCCTATTTACCTGTTTCCTTCTCCGCTTGTTAATTGGAATTCTAATGTGAAAAGAACTTTCCCTTATCCTCCATTTTTAAACAAAATTGATTGATTGATTTTTGGCCATGCTGGGTTCTTTGTTATTGCACACAGGCTTTCCCTAGTTGCAGCGAGTGGGAGCTACTATCTAGCTGTGGTGCGAGGTCCTCTCGATGAGGTGGCTCCGCTTGTCGTCAAGCACAGGCTCCAGCTGTGTGGGCTCAGCAGTTTCGGTCCCGGGCTCTAGAGCACAGGCTTAACAGCTGTGGGGCTTAGCTGCTCTGCGGCACGTGGGACCTTCCTGGACCAGGGATCGAACGTTGTAGAGGCGGGTGGGGATCGTCCCCTGCATTGCGAGATGGATTCTTAACCACTGGACCACCAGGAAAGCCCCCTCACTTTATTTATTTAATCAATTGCTTGTTCAGAGCAGCAAGGATGTGGGGGTATTGCTTTATTTTTGGCCGGCAATCGTAATTCTCATCACGTTGCTGACGTTGTCCCAGCTTTCGTCACCTCAGGGCCCTGAAGTCTGTCCACAGCCCTTATCTGGTTTCAGTTAGTCGGCCGTCTCTCAGTTGTGTCCAGCTCTTTTCGACCCCATGGACTGCAGCACACCAGGCCTCCTTGTTATCAACAACTCACAGAGCTTGCTCAAATTCATGTCCATCGCCTTGGTGATGCTATCCAACCTCCTCATCCTCTGTCATCCCCTTCCCCTCCAGCCTTCAACCTTTCCTGGCATCAGGGTCTTTTCCAGTGAGTCAGTTCTTCGCATCAGGCGGCCAAAGTAGTGGAGCTTCAGCTTCAGCATCAGTCCTTCCAGTGAATATTCAGAACTGATTCCCTTCAGGATGGACTGGTTTGATCTCCTTGCAGTCCAAAGGACTCACAAGAGTCTCCTCCAACACTACAGTTCAGAAGCATCAATTCTTTGGTGCTTAGCTTTTTTCGTAGTCCAACTCTCACATCCATACGTGACTACTGGAAAAACCATAGCTTTGACTAGACAGACCTTTGTCGACAAAGTAATATCTCTGCTTTTTAATATGCTGTCTAGGTTGGTCATAGCTTTTCTTCCAAGGAGCAAGTGTCTTTTAATTTCATGGCTGCGGTCACCATCTGCAGTGATTTTGGAGCCCAAGAAAATAAAGTCTCTCACTGTCTCCATTGTTTCCCCATCTATTTGCCATGAAGTGAGAGGACCGGATGCCATGTTTTTTGAATGAGTTTTAAGCCAACTTTTTCACTCTCTCACTTTCATCAAGAGGCTCTTTAGTTCTTCTTTGCTTGCTGCCATAAGAGTGGTGTCGTCTGCATATCTGAGGTTATTGATATTTCTCCTGGCAATCATGATCCCAGCTTGTGCTTCATTCAGCCCAGCGTTTCTCATGATGTACTCTGTGTATAATTTGAATAAGCAGGGTGACAGTATACGGCCTTGACATACTCATTTTCTGATTTGGAACCAGTCCACTGTTCCATGTCCAGTTCTAACTGTTGCTTCTTGACCTGCATACAGGTTTCTCTGGAGGCAGGTCGAGTGGTCTGGTATTCCCATCTCTTTAAGAATTTTCCAGTTTGTTGTGACATACACAGTCAAAGGCTTTGGCGCAATCAATAAAGCAGAAGTAGATGTTTTTCTGGAACTCTCTTGCTCTTTCTATGATCCAATGGATGTTGGCAATTTGATCTGTGGTTCCTCTGCCTTTTCTAAATCCAGCCTGAACATCTGGAAGTTCACGGTTCACATACTGTTGAAGCCTGGCTTGGAGTTCCCATAAACTATATATCAGAAGACACTGGAACATATCCAGGGACATAAGACAAGGTGCAAAAATTTCATTGTATAAAGGTATTGAAATCATACACAGTCTGTTCTCTTATCACTGTGGAATTATGTTAGAAATCAATATCAGAATACATGTGAAAATAACATCCATATTTCAAGTGCAGTGTGACATCTACCAAGAGAGATCTATGACTTAGCCACTGAAAGCCTCAATAAAATTAAAAGACTGAAAAAACACAGAGGGTGATTGCAGAGAAGAAAGCATTTAAATGAGAAATTAATATGAAAATAAGAAATCAATATCAAAGATACTTGAAAAAAACCCATGTATTTGAAAATTACATGTCCACTTTTAAATGATGGGTGAACCATAGCAAGGAAAATTAGAAGATATTCGTAAGAGAATAAAAATGAAAAGAGAATTTATCAGAATTTACTTCATGCAGCTGAAGCTGATCAATGTAACTAAATACAATGTGGAATCTTGAATAAAGTATGAAAACGAATATTGGACACTAGCATAAAATTCTGTGAAATTTGAACAAAATCTGTATTTTGGTTAACAACACTGTAACATATGTTAATTTCCTTCTTTTTTTTTAAACCATAGCATTTTTTATATTCTCAGAATTGGACTACAAGTGTCAAGCATCATTCAATATTTTTTTTTAATCACTAAAACAGTAAGCTTTCTAGACATTTAGCAGCAATACTAGATGCCAGAATAAATGGAACTATATTAAAGTTTTGAGTGAACATAAATTAGAAATCTAACATTTTATTCATACTTAGACAAATTAGTGGAATTAAAAATGTCATAAATTTTTTAGCTAGGCCAAAAAAAAAAGGATCTCTAGTCTTTCCCCTTCTATTGCTTTCCTCTATTTCTTTTCATTGATCACTGGGGCAGGCTCTCTTATCTCTCCTTGCTATTCTTTGGAACTCTGCGTTCAGATGGCTCTATCTTTCCTTTTCTCCTTTGCCTTTCACTTCTTTTCTCAGCCTTTGTGAGGCCTCCTCAGACGGCCATTTCGCCTTTCGAGTTCTTTTCCACTTCACCCCGACTCTGTCTCCGGGACTCAGGTGGCACCACTGCGGAGGCTGAATTGTTGGCACCAACTTTGGTGTCCAGGCGGAGCTGACTTGGAGATGCCCCTGGGAGGGCACCAGCTTGCTTGGGCCCTGAGGCTTTCTCCATGCCAGCCTCTTGTAAGAGAGTGGAGGGCTGGATAATTCCTTCAGACGCCAAATCTCCTGGGACCTTTGACTGGAAAGGCTGAGCCCTAGTCATACTCCATCTGCCATCCTGGTAGTTGGAACTCTGAGGTGGGAGTGGGCAAAGGAAGAGGGACCATCTTAACATCTTCCAAGGCCATCTTTGCCTTGAGGACATTCCTCTCTTCCTCCTGCCCATGCTGGCCTGAACATCCTGCTCCAAGGAGTTATTTTGGAGAAGGAGAAAAGTAACATTTGGGACTTTGTGACATCTTGGCCTGCGTTTGGGTAAGTCCCCTGGCATGTACTCTGAGGCCCTGTTAGCCTTGTCCTTTTGGGGGAGACCTGTATCCCTTTTAGGGAATTTCTCACTCCAGGAAATCCCATTTGGAAGGTCTGCTTCTTGGACAGAGGTCACAGGCTAAGTGGAACTTGGAAGCCAATTTGAGCCTGTTTGTGTTTTGGTTCCTTTGGTTTGAGGCTTTCATTGCCATAAGGATTTTGTTTATTCTTGGTCTGCACTTGAGTGTTCTTTTGAACAAACATGAGAAACACGTCTTCAATTCCATCTTATAGCCACCTGGGCAAAATCTTGGCAGACTTATTGATTTATAGCTATGAACATGTGGCAAAAAAGGATGGTATTCTACTGTAATTTGGTTTGGCCAATGTACATTCCTAAAAGTGTGGAGAGGTGGCCTTTGTATGGTGGCTGAAGCTATTATATCACTTTCAGCTGTAATTATTTTGTCACAGGAATGGGAAAGCTAGGTGCTGTCTCCACTCCACGTGAGCTAGCCACTCTGGGCTCCCTGAGAGCCACCTCGAAGTTAGTTCTTTTTCAAGAACTGAGTAAGTCTGTTTAGAAGCCTCCATCTGGGAGTGAAAGTGGAATTTTTAGACTATACTTCTCTGATTCTCTGTCTGTGCAACTGTAGCTTATCGGTTATTTGTGTTTGTGTGTGTGTTGTTTTGGGGTGAGTCTCTCTGGCTTGTGCAGGACGAGAAAATCCTACTTGCTCATTGCCAGCCACTCTGGTGCCCTGTCTGGAGCGGAGACGGCCTCCGGGCCGCACCTTGTCTCGTCTGCGGTCTGCGCGCCGTGTCTGTGTTTGTGTGTGTGTGCGTGAGCCCTTGTGTTGACTGGCTGAGATGTCTGGTGACTAACAGGGCTCACGTCTGACAACACCAGGGTACCCTTCCTGACTGCCTCTGACTGCCTGTGCTGGAGCATTTGCTGGGATTTTTTCTTTTGGAGTAGCCTTGTTAGGGGCGATGAGAGCTCTTTTCCATCTTGTAGTCCTCCCCCACCAGGGTATTTTCACAAAACAGGGAGATCTTTAGTTATGTTCCCATAAATTGGTACTTGCCTGTCAACTACAAACGCGCTTGCCAAGAGCACTGCCGGGCTTCCCTGTGGTTCAGTGGTAAAGAATCTGCCTGCAATCCAGGACCAGGTTTGATCCCTGGGTTGGGAAGATCCCCTGGAGAAGGAAATGGCTACCCATCCAGTGTTCTTGCCTGAAGAATCCCATGGACAGAGGAGCGGGCTACAGTCCATGGGGTTGCAAAGAGTCGGACATGACTGAGTAGCTAACACTTTCAAGAGCATTGCCAGTGACTGAACAACAAGGGCGTTTGCCATCTGCCGCTGTGGAGGCTGAAGCCTGTGCTGCTGCGGCTGCTGAACCTCCAACACCGCCTGGAGGGTCAGGGCCGAGCGAGGCCATCTGTGCTCCACGGGGCCTGATGGGACAGGCATTTTCAGGAACAGGTTTCATGATCCCAATCTTTGCATCTCCTTAATCTAGAAAAGCACCAAATCCCTTCATGATGACATCAGATACTCATGACTAGCAGAAAACTTGTAAGCGCTTGATTTACTTGGCGACTTTAATTCAGATGACCCTTATATCTACCGTTGAGAGGAGTGCAAGAGGGCTCCCACCATGAAGACCGTCATCCATCTTAAGGCAGGATGTGGACTGGGCCCGAACCCTGTTAACCATTGTTAAAGAAAAGGCAGAAAACCCCCTCTTCATGGATGGCAAACCAAGACTGGAAGTAAAGGCCAGGTTGGCTCCGGCGATTGATGACAGTGCCCGCACCTGCGTGGCGTGAGACTCATCACTAACGTGTAACAGCCTTGTGGCCGAAGCTGTAAAACCGAGTCCTCTGACATCATCGGGGTCCTTGTTGGAAACCGGCTCCCCTTGGACCTGCTGCGTCATAAACTGTGCTCTAGTGTCTTGAGTGTCCTCTGAGGCGTGCTTTATGCCTGATTCTATAACACTATTACTGTGGGCGAGAATCTCTTAGAAGAAACGGAATAGCCCTCATAGTCAACAAGAGTCTGAAATGCAGTACTTGGGTACCATCTCAAAAGTGACAGAATGATCCCTGTTTGTTTCCAAGGCAAACCATTCAATATCACAGTAATCCAAGTCTATGCCCTAACCACTAATGCCAAAGAAGCTGAAGGCGAACAGTCCTAAGAACACCTACAAGACCTTCTAGAACTAACATCCAAAAAAGATGTCCATTTCATCACAGGAGACTGGAATGCAAAAGTAGGAAGTCAAGAGACACCTGGAGTAACAGGCACGTTTGGCCTTGATGTACAAAATGAAGCAGGGCAAAGCCTAAGAGAGTTTTGCCAAGAGAACGCACTGGTCACAGCAAACACCCTCTTCCAACAACACAAGAGACGAGTCTACACATGGGCATCACCAGGTGGTCGATACTGAAATCAGATTGATTATATTCTTTGCAGCCAAAGATGGAGAAGCTCTATACAGTCAGTAAAAACAAGACCGGGAGCTGACTGTGGCTCAGATCATGAACTCCTTATTGCAAAATTCAGACTCTTGGTTCTTGTTCGTTGAAGAAGGCTGTGGTCTCCCAGGCCCTCCCTGTGTTCCAAAGAGCAGGGAAGGTAGTTACTGATTAGGGAAGCGAGGGAACGCAGAAACAGAGGGAAATCAGTTAAAGGGGGAAAGTAACGACGACAGTTCAGGATAAACCGAGTCCTAGCTGCTCCTCAAGGGGTGTACCCAACAATCTGCCAGAATTCTTTGTTCTCAGGGAATGAAGACCCACCTGCCTCTTGTTTGAGGATCTTGCCATCCGTCTCTGCTGCTGCTTTAACCCCTGAGTCATAAGCCTCTGCTCAGCCTGCGTACACACGTTAGTCACGGCAGGAATTCTGCCCACAGCTTGGGGTGTACACGGCAGCCCCCTTTCAAAGAAACCCACGTGGTGATAAGGAAATGTGAATAAGAAAAACAAAGACTTGTTTATTTGATCTGAAGGAGCATCGTGACCACACCAGATTAATGTCAGTTCAGTTCAGTTCAGTTCAGTCGCTCAGTCGTGTCCAACTGGAGTCAACTGCCAAGAAGAGAGGCCGTGGCCTGTGGCCTCTCCCTCCTCCTGACCTCGTCTCTGCAGGCTTCCCACCTTCCTGTCCTGAGAGCAGTCTGCATTAAGACGGATCTTAGGGTCTTAGTCTGCCATCTCCTCGCTTTGCCTGCTTCTGAATAAGGTCACTCTTCTTCCCTAACACCTTTCTCTCAACCCACTGGCCTGTCCTGTGAGCTTGGATGAGGTTCCAGTTACAGACATCGTCCTCGTCAGTATCCCCTGGGCTCTGGCCTTTCGTGCCCTGAATGTATCACCCAAGATCCTGATTTGTCCATGATGCTGGAGACCCCTGGTGCTCCCTGAGGCCAATTCCTTTTCTATTCCAAATGTCACTGCAAACTACAAAAGACCCTTTGGAAATCTCTTACTAAGTTCAGCTCTTACTGTTCCTGAGGCCAAGCTTGTATGCTCGCCACCTGACAGCCAATCAATGCATCAAGAAGCCAGGTGTTGGGAGAACCCATAGTAACCTTATTTGCGCAGATGAAGAAGATGTCAGACTCACGTTCCAAAGAACCATCTTCCCTGAGCTAGAATTCAGGTTTCTTCTATACTAAAGGGGAGGGGGTTGCTGCAGCCTTCTTCCAGACCTCGGAGGGGATGTGATAACTCTTTGTTCTTGGAGCTGCCTGTGTAGCTCTGGTCACAAACCTCCAGGAGAGGAGTATTATTCTCTGTTCTGTAGCCTTTTCTCCTCTATTTGAATGAAACATTGTTATGCCTTTAAAGGTCTAGCTTGGGAGGCAGAGCCTTGAGAAAGGGCTATTATGTATATTTCAGGCTATAGGCAACATTCATTTTTTTTTCAATTTTTAAATAGTGGCTGCCGGGTCACACAGCTTGTGGGATCTCAGGTCCCCAACCAGGGGCTGAACAACGAGGGCACGGAGTCCTAAGCATTGGACTACCAGGGACTCCCGAGGCAACATTCTTTCAGCTTTGAGGAGCGGGGGTGAAGAGCCAGTACCACAGAGATTAGTGCTAAGGCCATAGATCCGATACGGCGTCAGGCTTGCGGCTTGTTTCCGTATGTGTCTTCTCTTAGCCTGTACCCAATTATGACTGTACTTGCGCTACACACAGTACAATCCAATCACACACGCGCTACACACAAACGCCTGAATCTCAGTCGTTGCACCCTCAGCGCCCTGGGGTCGTCTAGGTCAGAGCTGCCCCAGCTAAGAAGTATCTCCAGCCGCACTCATATCTGCCGGGTGTTTAGAATGACTCTTTACTTTAGACTAGAAGATTCTTACCATATGTGCTTAAAATCTGATTGACCCCTGGCTTAAAAAACAGGTTAGCACAGCCAGCAGGCCCCGTGAACAAATCCATGAGCAGCGTGCCCTGATGGGAGGTCAGCAGGCCCCGTGAACACATCCATGAGCAGCGTGCCCTGATGGGAGGCCAGCAGGCCCCGTGAACAAATCCATGAGCAGCGTGCCCTGATGGGAGGTCAGCAGGCCCCGTGAACACATCCATGAGCAGCGTGCCCTGATGGGAGGCCAGCAGGCCCCGTGAACAAATCCATGAGCAGCGTGCCCTGATGGGAGGTCAGCAGGCCGCGTGAACAAATCCATGAGCAGCGTGCCCTGATGGGAGGCCAGCAGGCCCCGTGAACAAATCCATGAGCAACGTGCCCTGATGGGAGGCCCTGGGCGTGGCTACCACCCTTCTTGGGCCGTTGGAAGCCCGGATGCTGGCACACAGCCAGGCAGTGCCTAGTAGGTCGTCAAGTTGTGCCCTTAGCTTTCCACAAAGACCCCCCGTTGGTCAGCTCCCCTGGATCCACATCAAGGTTAGGAAGGACCCACCAGGAGGCCTTCATGACTCAGGATTCGCTCCTAGGGAGGGCCATACCTGCCTGGGCAGAAGTGTAAGTGAGGATATGATCAGAAGCCTTAACTCGAGTCACTCCAAAGGTGAGAAACGCTGCACAAACCAAGCCGAGGGATATTCTGCAAAAAGCCGATGGACACTCCTCAGACGTGTTGTGATCATGAAGGGCAAGGAAGCACTGAAATTGTTACAGGCCGGAGGAGGCTGGGAGGAATAACTGAATGCAGCCAGGGTCCTGGAACAGAGAAAGGACACTGGTGAGAACACTGGTGACCCTTGAACAGGTCTGCAGTTTAGTCAACAGCATCATGCCCATGTTAATGTCCCGGTTTGATGATGGTACCATGGGGAGCCTGGCTGAAGAGGGACAGCGGCCCTTGGTACCGCCCTCGCGATTTTCCACATGTCTAAAATTGCTTCAAAATACAAAGCTAGGGAAAAGTCAATGTTAGGCTTGCTGAAATAAGTACTTGGTGCTAGGATAAGCAGGCTGGAGCCCGGAGGCCGCCTGCCTGGGCACCTGGGCCTGCACTGCTGTCCAGCATGCGGTGCTGGAGAGGCTACCTAATGCCTCCAGTGCTTCTTTTCTAAGATGAGGAGAATAACCACACCATCTGATCAGGTTGTTAAGAGGTTAAACCTATTAACACACATGAAGCATTCAGTGTTTGGTACAGACTGAGTCCCTGGAAGGGCTGGCTCTTACCACTCTTCTGATGACCAGAACTGAAAACAGGGATGGATCCCTGAAAGGCAGGTTGGTGTGTAGGATGTCAATCTAGAGTGGTCCTGAGAGGTGACAGGGGACATGCAGGAGGCAAGGATGAAGAGGGAGCTTAGTTATTGGGAAAGAAGTGCCTCATGTCCTGGGATAGAAGGAGAAAGGAAATGAGAGGAGGGAATGCTTGAGGAAGAAGCAGAGCCAAACTTCCCAGAGGTGAAGAAAGATGAAGGGCTTCAGACTAGGGTCACAGAGAGGCAAGATAAGACATAACCCACACTTAGACGTGCTGCGGTGACGTTTAAGAGGATCAGAGAAGTGTCTGAAAAGAAGGTTCCACAGAGAACAAAGAGATCACATACATGGGAACAAGAATCATACTGATCCCAGATTTCTGTACAAACCGCATAAGAAGATATGGGACGGTATTTTAAAGAATTACAAGTAAAAAAATAGAAAATTAAATATTCAGCCAAATTGTCATTCAAATAACAAAGATATTTCCAGAAAGCCTCAGAATGTGCCCCTCCCAAACACGTACCTTGATAACATTTTTGAAGCAAGAACTGAAAAGGAGGAAAAACACACCCAGGAAAATCCACAAGCCATCAAGGAAGTGAGGGGCCAAACATCTTTGCAAAGCTTTTCCCTATTTTAGGAACAAACCACCACCACCAAAAGGCAGGAACAAAGGGCAAAAGGGCAGCCACACAAGCCCCACATAAAATTCTGGGCAAGGCCAGCGTGACAGGGCACGAGAAGGGACGCCAGAGAGCGAAGGCGTCGGGGCCTCGATGGGCGGCGCCGGGAGCGGACAGGCTGCAGACGCAGCAGCGCGCCCGTGTCCCCCACCCCGACAGCTGTGGGCCACGAGGGCGCTTAGCGCTCACTGGTGAGTGAGTGAAAAAACTTCTTATGAAAGTTATAAATTTAAAAACATCCAACAAATGAAAATCAGCAAAAATGAAGAAAGAAACAGGAGAGGAGAGCAAATAACAAACGTGAGAAACAAGACAGAAATGAGTCCCAGCAGAAGAATTATTATACAAATTAAAAAACAGATCCAACAGGATGTAGTTAGGAAAAGACCCAGAAGTATGGAGAAATCTCTGTCTCTGAAATTGGATTTATTTTAAAATTTTTATTTCTTTTGATGTGGACCATTTTCAAAGTCTTTATTGAATTTGTTACAATATTGCTTCTGTTTTTTGGCCCTGAGGCATGGGGGATCTTAATTCCCTGACCGGGGATGGAGCCCACACCCTGTGTATTGGAAGGAAAGTCCAACCACTGGACGGCCAGGGCAGTCCCTGAAACTGGGTTTAGGTGATTCCTTGCCAAAATCATCAGGGTCCTCTCTGGGGTGAGATACCCTCTCAGGCCTGAGACCAACTGTGGACCCAGAACCCAAAGAGACGAGAAAACTTGGTTGAGGATCAGCAGGAAAAACATCACAGAACTCTGAATACTGGAATTTCCAGATAATGAACCAGCTGTGCTTACTAAGCTCTTGGAGGTAAACAGAAATATTTTAGCAGGCATAGTAAGCCGTTAAAAGTGACTTTACAGAACTGAAAAGAAACTAATTAGAAATCATAGAACTGAAAGTCAGTGTAACGGAAATAAGAATCACTGGGGAGTTTATAACACCTGAGCACACCTGGAGTGACCCTGCAGTGAGTCTCGGACCTCATGGAAACTCTGCTTCCAGGTGAGGCTGACGCTGCTGCCCAGGACCTTCACTTTGAGAAGATGGATGCAGAGAAACCCTGCAGACAGTGGATGAAACCACAGTCAGCAATGAGAGATAGAGGGCAGTGAGAACTTTTAATCTGTGTTTAATTGGAAGTCCAGAAAGAAGGAGAGGAAGTGGCTGCTGCTGCTGCTGCGCTAAGTCGCTTCAGTCGTGTCTGACTCTGTGTGACCCCTGAGACGGCAGCCCACCGGGCTCCCCGTCCCTGGGATTCTCCAGGCAAGAGCACTGGAGTGGGGTGCCATCGCCTTCTCTGGGGAGAGGAAGTGGAGAGTGGAGGAAATCGGGATCTGAAAGCGCACTGGGTGAGAACATCCTAAAGCTGCTGGGAGACCAGCCCACAGACGAAGCGCCCGGAGAAGCCTCTGCCAGAACAGACACAAACGAGTCCACGCCTCTACACAGCGAGTAAGTCTGTAGCAAATGAAAGGTGTAAACATAGACACACACACTCTGGTGATGTCCAGAGCTCCTGATAAGGAGCAGCAGCTCCACCGTGGCTGACGTCACAGAAACTGCAGAAGCAGAAGCTAACAGCCTGTGTGTTCAGCTCAGACCTGAAATTCTTTACCATGTGAAAGTACTTTTCAAGAATGAGGTAAGATTTCTATTTTTTTGGAAAACAAAAATGGAGGGGCTTTGGCCACCAGCAAGCCCCCACCAAATGGAGCTCTCCACACCAAAGGGAAAGGACTTGGATGGACTGGGTGTGAAGGGGTGAGAAGCCACAAGATCTGCGTGTGGTCCGTCAGCCCGTCGTAGTGGCACCAGCAGCGATCACATCGTCATGTGTTAGAAAATGAGAAATCACAGAGCACGGAACCATGGCATAATCAGGAGGGAGGCAGGCCCTCCATCCCGGCGTCAGGCAGGGAGGCACCTCAGTGTCTCAGAGTGATGTGATTACTGTAAGCAGCCCCCGCTCGAATAACAGGAAAGTGGGGTGGAGTAGCCACACTTTTGATGAAATCATAAAATAACAAACATTAGCCTAACTAGAGATATTCTGGAATTAGTAAGAGAGTCTGGTGGGGATGCCAGAAGCAAAGTTCACATACAAACACTGGCTGTATTTCTGCCTCCAGCCAATGGCCATCAAGCATGTAGCAAGTTGCCAGCCTTCTCTGGTGGGTGGATTGCAGAAGTGGAGCCAAGCCTCCAGCCAGCCCAGCCCCCAACAAGGGTCCTGGGTGAGGAGCCACTTTGGCCACTTTTCGCACCTCTTGCTACACGTGTCTGTCTAATGAGTGTGCAGCGAGTGACATGGCCAGTCCCCAGACCGCACGGTAGAGCCCCTCACACACCTCTCTCTGAGCCCTAAGAACAAGCCCCGCCTGACATGCTGGAGGATGAGCGTGCCCATAGAAGGGCTGACATTGTCCCCTCAACACGCAGCTGGCAGCAGATGATGACGGGCTCTGCCAAGGCCAACCGAGGCTGGTCCAGGTCTTGGGCAAAAGCAAACACTTATTGGTATATACCTTTGGAGAAGGAAATGGCAACCCACTCCAGTGTTCTTGCCTGGAGAGTCCCAGGGACGGGGGAGCCTGGTGGGCTGCCGTCTCTGGGGTCGCACAGAGTCGGACACGACTGAAGCGACTTAGCAGTAGCGTTGGTATATACCACTGAGGTTTTGTGGCTGCTCATTATGCAACTTTATTGTGGGAATAGATAAATGAAACAGGAAAGAGACAGCGTTACACAACCCCCAGAGCAGCTGCCCTTGGTGTCAGGCGGACTCTCGACAGAAGCATCGTCCCTTGTCGCCACCAATGGCAAGGGGCTCTGCCCTTGGACAGACAAGGTGTGGAACGGTCACGCCGAGGACACGACACCGGCCAGGATAAATGAAGCGCAGCTACAGCCAAGGCAAGGCTCAGAGCGCGATGCTGAGAAGGACGAAAGACGCAGAGAGGACAGCACCCTTTCACTTTTTTTGCTGTTTTGCTGTTTCTAGTCGCTAAGTCGTGTCCGACTCTGGTGAATCCTGGAATGGTAAGCTTCCAGGCTCCTCTGACCCATGAATTCAAAATAGGCAAATTCGTGTTCAGGTTCAATCTGCGCTGAATTAGGCTCAGTTTAACCTCCACTTAGGGGTCAAACGTCGCATCGAGGGCAAGCATGTGCACAGCATAAAGGCCCAGAGCGTTGCGAGCTTCGCAGGGCTGGCACGGGACCCTCGTGGGGCGGTGGCAGTGGCCGACCTGTGAATTGGTAGTTCCGCAGGCATCTTAGCCATTTGCGAGGCAGAACTTTCATGTTTCTCGCATTTTGGTGTATTTGTGAAATTTCACAGCAAGAAAAGGTTAAAAGTATACGCACCTAACAGCCCAGATAGCAGACAAGGCGCCAGCAAACGCTGGGAGAGGTGGGTTTGTCAGCAGCTGTTTTCCTAAGGTCATCAAAATTCTACCAGGAGAATGCCTGGGAAAACATGAAGGCAAGGCCAGGGTCTCCTGTGGGCAGGAGATGAGCTGGGGCCCCAGCTGACCGCCAGGAAGGGTGCATCGCTCAGGACACTTGGGTTAGGCTGTGGCGAGGACAGCCCCAAGTCCCTGTGTCCTGATCTGACTGCACCCCAGGAAGGGGCCCGGGGTTTTGCCTCCCTCAGGCAGGCAGGGACCAGGGAAGGGGCCTGCAGGCTGGAGGCAGAAGAAGGGCACTGGGGACTCAGCCTGGCTGCACTGGGACCGGGCAGAATGGAGCCCCACCTTCACACCTGGCCAAGAAGATAGTCCCCTGGGGGGCTATCTCAAAGCCTCCTCCAGCCCCATGAAGACTGAAAGTGAGGCAAAGGAGGCCTCGAGAGGCCTTGCGTCAAGTGGCTAAAACAAGGGACCCCTGAGGCCCACAGTAGCGGCCCAGACCGGGGAGCAGAGGCGGGCGTGGTTCTGCAGGCCCCGGCAGCTGTGCTGAGGAGCCGGCCTGGGTGCACGCAAGCCTGGAGGGCGCGGCCACTTGCTGCTCTCATGGCCCTGGGAGACCCCAAGGCTTTCCCAGCCCCTTCTCCTCACAGAGAGCCAGGGCCCCAGGGTTATTGTAGGTCTGGAGCCGGCACAGAGTTTTTGGCTCCAGGCGGATGCTTCTAGGGGCCAGGAGAACGCTTTCATATACGCGTCAGCTCCTAAAACTTCAAGTTCACTCAGTTCAGGTGCCAGTCACACCTGGCGCTCCTCTCCCCAAGTGCTCGTTTCTGCTCTTCTTCACTTTTTCAGCCTCTGCTCTGCACGCCCACTGCCCCCACCGCCCCCACCGCCCCTGGCATCTGACGTGCCAGGCTGAGGTGGGCAAGCGGCGCCACCCTGGAGCGCCTGCCGCGCCGCGCTTCACTGCGGGGTTGAGGTGCTGTTGCTCTTCCCACCCCGCCTCCCTGGACTTGCTGTGTTTCTTTTCATCTGATCTCACCACCAGCCCTCTTCTCTGAACTCAGGGGCCAGAACACGCAGAGCAGCAAACAGCACGCGGTGGGTATTTCTGACCAACCCCTGGTCCCAGGGGTAGAAGGCTTCAGGTTTCGGGCCCACCTTCCTAACATGGCAGGGAGCCGGGTGCCCCTCCATCCCCTCATCAGGCAGCGTTCTCCAGATAAAAGTTCTGCTCTGGAGGGCTGGGGTGGGGGGGGGTAGCCAGGCCCAGGCCCACGGAAGGCGGGTCTCTCTGCTGTACTTTCTACTAGGCCCTCTGAGGGGCTGCACAGGCCCCCTACGCCGGGGAGGGGTCTGCTTCACTCAGCCCACCTTTCAAAGCGAGGCTCATCCAGAAACACCCCCAGACCCCCGGGATAACCTCTGACGAAACCTCTGGGCCCTGCGCCTCGGTCAGGCTGATGCACAACTTTCAGAGCACACGACTTCACTGGGTTGGTCTTTCCAGCCGCTGGGAACACGGTTTTGTTGCTCTCTCCTGGCCCGAGGCCACAGTTCCAGGGCTTCCCCACGCTGGTCAGTGTGAGCTGGACAGTGCCGAGGTGGCAAGTGACTGATCCCAGTGCCGGCCCAGCAAGCTCTGTTCCTGCCGCCACTAGACGTGGGCGGGCGGCCGTGGGCGGTAGGTCCCTCTCACCCAGGGGCCAGGCACCCCTGGGCCGGGGTAAGGGCCCACCGTGGGCTTCCTGAAGGCCACAGGGATGTGGGGAGTCCACGTGGTGCTCGCGAGTGACCCACACCTACGCCCGTGTCCCGAGTGCTGCGGGACTTGGAAGCGGGGCGGTGGGCACGCGGGCAGCGGGCTCGCAGAGGGGAGAGGAGGCGCCTCCAGCCGCTCCGGGCCTGCGCACTGCCGCCAGCGTGGGAGGCAAGCAGAGCCTCCCCGAAAGCGGAACTCGCTCCGGCGGCCCCGTCTGGGCAGTCCCCAGGCAGCTGGGCCATGAGCCCTGACTTCAGGGCCGCTCTGGCCGCGTGGCAACTGCGACGTGCAAAGGTGCTTCGTGGGGACACCCCTGGTGGCCCAGTGGTTCAGAAAATGCCTTCATATGCAGGAGAGGCAGGTTCAATCCTCGCTCGGGGAATTAGGACCCCACATGCCTCAGGGGCAGCTAGACCCACGCCAGGCGACTGCTGCGTGGGCCTGCCCCAAGTACGACCCCACGCAGGGAAATGAATAAGTAACTATTAGAAAGAAAGAAAAGGTACTTCCTGCCTGTAGCAGCCTGAGGGGCTGGACCTCATACCTTCAGGAGAGGGTAGTTCCTAAAGGACAGTGTGTCAGACTGCTTGTGGCCAAGGCCGATGTTGTGTGCTTCTGATTTCTCTGTGAGGCAAAGCTCTATTTATTGGCTACTCTGTTTTGGCCAGTAAGAGACCCTGTAGAGACTTGCTTTTCCTTAGAATGCTAATTCATGAAATTTCAGAGGCTGGGTTTCACAAAAGGAGGAGCTATCTTTATACACCTTAGACATGTTCAGAAATCTGTTTTATACTGTGTTAACCTGATAACCAGGATGATACGATCACTCACCTAGAGCCAGACATCCTGGAATGTGAAGTCAAGTGGGCCTTAGAAAGCATCACTACGAACAAAGCTAGTGGAGGTGATGGAATTCCAGTTGAGCTGTTTCAAATCCTAAAAGATGATGCTGTGTAGGTGCTTCACTAAATATGCCAGCAAATTTGGAAAACTCAGCAGTGGCCACAGGACTGGAAAAGGGCAGTTTTCATTCCAATCCCAAAGAAAGGCAATGCCAAAGAATATTCAAACTATTGTACAATTGCACTCATCTCACATGCTAGCAAAGTAATCCTCAAAAAAATTCTCCAAGCCAGGCTTCAACAGTACATAACCAAGAACTTCAGATGTTCAAGCTGGATTTAGAAAAGGCAGAGGAACCAGAGATCAAATTGCCAACATCCATTGGATCATAGAAAAAGCAAGAGAGTTCCAGAAAAATATCTACTTCTGCTTTATTGACTACGCCAAAGCCTTTTAGTGGGTGGATCACAACAAACTGTGGAAAATTCTTCAAGAGATGGGAATACCAGACCACCTGACCTGCCTCCTGAGAAATCTGTATGCAGGTCAAGAAGCAACAGTTGAAACTGGACATGGATCAATGGACTGGTTCCAGATTGGGAAAGAAGTGTCAAGGCTGCATATTTTCACCCTGCTCATTTAACTTATATGCAGAGCACATCGTGCAAAATGGAGGGCTGGAAGAAGCACAAGCTGGCATCAAGATTGCCAGGAGAAACAGCAATAACCTCAGATATGCAGATGTTGTCACCCTTATGGCGGAAAGCAAAGAATAACTTAAGAGCCTCTTGAATAAAGTGAAAGAGGAGAGTGAAAAAGTTGGCTTAAAGCTCAACATTCAGAAAACTAAGATCATGGAATCTGGGTCCATCACTTCATGACAAATAGATGGGGAAACAATGGAAACAGTGACAGACTTTATTTTTTTTTTTTTTTTTGGCTCCAAAATCACTGCAGATGGCAGATGGTGACTGCAGCCATGAAACTAAAAGATGCCTGCTCCTTGGAAGAAAAGCTATGTTCAACCTAGACAGCATATTAAAAAGCAGAGACATTACTTTGCCAACAAAAGTCCATTTGGTCACAGCTATGGTTTTCCAGTAGTCATGTATGGATGTGACAGTTGGACTATAAAGAAAGCTGAGCACCGAAGAACTAGTGCTTTTGAACTGTGGTGTTGGAGAAGACTCTTGAGAGTCCCTTGGACTGCAAGGAGATCCAACCAGTCCATCCTAAAGAAAATCAATTCTGAGTATTCATTGGAAGGACTGATGTTGAAGCTGAAACTCCAATACTTTGGCCACCTGATGCGAAGAATTGACTCGTTTGAAAAGACTCTGATGTTGGGAAAGATTGAGGGCAGGAGGAGAAGGGGACGACAGAGGATGAGATGGTTGGATAGCATCACTGACTCGATGGACCTGAGTTTGAGCAAGCTCCAGGAGTTGGTGATGGACAGGGAAGCCTGGCGTGCTGCAGTCCATGGGGTCACAAAGAGTCGGACACGACTGACTGACTGAACTGAACTGAACTGAATCCAACCCTTGGGGGACCGTGGGAGGCTCCTTCAGGGCAGGCCACACGGGCTGCTGGGTGCTGACCTGCAACCAGGAAGGACCCAAACCCTGCCTGGAACGGGGACTCAGAACTGGGGGGCCAGTGCCCCTCAGAGGGGAGGCCTGTGCGGCTGGGGGGCTGGCAGTGGGGGCGGGGCTCCTCTGGGCCCGGGGGTGAGGCTGAGTGGGGCCTGGCAGGGGCCCGAGTGGGGACTGTGGGCGCGGCAGCAGGCTTGGGCCTGAGACCCCCTGGCTGGGGAACGTCCTGGGACCACACCCTAAATAGGTCCTGACTTGAGTGCCTGGGGCAGAAAGCCAGCTCTTGGATTGCGACCATCCCACCCTGCCTGTGTGTAACTTCTCCGTGATTTGTTCACCTTCCCAGTGTCAGGCCAATTCATGCATTTACAAAGCAACAAGAAATTGAAGCTTCTGAGGAAGCAAAACTGACATGAGGTAGGGTTTGGGCCCCACGAAGGACCACCCTCCAGCATCCGGCTCACTCCCAAAGTGGTCAAAGCTCGGCCTCATGACTCCAGCTCTTAGTCCTCCTCACTGGTGTCCACCCCTGCGGCCACCACCCTAAGACATGTTCTCAGGGGAGCAGGAGGTGGCTGTGACGGGGGGACCTGCAGGCTCGGCTCCCATGAAGAACGCAGTGATCAACATCCAGACTGAGAACCCTGGACGTGATCACATCGTCTGGTCCCTGTTCAACACGCTGTTCATGAACATCTGCTGTCTGGGCTTCGTGGCATTCGCCTAATCCGTGGAGGTGGGTGGGCACCTGGGGCATCTCCAAGAAAGTGTGTGTGAGCCTGGAGAGGGCCCTGCCCAGATGGCACATGGGTTGGGGAGCTCCTGTATGTATTGTTCTGTGTGTGTGTGTGTGTGTGTATACCAATGTGCCGGTCATGATGAGGCTGCAGGAGGTTCATGGGAATGACCAGGATCAACCTCTTATCCCCTGGTGGGATGAGGGGCCGGTGAAGGGGCCTGAGAGGAAGGGAGGGGGAGCCCTGGGGCTCCTGGAGAGGCTGACAGTCTGCGGGGACGCAGATGGAGGCCCCGGGAGGGGAGGGGCATCCGTGGGCACTGGCCTGCTCAGACTTGGGGAACAGGCAGGGGAGAGTCCCCGTTGGGTGAACGGGCACTGGGGGACCAGCAGGGGAGGGCCCAAGTCACAGGACCAGCGGTCACCTGGACCCTCACCACCTCTGCTCCTCCAGTCTAAGGACCAGAAGATGGTCGGCGACATCACTGGGGCCCAGAGCTACGCCTCCACCGCCAAGTGCCTGAACGTCTGGGCCCTGGTCCTGGGCCTCCTTCTGACCATCACGTTCATCACTGTTTTTGGCACTGGGTCAGGGCCAAGGTTCAGTCTACGTGTTAGGGTTTCACACAGCAAGGAGGCTGCAGTAGCTGTTCGAGGCCGACACCGGGTCCTGGGCGGCCGCAGCAGGCTCCGCCCCAGTGGCGGCAGCCCTGCCCGCCCCCGCCCCCGCCCCCGCCCCTTCCTGCCGCAGTTTACAGAGACCCAGCTGAAGGCCGGTGAATTCAATGAAGTGCACTGACTCCCCAGCCTGCCTCTGTGGCTCAGCGCCCTCCCCGCCCTGCCCGTGCTGCTCTGGTTTTGCCGGTTTCTGGCTTCCAGCCGGGAGCAACAGCTGAAGCAGGGTCCCAGGATAGGGGTCCCTCCTTTCCCAAGGTCTGACCCTGATCCAAGGGCACTCTGTGTCCAGAACACCCTTGACCCTCGGGATCAGACAGTCGGTTGGCAGGGAGCAGCTGGGCTAGGGTGACTGCGGCAGCCCAGGCTCTCTAGGGAGGGACTGCTTTTAGTGTCTGGGGGCCCGTCTCCCTCCCAGCTGCCGGGAAGGTGCAGCCTGCTGCATCCTGCTACTGCCTTCTCCAGCCTGTCCCGGCTCCTCCGGAGGGTGCTGGGAGAGCAGTGGCCTGAGGCAGCACAGGGCAGCTAGAGTGAGGAGCAGCCACCTTGGCACCACGCGCTCTGGGAAAGGTCAGCCCCCGACGAGGGAGGCAGCCCCTTCCCGTCCTCTCAGGGCCCTGGAGGTGTGGGCGCTTGGACAGCCCAGGGCAGAGCCGTTCACGAGCCGGGCTGCTCACGAGCCGGGCTGCGGTGGTGGAAGCCCCCCCACACTGATGTCCGTCCCCGCTCCCCGCTGTGATCCCCAGCCCTCCCTCACTTCACCCTACATCCCCCACCCCTCAGAAGTGGCTGGGGGTGGAGGTCTCTGGGCAGGTTGTGGGGGCCCCAGGGGGGTGAGCAGAGGCAGGCAGCTCCAGGGAGGGTGTGTCCTGGAGGCGGGGCTGGACCACCTGCTTCTCTGGGTCTGGGAAGGACTCTGGAGGCAGGAAGTGACTGGAGGCCAGCCCAGACCCCCTTCACGGAGTGGGACTCATGCACAACCCAACCCCGGGCTGTGCGCTGCAGAAAGGAGGTCAGCAGAGCTCAGGAAGGACAGGCTCCCAGTCACATGGAACTCTTGGTCACGCTCTGCCACGGCCCCTCCCGGGGGGCCGCTCGGTCCCACATTTCCTGGAGCCCCCCGGGTGACTGGGCATCTGCAGTGTCCTGCCTTCTACTGTGACCCCCAGGACAGAGTGCATAAACCGGAAAACCCACCAAACACCTGAGCCAGGGCGGAGGCTGGGGCAGCCACCTGCCCTGCCCCAGGACTGTGCTGCGGATGTGGGCAAGTGGGCAGACCAGAGATGGGGTGGCAGGACTGTGACCTCCCCAGGACCCACAGCAGAGAGTTCTGGAGACATTCGCAGGTGTGTCCCTCAGGGCACAATGGAGGACGGAGAGCGGAGCCCACCAGCCCCGGAGGCGGGACGGCCGACGAGGACTGGGGGCAAAACCTCGGCACCTGCTGACCCCACGGCCCCTGTTGTGAACTGGTCTTCAGACCCGATCCCGTGGCTGACTGAGAGCAGGGCCCTGGACAGGGGAGCTTGCGGGCACATCCCCCAGACTGCCCTGGGGTGGGGGAGGGTAGGGAATAGGTGGGTCCTGGGTAACAGAGTCCAGGACTCGGGATTCCCAACATCTCAGGAAGTGGGCTCAGGGCCCAGGTCAGTATCTCTGAACATCACCAGGTGCCCTTTCCCGAGGGGCGCGTGGGCCCTAGTCACACTCGGAGTGGGGCCAGCCCCCGTGGGCACCCAGCCCTGGGAGAAGAGGAGCGGAAGCAGCTGGTGCTGCCAGGCCCCTCATGCGCTCAGTGGCTTCTGGGTAAGAGACTCGGAGATGGGGTGGCTGCAGGGGGACTCTGGAATGGCTCCCCAGCGCCCACCCCAGCAGGGAGGAAACCTAAACCAACATCCCATCCTGGGAGAGGAGCGGACATTGACCACCTCAGGGCCCGGGGGTGAAGGGGTGCCACCCCCACAACACTTCCATTCCGCTCTCCAACCTGCCCAAATCCCAGGTGGACCTGGAGGAGACTCAGGACGCAGTGGACTAAGCCCACCTAGGAGTCCAGGTGCAGCTGCCATGGCAGCCTGTCAGCCTGGCCGGGGGCACCGGAGGCTGGCCTGGGAGCCTTGCCCCAGCGGGACCCAACCAGTGGGATGGCCTTGCTCCTAACAGGAAGATCCGGGCCTGGCCATCACCTCCCACAGCCTCACGCACAGGTGAGGACAGAGACAGGAGAGCACGTGGCCCTGCGGTCTGAAGAGAGCAGAGGCCTGGCCACAGAGCCGACCCGCCCTGTCCCTGAGGAGGGGGCACAGCCCCAAGCCCAGAGCCGTCCTGCCAGCACACCCGCTCCCCCTGGAGCCACCCCAGGTCCCATGAGAAATGAGGGGGGGACGGGGGAGGCAGGAAGGCCAGGCTGCACAGACACGCAGGCCCAGGGCTCCCAGGGGCTGCCAGACGCCCAGCAGGCGTCCTGCCTCGGCACAGCCGGCCTGGTCCCACTCCTCCAGCCCTTGGGGGACTGCAGGAGGCTCCTCAGGGCAGGCCACACGGGCTGCTGGGTGCTGACCTGCAACCGGGAAGGACCCAAACCCCGCCTGGAGCGGAGACTCAGGACTGGGGGGCCAGTGCTCCTCAGAGGGGAGGCCTGTGTGGCTGGGGGGCTGGCAGTGAGGGGCGGGGCTCCTCTGGGCCTGGGGGTGAGGCTGAGTGGGGCCTGGCAGGGGCCTCAAGTGGGGACAGTGGGCGCTGCAGCAGGCTTGAGCCTGAGACCCCCAGGCTGGGGAAGGGTCCCAGAGCCGGAACTCAGCGCTATATGGGAAGCGAGATGGCTGGGGCTGGGCCTGAAGCCCCCTCCACCAGCTCATTTCCTCTGACCATGGTGTAACACGATGCGCAGCAGTTCCTCCCACCTCCGGCAACACATTCAAGAAACGAAACTACTGGGCAGGCCCAGCCCCCAGCCCCGGTGCTCCTGCCTACATCCGGACCACATCTGCGCCGGCTCTGCCTTGGGGAACACACGTCTCGATCCTGCTCCTCAGCTTCAGTGCTTGGTTCCCTCTGCGCCAGAGATGATCAAGGAGGAGCACGAGGTGGCCGTGCTGGGGGCGCCCCAGAGCCAGGCGCCCCTGACGACCACGGTGATCAACATCCGCAGCGACACCGCCGTGCCCGACCACATCGTGTGGTCCCTGTTCAACACCATCTTCCTGAACTGGTGCTGCCTGGGCTTCGTGGCATTCGCCTACTCTGTGAAGGTGGGTGGGCACCCGGGGCGTCTCCACGAAAGTGTGTGTGAGCCTGGAGAGGCCCTGCCCAGACGGCACGTGCATGGGGAGCCCCCGTGTGTACGGGTCTGTGTGCACGCTCTTTCGTGTGTGTGTTGTGTGTGTGTGAGAGTGTGGCCTGGGGGATCGTTCCCAGGGAGACTCATGGCGAGGCTGCCTGGGTTCACATGGGGTGGAGCTGGGGGTCTGTGTCTCTCGCACCCCAAGACGGCCTCCTTCCCAGCCTCATCAGGGAAGGCGCAGCCTTCACACTCAGCTTCAGAACACGAGTCTGGTCCGGAAACGAGGAAGGTGCTGCAAGGACCCTGACCCCTGGTGTGTGAGTGGCCGGTGAAGGGGCCTGAGAGGACGGGAGGCTGAGCCCTGGGGCTCCTGGAGAGGCTGACTCTCTGTGAGGACGCAGACAGAGGCCCCAAGAGGGGAGGGTATCACCGGCCACTGTCCTGTCCAGACTCCAGGGAACGAGCCATCGGGTGACTGGGAGCAGCAGGGGAGGGCCTGAGCCACAGCGCCCGGCGGTCACCTGGACCCTCACCACCTCTCCTCCTCCAGTCTAGGGACCGGAAGATGGTCGGCGACATCACTGGGGCCCAGAGCTACGCCTCTACCGCCAAGTGCCTGAACATCTGGGCCCTGGTCCTGGGCATCTTTCTGACTATTGGATCGATCGTTCTTCTCATTTTTGTCTACATGGCAGCCTACGAGACGGCTTTGCGAATGAGTAGACATGGAGGCTACTAGCCGCTGTCCATGGAGGCGGTCCAGGGCCTCCACCTTCCTTGGTGGCTTTGCACCCGAGGCATGAGCCTGCCGCGCCCCCAAGCCATAGGCAGCAGTTTATAGACACAGATTGTCAACCACTGAATCAATAAAGCACCCTTGTCTGTGAAGCTGCTGTGATGTCTCCTGCGGAGGGGACACTGCTATGACCCTGGCGGCCTCTGGGGAGCCCACAGCAGTCAGCTGCGGGCTGACTGAGAGGGCCAGAACAGAGCTGGTGACCCCACCGCAGTCAACAGGAACCCCCAGAGGAAAGACCCCTTCGTCCCCTCAAAACCAGCGGGCCCTGCTGGGTGGAAGAGTCTCGCAGACACTGGGGACCTGGGACATTGTTGTGAGCCTGGGATGCAGACGGGGAGATGGGGCCGCTCCTAGCCCAATGCGAAGAGACACCCGGGCAGGTATTCCTGTCTCTGACGCCCCAGGGGGAGTGGGTGGGGGGCCGCACCCCAGCTGCTGAGCCACTGTGCCCTGCACAGGGTGTCCGGGGTGTCACCCCGAGAGGCTGGAGGAGTCCCGGCAGCCACAGGCTGCGCTGGGAAGTGACCCCGTCCACACGCCCTTTGGGGACCCAGGCTCTCCTGGGCTCACTCAGGGCCCAGGGCCAGTCCTGTCCAGCTCTCACTGAAGTCAGCAGCTCTTCACAGTGGGTTCCCCTCCTCCTGGCACTCAGAGGAGATGGACGCCCCATCCCCACTGGGCCCTACTTGGATCCTCCCTGGAGGACCGGTGGCTCAGATGAGGTTGCCCACTCTCTCGGGTCCCACATGAGAGCAGGAGGGCTCAGCCTCAGGGACGCTGAGTCCTGCGGAAGGAGAGGCTGGCAGACTGCCTCTCTGAGTCCAGGAAGGACTGTCTCCCAGGCAGGGACGGGGGGACAGATGTGTGACCCTGACCCCTGGCCTGTGAACCCCAACCCCGGCAGGCCCTAGGGGGTCCCCACATCCTCTCAGGCAGGCAGCAGTCGCGAGGGCTGCTGGCACTGAGTGTAGCCCGCCTGAGCTTCACCGATTTGCGGTGAGGGTCCTGCTAGGTGGGAGCCCTCGTGCAGGCCGCAAAGGCCCGTGTCCCGGACCTTCTGAAAATCACAGGAGGCCCGAGGCATCAGGCAGGGGAAACCGAGGGCCCTTCCCTCGACGGCCCCGGGTGCAGACGGCCGGGCCGTGAGCAGCTGTGGTCCTCGGAGCCACGGCCCGGCCTGGTTCCCAGCGGACGGTCCCGTGTCCCCTGTCAGCTGTGGGTGACCTGGGCTGGGGTGAGTTGGGGGAGCGGAGGACAGAGCGGGAGGTGGGAGCCCTGGGCCAGGGTGACGTGGGGGTCGGCAGCGGGGCAGGAGCCTGTGGGGAGAAGGCTCTGCCTCTGCTTTGCCTGGACTGGGCCTCGAGGAATTCAGAAGGCACGGCTCCTTAAGACGCCGGGTGTG
Organism: Bos javanicus; assembly: GCF_032452875.1. Taxonomy (NCBI): domain Eukaryota; kingdom Metazoa; phylum Chordata; class Mammalia; order Artiodactyla; family Bovidae; genus Bos; species Bos javanicus. Next base: position 51,312,319 of record NC_083896.1, on the reverse strand, counting down.
GTCCCAGCTGGGGGAGGGCAGAGCAGGGCAGATGAGTCCCGGGTGGGGGTGGGCAGGCGGGCTGGTGTGCCCCTGGCCTCGCCCCTGGCTCCCTTCCTGTCGCTGCTGGTGCGGGAAGATTCTGCCTCCCCAGCCCACCCAGTGGGATCTGCGCGCTGGACAGCGCCCCTGCCGACTCCAGGGCTTTGCGGGCTACTGGCTCTTCCCACCCTGGAGGCAGTCCTTCTCGACCCCGAGGGACGTGCCTGCCAGCCGTCCCTCCTCCAGGACTCCCTTCCTTGGTGCTGCCCCTCCCCGCTCACGGGTGTCAGACCCACAGGGAGAGGGGCTCCCTCCTGGCCCACCCTGGGATCCCAGCCTCCCCGCAGCCTCTCCAAGTCAGGGGGCTGGCGTAGGGACAGATTGGGGGGGAGGGGGCACCCACATGAGGAGTCAGGGGACGAGGGGGTGGCTCCGCTGCCCCTCCACACGCCCCAGCCCAGCTGGCAGTGGGCGGGTCTGCCCTGCCCCTCGAGTGCCCCAGTGTCTGGAGGCCACGGCAGAAGCAGGGATGGGGCTGATGTCGAGGGCGGGGCAGGGCAGGGGCCTCTCCTCTAGCTGAGCAGCACGGGGCTCTCTCTGCAGTGGTGGACGCTGTGCTCCTGTTGCCTTTCCGGCAGAGGGGGCCTGCGGGGCCGTGTGAAGGACAGTGACGAGAGGGACGTGCTGCAGGGTGTGAGGGAGCTGGGCGCCAGGAGAGCCCGCACTGACCAGCGTCAGCGTGTGGGACAGTGCGCGGTGGGAGGAGGTGGGCTCGGGCTCACGTCCAGGCTGGACTCTCGAGGGCCCCCTCCCCAGGTCAAACCACAGCGCCCTCACACACAAACCCTCCTTTTATTTCACGGGGGCAGGTGCCTGGATAGGCTGCGGGGAAAGGGGCGACTGCCTCGGGCTGTGGGCAGGCCTAGTGGCCTCCGTAGTTCTGCATGAGCTCCGAGACTGCCTGAACGATCATCAGGGAGCCGGTGGACACGAGGACGATGAGGACGACAGTCAGAAGGATGCCCAGGACCAGGGAGCAGATGTTCAGGCATTTGGCGGTGGAGGCGTAGCTCTGGGCCCCAGTGATGTCGCCGACCATCTTCCGGTCCCTAGACTGGAGGAGGAGAGGTGGTGAGGGTCCAGGTGACCGCCGGGCCTGTGGCTCAGGCCCTCCCCCGCTGGTCCCCACTGCCCGTTCTTCCCAGCGGGGACCCACGCCCGCCTGTCCCCTGGAGTCTGAGCGCGACAGTGGCCGGTGAGCGCTCCTCCCCTCCTGGGGTCTCCATCTGCTTTCCCGCAGACAGTCAGCCTCTCCAGGAGGCCCAGGGCTCTCCCATCCTTTCTCTGGCCGCCTCACTGGCCCCTCACCCACCAGGGGACAAAAGGCTGACCCTGGTCATCCCCACGCACCCCCTGCAGCCTCATCATGACCTGCACGTGTACACACACACACACACACACACACACACACAACATGCAGCAGAACAACACACACGGGGGCTCCCAACCCCACGTGCCGTCTGGGCAGGGCCTCTCCAGGCTCCCAGACACTTCCGTGGAGACGCCCCGGGTGCCCACCCACCTTCACAGAGTAGGCGAATGCCACGAAGCCCAGGCAGCACCAGTTCATGAAGATGGTGTTGAACAGGGACCACACGATGTGGTCGGGCACGGCGGTGTCGCTGCGGATGTTGATCACCGTGGTCGTCAGGGGCGCCTGGCTCTGGGGCGCCCCCAGCACGGCCACCTCGTGCTCCTCCTTGAGCACCTCATAGGCTGGGGGCACCGCCCCGTGGGCCCCAGTGAGTAAGAGCTGGGATGTGCGGTTCATGGTGGGAACAGAGGAACTGCGGTCTAGATGCCAGAACACACTCCCGGTCCCCTTTTTTTACTCAGGAGTTTCGATTTCTCTGAATTTCCGTTTCCTGGCTTTTGGAGTATTGGGGATGGGCTGGTCCTAGGAGGCGTGAGGAACCAGTGAGTGTCAGGTTACACCGGGTGGGTGGGAGGAAGGCTAGGGCCTGGAGGGATTTCCTGTCCCAGAGGCTGGAAGGGGCCGATTTCCCTCTCCCCTCCCCCTTCTTTTGTAATAAAGAGCTTTAATAGAAGAAATACAAATAACAGTTTAAGAACTTGTAACCTCCTGTGTGTGGGAGAGGCCCAGGAATTGTGAGTAAACAGTTTTCTGTAAATGAGAAAATGTGGAGAAGTTTCTCCCGGAGATGCTGAATCCACCCGTTAAATGCCACTGTGAGTTAGAGACAAAAGGCACTGGGGTGGACGAGAGGACTCTTTTGGGAGATGACCCCGAAATGCATAAAAATAAAGCTGATTCCTGCAGAGGCCAATCCTTGCCTCCTCCATCCCTGAGAGTTTTCTAGGAATGTGGCCCCCCCCCCCCCCCGCCCACCCCCATCCTGGTACAAGAGAAAACACCCTTTCAGGGCAGTTTCTCTTGTTGACTGAAATTAAAAAAAAGTACAACTTAATAGATGAGAATCATCTTTCATTCGCCATAAACCTGAGCACCTAAGTCCAAGACCCAGCACGCTCGTTCACTGGGGAGGGAGGCCCGGCTGGAGGCCCCGCGTCTTCCATAGTTGCGTTTATAGCTCTCAAATCTTGTAACAATCTCCATTTTCCTGATTTTTTCTTAATAACAAAAATGGGAGTATTCCAGGGGCTATTAGAAGGCTCTATATGGCCGGCTGCCAGTTGTTCCATAACTAAATCCTCAGCTGCCTGTAACTTTTCAGCTGTTAAAGGCCATTGCTCCACCAATACCAGATCATCAGATTTCCAGGTAATAGGGGTGGCAGCGAGAGCAACAGCCTCTAGGATAAATTTGAATATCCCAGACCTTCTCTATTCTTGTTGGGAACCACCTCTAATGGCGAAACAATTCCCTGCTGATCTTTACCAAGCCCCTTATCAGGATTGTAACCTTTTCATCTGGGCTATATAAAAGCATTCCCATCTGAGATAATATGTCTCTCCCCCATAAAGAAAAAGGTAGTGAAGGAACCACATATGGGCAAAAAGTGCCTTGTGCCCCCTTCTCATCTGACCGTGTCAAAATCTGTGAGCTGTTAGCAACCGAGGGCACTGACCCTACTCCTACCCGGCCGGTACTGGTCAAGCGGGCTGGCCAGGATGAGGGCCAATCTTTTCCAGCAATGCAAGAGACGTCTGCTCCAGTATCTAACAGCCCTGACATTTTATTTCCTTGAATGAAAAGATCTTTTAAAGGCCTAGAAGCTGTAATTTCCTGCAGCCAAAAAGCTAGATCACTAGATCCAAATCCTCTGGGGCCCCTAGCTTGAGAAGTTAAGGTTTTTCCTGTCTGATAATAAGGTAAAAGCAAAAGCTGTGCTAATCTTTGACCTTTATTTGCACAGTTTTGGTAGGCAGCGAGATCAAAACTTTAATTTCCCCAGTATAATCAGAATCTACTACACCAGGCACCACCAAAATTCCTTGAAGGGAAAGCGAGCTGCGCCCCAGCACAGGTCCTACAATGCCCTCAGGTAGGGGCCAGCCACTCCCTTTGGAATCAGAGTAACCCTGGAACTGAGGTCCAGTCCTGCGCTGCCTGGGGTTGATTGGCAGGCTTGTTGTCCCTGCTGGGCAGGACACTGCCGGCAAAAATGCCCCATTTGGCCACAAGAGAAACTTTTTTTATTTGTAGAATCATTTTCATTAGGATTAATCTCTCTTTTGTTTTTAGCCTGGGTGAGGCCCCCCTGAGGGGGTTTTCTCCGGGGAGCAGGCTCTGTATATTATGCATGCGTCTGCTTTAAAAGCTCCTTTGTTTAAAAAAAACTCTTAATCTTTCTCAGCCTTACGCCATGCTCTGGGAGGCTTTGGAGGCAAAGTGGGGAACTCCTGGGCCCTGGGAGGCGCAAGCGGAGGTGGTGGTGGTCGCCTTAAATCAGAAAGTGGTGGATAAATTTTTAAAGGTTTGTGTAGAGTGGGAGGGGGCTCGCCAGGGCGCCCAGCCGCAGCGTCCTGTAAGCTCTCTCCTTCCTCGGGAGGTAGAGCACAGTCTCCCTCCTTTTCTTTGTCAATGGCAGAAAACATGATCTGCGCAGAAGGTGGAGACCCACCACCATCCACCGCTATAGCCTCCCCCATAGGCTATCTAACAGCCTCATGACGGGGTCCAGGACATTTCTAATCATATCCCACAGAGCAAAAGCATCTACAGGAAACTTTTCTGGCCCATGCAAAGTATAAAACAAACGTAGAAATTTAGACAGTCTTCCTGTGCTTACTTTAAAGCCTCTATGGGCTAACATGTGAAGTAATATTCAATAAACATTTGTCTATTCTTAGATGCAGAGAAACCCATTCTTGTAGAGAATGTTCTTACTGATTCTGTACCCTCCTCACCCTGCCTAAACTGCAGAGGGGTGCCAGCCACCCACAGGTTCCCAGATTACTTCCTCTTCAGTGTCCCCTGTCCTGAGCGCCACTTGCCCAAGTGCTGATCCAGCAGCCAAGGATTCAACCTGAAGAGATGACGGTGTCGGCCAATGAGACAGCCTCTCAGTTTTCTATGGACTGCCTGTTTATTTCAAGTTTAAGATTCTCTTTTATTCTTTTACAAAAACATTAGGCCAGAGGTTTGACATTTTCAGTTCCCCCTCTCCCAAATTTATCATCTCCATAAATCATTGTTGCTCTTCAGAGTTCCTGCTTCAGGGATTCTCTCGGAATCAGCCTTATCATCTATTATCTACCTCCTCTAACATGTCCTATAGTTAACTTGTGATTACATTGTAACTCATGCTACGTTCCTCAGTTTACTACTTATCTTCCTAAATCCTGTTTGCCCCTAACATGCTGAGCTCACTATCTCTTAAAAAGGCTTCTAGCTATAGCATCTCTAAAAATTCCTAACTTCTATAAGCTATAGTAAAATATGCTAACTTTACAACATTGCTTAAATCTTTAACTTCTAACTATTTTAATTATTTCTAAGCCCTAAATTCAGTAAACTCCTTTACCATAAACATTTTCCTCACAAATAGGCTTCAGATAGCAATCCCTTCCATGGCCTCAAGCTACGGCCTATGTGCTCATCCTGGAACACTCTTTTATAAAAGTCCTTGAACAAATGTCAATGATTAACTTTATGAATTATTTTCTGAGCACAGCTGCAGAAGGCTTTGTGCCTTCTCATGCTCCTCTCTAGAACAATAAGCACCTTAATATTCCTTTTCAGTCAACTCAGCTGAGGAGAGGAAAAGACAAGTGAGAGTTACAAGGCCTAACTCCTTCATCCTGGGATCCGCGCCTGCAGAATGAGGGGAGGGGGCTGGGGCCGTGCCTCCATTTTGTCAGTAATGCCTAATGCGGCTCCTGACAGTCTCTCAACACTTGAATCCCATCCTAAATCCCCTCGCTGCTGCCACCTTTGCAGCAAGTGGGGTGACCTTCTCCTCCCAGTTGCCAAAGGACTGCCCCTATTCCATCATGCCACACACCAGTTGTAAGGCAGATGGAAACCCTGCTCCCCTTTGGCAAATCCGTTTTGCTGCCCAGCTTGAACACAGCCATGGTGTCTACTTCATGTGTGGGAACAGAGCTTACCTCCCTCTGCCCTCTTTTTCGGTGACGAAGCTGCTCAGTAGGGCATGTCACACGCCACAGAGAGGTGATGCCCCCTTGCTCCCGCCAGTGTACGCCCACCAGAGCATGTGTCCTGCAGTGGGACTTACCCCCTTTTCCTGGCACTAAGCTTGACCACCGGTTTGGCAGGAGCTGCCACTAGGGCAACTTCTTCATATAAATTCCATCAACTTTCTGTCAACACTGCTGTATCCACAGGAAAAACTGCAAGAACCCTCCTACGTCTACAATCCCAGTTAGACTTCCTAGCCACTGTGGTCCTCAAAACTGTCAGGCCCGACACTGACTGACGGCAGGGCGGCGGGGCACTTGACTTTCTCTGAAGGAAGAACACTGTTTTTATTATAACCGGTCTGAAAAGGCCCAAGAAGATATCAAGGGGCCCTCAGAACAGGCTACAGGGATCCAGGATTTGGGTTCAATGAACGTTTAGAGTCCTCCCTTACCTTCTTGGCTCCTGCCATTTCTGGGTCCAGCAATGACTATCCTTTTAGGCCCCCTATTTGACCCCTGTATACTCCACCTCCTTACAAAGTTTATCTACAACAGGTTCCAATAGTTTCAAATCAAACTGATGTTACTATAAGGGTGGAAACAGGTTTCAGATTTGGAATACTTTGACTTAAATCGGGTAGAAAGGGACTTCTGCTCTGCTAGGCAGGACGATGTCCACGCCCAGCAGGAAGTAGTTAGAGAAGGAAGAGTATCTTGAGTATGAAGTCTCTCTGGGGGAGTTGTTAGGGGAAGCACACTGACTGAAACCCCCACCTCAGTTCAGTTCAGTTCAGTCACTCGGTAGTGTCCGACTCTTCGAGACCCCATGAATCACAGCACGCCAGGCCTCCCTGTCCGTCACCAACTCCCAGAGTTCACTCAGACTCACGTCCATCAAGTCGGTGATGCCATCCAGCCATCTCATCCTCTGTCGTCCCCTTCTCTTCCTGCCCCCAACCCCTCCCAGCATCAGTCTTTTCCAATGAGTCAACTCTTCGCATGAGGTGGCCAAAGGACTGGAGTTTCCGCTTTAGCATCAGTCCTTCCAAAGAACACTCAGGACTGATCTCCTTTAGAATGGACTGGTTGGATCTCCTTGCAGTCCAAGGGACTCTCAAGAGTCTTCTCCAACACCACAGTTCAAAAGCATCAATTCTTTGGCACTCTGCTTTCTTCACAGTCCAACTCTCACATCCATACATGACCACTGGAAAAACTGTAGCCTTGGCTAGATGGACCTTTGTTGGCAAAGTAATGTCTCTGCTTTTGAATATGCTATCTAGGTTGGTCATAACTTTCCTTCCGAGGAGTAAGAGTCTTTTAATTTCATGGCTGCAATCACCATCTTCAGTGATTTTGGAGCCCAAAAAAGTAAAATCTGACACAGTTTCCACTGTTTCCCCATCTATTTCCCATGAAGTGATGGGACCAGATGCCATGATCTTAGTTTTCTGAATGCTGAGCTTCAAGCCAACTTTTTCACTCTCCACTTTCACTTTCATCAAGAGGCTTTTGAGTTCCTCTTCACTTTCTGCCATAAGGGTGGTATCATCTGCATATCTGAGGTTATTGATATTTCTCCTGGCAATCTTGATTCCAGCTTCTGCTTCTTTCAGCCCAGCGTTTCTCATGATGTACTCTGCATAGAAGTTAAATAAACAGGGTGACAATATACAGCCTTGACGAACTCCTTTTCCTATTTGGAACCAGTCTGTTGTTCCATGTCCAGTTCTAACTGTTGCTTCTGACCTGCATACAGGTTTCTCAAAAGGCAGGTCAGGTGGTCTGGTATTCCCATCTCTTTCAGAATTTTCCACAATTTATTGTGATCCACACAGACAAAGGCTTTGGCATAGTCAATAAAGCAGAAATAGATGTTTTCTTGGAACTCTCTTACTTTTTGAATGATCCAGTGGACGTTGGCAATTTGTTCTCTGGTTCCTCTGCCTTTTCTAAAACCAGCTTGAACATCTGGAAGTTCACTGTTCACGTATTGCCGAAGCCTGGCTTGGAGAATTTTGAGCATTACTTTACTAGCATGTGAGATGAGTGCAGTTGTGTGGTAGTTTGAGCATTCTTTGGCATTGCCTTTCTTTGGGATTGGAGTGAAAACTGACCTTTTCCAGTCCTGTGGCCACTGCTGAGTTTTCCAAATTTGCTGGCATATTGAGTGCAGCACTTTCACAGCATCATCTTTCAGGATTTGAAATAGCTCAACTGGAATTCCATCACCTCCACTAGCTTTGTTCGTAGTGATGCTTTCTAAGGCCCACTTGACTTCTCATTCCAGGATGTCTGGCCAGGCACATAGTAACCATTTGTGTGAATTATTCTACAATAGGAGATCCTGGTCAGGAACACAGAACTAACAAGCCTCCACCAACCAGGAGAGGTCAGGAAAGGTCAAAAGGAGACACCACGTGTTCTACCACCTCTCAGAATCCTTCTTGCTGTCATCCATCTTGGCTGAGCAATGCATGCGCCACCAGGAAGGACCCTGAGTTGGTGATTGGCTAAGACAACCAGGAAAATAACCCCATCACCAGAAAAATCTGAGACTGCAAGCGTGTGGCAGAGCAGCCCTCCTGGGCTCCCTCGCCCTGCTGCTCTCCTCCCAGGCACCCCTTCCCAGTAAACTCTCCTGCTTTGTCAGCATGTGTGTCTCCTCGGACAATTCATTTCAGAGTGTTAGACAAGAGCCCACTCTCGGGCCCTGGAGGGGGGTCCCTCTTCCTGCAGGATTATTTTGAGAGAAAGGCAAAGTCTAGCAGATTTAGGAAAAGAGCTTTACCTCCCCAACCACCTGATTTACAGCGGAGAGGGGGTTGGGCCAGGAAGTGGGCTGTGAGATTTGCGGTAGAGCGGGCTTCCTGTGCTAACCTCCCCTGCCCGCCTTCCTCTGCACCCCAGGACCCACCCCGCCCCTTGTCTTGGGAAGTTACAAAAGCCGCAATTATCTGGCTGTCCTTTGGCTGCCAGGCTTTCATGGGATTCCGGTAAACACAAAATGTATTTTTCTGCTGTTAACTTGGTTTATGTCAATTTAATTATTATCAAGCCGAAAACCCTAGAAGGGAAGAAGGGGAAAGTTTCCTTCTCATTAACAAAACAGCCTTTTTTGATGTCAAAGCAAAGCCTGGGCTGTGAGCTCCTGCTGCCAGAAGCCTGCAGACTCAGGCCGGCCCCAGTGTCTGGAGTCCATCCAGCCTCCCTGACAGCCACGCCCAGAGCCCAGAGCTGCCTCGAAGTCACGTGATCTGTTTATCAGACCTCACAATAGAGAACGGTGATTCGTTTGGGATTGTTTTTCTTACAAGTACTTGAAACTTGTTTGGACTTGAACTTAAGAATTTTAGTTCCATTTTTTTGAGGCTTACACTGCTTCAGGAAAGGATGAATTCTTGTACCATAATTTCTCCTGGGATACTGGACATCGGGAAAGGTTTATACTAAAATTGGGGCTATCATTGTCTGTGCTGCTGTTGACCTGAAGGTGTAATTTCGGGTTAAGGGTAACCTGGGCTGGAAAGCAGGATGCGATGGGAACCGGCCCAGAACACAATGTGGATTTAATCTGAACAGACTGCTCCTGTTCACGTCAGGGTGTTAAGGAGGCGCAAGCCCCCAGCCCCCAACAGCCCCTGCAGGACACCCACAAGGCTGCTGTTGGTAGGGAGGTCTGACCTCACCCTGATGGACGGTGAGCAGGCAGCCTGGTAGTTGGCTCCACAGCAGGTCTAACTGGTTAAGACAACAAAGGCTGGAATCTGGGGGTGGGGTGCGTGGGGGCGGGGGGCAGAAGCTTGAGGGAAGGAGGGGATTGCATGCTGAAAGGAAAGGCCCATGCTGATCTCTTCCGAGGACTTGTGAAGAACCAAAGGATCTGAGATTTCACCCACATTACAAGCTGACAGGTGAACCCACAACAGTTTTAGAGGGTGCCGAACCCCTGGATCAGAGAGAAAGGACCCACTTCCTAATATCTCAGAGAAGAACCAATTCTGACTCCACGTTGGAACTCTGTCTTTGCCTTGCTTTCCGTGTTGCTGTTCTTACTCTTGTTGTTCAGTCGCTCGGTCATGTCCAACTTTTTGCGGCCCCATGGACTGCAGCATGCCAGGTCCCCCTGTCCTTCACCATCTCCCGAAGCTTGCTCAAACTCATGTCCATTGAGTTGGTGATGCCATCCAATCATCTCCTCCTCTGCCGTCCCCTTCTCCTCATAATTGCCTGCCTCAAAGGACCCCGCCCCTCTGCCTGACTGTTAAAGCTCCTTTGGTCGGCTCACCTGTGACTTTGCCCACCTGTGAACAGAAGAGATTAACACACCTTCCACAGGCTGGCCCTTCCAGATGTTCTGCAAGACTGAAGGCCCTTTTTACTTTAGTTCCTCATTGCTTCTCTCTGACTTTATATAAAGGACCTAGGATACAGACCCCGACAAGGTGGTTACTTTAAAACATTAGTCTGCCATCTTCTCAGTCACCCAGCTTTCCAAATAGTCTCCTTGCCTCAACAACTCATCTCTCTGATTCAGGGGCCTATCTCCAGCCAGCAGAGCGAGCTGGGACTGGGTAACAACAAGTTCCCAGACGTCCTCCACAGGGGGGTCTGAAGACCCTGGGTTCTCAGAGAGGAGGTCTAGATCGTCAGAGGAACCTTCACCCCAAGGATGACAGCACACCACCAGCACGTGTCCCCACTCCCCTCACCAGCTGGCCCCCATCTCGGAAGTCCGTGCCCCCCAATTCTCACTCTGCAGGCAGGTCTGGGCCAGCTCCTGCCCACCAGCAGGCTCAGGCAGTCTGAGGTTAAGGGCAAGCTGGGGTGGCGGTGGGGGGGCGCCGGCCTGCCTTCCCGCCAGCAAAGTTGGCAGGGCGCCACCGTGGCCGCTTTTCTAAGCTGGGCTGCGACCCAGCAGCATCACAAGCTCGACCCCCTGCCTGCGCCGCCCCTCCTACTCCGAGCAGGGTCTAGGAGCGCCCACAAACCCACGCACGTGACACGAGTACTTTCACCACTGCTCTTACACACAGCGCTGCTGACCGCAGGGCGCACGGGACCCACGACCTGCGCGCCTCCCGGAACCGGCCGCGGCCCGGGCCTCCGGGGTTCCCGGCTCCCCCGCCCTGCGCGCCCGTCACTTCGGAAAAGCAGAAAGTTCGGGTGGAGCAACCGAGCCACCGCCCCGCGCCCGCCCCGGCCCCGCCTCCTCCGCCCCAGGCCTGCGACCCCGCCTCCTCTCCCCCACCGCCCCTCCCCACCCCTTCCCCGCCCACTCCCCAAGGCCCCGCCCTCCCCCGTCCCTTCCCCCGCCCCGCCCCGCCCCGCCCCGCCCCGCCCCTCCCCCTCCACGCCCCTCCCCTCGCCCGCCCCGCTCGCGTCCCTTCCCCCGCCCCGCCCCGCCCCTCCCCTCCCCCTCCACGCCCCTCCCCTCGCCCGCCCCGCTCGCTCTCCCCCTCCCTCACCGCCCCCGCCCCCTCTCTCAGACCCTCCGCCACCTCCCCAGGCGGAGCGACCGAGGGAGAGGAAGCGGGAGGGTTCGCTGGGCGCCCCAGAGACACTCTTCACCACCACCCGGCCGGCGGCCCTCGGGCGCGCCGGGAATCGCGTCTGCCCCCCAGGACACTACCCCAACGGCCGGAGGACTTGGGCCTCGCCGCGCGCGGAGAGAGGCCCGGCGGAGCCCGGCGCGGGCCTGCGGCGCCACCTGGCGGCCGCGGGAGTCCCGGGACCCGGGTCGGGGTCCTGTTTTAACCCGCGGCTGTCGGCCCAGCGACGAGAGATACTGACTTCAGAGGTGGCCCGGGGCGCCGGCCGCTGCGGGGTGAGGGCCGGGGTCTGCGGGAGGGGACCGCCCGCTGAGCAGGAGGCCTTCCCCCCAGTGAGCTGGGTGTACACTGGGAGGGAGGGCCAGGCTGCCCCCCGGAGCTTAAAGCAGGGTACACGTCACCTGAACCTCAGTTTCCCCAAGCCTATCCCCCAACCCCTCCTGTGGCACCGATGATGGCCACAGCAACCGCTCCACGTCAAACTGTCGGCCCGCAATCTGGCCGTGCAGCCGGAACACACGGAGTGCAAGGGCCCCCAGCTGACAGCCTTCCCCGGCAATCACACCCTCAGCCAAACTCACACCATCACAGGTGGAGGTGCTGATGGGGCTGGCACCCCGCCCACCGTGTCCCACACTTGTTCCACTTGCAGGGTAAGGCGATCAAGGGAATGACCCCTGCCATACTCCCTGGATGCAGACTCAGACCCTCATGAGTCCCGGGTGGGTGCAGGTTGCATCTCAGAGGGCCTGACGCTGGCATCAACTCAAACATGGCAGGAGGTGCTTCTCCCCTCAGCCAAGACTGGTTCAAACTGGCTGGCTGTTGTCCATCGTGACCCACACAGGTGCTGACCTCGGGCTGCGCTATCTCACCAGCCTGGTAGGTGGAGTTCTGACCATTGTCTCTGGGCATAAAGACAGGAGTCTGTCCCCCACCCAGGATAACCTGGGGTCCAGTGAGAGGATGTCGTTGGAGATGGGGTTACCTGGCGATAGTTAGAGGTGATGATGCCTAGAAGGGAGTGCCACCCCTACCCCACCTGCACCCCTACACACACACACACACACACACACACACACACACACACACACGCAGAGGTGTCTGAGGCCTAGCCTCCCCACGTGTGGCCCAGGTTGAGTTGGGTTTGAATCTCTGCCTTCTGGGTTTGCTTAAGCATGAGAGCAATGTCATGGAGCATTGATACATGTAGCTTAATTCAAGACCACTTGGGCAGGAATCAAAGAATAAGTTTCAAAGAAATTATAAGAAAAGGATTTGGACTAAAATGAAAATACAGCTTACCAAAATTTGCGGGACGCAGTGAAAGCACGCTTAGAGGGAAGTCTATACTATAAATGTATATATTAGGAAAAAAGAAAGATCTAAAATCAGTAACCTAAACTTCTTATTTAGGAAACGAGAGAAAAAAAGGTAATATAAGCCAAAAGAAAACCGAATAAAAGAAATGATAATAAACTAGAACAGAAATCAATAAAATTGAAAATAGGATATCAATTTTTTTTTAATGAAACCAAAAACTGGTTATTTGAGAGAAAAAAGTGAATAAGATAGATAAATTTCTAGGAATGTAAGCCAGAAATAAAAAGAGAAAAAGGAGATTATTGTAATGCGAAATTAAAGAGGGGCCATCACTACAGTTCCCACAGACGTTAGGAGATAATAAAAGAAAACTATAAACAACTCTGTGCCACAAATGTGATAACTTGGGTACAATGAACCAATTTCCTGAAGGACACAGACGACCAAAGCTCCTACAAAGAGAAATAGGTAAATTAAGTAGGCCATATCTGTTAAAGAGACTGAATCAACAGTTAATAATCTTCCAAACAATAACCCCCTGAAATGCAGGAGGCCCAGGTTCAATCCCTGGATTGGGAAGATACCCTGGAGAAGGGCGTGGCAATCAACTTCAGTATTCTTGACTAGAGAATTCCATGGACATGGGGGGCTACAGTTGTAGCATGGCAGGCTACAGTTCATGAGGTCGCAGAGTAGGACACAACTGAACAACTACACTCGCTTTCAATCAAGAAGCCCCAGGCCTGGGGGCTTCCTAACTGATTCTGCTGCTACTGCTAAGTCACTTCAGTCGTGTCCGACTCTGTGTGACCCCATAGACAGCAGCCCACCAGGATGCCCTGTCCCTGGGATTCTCCAGGCAAGAACACTGGAGTGGGTTGCCATTTCCTTCTCCAATGCATGAAAGTGAAAAGTGAAAGTGAAATCGCTCAGTCGTGTCTGACCCTCAGCGATCCCATGGACTGCAGCCCACCAGGTTCCTCCGTCCATGGGATTTTCCAGGCAAGAGTACTGGAGTGGGGTGCCATTGCCTTCTACTCATTCTGAGGCCAGCATTAACCTAATAAAACCAAAAGCAAATAAAGACATAAACAGAAAAGAAAATCACAGATCAATATCTCTCATGAAAATAAATGCAAAAATTCTCAACAAAATATTAGCAAATTCAATGATAAATTATACACCACAAAACAATTACACACTACTATCAAGTGGGATTCATTCCAGATGTGCAAAGCTGCTTCAGTATTTTTAAATCAATTAATGTAATTTATGAAATCTACAGGCTAATTAAGAAATATAATACCAGATCAATTGATGCAGAAAAACACTTGACAGAACCCAACACCAATCCATAATTAAAATTCTCAACAAACTGGGAACACAGGGGAATTTTCTCAACTTGATGAAGATTATTTACCAAAAAATGCACCACTAACATCATACTTAATTGTGAGAAACCAGATGCTTTCCCCTTAAGATCAGAAACAAGGCAATGTTGTTGTCTCTCATCACTCCTGTTCAACTTCGTTCTAGGAATCCAGGATAATCAAATAGTCAAGAAATGAAACACACAGATTGAGAAGGAAAAAATAAAACTATCTTTTTTTCACAGGTGGGAAAACTAAAAATTAACAAATCAAAAAACAGAAAACACCCGGAATGCATAAGGAATTATAACAAAGTTGCAGAAAACAAGTTTAACATACAGAAGTCCATTGCTTTCCTATATACTAGCAATGAACAATGGAGATTTGACAAAGCACAAAACCATTTACATCAGCATCCTAGAAAATTAAATATTCAGGTGTAAATCTAAAAAAAAAAAAAAATGTGCAGGATCTGCATAAGGAAGACTACCAAACTTTGATGAGTGAAATCAAAGATCTAAATAAAGGGACAGATACTGTATTTCACTGGTAGGATCTCAATATTTTTAAGATGTCATTTCTTTACAACATGACTTGTAGATTCAATGCAATCCCAATTTAAATCCCAGTAAGTTATGTTGTACATATTGAAAGTTTATATGAAAAGGCAAAAATCCAGAATAGCCAACATTACACTGAAAAGAATGACAAAGTTGGAGGACTGATGCTGTACGACTTACTATAAAGCTACAGGCATTAAGGCAGTCTAGTATTGGCAAAAGAAACAAACCTCTCAGTGGAACAGAATAGAGTCCAGAGATAGGTCCATACAAACATAGTCAACTGACTCTTGTTAAATGCGGAAAGGTTCAACAAAGCCCTAGGCAACACAGTGCAGAAAATTTGTGGAAATTCTTCTCCACAAACTTTCTGGAACAAATGGACATCTATGAGCAAGATATAACTAGATACAGACCTTATACTTTTTATAAGAATTAACTAAAAATTTATCATGTGGATGCTCAGTCGTGTCCAACTCTTTGTGACTCCTTGGACTGTAACCCGCCAGGCTTCTCTGTTCATGGGATTTCCCAGGCAAGAATAGTGGAGTGGCAGCCATTACCTTCTTCAGGGGATCTTCCCAACCCAGAGATTGGATCTGTGTCTCCTGAATTGGCAGGTGGATTCTTTACCATCTGAGCCACCTTATAGACCAAAATTATAAAGCTTCCAGATGAACTTTGGGGATGATGTTTTAGATACACCGTAAGCGCACCCCCTGAAAGAAAAAAAAATTGATTAGCTGGATTTTATTAAAATTTTAAAACTCTGCTCTGCTAAATACACCATTAAGACAATGAAAAGATAAGCCATCGAGTAGGAGAGAATATTTCCAAAACACATATTCAACACAGGATTGTATCTAATGATACAAGGAACTCTTAAGACTCAACAGTAAGAAAACAAATAGCCATTTTAACATGGGCAACATATCTAAACAGACGCCTTACCAAAGAGGATATACAGATGTCAAGTAAGCATCTGAAAAGCTACTCAACATCATAGTTGTTAGGGAATTGAAAATAAAATAACAAGACACCACTAGCAAGGCTAAGATTTAAAATTCTGACAGTACCAAATGAAGATGAGGACCTGAAGCAACAAGAGCTTTCCTTCATTGCTGGTGGGGATTCAAAACGGCACAGTCACTTTGGAAGACATTAGACAGTTTCTGAATTATATAATGAGTCACACATAATCTCACTATATAATTCAGTAGTTGCACTCCTAGATATTCATCCAATTGTTGAAAACTTTTTACTCAATTCGTTGAACACTCATGTCCACACACAAACCTGCACACAACGTTTATAGCAGTTTTATTCATAACTGACCCAGACTGGAAGCAGTCAGAATGTCTTTCAAGGGGGCAGATGAATAAACTACAGTATGTCCACACACGGAACGTTATTTAGTGATAAAAATGAAATGGCTACCAACTAAGAAAAAGTCACGGATAAACCACAAATGCACACCGCCGAGTGAAAGAGGCCAGTCTGAAAAGGCTACGCACTACTATATGGTTCCGACTCTGGACTTTCCGGAAAGTGGGGACAAAGGAGACAGGAACATGACGCGCGGCTGCCAGAGACGCCGAGGGCGGTGGGCGGGGTCGGGGGCCGGGGGGCGGGGTCGGCGGGGGTCGGGGGCGGGGAAGGGGGCGGGGTCGGCGGGGGGCGGGGGAGGGGGTCGGGGGTCGGGGGGGGAGATGCACAGAGGTGGGCGGGGGGAGGGGCGGGGTGTGGACTTTGCGAGCCTTGAGGCTGTCGTGTTGATGTTGTAACGGTGAATACATGACCCTGTGCGTTTGTCAAAACCCACAGGACTGAACACCAAGCTAAGCGTGCAACTTGTAAAGACTTTAGCAGGCGGAGGACCCCAGGCGGGAATGCCGCCGTGAAAGGAGGAGCCCCTGCCTCAGCGTGAGCGCAGCGCCTCAGGGAGGGGCCGGGGGCAGGCGCTGACCGCAGTCACCGGAGAAAATGAAACGCTCAGGTGTAAATGGAAAAAAAAGTGTACAGGATCCACGTAAGAAAAACTGCAAAATTTTGATGACTGAAATCAAAGATCTGAATCAGGGGACCGATAGTCCGTGTTTGCTGATAGGATCTCAGTATTGGTGAGGTGTCATTTCTTCTCGGCCTGTGGATTCAGCGAGGTCCCAACCAAAGCCCCGTAAGTTGCCTTGTAGCCAGTGAGTGGGGTCTGTAGGCGTGAAGGCCCGGGCCGCGCACAGAGCACTGTGCCCTGGGGCGACGCTGGTTCCCCCGGCGCGGGTCAGCAGCAGGCTCCCTGCTGCCCCGAGCCCTGGGACCACAAGGCGGCGGGTGGGGGCCGAGGGCCTCAGCGCTGGGGGCAGGTCACAGGCGACCGAGGGGAGAGCGACCCGTGGATAAGAGGTGCTGCTGGGCATCAGTGAGGACTCGGGCGCAGTGTAACGTGGAGCCGGGTTGCACACAGGCGAATCTGCAGTGTGCGTGTGTGCAGGGTTGGCACACGTACTTTCTTAGCTTTGTCTGCTGAGAGCGTACAGAGACAAGGTCGCAGCAGCAATGAACACATCTGCCTCCAGATCTGGGTTTCTAAGTCGACTCTCTAGCAAAAGGAAGGAAACAGAGTTTCTTGAGGAAATGACTGACCCTAGGACTGGAACCAGAAATACACAGGATGAGCCTGGAGCATTTGCAGCCGGAAAGTAAGGAGGCGCTCAAAGAAACAAGGCCAGAGCACACAAAGACGGGGTGTGTCCCAGGGATGCGAAAGTTAACTGACAGGGTTCCTAGCGGCCAGAACCGGAACAATTTGAGAAACAAAGTCGACAAAGCAATGTTGTATCATAACCTGAAGTATGAAATACATACCCACGTGATCATACTGACATAATGGACTGAATAAATCAGTAAATGGAGGAGAAGAGGTAAATTGGCCATGCTGAGAATTCCAAATAAATCATGTGGACATTCTGCCCCCTACATGCAGGCTGTGCGTGAGGACCTCCACCCCCAAAGCACAGGACAGAAGGGAGGGGAGTGATTTTACAGCAGAGAAGCCTGCTGAACACAGCTCAGCCATGTGATCAAGGCCAGCGTCAACAGCCATAAATTAAGTTGACAGGAGGCACCCTGGATGTGGCAGGATGAAAGGGGGCCTTTATATCTGTTTTCTTCATCCCCCAAACCCGTAATCCCCATCAAATCCTGAAAAAAGCAACAGACCAGTTTCTACATCCCACAAAATACCTGCCCAGTCTTCCTCAAAACTGTGCAGGTCATCCAACAGTCTGAGGGCCTGCCAGAGCCCAGAGGAGCCTGAGGAGACGGGACTGTCGTGTGGGGCCTGGGGGGGCCTGGAGCAGGAGAAGGACATTAGCTGAAAAGTAGGGAAATCTAAAGTACAGCCTTTAGTGAGTAATAACACGTCAGTATCGCTTCACTGATTGTAGCACAGGTGCCACATGAGTGCACGGTGTTGATAACGGGAACTCTGGGCACACAGGCACCCTGTCTGCACGACCAGTACTCGTGTAAACCCAGCACTGCTTTAGAAAGCACAGCCTGCGCGCTTTTGCAGCTGCACAGGCCAGAGTTAGTGCTCGCTCTCCTCCTCCCTGACAGTGTCCCTGGGGGATCCGGGGCCCCTCCTCACCGGCCCAGGCTCCGATAGACGCTTGGGCGAGGGGAGCCCGTCCTGGGGGAGCTCTCTGCAGACAAGGAATGACACTAAGATGGGGTCTCTGAGGGTCTCAACAGGCAGAGATCGCACTACACGTGGGACTAAGACCACGGGCAGCCTGCCGTTCGTATAAGCAGGAGAGCCCAGACATGAAAAACGCGCGAGCCGCAGTCTGCTCGGTGGCCAAACCAAATCCCCAGACTGAGGGGTAAACAACAGACATCTGTCTACTCAGAGCCCAGGGGGCTGGAAGTCAGAGGTCGTGGAGCCAGCGTGCCCGGGCCCTGCTGCAGGCGTGTGGCCTCTGCAGCATGCACGGGCTCTCTCTGATGTGCTCTCGGAGAACCAGCTCTGGCGTCTCCTGTAGCAGACACTGACCCCACCAGACCAGCCCCACCCTCATCCAACCCCGGAGACCTCCCAAGGCCTGTCTCCAAATGCCGATGCACTGGGGTCAGGGTTCCGCGTGTGAATTTGGGGAGGAGGACCCCAGCGTTCTGTCCATGACAAGAAGCCTGGCTTGAATCACAATGACAGAAAGCTGCAGAGCCCCAGCCAGCTTCCTGGTCTGAGCTGGTCTGTAGATCCAACGCCCCTGTGATGAGGGCGAGGCTGTGTCCTTGAGGAAGGGTCTTGTCACCAGAAACGTCCTGTCACCCTTCCTCCTGGCCTTCCCTGGAGGCACCGAAGGGACACTGACCAGCGTCTGAGGAAGAGGAAGCAGAAACCCCATGCTTTCCAGGGTCCCCAACCCACCAGCGGGACCACCAGTCAGAGCAGGGGCTTGCGGTGATCAGGTGATCGGCGGTGTTTGGGCCACGCCCATCTGACAGTGGGGCCATTGCACCCTGAACCCAGCGGTGGTTGCCCCTGTCACAGATGGATCGCTGCAGCAGACACACAGCTGGCAGCGCACCGGCCCCAGCCCATGGAGTCGGCGCCGCTGCTATGGGAAGGCTTCCTCCTCCTCCTCCTCCTTCTCCTCCCAGGGCAGTGGACCACAGCAGGAACGCCTCCCAAAGGCACTGCGGGGGTTGGCATCAAAGGACTCAGGGCCCAGGAGGGGGCTCCCACCACATCCCCATTCAGTTCTCCTTGGGGGGCCAGTGCAGGAGACAGAGGGCCTGGGGACCGCCAGCCAACAATCACAGACTTAACCGGTGGTGACTCCCGCCGCAGCCGTGTTCCTGACGGGCCTTCATGGCTGAAGCAGATCCCAGCAGGTAGCCCAGCCATCAGGGGTGGGTCTTTCCACGCCCACTAGCAAGACCAGCGGGAGAGGCAGTGGCATCTGCCCACTGCTCTCCTCAGAGCAGGGCAGCCCCCAGAAGCCTGGCTCACTGGCCCTCTCGCAGCCGTCACACTGGCCCATGACACTGGTGACGCCATGTTGTCTGAACCTGATAAGCGGAAAGTAGCAACTACCAGCTACCCTGGTCTGCCCAGGACTTTCCTGGGTTTGAAACTGAAAGTGCCACATCCTGGGAGTCCCCTCAGTTCAGGGCAAGCCCTACAAGCCTTCCACCAGGTGGCACATTAGACTGGAGGCCGCCGGCCACTCGGCCACTCGGGGCTCCTCACTCCAGGGAATCGACACAGGGTCACAGCACTGGTGGGGAGGGTGGTCATAGAAGGGGGCTGAGTTTTCATGACAGCACTGGGTGAGCACGTGGCAGTCTGGAAGGCAGGAGACCGTCTAGCGTGTCTCTGAGTGTCCCTGGTCCTAGAACTAGAAACACCCAACGTAGGCATAGCCCTTTGGGATCACCCCACCGGACAAAGACCCACAAGCAGCTGAGGTGCGAGCTGAGGATACAGGGAATGTGGAGTGGGCAGGGCAAGAAGGCAAGTGGCTGCGGTAGCCACGAGAACCTCGTCCTTCCTTCACGCGAGGTACGTGCACACTACTTCCACCCACCCCCTCCCTTTCTCCACTCCCCCCACCAGGCCTTCCCTTGTGGCTCAGATGGTAAAGAATCTGCCTGCAATGACGGAGACCCAGGTCCAGTCCCTGTGTCGGGAAGATCCCCTGGAGAAGGGGATGGCAGTCCACTGCAGTAGTCTTGCCTAGAGAACTCCACGGACAGAGAAGCCTTGAAGGCTACAGTCCGTGGGGTCGCAAAGAGTCAGACACGACTGAGCGACTAACACTCTCTTTTTCACTTCTAACTTATGTTAACAATAGTTGACCTTACATCTTGGTGTTTGTGTTATTAACACTCAACACGCTCTGAGAGTGCAACATTCTTACAGAGGATGTGTTTTCCAGTTGGGCTCCCCAGGTGTCGCTAAAGAACCCACGTGCCAATGCAGGAGACCCAGGAGGCATGGGTTCAATCCCTGGGCGGGGAAGATCCCTTGCAGGAGCGTATGGGTATTCAGTTGGAGTCAGCATCACCCAAAGATGGATCCAGTGACGTGAAGCATCCCTCCACCTCTTTTTGGCCAGACACGTGCATCATATTAAGCAGAAGCATGATTTTGCCTGTTTTTATTTGGAAGTTAAGCATGGTTTAAAGTAGAAGTGTGTATGCATGCAGAGTTGCTAAGGAGCCTCTGCTGGGTGTTCTGTTGTTCAGCTGGGAATCCTTTTCCCAGGACCCCCTTCCCCATATGGTTCAGGTCAGAGTTGAGCAAGAGAGGAGTTTGTGTGAAGCCGGAAAGGCAGGAGCGGGCAGTGGCTGCCACTCTCTGAAGGGTTGTCGTAGCCATGCGTGGTCTCCAGCAGAGCAGCCGTGACCAGCAGATGCTGGCTGCCCTCTCGCCCACCCCTGCCCCCTGCCTTTCACCCACCTGCTGTCCTCCAGGCCGAACCAGGAGCCCTCCTGGGCCTTCCCAGGCAGTAGCGTCCCCAACTCTTCCCTCCTGGAACCCACTTTCTGGTGCTTGCTTTTTAAAGACTGCATTTATGCTTCAGATCCGACGTCACTCCCCCAACAGTGAGCCCCTAGTGGCCGCTCCGATGGAAGAAGCCCTCCTCAGTCTCCCTAGTCCATCAGCTCTTTATTGTCTTCACAGCACTTCCCACCATCCTTGTTCACATATGCCTCTGCCTAGGAAAACAGAAACTCCACAAAAGGAGGGGCTGTATCTGCCGCGCTCACAGCTGTGCCCCTAACACCTGTGGCTCATAAGGACCCTGGGTACCTGTTGGCCGAATGCGCATGGGGGAGGGCTGGGAGCAGAGGGAAAGCATCCCACACACAACAGCATGGAGACGTGCGTTTGTGAGTGTGAAGTTTGGAGAAAATACAGGGAACACAATGAGATTTACAGCACAAAGAACTATTGATATAATGCTTAAAATACACACAGTTTGACATATACCATAATGAGTGTTCAGATAACATGGGCGTGGAAAGTGGATAGGAGGGGAGGGACGAGATGTGGGCGTTGTTCACAGGACAGATGACAGAACAGCGGAAAACGGCCCTGAGGTTAAAATAAAAGGGGAAAAAGGATAGTGTAACAGTGTTAAGACCTCAACTCCCTGGACCCTCCCTCCCTGGGGGGATCCACAGCCCCTCTGCTGGAGCCTGGGGAGCCCACGACAGCAGGGGCAGAATTGGTGGGTGGGGACTCTCCAGGTGTGTCGCCCTATTTGCTGGAGTCCAGAGGCCACCACCCAAGTGGCCACCCCCAGGTACTCTGGTTAAGCATCCCAGCCAAGCCCAGCTGGCCTTGCCAAGGCCCTGACATGAGGGTGTGGAAGTCTTCAGATGACCCCAGCCCAGCCACCAGAGTCACCCCCAACTGGTCACGTCTTCCCACTTGAGGCCTGAGACGTCCTGGAGCAGAGGAGAGCTGTCCTGTGGGGCTGCATCTAAACTCGCAGACCACAAACTCCACGAACTCCGGGAGCTTAACCAACAGTTGTTTACAACCCAGGTCCTAACCGGCTGGTTACACAGTAACAGAAAGTGGAGCAGATGGAGGGGCAGAGAGAAGAGTCAGGCTGGCAGCAGGGCAGGGGTGGGGGGACAGGGCAGGCAGGGTTGGCGGTGGCTGGGGCAGGAATGGGAACCAAATGGGGCAAAGTTCAGCCATCAGCCCACACCACCCCCCTCCCTCCAACCTCCAGCTCAGCAAGAGCCACACTCCTGGCTCGGGTCAGAAATGGGAGAGCTGGGTTCCCTCCTACCGGCTTCCAGACAGCCCTGCCCCTCCTGCCTGGGCTCCTCCTCCCCACCGTACTCAGTGGCTCCCTCAGTGGAGCCCACCACCTCGAGTCTGCGGCCCGTGTCCACCTGGTGACCAGGTCAGACCCTGGCCTCCAAGCTAAGTCCTTTGGTAGCTCCTCATGCCCCTTACTCAGTGTGAAGCCAGGTGCTTTGAGACCCTGCTCAGTCTTGCCTGCATGGAGCCTGTGCGCCCAAACCCGCCCCAGCTGCCCTGACCCACCACCTTCACCTATCCCCCCGTGTCTCTCCCCCAGACCTTTTTTTTTCTCCACGACGTCTGAGCCCCATTCCTCCTCGCTGCATTGTTAGCAGGAGGCTCAAGCTGCAAGCCCACGCTGCCCACATCCTTCGCCTTCGTTCCACAGGCGCGTATTGTCTCTCCATCACGACTCCCTACACCCTTGTCTCCGTGTCCCCATTGTCCCATGATCCATAGCCGGCTCCTCCCGCGGCCTCCACCACTACACCCTTTGACCCCAGTCCCTGTCCCCAGCACCTCGCGTGCCCCGCGTCCCCCGGTCCTATGCACTACCCCGCGCCGCGTGCTTTCTCTGATCCTTGGGCCCTGGCCCCGGCCCCGCTCCTCCCGGTGCACCTCCCGGGTGCTCCGTATTCCCGGGACCCCGCGTTCCCGCGCTGCGCGGGCCGTCTTGCCCAGGTGGATGCGCGCGTTGCGTGGAGACGAGCGGCGGGCACACCCTAACATTTGGCCCCGCCTTGCGCGCCGCGGATTGGCTCCCCGCAAGCCGGCCGGGCCGGGATTGGCTCGCGCGGCGCGGCGGCCGGGCCCGTTTCACGGTGGGTAGCACCGCAGCGTGGATGCTGCTGCGTCCCGCCGCGGCCCCCGGGAGCTTGGAGCCCGAGCGGCCGGGCGGGGCCGGGCGGGGGAACCGCCGGCAGCCGCTCCACCGCCCACCCCGGGCCCTTGGCCAAGGGCAGCCCGGGGTCGCGGCCGCAGCCCGGGGCCGCGGGCGGTGGACAAAGGGCCATGCGGGGTCGGGGGACGCGGCGCGGAGCGCGCAGGAGTGGGGGGCCGCAGCGACGCCGCTGAGCTCGGCCCCGGGCGGGGCGGGGTCGGCCGCGATGCCGTGGTTCCCGGTGAAGAAGATCCGCAAACAGATCAAGCTGCTGCTTCTGCTGGTGCTGCTTACCTGCGCCGCGTGGCTCACGTACGTGCACCTGAGCCTCGTGCGCCAGGGCCGCGCGCTGCGCCAGCGGCTGGGCTACGGGCGAGGTACGGGAGGGGGCGCGCGCCCGGGGCGGGGGCGGTGAGGGTCCCAAGCGGCCCCGGGCCCGGGCCCTCCCCTTGCGCTCAGCTCTCGGCTCGGCCCAGAGCTGCCTGGAGACCCGGGCCGCCCTTCCCAGCTCGGCAGTATCCGGGCAGGGGGCTCGGTTCGGCTCTACCCGGCCGGAACGCCGGATGACGTCAACCATGACGTGCGCGACCCTCTTGAGCGTCCCCAAACCAGGGCTGACTCGGGGGTCTGGCCCGGGGCGGATAGCGCCGGGGTAACAGTGGTCTTGGAGAGCCCTCAGCTACCAGGCCCTGCCAGCTGGGATTTCGCGGGGCCAAGTCCGGCTACGCCTCCGGCTCTTCCTGCTTAGCAGAGCCTCCGTTTCCCCGTCTGCTGGGGAAGAGGCTGGTGGGGGGACCTGACCCTCGCAGTCGGAAAGCTTCCTGGAGGAGGAGCCCTAGGTAAACCTGTGATCAGGGACTGAGACGCTTGTGTGTTGGGAGTGAGTCATGGGGATAGGGGTGCAGCCTGGGGAGACCCGAACTGCCTGGAGTGGACGCTTCCAGACTCAGGCTCACGCTCCAGTGGGAACAGACAATGAACCCACAAATAAGGTCCTGGTGAGTGATGTGGGGGGAGAGTCAGGGGAGAGTCCTGCCACTTTAGCTAGGGGATCTTGGAAGGGCTCTTGGAAGTGGTGACCGTTGACACATATTTTAGGGAGGAGGAGCAGAGTGCCTAGGACAGGGCTGGGGACAGGGAGGTTGGTGATGAGAGAGAGAAGGAAGCACTTCAGGGCAGGGAAGGTCCCAGCCAAGCTGCCCCTGACCCTTCTTAAGAAAGTGGGGTATTTTAAGGGTGGGTGATGAGAATCTTGCTTCCTGAGGACTCAGAACGATGATTTTGATCCATTAAGTCCTGGCCACTCCCACCAAAGGGTCCAAAGCTCCCTGTTCAGTCACAAACCCAGGCCAGGGGTCAGAGGCTGGTCCCAACCTACCCCTCCCCAGAGTGCACGCATCTTGCAGCTACCACATCCCTAGGGGCCTCCAGTTACCATCACATAAGGCAGGACCCCAGAGTGTGACCCAGTGACACAGAACATAACCAGCCTCCTACCTAGCTGCCTTGTGGTTTTCTGAGCAACCACAGTCCTCCCCAACCTGACTTCCCGAGCAGCCAGGGAGCCTAGCTCAGCAGCTAGGAGGGGGTGGAGGTGTGGGAACCCCATTTCTGAGGCCTCCTCTTCTCTCAGCTGGACCAGCGGGGAAGCCATCCTGCTGTTCCTGAGCGGGCAGGAGCTGTTCAAGGTTACAGACCATCAAACCCTCGTGCAGCTCCAGCCAGAAGCAGCCCCAGCCAGCAGGTCTCGCCTCCTGCCTGGCGACCTGGCTCCACCAGTGAAGGCTTGTGGAAGCTAAGCAGCTGAATGTGTCTGACGCCTTCCTGACCGTCCTGTCAGCACTGTCTTCACTCCCACCAGAAAGACTACCTGCCCCTTGTCCAGCAGCCTGTGCGGGTGGAGGGGCCGGCAGGAGGCCATCTGGATCTCACTGCGCTTGGGCTCGGCCCTGCAGGACCGTGGTGGCAGCCTGGGTGTGGCTCCCCAACAGAAGTTTTCCAGCAGTCATAGAGTAACCTTGGCGGGCGGGGAGCATCAGGGCCAGGCTGTGGGGGGTTTTCCAGGAGCCTCTTAGGGGCTCAACTCCCAGCCGGACAAAGGATAGTGACTAGGGAGAACCAAGCGGACAGGCACCACTGGGGTCTCACAGGCAGGAGACCATGGGTAGCCCCTATCCCCCCGAGAAGGGGCCCAGGCCGGCCATGTCAGTATGAGACTCTCACTTCTGGGGTCTGGATCAAAGAGCAGGCATAGATGTTGAAGCCAGACTTGGCCCTGGAGCAGAGGGGTTCCTGGACTGGGGGCCTCTGGATGGGACAGTGAAGCCTCACCTTCAGTAGCTAAGACCCCAGGGTATGGGACCCCCAGGTCCACAGCTTGAGGAGGAGGTCTGGGACATTGAGGGCATTGAGGTATGCAGGTGGTCTGCCCAGGCTTGGGGGGCTGGGGTGTACCATGTTCTAGAGAAGTCCACAGAAGGGATCCCGTGGACAGTCTCCCCGCAGGGCCACCTTGGCCCCGGGGCCTCTGACAGCCAGACCAGCATGCCAGGGCTCCTTTGGTCCGGGACTGTGGCCTCAAGGGCAGCAGGTAGCACATGTGCCGTGGGCCAGGGCTGGTGTAGCCTCAGGACCACAGCGCTGGCTTGCCTGACAACACGCTCCAGCACTGACACTTGGCTCTCAGTTCTGGCAAGGGAGGCAGACATGCTCCTGCATGTGGGGGATACGCTGAGCGCACAGAGCAGTCCTGGGGGCCCTCCCAGAGCAGAGTCACCGATGAGGACGCCCGATCGGTGTGCACGTGTGCGCATGTATGCTAGGATGTGCACACACATACCCACTCCCTCACACCAGTGGGGGCTGAAAAGAGTCAGGTGGAGGACTCAGGCAGGGCCATCCCCACAGAGGCAGGAGGTGGGAGAACAGCCCGGTAGAAGGCACTTCACTGGGGGCAGGAGGGGCTTTCAGGCAACATGAGGGAGCAGACATGGGGAGGGGAGGCTTCAAAGGGGACACCACTGGCCATCCTGCCTCCACTGACCCTGGCGGCAAGGGCTGTGGCCTTGAAGAGCCTGGGTCCCACCCACAGCCACTCTGCCACCCACAGACGGCGAGAAGCTGAGCGGTGTGACCGACGGCCGGGGCGTCCACGCTGCGCTGGCCACACAGAGGGCAGAGGACTCCAGCGAGAGCCGTGAGGAGGAGCCAGTGGTGAGCAGGACTGTGGGGAACGACACAGCTGCGAGTACGAGATCCAAGGCCACCACGTGCCAGTGGCTGTGGGCAGGGGACGCGGCCACTCACGTGCCCAGGCCTGGGGGGACGCAGGTGCTGCACACGGGGTGACCAGGGGTCTTCTGGGTGTGCGTGTGGCTGGGCTGTGATGGATTCGGGGCTTCGTGGCTAGATGTGGAGGGCCGTGTGATGGGAACTGGCGTGTGTGGCTGGCTGTGTCACACATTGCGCTGAACCTCTGCGTGTGTGTGTGACTTCTTCTGCCCTCATACTTCTCAGCTGTGACCTTGGTGCCCTTTCTCTCCCGCAGTCTGAAGGCCGGGACCCAGGCGTGCTGTTTCCTGGCGGGGCTGGAAGACCCCTGGTGCTCAACCTCACCCGTCAAGTGCCGGTGTGGCGGGAGGAGGTGAGGTCCGCGGGGCTCGGGCGGGGAGGGCGGGGGCCGCTGGGCGGCTGGTAAGCCCCGCTCCCCCGCAGTACAAGGGGCAGGTGAATCTGCACGTGTTTGAGGACTGGTGCGGGGGCGCCGTGGGCCAGCTCCGGAGGAACCTGCACTTCCCTCTCTTCCCTCACGTGAGTGCTGGGGGGCAGCGGTCCCGGGTCGGGGGGGCGGTGGGCAGGCACCTTGACGTCAGCAGCCGCTGTCCCCCCAGACTCGCACCACTGTGAAGAAGCTGGCTGTGTCCCCCAAGTGGAAGAACTATGGCCTCCGCCTCTTCGGCTTCATCCACCCGGCGAGAGATGGTGCGGGGGTGGGGGCGTGGGGGGGAGTGTCGCGAGCGCCCCACCCGCCCCTGAGCCCTGTCTTACGGCCTAGGCGACGTCCAGTTCTCTGTGGCTTCGGATGACAACTCTGAGTTCTGGCTGAGCCCAAATGAGAGCCCAGCGGGTGCCCAGCTGGTGGCCTTTGTGGGCAAGGTATCCCCATCCACCCTTCCATCCACACCCCTTCTGTCTTTACGGGCCTCCTGTGGCCTCGGCCACCTGTCCCCTTCAACTTCTCAGGAAGGGGCACTGGGTGGGGCTGGTGCCCCAAGGAGACGGTGAGCCCCCTGCCCTTTTCTGTCGCCCTCCAGACGGGCTCAGAGTGGACAGCGCCTGGAGAGTTCACCAAGTTCAGCTCCCAGGTGTCCAAGCCCAGACGGTGAGTGACTGGGAGCAGGTGCGTGTCTGTGTGTGAGGACGGGGTGATGCGTACACGCGTGAAACTGCTGCTGCTGGCCCTGGGGCTCTCCTTTTCTCGGGGGCTCCTGGGGTGCAGCAGGCCAGCCCCTGACTCCTCCTCCCCAGGCTCATGGCCTCTCGGAGGTACTACTTTGAGCTGCTGCACAAGCAGGATGACCGCGGCTCGGACCACGTGGAAGTGGGCGTGAGTGCAGCTGCCCCCCGCCGGGGGGCTTCTGGAGACCCCCCTGCCCTGCCCTGCCCTCCTTCCGGCCGCTCCCCACAGAACAGCAGCACGGACGCTGCCCCCACCCCCCCAGGACTTCCCATCTGGCTGACAAAGCAGCTGCTCAGGGAGGGGACTTGTGCTCCGCTGTGCCTGCTCAGCAGCTGCACAGAGAAAGTGGCCCCTGAGCAGATTCTTGAGAGAGACGTTCACAAGGAGACCCATGGGGGGAGAATTCGGGGTGCAAGGATGAATTCCTGGTCTCAAGAACAGTCTTCTGGAACTCCAAGCAGTCTGGTGGCCAGATCAGGAGGGGCTTCCTCCTGAGAATGAGGCAATGGGATTTGCATGTCAGGGAAGACCCTCTAGCCACTGCCTGTTGGGAAGGATTTTCCCATCGGTCCCTGAACCCACAGGTCCTGTGGGGGCGGGGGGAGATGTCCAGTGATTGAGCCTGAGTTTAGCTGGATGTGGGGTGGTGACCAGGGAGGGCTGGGATGTTGCAGGCGTCTGGTTTGTGTGTGGAGGGCATCACCCCAACTCAGCTTGGCAGAGGGTCTAGACTGGAGGTGCAGATTTCAGGTCATCTTGTGGACGCTGAGGGGGCGACTAAGGGCCCAGGATGAGCTGGGAAGGGAGGAGGGCCTGGGACAGCCCCCAGGAACCCAGCATGAGAGGGGTGGGGAGAGAGTCTGCAAGGGAGACTGAGAACCACAGAAGCAGGAGAAGTGGGGATGGGGAGGCCCACCAGGGAGCTGGGAGCCATTGGGGCTCGCCCTTGGAAGGCCAGCTCTGATCTCCAGAGGGGCAGGGGCCGTAGAATCACAAGCAGGTGGGGGCGGAAGTCATAACCGGAAAGTCAAGAAGTGCCCAGGATGTCAGGAAAGGCCTGAAGGGAGCAGAGGAGGTTCTCACCTTCTTCCAGGGACCCCAACCTTCTGGGCCTCCACAGCTTCCCTGCCGTGCCTTCTTAGGACTCCTCCCCCGTCCACCCGCCCAGCTTTCTGCATCCTTAAAGGCGCTGCCCTGCTAGCTCCTCGTCCCCATGCCAGGAAGATCCACTCCTCCCTGACCCAGGGTGTCCCCCCACACCCCCTTCCTTTGGCCCTGACCACCCTCTTCAACCCCCAGTGGCGAGCATTCCTGCCGGGTCTGAAGTTCGAGGTCATCAGCTCTGCTCACATCTCCCTCTACACAGGTCCGGAGCCCGTGCCTCTGGGGAAGGGGGCGGCGCCAACAGGTGGTCTCGGGGTGGCTGGCTGTGGGTGAGGAGGGCTCTGTGAACTCCTTGGGGGCCTCACACATCCTCTGCCCCTAGATGAGTCAGCCCTGAAGATGGACCACGTGGCGCACGTGCCCCAGTCTCCTGCCAGTCACGTGGCGGGGCAGCCGCTGCAGGAGGAGCCCAGAGCTGACATGCTGCGGCCGGATCCCCGAGACGCCTTCTTTCTCAGTGAGGGGGGTTCACGCACAGGGTGGAGGGGGTGTCGAGGCGAGGGTCCGGGCCACAGTGTGACCTCCCTCTCACAGCGCCTCGGGTGGAGCCCTCGGATCTGGAGAGTGTGCTGGAGCCCTGCGCCTACGCCCCGACCTACGTGGTCAAAGACTTTCCCATCGCAAGATACCAGGGACTGCAATTTGTAAGTGCCCCTCGCCAAGGTCTTCCCCAAGACCCAGGCCTCCCTCTCTACCAGGGTCCCCGAAGCCGCTTCCAGACCCTCTGGAAGACGGCCCACCCTGAGGCCTCTGCCCACCCCAGGTGTACCTGTCCTTCGTTTATCCCAATGACCACACGCGCCTGACTCACATGGAGACGGACAATAAGTGCTTCTACCGGGAGTCGCCGCTGTATCTGGAAAGGTGGGCGGGGGGCGGGCGGTTCCCGGGAGAATGGGCGGGCCTCGGCCGAGCGGTCTCTGATGCCCCGCCCACCCGCCCCAGGTTTGGGTTCTACAAATACATGAAGATGGACCGGGAGGAGGGCGGGGAGGACAGAGAGGAGGTGCAGCGCCGAGCCTTCCTCTTCCTCAACCCGGACGGTGAGTGCCCACAGCGACCCCACCCCCAGCTGGGTGGCGCTGCAGCGGCTCACGCGCGCTTCCCACAGACTTCCTGGATGACGAGGACGACGGAGAGCTGCTCGACGCCGGCCTGGGGCCCACCGAGGCCCCCCGAAGGCAGGGCAGCCGCCAGCTCCCGGCCCCCGCAGCCCCCTCCGAGGCCCCGGCCACCCCTGCCGCGCCGACACCCCGACGCTCCCGGGCGCTGAGCTGGGCGGCCCGCCAGCTCCCGCTCTTCTTGGGCCGCGCCCCGCCCCCGCGGCCCGCAGCCCGGCCCTCCAAGGTGTACGTGACACGCGTGCGGCCCGGCCTGCGGGCGCCCCCCGGGGCCCCGCCACTCGGCGCACGCGGCCCACCCCGGCCGCCCTTGCCTGGCGTCTTCCTGCGCCCCCGACCCCTACCCAGGGTGCCGCTGCGGGCGCCCCCACGCCCACCCCGGGCTCGAGGCCACAGGACGAGCAGCCCCCCGGCCACAGAGCTGAGAGCCCCGGCCCCGGCGCCGGCCACCCGGGAGGGCCGGGAGGGCCGGGCGCGCGCGCCGGGACTCGCGGCCCCCACGGCGGACTCCAACTCTTCCTCTGAAGCGCAGCCCGTGACCTCCTTCCTGAGCTTGTCCCAGGTGTCCAGGCCACAGCTGCCTGGGGAGGGCGAGGAGGACGAGGAGGAGGAAGGGGACGATGACGAGGAAGGGGCGCCCGGCGACGAGAACGCGTCGGAGGACAGCGAGGAGGCGGCAGGCCTGGTTCGCGGCCGCTGGCGCGAGGATGCCATCGACTGGCAGCGCACGTTCAGCGTCGGCAACGTGGACTTCGAGCTGCTGCGCTCCGACTGGAACGATCTGCGCTGCAATGTGTCCGGGAACCTGCAGCTGCCCGAGGCCGAGGCCGTGGACGTGGTGGCTCAGTACATGGAGAGGCTCAACATGCGCCACAGCGGGTACGGGGCAGGGGTGCCGTGGGAGGGGCGGGGCTTGGCCTCGATGGGACCCTCAGCTCTTCCCCAAGGTCTAACGAGGCACTGCTCTGGGAGTGGTACACACCCGCACGCACACACAACCGTCGGAAAGTGTCTTCTCTCCTTGCTGGGGCGCCTGTCCTGTGTTAGGCGCCTTCCCCTTACCACCCAGGGCTGGCTCCTCTGTCCTGCAAACCCCTCGCCTGCCACCTTGGACCTGGACTAGGACCTGAGGATGGATCTGAGCCACCCAGGTCTCTCCTCAAAATAGACACACACACACACACACACACACACACACACACACGATCAAGCTAAGAAGCCCGGGATCCCTCCCCCCGCCAGCACCATGCTGACTGGGGTCTTAGTCCTCAGAGGTGAGCTCAGGGTTCCTGCCCCATTGACCCCTCTGATTGGGTCCCCCAGGTCCCAGCAATTGAATGCTGTCTCCACCTCAAGCAGGTGTGGGGCTGGAGAATGGGAACCCCAGTTTGCCCTGAGGGGTTCTTAGAACTATGTTGAGCCTTTAAGGAGGGGCAGGACCTGCAGACAGAAGGGATAGGCAAAGGCTGGCCAGGAGGCTGGTGGGCAGAGGGCAGGCCTCATGGGCATTGAAGGCTGGGTTCAGGAGTCATTCTTGCCTCTGATACAAAGTTTAGAGCAGGACACGTGTTTGGCCCATCTGGATCATAGACGAAGGTGTGGTAGCCTTGGAGAGGAGGGGGTAGAAGGCAGGGCCTGTGACCTACAGGCTTGGTCCAGGGCAGGGATGGGACGGCCTGGACCTTGGCAGAGGCAGGGGCAGATTGACTCTAGGTGGCTGAAAAAGCCAGTGTGCCCTTGGCTCAGAGCCTCCTGAGAGCAGCTCATCATCCTAGGGTGTGAGGGCCTCTGTCCAACAGAAAGGTTATGGCTGCAGCCCCATCCTCTGAGCAGGACAAGGGCGTGAGTGGCCCGAGGAGCGAAAACACTGACCCAGAGCCTTTGGGGCAGAAAGGCCCTGACACTTGGGGAGACCGTGGTGGGAATGGGCATGGGGCGAGGGGAAGAATCTAGACCCCTGGAGGTCACACTGGTAGGCTCCCAGGTGAGTGATACTGGCTGTACAGGGGAATCATGTGACAGAAAGAAGAGCAACCTAGTCAGGGGCAGGGCCCTGTCTTCCTGGGAGGAGGAGAAACCACTTTTTGTGGGCGGAGTGGAGGTGAGGTGCTCAGGGCCGGGGTGAAGGGGAAGGGCCAGAGGCTTCTTCCCAGGAGAACAGGGTAACCCTGGGCTTGTGCCAGGGAGGCCAAAAGGAGGTTTCTCACAGGAGGTATCTAGGACCCTGGAGACGGCGGGTGGGGAGGATAGGGCCCAGCATGCAGGCGGGGGCACCCGGGACAGAGCCCTCCCCCCAGAAGAGGAAGCTCGCTTGTCTGCGGGACAAGATACTGAGACAAGTCAGAGACGTTGAGGCCATGAGTCCTGTCCTGGGGGCAGCGGGTGCCCCTGAAGGTTTCTGAGCGTGTGGCTATAGACAGCAGTGGCGGTGGGGAGGACAGAGGACCAGCCTGGGCATGGAGACGCCTCCGTCGCGGGAGGAGGAGGCCTGAAATGTGGGTCTGCCTTCTGAGATGGCACGCCCCTCAGGCCTTGGCCTTGAGGGGGGATGGGATGGGTGGCGACTGGGACACCTGGCCACTGGGGGGGGGGGGTGCATGGCAGCCACCCCCCTCCCCCAGTCACTTGAGTGGCCGTCTTTCGGCAGCGGCGATGGGGAGCTGGGGGGCACCTCCACTCTGCGGCTCACCAGGCTCCGCCCCCAGGCGATACGCTCTTCTGCGCATCGTGAACGTGGAGAAGCGCCGGGACTCCGCGCGAGGAAGCCGCTTCCTCCTGGAACTGGAGCTCCAGGAACGCGGCGGGCGCCGCCTGCGCTTGTCTGAGTACGTCTTCCTGCGCCTGCCCGGGGCCCGTGCCGGCGACACGGAGGAAGACCGAGAGAGTCCCGAGCCCGCCGCAGCCTCCGCGCGCCCCGACGGCCGCCCGGAGCTGTGCCGGCCACTGCGCCTGGCCTGGCGCCAAGACGTGATGGTGCACTTCGTCGTGCCCGGTGCGTGGGGTGTGGCGGGCAGCGCCACCTAGGGCTGTGGGGCGCGGGGGCCGCCGGGCTGGGTGCAGGTGGGCTCAGTGTCCCCATCCTCCTCCAGTGAAAAACCAGGCGCGCTGGGTGATGCAGTTCCTGGCAGACATGGCCGCCCTGCACGCGCGCACAGGCGACTCCCGCTTCAGTGTCGTCCTGGTGGACTTTGAGAGCGAGGACATGGACGTGGAGCAGGCCCTCCGCGCCGCGCGGCTGCCCAGGTAGCGGCGCCCCCGCTCCCTTCGGGGAGGGTGGGCCGAATCTCTCCTCCTCCCCAATAGAGGTGGGTTTTCCTGCCCCCACCCCGTTCCCAGAGGCCGCAGTGTGTGATCCCACCCGCTCGTCCCTTCTCCCAGATACCAATACCTGAGGCGAGCCGGGAACTTTGAGCGCTCTGCGGGGCTGCAAGCTGGAGTGGATGCGGTGGAGGTGCGTGGTCAGGGTAGGGCTGGCCGGAAAAGCCCGGTGGGCTGGGGCGGGCGCGCCCTTCTGGAGCGGAGGGCGAGGCTCAGCTCTCCCCGCTGCCCCCAGGATGCCAGCAGCATCGTTTTCCTCTGCGACCTGCACATCCACTTCCCCCCCAGCATCCTGGACGGCATTCGCAAGCACTGCGTGGAGGGCAAGCTGGCCTTCGCGCCAGTGGTCATGCGGCTGAGCT
Organism: Bos javanicus; assembly: GCF_032452875.1. Lineage (NCBI taxonomy): Eukaryota > Metazoa > Chordata > Mammalia > Artiodactyla > Bovidae > Bos > Bos javanicus. The sequence continues at coordinate 51,278,730 of NC_083896.1, read as the reverse complement.
GTGGGAGCTCACCAGGGGACCCGCATGGTAATGCCCTGGATGCCCCCGGGAGGGCGCGGGGTCCCACAAATGCCAGGATGCCTTCGTGCCCGTGGTCATATGGCTGGGCTGCGGGAGCTCACCAGGGGACCCGCACGGTAATGCCCTAGATGCCCCCGAGGAGGGCCCGGGGTCCCACAAATGCCAGAGTAAAATCTAGGCTCCCCAGGGGCCTCCCAACCTGCAAGGGAGGCCTGGGGCCCTATCAGGGTTCCCTGTGATGCCCAGAACTCCTTGTGGCATCTAGGAACCCCACAGTGCCCAGGACCCCAAGTTCCTCCCCGCCCCCCCCCAGTAACCCCAGGGTTATGCTTGGCCTCTAGGAACCTCCTCCAGCACCCAAATCATGCCCAGGGTCCAAGGTATGACCAACATGTTGGAGTGACCCCGAGAGCCCACCAGCCTTTCAGGACCTGGTGTCTGAAGGGTACCCCCTCCCCACCAGGTTACTGGGAGGTGAATGGCTTTGGCCTGTTTGGGATCTACAAGTCTGACTTTGACCGTATTGGAGGCATGAACACTGAGGAATTCCGGGACCAGTGGGGAGGCGAGGACTGGGAGCTCCTGGACAGGTGACCCCCCCCCCCCCGCCACCCACCCAACACACAGAGACAGACAGGTCCACGTCCTGCCCTCTGGGTGGGGAGGGGCCCATGGTCCTCACTGCTGACAAGACTCTGCTGTCTTCCTCCTCCTACCCCCAGGATCTATAGGCCTAGGGAGATTCTAGATGCCCCCCTTCCACTCCCCTAAACCCCTTCCCAGCTCCAGGGTCCTTCAGACTCAGGGAAGCCCCCAGATCCTATAGGATCTGGTGGTGGCCCTGGGGTCCCCCTGGCCTCAGCAGGGTCCTGCAGTAGTGGAAGGCCCCACATCCAGCCCTTGGACCTGGTTATGACCTCTTCCATTCCATCCCACCCCACTGTTCTGTAGACTCAAGGGCCACCCTGACACACGTGCCCTCCCCCTCCAGGGTCCAGGATGAGGATAGCCCCATTCACCCCCATTCCCGTCTTGATCACCCCCAAAGACCCTCCAGGCTGCAGGGCAGCCCTGACCACCCCTCGCTACCCGCAGGGTCCTGCAGGCAGGGCTGGAGGTGGAGCGACTCCGCATACGGAACTTCTACCACCACTTCCATTCCAAGCGGGGGATGTGGGGTGCGCGCAGCCGCAAGGCCGCCCGAAAGGAGGCCCCCCAAAAAGAGGCCCCTTGAGGACCAGCGACCCCTCCCAGCCCCACCCGCCGGCCTGTGCTGGCAGCTGGAGGCCAGGCTCAGAGCCTGGACCCTGGGGACCCGGTGGGCTCATCCCGGGGCACAGCCACCATCGTGCCTGCCTGCTTGGGCCCCCAGGCCACTGCGCCCCCGGCCCCTCCCAGAGAGGCGGCCTCTGTAGCGGGCGGGGCCCAGGCTCGACCCCCACGCCCCGTGCGATGATTTCTGTGAAATTTTGCAGTAGCGACGACATTGTTTTCAGGATTTCCAAGAGTTCTGTCTGTTCCATTTTTTATTCAGAATGAAATGAAATATTTTTTTTAGTTCTGACTCGCTCTCTGTGCCTGGTTATCTTGGGGGGCAGAGGGGCCTGGGCGCTATGCCTGCTCCTGACACCCCTTCCTGCCCTGAGCGTGGGACACTGCTGATCCCACCTTCCTCCACCTTCATGGCTTCCTGCCTCTCCAACATCTTCCTTTTGAGCTTCGGGCCCTGAAGAGAAGGGGCTTTGGACCTCCTCCCACCACCCTATGTATGGAGCCAGTGGTCATGGGCGAGGCACAGGGCCTTTTCACCCACGAACAAATAACATCCAACCATGTTCTCAGTCTCACTTGTAGTGAAAACAACGTTGGATGCGAGTCCTGCCTCATCCTCCTCAAAGATATGGGAGCACTCAGCACCCTGGACTAGGGCGGGGGGTTGGGCAGGGGTGTCCTGTGACCGGGTTGGGGGATATAGTTAGGACTCAGTTGCCATGAATGGAGACCCCAGTGCAAACTGCTTTAAGTATAATGAGAGCTTTGCTTGTTTGACTGTTTTCATGTAACCCTCGTTCAGGGTCAGGAGCCCTGGGGAGTCAGACACAGGCTGGACGATGCTGTCAACAGGCAGCTCTTGCCTGGGCTGCCTGGCACTGGGTGCACCTGCCCATATGAGTTCCTTGTGGCTGCTGTAACAGATTGCCAAGAACAAAATGGCATTTCCTGTCTTACAGCTCTGGACATCAGAAGTCCTAAAATCGACGTTTCCAGCCTGCATTCTCTCTGGAGGCTTTAGGAATGAATCTGCTCCCTTCCTCTCCCAGTTCCTAGAGGGCACCAGGATTTCTTGGTGCATGGGCTCTTCCTCCATCCTCAAAGCCATCCGCTTACCATCTTCATATCACTCTCACCTCTGCTACCATCACCATGTCTCCTCTGACTCTGACCCTCCCGCTTATAAGGACCCTTATGATGACACTGGACCCATGCAGATACCCCAGGACAATTGCTGCATCTCAGAGAACATCCTTCATGGATGGAAACACTCAATACTGTCACGATGTCAGTTTTCCCCACTTGATTCAGTGCAATCCAAATCAAAATCCCACCAACTGGGGCTTCCCTGGTGGTCCAGGAGTTAAGAATCCAGCGTGCCACGTCTCTTGCCATGGAGGTGACAGCCAGAAATTCTGGGGATTAGGGCATGGACATCTTTGGGGCTGTTACTCTGTGTATGTCCTTATTCCGTGGGAAGGCAGCATGTCTGCCCAGAATTCCAAAGAATTTTCTCAAGATTTACCTCACCATGGGGAGGATTTCAATGAAAGAGGGATCAGGCCCTGGGAAGACCCCAGGGATGCCCACAGCACTCAGCTCTGTGGCTGCCGACCAGGGCAGCCAGTGGGTGTCTGTGAACATTAAGTCACTTGTGACTTGAACTTCACCGCAGGTCCTCCTGGTTTATAGAGGGCGAATGCCCACAAGGTGGAAGACACAGCAAACCTGCCTCCTCAAGCTACCAGATGCCCCAGCTCATACTGTCCACTCCTCCCTAATTGTCTAGTTCAGAAGGAATTGTCCCCAGTTACAGATATTTGTAACAAGAAAAAACTAGCAGTGAAATTAAGAATTGTTATTCAGTCGCTCAGTCGTGTCTGACTGTGATCCCATGGACTGCAGCATGCCAGCCTTCCCTGACCTTCAAAATCTCCCAGAGTTTGCTCAAACTCATGCCCATTGAATCAATGATGCCATCCAACCATCTCATCCTCTGTCGCCCCCTTCTCCTCTTGCCCTCAATCTTTCCCAGCATCAGGGTCTTTTCCAATGAGTCGGCTCTTCACATCAGCTGGCCAAAGTATTGGGGCTTCAGCTTTAGCATCAGACCTTCCAATGAATATTCAGGACTGATTTCCTTTAGGATTGTCTGGCTGGATCTCCTTGCAGTCCAAGGGACTCTCAAGAGCCTTCTCCAACACCACAGTTTGAAAGCATCAATTCTTCGGCGCTCAGCTTTCTTTATGGTCCAATTCTCATATCCATACATGACCACTGGAAAAACCATACCTTTGACTAGACAGACATTTGTTAGCAAAGTAATGTCTCTGCTTTTTATTATGCTGTCTACATTGGTCATAGCTTTTCTTCCAGTGGGCAAGCATCTTTTAATTTCATGGCTGCAGTTACCGTCTGCAGTGATTTTGGAGCCCCGTCGATTCAGTCGTGTCCGACTGTGCGACCCCATAGACAGCAGCCCACCAGGCTCCGCCATCCCTGGGATTCTCCAGGCAAGAACACTGGGGGGGTTGCCATTTCCTTCTCAAATGCATGAAAGTGAAAAGTGAAAGTGAAGTCGCTCAGTCGTGTCCGACTTAGCGACCCCACGGACTGCAGCCTACCAGGCTCCTCCGTCCATTGGATTTTCCAAGCAAGAGTACTGGAGTGGGGAGCCCCAGGCCCCCCAAAATAAAGTCTGTCACTGTTCCCATTGTTTCCCCATCTATTTCCCATGAAGTGATGGGACCGGATGCCATGATCTTAGTTTTCTGAACGTTGAGTTTTAAGCCAACTTTTTCACTCTCCTCTTTCACTTTCATTAAGAGTCTCTTTAGTTCCTCTTCGCTTTCTGTCAGAAACATGGTGTCATCTGCATATCTGAGGTTATTGATATTTCTCCTGGGAAACTTGATTCCCCGCTTGCGCTTCATCCAGCCGAGTGTTTGCAATGATGTGCTCTGCATATAAGTTAAGTAAGCAGGGTGACAGTATGCAGCCGTGACGCACTCTGCATAGAAGTAATCAGGGTGACGATATGCAGCCGTGACGTACTCTGCATAGAAGTTACGTAAGCAGGGTGACAGCATGCGGCCATGACTCCCTCCTTTAATCATGAACCAGTCCGCTGTTGCATGCTTGTTTCTAACTGTTGCTTCTTGATCTGCACACAGGTTTTGCAGGAGGCAGCTAAGGTAGTTTGGTATTCCCATCTCTTTCAGAATTTTCCAGTTTGTTGTGATCCACACAAAGGCTTTAGCATAGTCAATGAAGCAGAAGTAAATGTTTTTTCTGGAACTCTTGCTTTTTCTATTATCCAGCGGATGTTGGCAATTTGATCTCTGGTTCCTCTGGTTTTTCTAAATCCAGCTTGTACGTCTGGAAATTCTCGGTTCATACCCTGTTGAGGCCTAGCTTGAAGGATTTTGAGCGTTATTGTGCTAGCGTGTGAGATGAGCGCACTGGTGTGGCGGTGTGAACATTCTTTGGCATTCTTTGCCTTTTGGGGACTGGAATGAAAACCGACCTTTTCCAGTCCTGTGGTCACTGCTGAGTTTTCCAAATCTGCTGGCATATTGAGTGCAACAGCATCATCTTTTAGGATTTGAAATAGCTCTGCTGGAATTCCACCATCTCCACTAGCTTTGTTCATAGTGACGCTTCCTAAGGCCCACTTGACTTCACACTCCAGGATGTCTGGCTCTAGGTGAGTGGTCACACCATCATGATTATTTGGGTACTGAAGATCGTTTTTGTATAGTTCTTCTGTGGATTCTTGCCACCTCTTTTTAATATCTTCTGCTTCTGTTAGAGTGTTTCTGTCCTTTATTGTGCCCATCTTTTTTGTGTGTGTGCCCACCTTTATATGAAATGTTCCCTTGGTATCTCTAATTTTCTTGAATAGATCTCTCGTCTTTCCCCTTCGATTGTTTTCCTTTATTTCTTTCCGTTGTTCACTTAGGAAGGCTTTCTTACCTCTCCTTGCTATTCTTTGGAACTCTGCGTTCTGATGGGTGTGTCTTTGCTTTTCTCCTTTGACTTTCACTTCTCTTCTCAACTATTTGTAAGGCCTCCTCAATCACTTTGCCAAAAGGGGGAGAGGGGATGTAACAGCCAGGGGAAGCATGTACATCAGAAAAATAATTACCTCTGGAAGCAGAAAAAAAAAATGTCAGACACTCATCTAATCTAGAACACATACATATCATGATTTACTAGCCCATTCCAACAACTACTGAGTACTCGCTATGTGCCAGGTACTGACACTGGTGAATGAGACAGACACGAAGCCCTGCCCTGCAGACTTTACATTCCAGCGAAGGGTGAGGGGGAGCAGACGATGGCCACAGCCAGGAGATGTCTAGTGTACTAGCTGGTGGCAGCTGCTGCGGAGAAAAATAAAGCCAGGAAAAAGAACAGTGAGTCTGAGTGAGGCTGCCATTGTAAATAGTGGTCAGGAAAAGTCTGAGACAGTGACATCCCAGCAAAGCCCTGAGGTGGTGGCGAGTCTGCCAAGGACACGAATAGGGGAGGGGAGGGTGTATGTCAGTGTTGACATTTAAGCAAATTTTTAGAAATCAATGTTCAATCCTTCTCATCTGTTCTTTTCAATGTTATACTGGAAGAACTAGTTAATGCAGTAAGACAAGGAAAGGAAATAAAAGGTTTACAGGTTGAGGAAGAAGAAATACAATTGTTTCAGTTCGCAGATGACATACTCATATATGTATAAAATCCAAAAGAATTAGCCTAGAAGAAAAAGAAAGACACTCCTGGAACTAATAATCAATTATAGCAAGGTTGCAGGATACAAGGTTAATATACAAAAGTCAGTTGCTTTCCCATATACTAGCAATGAACTATTTGAAATTTGAAATTTAAAACACAATAAACAGCGTTTACATTAGCACCCCCAAAATAAATAAATACCCAGGTAAAAATCTAACAAAACATATATAAGATCTATATGAAGAAAACTGCAAGACTGTGACGAAAGAAATCAAAAGGCCTGAATCAACGGAGAGACAGTGCATGTTCACGGACCGGAAGACTCAGTACGGTCACACTGTGTTTTTCCCAATGTGATCTCTCTAGATTTGATACAATTCTAATCAAAGCCCCACCAACCAGGACTTCCCTGCTGGTCCAGTGGTTACAAGCCCAGCTCTTAATGCAGGGGATGTGGGTTCAGTCCCTGGTCAGGGAACTAAGATCTCACGTGTGGTGGGGCAACTAAGCCAGCCCAGGCACCGCAGCTACTGAGCCCGTGCGGCATAACTAGGGTCCAGGCGCTGCAATGAAAGATCCAGCAAATAAGTAAGTGAAACTGCTCTGTTAGCAGAGTCAGATAAGCACAGTTTCTCCTCCAATTATTTAAAAAACAATATCCAACCAATCAACTAACTGATTCTTTCCTGGAGAGGTAAAAGACACAGAATAAGCAACATAATACTCAAGGAGAAGAATAAACTTGAAGGACTGAGAGCTCCAACTTCAGGCCCTCCTATGGAGCTGCAGCAATCAAGACAGTGTAGTACTGGCAAAAGAGTAGACAGATCAGTGGGACAGAAGAGAGAACTCGGAAACAGACCCACATAGAAGCAGCCAGGGCTTCCCAGGTGGCACTAGTGGTAAAGAACGTGCGTGCCAATGCAGGAGACACGAGAGATGCGGGTCTGATCCCTGGGTAGGAAGATTCCCCCAGAGGAGGGCATGGTCACAAGAACTCCAGTGTTCTTGTCGTAAGGAACTGGACAAGACTGAAGCGACCTAACACGCATGTAAATGCAGTCAACTGATCTTTGACAAAGAAGCACAGGCAGTACAGTGGAGCAAAGCGGTCTTTTCAACAAACGGTGCTGGGACAACTGGACAAGAAAAATTAACACCAGGTGACTCACAGACCTAAATGCCAAACACAAAACCATGAAGTTTCTAGAAGACAGTGCAGGAGAAAACCTAGATGACCTTGGGTGTGGTGATGTTGTAGATACAACACGAAGGTTGACCCATAAAAGAAACAATTGAGGACTTCCCTGGTGGCTCAGTGGCAAAGAATCCACCTGGAGTTTGATCCCTGATCTGGGAAGATCCCACGTGCCACACAGCGACCAAGCCCGCGTGCCACGGTCGTTCAGTCTGCTCTCTGGAGCCTGGGAGCTGCAACCGCTGAAGCTCCTAGAGACCGCGCTCCACAACGAGAGAAGGCAGCGCGGTAAGAAGCCCGCACCCTGCAACCAGAGAAAAGCCTGTGCGGTGAAGACCCAGGCCAGCCAAAAATAAAACAAAGAAGGACTTCCCTGATGGCTCAGACGGGAAAGAATCCGCCTGCAGTGCCGGAGACCTGGGTTTGATCCCTGGGTTGAGAAGATTCCCCTGGAGAAGGGAACCTACTCCAGTATTCTGGCCTGGAGAATGCCATGGACAGAGGAGCCTGGCAGGCTACAGTCCATGGGCCCGCAAAGAGTCAGACACGACTGAGTGACTTTCACTTTTCACTTTCAGCTGACACACAGAACTTCATTAGAATGAAAATCTGTTCTGCAAAAGACAGCACCAAAAGAATAAGAAGATAAGTCACAGACTAGGAAAAAGATACTTGCAAAGGCCATATCTGACAAAGGACTGTTATTCAAAAATACAGAAAGAACTCTTAAAACCCAACAAGAAAATGAGTGACCCAACTGAAACATGAGCAGACAATCTTAACAGAGCCCTCAGCAGAGAAGATATGCAAATGGCATCTGAGCACATGAAAAGAGGCACCGCCGCTTAGAGAAATGCACACTGTAAAACAATGAGTATCACTCTGCACCTACTGGAATGGCCAAAATCCAGAACCAAGTGCAGCGAGGACACCGGCGCGGCAGGAGCTCACATCCAGCACGGGTGGGCTGCACACAGCGCAGCCGCGTGGAGACAGCTGGTAGCTCCTTACAAACTGCACTCTCACCACGCGCTCCGCAGTCATGCCCCTGGGGGGTACCCAAAGGGGCTGAAAACACGTCCACACAAAAGCCTGCACAGGATGCTTATAGCAGCTTCATTCATGATTGCCCCAACCTGGAAACAACCAAGATGAACTTCAATAGCTGAACGGATGAAGAAACTGTGGTACATTGGACAATGGAATATAGTCATGTAAAAAGTGAGCTGTCAGGCCACAACGAGACACGAAGGAAACTTCAGTGCGTATAACTAAGTGAAAGAAGCAAACGAGAAAAGGCCACATACTGTGACAGTCCAACCTGTGACATTCTGGAAAAGGCAAAACTGCAAAGAAAACACAAAGATCAGTGGCTGCCAGAGGCTGGGGGAGGGGCAGGGAGAGATGAACCGGCGGAGCGGAGGGTGCTCAGGGCGGCGGCCGTACTCTGCACGGGACTGTGATGACGGGCGCACATCACTGTCAACTTGTCTAAACCCCCAGCGTGTAAAGCACCAGGATGAAGCCTGATGTGAGCCAGGAGTTCCGGGTGACGACAGCTTCTCAGTGCAGGGTCATCGACTGCAAGAAACGTGCCCGCCGATGCAACAGCTGGGGAGCTGTGCCTGGTGGGGAGGGGCAGATGGGGGTGCTCTCTACCTTCCTCTCAGTTCTGCTGTGAACCTAAAACTTGCTCTAAAAAATAAAGTCTCCTTTAAAAAATCAGTGACAGAAACAAAGAAAATTCAAACTATCTGACACTACATGGGAAAAACAACAGATGAGAAAAATAAAATCGTTACAGTGATGAAAGCCACTTTAGGAGTTTCAAAGAATAGGAACAGCTATTGTTAAAACCCAGTCAGGAACACAGAAGACAAGTTTGAGAGACGCACACAAAAGGGGATGGGGAAGGACAGCTGAAGGAGACCGTGAGGAGACAAGGGATCCTGGAGCACAGACGGAACAGACAGGAAACAAGGAGAAAAGACACCTCAGTGACACAGCGGAAGAAAACGTTCCTGAAGGAAAGAAACACAGGCCACTGTCGAAAGTTTAAAACGAAAAATTGGCCATACGTGTGCACAGGAAGTCATAGGCCTTGGAGGTGCAGGCCCCTGCGGGTGCCAGGCAGGCACACAGCGTCCTCCCCTGGGCTGGACCAGCTCCGACTGACCCCCAGGGCGCAGGACCTGCAGGAAAGGGAGTTGGAGGCTGACGGGCAACCCAGCCCTGATGTTGTTCAAGCAGAAAGGCGACACCGGGCCTGTTGGGCCCCGGCACCGGATCCAGATGGTGAGAGCGAAGAGCTGCCCGGGTGGCCCAGGGGGCAGGAACCCCTTTCAGGACAAGGCTGAAGCTGAACACCAGGAGAAGGCAAAGAAACCCTGGCTCAACCCCGTGGAGAAGGTGGCCCAGCCCTAGCTAGGGGACTACATGGGTTCTACTGAGACCCCACCCAGCGGTGCCCAAGCCCAGCCCAGCCTGCTGTTGCTCAGGGCGACCTTTCCACACACCTGGGAACCTATTTAGCCTGCGGAGCCTGTTTCCCGGGCTGTAAAATGGAGTGCTCCCAGCTCGGCCTGCTGGGGCTCCTGAGAGGACAGAGAACAAGCTGTGAGCAAAGCACCGACCACTCTCGGAAACCCGCACCTGTGGGCGGTGCCCGGCGTCTCCGTGGGACCCAGCGCGGGCCTCCTGCCAGAAGAAGCATCGGGGTTCACAGACCTCCTTCCACCCTCCCTGCCCCCCGGGGGCCTCCTCCGGGTCCAGGCCACCCGGGCACCAGCCACCGCCTCCCCAGCCTCCCTTCAGTCAGCTCACGCCCCTCCTCCCCCGCTGGAGCACCCAAAGGATGCCCCGCACTCGTCCCCCACCCATGAGCTCCGGCCCCCAGTTCCCTTCTGGGTCCTCTTTGGGGCCCTGCAAGGCTCCCCTCTCTGTCCCAGAGGAGCTCGGCTGCCCCGCCGTCCTGACCGGCAGCACTGCGTGTGCACCGCTCTGTCCGTCTCCGTCACACACCTGGGAAGAGCTCAGAACCAGCCCGGCGGATGGGAGGCTGAGAAGAGGCGTTGGGCGAGGGGGGTGGGGGGGCGGCCCCCGCAGCGACCTTCCCGCCAGGGGGCGCGGGCCGGGCCCGCCCCGGAGGGACGAGCGCTGCGCCGGTAGGCGTCGTGGCGGAGGCGGGCCCGGAGCTGGACTTGGCGGGAACCCAGCCGTCGGACGCTGGAAGGTTCTCGAGCCTGGGCGCGAGTTCCCGGACAGGAAGCGCCGGGACGCGCGGGCCGGAGGGCGAGCAGCAAGCCCGGTGTCTCCCCGCGCCCGCCCACCGCCCTCCGCCCTGCGCTGCGCCCGCGCCGGTGAGCGCCTCACCCGCCCCGGCCCTGCCGTGCGATCTAAACTTCTCTGCGCTCCAGCGCGCTCCCGAGTCTTGTTAATATGATTTTGCCGTCTGCGTCGTCACCTTTTCTCCCCATTTCCGCCCTCCTCCAGGCTCTCGACCGAGTGGGGTGCCGGGCCCTCTGTACCTACTCCAGCTCTGCCTGCACACACCCGGCAGCCCTTTCCCCCTTTGCAGTGAGCGCAGCAAAGCCAGCAAAGGGTCCTCATTCCAGCCCGCCCCTACTCATCCCCAACCTCGGGGTCCCCTCCACCGGTAGACGCCCCAACCCGACCTCTCAGCCCAGGCAGTCCATACTGTAAATGCTAGCCTGCCCCTTGGGCCCTCACACCCTTCCCTCACACCCCCCAGGGCAGAGTCCAGGCTCCCCCACCACCCACCTCCCAAGTAAGAGCATCCCTCACCCTTCCAGGCCTTCAGGTCCTGGGATCTCCAACGCATATTCCCAGGTTTTCTAATCTCCCCCCACCCCCACCCCGCCCGCTAGGGATGCCCCCCCCCAGGAAGACCCATCAAGCCGGCACCAATCGTCCTTATGCTGTCTCCCCCATGCACTCGCTCCAGAGAGAGGGGGACTCTCAGGAACAGAAGGCTGGTCCCAGGGGTGGGTCAGGGCTCTGAGCTTGAGGGGGGACAGGTTTAAGCCACAGCAGGTCCCTCGGGCCCTGCAGTGGTTAGAGGAAGCTCCCTTGGGTCCCCAGGCTTTCCTTGGACAGGGAGTCCCAAAGGGCAGAGACCCAAGGTGGGTGGTGGGAGGGGTGCACAGGTCCCCAGGAGGCTTGGCACAGCCTGGGACCACCTGCAGCCCTCCCTGCCAAGAGGAGGGGCGAGCTCTAGGGAACTGGCCCTGGGAACCCTGCAGGCTTGGAAGACTGGGCCATGGGGGTGTCTGCCTGACCCCCACCTGCAGTCCACCCTGGAGGCTGGCTTCCCCAGGTGTGCAGCCGGGTGGGCTGGGCCCCAGGTGGATGAGTGCAGGGCGGGCCCCAGGCCCGTGCCAGGCGACCTCCTCCAAGCGCACTCAGTGCCGCACAAACTTGTCTCCCGGGATTTTTCCACACAAAACACTACTCCCAGGGAAGCAACCGGTCTGATGAGCTGGTTGGGCGTGCAAGCGTTCCCACCCCGCCCTCCTGGTGCCCCCGCAGTCCTGGCCCACAGCGAGGCCCCAGCAGCAGTGCTGGGCCCGGGATGCAGCCCAGGACTCCTCAGCTCGCAGCAGCCGTCTCCGGGGTGAGCCCCGGGGCCAGCAGTCTCCGGACCGCCAGCAGGGTAGGTCACCCACCCTGTGCATCCCCTCTGCCCAGCGGCTCCACCCCAGGCATCACCTGGACCTTCCCAGGGACCCTCCTCGACCCCTCTCACCCCTGACACTGACTTCTGCCTCCCTCCCCAGTCTCCTCCCCAGCACTGACCTCACCCCTAGGGCTGCCTCCTGACCCGACCCCACCTCACCCCCAGGCCACTGCCCCCAGCCACCATTCCCACCTGGGACCATGTCCCCTGCCTTCAGGGATCCAGGGCCCAGGGTAAGGGTGTCCCACAGGAAGGAAGGCCGGTGAGGGTGGGCCCACAGTGACTCTGCGAGGGGAGCCCAGGAAGAACACGAAGCCGCTGGGCCCCTGCCCCCCAGCCCTCCTGGGCTCAGCCCTCGCCCCACTCAGCCCGCCAGGGGCCTGTCCCGGATCCCATGCAAGCCTCCCCAGGAGGCCTTGGAGCGGGCGGTCTGGCTGGTGGGGACGCTCCAGGGAGACTTTGGGGCAAGCCCCGCTCTGCCGGGCTCTCACTCCTGCTCTGACTCCTGGGCCGCCCCTGTCCATGCAGCTCCAGCCCTCCGGGTCCCTGCTGGCCTGGACTGCCAGTTCCTCCCTGCGTCCCCAGCCCGGGCAGGAGGGCCCCTCTGAGTCAACCCCCCGGGGCAGCCCCGCCTGCCCCCACTGAGCTGAACCCTGACTCACGTGTTGGGAACTGCCTCCCACCCCCACAGCCTGGGGGGCAGAAGCCTGGGAGGGGACCAGAGAGGGCCCAGCCAGCCCTTTGGAGGCCTCTGCAGAGGAGAGGGTTAGGGGTGACTTCCAGGGTCTACGGGATGGATATCTGGAGGGCCATGAGCTTGCGGTGGGCCCATCTAGCCTCCTGCTTCTGGGGTCTCTTGGGCACCAAGGACTGACCCCGTCGAGCCCTCTTCACCCAGAAGCTCCACCCCAAGCCTTCAATCCTCAACTCAGTCCCTTGGCGCCCAAACCCTGCTAGGCCTCCCACAGGCCTCAGGTTGGCTGCCTGGTCCTCGGAGTTTCCCAGAGCACCCGGTTCCCCGGGCAGGGAGGGCCCTGGCCCTGACTCCCCGAGGTGGCCGCCCTGGGACCTTTCCCAGCGCTCGGGACAGTAGGCCCGAAGGAGCAGCTGTGGCCTTACAGGCAGGGGACAAAGGCACAGACCCTCGCTGCCCGTCCGGGACGGGCGGAAGGCAGGGTGACGCGCAGGGCCTGCTCTTCCGCCCGAATTCCACCTTGAGCAGCCCCGCCCTCCCACCTGGCCCAGGTGTCCCCGCCCCTCGCTGAGCTCAGGGCTGGGCGGTGTCGGCCTCTGAGCCAGCCCTGGGCGAGGCCAGAGGGGAGGGGACTTCAGGGACAGGGCCGCGCGGGAAGAGACGGCGAGACAGCTCGGGCTGGAGGTGGCGACGGGGCCCAGGCCAGGCCGACCGCCCCGTGCCCGCCGCCATGCAGGACGGTAACTTCCTGCTCTCCGCCCTGCAGCCCGAGGCGGGCGTGTGCTCCCTGGCGCTGCCCTCGGATCTGCAGCTGGACCGCCGGGGCGCCGAGGGGCCGGAGGCAGAGCGGCTGAGGGCGGCCCGCGTCCAGGAGCAGGTCCGCGCGCGCCTGCTGCAGCTGGGCCAGCAGCCACGGCACAATGGGCCCGCTGAGCCCGACGGGGCAGCCGAGGCGGCCAGAGGTAGGCGGATGCGGGCCAGGTGGGCACCGGAGGGTGGCAGGTGGGGGTGGCCCCAGGGGCGTGGTGGTGCCAAGGCTGGAGGCCGCCGTGGGGCGACTCCGGGTTCAGCTCCCTGACTCACCCAGGCTGCCTTGAGTCACCGCCCCACCCTGCCAGGCGTGGGAGACGCCATGGGTGTGGCCTCTACCTCCCAGCAGGGACCCTGGGGTCCTCAGCGTGAGCCAGGGTGGGCCCCACCTGTCCCCTGTGCCCTGAGCCCCCTGCCCCAGCCAGACATGGGAGAAGCGGTACATGGCCGGCCGGCTGGCTGGGCCCATCTCGGTCGGCAAAGCCAGGACACGCACACGTCCCACATCCCACGGGCTCACACGCAGTCTCAGAGACACCCGGACACACACGTCAGTCCCCGAGAGACACAGACACACAGAGACACAGACACCCAGACTCTAGCGTCCACCCCTGGCCCCTTGGGAATGAGCAGACAGGACGGTGAGGGGCGGGGTCTGGAGCTCCTGGGGGAAAGCCACTGCCTGTCGGGGCCAGGGTCTCCCTGCGGGATTGTGGGGCGGGGGGTGGAGGGCCTGCCAGAGCGACCCGGATACTCCCGCTGAGAAGAGCCCACGGGGAACGCCCTCGGGGCCAGGCAGCCCCCTGCGTGCAGAGACCCAGCTCCACCGGGCATGCATATGCATGAGTGTTGCAGCGAGCTCAGGGCGCTTCTGGAAATGTCATCCCCTCCTTGCCAGGCCACAGCAGCAGGCACCAAGGTCAGGCGGGAAGGAGAGCCTGTGGGATGTCAGGGTCAAGCCCCGGTGGCAGATGCTCGAGGGCCCTTCCCAGTACCGGCCTCCAGTGCCGGTTGGGAGATGCGGGTCAATCAGTGTAGGGGCCGCCGGTTCCTGCGTCCTCCCCGGCCTGGGCCTCTCAGCCTTGCTGGTGGCCCAGCTGGATGCCCAAGGGTCATGGGGTAGAGGAGGGAGCAGGGAGGGGTTAATTACCACCCCAGCTACCCTGGCAATTAGGGGGAAGAGGATTATAATTTTGGGGTGGGGGTAAGGTCCCCAGGCCGGGGGTGTGTCCCCCCAGGCTGAGCCTCCCTGGCATCAAAGGGTTAATAGCCCCTGCCCAGAAGCCTCATTAACCAGGGCGGGTCTGCCAGTTCGGGGAGTCCCCCCAGACCTAGCTGAGCCAGAGGCTGGGAGGGGGCCCCCTCCCCTTCACCCCTGCCCTGAGTCCCTTCCGCCCAGTCTTTCTACCTTGGCCTTCGGCGGGTGGGACTCAGGAACCCCCTCCCCATCCGAAGGCCCTGCCCAGCAGGTGAAGCCACCCCAGCCGGGCTCCCGCGGTGCTGCCTGGTGTGACCTTTGCTCCGCTCCTCTCAGGGTGTTCTCAGCTCTTGCCGCCTGCCTGTCCATCCGCATGTCCATTTAGTTGTTCCTTCAGCGTCTCTCCATTCTCCTGGCCTAGATACTCACTCATGTGCCAGTCTGTTCACCCACCCGCCATGTTCTGGCCGTCCAGGCTGCCCCCTTCCCTCTGCCCTCCGCCCACCTGCCCTGTCCACTCACCATGCAGTCTGGCTGGCTCCTGTGCCCTGGGCTTGTGTGTGCCGGGCGTGGGGATGGCCCTGCCAGGTGGGTCAGGGGCCCAACCCCAGGACACAGCGTGTCCCTAAGCACTGCAGTGTCACCGTCGTGTGGCCAACAGCACAGGCCAGGCCCATAGGGGTCCGTGCGGCTTCCTGGGCGACGGGGCCAGGCACACTCCCCAGGCTGCCAGGAGGTCAGCAGGGTGAGCGCGTCTGTCCCCCCTGGGGGGCGGGGGGCTGCCCTGCCAGCCTCAGGGTGGAGGGGAGGCAGGAGGCCAGCGCCTGCCGTCACCCCAGCGGGCTGTGCTGCCCCTGCCCCGTCTACAGGTGCATCCAGGGCTCAGTACCACACCTTGCAGGCCGGCTTCAGCTCTCGCTCCCAGGGCCTGGGCGGGGAAACCTCGGTGAGTGACGCCCCTCTAGCCCGGACCCCTGAGGTGGAGGTTCCGAGGGGGGCTGGGCTCCATGGTCAGGAAGAGGGGCCCGCTGAGCCCCCATGGCCCCTCACTGCCGTCCCCTCCCCTCCCTGCCCCACAGACCTTCCGGCCCATCGCCAAGCCCACCTACAGCCCCGCCTCCTGGTCTTCCCGCTCGGCCGTGGACCTGAGCTCCAGTCGGAGGCTAAGCTCCGTCCACAACGGGGGTGGTGCCTTTGGGGCTGCAGGGTACCGGGGTGCCCCGCCCACTGCACCGGTGCCCGCCCGGCCTGTGTCCTTCCACGAGCGTGGTGGGGCAGGCAGCCGGGCAGATTACGACACCTTGTCCCTGCGCTCACTGAGGCTGGGGGCCGGGGGCCCGGACGACCGATACAGCGTGGTGTCCGAGCAGCTGGAGCCGGCAGCCACGTCCTCCTACAGGGCCTTTGCCTACGAGCGCCGGGCCAGCTCCAGCTCTAGCCGGGCTGGAGGCCTGGACTGGCCGGAGGCTACCGAGGGACCACCCAGCCGGACCATCCGTGCCCCTGCCATGCGGACCCTGCAGCGGTTCCAAAGCAGCCACCGCAGCCGTGGAGTGGCTGCGGGCGGGCCCGGGGGCGTCCTGGAGCCCGTGACCCGCGCACCGTCTGTGCGCAGCCTCAGCCTCGGTGACTCGGGCCACCTGCCGGACATGCGCGGGCTGGACAGCTACGGCGGCCACCGCACTCTGCAGAGGCTCAGCAGCGGGTGAGCTGGGCCGGGTTTGCGGGGGTAGCCTCTGCCAGAACCCCAGTCCATCCTCAGATCAGCCTAACCCGGCTCTTGTCTCTGCAGATTCGATGACATCGACCTGCCCTCAGCAGTCAAGTACCTCATGGCCTCAGATCCCAACCTGCAGGTGCTGGGAGCTGCCTACATTCAGCACAAGTGTTACAGCGACGCAGCCGCCAAGAAGCAGGTGGCCGTCCCTGCCGACCACGCCCACGGACCCGCCTCACTCAGTGCTCTGGTCCCTAACTGCCCTCGCTGACCCCCAAACTGACTGGGCAGACCTGGGCCTACCCAGAGCATCCCCAGCAGAGGAAGGGTGGGAGGGCTGGACTTACACATGTCCAAACACACACGCTGACACCGCACACCTCTGCACACACCTGAATATAGACACACACGCCTGTCACTGTACACGCCTGCCTACAGCTGCACACCTCTGCACACACCCATCCGTCGCGTGCACGCTTGTTAACACCCGCATGCCTGTGCCCGCAGGCCCGCAGCCTGCAGGCTGTGCCCAGGCTGGTGAAGCTCTTCAACCACGCCAACCAGGAAGTGCAGCGCCACGCCACAGGCGCCATGCGCAACCTCGTCTACGACAACGCGGACAACAAGCTGGCCCTGGTGGAGGAGAACGGCATCTTCGAGCTGCTGCGGGCGCTGCGGGAGCAGGACGACGAGCTCCGCAAGAATGTCACAGGTGGCCTGGTCCCCGCCTGCTACCCGCCCCCCGCCCGCTACCCGCCCCCCACCCCCTCCCGCACCACCTGCCGCCTCTTCCCTCGGCCCCCACGGCCATGCCTTGGCACGTCTCTTTAGAGCCAGCCTCCACCCCAGGGCTCGTGTCCCCAAGGGTCGTCCTCTCTGCCCTACCGCAGCCCCGTGACCCTCTGGGTCACACCCAGGCTGTCCCCAGGAAGGCTGGTGGGTGAGGCTGGCAGTGCCCCGCAGGGACAGGTCAGGAGCCTCCTCCCTACCACCTGAGGAAGACAGAGGGGCTGGAGGCCTCGGAGGTCCCCAGAGGTGGTGCCTGACCACGACTGTGGCCCACCCACCACAGGGATCCTGTGGAACCTGTCCTCCAGCGACCACCTGAAGGACCGCCTGGCCCGGGACACGCTGGAGCAGCTCACAGATCTGGTGCTGAGCCCCCTGTCGGGGGCGGGCGGGCCACCCCTCATCCAGCAGAACGCCTCTGAAGCCGAGATATTCTACAACGCCACCGGCTTCCTCAGGTGCGCCGGGCGGCCGTGGGGCCCTGAGGTCCGAGGGACAAGGCGGAGCCACTGGGTTGTGGGGGGCGGGGGCTCTGGGGGAAGTGGACGGATCCAGCAAGGCAGAGGTGCTGACCCACGAGTGGAGTGGGTCACCAGGTGTCCTCCCCCCAGCCAGATGTCAACAGACTGCAGGCTCAGGTTTCTTTAAATCAGGGACTTGATCTGACATTTCTAACCTGCCCCCACCCCAGACGGTTTGAGGAGTGGACGGGGGCAGGCGTGCAAAAGCGTGGGAGCGACAGTGTCCAACAGGGGCCAGGAGCAGGAGCTGCTGGGGGCAGGCCCAGCGCGCGGCGGGGAGGGAATCGGGGCCCAGGAGCTCAGCCTCGGGTTCAGCTCGCTGTGGGGTGGCTCTGCCTGGGGTCCCTGTGCCGGCCTCTCACCTGTCTCCACCCGCAGGAACCTCAGCTCCGCCTCCCAGGCCACTCGCCAGAAAATGCGTGAGTGTCACGGGCTGGTGGACGCCCTGGTCACCTACATCAACCACGCCCTGGACGTGGGCAAGTGTGAGGATAAGGTGAGGGTCGGCCTGGGCCCGGGGGCCCCGGGGGCGCCAGCCCGCCCTGACCGCGGCCCCCTCCGTCCACAGAGCGTGGAGAACGCCGTGTGCGTGCTGAGGAACCTGTCCTACCGCCTGTACGACGAGATGCCGCCCTCGGCCCTTCAGCGGCTGGAGGGCCGGGGCCGCCAGGACATGGGGGCACCCCCAGGCGAGGCGGTGGGCTGCTTCACTCCACAGAGCCGGCGGCTCCGAGAGGTGGGCCCAGACTGGGGCGGGCGGGCAGAAGCAGGGGTCCCAGGCGACCTCAGCTGACCCTCTGTGCCCTCCTGCCCAGCTGCCCCTCACGGCCGACGCGCTCACCTTTGCCGAGGTGTCTAAGGACCCCAAGGGCCTCGAGTGGCTGTGGAGCCCCCAGATCGTGGGGCTGTACAACCGGCTGCTGCAGCGCTGTGAGCTCAACCGGCACACGACCGAGGCAGCAGCCGGGGCGCTGCAGAACATCACCGCAGGGGACCGCAGGGTAAGGCGGTGGGGCCAGGCCGGACAGGACGGGAAGGCAGGGGCCGCTGAGCGGCAGCAGGAGTGTGAGGTCAGCGCCGCAGACGGCACAGGCCTCGGCTCCTGAGGACGTGGGTTCTGTGCCAGACTTGAGGGAGGCGCCAGGAGGTCTGGGCTGGCAGAGCCTGACCCGCGGGCAGCTCGGGGCGCCAAGCACCTCACTCACCACCCTCCTCCTGCCGGCAGTGGGCGGGGGTGCTGAGCCGGCTGGCTCTGGAGCAGGAGCGCATACTGAACCCGCTGCTGGACCGAGTTCGGACCGCTGACCACCACCAGCTGCGCTCACTGACGGGCCTCATCCGAAACCTGTCCCGAAACGCCAGGAACAAGGATGAGATGTGTGAGTCTGGCCGTCCCACAGCCTGGGTTCCGCCTCCTCTGTGGACCAGGCGCTCACCTGGACTCTGCCTTTACTGCCGCCCTGGGGCCAGCTTCTGGGAGGCCGGGGTCAGTGGACAGGCAGGCGCGCCAGCTCCCTGGGGGAGCAGGGGATGGCAGGTGCCAAGGGGGCGGCGGGGGGAAGGGCGGTGGAGACCCACCTCCCCGACCTCCTGGCAGCCACCAAGCTGGTGAGTCACCTGATCGAGAAGCTGCCTGGCAGCGTGGGTGAGAAGTCTCCTCCAGCCGACGTGCTGATAAACATCATAGCTGTCCTCAACAACCTCGTGGTGGCCAGTCCCGTGGCCGCCCGGGACCTGCTCTACTTCGACGGGCTTCGCAAGCTGGTCTTCATCAAGAAGAAGCGGGACAGGTCAGGGCCCAAACCCTGTGCCCACCCTGCCCCCCGGCTGCCCCTGCCTTCTGGCCATGCCTGTCACCCCGCTGACCCCTGCCCCCCACCTCCCAGCCCTGACAGTGAGAAGTCCTCCCGGGCAGCCTCTAGCCTCTTGGCCAACCTGTGGCAGTACAACAAGCTCCACCGAGACTTCCGGGCGGTATGTTCCCGTGGCCCAGGGCAGGCGGGGCTGCAAGTGTGGGGCACGGAGGCGGGACAGGGGGGAGGGACAGGGAAGCCACGTTGCACAGGAGGCCTGGACGACCGGGGCCTGCTGCCAGCACACTGGACGCGGGGCGGCACAGCCCTGACTGTGGGTCCCCTCTCCACTGCAGAAGGGCTACCGGAAGGAGGACTTCCTGGGGCCGTAGGCGAAGCCTTCCTGAAGAAGGAGAGTGCGATGTGACCCAGCCTCCTAGGGAAGGGCTCAGCTCAGGGCTGCTCGCCAGCCGGCCTGGAGGAGAAGGTTGAGGATGGCCCAGGGGCCTCTCGCTGGAGCCCTGTCCACATGCAACGTGAAGGCCTGGGCCACGGGGGAGGGGAACGAGGGCTTGCAGCTGGGGAATTGGCTTCTGCGGGGCATGGGGGGGCAGGGCTTGAGGCTGCTCTGATGCGTGGGGTGGTGGCCAGGTCACACTGGAAGAGGTGGTGCTGGCTGTGGCCCAGCGGTGCCTTGGGACAGCCAGCAGTGGGAATAAAGGTGGCCGTGAACACAGCCCCTCGTGCTTCCTTGGCTGGTCAGGTCTGGGGTCAGGTCCAAGGATGCAATAGTGTCCCCAGGCACAGCCGTGCTTGCCCCTGAGGACACTCCCCCCGGGCCCATGCACAGATTTCTCTGGTCAGGGGACACAGGACCGGGGGAGGGAGCGTCCCAACAGCAGGAGAGCCGGCAGAGGGCGGAGGTGGACAGCAGAGGCAGCCTCGAGCTGAATGAGACACGTGTGCAGAGGAATGACCTCTTCTGGGGCAGTGTGCCCACTGCTGGGTTGTGCTCACGTGGCACTTGCACCCCAATGTCTCTCTACCTTGCCCCGCTCTGGGGGTGCCTGACAGCTTCACTCATACTGTCTGAGCCTTGGGGTCCAGGAGCTCTGGGACTCCTCCGCATCCCACCAAGTCAGGCTACTTGGTTGTGACGCTCCCACAGATATTTTACAACAGACTTTTCCGCAAAACTCAGCACCTGCAGTCTGTAAGGGGCCTGCCCCCAGGGGCCATCCGGCTCACGGTGGGACTGGAAGCAGTCACGTCCCGGGTCAGGGAGGCCTGAGGAGGGTGCTGAGAGAGGTGCCTGAGCTGGCACGGGGCGGAGGGGCAGCGTTGGAGGGGGCGGCCAGGAGTGCCGGCCAGGTGGCCACGAGGCGAGACAAGGGCAGGGTCCAGGGCCCTGGGTGCTGAAGCTCCAGTGCTCTGGCCATGTGATGCAAAGAGCCAACTCCTTAGAAAAGACCCTGATGCTGGGAAAGATTGAGGGCAGAGGGGTGACAGAGAATGAGATGGTTGGACGGTATCACCACGATGGACATGAATTTGAGCAAGCTCCGGGAGACAGTGAAGGACAGGCGAGGCTGGCATGCTGCAGTCCATGGGGTCGCAGATTCAGACATAACTGAGCAACTGAACACCAACCAGGGCCCTGGAGGGCCCAGGATGGAAGTGAGGGGCCTTCCGCCCAGGACACTGCACACCCGCTTCCTGCCCCAGAGGAGAGGCTGAGACTCAGGCGGGATTCAAAAGGTCTTTATTTTTAGCACGAGGCGGACAGCTGGGGCTGGGTCCACTCTCTTTCCCTGAGGTCCCAGGACTGCAAGTAGACAGGTCCTGCTGTGTGGGACTAAAAACACCCAGCCCTGCCCCCGGCACCCCGGTAACCCCAGTGCTCCAGGGGGCAGGGCTACACGTCGTCCTCCGATACCAGGCAGTAGAAGTCCGTGCGGGCACTGTAGTTTCGGGAGCCAAGGTCTGACACATCCACTTCACTGCCTTGGCCCTCTCCGAGCGAGACCGCACCTGCATGTGGTAGAGCTGGTGGCTCCCCAAAGACAGGCCCTCGTACACCTGGGGAGGGGCACCGCCAGGCCTCAGGCTGGGCTGCACACTGCCTGCCTTCTGCCAGGCCACTCCCTGCTGCCCCTGCTTGCATGATGGCACTTGTGGTTCCCAGGCAGGCCCTGGGCCCAACCACCTCTATGGAAAGAGGCAGTGGGAGGTGCTGAAGTTAAAGCCATCCATGGCTGCAGGGCACGGTCCCCACCACCTGGGCCCCTTCAGGGGCTCCTTCACCTTCTGCAGCCTCCCTCCAACTCAGGGTGAGCTTCTTGGGGTCAGGGGTGGGGCTGGTGAGCCTACCCAGGTCCCCCTCAGGGTCGGGGTCCAGCTCGGGGTCCAGGGTCCGACCCTCTGGGAGCCGGCCTCGCACAATCAGCATGGGGTCCTTGTCGTCCTGCAGCCGGGTCTGGGGGTCTCCCTCCATCGATCTGTACTGCACCTTCCTCGGCAGCGCCAACCGTAGCTCTTTCCAAAAATCGGAGGAAGGCGTCTGGAGGCAAGGGGGGCAGTTAACGTGTGTGAACACATGAATGGGGTTTGGGGGGGGGGGTGCCAACACATAAAGACCCTGGCCTCCTCGGCCCCCAAAAGCCCACTCCTCTGGGCAGCTGACCACGGAGCCTCCACTCACGGGGTCCCATCCACAGCACCCCCCGCCCCCCACCCCTCCGCACCACAGAGCCGGGCTTCCAGAGCAGCAGGGTCACCAGGTGGCGGTGCTGGCGCAGCAAGCGCAGCGCAGGGTGAGCGGGGTCGCGCCGCTGGCCCTCGAAGGTGATGAAGATGGGTCTGCGCGTGAGCTCCAGCAGCCGGCACAGGCCCTCCCTGCGAGGGCGGCACTGTCAGAGCGGGCACGGCTGAGGCCCACCCAGCCCAGCACGGGACCCACCGGAAGCTGTGACTGCACCAGGCCCGGCCCAGGAAGGCATCCGACAACACCACCACAAGTCGCCGGCAGCGGCTCAGGTTCACCAGGAGGTCTGCCGACGGCTCTGCAGGACCCGGGCATCAGCGGGGGCAGCACAGACTGGGCCCTGGAGGGGCGGGGCCCTAGGAGGGGCCGGAGCCCGAGGGGCGGTGGGGAGGGGCCTGGGGCCGAGGGAGACTTGAGGGGCGGGGCCTGAAAGGCGGGATCTGTGACCCAGCGGGGGCGGGGCGAGCACCGGGACAGGGGCGGGGCCCAGCGGAAAGGGGCGGAGGGCTCGAGTGGGCGGGGCCCTTGGAGGGGCGGGGCCTGGGCCGAGGAGGACCTGAGGGGCGGGGCCTTGGGAGGCGGGGTCTGTGAGCAGCGGGGGCGGGGCCCAAGCGGAAAGGGGTGGGGCGCCGGTACCCGCGCGCGGCAGGAGGTCGCGGTCGTCCAGAAAGAGCTTGTAGCCACGATGCCGCTCCAACTGCGGCTTCAGGATGAAGTTCACGAACTTCCGGTCCTCAGGGCTGTCGCTGTAGGAGATGTAGGCGTCGTAGAGCTTCCCGTCTGCGGACGGCGGCGGGTCAGCGCGGCCGCTTTCCCGGCCTGGACCAGCCACCTTCAGGGTCCCCTAAACCTCCCCCCCTGTGCCAGGGAAGCCAGGCAAGCCCCCCAGACGAGACTCAGCAGATCCCGGCTCAAGCACCGCCTGGATTCGTCCTCAGCACAGGATTCCGGGTAGAGGCCTGGAACCAGGGTACCGTGACCCCCTTCTGCCCATCCAGTGCCCTCCTGGGCTGCACAGAGACACCCCTCTTCCAGAGTCCTCTAGGGACGGATGCCTCCTCACCCCCACCTGCAGAGCTGAGCCTAGTGAGGCCCCCTTCCCCCACGTCCGGGCCCCACGCACCGTTCATCTCCACCTCCCCATACTTGTCTTGGTACCAGAGCAGCACGTTGAGCCGACACTTCACGTACAGCAGCGCCACCAGGAGCAGGGCCAGCAGGGCCAAGAGCGAGGCCAGCACCGCGGCCGCATGTCCCGCCAGCCCTGGGGACAGAGCCGCTGTCTGAGCCACCCCAGCACCCTCCGAGCCGCAAGTCTCCCCAGGGCTCCCTCCTACCTTATATCCCAGTGCACCCCCTCACCAGCTCTCCAAAGAGTGAAGGAAGAGGAGCTGATGTTCCGGATGGAGCAGGTGAAGGTCCCGAAGTCCTCAGCTCTGGTCAGGTTGATCCCCAGGACACTGGACACAAGTACCTCTGACCAGTTGGTCTTGACCCTGGGGAGACCAGGCCCCACCCCCTCACCTGGGGCCCGAGAGCATCACTGGATGCCCCGGAGCCCCAGTTGTCTGGGACTCGCCCAAAGAGGCTGCAGATTTGGGCTTCCTGGCAGTCCCTAGACCGTAAGCTAAGAGAAATGGCCAGAACATGAAGAGGGTATGGATCTCTTTTGGGACATCACCCTGATCCTGGGTCCGGGTCCTGGAGGTACTCAGATCCCAGGCTTGGCCCAGCAGTCAATGAGTAAATTCAGGCCTTAGCACTCTGCTGGCACCCATGACCCTGGGTGGTCTACAAGGTGAGTGTCTAGAGGGGCCATCTGTCCCTGTAGTCACTGACTTAGTCTGCATCCAGAGTGGCACTCTGCCCATGTTGTGTCTGGCCAGTCACTCCCCAGCCCATGTTCAAGTGATTATAGACCAGAGTGTAGGTCAGAGAGGCCACTGGCTGTGGGTATATCCAGCATGTCACCTGACCCTGGACACCTCATCTCTTACCAGGAGTCCTCATGGAGGTCATAGAGGCTTCCATTGCTCAGCAGCAGCCCACCTTTCAGCCACTGTACTGAGGGCAGGGGGCAGTGGGGCCCCGAGACCACCAAGGCTGTGCAGTTCAGTGTGACCACGCTGCCCAGGGCAAGCCCCAGGACCTGGTTTCCAGACGGGGACAGGAAGTCAGGGGCCTTGTCGCAGGCTCCTGCAGAAAGAGGACCCAGTGGGTTACCCGTGCCTGTGATGCCAGCCTCCCACTGTGCACAGATGGTCGGTGGGCCAGGAAAATACCACGGAGGCCAGTGGCACGTGCTGCTCGGTAACCACACCGTGTCCATCCACAAGTCCCAGGGGGACAGGGCCCGGCCCTTGGCACGTCTTCTCCCAGCAGCGGCTAGTTCTTACGTGTTCTGCCTGCCCTGGACGTGGCTGCCCTGTCCTCAGAGAGGATGTCAGTGTGGAGGGCAGTGGCCAGAGTCATGGCTGAGGTCCACCCCCAGCCCAGCCCAGCAGGACCCACCTAGCTGCCTGTGTGCCCAGGACAGGAGCCAGCACACATGCTCTGTGTGCACCTGTGGCCCACTCTGTGACGTCTCGGCCCTGGCCCCTCAGCTGGACAGTGGTGATTTGGGAGACTTGGGTTGGACATGCCAGCACCTTCAACCTGGTAGAAAGTTAGAGTTCCAGGACCCTCTATTTCTGGCCACGGGCAAGCATTCTCACCTCCCTGAGACCTGTCTTTAAATTGGGTGATGAGCCCAAGCCGGCAGTCAGAGAAGAAAGCCATCGTCTTGGCAGGGAGGTCTCCCAGTAGCCCACATCTACCCACCCGATCCCCAGTGGCCCCCACCGGTGCCCACTCCCAGTATCCCTGGGCTTTACTGACCCCCCATGAGCAGGAGATGGGGAGGGCCCATCTTAACCACACTGCAGTGTGGAGCCAGCCTGGGGCAGGAGGTGGAGTGGAGCCCGTGCCCACCCCTCTCTGACCGTCTACCTGCCATGGTCTGGCCGGGGCCTCCTCGAGGCAGGCTGGACACTGGTGCTACCCACAGCGCCACGGGGCTCCTTGGCCGAGCAGACTGATCCCCCAAGGGCTGAGCAAGATTCACTCTCTGTCCTTGTGGCTGGTCAGTCAGGGCGCCAGGACGGGTCAGAGGCTGCTGCCATCCCCAGGAGCAAGTTAAACAAGAACAGGATGAGTTAACGTGTAACTCTGGCCTCGGAAGCACTGCCTCCGCCCCAGCTGTCTTGCAGAAGCCGCAGAGCACCGGGCATGGCCTGGACTGAACTTCGTTTGCCCCAGGGACACCCGACGGCCCAGGGTGGGCAGCGCCCCTGACGCCCTTCCTGGGCCCAGGAGCTGGCCTGGTTCCCAGGTCCTCGGGGACAAGGCCGCCACGTACAGACGGGGGCTGTGTACAGCCGGACTCAGCCTGTACTGAGGCTCCGAGGGGCCGGGGGTCGTGAGTGCCCGGCAGCCTGACTGGGCCTCACTCCCAGCCTGGATGCAGCAAGAGCAAAGCCCTCGAGGCCAAGGTGCCGACACAGAGGGGACGCGGGGCTCAGGCTGCTCTCGGGCGGCCTTCCTTCCAGGTCCTGTGCATTTCTCATCTTCAGACCACAGACTCTCGTCCGCATTGTCCGTCGGTTCTCCAAGGCAACCCCCACCAACCCACAGGCGCCTTTCTCTCCCACGCAGGGCGGGACCACCGCCCGCCAGACAGCAGCAGCTACGCATACACACCTCTCGACACAGAAAGCTCCACAGTGACCTGGGCTGCGGGGCGGGACAGTGAAGCCCAAGCTTCAGAGCCTTCGAGGACAGCCTCCTGGCTCCCGGGCCTCGGGCACCTGCTCCCTGGCGCCAGGCAGGTTCTCACTAGGCATCCAGTCCTCTCCCTCCTCCCTGTGAGTGGACGCACTGGCCTCCTTCAGGCCCCCTCCCTGCCCACAGGGCCCGTGAGGCTTTGCGGGGACGAGCTCCCCCGACTCCTTCTGCACGGGGGGGACCCAGCGTGGACCCAGGGTCGGCTGGAGCCCCTGCCTTGGCTGGGCTGGGACTTCCTCACAAACGGGGGAAGCACAGGCTCCCTCCCAGCGGGCGGGGGCAGAGGGTCCTGCCAGGAGCCGTGTGGAGTGGAGGGCAGCCTGGGAGGTCCCTGAAGCAGAAGAACCAGCCACGAGGGCTGTGAGGGCCTGGGCAGCTCGCACCCCCAGCCCAGACCAGAAGGTCCAGGGCAACTCCAGTCATGGCCCCTTGGCCTCCACATGCTGACACACCTCTGACCCCTGGAAAGTCACGCTCGGAGCCTCCTGGAAGTTAAGGCAGGTGGCAGGTGCCCCCTGCACACCGTGCCCAGTGGCCCCGCCGCGACACTCCCTCTCCTCCACACAGCCTCTGTGCTGCACCCCCAGCCCCTGTGCACCACTCATGCCCGCACGCTTGGTCCCCGGGCACATGCGCACACGCCCCACATGCCTGACACTGTGGCGGCCCACACCTGGCACACAGAACACACTTCCAAGTTGCCCAGGGCACACCGCCAAGAGCATCCGTGTACACCCCATACCACACACACTGCTCCTCACGCCCACCCTCGGCCTCCATCACCCCTCGCCCTCTCACAGTCACACGTGCCCCACGCACACACGTGCACTCACAAGCTGCATGCTCTGCAGGCCTCCCCTCACACAGGCCTGATTTTGAGGACAGGCCTCAGGCCGGGAAAGGCAGCTGAGGACAGGGACGCAGGCTCACGCTAAGCAGGGAAGGCATGAAGTCACCTGGCTGCAGCTCTTTCCTCCTGAGGAGGGGATGCCCGTCACTGAGGTCATTGGCTTGAGCTTGGGTGCGATCGCTTTGCTCAGCTGGGCCCCCGGCCCAGCCTAAAGCAGCACCGCAGCCCCGGATGCATCACCGAGCATGGCGAGGACCCGGCTCTTGTTTGTGTGTTTGAATCAGAAGTTTCCCCGTAGCTTCCTGGCTTTGCAGTCACATCCTCTGCTAAACCTAAACCCCACCCAGGCACCCCTCCCCGGCGGGCTGGCGGGCAGTTGGTGGTTCTCCCCGCCAGCCCCGCCTGCCCCAGTCTTCCTGTAACTCTGAGTCAAGCGGCTCCTTCCTCCGGGGCCCGCCCCAGTCCACTGCGGCCCGGGCCTTCCCTTCTCAAGCTAGGTCTAGAAGGCTGGGGCCCACGGTGATATGTGGGGGTCCTGTCCAGCAGACCCCCACTCAGGCCTGTCCTGCACACCAACGAGGAGCCGGGCAGCATGGCCTGCTTCCCGGACAGCCCTGTGGTCCCAGGACCTGGAGGGGGCGGGCTCCGTGTAGCTCCCCTGGCCCCAGCGAGCATCACTGACCTGCTGGGGGTGGTGCGGCTCCCGTGGAAACTCTCGCCAATGATAGAACTTTGAGCAGGGCTCTCCGGGCCCCACCCTGGCCACCTCCGAGGTGTAGCCCCCAAACGGTGAGCAGTTACAAGGGGCTTGGGTTATCACGTGGACCTTAGCCCCCTTTTCTACATAGGAAAGCAGTCAGGAGGCCTCAGCGAGGCTCCCAGATCTGAGCCCAGGTCGGGGGCAGCCTGAGGTCACCACAGATTCCTCTGCACCCTCATCCTAGACTGACCTGGCACTCTCAGCCCAGCACTGCTGGCTGATGGCGCTGCTCATGGAAATCAGGCAGGGTCGTTTGTGGCCCCTGTCCCTGCCCTCACCGCTGGGGCAGGGCCTTCCCTTGGAGCATTCTCATCCTACATCCTTAATCTGACCCTTTCCAAGGCGCCTTGCTCAAACACCCCAACCCCGTGGCCCTCAGGGCCTTTGGATAATGGTGCATCTTGGGCTCAGGTCCCACAGACCCTGCCTGCGCGCCTCCCCACTGAGCCGCAGCTCCCCGGTGGGCCCTGAGGCTGAGTGAGCAACATAAGCACCTGATGGACAGGTTAATGGGCTCCGGCGGTCAGCGACCTGCCCAGAAGCACCCAGGAGGAGGCAAAGAACTAGGTAGTCCCTGGTGTCCCCACCAGCCTTGCTGCCTCCCAGAGCTCCTGCCAGGTTGCCTGCCGCCCCACAAGCCGGCCGGTGTCACCACCTCACACCCTCGACTGGGCGCCCTGCCGCTTCCGCTCACGGCCGGCCTCCCCGCCGCGTCCCCCAGGCCCCCTCCCGAGAGCGAACAGAAACCCACGCGCCTCAGGCGCTCCAGAGAACAGCCCGCGGAGCCGGAGCCCGCCCCCTGCACCGCCCACCGCGCTCGGCCGGCGCCCCGCGGTTCCTAGAGAGCCCGGCCTCGCGCGGGTGCTCCGCCTTCCCCGGGCTCCACGTCGGCCCGGAGGCCCGGCCCGCGCCCGCCCCCTGTCCCCACGCTCTGCCGTCTGGCCGGCTGCTGGGCACCCAGAGGGTCTGAGCGACCCCCTCATCTGGGACAGGCGGCCCTCTGCGCCTGGAGCGTGCTTCCTTCCCTGACGTCTCTCCCGAAGGAAAGAACCCGCGCAAAGCGCGGCGGCCCCGCCAGCCGAGAGGCCCCTGCTGCGCCCCGCGCCCCCCACATCGCACTCCCCGCCTTCCGGAGGGTGGGCCGGCCTCCATACCCGGCCCTCTGGCTGCGGTGAGCCGGGCGAGGCGGGGCACGCGCGGTTGGAGGGCGCGGGGGGCGGGCTCGCGGGGCCGGGCGCCGGAGGTGGCTCCGCCCGGAGACAGGTGCGCGGCGGCGCCCTGGGAGGCCTCGGGCCTGGGCTCCGCTCGCCGCGGCGCTCCTTTTCCCTTTTCTGGCCAAGGGCCGCGGGCGGAGCGGGAAGAGCTGCCCTCGCCCCCGCAACCCCGAGGGCCAGGCCTCAGGTAAGCTCCGGCGACGCGCGCAGCCGGCCCGGCTCCGAGTCGCTTCCTGCGGAACCGCACCGGTCACAGGCCAGGGGCTCCGCGGGCCAAGAGGAGCCTCGGCCCCCCTAGGCTCCAGGCTCGGTCCTGGCTCCTGGGACCCGAAAACCGCCACGCACTTCCGCCGACAGGAGCAGCGATCTCCACTCACCTGCGGCCCAGACTCGAGGCTCGCGCGGCCGCGAGGGCGGAGCGGCTCACCTGGGCCAGGTGCGCCGCGGCGACAGCCCCAGCGACGGCGGCAGGTGCGGCCCCGCCCAGCGGCCGGGGCGAGGGCGGACCCTATTTTGCGCCCGCAGGCTGGTTGGTGCTCAAGAATGTCCCGCGCTCAGGCCCGTGGAGTCGCGGCCGCCGGGCCTAGGGGCAGAGGCCAAACCGGCCCAACCAACCCGGACCGCCTTGGTGCCCCAGAGACTCCTCGGAAATTCCGCCGCCCCCAGGGGCACCTGCGGCAGTTCTGGCCCCCTGCCCAAGCTCTTCCTCTTCCTCCAGGAAGCCTGCCTTAACTCCTGCCTTGACTCTTGCCCCTGATAGGTGCAGGCAAATCCTCACTTTTCTGTGGAAGCCCACGGAAAACCAGAGGAGAGCAGCAGGCTACTGCATTCCAGGCCTTTCCCCATCTGGACCTCAGTTTCCCAGCTAACCCTGTTATCGTTCAGTCGATAAGTCAGGTCCCACCCTTTTCTACGTCATGGACTGCAGCACAAGTCAGGCTCCCCCGTCCTTCACTATCTCCCAGAATTTGTTCAAATACCTGTCCATTGAGTCAGTGACGCTATCTAACCATGTCATCATCTGCTGCCTTCTCCTCCTGCCTTCAATCTTTCCCAGCATCAGTCTTTTTCAATGAGTCAGCTCTTCGCATCAAGTGGCCAAAGTTTTGGATTTTCAGCTTCAGCAACAGTCCTTCCAACAAATATTTAGGGTTGATTTCCTTTAGGATTGACTGGTGTGACCTCCTTGCAATCCAAGAGACTCTCAAGAGCCTTCTCCAGAACCACAATTTGAAAGCATCACTTCCTCAGTGCTCAGTCTTCTGTATGGTCCAATTCATATGCATACATGACTACTGGAAAAACCATTGCTTTGACTGTGTGGACCTTTGTGGGCAAAGTAATGTCTCTGCTTTTTAATACTCTGTTCTAGGTTTACCATAGCTTTCCTTCCACAGAACAAGCATCTTTTAATTCCATGGCTGCAGTCACCATCCGCAGTGATTTTGGACCTCCAGAAAATAAAATCTGCCACGGTTTCCACTTTTTCCTCTTTTATTTGCCATGAAGTGATGGGACTGGATGCCACTCAGTTCTTTGAATGTTGAGTTTCAAGTCAGCTTTTTCACTCTCCTCTTTCACCTTCAGGAAGAGGCTCTTTAGTTCCTCTTTGCTTTCTGCCATTTAAGTGGTATCATCTGCATATCTTAGGTTGCTAATTTTTCTCCCGGCAATCTTGATTCCAGCTCGGCATTCTGCATGATGTACTCTGCATATAAGTTAAATAAACGGGGTGATGGTATACAGCCTAGATAGAATCCTTTCCCAATTTTGAACCAGTCACTTGTATGTCTGGTTCTAACTGTTGCTTTTTGATCTACATACAGATTTCTCAGGAGGCAGGTACAGTGGTCTGGTACTTCCATCTCATTAATAATTTTCCAGTTTGTTGTGATCCACACAGTCAAAGGTTTTAGCGTAGTCAGTGAAGCAGAAGTAGATGTTTTTCTGGAAGGCCCTTGCTTTCTTAATGACCCAGCAAATGGCAATTTGATCTCTGGTTCCGCTGTTTCTTTAAAACCCAGCTTGTACATCTGGCAGTTCTCAGTTCACGTACTGCTGAAGTCTAGCTTGAAGGATCTTTAGCATAACCTTGCTAGCATGTGAAAGGATTTTGAGTATAACCTTGCTAGCCCTGAGGGCAGACATAATCCATCAGAGAGACCCAGAAATCTACAGAAAATTTTTATTTTATTATAGAAAATTCTGCTGGTTGAAGGGAGCCAGGGGGTGGGGCAAGATCTGGGGCCCAGAAGTCAGAGGGCAGCCCAGGAAAGAGGCCAGCCCCCCTGCACTGTGGCTGCGCAGGAGCCTCTGCCCTGCCCGCCCTCCCCTTCTAGGGCTGGCAGGAGTCACTGAGAGTTCAAGTCAGGCAGTACCAAGCCTGAGACCTAACACATGGAACAGGCCTCACAGAGCACGGACAAGGGTGCAGTTCGCAGACACCCCAAACACACAGGGGCTCCCAGGGCCCCCCCACACACTCAGGTCTTCTTAAAGCTCCCCACACACAGCCAGCCAGGCTGGGGTGGGAGGCCATGGTGGCAGCTCCTGAGTCGTGGGCCTCCAGGCACCACCTGCTCCAGGTCCCCTACACGTCTGTGCTCTTGGGGCTGCAGCTGGAGGCAGGAAAGGGGTTGAGTGGGCCCACCCCAGCCCCTCCCTGCTCCCAGCCAGCCCCGCCTCTCCACCTTTTTTCTTCCAGTCTCTGGTACTTCTTCTTCAGGACTTCGTTCTTCACAGACTGCGGGACATCGGGTACAAACCAGGCCGCAATGAGCTTGATGCATAAAGCCACGTGCTGGGGACGGCAGAGAGGGGAGGTCAAGAGGGCTGCACAGGGGCGCCAAGGGTCAGAGAACTGCCCCACTCCAGGGTCCCTGCCGTGCTGACTCACCTCGAAGAGGATGAGGAAGGCCAGGCGGATCGCCAGGAGGAACCACTGCTGCTCTGAGAAGTTGGAGTCCTGAGCAGAGAAATAGTCCCGGTACCTGGGGTGGGGAGCAGATGAGGTCAGGGGTCAGGAGTTCAAAGGGTGCTCACAGGGGGTGGGGGTCCAAACCTGCACTCGGTCACATTCTCCCAGCCCTCGATTTTGGCAGGATCCTGGAAGTCTTTGGTGTAGAACACAGACAGGCTGTGGTTGACATAGCCGGTGAAGCAGCTGTGGGCAGAGGACAGGAGCTTGGGGTGGCCCCTCAGGCTTCCGGGGTGCCGGCTCGAATCTGGCCTGACGTGGTGGGGGCCGTCAGGGTGGGCCACAGTGCAGACCCTCTCCTTCACCTCTGTACATGGGAGACAGGCCCTCGGGGAGGCTGAAGGGACTCGCAGGGGCTCGGGGAGCCTTCCTGGGAGAGACCCCTGGAGACCCAGCCCCCCACAGGGCTGGAAGAGCTGGATGAGGACAGTGTGCAGACCCTACAAAGCGTCTGACTTCGGAAGGGGAGCCGTTCCCGTAGCACTTGCTCAGGAAATGGCTAGCTCTGGGACATTAATGCCCTCCTAGGGTCCAGTCTGCATTCCCAGGCTCTACCCAGGGTCTCTAGGTCGGCACAGGGCGGGAGCAGACCACCCCAGGAGAAACTGGGAGCATCAAGCCCTGCCCTGGGCTCCCCTGGGGTGGGGCCAGTTTTGCAGGGGCCTCTGGACAGTTTGAGACTCCCCCAGGGGCTGTGTGGCAGCGTCCCCTTACTCGACTTCAGACTGGGCCCCTCTCCGGCAGGGGCCATAGCAGTACTTGTACACCACACGGGGGATGAACTCGGATGTGAAGGCGATGACCATCCCATTGGCAATGACCGCCAGCACACCGATGATCTCCAGCACCTGCAGCCAGGTCCCTGGGCCACAGAAGGGAGAGAGGCCCAGTCTGCCTACGAGCCTCCTCCCCTGGCCCCATTGATTCCCCAAGGCTGGGAGCCCGGCTGGCCAAGGGCTTTGTCACACTTATGCTTGTGGCGACTGCCAGGCCCCTGATGAGGACAGTCTTGGCCAAGGCCAGCAGAGGGCAAACGCCACTCTCCTGCACCCTGCTTCTTGACATGGACAGGGAGGGGCCCAGGTCTCCATCCCCCATGTTATGCCTGAACCTTTCAGCTGCCCCCAGGCCTGCTCTGCCTCCTAGGTTCCCCCACCCAGGGAAGGGGCAGACCCCCTTACTGGTCCTGGGATGGAGGCCTTCCTCTCTCCTGCTGCCTTGTCCAGTACTCCATCTCCTTGCTTCATCCCTGACCCCATCCGCCCTGGCAAGGCCAGCCGAGGTGACCGAGTCCCTGCCCCCAGCTGCTGGACATCTCTCCCCCAGCTTCCTGCTCTCAGAGTCCAGCCTTTTTGTGTCTGCTTCCCAGTGGCTTTGGCCCTTCAACCCGACTGGGGGTGGGGGGCAGTGGGGGCATGCCAGCCCCTCCTCTTCTTGGGGCCTGGGCTCAACCCCCAACCCAGGCAGACCCTGGGAAGGGCTGGGGGCCACCGCGGGGTGAGGGCCCCTCTTGCCCCGCAAGGCTTAGGGCTGGGGTTCCAGGGAGACTGGCGCACTGGCCGCCCCGCCCCTGGCCGGCCCCTGACCGATGTCCTTGGCCTTGCGTGGCACCAGGCGCCGCTGCAGCCGGACCATTTTGATGGCGTCCAGGCGGATCTCCACGAGGTTGCTGAAGAGCGCGAGCAGCGGGGCCAGCGGGAAGGCAGCCACGAAGATGGTGGTGAAGCCGTACTGGATCACTGCGGGCGGGAGCGGTCACCCTGCGCGTCCTCGCCAGCCCCTCCGCCAGCCCCTCGGCCGCCAGCCCCACCCCGCGTACTCATCTCCATGAACTCGTTGAACAGGCTGAAGGTGTAGACTGGGTTCAGCCGATAGTTGCGCTGCCAGTGGCCCAGCTCGGGGTCCTGAGACGGGGCCCGCAAGGAGCGACACTTGTGCGCCAGCCACCTAGGGGCAGGAGAAGCGGGGGGAGAACCGGGAGGAGCAGGGGGCGGGGCGGGGGGCGGGGCGTCCTGGGGTCCGGACTCCCTGCGGTGGGCGGCGCCCGGAGGGGAGGGGGTCCTCACGGCTTCAGATACTCCACGCAGTTGCTGAGCGTTTGCTTCAGACCCATGATGATGGCCATCTGCACGAACAGGTCCATCATGCAGCCGCTGAGGTGGCACTGCAGGGACAAGGGTGGGAGGGGCGCATGCGCACGGGGCACTGGGAGAGGCCAGGAGAGAGGGCAGCTCGGGAAGAGGGCAGCAGGGCACCCGGGACAGGCTGACCTCCTCCAGCTTCCACAGCCCCGCCAGGCGCACCGTCTTCCCGGGGTGACCGTTGATCCTGTGAAGGACAGCCAGGCTGAGGGAGGTGGCAGGACAAGAGTGGGAATCGGGGCGCAATGGGCCCTGGAGGGGAAGGAAGCAGACCTGCCCCACAGGTGAGCAGCGGCCGGATGTGAGCCTTGTGCCCAGACACGCCTGTGGGCACATGCTCGCACACACAAACCACTAGACCATTCAAGGGTAAGAATAACATTCGCTCAGTCGTGTCCAACTCTGCAACCCCCTGGACTGTAGCCTACCAGGCTCCTCTGTCCATGGGATTTTCCAGGCAATAGTACTGGAGTGGATTGCCATTTCCTTCTCCAGGGGGTCTTCCCGACCCAGGGATCGAACCTGGGTCTCCCACATTGTAGACAGACGCTTTACCGTCTGAGCCACCTAATCCATTCAGGTATGACCTAAATCAAACCCCTTACGATTATACAGTGGAAGTGACAAACAGATTCAAGGGATTAGCTCTGATAGACAAAGTGCCTGAAGAACTGTGGATGGAGGTTCGTGACATTGTACAGGAGGCAGTGATCAAGACCATCCCCAAGAAAAAGAAATGCAAAAAGGCAAAATGGTTGTCTGAAGAGGCCTTAAAAATAGCTGAGAAAGGAGAAGCGAAAGGCAAAGGGAAAAAGGAAAGACATACCCATCTGAATGCAGAGTTCCAAAGAATAGCAAGGAGAGATAAGAAAGCCTCCCCCAGTGATCAATGCAAAGAAATAGAGGAAAACAATAGAAGGGGAAAGACTAGACCTCTTCAAGAAAATTAGAGATACCAAAGGAACATTTCATGCAAAGATGGGCAAAATAAAGGACAGAAATGGTATGGACCCAACAGAAGCAGAAGATATTAAGAAGAGGTGGCAAGAATACACAGAAGAACTGTACAAAAAAGACCTTCGTGATCCAGATAACGTCGTGATAGGTGGTGTGATCACTCACCTAGAGCCAGACATCCTGGACTGTAAAGTCAAGAGGGCCTTAGGAAGCACCACTACAAACAAAGCTACTGGAGGTGATGGAATTCCAGTTGAGCTATTTCCAGTCCTAAAAGATGATGCTGTGAAACTGCTGCACTCAGTATGCCAACACATTGGGAAAACTCAGCAGTGGCCACAGGACTCGAAAAGGTCAGTTTTCATTCCAATCAAAGAAAGGCGATGCCAAAGCGTGTTCACACCACCGCACAACTGCACTCACCTCACACGCTTGCAAAGTCACGCTCAAAAGTCTCCAAGCCAGGCTTCAACAACATGTGAACCATGAACTTCTAGATGTTCAAGCTGGTTTTAGAAAAGGCAGAGGAACCAGAGAACAAATTGCAAACATCTGTTGGATCATCAAAAAAGCAAGAGAATTCCAGAAAAACATCTAATTCTACTTAGAAAAACATCTACTTCTACTATATTGACTATGCCAAAGACTTTGACTGTGTGGATCACAACGAACTATGGAAAATTCAAGAGATGGGAATACCAGACCACCTGACCTGTCTCCTGAGAAATCTGTATGCCAGTCAAGAAGCAACAGTTAGAACTGGACATGGAACAACATACTGGTTCCAAACTGGAAAAGAAAAATGTCAAGGCTATATATTGTCACCCTGCTTATTTAACTTCTATGCAGAGTACATCACGCAAAATGCTGGACTGGATGAAGCACAAGCTGGAGTCAAGATTGCCAGGAGAAATATTCATAACCTCAGATATACAGATGACACAGAAAGCGAAGAAGAACTAAAGAGCCTCCTGATGAAAGTGAAAGAGGAGAGTAAAAAAGTTGGCTTAAAACTCAACATTCAGAAAACGAAGATCATGGCATCTAGTCCCATCACTTCATGGGAAATAGATGGGGAAACAATGGAAACAGTGACAGACTTTATTTGGCGGGGCTCCAAAATCACTGCAGAGGGTGACTGCAGCCATGAAATTAAAAGATGCTTGCTCCTTGGAAGAAAATCTATGACCAACCTAGACAGCATATTGAAAAGCAGAGACATTACTCTGCTGACAAAGGTCCGTCTAGTCAAGGCTATGGTTTTTCCAACTATCATGTATGGATGTGAGAGTTGGACTATAAAGAAAGCTGAGTGCTGAAGAATTGATGCTTTTGAACTGTGTTATTGGAGAAGACTCTTGAGAGTCCCTCGGACTACAAGGAGATCCAACCAGTCAATGCTAAAGGAAATCAGTCCTGAATATTCATTGGAAGGACTGATGCTGAAGCTGAGACTCTAATACTTTGGCCACCTGATGCGAAGAGCTGACTCATTAGAAAAGAAAACGATGCTGGGAAAGACTGAAGGCAGGAGGAGAAGGGGACGACAGAGGATGAGATGCTTGGATGGCATCACCAACTTGATGGGCATGAGTTTGAACAAGCTCTGGAGGCTGGTGATGGACGGGGAAGCCTGGCGTGCTCCAGTCCATGGGATCACTAAGAGTTGGACACGACTGAACGACTGAACTGAGAGCAGAGTTCACATGACAGCTAAAAAACATCAAAACAAGACTTGAATAGAGAAGCCTTGTCTTTGATACAAAAAATGAGGATTGCCTGCTTGAGACAGATGGAACGACAGGCCCCCAAGGACGTCCACATCATGATTCCTGGCTTATGTTATATGACATGGCAGCATTAAGGTTGCCAATCAGCTGACCTTAAAATGGACAGAGAATCCTGGGTGATCTAGGTGTGCCCATTTTAATCACCAGAGTCCTTAAATGAGGAAAGAGGAGAGTTGGAGACATGACAAAATGAAAGGGGCTCAGCCTGACACCACTGGCTTTGCAGACACAGGAGGAAGGGACCAGGAGCCATGGAATCAGGCAGCGTCTAGAAGCTGAAAAAAACAGCAGTGTGGATTCTCCCCGAGGGTCTCCAGACAGAACGCAGCCCTGCTGACACTGTGACTTTAGTCCAGCAAGACCCTTTTTGGACTCGGCCTCTAGAACTGTCCATAATGTGTATTGTTTAAAGCCACTAAATTGTGGTAAAAGGAAATTAATACAGTATGTATGTCAGTTCTCCCTAAAAGAATGTATAATGTCCCTGCAATCCTAAGGTAAACTCCACAGAATTTTGATGGAGTTTGACAAAAATCAAAGTTCACCTAGAAGAATAAACATGTAAATAACTATAAAAAAGGAAAAGTGAAAAAGAAGAGAAAAAGAAAATTAATGCTAGTCCTATCTGATAGTAAAGCATAACAGAGTAATAATTACACAGTAAGATACTAGACTAAAATGATCAGAATTCACAGAAAGAGCAAAACATTCAGGCAAATGATGGGACTTGGCGTGTGCAGAAGGTGGTGCTGGTGATGGAACAGTCAGCAGATGGTTTGGGGACAGCTGGCTGTCACTTGGAAACAAAACAAGCTTCCCTCCCGTGCCCCTTGCAGCAGAACCAGTTCCTGTGGATCAAAGATCTGAGTGTTTAAAAATATTGGAAACTGCCTTCATAGGAACACGAGAGATCGCCTAGGCTTTCGCCTCCTCACCCGGAAGCACAGTGTGCAGGGACGGCACACAGGAGGAACCGAGTCGGGCCTCGTCTGCTCCTCCGCCTGCTGACTATGTGACCCTGAGAGCTTCCTAACTTCTCCGTCAACCCATCTTTGAAATGGGGTTTAGAGTCCCTACCCCACAGGGCTGTTGGGCGGATTAGAGTTGACGAACATGACTTAGGATAGAATGTGTGAGTGTCCGTGACATGAGTTATTATTATAAAGACATATTCCATCCTGCCAGGGAAAATAAACTGAGTCCTTCGTTATCCAAAGTCAGTGGAGGGCTGCAAATCTTCAGTCGTGAGGAAAAGCGGCTGTATAACAGAGAAAGACTGCAGTAAAGGAACAGGAAGATGGACCCTTTAGGAAATGAGATGAGGAAAGGAAATGGGATTTCTCTGGTGGCCCAGCAGCTAGGACTCCGAGCCCCCAGTCCCAGGGACCCAGGCTCAATCCCTGGTCAGGGTACTAGATCCCACAGGCCGCAACGAAGACGTGGTGCAGCCAAATACTTAAAAGAAAAAACTTAAGGGGAAAAAAGAACATTGACATCTTCAAGAAAGTACTGTGTCTATGGAAACAAGAAAAGGACACTCTAAGGGTAACAAAAGACCAAAAATCTCTTAAAAATTAAGACTTTGTCTTAAATTCTTAGAAGAAAACAACAGAAGGCAAAAAAGACAAAGTGAAACGACCTTCCCAGATGAGGATTGTGAGACAGAGAGACGGACGACATGAGAGAGAAAGGCAGACACATGAGGAGTGTAGAGACAGAGAGACAGACGACATGAGTGAAAAAGGCAGACGCGTGAGGAGTGTGAGACAGAGAGACGGACGACATGAGAGAGAAAGGCAGACACATGAGGAGTGTAGAGACAGAGAGACGACATGAGTGAAAAAGGCAGACGCGTGAGGAGTGTGAGACAGAGAGACGGACGACATGAGAGAAAAAGGCAGAGGCACAGGGGACAGCCCGCGAGGACCAGGACTCGCATAAAGAGGAAGCAAGGGGAGGTTTTTTTAAAAAACCTGAGATTAAAAAGAAGAAAATTTACTGAGCTTAAGCAGGACATGGTTTTTTCATCGGAAGGTGCCAACAACTGCCCAGCACAGTGCAGGAAGAAAAGACTCACCCTGAGTGTCCCCCTGCTTAAAGAGAAGACCTTAACTTTAAACAGAAGATCCCTCTACCAGAGGGGAAAAAATCTAGGTCAACTAGGAAAAAACAAAAATCAGATTTTCTGCACACTTCTCATCATTCATTTTGCATGTTCAAAGACAAAGGAGCAATGTCTTTGAAGTTCTAGAAGGGAAAACTGTTTTGAAGTTAGACTTCTCTACCCAGCCATATCAAACATGTGCCAAGGTAGACCATGACACCTTGAGACATAAAAGAATTCAGAAAATTTACCTCTCCAATATACCTTCTCAGAATAAATGAAAGCAAAAATCAAGAAAGAAGGAGGCTTGGGAATCAGGAAATGATGGTCCTAACCCAAGTCCCAAGAAGACAGATGTACAGGAGGCGCAGAGAGCAACCAGGCCAGCGTGGGATAAGGCAGGGCTCCCAAGGAGGGTCCCATGGACAAAGGGACTCCGTGCAACAAACAGTTTGCCATAGACACGCGAGGGGGAAAAGGCAGCTGGAAACAATAGGAAAAATAAAGAGCTCTACGACAAAGAAATGGTCAAATAAGAAGCAAAGTAAAATATGACATGATTTTAAGAAACTGATAACGTCAAAAGAGAATCCATTTGATCTTGAGATTACGAAAATGCTCAGATGATATGAACAGTTTATAGAAATGGAAATTTAATGACCAATAAATATCTCGGAAGAAGCTGGATTCTCACTAATAGGTTTTAATAAGGCACCTTGAAAGATGAGAAGCCTCTGTTCGTCAGATCAGCAGGGGGTATGCACACACGCAGAGCGCGTGTCTCTGTGAGTCACCTCAGGGTTTTTGGAGGTTGCTTTAGCAATGCTCATCTCCACATAAACGTGCACTCCCAGCTTTCAATTGAAATGGCTGCCGACACCCACGGCCAGGCATCACCTCAGAGCTGGGAGGGACCTGGAGAGGCCTGCAGCCCACTCGACACATCCTGCTGGATCGAACCTGTGGGGCTGACGTCCGAGCAGCCGGCAGCCCCACCTCGCCCGGAGCACCCAGGACTTAGGCCCCTCTGGTGGGCCGGGGGCACCCGCTGGATGGGATGCAGGCCTGGCTGAACCCCTGGGCCTCCTATCTGACCTCTAATCCCCCCACACAAGCAAAAAGACAGAGATACTTCCAGGAGGTTGAACAACCAAAGACTCAGATCTCAGGATTGAGCCAACGGACACCGAGACCCCACGCTGTCCCTCCCCCAGCTGGGCTCCCAGCATACCAAAGGCATCCTCCTTCCTCCAGGCAGGACACCAGGGATTCCCCTTCGGGAACAGACAGAGCAAAAGGCCCCACCAGGAGACACGTGGTCCAGAGCACACTGGCACATACCTTTCTCAATTAAAGACATGTGTCCGGGAATAAAAGACATCTAAGGACAGTCTCTAACACCAGAATCAGAGACCAATCAACAAAGAGCGTAAAACACTTGCAAGCAACAGAAGCAACGCAGAGTAGCAGGAAAAGAGGCCACATTCTCAGACAAGAGAAACCCTGGTGTCCAGGTAACACGAAGAGGCAGCTGTAAAGACCCTGAAATATCGAAAGGAGTGCTCTGAAATTAAGAACATAAGCAGAAGTGATGCATTCAAAGAAAACTTCTGAGAAACTGGGACAAGGATGGAAGGAAAAAGCGAAGAAAATTGGATGATCAATTCAGAAGATCTGATTTCCAAACAAAAAGAATTTACCAGACGGGAAGAGAGGGAACCAGAGGAGGGGGCTATCAGACACATCAGAAAATCACTAAAACGGGAGGACCTGAGGCTCCAGGCCCAGCGAGCACCGGGTAATTTCTTTCCACTTGATCAGCATGGATTCTGCATACCTGGCCAGCACAGGAGTTGAGACAGGGCAGGGCAGAAGCAGAGGGAGCAAGGCAAGAGCGGGGTCTGAGGGACCAGGGTTCTGGGTCAAGTGCTCTTTAGAGGCCAGGAGAAGGGCAGCAGTCAGTGGCCAGAGGTGGCCCTGGTGCGGGGCGGGAGAAGCACAGGCTGGGGATGCCAGGAACCCGGCACGACAGGGAGAAGGGTGTTTGAAAGGGAGACGCGGGCACATCTGCGTGGTGGTGGAGACCGTCCAGTAGAGACAGAGATGCTGGTGTGGAAGAGAGAGGCGTGAAGTACTGAAGCAACGTGCAGTGAGAAAGAGCCACCGAGTCACACTGCTAAGAAGTTTCCGGAGATGGAGGATAGTGAGAAGACGCAGAGGGTCGGAGTCGCGTTGCCGTCAGGTCCGTGGGACGGAACACTGGAAGCCAATAAAGCTATCCCTCGAGTCTGAGGAAACCACATCCAACCTAGCATCCTGTCTCTAGCAGTCGCTCGGTCAGGTCCTCAATACAGAGGAGCTCAGCACAGATGATCTCCTGCGCACCCTTTCTCAGGAAACCACTGGAAAACTTGGGGTCCTCCCTGGCAGAGGGGGATGGGCTCACCAGGATGGGAAGGCCAAGCAGCGCCCGGAGACGGGGACAGACGGAAGGCCTCTCCAAGGACCTCACGATGTCTTTGAATGAACTGGGAGGGGTTTTCTGTTTTCAAAGTTCCACTAGAGAGTTCGGAGTTAATGAGTCTGAGCAAACCCCAGGAGGTAGTGAAGGACAGGAAGACTGGCACACTGCAGTCCACGGGGATCACAAAGAATCGCACATGACAGCGCCTGAACAACAACAATGCGACTTACAAAAGTTGAGCAAACACAGAGACCACATGGAGCAATTATTTTCTTCCGAAAAGACAAGAAAATGTCTGTTGATTGAATCAAAATGTTAACTTCACTAATTTGGAAGGAGAGGGCA
Organism: Bos javanicus; assembly: GCF_032452875.1. Classification (NCBI taxonomy): domain Eukaryota; kingdom Metazoa; phylum Chordata; class Mammalia; order Artiodactyla; family Bovidae; genus Bos; species Bos javanicus. The sequence continues at coordinate 51,237,105 of NC_083896.1, read as the reverse complement.
AGTGTGTGCCTGAGCCTGGTATATGAGATGCCCACCGCCACTTTACTTACAAAGCTGAAAACTGGGATTAACCCAAATGTCCACCAACTGATGTGGTTACATAAATTCAAGAACATCTCTCAAAGGAATGCTCATGTATGGTTTTAAAAACAAAGCCTCACCACCCTTGCGGACATGGAAGATACCCATTGTGTGCTTTCAGGGTAAGGCAGAGAGAATAATTTACATGACTAACCACTTACGTCAACAGGTGTATCTGGGACTCCCCTGGTGGCACAGTGGTTGAGAATCTGCCTGCCAACGCAGGGGACACAGTTTCAATCCCTGGTCCAGGCAGATTCCACGCGCCACCACAGGGCAACGAAGCTGGTGCATCGCAACTACTGAAGCCCGTGTGCCTGGAGCCCACGCTTGGCGACAGGAGCCACAGCAAGGAGAAGCCCTCACGCCGCAACTAGAGAGCAGCCTCAGATCACACATGTGCACAGCAACAAGGGCACAGCACAGCCGAAACAAACACAGAAGAATTTTAAGACAGGCGTGTTTGTGTGTGCTCAGATGTGTAAAAATATCTGGGGAGATGCAACAAACAGTGTCATCTCTGGGGACGTGAACTGGACAGTTGGGGGTAGACTGTGCACTTCTTCCATACTTTTCTGTATTAGGTTTCCATGTGTTCTGAGCTTGATTCATTTTAAAAATTAAAAAGAACATGTGTTTCCATTTCCAAGGTGGGAGAAAGAAGTTAGAGGGAGGATGTGAGAGCCGGTGGCCCTTACCTGCCCAGGATGAAGGCAATGTAGATAAGGGAGGAGAAGTGAGCAAAAAACTGCAGAGTGAAGAACTTGATAGTGAACTTGCTCTCTCGCTCTGAAAAGGTCCTGGGTTTCTCTGGAATGAGATGTGGGGCCATCCTTCCCCCGTCTCTCCCCCCAATGACAGCCCACGCCCAGCCTGTCCATATCCTAAAAACTTGGGGTCACCTGGGACCCTCACCTGTCTCCCAGGCAGGATGTTCTGGCCTCTCATGGGCCCCATTTCCCCACCCCAGGGTTCCAAGACCCCCACCCTGAATCCTCTCCCAGAGAAGCCATTCTCTCACCAAAGTCACAAAGCTTCAGGGCCACATATTTGTTGATCTGCAGGAGGGGAGACAGGGCTCACCTTGGACCTGGGCGGAGCCGCAGCCTGCCCCACACCCTCCCCTGCCCCGACCCCTACCTTGGTCATGATGAGGATGATCACATAGTGAACCAGGGCCCCGCTCACCACCACAGCCGTGGTCACCTGCTCCCCCAGGAAGGGCAAGGCCGAGTTGAAGAGGGCGGCAGCTAGGACTCGGTAGACCACCAGGACGTGGGCCATGCCGATCATGAGGCAGATCTGGGGTGGAGGCAGGATGGGCGGGGCTCAGGGAACTGCCCCAGCTGCTCTCCAGCCCAGCCACGGGAGCCCAGGAGTACCATCAAGAGAGACAGGAGAAGGATGACGGTGCTCCGCAGGTAGGAGTGCTGGTGCAGCTGCGGCTGGTAGTCTGGGCAGCTTATGAGCCCCAGAGCCATTTCCTCCTGTGGAAGGCACCCAACTGGCCTCAGATGCCGGAACTGCCTCAGATGCAGAACCCCCTGGGGCCTGGGACCCTCCCTCCGACAGAGGACCCCCTCAGACACAAGAACCCTTTGGACACTGAACCCACTCAGACACGGAACCCCTGGGACGTGGAACCTCTCGGACACGGAACCCCTTCGGACACAGGAAACTTTGAAGCAGGAAGCCCTTGGATACAGACACCCCCTCGGACACAGGAAACCCTTGGACATGGGAACCTTCGACGGGAAGCCCTTGGACACGGAACCCCTTGGACTCAGCAGCCTCTCAGGGCCCGAGCCAGCCGCCGGTCAGCCTCACCTGGTCCTCGTCCCACCCGTACAGCTCCCACTGCAGGACCACTCGGGCTCGCTCCCGCTTCCACAGCTCCAGGAACACCGTGGCTGCGCCAGAAAGCAGAGGCCTCAGGGACGTGTCTACGTGTGTTGCTCAGGGGGCCCCAGGTCCGCACGACTCACCCCACAGCGCCATGAAGATGGCGAACAGCACGGTGCCCTCGTTGTCAAAGAGGTGGGTGAGCTAGAGGGAGGGGCACGTTGGGCTGGGGTGGCCTTCCCCCCAGCCCCCGGCCCAGGCCTCCCCTTCCCCGGGAAGACCCGCTGGGCCCGCCTCCATCCCGCGCAAACCTTGGCATAGGCGCAGGTGTCTGAGAGCCGCTGGAACCTGCGGTTGTGGTCGCCGCGAGGGCACATGTAGATGTCGTGGGCCTTGCAGATCTCCTTGCTGAGGGCGCAGGGACCGAGTTGGCTGCCGGGCTTTCCTGTGGACCCTGGAGGGGCCCCTCCCTGGACCGCCCCTTCTCTGACTCCGCCCACCCTCAGCTTCAGTCCCGCCCCTTCCCTGGCCCCACCCACCCTAAGCTTCAAGCCCGCCCCTTTCCTGACTCCGCCTACCCTCAGCTTCAGTCCCGCCCCTTCCCTGACTCCGCCCTACCCTCAGCTTCAGTCCCGCCCCTTCTCTGGCCCCACCCCACCCTCAGCTTCAGATACGCCCCTTCCATGACCCCACCCACCCTGTTTCAGGCCCGCCCCTTCCCTGACTCCGCCCACCATCAGCTTCAGTCCCGCCCCTTCCCTGGCCCCGCCCACCTTATCTGGCTGGCTTCGAATTGGGAAAACCCGCTCAGGAAGACGATGAGGCCTATCACTGCGGCCGGCACCAGCATGTAAGTGTACCAGCCGAGCCAGGCGAAGTACAGGGCCACTTTCTCTCCAAAGTAGTCCCTACGGGCACAGCGTCCCGTCAGGGCCACTCCCACCAGGGGTGACGGCCAACGCCTGGGTGAAGCTTGCCATGCTGGGGGCAAGGAGCGTACCGAGGACATCTAAATGTATGTCTGAATGGTTCGCCAGACAGCTGTTTGCTGGAGGCATGTATCTACAGAGGGGCAGCCTGCCTGCGGGGGGCACAGGTGTGTCTGCGAGGACAGTAGTACCTGATATCACTAATTGGCTGCCTTTGGAACATGCTTCTCCACCGGGCCCATTTCTTCTTTAGGTGTTCTTCCCCCTGGGCACAGGTGAGACACAGTGAGAGCTTCCTGCCTCAAGTCCTGCCCTCAGGGCCTCTCCCAGCCAGCCCACCCCTCACCTTGTGCAGGGGGAACCCGGCCTCAAAGACCCCATCCTTCACCAAATCCTGGAGCGTGTCTGGTGGTCAGAGGGGTTCTCGGGTCAGAAGGGGCGGGGATGAGGGAGGACCCTGTCCCGTTGTCCCCATGCGACGCCCCTCCTGGAGGGCTGCGGCACAGGCCACCTGCCCATCCAGTCCTTACCACCTGCTGCCATCTTGCTGTTCAGGACAAAGTCGACAATTCGGATTCTAGAACACAAGAGCTGGTTCAGGAGGGTCCTCTGTCTGGCCAGGTTCCAGGCCCCTCTTCAACCTGGCAGAGCCCCCAGACCACTAGCCGGGACTGCCTGACCAGAGCTCAGAATCCAGGACTCATCTGGGAGCACAGCTCCTCGAATCCTCCCAGGGTTCAGCTGTACCGTGGTTGCAAGGTGGGCCGCCTTCAGGGTGGTCTCTCTCGTCCCAGGGCCCCATGCTCAGCCCTACAATCGGCCGTCCAGCTTCCTCCAGGATTCCCCACCTCCAATCACACCTCCCACCTGGAGCCCCAACATGTTCAGAGCACACCCTTTACGTGCACAAATAAATCCTCTTTACACCCTGTGAGCCATTTTGCCTATGGGAGACTGAAACTCAGAGAGGGTAACTTGGCCAAGGCCACACAGCCAGGAGGTGGCACATCCAGACATCTGATCCTGCTCCTCTGGAACACCTCCTATGAGACACAGCCTCCCAAGTGTCCCAGGGCCCTCCCCACAGCCTGCTCCTTCCAGGCCCCGACAAGGTGCCTCTACGCATGTGTCCTCCCAAACCAGCCAGTTCTGAGCTCCCAGGAAGCCCCCTCCATTGCCTCATATCCAGACTCCCAGAGTGTTCTTTGTTGACCTCCCTGACTGGCCCCAGCTGAGTTCAGAGGGCTGGGGCTAGGACCAGGAAGGTGCTGGAGGCAGGGTGTGGGGAGGACAGGTGGACTGGCTTGGTGGGCTAAGGATCAGAGTGGGGAGAAGCAGGTTCCTAGAGAGAGAGAGGAGGTGTGGGGTGCCTGGGAGGCAGGGACAGATGTCCAGAGAAGGGCATTCAGTCTGGAGAAAAGAAGTGGAGACTGAATCCAGGGAGACGACCTCAGAACCCAGGAGGGACAACCAGGAGAGTCCTCCCAGCCTCTCCAAATGCCACCCGCCCTTTAAGGCTGGCTTCTGGTCTGCATCTGGGGACACAGTCACAGATGTAACCTTCAAGCACATTTTCCAGTATTACAGGCATGGTAAGTAAGGCACAGATGGTTGCCCCCTGTGGCCTCTGCCCCAGGACCACACCTGGGAGCCTTGCTGCCTGTCTGGACCACCATGTAGGTGGGCAGGGGTCCACCTGGCCCGGCGTGGGCCAGCCTCCCACCTGTTGGTGGCTCGGATGGAAGCTGGCCTGGACAGCTCCCCTCTGGGGACAGTGTCCTCGGTCTCCGTAAGTCTCCAGTACCGGTCAAACATCCTGTTGTCAGCTCGGATCCCGAAGAACTCCTTCTCCTGGTCCTCCATTGCCTGAGAGTTGGGGGCAGCATGGGACCCTCTGCTCCACCTTGGGACCCTCCCCCTTCATCCAAGGCCAACAGTCTGTCCCCTCCAACTCTGGCATGAGGCCACAGGCAACCTCCCCAGACTCCTTCCTGGGACCCACCCAGCCCCCGTGACTGCCGCACCCAGGCAGGGCCCTCAGCCCTCCACCTCCCCAGACTCCTTCCTGGGACCCACCCAGCCCCCGTGACTGCTGCACCCAGGCAGGGCCCTCAGCCCTCCCACCTTGTAGCGAAAGCCCTGGTTCTCAAGCTTTTCCAAGAACTGCCGCTGCCTCTGGACCTGCCCGAGGTTTCTCTGGGTGCGACGATCGACCACAAAGACATAGTCCCATAGCTCAGGGGCCTCGGTCTAGAGGAAAGAGGCACGGGGCCCAGGGCTGGCGACCAGAGCAGGCCGGGTGCAGGGCGTGGGGGAGTGGGACGAAGCCCAGGAGGGGCTCACGGGGGCTCACCTCACAAGTATTGATGTCCATCAGCGGAAGGCTCTCACCTTCCGTCGGCACCAGGATCCGGAGACTCTCTTCTCCCTGGGGGTGAAGCACATGCGGAACAGAGGCTGGCACTCGTTGCCACAATAGAGCGCCTCCCAGGCTGGGTGCTCTGGCACCAAAGGGATGGTTTCTGGTGGGGCCACGTGCACGCTGAGGCTGCAGCACAAATGGCCGGCAAAGGTTTGTTGGGAAACATACAAAGAGCACCCTGAATTCATAAGAAAAGGCAGGCAGTCCAGTGAAAATGGGCCAAAGATGCAAATGGACACTTCACAGAAGAGGAGCACCCAGAAGGTGAAAACATGGAACTCGAACGTGAAACCGTTTGGAAAATGCAGGCTAGGTGACCAAGGAGGCATCACCGTCCACCCATTTGGCAGCAAACATTTTACAGTCAGACAGTGTGAACCATCCAGGTGTGGGAGTTGGTGGCAGCCTGGTGGTTAGGACTCGGCGCCTTCACTGCCGGGGCCCGGGTTCAGTCCCTGGTCAGGGAACTGAGACCCTGCAAGCACACTGTGACCAAAAAAACACCCAGGTGATCTATAAAAATATTGAATGTAACATAATACTGTAAATCACCTGAAAATCATACAATATTGAAAATAAGCTATGTGTAAAAAAAAAAAGCCAGGGTGACTCAGCAGGACCCCATGTGTTGCTGTTGTGCACGCCTTGGTGCCTGAATTTGAGAAACCTCGCGGACCTGCCCCCTGGCCCCCCTTGGAGTCACACAAAGGCGCTCACACTAGCATATTTCATACCAAAATTGTGGAAATAATCCAAAGTCTCATCAGTTTTCTTCCCAGGTGGCACTAGTGGTAAAGAATCTACCTGCCAAGGCAGGAGACACAGGGGGCGTGGGTTTGATTCCTGGGTTAGGAAGACCCGCTGGAAAAGGAAATGGAAACCCACTCCAGTATTCTCATCTGGGAAATCCCATGGACAGAGAAGCCTGGTGGGCTACAGTCCATGGGGTGGCAAAGAGTCAGACACCAAGTGACTAACACTTTCACTTTCACTAACGAACACACGTCCTTCTATGTTCCTCCCTCCGGGAGGTGAAATCCTCCCTGTTGAGGCTGGCCTGGACTCAGCGACTAACAAGGAAAGTATGAAACAGAAAACCAGCCACTTTACAGAGGAGACCCTGGCAGAGGCCCCCAACCCGGGAGATGACGGCCCAGGCGATGGCACGCAGCAGCCCGTGGTCCCCAAAGCCCACGGCCCCATCCCAGCAGGAGGAGAGCCCCAGCGAGCAGACCCCGGAGTCAGGCAGCCAAGGACAGGGGGGACGGAGAGGCCGTCACAGACGGGAGGGGCCGTGGGGACGTGGCGATGATGCCGTGGGGGGCCTGCGTGATACACTTGAAAAGCCGGTGACGTGAGTCCAGGCCGAGTCAGGCTCGTCACCTGCACCAGCGCCCCAGGCAACAGGCACAGCAGGCCCTGCACTGTCTTTGTGACACTTTAGGAAAACTTACAGATTTGCAAAAACTGCACAAGTAGCAGTCGGGGGCTTCCCAAGTGGCACAGTGGTAAAGAACCTGCCTGCCAATGCAGGAGACGTGGGCTCCACCCCTGGGTTGGGAAGATCCCCGGGAGGAGGAAGTGACAACCCGCTCCAGTACTCTTGCCTGGGAAATCCATGGGCAGAGGAGCCTGGTGGGCTACAGTCCATGGGGCCGTACAGGGTCCAAGCGGCTAAGCACACACAGGAGTGGGGGAGTGGAAAATGCTGGGACTGGCATCCAGGTGGGAGGGGTGTCTTAAGGCCTCACTGATTCCCAAAGAGCAGACAGCAGGCTAGGAGGGCTTGAGACAAAGTGACCCAGGGCCCCTTCTCTGGAAGAGCCACTGGGCTGAAGGGAGTGGGGGACAAAGGAGATGGGGGACCAGGGCAGACAAGCAGGTGGGTCATCAGGGGGAACCCCCGGGGGCTGAGGCGGGGGAAAGACACCACCTCCGGAGCCAAGCGCCCAGCAGGTGCTGAGGCTTTGTGCCCTCAGGCAAGAACCCACCTCTCCCAGCCTTGGGGGGCTTGACGCAACGCGGGCAGCATCCTGCAGCCCCGGCAAAGGGCTGGCCAGGCCGTGTGCCCAGTGAGAGGCCGCCAGCCGTGTCCCGTCGGCAGCTCCCCAGGGAGCACGGGGGACCCCGGGAGGGACAGGAAGCCCGGGATGAGGGCCTGGGGGAACTGAGAGCTGTGTCAGCTTGAGCCCCCTGACTTCCTTGAAGGGCCTGGTGGCTCCCCATCCCACCGTGGGCCCGCCACCAGCCCACCACCCACTACTGCCTCTGGGCAGCCCCGCCCGGCTCACAAGCCTGCAACCCCCCACCCCCACCCCCAGGCATCGCAGCTGCTCAGCGTCCTGGCCAGCCCTTGCCCTGCACTGCCCCCGCCGCTCCCCTTCTCCTCCCTGCACATTCCTGCCTCCTCCAGAAAGCCTCACTGGACTGCTCCAGCCAGTCTGCCCTTGAGGGCTGCCAGAGAAAACGGAGGCCACCCATCACATTTGAATTTCAGATAAACAATAAATACCATTTAGTATAAGTATGTCCCAATTATTGCATGGGACATAACCTATACTAAAAAAAAAAAAAAAATACTGTTGTGTGTGTGAAATTCAGCTTACTGGGGACCTGTTTTTTATTTTGTTTCACTAAATCCAGGACTCGACCCCAACTCCCCACCCCAGACACACCCGGAACTACTGGGTCCAGAACCAGGCCTGGGTCTGCCCCCTCTCTCCCCTCTGTCTCAGCCACAAAACGGCCAGCTCCGGGGCACGGGACGCCAGGGTCTTTGTGCCGCGGTGCAGCCCCTGCCCGGCCCTCTGTCCCGCTTTCCTGGGGGGCGCTCACCCCCTCCGCAGGCCTGCCCCCTTCTGCCCCAGCTCGAACCCCGCACCGCCCGAGCCCTCGGACCCGCAGTGGGGTCAGGGCCAGAGGAGAAAGCCGCCTCCTTAGGCCGGTCTGTGCGCGTGCGCTCTGGGCTGAGGTGCCTGTCTCAGCGAAGGGAGTCAGGTCTCATGTAGATGGGGACGAGGGACGCTGGTACATTTCTGTCACCAGCAGCCAGTCCTGTGACTTGCCCACTGTAGGAGCGAAGCGTCATGTGGGACAAATTCGTGAGTGAAATGGGTCCTCACGTACTCGAACTCGGACCCAGGAGGAGGCCCACGCTTGCTGGGCCTGGACCCCCTGCAGGACGACCCTCTGAGGGTCCCTCGCCGGCAGGCCCACAGAGGCTGAAAAGAGAGGCTACCTCACGTGAGCCTGAGGCTGAAGAGTGGGCAGGACCAGCAGCGGGAAGATGGGGTCCCAGCTGGGGAGACGGGGTCCCTGGGGCGGGAAGATGGGGTACCTGGGGTAGGGAGATGGGGTCCCCGGGTGGCGAGATGGGGTACCTGAGTGAGGAGATGGGGTCCCCAGGGCGGGAAGACAGGGTACCTGGGTGGGGACACGGGGTCCCCGGGTGGGGAGGGACAGCACAGGGATCCAGATGGGAGGAGGGAGCCTGGGGAGGACCATCCCCGAGGGACTCCCAAAGGCAGCAGCTGGAGGCTAACCCTCAAGTGGCCCCAGAAATAAGGCTGGGGCAGCTCTCTTTCCCCAAAGACATCACATGACTTTGGGGCGTTACCCAGAGCCTCTTGGAAAAGGGGAGTCAGCCTTCCCTGGAGGCTGCTGTGTGACCTGGACCAAAGGGGTCCCACGGGCACTGTCCCCCATCACTGGGACACAGCCCCACCCCGGTCATGACCTGGTTCCCCCAGGGAAAGGGCCGGCAGGTGCAGGAGCAGCAGCAGCCAGGCCTAAGTCCCCTGCCCCGTCCTGTCAAGCCACCCCACACTCGACGTCCGGACGTCTGGTGCCCACACGCTATGTGCCCAGTGGCCCCATTCCCAGGCCAGCTGCCTGGGCCCCAGGCTCCAGGATCAGGCTGTCCATTGCCCACCTGTCCTCCAGGGAGAGAGGCCTTCACGGATTAGAACCAGGCTCCCCTAAAGTCACCCCCACCTCCAGCCAAACTGACTGCTTGGTGCACCTGAGGCGAGCTATCTGGGGGTTCTGCTGTCCCTGTCCACCAGGCCCCACCTCCAGGAAACCATGTGTGCCCATCAGGCTCCCAGACCCCAGGCAGGGTCAGAGGCTCCCCGGGCCCGCTTGGCCTTGGGGGGTCCCAGCCCCACCACGTGCAGGTCCCCAGCAAGTCTGCGCACATGGACGGGGGAGGTTCCAGGCACCCGGCTCTCCGTTGTCCTCCCTTGGGGCTTCCAGCCCCCACTCCCTGCAGGCCACGCACCCAGTAGGCCAGGCCCAGGACTGAGTCCAGGCCAGAGCCCCAGTCGATCCACCCACTGCCTGCTTGAGTTCTTTAGAGGCTGCAGCTCCCCGGGAGACCAGCCCAGGCGTGGGGGCCAGGCCTGGGGATCCACACTCTGTCTGTCCATCCCCAGGCAGCTTGCAGGTCCCGGCAGGGCACGGGGACTGCTGTGCGGGTGTGCCTGCCCCGCAGCTCCCGACCCTTCTGGCCGGGCAGCCTACCTGGAGCACACAATGTCACCCTAGCCACACGCAGCAGGCAGGGGCCTCCCCGCACCATTCATGGCCCGCCTCAGGCTTAGGGTCACATCACAGCCCAGCCAGCACCCCACGGCCCCCTGGCTAGGCCCTACCAGCAAGCAGTGGTTTCATCACTCAGCAAAGGGACCGCCCACCCCAGCACCAAGCTCAGACGTGGAGAGGCCTGCCCACACGTGCGATCCCCCACCTGGCTCTGTTTCCTCATCGTTCGGGGGCCACACCATGAAACATGTAGGATCTCACCTCCCTGACCAGGGATCAAACCTATGCACCCTGCAGCAGAAGCACCAAGTCCCAACCACCGGGCCGCCAGGGAAGTCCCGGCTCCCTTGTCTTCCAAGTCCTGTCATCTGCCTCCCTCCCGCCTTGGGCCCCTCCTTCCCACCATGCCTCCCACTGTCCATCCATCTCATTTGTCAGATCACATGTCTGTCTGGTCATCCACCCCAGATGCGGCCTGCTGTGAGTGCAGCCCTCACGGGCAGTGCCCAGCGTGAGTGGACACGGGCCTGGAGAGGCAGGTACCTGCTTGGCAGGGGAGGCAGCCCAGAGCTTGCCCTGGTAGTGTGGACAGGGCCTGAGGGGCAGCACACAGCTGGTGTCCAAGAACCTGCTACAGAGACTCAGGGACTTGACAGCATAAAGCCTCGGTGCTCAGCACTTCAGCTCTGCAGAAGCATAACGGGCTTGAGGGCAGCCGCCAGGAGGTGAGACCAGCAGTTAGCAGAAGCTAGACCAGAGGGCTTCTGAACTGTGGTGTTGGAGAAGGCTCCTGAGAGTCCCTTGGACTGCAAGGAGATCCAACCAGTCAATCCTAAAGGAAATCAGTCCTGAATATTCATTGGAAGGACTGATGCTGAAGCTGAAACTCCAATCCTTTGGCCACCTGATGTGAAGAACTGACTCACTGGAAAAGACCTTGATGTTGGGAAACACTGAAGGTGGGAGAAGGGGATGACAGACGTTGAGATGGTTGGATGGCATCACCGACTCAAAGGACATGAGTCTGAGCAAGCTCTGAGAGTTGGTGGTGGACAGGCAGGCCTGGCATGCTGCAGTCCATGGGGTCACAGAGTCGGACAGGACTGAACTGAACTGAGACCGGAGGGCTGCACAGGCAGCAGCGGAGCTTGGACTGCAGCTGGGGCCAGGGGTGGGGGGTGGGAAATGGAAGGGATCTGGGCAGGGGAAGGGGATGCTCAGATCCGGCTGGGGCGGAGCTCTCTGCTGTCTGTCTGTCTTTACCCAAAGGCTGATTTTCTTGCCTTAACTCCCTCCACACCCCCCCCAACCCCATCCCCAGGCCCCCTCCTCCCCCAGCCCAGGCCCCCTCCTCCCCCAGCCCCAGGCCCCCTCCTCCCCCCAGCCCCAGGCTCCCTTCCCCCCAGCACAGGGCTGGCCTGGGAACCAGCCTCAGCTGCCAAGGCTCCACAGCCCTGGAATGGCCGAGGCGGAGTGCGAGGCCGCCTGCCTGGCCCACACCTGGGAGCGCCCGGAGGAGGGCGACGGGGAGGCGGGTTTCGCTCTCCACCTCAGCTCGGGTCTCCTCCCGGCCACCCACGGCTGCCCGGGCCTCGAGACCTCGTCCCTGGCGGAGGAAAGAGAGGAAGTCCTCCCGGACGCTCTCCTGCTCTGCCCCCAGATTCCGAATCCAGCAGCCTTCAGCGACTCCCACCCCGGCCCAGGCAGAACCCCCAGGAGCGGAGGGCCCTGCCGGCCACCCTGGGTCTCTCCAGCCCCCTGCCCGCCGGACGGAGCCGCGAGGTCTGGGGTCCGGCTCCAGGCTCAGCGCCCGGGGGGGGCCACGCCCCCCACCTGACCCCGCTCTCCCCGGGGCTCCGGCGCAGGAGGGAAGCCCTTTCTTCCTTCCTGCCCCAGCCCCGGGGGAGCGGGGGGACACGACCCCCTGCCGGCCCCCTCCCGCTCTGCAGGGGACGGGGACGGAGGCGGGAGGGGCGGGAGGCCGGGGCCTGTCCCGGCGGGCGTGGCCTCGCGCGGACTCACCCGCATGCTGGTGGTCGCGCTGGGCTCAGGGTCGGAGGGTCCCGAGGCGAGGCAGCCCCAGCGCCGCTGGGAACCCGAGTGTGGCTTGGAGGCCGCCCAGCGGTCCTACCTGACTTCCGCGTGGGACTCACCCCTCCCTTCTCCCCGCCCTCCTCGTCCTCGGGTCCCTGTGCCGCCCTCGGGAGCGGCCCGTGCCCGCCGGCCGGAAGGCACACCCCTCCCCCAAGCCCCGGGGCCCGGGACACCTTCGGGGCCTCCGGCGCTCACCGGAGGCTCCCAGCTCACCTGCAGAGGGGCGTTCCCCTGCCGTAAGCTTTAGATCGGCATCCTTTAGAGGGAGGGGAGCGTCTCCCATAACCCTGCTCCCTGCTCCCTTCACTCTTCCTGACGACGCCTGGACGCACCGTCCCCAGGCCCCTCTGGGGCACCAAGCCTCCCACCCTCCAAGTCTAGTGTCGAGTCCCTTGGGGGAGAAAGTGGGGCCGGGACGATGGAAGATGAGACAGACCCCAGAAAGAAAACAGTCTGCTCCACCCAGAATCCCTGCTGTGTGCACCCCAGGGCCAGGATGGGGAGCCCGGGGGTCCTGGAGCCACTTGCTAGCCGGAGGAGGTGGGGGGTCAGAAATGAAGGACTGAGAGGGGCCGTACCCCACCCGTGGTCAGGGCAGCAGCGGGAGGCGGCTCTGGGCCACCTGAGGGAGACTGTCCTGGGGGACGGTGGACTGCCCCCAACAGGGAGGGAGGGTGTCCATGCTCTGACAGCTGCAAGGCAGGGGGTCAGGAGAGAGAAGAGGTGGACATGCTGGGCAGCACGGGGGCAGCTGGAGGACAGCAGGGACCACTTCGGTGTGGCGGGGGTCAGGAGGTCAGAGTACAGCGTTGTGCAGCCCAGGCAACCCACGCAGCAGACCGCGGGTGAGGCTCCTCCTGGCTCCACCGGGATAACCCGGCCCCGCCCACGTGTCTGTTTGGGGGACCCCATGGCAGACTGTGAGGGCAGCAGGGACTGAACCCTGAGGTGGCAAAGGTGAGAGAAGGAACTGGCAGCACAGAACTGTGAGACTCTGGAGGAGGAGTCTGGACAAATGTGTTATTCGTGTGACAGAAGACCCCACGAAGTAGCGGCTTAAACCAGCCTGTATGCCTCTCTCTCCCACAAGTGACATCTGGGGCAGTGCTACCAGGACCGGTTAGTAACTCGTTGGTCACCGAAAGCACATGGATCCACCGCATGGTTCCAAATGGCTGCTCAAGCCCCAGACATCACAACACTGCAGACGGCCAGGAGAGCAAAAGACGAAGGAGGGGCATCCCGGCCGCCTGTGGTTAGTCACCTGGCTAGTCGCCTCACCACACCTTACTGCACGGAAGCCTGGGAAGCGTGGTCACTTTTCCTAGAGGAAGGTCGTTGTTGTTTAGTCACTAAGTCGTGTCCAACTCTTTGTGACCTTGAACTGTAGCCCACCAGGCTCCTCTGTCTGTGGGATTTCCCAGGCAAGATTACTGCAAGGGGATTTTTCTTCTGCAGGGGATTTTCCCGACCGAGGGATGGAACCGCCATCTCCTGCACTGGCAGACGGATTCTTTACCGCTGAGGCACCGGGCAAACCCTAGGAGGAAGGTGGAAGGACCCTAACCCTAACTCAACCTGCTCAGGACAGTCAGCGCGTACTAGTCCCCCACTCAGACGTCACTGCGAGCGTCAGCAAGCTGCCCTCCGTCTCATGGTTTCGTTTGGCATTCCCAGTTTCAACACTCCAGAGACGCTGCCTCTTCTCATTCCCGCCTTCCAAGGGTCTGAGGGAAACGAAACTTGTATCCAGCAGCCTTGCTGCTCACCTGAGGCCCCTGTGGGAAAGGCAGCGTCTCCTGCGGGGGGAGGGCCAGGAGGAGGAGCCCTGGCCTGGACCACCGCGGACGTTCCTCTCAGTGAAGGACAGAGGGTGAGGGCAGATCTCATCCAGTCCTACCTGGAGAGGAAACCGGTGTGGCTCTTTGGAAAGCAGTCCAGCAATAAGCATCTAAAGCCTAAAAAAGTGTTTATACTTTGGTCCATTAATTAACTTTTTCTAAACTATCCTAACAAAAATCCAAAATATTGAAAATATGCATTAATATGTCCTTTGAGCAAAAAGTATAAACCACTCAAAAGTGAAAGTCGCTTAGTCATGTCCGACTCTTTGCAACCCCATGGACTATACAGTCCATGGAATTCTCCAGGCCAGAATACTGGAGTGGGTTGCCTTTCCCTTCTCCAGGGGATCTTCCCAACCCAGGGATCAAACCCAGGTCTCCTGCATTGCAGGCGGATTCTTTACCAGCTGAGCCACCAGGGCAGCATGAGAACCCCTTAGATGATCAATAATAGGGAAAGGGCTTCCCTGGTGGTCGAGTGGTAAAACTCCACACTCTCATTGCAAGGGCCCCGAGTTCCATCCCTGGTCAGGGAACTAGACCCCTGACCCAAATGTCAAAACTAAAAATCCTTTATGCCACCACGAAGATGAAAGATCCTGCGTGCCCCAACTAAGACCTGGTACAGCCAGATAGAAGGATAAGTAATAAACACATTAAAAAGTAGAGCAGTACCTGAGCAAACATGGTGTATCCACATGCTGCTTAAGCAGCCGTTAAAAATGGTGCTTTCAAACTAGAGTTTAGGACAACATAAGAAAACGCTTCTCTTATACTGTTAAGTGAAAAAGACATAACTGTAAACATGTATACATTTTTATCTCGACCAAGTAAAAATGCAGGAAGATACCAGCAGAGTGGGTTTAATACTTCATATTTCTATTTTCCTGTGGATGGTAGAGGGGCTTCCCAGGTGGCACAGTCGTAAAGAATCCACCTGCTCACGCAAGAGACACAGGACACGCAGGCTCAGTCCCTGAGTTGGGGAGACCCCCTGAAGGAGGAAAGGGCTACCCACCCCGGTATCCTTACCTGGAAAATCCCATGGACAGAGGAGCCTGGTGGGCCACAGTCCATGGGGTCACCAAGAGTCAGACACGACTGAGCGGTTGCACAAGCAAGCACGTGGATGGTGGAACTGTGCTTCTCGTCAGGTAATTTGCTTCCTCCGACACACGTCGCTTTCATAAGCTTTATATTACTAAATGCACTTTGTTGTGTGAAAGTCTATGATTATGAACTTTGTTCAGAGTCAGCCCCACTCTGGGCCTTGGTTTTGAGTATGTCCTGTGCAGAAGCCACACCCTGGATGTTGGCAGGGCTGACTCTGCCCTGTCTTGGGCGGAGAACCTCAGTTGAGGTCCACATGGGCCTCCTGCTCTTCTCTGTGAACCCTGGACCCTGCCTCCTCCCACTCCAGAAAACGCTGTCCACCTGCTGTCTTCCCTCCCAGGGCCAAAGTGCGGCAGGAGGCAGATCCCCCGTTTCCGCTGTCTCTAGGGCGCCACCCCACGGAAGAGGTCCAAGTGACAAGTCGGCCAAGAGAGCCCCAGGCTCATTCCTGCCTGGGCAACCTGGTCTCCCAGCCACAATGGCCTGGACCCTGGACCTGGACAAAGATCCTCTGGGATCTTGCTGGGGACCCTCCCCAGAGGCACACAGTCTGATCGGCTGAGGCTGGAGCCTCCTGAGTCCTCCCCAGCCTAGTCCCACCCCCCCACACACACACCCAACTCCCAAGGCCCCCTCCTCTGGTCTGCGGGAAGCAGACCCAGGCCGCTGACGTCCTCACCCAAGGGACACTTCTGTCTCCCTGCTGCTCCCCACCAATGCCTCTGGGACTTTTACATTTCCACTAGTTCCTGTTTTCTTTCCTAGGGAGCAGGACCCCTTCTCGGTTGCGTTTACAGACCTGCTGTTTCAAGTCCCTCCATCAACCCTGAGAAAACTCCCAGTGGCAGCTGTGCAGGCAGGGGTGGAGTGCTACACAACTCTTCATCTTCACAGCTTGTTGTGATCCACACAGCCAAAGGCTTTAGCACAGTCAGTGAAGCAGTTTGTGAACTGAGAACTTCCAGATGTTCAAGCTGGACTTAGAGAAGGTAGATGACCCAGAGATCAAACTGCCAACATCCGTTGGATCATCGAAAAAGCAAGAGAGTTCCAGAAAAATGTCTACTTCTGCTTTATTGATTACGCCAAAGCCTTTGACTATGTAGATCACAACGAACTGTGAAAAATCCTTCAAGAGATAGAAATACTAAACCACCCGACCTGCCTCCTGAGAAATCTGTATGCAGGTCAAGAAGCAACAGTTAGAACTGGACATGGAACAACAGGTTGGTTCCAAATTGGGAAACGAGTAAGTCAAAGCTATATGTTGTCACCCTGCTTATTTAATTTATATGCAGAGTACATCATGCAAAAATGCCAGGCTGGATAAGCACAAGCTGGAATCAAGATTGCCAGGAGAAATATCAATAACCTCAGATATGCAAATGATACCACCCTTATGACAGAAAGCAAAGAAGAAATAAAGAGCCTCTTGATGAAAGTGAAAGAGAAAAGTAAAAAGTTGGCTTAAAACTCAGCATTCAGAAAACTAAGATCATGGCATCCAGCCCCATCACTTCAAGGCAAATAGATGGGGAAACAACGGAAACAGTGAGAGACTTTATTTGGGGGGCTCCAAATTCACTGCAGATGGTGACTGTAGCCATGAAATTAAAAGACGCTTGCTCTTTGGAAGAAAAGCTATGACCAACCTAGAAAGCATATTACAAAGCAGAGACATCACTTTGCTGACAAATGCCTGTCTAGTCAAAGCTATGGTTTTTCCAGTGGTCATGGATGGATGTGAGAGTTGGACCATAAAGAAGGCTGAGCACTGAAGAAGTGATACTTTGAACTGTGGTGTTGGAGAAGACTCTTGAGAGTCCCTTGGACTGCAAGATCAAACCAGTCAATCCTAAAGGAAATCAATCGTGAATATTCATTGAGGGGACTGATGCTGAAGCTGAAGCTGAAGCTCCAATCCTTTGGCCACCTGATGCGGAGAATTGACTCATTAGAAAAGACCCTGATGCTGGGAAAGATTGAAGGCAGGAACAGAAGGGGGCGACAGAGGATGAGATGGTTGGATGGCATCGCCGACTCAATGGACATGAGTTTGAGCAAGCTCCAGGAGTTGGTGATGGACAGGGAAGCCTGCCATGCTGCAGTCCATGGGGTTGCAAAGAGTCAGATATGACTGAACTGAACTGAACTGAATGAAGCAGAACTAAATGTTTTTCTGGAACTCTCTTGCTTTTTTGATGATCCAGTGGATGTTGGCAATTTGATCTCTGGTTCCTCTGCCTTTCTAAATCCAGCTTGTACATCTGGAAGTTCTTGGTTCACATACTGTAGCAGCCTAATGTGAAGTATTTTGAGCATGACCTTGCTAGCATGTGAAATGAGTGTAATTGTGAGGTAGTCGGAACATTCTTTGGCATTGCCCTTCTTTGGGATTGGAATGAAAACTGACCATTTCCAGTCCTGTGGCCACTGCTGAGTCTTCCAAATTTGCTGGCATATTGAGTGAAGCACTTTCACAGCATCATATTTGAGGATTTGAAATAGCTCAACTGGAATTTCATCACCTCTACTAGATTTGTTTGCAGTGATGCTTCCTAAGGCCCACTTGACTTCGCATTCCAGGATGTCTGGCTGTAGGGGAGTGATCATACCATCATGGTTATCTGGGTCTTGAAGATCTTTTTTGCACAGCTCTGTGTGTTCTTGCCACCTCTTCTTAGTATCTTCTGCTTCTGTTAGGTCCAAACCATTTTTGTTCTTTATTGTGGCCATCTTTGCATGAAATGTTCCCTAGGTATTTCTAATCTTCTTGAAGAGATCTAGTCTTTCCCATTCTATTGTTTTCCTCTATTTCTTTGCATTTATCACTGGGGGAGGCTTTCTTATCTCTCCTTGATATTCTTTGCAACTCTGCGTTCAGATGGATATATCTTTCTTTTTCTCCTTTGCCTTTCACTTCTCTTCATTGCTCCTGCATACCCTGACCTTCCTGCCCAAACAGGTCCCAATCAGCATTGCTCAGAGGTTTATCTGACAGATGCAGTCGACCCAGGTAAATAGTCTCCATAACCTCTGAGGGTTGTAGAGGATCTCCTCAGGGAGTGAGGGAATCAGGGCAGCAGGATATGAAGAATTGCTCACTGGGAAGATGACAATGGGATCTTCAAGGAGGATTGCCTGATAGTTTCCCATCCTGCCTGAGCTCAACCAGTTCAGTTCAGTCACTCAGTCGTGTCCGACTCTTTGATACCCCATGGACTGCAGCATGCCAGACTTTCCTGTCCTTCACCATCTCCTGGAGCTTGCTCAAACTCAAGTCCATCGAGTTGGTGATGCCATCCAACCATCTCATCCTCTGTCGCCCCCTTCTGCTCCTGCCTTCAATCTTTCCCAGCATCAGCGTCTTTGCAAATGAGTCAGTTCTTCGCATCAGGTGGCCAAAGGATTGGAGCTTCAGCTTCACCATCAGTCCTTCCAATGAATATTCAGGACTGATTTCCTTTAGGATTGACTGGTTTGATCTCCTTGCAGTCCAAGGGACTCTCAAGAGTCTTCTCCAACTCCAGAATTCAAAAGCATCTATTCTTTGGTGCTCAGTTTTCTTTATAATCCAACTCTCACATCCATCCATGACCACTGGAAAAACCATAGTTTTGACTAGACAGGCCTTTGTTTGCAAAGTAATGTCTCTGCTTTTTAATATACTGTCTAGGTTGGTCATAGCTTTTCTCCCAAGGAGCAAGCATCTTTTAATTTCATGGCTGCAGTCACCATCTGCAGTGATTATGGAGCCCCCAAAAATAAAGTCTGTCACTGTTTCCATTGTTTCCCCTATCTATGCCATGATCTTAGTTTTCTGAATGTTAAGTTTTAAGCCAACTTTTTCACTCTCCTCTTTCACTTTAAGAGGCTCTTTATTTCTTCTTCGCTTTCTGCCATAAGGCTGGTATCATTTGCATATCTGAGGTTATTGATATTTCTCCTGGCAATCTTGATTCCAGCTTGTGCTTCATCCAGCCTGGAATTTTGCATGATGTACTCTGCATATAAGTTAAGCAAGCAGGGTGACAATAAACAGCATTGACATACTCCCTTCCCAATTTGGAACCAGTCTATTGTTCCATATCTGGTTCTAACTGCTGCGTCTTGACCTGCATACAGATTTCTCAGGAGGCAGGTAAAGTGGTCTGGTATTCCCATCTCCTTCAGAATTTTCCACAGTTTATTGTGATCCACACAGTCAAAGGCTTTGGCGTAGTCAATAAAGCAGAAGTTTTTCTGGAACTCTCTTGCTTTTTCGATGATCCAGTGGATGTTGGCAATTTGATCTCTGGTTCCTGAGGTGTCTAGGGGCTTATAGAAGATGAGGGCTTGTCGTCAGAAGTCAGTGATGAGGAACAAAGGTGTTAGGATCTTGATATCTTCCTCTTGCATTGTTTCAAAGACAGTCACAGACTGGTATCAGTAGTCAGTAACCCAGCAATTGAGCCTGGCAGTTTAGGGGCTTGGTGGCCTGTTTTCTGAAACGTAACTACAAGGAGAAGAGTATTATAAGGGTGAACACACCAAATACAGGACGTATTTAGCAGAAAGGAAAATCAGTGCAAAGTGTAGCTCCACAGAGTTAGGGGGAAGAAAAGCAAACTTAGTTAGAGACATACAGAGTTAGCAGTTAAAGTCAAAGCTATGGTTTTTCCAGTAGTCATGTACAGATGTGAAAGCTGGACCATAAAGAAGGCTGAGTGCTGAAGAATCGATGCTTTAAAATTGTGGTGCTGGAGAAAATTCTTAAGAATCCCTTGACAGCAAGGAGATCAAAGCAGTCAATCCTAAAGGAAATCAACCCTGAATATTCATTGGAAGGACTGATGCTGAAGCTGAAGCTGCAATCTTTTGGCCACCCAATGCAAAGAGCTGACTCATTGGAAAAGACCTGATGCTGGGAAAGATTGAAGGCAGGAGGAGAAGGGGACGACAGAGGATGAGATGGTTGGATGGCATCACCAAGTGCTCAAACTCAATGGACATGAGTTTGAGCAAGCTCCAGGACTTGGTGATGGACAGGGAAGCCTGGCGTGCTGCAGTCCATGGGGTCACAGAGAGTCGGAGACGACTCAGCGACTGAACAACAGCAACAACCAGCGTGTATATGTCAGCGTGTATATGTCTCCCAATTCCCCACCCCCGTTCTCCCCTGGGAACCCTAAGTTTATTTTCTACATCTGTGACTCTGTCTCTGTTTTGTGAACAACTTCATTTGTACCACTTGTTTAGATTCCACATACAAGCGATGTCATATGGTGTTTGTCTTTCTCCGTCTGACTTCACTTAGTATGATCACCTCTAGGTCCATGCATGTCTCTGCAAACACAGTACTTCATTCTTTTCATGGCTGAGTAATATCCCATTGTATATATGTGTCACATCTTCTTTTCTGTTCCTCTTTGATGGGTTTTAGGTGCTTCCATGTCCCGGCTGTTGTAAATAGCGCTGCAGTGAACACTGGGGCGCACGTATTGATTCAAAGTATGGTTTTCTCTCCGGCAGTGGCTTTGCTGGGTCATATGGTAGTTCTATTTTTATTTTTTTAAGGCACCTTCATACTGTTCTCCATAGTGGTTCTACCAGTTTACATTCCCACCAACAGTGGGAATTCCCACCCACATCCTCGCCAACACTTGTTTGTAGACATTATGATAATGGCCCTTCTGACTGGTGTAAGGTGATACCTCACTGTAATTTTGATTTGCATTTTTCTGATAGTGATGTTGAGCATCTTTTCATGTACTTTTTGACCATCTATCTGTCTTCTTTGGAGAAATGTCTATTTAGAGCATCTGCCCAGTTTTCGATCGGGTTGTTTTTTTCTGACATAGAGCTGCATGAGCTGTTTATATATTATGAAGATTAATCCCTTGTTGGTTGCTTCTTTTGAAAATATTCTCCCATTCTGTGGGTTGTCTTTTTGCTTTGTTTATGGTTTCCTTTTCTGTGCAGAAGTTTTAAGTTTAATTAGGTCTCATTTATTTTTGTTTTTATTTTCATTACTCCGGAAGGTGGACCAAAAAAGACCATGATGTGATTTATGTGAAAAATATTCTACCTATGATTTCCTCCAAGAGTTTTATAGTGTCCAACCTTACATTTAGGTCTTTGACCCATTTTGAGGTTATTTTTGTATATGGTGTTAGAGAGTGTTCTAATTTATTTTTGTGCATGGTTTTACATGTAGCTGTCCTGTTTTCCCAGCATCACTTACTGAAGAGGCTCTCTTTTCTCTATTGTATATTCTTGCCTCCTTTGTCATAGATTAATTTACCCTAAGTGTATGGGTTTATTTCTGGGTTATCTATCCTGTTCCATTGACCTAATGTTTCAGCTTTTGCACCAGAAACACACTGTTTTGATGAGTGAAGTTTTGTAGTATAGTCTGAGTCAAGGAGTCCAATTTCTGTCTTTCTTTCTCAGGATTGCTTTAGCTATCTGGGGGTCTGACTTCATTTATTTTATTTTTATTTATTTATTTACTTTTGGCTGTGCTGGGTCTTTGTTGCCGCTCGGGCTTTTCTTTAGTTGCAGCAAGCAGTGGCTACTCTCCATTTGTGGTGTTCGGGCTTCTCACTGCAGTGGCCACTCCTGTTGCAGAGCACAGGCTCTAGAGCGCAGCTCAGTAGCTGTGACGCGGGGGCCTGGCTGCCCTTCTGCACATGGACTCTTCCTGGACCAGGAATTGAAACTCTTTCTCCTGCATCGGCAGGCATATTCTTAGACTCTTAAGCACTGGACCACCAGGGAAGCCCTCGACTCATTTTAAAGGCGCTCTCCCTTTATTCATTTTCACACCTGCCACCTGGTCACCTGAGCCGCAAAGTGTGTGGGCCTTGTCGATGCCCTGCCCCTCCACCTCCAGCCAGTCTCCAAGTCTTGCGGTGGAAGGGCTGAGAGGGCTGCATCCACGGTGAAGCATCGTGGTTAGGGCAGGGGGCTTGGTGGAGGTGAATCCCAGACGTCAGGCTCCACGTGAAAGCTGCAGGTGCAGAGGTCTCTGCAGAGTACAGGGATTCAGGGGGAGAGGCTCCAGGCTCCAGAGGGAAGGAAGGCACTGGGTGAGTGGGTTCCCAGCCTTTGCATGCCTCAGTTTCTCTTCTCTAAGCCAGAGACGAACATAGAACCTAAGGGGATGTTACCGTTTATAAGGTTGTTGGGAACTCTTCTTGCCCTGTAGCCAGAGCTCCATGGCCCCAGCTACTGGCAGAGTGTGCCTTCCCCACGCCGCCTCACCCCATTCCCACCCCTCCAGCCTTATTCCTGCCACCCCAACTGGTTCTGAGCCGGAGGCTGCATGCTTGACCCCAGGGTCCATCTCCACATTGGGTCTCTGCACACTGGGGAGGTGGAGGTGGCCCCACTCAGCCTCAGGAGGAGTTTGGTGCAGTTTGGGGGAAATACTCAGATCCAGGAAATGATTCTGACAGCACCAAGATGCACCTGGAATGTGAGTAACAGCCCTGGGCTCAGAAAAGAGGGGCTTGAAGGGTGGTTCCAGGCCCTGGGGGCAGGAAAGGAGGGAACCAGGCCTGTGGGGTACTTGCTGGACAGACAGTGTCAGCGGGAGCTGGCCTGCTGTGGGCACTTCCTGCTCATGGGTCCAGCGTCACATCCCTGGGCAAAGGAGGCCCAGCACATCCGTCTCTGCAGGCCAGCGCCATGGAGACCTCATGTCCCGGTCCCCCAGAACGCAGCCAGGTGATGCCAACCTCATCATAACTCTCTGTCCCCTCAGGATGGAGATCATGGGCCAGCCATGGTCTTCCTGTCCAGCCCCACGTCCATTCACTGGCACACATACTCACACACACCCTTGAGGGACACAGTGAAGCTGGTTGCCCAGGCCACCCTGGCAACCCCCAGTGGATGGGGCCCTGGCCTGGGGTAGGAAGTGGTCCAGGGGCAGGCTGAGGGCAGCAGCCAGGCCCAGGAAGGCCTGACAGCACACTTCCTGGGCCAGTGTATCCTGGCACGTCTGCTGGTCCGCGGACTGTTGGGAACTAGCAGTCAGGAGCTGAGGCTCCACGTTATAATCAGACCCTGTGCATGTTGGGAGGGGCTGCAAAGAGGGAGCTGGGAAAATACATGTATGTATATTAATAACAGCTTTATTGAGATATAGTTCATACACCACATAATTCCTGCATTTAGAGTGAACAGTTCAGTAGTTTTAAGTATACTCACAGATAGATGCAACCATCACCACAGTCAATTTCAGAACACTTTCATGGCCCTGAAGAGAAACCCAGGGTCTTCCCTGGTGGTCCTGTGGCTAAGACTCCATGCTCCCAGTGAAGAGGGCTCAGGTTCAGTCCCTGGTCAGGGAACTAGATCCACAATGCTACACCCAGGAGTCTGCAACTGAGAATCCCGCAGGCCACAACGAAAGACTCCACACTGCCTCAGTTAAGACCTGGTACAGCCGAATAAATAAATAAACAAATAGCAAAGAAAAAAGAAACCCACTACCCTTGAGCAGTCACTCCACATTCCCTTCCCAGCCTGTGGTGACCACTATTCTTGCCCATGATTTGCCTACTCTGGACTCTGGATATTTCATGTAGGTGGGTAATATAATATATGGGCTTGTATGACTGGCTTCTTTCATAGCATAATATTTTCAAGCAAAATGGACAACAACCCATGTTGTAGCATGTGTCAAAACTTCATTCCTCTTTATGGTTGAATAATTTTCCATTGTGTGGATATACCACATTTTTGCATGCGTTCATCTGTTGGACATTCGGTTGCTTCCTTTTGGGGAATTATGAATTATGCTGCTCTGAATATTGTGGAATTAATTAAAGCAACTTCAGCTAAAGTTAGAGTTGGGACAGGCCTGCACGGGAAACTCTCAAGCCCTGTGTGCACTATCAATTACCCCAAACAGTAAGAGATGCCCCCTTCACCTCTGATAGGACAGCATCTCTATTTACTATCTGGTAGAAAGAAGAACATTTCTCTGTGCTTCATTCTGGTTGCAGCTGCGGCCGCAGTGCCCCCACCTGTAGGGAGCCTCCGTGCTCTGGGCCCCAGCTCCTCCGATGGACTCTGGCTGTCACAGTCCATCCCGCTGCCCCATGTTTCCTATAGTAGCAAGTCCCCACTTCTTGCTCTCTGGATGTGCCTGTGGTCCACTGTGGTTCACCTATCTTGAATTGCAACTTCTCTATATTTCTGAATAAACTCAACTTTTTCTGATAAAATAACTGGCTATTTGTATTATTGAAGTTGATATATGTGGTGTCAGAAGTGGGATCTGGAGGTGACCCCCAAGAGGTGAAATCAACTGAGGTGTTGAACCAGGCTCCCTGCGCTTATCGCTTCTGTGCATCACCACCAGCTTCTGATTTGACGAGTCTCCTCTCAAATTCTGAGCGCTTCTCATTTTGCATTTTGAGCCCTCAACTTTATTCCTAATCCTGACCCTTTCAGGGGTATGGTGGTTTCATCCTTGGTAAGTACTCAACTGTTTTGTGGAGAGCATGTAGCAAGGTTCTCTTTGGGAGATTGAGGTAACTGTGATCTAAGAGTTCTGTTTTATTCCTTTTGGAATCTAGGCTAGGACTCTGGCAACTTTCTAGGGTTTTCAGGAGAACTTAGGGAAATGCGATCCAGTCATTTAAATGCTCTGAGGGCAGCCCTCCTTTAGGGACTCCAGCTGGATTCATGTTTAACATCTAGGGACCTCCCCACATAACCATTTTTTTAACTAAGTGGGTCAAAGTAACCTGTAATTACAACAGCCATTATGGGAAACTTGATCTCCCCAAATTCGTTTTTCTTAAGATTAAATTGGAAGACTGCAGTTCTAAAATTAAGCAAAATTGAATGGCATATTTATTTTCATTGGTAGTGCAAACAGAAAAAGACCTACCTTCCCCTTTACCCCCAACAGGAAGGCATCTCTCATTCACATTCAGCAGGAGAAAGGAAGCTTCTCTCCACTTCCCATAGCCCAGCCAATCAGAAACCACAGAGGCCCAACCCCCTCCCTGCAAAACCTCCTTACTTTGGATCCCCAGCTCCTCCAATGGACTCTGGTTATCACAGTCTCTATTCCCAGCTAACTCCAGAAAGAATGAAGGGATGGAGCCAAAGCAAAAACAATACCCAGTTGTGGATGTGACTGGTGATAGAAGCAAGGTCCGATGCTGTTGGACTGTGAAGAAAGTTGAATGCTGAAGAATTGATGCTTTTGAACTGTGGTGTTGGAGAAGACTCTTGAGAGTCCCTTGGACTGCAAGGAGATCCAACCAGTCCATCCTAAAGGAGATCAGTCCTGGGTGTTCATTGGAAGGACTGATGCTGAAGCTGAAACTCCAGTACTTTGGCCACCTCATGTGAAGAGCTGACTCATTGGAAAAGACCCTGATGCTGGGAGGGATTGGGGGCAGGAGGAGAAGGGGACGACAGAGGATGAGATGGCTGGATGGCATCACCAACTCGATGGACATGAGTTTGGGTGAACTCCGGGAGTTGCTGATGGACAGGGAGGCCTGGTGTGCTGCAATTCATGGGGTCACAAAGAGTCGG
This sequence comes from Bos javanicus, assembly GCF_032452875.1. NCBI lineage: Eukaryota > Metazoa > Chordata > Mammalia > Artiodactyla > Bovidae > Bos > Bos javanicus. The sequence continues at coordinate 51,211,690 of NC_083896.1, read as the reverse complement.
ACCGACTGAGCGGCTGAACTGAACTGAACTGAACTGATTCCCGGCTCCCTCTTTTCCCTAGAGTAGCAAGTTCCCCACTTTGATCTCTGGATTTGCCTGTGCTCCACCACTGCTCACTGCTATTCCTAAATAAGTCTGCCTTTGCTGGTGAAATAACTGGCTCATTTATCATTAAAGGTGACAATATCCACGTACAGTTCTGCACGTTTTCATTTCTATTGAATATGTACCTAGGAACGGAATTGCTGGGTCACATGGCAACTCTGTCTCACCCTTTCAGGAGTTGCCAGACTTTTTCAAATGGGGTTCACTGAATATTTTTGCAGAGTGCTCTGTCTATATTAATAATCTGAGTCAACCAAGATCACCATGTCTACTCCTCTCTTAAGAACTACTCTTTGGCCACCAAGAAGCTACAGTCTGGAGATCCCAGTGAAGACTGGGAGAACACGCCTGGGGATAGGCCGCCTGGGGAGGAGAGTCTGGGGCGTGGCTCGGGGCAGACAGCCTAGGAGGAGGATCTGGGGCAGCCTGGGCGCCCCGCCCCGATTAGAGAGACGTCGCTCCTCCCGCAACTCACGCAACGCTTGTTACCTAGCGACCAGGTGGCATCCCTCCCAGCAAGCACTGTTCCTAACGCATGACATCGGAGACTACGAGTCCCAGGATACCCCGCGCCCAGGCGCTCAGACTACAAGTCCCACAATACACCGCCCGCCCTTTCCTTGCCGCCCCCAGCCTCTGCTCTCCAGAGACCCTGCGGAGCGGGCGCCGCGACCCCTTCCCGGCGCTCTTCGCGCGGTCTCGCGCTGACTCGGGTGCGTGGGGTCAAGGCGCGGGGCGGAGCGGCTAGGGCCCGGGCGTCATGCGAAGGGGCGAGCGCCGGGGCGCCGAGGGGCCGCGGCCGGGGTCCCCGGTGCCGGGGGGCAAGGCCTCGCTGGAGGAGCCGCCGGACGGCGCGGCCGCGGGCCGAGCGAGCGGGCCGGCCGCGGGCCGCCGCAGCACCGAGTCCGAGGTCTACGACGACGGCACCAACACCTTCTTCTGGTGAGGGACGGCGGCTCGCCGGGCGCCGGCCGGGTCGCGAGGGGCGTGGCCACGCCGCGCGGGTGGAGTGTGCCCCGGGACCCCGGGGCCGGCTTCTCGCCGCCGCCCCCGGACGCGGCCTGCCCGGTGTCCAGCCCCCACCTCTGACCCCTGTCCCTTCTCCCGGGAGGGTTTGGCTCCGAAGTCTCCTCAGAGCGGCTTTTCCTGACCTCCCTGCCCGCAGTCCCCCGCTGCCCTGCGTCCGGCCCCTTTCTCTGACGGTGCGGATGCCCTGTGAAATGATACCCTGCTCCCCCGGCGAGTGGGGCAGTATCCGCGCCGCACTCCACGCCAGGAGCCCAGCGGACGAGTGTGGAGGGAAGGCGCTCCCTCTCCTGAGTGGCCCCGCGCCAGGCCAGTCCTTTGACCCCTGTACAGCTCTGACCTAGCCACGCCTCGGCTCAGGCTCAGGCCGTCCTCTGGTCTGCCTTCACGGGGGGGTCACGGAGGGAGGGGCAGCCAGGAACAGAGGTGGAAGAGTTCATGGGCCGAGTTGGGCGCTTCTGCGTTTGAGGATCCAGGAAACCAGCCTTGGGTCAACAGGTCCCAGACATGGCTCATGCACCTGATGACCCAGTGACCTTGGGCTATCCTTTGCTTGTCTGAGCTGCTTTTCCGTTCCTTGTTAGAGGCACAAACCCTGTACCCTGGAAAATGTGCTTGAGAGGAGGGCTGTGGCTGCCCTTTGCTACTCAGTTCAGGTCCAGCTGAAGTTGAGTCCCGCCATGGGCCCTGGGGACAGCGGTGGCTTTGGGCCGCAGTCCGCAGGGATGCTGCACGGAAGCAGCTTCTTCAGCAAGTCTGGGAAGCCTCAGAGGAGGTGCACGTGCGGCCACAAGTGTCATATCTGACCCAGGAGAGGCCGCAAGGAGAGGGTGTGGTGGGGGAAGCAGCCCTCTGATGAGGTCGGTGTTATCTCCTCTTGTGCAGGCAGCTGCTTCGGGCAGGGGTGGGAGAGGGGTGGGTGACGGGACGACCGGCCCTGCTTTGGGAAGCTGCTGTGCGCCAGCGGCCTGAAGCCAGAAGGAGGGGGAAAGGATGGGGTGCCCTCCTCAGTGAGGGTGCGGCCCCGGAGCTAGTGACTTGAGTACTGTGGGACCCTGCTGGACATTTCTGTGCGTGGACCAGGCCATTGGCTGTCCTGCAGGACAGAGGGCACAGTCCTCCCACACCCGAGCTGCTGGCCACTGAAGGGAGACTGCGGTCCTGGAGTGGTGGCCCGGCTTGCTTTGCTTCTTTCCCGTTCATTTAGTGCTTGTCTTGGGGGCTGCCACTTGCTGCTTTAGGGCATACAACGGAGAGCGAAACGAGAAGCTTAGGTTCTGGCACAAGCAGGCTTCCTGTGCTGGGGGGTGCTGAGCACTGCACTGATCTCAGAAGGCAGAGAGTGAGAAGAGTGAGTGCAGGTATCTTTAGAAGCACAGACTGCCAGCCCATGGGTCCCTGCCCGTGGGGATGCAGAAAGGCCTGCCGTAGTTGGCTGTCCTTTGGGGAGGTCTGATGGAGCCTGGAGGGCTCTGAGGAGGGCGTGCCCCAGGGCTGCCGGCTCCGGGGACCTGCCTCCAGGGCGGGGGCCGCAGCCTCTCCACCACAGGTGTTGGGGTGCCGGCGTATGTGGTTTTTGTTGCATCCCGGGCTTTGCCCTCACCTGTGTAGGGGAAGAAGCTTCATGTTTCCATAAGGCAGGTAACCAGATGCTCACCTGGCGAGAACGACTCGCTTGTATTTGTAGGGCCCAGCCACTTTCTGAGTCTCCCATCATTGCCTTGCTGTGCTGGGATATTAAAAACTCTTTCTTTTTAATTTTTTGCTTTATGGAATTTTACTAATGAGTGTTACCAAAAAATTAAAGACTAAAAGGTATATATTTGTGGAAATGACTATATGTTCCACAGTTACTCAAAATAACTCTTCCATGTTCAAAACTTTGTTCTAACGGTTTTCGTTTTCAAAGAAGGTTGGGCTTCTTGGGGGTCAGCTTATCATCAGCGACAGAGTCTGGAGTTCAGATTGAGCCTTGGTGTCCTAGTCTGGGCTGCTTCCGGCCGGAAGGGGCAGAGGCCGGCAGGGTCTGCGTGGCGCCGACCCCTCTTGTGCAGTCATGGTGCCTTTGGTGGGGAGCGCCTCGGAAACGTCAGCACCACAGACTCTGGGAAAGTGTGCAAAGATCCAGCAGCTCAAAACGCCTAAGCGTTGTTCCAGTCCCTCTTGGAGACCCAGTGCTGACAGCTGCCTCTAAACGTTACCACCTGTAGGTGGAAGATAAGTGAATCGACACTGGGTCACCACGCTTCCAGTCAGGGAAGAGATGGGTGGTTGTGACGTTTGGGAAACGCTCGTTGTATGCTCCCCTCTTACAACACTGAGCCTTGGGTGAGTGCCCTAAATTGATTCTCGGGGCTCCGCTGTTAGCAATATGCTCTATTTATTTATTTTTTTTAGCAATATGCTTTAAAAGTAGGTATGAGAATTTGCAGAGCAGATCTTAGATGCCCCAAGTTCTGGGAAACGCCTTCCTCAGTCCTTGTGGGTTGGGGTTTGCCAGCTTCGCCCACATCTGGGCAGCATGAGTTGCCAGCTGATGCCTTTTTGGTCACGCTGGTCAGTGGCCCTAGGTGCCTCTCGCAGGCCCGGGACTGGCCGTCTGGTCTTGGCCTTACGTGGCCAAGCCGTCGCTCTGCACTCACTCTCACAGCCACACCTTCGTATCTCCTCTAATTGGCTTGGCAGACTGCCTCCCTGCCCATGCGGCATAGTGGGTTGGTCCTCTCTAGAGAGGGGCTGACGGCTGGGCAATCTCCACTGGCCGTGGCCGGGAGCCCACTGTCCTCATGCCCTCACGCTGGCCCAGCGGCCAAGTCACAGGATTCACGGCCGAGCGATCCCTGTGCCCAGATCCCCGCGTCACCTCTCAGCCAGGCAGCCCGGCGATGTTCTGGGAGCTCTGGCGTCTGGAGGGCATGGAGTCTTCCTGTGTCCTGAGCCCCAGCGTGTCGTTGTCGCAGCGTCTCTGTTCACAGTGAGCGCCGGCATTTGCGCTTGGCCACATCGAGTCCTCTTTGATCCATCTGGCCTTCCGACTTGGGCCCTGGTGGCCCCGGTCAGCGTTCATGAGGACAGTGCCTGGAGTGTCTTCCTTCCTGGCCCCCGGGTTTCCCTCAAATGTCTCTTCCCTTCTGTCGAGAGAACTTCCCTTGGTGGTTCTTGCACGGCAGGCCTGCTGCTGGATTCCCGCCTTCTTCCTCCATCCACCTTCACTCCTCAGGGTTGGGGATGCTGCTTCAACATTTCTTTCACTGCTTTACGAATTTTGTCCCACTTCTGGGCTCTGTGGTTTTTGAGGAGAAATCTGAGCTTAGACTTGGTGTTTGAGCTGAAAAGGAGCCTGGCCAGGAGTCTGTAGTGCAGGGGCCTTTGGGGCTTGTTCTAACACCTTGATTTCTGACTTATTCCTGTTTTTTGCTTTTTTCCTTTGAAAATGCTCACTAGAGTAAGCATGGCCCCAGCCTCTCAGGGCAGGCAGCTGGGCGTTCTGGAGCACAGGGGTGTCTGCCTCCCTCGGAGTGCAGGCTACAGACGCCCCGGGCTTGAGCAGGCCTCCTGTGGCTCCACCCAAGCCCCCTCTGCTCTCTACCCCTGCCAGTCTGGTCCTCACAGGGCGGGACCCCTTCCTCCAGCCATGTGGGCCCCACTGCTGGCCTGCCCTGTGCTGGCCCTCAGCTCTTATATGCAGGCCTGGACCTGCATCTCCAGGCCTGCTGTGAGGCCTTCCCTGATTCTGTGCCCTGCCCCTGCCCACCTCATCTTTCCCCATATCCAGCCCTCTGTTTGTGTTGCTCCAAGAGCGAGAGCGCAGGAAGGCAGGATTGAGGTTTGTTGGCATACGGTATATTCTAGCCAACGTGTTGTCTGTGTCACTTGGGCGCACTCACACTGGGTCTCCTCACCTCACGACAAGGGTTTGGTGTTGGTGTGCTGGAGCCGTCCTGGGCAGGGCTCAGACCCCAGGCCCCTGTCACCGACCTGAGTGACCCTGGCAATGCGGCTCAGCTCTGAGCATCTTCAGGGCCGAGGTGAGGTAGAGTCCCACGCCTCATCATTGTCAGCTCAGCCCTGGTGGGGTCTCAGTGACTCTGCTTCTCCTGTGCAAATCGGGTGGAAAGGGTGGGCTGCGTCCTCGACCCAGGAGAGGCAGCTGAGCTCGCCGCGTCCTTCTGTGTGTAGGCTGGTGTCCAGCAGAAATTGAGTTTCTGGGTCACCACCTCCAGGGAGCCTCCGGAGTGGCGGCCTGCAGCAGCGCTTTGCGGTGTCACCCGCGCCGGTCTCGGGCCTGAGACCTGCGTGGAGTTCAGCTGGCAGGCTGAGGTCCTGGAGCTCCCTTGCGGCCTCAAACTCACTCGTGAATATGTTACTATTGAATTTTATTAAAACAGTTAAAGTAGGAGTTTGTTCACTTTTGACAGTTTTAAATGCCAGTGTTGTGAAACGTGGTAAAAGAATGAATGCAGTGTCTGCCTTCTTCACTTGGAGCTGACTTACCGCACCCAGCTGTTTCTGTTTGCATGATAAAGAGCATAAAATACCAACTGAAGAGAGGGAGAGAGTCTGTCTTTGGGTGGGGGGACTTGCATGTAGCGTTCGTCACGTATCAGTTCTTCCTGTACTAACCAAAACTCTGTAGTTCCAGTTCGACTCCTCATGGCGTCTTTTGTGGCAGCTGTGGGCTGCTGTTGAGTGAAGATGGGAGAAAAGCGAGCGAGCCGCCCGGGTCGGGGACGCGGGGGGCCGCCGGAGGCCGGGGTGGGGGCTCCCGCGGGTCCGCACGCAGCCTCGCCGGCTGCGCCTCCCGCGTGCTGCCGGCCAGTTACGCGCCTTTTTCTGTGAGGTGTGTGTCGAGTCTTGTTTGCGTTTGCAGGAGACTGTCCTCACTGTTGAGTTGTAAGAGCTCTTCGTGTGTTCTGGGTACAGAGGCCTCTGTCAGGCGTGAGTGTTGAGAGTGTTTTCTCCAAGCTCGTGACCGACTCTGGTTTCTTCTGTTTCACGGAGTTCTGACGGCAGGCAGGGAACTGACGCTCGGGGGCCAGTCCTGGGCTCGGGGCTTCCCGCGTGTTGTCTGCCTGGGCGTCAGGACGCTGCTCAAGGCTGGAGGTGTCTCTCCAAGGACGCACTGCTCTTTTCGGTCTAGGAGCTGGGTCCCTGCCTCCTTTGCAGACAGCTGTTAGCAGGCAGGGGCTCCGGCAGGCGTGTGGCGCTCGACACAGCGCGGTGGCCCTGGCCGTGTTTCCGGTCACGCAGGCCTGCTGGCTGCCGAGAGCCAGCTCCTTCCTTCCGCGCGGGACGCTGCAGCCTCAGCCAGGTGGCCCGGTAGCGGGAGGGGCCACTTCCCAGCCCGTCCGGGCAGCCATCCCCGGCCCGGTCTCCGGGTGGGCGGCAGTGCTTGTGCCCCACGCCCTCAGTCTGGTCCTGGGGCCTCTCTCTGCGTCACCCTCGCGGGGCTCTCACGTGCGGTCATGGCATAAACTGCGAGGTTGGTCTCTCAGCGTGATCTGTCCTGTGACTTGAGCTGTGTGACCTGTGGCCCAGTCCCTCTGAACAAGAGCTGCCCGCGCTCCCCGCCGCCCGCCCGCCCAGCCGACACGCAGGCAGAGGACCGCCCGAGCGTCACGAGACCAGCAGCCAGCGGTCAGTGGGTTTTGAGCTGCAGGTCAAAGACGGAGCGCGCTCCTTCGGGGCGTGCCACTCGCGTGGTCACCGCGTGCTGTCCGTGCGCTGACGCGGGCTGTGTTTGTGTTGCAGGCGGGCCCACACCCTGACCGTGCTCTTCATCCTCACCTGCGTGCTGGGCTATGTGACTCTGCTGGAAGAGACGCCGAGGGACACGGCCTACAACACCAAGAGGTACCCGCCCAGCCTGGCAGCGGGCGAGGGTCTGCACTCCTGGGGCCCTGGGGCCTTGTGGCACTTTCAGCCCTTCTTCTGCCTGGCCCAGCCCTGGCACCATAGACCTGGCTCCAGGGAGGGCTCAGGGGTTCGGGTCAGCTTCAATGGGGCGACTTCCCCACCCATCCAACCCTTGGCAACCCAGGCCTCACCTGAGTGTCTGGCAGGTCAGCTCAGTTCCGATGCTGTCGCCCTGGGCAGCGCCAGGCCACGTGGCCCCAGGTTCAGCCCCTCCAGGCTGCACCCACCCTCTTAGCCCCCAGTGGCAAATGCGGTTGTCACCTGATGCTCCCTCCATGGGTTCAATTAGTGTGCTAGAGTGACTCACGGAAATCAAGGAACATTTTGCTTATTTATTATAAAAAGTTCACCATAAGAAGACTAAGCAACAACCAGATGGGGAGACACGCGGGGCGGGTGGTGGGGCAGGGGTGCTGAGCGCCTACGCGTCCCAGAGGCCCTTGGGGGGTCACTCACCCGGCCCCTGAGCTCCTCACACAGCGCGACCGATTGACTGAGGCAGGCCACTGGCAGTCAGCTCCCCCGCCCCCAGAGGGCTGGGGGACCTGTGGATGGTCCCATTTGGAGGTGGGATTCGAAACATAACCAGGGACAGCTTTGTGGCCCTCAGCAATTAGGGAACTCCGGGGGTTTTAGGAGTTCTGGCTAGACGCAGAGGAAGGCCAAATCCTCATTTCTCACTGTGAATCACGGTAACTTTGAGTTTGAGTGTCTGGGCTTTCTGGAAGGCCAGGAGTGGCTCCCTCAGTTGGCGCCGTGCTCTGCACTGGGCTGATAAGAGGCTGTTAGAAAGTTTTGGCCCCGTGTGAGGAGTGTGGCCCATCTTCTCTTATCTCCAGAAAGAAACTAGTTGGCAGGATTGTGTCCTTTGCCTGAATCCGATAGATTCTGGGGCCAGTCTCAGAAGTGCGTGGGGAAGATTAGCTGGTTTTAAAACTCGTTTCTGTGTATTTTCTACACTGGACGGACTCACCTCTCTCCTCTGGTCCCACGAAGCCCCCATTGCTGTCCAGTCCTGGGGCCCAGGCCCCACCTGCTCTGATAGGGCAGCTGGAGGAGGCCAGGCAGGAGGAGAGATGGAGGGCACCGCCCAGAGCCCACAGGTGCCAGGAGACTGTTGGTCATCATCGGCGGGTAGACTGGGCTTGTATTCCTTCACCCTTGGGGTCTTGCCCTCCGGCTGGACTGAGACGTGGACGCCAGGGTCCAGGACACGTGAGGCGCGTCTCGCCCTCCCCCATGAGGTGCAGGCCTCCTGCCCGGACTCCTGGGTCCACGCTCTGTGGGGTCCCCCCGCCTCCCTGCAGTCTCCCCATTGGCTTTGTTGGGTCTTCCTCTTCGTTCCAAGCTCTGCGTGTCAGCCCCCAAGTCTAGCCCCTCTGAGTGCCCAGTCCTCCCCGGCCCTCCGTGGTCACACCGCAGGCCGGCACACGGGGAGTGGGGCCCGGCGCCGAGGAGGCAGCTGCACTGCTCTTGGACCCGGGTGGGCCCCGGGGGGCTGTCCCCCCACCTCAGGGAGCCCTGAGGATCCGGGAGGCTTCGAGGCCGTTTGGCCAGGGCCCTGCTCTCGCCTCGAGGGGGCTTCTGACTGGAACTTGGCCTTTGCTGTGAATTTGTGTGCTGGCCCTGAGGGGAGGGTTTGCACCGTCTGCTGGGCGCAGCCATGCAGGGAGCCCGGAAGGCAGAACTTGGTCAGACTGAAGAGGTGTCCCGTGTGGCTGTGAGGTTGGGCCAGAGTCGAGCAGTCCTGATGTCACCGGGCCAGAGAGGTCCCAGGGGAGAGCCACTCTCCCCGCCCCCACCCATACAGAGTGTCTTGGAACACCATCCCAGGGGCAGGGCTGGGTCCCACCAGATGCTTGCTGGGTGAGTCACAAAGCCTTGCTGCCAGGGACCCCCACCCCAGCCCCCAGTGTCAAGGGGGCTTGTTGGCCACCCCGGGACCCCTGTGGGCACTTCCCCCACTCTTCATCCTGTGCCGGCCTTTCTGCCGAGCTGTCCGTGTCCGAGCGAGGGCACAGATGCCGCCAACAGGGCCACCTGGGTATCTGCCGAGTCCCCCATGTGATCTCAGCAGAGGCGGGGCTGGGGAGGGCAGGTGGGTAGGAGTTTGGGGCCCCGGGCACTGCTGTGCCCTCTCAACCACTTCAGGGCAGGAGAGTTCCCTCCAGGCCCTTGGGGCTGCCATGGTGCCTGGAGCCCGTCCTGGAAGCCTGCAGGCCCCACGCCTGCACCTGATCGAGGTTCTGCAGCTTTTCCCAGGGACTGGTGAGTGTACAGGACCCCTCACACCCCCAGAGGGGGCTCACCTGCTCCCCGAGTCAGCACCTCACAGCCTGGGCTGTGACGCGGCCCTCTGTCTCTCCCCGAGTCAGCACCTCACAGCCTGGGCTGTGGCGCGGCCCTCTGTGTCTGGAGGCTGCTGGAGCCCACGTATTTTTATTTTTTATTATGTCGGAGCTTTTGATGTTTGCTTCCCAAAGGTTATGGTTATTTTTTATTAATATCTATGTTAAAAATTTAGGAAATTGGTTTGCTTTCCCTGAACTTTGAAGTTCGCCTCTTTTTCTGGATCTAGCGTGTTCTGTCGCTTCAGGAGAGCAGACTCCCCTCCTCCAGCAGCTTTATGGGCGTGCCATCTAATATTTATGGGCGTGCCATCCGAGCCAGCCGGGTCAGCACACGCCACCACCAGGTGGGTGCACGCGGGCTCCCCGAGGCCGGGGGCCGTCTGCACCGCAGCCCACAGGCCCTTCTGGCCTGTCGTACAGTCTCGGCCGGCACGTGCCCTCGTGTCCGGCCCCTCCTGCTCAGCATGATGGTTTCATGACGCCCGTGTTGCCGTGTCTGTCAGCGGTCATTCTGGTCCGTTTCCAAGGGATGGTCCACTGTGTGGACACGCCCCAGTCCCTTGGCTCATTATCTGTTGGTGACATTTGGGATGTTTACGTACACGTGCACATCAGTTCAGCTCAGTCGCTCAGTCGTGTCTGACTCTTTGCGACCCCATGAACTGCAGCACGCCAGGCCTCCCTGTCCATCACCAACTCCCGGACTCCACTCAAACCCGTGTCCATTGAATCAGTGATGCCATCCAGCCATCTCATTCTCTGTCGTCCGCTTCTTCTCCTGCCTTCAGCCTTTCCCAACATCAGGGTCTTTTCAAATAAGTCAGCTCTTCACATCAGGTGGCCAAAGTATTGGAGCTTCAGTCTTTCCAAAGAACACCCAGGACTGATTTTCTTTAGGATGGACTTATGCACTTGTAAATGTGTAGGCTCATCAATACATGTGCAATATCAATGTATGTTGCCTATTTGTAACAGAAAGAAATACAATGAGCCAGAGGGGGAGGCTGCCCAGCTGCAGGGCTGGCTGCACACGGTGCAGTGGTCAGCACAGTGGTGCTGGAGGAAGCTAAAGCAGAACCCAGAGCCACACGGCCCCCTCGTCCTTGACAGAGGAGAAAGGCAAGTCAGCAGAGCAAGGAGCGTGATGACAAGTGGCCCTGGAGTAACCAGATCCTATATACTTTGCACAATAATTAATTCAAAATGGATTATAGACATAAATGTAAAATAGAAAACTAAAATTTATTGAAAAAAACACAGGAGAAAATCTGGTGATGGGTTTGATGGCTTTTTTGTCTGCGCCACACAGCACGTGGGATCATGGTTCCCAGGGGTCTATCTGGCGCCCCCTGCAGGGAAGCAGGTGTCTTAACCACTAGATCTCCAGGGGAGTCCTGATGGCTCTTTAAATAGAATGCCAAAAGCATGCTCTGTGGAAGAAAAAACTGGTAAGTTGGACTTGATTAAAATTAAAAACTTCTACTCTACAGAACACGCTGCTGAGACAGCAAGAAGACAAGCCTCAGGCTGGTGGGGGACATTCGCCAGACACGCGCCTGACGGCGTGTTTGTCTTCTCTGTGCAGAGAGCTCCAGAGCTCTGCACGGGGACTCCAGCAGCGCAGACGAACCTGGCGGGAAATCTGGAGGGAGACCAGCAAGGACGCAAGCCCGGGAAAGAACACGCAGCCCCGTGTGTCCGCAGAGAGCGCCGCCACACGCGCCCCGCCGGCCCCCGCAGGCAGGAGCGCGTCCGTCGCCAGTAGGAGCGGGAGCGTCCATCACAGGACGAAGCAGAAAGCAGCAGGAGCTGCATCTTGGTGTTTCCAGAGGAGCTGAATACTCATGGCCACACACAACCTGCACGGGGACCGTCACAGCAGCTTTGTTCGGAAGCACCAAACTTGGAAGCCACCAAAATGTCCTTAGTCGCTGAATGGGTGAACAGTGGACTGCATTTGTTCATACAGTGGAATATTATTAAGCAGTAAAAAGAAATGAGCTGCCAAGCCATGGAGACAGAGGTGAAGCTTAAATGCCTGTTGTGGAGTGAAAGAAGCGCATCTGGGAAGGCTGTATGCCACGTGTGCCCAGTGCTGTGACATCTGGACGAGGCGGCGCTGTGAGGGCAGAGGGACGAGTGCTTTCCAGGGGCAGGGCAGTGTGAAGAGGTGGAGTGGGGGCATTTGGGGAGCCTTGAAGCTGTCTTGATGCTGTAATGGTAAATACAGGACTGAACAACACCAAGCTAAGTGTGCAACTTGTAAAGACTTTAGCAGGCGGAGGACCCCAGGCGGGGATGCCGCTGTGAAAGGAGGAGCCCCTGCCTCAGCGTGAGCGCAGCGCCTCAGGGAGGGGCCGGGGGCAGGCGCTGACCGCAGTCACCGGAGAAAATGAAACGCTCAGGTGTAAATGGAAAAAAAAGTGTACAGGATCCACGTAAGAAAAACTGCAAAATTTTGATGACTGAAATCAAAGATCTGAATCAGGGGACCGATAGTCCGTGTTTGCTGATAGGATCTCAGTATTGGTGAGGTGTCATTTCTTCTCGGCCTGTGGATTCAGCGAGGTCCCAACCAAAGCCCCGTAAGTTGCCTTGTAGCCGTGAGTGGGGTCTGTAGGCGTGAAGGCCCGGGCCGCGCACAGAGCACTGTGCCCTGGGGCGACGCTGGTTCCCACGGGCGCGGGTCAGCAGCAGGCTCCCTGCTGCCCCGAGCCCTGGGACCACACAGGCGGCGGGTGGGGGCCGAGGGTCTCAGCGCTGGGGGCAGGTCACAGGCGACCGAGGGGAGAGCGACCCGTGGATAAGAGGTGCTGCTGGGCATCAGTGAGGACTCGGGCGCAGTGTAACGTGGAGCCGGGTTGCACACAGGCGAATCTGCAGTGTGCGTGTGTGCAGGGTTGGCACACACGTCTTGTTGTTCTGTTGGCCAAGAGGGTCCAGAGGGAAGGAGCACATGGGCACCCAGGTCTTGGTTCCCAAGACCATTCGTTCCCCAATAAAGGAGCCAGGCTCTCTGGAGAAATGGCTGATTCCAGGGCTGGGACAGGGAGCCCCCAAGAACGACCTGGGGTATCTTCCAGCACCAGAAAGAAGGGAATGCTAAAAAAAAAAAAAAAGTACAAAACCCCACAAAGATAGGGTATGTCACAGAGATACAGGAGCTGAATGAAAGCTCCCAGCAGCCGAAGCTGGAAGAGTGTGAGCAAAGAAAACAATCAAGTGCTGAATTATAACCCGAATACAATGTAGATACCCTCGAGTCCCTGCTGATGTCAGCAATGAGTCGGGAGAAGACAGAAGTGTTCCTGTCAGGCTGTGGAGCTGCTCCCCACCCCCATGCAGGGGCCTCCCTCCCGAGGGCGAGGGGGACACTTGCCAGGCACCCTGCGGGGATCCAGGTTGGCACCGGTGGTCCGGCTTGTGTCCATGGCGTGTACCCTTGATACGATGGAAAGATGGTCTTCTTAACATCTGTAGTCTCAGTTCCAAAAATCCTGTAGCCCTGATCTAGTCGTGAGCAGCGACAGCCTTCATTCAGGGGCACCCACAAAGCACCTGCCCAGTCTTCCTCAACACTGTGCAGGCATCCAAACAGGGGCTGCCAGAGCCTGAGGAGACGGCTGTCGTGCGGGGCCTGGGGCCTGGAGCAGGAAAAGGACGCTAGCTTAAAAACTGAGGAGATCTGGAAGAAGGAGTGCTGTGGACTCTAGTTATGTGTCAGTGTCGGTTCACCGGTTGTGACAGGTCCCAAAGTGATGGATGCGGGAGATTCTGTATTGTCTTTGTAAGTTTTCTGTTCTGAAGTTAAAAGATTATTTTAAAGCGTGATGTATTTGCTTTCCTCTAAAAGTGCTTCTGGTGGACAGGTTCTCCCAGGTAGTCTCGCCGGGTGGGAGGGCGTCTCAGTCCTTTCGCTGGGCCTGGAAGCGGGAAGTGTGCTTCCGCGCCCAGTCTGCACTGACCGCCAGGGCTGGGGCCCGGGCTCGGGGTCCTCAGGCCTGCTCCTGGGCCACGTGGGGTCACCATGGCCTGGAACGCGTGCCTTTCGCTGTCTCCTGGGGCTCCTGCTCGGACTGGACACGCAGCCCTGGGGTGAGAGAGCCACCAAGGGGCCCGCCTGTTAGAGCGGGAAGCCCTGGGACCCTGACAGCCTCTTTCCTTCTAGGGCCTTATGAACCCTGGACCGTCACGTGTGGGCCTGGAGGGGTGTTTGTTTGTTTGTGGTGTGTGTGTTTACCGCGCAGCCGCCTTAGCCCTTGACGGTGCACAGAAGCCAGCCCGGGGCCAGGGCCTTCTCCGGGGTGGTGGTGCCTCTGGGGGCCGTGCAGGCCAGGGCGGCGGTGCTCAGCCACCAGCTTCACCACGGCTGAGCCTCAGCTCTGCCCCACCGGGGGTCGGGGCGGTCCCCACCGTGGGTGCCCCAGGCTCCCTCCCACCTCCTGCCTAGGAGGAGCCGACCCACAGCTTCACGCTTCCGCACACTGAGGGCTGTTTGTTCTTTATTTGCAGAGGTATTGTGGCCAGTATTTTGGTTTTCTTATGTTTTGGAGTCACACAAGCTAAAGACGGGCCATTTTCCAGACCTCATCCAGGTAACTTGCCGTTCCTTTCTCCGTGTGTGCCGAGTGGCGGTGCTGTTCTGAGGGTCGCGTGTGTCTGTGCTGCTGCGTGAGTGTCCTGCGCGCCTCCCCATCGCAGGCGCCGGGAAGCCCCTCTTCTCCCCCGACTCCCCCGCTCTGGGCCCTCCTGTCCCGCTCCTGCCCACACGGTGCTAGTCAGGGAAGTCTTCCTGGGGGCGGAGGGGCCCTGGGACCGTGCAGGGCACTTGGCGGCCTCTCGCAGGTGCTCTGCGTTCCGCTGCAGGGCCCCCTGCTCTTCACGGCAGGGGGTCACTGGACACCCTCCGCAGCCGGCGCTCCTGTCTCCACCATCCCGCCTCCATCCCAGGGTCATCCTTTTAAATGAAAATAGAAGCCGCTCGTGAATATAAGCACCGATACGTTGTAGTGTGTGTGTGTGTGTGTGTGTGTGTGTGCACGCACATGCAGCTGCAAGCATGGCAGCAGCGGCTGCACTCGCGCCTTGCGTCCTCAGTGCTCACGCAGGCCTCACGAGCGCGTCCTGGTGAGCGCTTGAGAACTGGGTGTTTGGTGGCTGCAGTCCTCATCTGAACGTGCCACGTGCACGGATCCCGTCCTGGAATAACAGTGTGCTTGGGGTTTCCAGTTCCACGGCGATAAGCTAGGCTGTGGTAAGTTTCCACGTGTGCGCATGGGTGTCCCCACCCGATTACCTGTGGAAGCGGCAGATTAAGGGTCTGTGTTGGCTGTTGCCCAGCTTCTGTCCGGAAGGGAGGGCTTGGGGGCCCACGTGCCCGGAGGCTCTGAGCTGGGGGCTCACCAGCCGCTCGGCCCCCTGAGACGTTGGTGTGGCTGAAGCCTGCGTGGTCCCTGCCCGGGGCGTGGGGCGGTGTGATGGTCCTGGCCTCCCCAGCTCGGGCCGCAGGACCTTCTCCACTGGTTTGGGCCTGTCCACTGCTGCCCAGGAAGGGTGTGGACTCCTAACCAGAGTCGTGGAGGAGTGAGCTCAAGTGTCAGAAACCAGGATCAGTGAGAAACCAGGTGTGTTCCGTGCTTGTCACACGGGCTTGGAAGGGAGAACGCAAGCGCTAGGGCAGCGAGGCCACGTGGGCGCGGGGGCTGGGTGAGTCACCGGCGGGACAGGCGGGGCCCACCTGGGTCGCGCCCGGGTCGCCCAGCAGGACGCGTCGCGTGCTCTGAGCCCGGCTGCGGCTCCGGGCCAGAGGGGCCCCGGCCGGCCTCCTCTCTGTGGTGTCTGAGTCTGTGTTCCGACCGTGGCCTGGCCCTTCTTTAGTTTCTGCGTGTGAGCCTGTTTCTCTGCCAGCCTCGGTAGGTTCCCACGGGGGCACCTGCCGGACGTCTTGTTCACCTGGTACTCAAATCCTGAAATCAGGTTGCATCTACAGGCCGGGAGGACAGCATGAGGAGGTGTTTCGAGGTCTCCACTCCCCCGCCCTCCTGGGCCCGGCTCAAGTCGCTCCTGGGGGAGCAGACACGAGGCTCCAGGCCCACCGGACTGGGGAGCTGATTTATTTGGAAACTGGAATTGGGTCTGGCCCGTTACAAAGGCCCCCTTCCTTTCATGGTCTTTATTTTCACTCGCGTCTCTCTCTGAAAGCTGGAGTAGGTAGGCAGATGGCCAGTGCGGTTGAGGGGGCCAGTGTTGATGTTTAGGAAGAAAATACAAGTGCTCGTTTGGGGAGCAGGGCAGACGGACTCAGGGACCCAGCTTCAGGAGCCTCTGGGTGGTTCAGGGAGCGTGGGGCGGGGCTGGGGGGCGTGTGGAGACCCCGGCCGGGGGATGGACAAGGGCCTCTGGGGACCGGGGGTGGGGGTGCGTAGGCCTGGACTCCTGGTGGGCTCCGCAGTCAATTGGCAGGGGGGTTGGGGGCCTTTCTGACCCATGTGGGTGTGGACGAGCAGGGACAGAGCCGCCTTCACAGGCAGCGGCTGGGCACCACGGCTGTGTCCCCCTGCATCTCCCACCACAGCCCTGGAGCTGCTGCTGCAGCCTTGAGCCAGGGAGACTTTTCCAGGCGTCCCCATCTTCACGGGCTTGAAGAACGTTTGTCACCTGAGCTGTTTCCTTCCCAGTACATAGCCGACTTTCCCAGGAATTCACTAGCTTGGGTTTTCTGCCTGTGCGAGCATGGGTTCTCACAGGTCTCCTGGCAAACAGATGCAGGACAGGCTCCAAGGGTGCCGGGCCACCCCAGGGCCCAGTGTGTGCACAGCTGTGCCCAGGCGGCTGCCAAGGGACTCAAACCCAGGAGACGAGCACCGCACACGTCCCGCCCGCTTCTGGAGAGCAGGCCCGCACATGCCCGGCTCGCCTGCCGCACGGCCTGGCCCGGGTCGCAGCGAAGCTCGGGGTGGGAGCGCATGTGCCGTGGTCACGGATGACCTGGAATAGCTGTGGAATTACCGTGGGCAAGTGTGTGTGCACAGCTTATTTTTTAATTAGCTTTTAAAAATAGCCTGGGGGTGGGCTTCTTCTCTCCATAGACGTAAGCATGGGGAGAGCAGGTGCCTTAGGCCTCATTAAACAGGGTTAGGAAGATTCTTGGGGCAGCTCTAGACCTTCCCCTTCCCACTGTCTCATCTGCCAGGGAAGGCTGAGCTTGAGAGAGTGGAAGGCGGGTGGTGAGGGGGAGAACCAGCTAACACAAGGGCTGCTTCTCCCAGCTTTGTCGGGATATAATCGATACGTGACGCGAGTTTAAGGGTTCTGAGTGATGACTTCATGCACGTATTGCAGAATGGTTACTGCAGTACGGTCAGCACCTCTGCCACCTCGTGTAACCTCAGCTGTTTTTACGGTGAGAACACTTGAGGTGGACTCTCAGCGACTTTAAAGTACACAGTGTGCATGCCAAGTGTCGCCACTGGACAAGCGTGCTGACGAACTCAGGACAGTTCCTAAAACAAGCTGTCATCCCAGGAATTCGGGACCAGTTAACGTTAGAAAATGTGTTAGCGTCACTCATCACACTAACACTGAAGGTGAAAAACGAATTCCCATGAAGGCAGAAGAGTAGGTTTTCATATTCGTTCATGATAGAACCAATTTGATAGCACACTGGGATTAAGAGATTTTCTTAAACTTGACAAAAAGTCTCTACCAAAACCCTGCAGACCTACTTAGTGATGAGGGTTAGGAGTGTCCCCAGTGGACACAGGACAAGGGCCTTGGCTGTCGCTGCTCGTGTCCCATGGTTCGTGGGCCGTCTCTGCTGCGGCAGTGAGACAAAAAGACACGGACGATTAGGGACAGGAATGGAGGAAGAGGAAGGGAGAGCTCCGGAGAGAACCGCATGCTCACCCCGGGTTAGAGCTCACTTCCAGAGTCTCTGCTAGGACCCCGGGAGGGGCCTGGAGCAAGGCCCACGCGTGTCGGGCGTCAGGGAGCCGCGTGGGGTCTGCGGAGCCTCGGGGCGAGCGCCCCACCCTCTGTGTTCTCTGTCTCTGCAGCTTACTGGAGATTTTGGCTCTGCGTTAGTGTGGTCTACGAGCTGTTTCTCATCTTTATACTCTTCCAGGTAAGAGGTTTTTCTTGGTTGCATGAATGTGGGGTTCAGGTGGGTGTGAGGTGGCAGAGGAGGCGCTGACTTGTCACCGGTGGCCGGGCCAGTCGCCGTGGCCTCGCTTCCGGTCTGTGGACAACCGTGGCTGTGCGTGCATTTGTCCCTTCTGGCACGTGTTCGGCAAGGTGGTCAGTGGGAGGAGGTTGGAAACTCATCTCCTTAGGAAATCTCGGATCAGGATTTGTTGCCGCCGACATCTGTCTGATGTCTGAAGCGTGACTTCAATATTTGGTCTCAGAACCGTCAGCGAGGGCTGTGTGAGTTATCATCACGTGGGAAAGTTTGCCTTGAGGGAAGGTGTGCAGGGCGGGAGTCGTGATGCTGCGTGTATCTGTGTCTGTGTGTGTGTACACGCCAGAGTCAGCGGGGAGCCCGGCCCCCGCAGCCCCCCTGCAGCCACGGTCTGTCCCCTCCTCCCCTGCCGTTTGTCTCAGACACCTTGGGAGTGGAGCTGTGTGGCCCTTGCGGCCCTGAAGCTCACCTGGGTGCTCCCCTGCTGTGGAAGGTGTTTCTGGTGGAGGCACCGCCGTCTGTCTGTCCCTCCAGCAGTGTGGGCTAGCGTGGGACGGGTGTGAGAGGAGCAGCTCAGAGCCTCGGCACAGGCTCTGTCGTGACCTGACCCCGGGAGGGCTCCTGTGTCGTGGCGGGTCGGCCTGATAGCCGGGGCCCTCACAGCTTTGGCCGTCATCAGAATCTTTTATTTTAGCCAGTGTCTTTTCATGGGTTTCACTGCATTTCTAGAATGGCTCGTGATGTTTACCAACTTCTCCTGCATTTATGACCCAGGAAGCAAACATCCTCTTTGGTGAAGTTTTATTTTTGCCATTTTGAGAACCCGGGTGGTTGGTTACTGTAGTGTTGGGACTTTGACGCTGTCCCTGCGCAGGGCCCTCTGCCGGCAGCCTGCACGTTCCTCCCCCGAGGCTGCAGCTGGGCCTTGTTCTTTTAACAGTGGTCGGCCTGGCGTCTTATCTTTTTGTGCTTTTGATGTCACGTGAAAGACTTCTTTGTCCAAGACCAGTTGATTAAGATTTTCTCCTGTGTTTCCTGTTAAGACCTCCACAGTTTTATATTTTACACCAAGATTGTTCATTCATGTTGAGTTTCTTTTTACATTTTGTTTTGGAATAATTAGATTCACAGGAAGTTGTGAAAAAATTACACAGGTAGGTTCTCTGTTCTTTACCCAGGTCCTCGATATTTTGCCTAAATAAAGATGGCGTGTGTGCCTGAGGTTAACACAGTACTGTGAGTCAGCCACTGTTCAGGCAGTGTGCTGTGTCTGACTCTCTGTGACCTCACGGGCTGCAGAAGACAGGCTCCTCTGTCCTTCACTGTCTTCCAGAGTGAATTTGTGTCCCCTGAGTCGGTGATGCTATCTACCCTTCTCATTCTCTGCCACTCCCTTCTCCTGCCTTCAGTCTTTCCCAGCATCAGGGTCTCTTCCAGTGAGTCAGCTCTTCACATCAGGTGGCCAAAGTATTGGCACTTCAGCTTCAGCCTCAGTCCTTTCACTGAATATTCAGGGTTGATTTCCTTTAGGATTGACTGGTTTGATCTCCTTGCAGTCCAAGGGACTCTCAGGAGTCTCCTCCAGCACCAAGTTCGAAGGCATCAGTTCTTCGACTTGCTGTCTCTTTTATTGTCCAGCTCTCACATCCGTACGTGACCGCTAGAAGAACCACAGCTTTGACTGGACTGACCTTTGTCGGCAAAGTGAAGCTTTTCAATGCGCTGTCTAGGTTTGTCATCACTTTGCTTCCAGGGAGCAAGCGTCTTAATTTCATGGCCGCAGTCACCATCTGCAGTGGTTTTGGAGCCCAGGAAGTAGTCTGTCAGCTCTTCCACTTTATCCCCTTCTATCTGCCATGAAGCGGCGGGACCAGAGGGGCTCCTCCGGTGGCTCAGCAGTGAAGAATACCCCTGGGATGTAGAAGGCGTAGGAGGCCTTGGGCTTGGGCCCTGGGTCGGGAAGATCCCCTGGAGGAGGGCATGGCAATCTACCCCAGTATTCTTGCCTGGAGAATCCCGTGGACAGAGGAGCGTGGAGGGCTGCAGTCTACAGGGTTGAAAAGAGTCGGACGTAAGTGACTGAGCAGGCGTGCGCAATGGGACTGGATGCCTGGTCCTAGTTTTCTGAGTGTTGTGTTCTAAGCCAGTGTTCTCACTCTCCTCTCACTGGCACCAAGGGGCTCTTTAGTTTCTCTTCACTTTTGGCCATTAGAGTCAACTATGCTTCAATTTAAAATAAATACATATAAGACAGTATCAAACCAAGACATTGATATTGATGCAGTCCATAGAGCAGTTTTACTCACTTGTGCGTGCACAGACACACACGTGTATGTAGAATTCGGTACAGTTTTGGGGAGGTTTATTGCAATGCATTTAATTAAAAATTTGTTTAATTATAGTAAAAAAAAAAAATTCTGTAACATAAAATTTGCCATCTCAACCATTTCCAGCTCGGGACACTAGAGCGTTCACCAGGCTGTGTTACCTTCCCCACCATCATCCCCAGAACCTGTTCATCTTCCCAAATGGACACTCACTGCCCTTCCGCCACGGCCCCAGCCCCTGGCCCCCCATCCACCCTTGTGTCTCCGGATGTGACCCCTCCAGGGACGTCCTCTGGGGGGAGTCAGACAGCACCCGTCCTTCTGTGACTGGATCGCTTCTCTGAGCCTCGTGTCCTCTGGGGGGAGTCAGACAGCGTCCGTCCTTCTGTGACTGGATCGCTTCTCTGAGCCTCGCGTCCTCGAGGTTCATCCGTGCTGCAGCCTGTGTCAGGCTCTCCTTCCTTCTCAAGGCTGAGCAGCGTCCCGTGGTGTTGATGCCGCGCCTGTGTGTTCACTCATGCTGAGCGGGCACTTGGGTTGCCTACACTTCTGGTGACTGTGTAACGCCGCTGTGGATGCGGGTGTGTGAGTGTCTGTTCAGCCCTGCTTTCCCTTCCTCTGAGGACCCGCCTGGAAGTGGTTAATCTCTAGAGGAGCCGCAGGACTGCGCTCCACTGCGGCCAGGCCCGCATTGCAGCCCCGCAGCCACGCACAGCTCCCCGTTTCTCCGCGTCCCCCGGCTCTTGGTGTGAAGGGTGGCATCTCCTGTGGTTTGCTTGCATGCCCTGATGGCTCGTGACACTGGGCATCTCTGCACGTGTTTGTGGACATCGGTATGTCTTGGGGAGACCAGTTTTTGTTCTGGTTGATTTTTATTAATAGTCCATACTTTGTTTTATTTATTTAAAAGAAACTTTATTTTAATGCAGATTTACAGGATTGTGAGGTTGGTGTGGAGAGGTTCCATTAGTCCTTCACCAAGTTTCTCCTGTTATGAACGTCTTACACTAATGTGAATCGTCTGTTACAGTTAGTCATTGTTAGGTAAAACCCACACCTTCTCTCAGTTTATCCTTCTCTGCAGCACAGGACTCTTGCCGTACGCGGGTCTTTGACTTCTCCCAGCAGTGCTTTGTGGGTTTCAGAGTGCAGCCCTAAGTATCTCTCTTCCTGATGCTGTCCTCAGTGGGCTTATCTTGGCTTCACACTGCTCTGCTGGTCCTGGCATCTGGAAACACGGCCTGTTTGCTATGTGCTGTCAGCTGCACCTGACTCATTCGTTCTCACAGCTCTGCTGCTGTTCAGGGGGCTTCTGAGGGGGTCTCTGCAGGAATACGGGGGTTCACGTCTTCCTCACCAAGCTGAGTGTCTGTCCATCTCTGGCCTCACTGCCCAGCACCAGCCTTCCCACCCCCAACTTCTCAGTAGGGAGCCTTCATCAGATGCTCTTTATCAGTGGAGGAACTTCCATTCTTCCTAATTTGTTGAGTGTTTTTATCATGAGAGGCTGTTGAATTTTGTTGGTTTGATGCTTTTCTTTTGCATCAGATGACATGATCATGTGGGTTTTCCCCTTTATTAACAGGATGTGTTAACTCGTTTATTTTGAACCAGCTCAGCACTGGGATGAACCACTGGGTCGTGGGGCATGGCCCTCTGTATTTGCTGCTGGACTTGTTTGCCTAGGACTCTGCAGAGGATTTCTGCGACTGTCTTCATGAGAGACACTGTCTGTAGTTGGCCTGGCGTGTGTTTTCCTGGCTTTGCTCCCAGGGTTGCAGGGGGCGTGACCGGTGTTCCTTTTAGGATTTGACACACATCCTGACCGCTGGTGATGGTCCAGATCCCTGGCAGGCGTGTCTACCAGGTTCCCCGCCCCGGCCCTCAGGAGGGAGGCCCCTCTCCGGAGCAGGAGCAGCTCCACAGCCCAGCGGGAAGCCTGCGGGGGTCGTGTCTTCTCCCCAACTCGGTTCTGACATCAGCGCCCCCTCGCGGTCATCTGCGTTATCCTCGGGGTTATAAGTTGGTATTTGTTCTGTTGCTCAAATTGTTCCGGTTTTGGCTGCAGGGCGCGCTCACAAGCCCGATCTTTGTGGGATCTCGGTGTTTTGTTTCATGTTTCTGAGCACCTCCCTCCTTTTGGTGCTAGAAGATACCCGCACCCAGGCCCATCTTGGGGCCCCTTGCCCCAGCCCTGGAGTCAACCATTTCTCCAGGGAGCCTGGTTTCTTTGGAATGGTCTTAGGAACCTAGATCTGGGCCCTGTCAGTCAGCAGCATGGAGCCATGTGGGTCCTGGCCTTTGTGTGCAGATTTCTGCCCGGCTGCTGCCCTGTCCCAGAGGGTCCAGGAGTCAGTCGGCCTCCTCGGCCTTCCCTTGAGTGGAGGCTCCTGGTCTGGCCTCTGGGTTTGGTTGATGAGCCCGAGGCTGGGACGGCAGCTGACTTCCTCAGATGCCCTGAGACAGACTGGTTACACTTGCACTGCTCACATCTGAGGCGTGAGTGTCCAGGGCCCTGAGTCCCGCTGACCTGGCACCAGGGTCTGGGGCCATCCTGACTTGGGACGCAGTGCTGACAGGTGCTGCCCTGCTTCCTGGGCCTCAGATCCCACGTTCCCAGAGCACATGTGGGGACGTTTCAGTTCGTGGCATCACCTCGGTCATGTGACAAGATGCAGGTCTGGGTGCCGTCTGTCCGCACACCACAGACCACATCTCGTCACCCCACCTGGAACCTCCTCCCTGTGTGTCCCTTGGCCGGTACTCGGGGTCCTGATGACAAGTGTCTGGGGCCCCAGCTGGTGGCCAGAGGGGGTAGAGGGACGAACAGGGCTCTCTTGCTGGGGGTCCTCCCCTCCTGGGGGTGACACCCAAAGTCTCTGTGCTGGGTCTAGAGGCATGTTTGGCTGATGCTGGCGCCTTCGTGTCAGGAGAGGCTGCCTAGGCGCTGTGTGAAGAAGCACACCCCGCGATGCCGTCCCTCTGTGTGCGGTCCGGCCGGAGCAGACGGGCAGGAGGGGAGCAGCGATCCGGCCTGAGCAGCCTGGGGCAGGGGAGGGAGCGGCGATCCGGGCCTCTCCAGGGTAGGAGAGGGGGATTGGCCATCTGGGCCTCTCCATGGGGGCATGGGGACACCCTCGGACCTGAGACGCCCCCGTTCTGCCCGCCCCACGTGGGGCCACACTGAGACAGGTGCTTCCCCTCCTGGTTGGTGGGCGCCGTCTGGACACTGCAGACCCGCCCTGCTGACGCGGGCACTGGCCTTGCAGACCGTCCAGGACGGCCGCCAGTTTCTGAAGTACGTGGACCCCAGGTTGGGGGTCCCACTTCCAGAGAGGGACTACGGGGGAAACTGCCTCATCTACGATGCAGACAACCAGACCGATCCCTTCCACAACGTCTGGGTGAGTGCCCGGGAGCGGTCACCTGACGGGCCTCACGCTATGGGGGCTCCTCCGGCAAGCCAGTACCATGTCCTGGGCGTGAAGCTGGCGGATTATTGGACAGGCTCTTGGGCGCTGCCCCAGTCGTGGGTGTTTCTGGAACCTGAGTCATTCTGCAGACTGGACGGGGTGGGGGCCCCGGGGCTGAGCGGCTCACGTGTGAGGGTGCCCTCTGGTGGTGGCAGGGTCCCCTCCCAGCGCGCACTGGGGGACCGAGCACGAGGCCTGCATCTGCCCCACAGGACAAGCTGGACGGCTTTGTGCCTGCACACTTCATCGGCTGGTACTTGAAGGTGGGTACCTCCTTGTTGGACAGGTCTCCTGGTTTCAGGCCCACCCTGAGCTCTGGGCTGTTTTCCAGCCATGAGGTGAGCAGGACCCACAGTGCTGGACGGGCAGGCTACTGGGCTTGGGGCCCCAACCTGACCTCATGTGTCCTGGGCATTGCAGTGGCCAGCAGAGAGCAAAGGAGACCAACCCACGGAGGCCTCCGGTCCCTGGGTGGGATAAGCCCGTAGCTAACTGCTCACACCCCTAGGTTGGGGCACACCTGAGAGTTGCCTCAGTGTCTCGAATCGGGGCAGCTGGAGTGGAAGCTGCCCCCCTACCTGTGTGTCCCTGAGGACTGTGGGGCGGGGAGGGGCAGGCTGTCCCTGAGGGTCCCACCGCGGAGAGCTGACGCCCTGGCCTCGGCCACAGACCCTGATGATCCGCGACTGGTGGATGTGCACGATCGTGAGTGTGATGTTCGAGTTCCTGGAGTACAGCCTGGAGCACCAGCTACCCAACTTCAGCGAGTGCTGGTGGGACCATGTAGGTGCCCCCGTCCCCACCACAAGCCCGTGCCTCCATCCCCACCGGCCACACCATGGGGGGAGGAGGGCAGCTCCCGGTCCCCTCCGACAGGGCCTTCGGTGCTGGGGGCCCATGGCGCCGCCACCTCCCACCTGGCTCCCACCCCCAGTGGATCATGGACGTGCTTGTCTGCAATGGGCTGGGCATCTACTGTGGCATGAAGACCCTCGAGTGGTTGTCCCTGAAGACATACAAGTGGCAGGGCCTCTGGAACATTCCAACCTACAAGTACGTCTCTAGAGCTGCTGATATGGCGGGCCTGGGCCCTGGTGCGGGGCCTGGGGGGCTGGAGGCCCTGTGGGGAGGGGCCGTGGGCGAGGGTGCTGCCTCCTGTGAACACCTGGGATGTGACCCTGGGCATCGCTCTTACGGCGACCAGGACATCAGCCCATCCTGGCCACCAAGCTCCCTGTCTTCCCTGCCAGCCCTTCTGGGGTCATCCTCCCCGGCTGCCTCCCTCTTCGAAGAAGTAAAGAAACTGTCCAGGAAAAGGCCTGGGGGGCTGGGGAGGTGGGCATGTCCCGAGCGCGCTGCCCTAGCTGATGGGCGCTGGTTCCAGGGGCAAGATGAAGAGGATCGTGTTCCAGTTCACGCCCTACAGCTGGGTCCGCTTCGAGTGGAAGCCGGCCTCCAGCCTGCGCCGCTGGCTGGCTGTGTGCGGCATCATCCTGGTGGTAAGGCCGGCGAGGCTGGGCTTCCCGCGCACCCCAGCCCGGGCTCCCAGCCACCCTCCTCTGCCCCCAGTTTCTGTTGGCAGAGCTGAACACCTTCTACTTGAAGTTCGTGCTGTGGCTGCCTCCCGAGCACTACCTGGTCCTCCTGCGGCTCGTCTTCTTCGTCAACGTGGGCGGCGTGGCCATGCGGGAGATCTATGACTTCATGGACGACCCGTAAGGGCCGCGGGGCGGCGGGGGCGGGGCCTGGGTGGTGGGTGTGGGCGGGGCTGGGGCGGCGGGGGCGGGGCCTGGGTGGTGGGTGAGGGCGGGGCTGGGGCGGCAGGGGCGGGGCCTGGGTGGTGGGTGTGGGCGGGGCTGGGGTGGCGGGGGCGGGGCCTGGGTGGTGGGTGGGGGCGGCGGGGCGGGGCCTTCCTCGGCCTCCGCGCAGCCCCACCTCCCTCCGCAGGAAGCTGCACAAGAAGCTGGGCCAGCAGGCCTGGCTGGTGGCGGCCATCACGGTCACGGAGCTGCTGATCGTGGTGAAGTACGACCCGCACACACTAACGCTGTCCCTGCCCTTCTACATCGCCCAGTGCTGGACTCTCGGCTCCGTGCTCGCCCTCACCTGGACTGTCTGGCGCTTCTTCCTGCGGTGAGCGCCGCGGCCCCGGGTGTCCTGCCTGCCGCCCCAGGCCCTGAGCTCCTCTGCGAGGCGGGATCCAGGGACCCCACAGCGGGCCGGCCTGTGGTGACGCACCCCCGCTGCCCGCAGGGACATCACCCTGAGGTACAAGGAGACACGGCGGCAGAAGCAGCAGAGCAGGGACCACCGGGGCAGGGCCGACGGCAGCGTGGACGGGCGCACGCCCGGGCCTGATGATGCCTCGGGGTCCGAGGAGGCCGACAGAGAGGGGGTGCCGGCCCCACACTGACGCCTGGGCCCTCGGTCCTTGGTGATTCTCAACATGAACCTTCCAGCAGCCTCAGCCCTCAAGGTCCCATTTCCCTTTCCTCCTGTGTGCACGATGGCACTGGGCTCGTCGTGTGTGCTTGAGTGCGTGCTCCTGGCTCCAGGGCTCCCCCTGGGCCTGCCAGTCCCTGTGAAGCCAGAGCCCCTGCCCCTCTGTGCAGTCAGTCAGCCTGGGGTCTCCGCGGCCCCGCACTTGGGCACCCAGATGGCCTGGCCAGAGCAGTGGCATCATGGTGCCCGCCTGCTCCCTGGGCCCCGCCAGTCCCCCACGACCCCCTGGCGGCCTGTGTGAAGGATAGTTGTCCAGGGACACCCTGAAGAGGCTGAGGAAGGGCACATCCCCTTCCTCGGGATCTTCCATCTGACCCTCTAACCCGGAGGGCGCGTGGACGGTGCTGGAGGCAGAGACTCTGAGGCCTGGTCCCCACCGTCACGAGAGTAGGTCATGAGGGTCTCTGTGGCCCAGAGTTGAGGTCACCTCCATGAGCAAACAGCAAATAAAAGCCATGGTGGAGGCCTGCAGTTCCATGTCTCCTCGCTGCCCCTCAGCCGTCCTTCCCTGTGCTGCCCCGCCCCGCCCTTCACCCCTGGACACAAGTCCTGGCAGACTCCAGTGGGATGTGTGTGGTGCTGGCCCCCCCGCTGCCCTCCGGCGGTGGGTGCACTGCCTCAAGCTTCATACACACAGATGAAGAGAAGCAAGGACACCCCCCGACATTCCCAGGGGCGGGGCAGGCCCGGCTCTTGGAGCACCAGCGCTTCAAAGCTCTCATTTCCTTGGGTTTTTTTTTTGGGGGGGGAGGGGGGCTGTAACTACTTTTTGGGAGAATTTCACACCTAGAGTGAAGGATCGACCTCAGCTAACTGCGCTGTTTCTCAGCCTCTGGCTTCGGTGGGCTTCCTCACTTTGGGAGGAGACACAGGGCCTTGGTGTCAGCTTTCATCTGGGCTCAGGGCTGATGCCTTCCCACCGTTAGGAGCACAAAGCATCCTGTCCACCTGGCACCCCCAGGTTCATGGTCGCTCTGGTCCCAGTCTGCCTCCCTACCTCTGCCATCTCCAGGAGCCCCCCCCTTGAGCATCTCTCACCTAGCCTGGGACCACCCGTCTCTCTGTGGAGCCTGTTCCTTCTGGGGGAGGGCACCTTGAAGGGCTTTGTAGCGAAGGCAGGAACCCACTGCACAGGCTTCAGAGCCTCTGGAAGCTGCCGTGTCTGCACCTTGTTTGTGCTGCTCAGGGCAGGTCCCCCCGTGGGCCCACCCACAGCACAACTGAGGCCCGCTCGAGGGCGTGGCCCTGTGCTTCTGTCCACAGGGCTCCAGCCTCTACCGGAGAGCACTCAGGAGCTGGCCACCGGCGGGAGCCGGGCCCCGGGAGCAGCTCCCCCACGGGCAGCCGGGGGCGCTGCTGCTGAGCGAGGCAGGGCCCGCTTCCGGCGCCCCTCAGTGCAGCTGGGACGCTCTTCTCACAAACTGGAGGAAGGCCTGGGTGGGGTGCAGGGGTCCTGCCAGCACCTGGGAGCTCAGGCCAGACCCCTGTGGAGGAGCCTGCCGGGCACACTCCTGGCCCAGACTCCGGACCTCTGACCCGCTTCAAGCCACTGCAGGCGCTCGTGAAAACCTCACTCCCTCTACACCAGCACCTCGTGGGGACAAGTGTGGACAAAGACGCCTGCTGCCAAAAAGGAGTTTTAATAAAGTGCCTAAGGTTCTCCGCCAGAAATGAGCTGACTTGACCTTTTCTCAGTTAACGCCCCGTGGGGGACGGGGCTCAGGAGATGATCCGCAGGCCAGGCTTGCTCTCCTCCACAGCCCGCAGGCGCTCGTCCACTGCCTCGGTCCAGTAGATGTCGTACAGGCTGCGGGGGGAAGCGGGGCGGGGAGGGGGTGAGAGGAGCCGAGCCCCCCACCCCGGCTTCTCACCTCACCTGCCTGCCCCTGCCCACCTACGCCCCGCCACCCCCACCCCACGGCCACTCACACCAGCTGCTCCAGGCTGCAGGCGGGCTGCTCCAGGCTGCCCAGCAGCTGCAGGACGCCGGGGTCGCCCAGGCCGTTGTTGCTCAGGTCCAGCTCCCGCAGGCTGGGGCTGGCCAGCAGGAGTGAGGCCAGGCCGCCACAGCTGCTGTTCGTCAGCTCACAGTCGCCCACCCTGGGCAGAGGGCGGAGCTGCGGTCAGGTGGAGGGCGTGCCCCCAGGTGGCCACCAGATAGTGGGGTGCCAGGGGGTCTAGGTCCTGGCCATCCCCACCGTCAGCCCCGGTGGACATACCCCCCAGCAGCTCACCAGAGCACCCGCAGCACAGTGCCCGGCTGGCCCAGGGCCTGGCACAGCACGTGGACGCCCGCGTCGCCCAGCGGGTTGCTGCTCAGCTGCAGCTCCAAGAGATGCTTGTTCTGGGTCAGCATAGAGCTGAAGTGCTGGCAGCAGGCGGCCGTAAACCCGCAGGACTTCACCCTGAGGGCGGCAGGGGCTGCAGTCACCTCTGCCCAAACTTCTGCGGGGCCCTGGGAGGCCCCCAGGGGCCCAAGCCCCGAGTGCGCCTGTCCTCAGGCGGCCACGGTGCCCTCCTGGCCGGTCCTCCAGGGCCCCAGTGCTGTCGCCCCCCCGTATCCCCCAAGTTCATCCCCGAGCGCCCGGGGCCTCCAGCCCCCACACGCCCTGCGGCCCCCTCACCACAGGGACTCCAGCTGGCAGCCGGGCTGCAGCAGGCTCTCGCACAGCAGCTGGGCGCCCTCGTCCCCCAGGCTGTTGCCCGCCAGACTCAGCTCCTTCAGGGCCTCCTTGGCCTGGAGGACGCGGCAGAGGTCTCTGCAGCCGCTGACGGTGAGGTCACACTCCCAGAGCCTGCGGGGTGGGGTCCCCGTCAACACAGAGACCCTGACACGCGCGGGTGCCCGTCTGCCCGCCCCACCCGGGGGCGGACTCACCACAGGGTCCTGAGCTGGGAGCTGGGGCTCAGCAGCCCGGGGCACAGCTCCGCAAGGCCCGCGTCGCCCAGCCGGTTGCTGCCCAGGTCCAGGTCCTTCAGCGAGGCCTGGGAGGCCACGATCCCACACAGGTCTTTGCAGTTGGCCGCCGTGAGGCCGCAGTTCTCCAATCTGGGGGCACGAGAGGCGCCGGGAGCTGGGGAGCCCCCAACCCCATGCCCGCCCGTGCCCCCTGCCCCGCCCCACTCCCGACAGCAGCTTACTTGAGAGTCTCCAGCTGGCAAGCAGACTCCGCCAGGCCCCGGCACAGCGCCTGGACCCCGGCCTCGCCGATGTCATTGTTGCTCACCACGAGCTCCTTCAGGTCCCGCGTGGCCCTGAGCACCGCGGCCAGGGGCTCGCAGCTGGCGGCTGTCAGGCTGCAGTACTCCAGCCTGGGGGCAAGCGGTGGTCAGCCCTGAGCCTGGCCTGGAGGGCACCTGTCTGGTCTCGTTTCCCCCCGCCCCAGTGAAGAGGACAGCAGAGGCTGTCGGGCTCCCAGGTGGGACAGCACAGGGGCCAGGGGCTGTCTCCCTGGTAGAGACCTGGCCCAGCTGGGCCTTTCGGGCTCAGCCTCCTCCAGCCAACACTGACCCCATCTAGGCTCCCCAGGGCCACAGGGCCGCCTCAAAGCTCCCCGCAGGCGATGAGCTGGGAGGGGACCTGCCCAGGGCAGACACTCCGCACAACGCAGGGGATGGGTGAGAACAGGGCTGGGGGTGCCCGGGGTGGTTGAGGCCACGCAGGGCCCCGGGCAGGCACACTCACTGCAGCTTCTCCAGGCGGCACTGGGGGTCCAGGAGCCCCTCACAAAGCAGCCGCAGGCCGGCATCCCCCAGCGGGTTGTCGCTGAGGTGCAGCTCCCGCAGGGTGGGCAGGGAGCGCAGCACGCCCGGCAGGACTCCGCAGCCAGCCTCCGTCAGGCAGCAGTTTTGGAGGCTGGAGACACGGGCCGTCAGGGGGCCTGAGAGCCACCAACCCCCCCGCCGAAGACAAGCCACCTAGGCTGTGGGAGACTCGGGGCCCAGGGCCAGCCCACCCAAGCGCCGCACCTGAGCTTCTGGATCTTGCAGGTGGGGCTCTGCAGGCCCTGGAGCACCAGCAGCACGCCGCCGTCGCCGAGCTCGTTGGTGCGCAGGCTGAGCTCCGTCAGGGACGCGTTGGCCTGCAGCGCGGACCCGATGTCCTTGCAGCGCACCTCCGTGAGGCCGCAGTCGTCCAGCCTGCGGGCAGACACACCGTCACTGCACACGGCGGCCGGGGAGCATCCCGCGACAGGGCACCAGGCAGGAAGGCCACGGGCGGGAGGCAGGCTGCAAGGGTCAGACGCTCACTCTCTCTCAAGCGGCAGAGGAGACAAACTACAAGTGTTAGGTTTTTTTCCTTCTCCACAAATTTACAAAAGGCTTCTTTTAAAACTCTGCGTTGCCATGACAACACCTGGTTCCAGCAGAACTTTTCTCAACCTTGAGCTAACCAAGCATTTTTCTCACGCAAATGCTTTTCTCAAGCTATGTTAATGAACTGTGTATTCACCCTAGACTCGGTCTCCAAGTTGGTTCTGCCTAAGAGCCCACTTGACTAACCAGTATGTTTTACTCATGCAAATGTTCTCTTACACTATGTTAATGACACGATGTCTTTACTTGGAAACCTGCCTTTCCTCAAGACTTCTGTCAATTGTTTCATGGCTCAGGATGACTCACCAGCTGCCAATGTTATCTCAAAATGCATGTTGTGGGTGAGGGGCCTGGTGCCAGTCTCTGAGTTTTGGGACATCTCCTTTCTCTAATTCAGCTCAGTTCAGTCACTCAGTCATGTCCGACTCTTTGCAACCCCATGAACTGCAGCACACGAGGCCTCCCTGTCCATCACCAACTCCCGGAGTTTACCCAAACTCATGTCCACTGAGTTGCTGATGCCATCCAACCATCTCATCCTCTGTCATCCCCTTCTCTTCCCGCCCTCAATCTTTCCCAGCATCAGGGTCTTTTCCAATGAGTCAGTTCTTCACATCAGGTGGCCAAAGTCTTGGAGTTTCAGCTTCAACATCAGTCCTTCCAATGAATATTCAGGAAGGATTTCCTTTAGGGTGAACTGGTTGGATTTCCTTGCTATCCAAGGGACTCTCAAGAGTCTTCTCCAACACCACAGTTCAAAAGCATCAATTCTTCGGTGCTCAGCTTTCTTTATAGTCCAACTATCACATCCATACATGACTACTGGAAAAACCACAGCCTTGACGAGATGGACCTTTGTTGGTAAAGTAATGTCTTTGGTTTTTAATATGTTCTCTAGGTTGGTCATAACTTTCCTTCCAAGGAGTAAGCATCTTTTAATTTCATGGCTGCAGTCACCATCTGCAGTGATTTTGGAGCCCAGAAAAATAAAACCTGCCACTCTTCTCACTGTTTCCCCATCTATTTTTCATGAAGTGATGGGACGGGATGCCATGATCTTAGTTTTCTGAATGTTGAGGTTTAAGCCAACTTTTTCACTCTTTCATCAAGAGGCTCTTCTTCACTTTCTGGCCTAAGGGTGGCGTCATCTGCGTATCTGAAGTTATTGATATTTCTCCTGGCAATCTCGATTCCAGCTTGTGCTTCCTCCAGCCCAGTATTTCTCATGATGTACTCTGCATATAAGTTAAATAAGCAGGGTGACAGGATACAGCCTTGACGTACTCCTTTTCATATTTGGAACCAGTCTGTTGTTCCATGTCCAGTTCTAACTGTTGCTTCCTGACCCGCATATAGGTTTCTCAAGAGGCAGGTAAGGTGGTCTGGTATTCCCATCTCTTGAAGAATTTTCCACAGTTTATTGTGATCCCCACAGTTAAAGGCTTTGGCATAGTCAATAAAGCAGAAGTAGACGTTTTTTCTGGAACTCTCTTGCTTTTTCGATGATCCAGCAGGTGTTGGCAATTTGATCTCTGGTTCCTCTGCCTTTTCTAAAACCACCTTGAACATCTGGAAGTTCACGGTTCACGTATTGCTGAAGCCTGGCTTGGAGAATTTTGAGCATTACTTTACTAGCGTGTGAGATGAGTGCAATTGTGCAGTAGTTTGACCATTCTTTGGCATTGCTTTTCTTTGGGATTGGAATGAAAACTGACCTTTTCCAGTCCTGTGGCCACTGCTGAGTTTTCCAGATTTGCTGGCGTATCGAGTGTATAGCACTTTCACAGCATCATCTTTCAGGATTTGAAATAGCTCAACTGGAATTCCATCACCTCCACTAGCTTTGTTCGTAGTGATGCTTCCTAAGGCCCACTTGACTTCACATTCCAGGATGTCTGGCTCTAGGTGAGTGATCACACCATCATGGTTATTTGGGTCATGAAGATCTTTTTTGTATAGTTCTTCTGTGTATTCTTGCCACCTCTTCTTAATATCTTCTGTTTCTGTTAGGTCCATACCATTTCTGTCCTTTATTGAGCCCATCTTTGTATGAAATGTTCCCTTGGTATCTCTAATTTTCTTGAAGAGACCTCTAGTCTTTCCCATTCTATTGTTTTTCTCTATTTCTTTGCACAGATCACTGAGGAAGGCTTTCTTATCTCTCCTTACTATTCTTTGGAATTCTGCATTCAAATGGGTATATCTTTCCTTTTCTCCTTTGCTTTTTGCTTCTCTTTTTTTCACAGCTATTTGTAAGGCCTCCTCAGACAGCCATTTTCCTTTTTTGCATTTCTTTTCCATGGGGATGGTCTTGATCCCTGTCTCCCGTACAATGTCACAAACCTCCATCCATAGTTCATCAGGCACTGTATCTATCAGATCTAAATCTATTTCTCGCTTCCACTGTATAATCATAAGGGATTTGATTTAGGTCATACCCGAATGGTCTAATGGTTTTCCCTACTTTCTTCAATTTAAGTCTGAATTTGGCAATAAGGAGTTCATGATCTGAGCCACAGTCAGCTCCTGGTCTTGTTTTTGCTGACTGTATAGAGCTTCTCCATCTTTGGCTGCAAAGAATATAATCAATCTGATTTTGGTGTTGACCATCTGGTGATGTCCATGTACAGAGTCTTCTCTTGTGTTGTTGGAAGAGGGTGTTTGTTATGACCAGTGCATTTTCTTGGCAAAACTCTATTAGTCTTTGCCCTGCCTCATTCCGTATTCCAAGGCCAAATTTGCCTGTTACTCCAGGTGTTTCTTGACTTCCTACTTTTGCATCCCAGTCCCCTATAATGAAAAGGACATCTTTTTTGGGTTTTAGTTCTAAAAGGTCTTATAGGTCTTCATAGACACGTTCAACTTGGGCTTCTTCAGCGTTACTGGTCGGGGCATAGACTTGGATTACCGTGATATCGAATGGTTTGCCTTGGAAATGAACAGGGATCATTCTGTCATTTTTGAGACTGCATCCAAGTATTGCACTTTGGACTCTTCTGTTGACTGTGATGGCTACCCCATTTCTTATAGGTGATTCTTGCCCACAGTAGTAGATATGATGGTCATCTGAGTTAAATTTACCCCTTCCAGTCCTCCTTAGTTCACTGGAGGCACAGGTGAGCAGTGGGCTGCAGACCTGGGTGTGGCATGAGCCCTCTTGGAGGAGGTCGCCATTGACCCCACCACTGAGCTGCCAGAACTGACACAGGGCTGGGAAATAGACTCCTGGAGGGCATGACCGCTCAGTTGTGTCTGACTCTTTGCAACCCCATGGACTTTACAGTCCGTGGAATTCTCCAGGCCAGGATACTGGAGTGGGTAGCCCTTCCCTTCTCCAGGGGATCTTCCCAAGCCAGGGATCGAACCCAGGTCTCCGCATTACAGGTGGATTCTTTACCAACTGAGCCACAGGAGAAGCCCTTTCTCTAATTAGCAGACTGCTAGTAGCTATATAACATCCAGCTACAGATGGATGCTAGTGCAGGGGGACACTCTTTGTGCCCCCTTCTGATGTCTGTGTCAGAAGCTGTCTCTATCTCCTTTATGCTTTAATAAAACTTTATCACACAAAAGCTCTGAGCGATCAAGCCTCGTCACTGGCCCTGGATTGAATTCCTCTCCTGCAGAGGCCAAGAATCCCAGTGTCTTTCACGGCTCAGCAACAACCTTTCACTTGGGCCAAGAACTGAACAACGCAGGTCACAGCACATCTTACAATGAAAGAGAAAGAAGTGACCAGATCAGCTCGTGAACCTGTTAAGATAACGACATGTGTAGGGACGTGTGCCCCCACACCTTCCACGGGGCACAGGCAGCAGGTACGGCGCCTGTCCACTTCCAGGAAGAGAAACCAGACCCAGACGGAGCAGCTCAAGAGCACAGGCCCGCTGCAGGTCCCAGGGAGGCCAGCGCGGGACGCGCCAGAGCGCGACCCAGCACCACCGCCAGGCAACCAAGTAAACAATCGAGTGGACCCAGGTGGGAGGGGCGCCAGCTGTCGCCCGGAAAAGACAATCGAGAAACGTGGAAGGAAGGCAGAAACTACACTCCCAGCTGACAAAGTCCTAGTAATGCTGTCTGGCAAGACCCACCAACAGATGCAAAGATGGGTGGGCAAAGCTCTGAGCAGAAGCAAAATGTTAGCAGAGCCTGAAGGTGTCTCACCCTGAGAACCGGCAACACCCCCTCATCAGCAGCCACGGTGACCACCGGGGGTGACCATGTGGCACCCCTGGGACAATATCTCCACGGTACAGCATGCCAGGCAGGACACAATGTCATTCTGTTGTCTTCCCAAAGACGTGTGACTCAACCACGGGAAGGTGTCAGAGGGACTTTCACCAGAGCCCCAGCGAGCAGACCCCACCGTCAGGCAGCCAAGGACAAGAGGGACAGAGAGGCCATCACAGACGGGAGGGGCCGTGGGGGCCTGCACGACGCTCTCGGAAAAGCTGGTGACGTTGAGTCCAGGCCATGTCGGGCGCCTCACCTTGACCAGCGCCCCAGGTGACGGGGCACAGGGGACCCTGCCTCGTTTTGTGACTCTTCCGTAAACCTAAAACTACTTCAAATAAACCCAAAAGGAAAACGTGAAGCAGACAGGCTCTTGTCTCTTGCTTGTGAGCCCTGAGGAGCTTCTGGGTTAGAGGGCTAGTCTGGGCTCAGATTCGACCACAGCCTGGCCAGGGCAGGGGGCAGACTGCCCCCATGAGCGGGCTGCAGCAACTTCGTGCCCAGGGGAAGGGGACGCTCTGACCTGCAGGCCCAGCCAGAATGAGTTTACCTTCAAATGGCTGGAAAAGTACAGAAAGAGTAATACTTCACGCCGCAGAAAACCATGCAAGGTTTATATCAAGCGTCTACAAGTGTAAGGGCTTCCCTGGTGGCTCAGACAGTAAAGAGTCTGCCTGCAATAAGGGAGACCCAAGTTCGATCCCTGGGTCAGGAAGATCCCCTGGAGAAGGGAATGGCAACCCACTCCAGTTTTCTTGCCTGAAAAGCCCATGGACAGAGGATTGGGGTGAGCTACAGTCCATGGGGTCGTGAAGAGTTGGACACGACTGAGCGACTGTCACCTCGACTTTCTCTAAGTGACGTGACCTGGGAGCACAGCTCACCCCGGGAGGGTGGCCCCCCATGACCTGGGAGCACAGCTCACCCCCGGGAGGGTGGCCCCCCATGACCTGGGAGCACAGCTCACCCCCGGGAGGGTGGCCCCCCATGACCTGGGAGCACAGCTCACCCCCGGAGGGTGGCCCCCCAGGTCGGTGGGCACAGCGGTCCTACCTGACCACCTCGTACTGCTGGATCAGAGGCAGCAGCTCCGTCCAGCGGGCGTCGCTGAGCTGCTCACACTGGATGTCCAGCTTCATGGTGTGAAGTGAAGGGTTTCCTGGCAGAGGCAGGGGAAGAAGGAAAACATTTCAGCCAAGCTCTCAAGGTCTGACGGGCCAGAGCCACTGGCGGGGAGCACCCCACAGGGCCCCAGACACCCCAGGAGAGGTTCCTGCCTGCCGTGTTTCCCTGCTTCAGCACCTCTATCCACCTCACCGCCAGGATCAGGAGTGGGAGGGGGCTCCCCGCTGAAGACACCACAGGCCGCAGAGCTCAGGGGTGCCGCGGCGGGAGCAGAGGCAGCTCTCATCCCCCAGCCCCCATTCGTAGCCTCCTGGGCACCGCCTACCCAGGAGGAAGTGGAAACCCGTGCCAGCCACCCAAAGTTCTGCCTCTCCCCTGCCTGAGCGAGGGCGGGTGGAGAGGAGGGGGCCCGTGGGCCAGAAAGCCTGGAGACTCAGCTGGGGGCACAGGGGCTGGAGCCGACCCCCAGGATGCACCTGGGCCCTCCCTGCCCCGAAGCAGCAGCGTGGGGGGCAGGTGCCTGTGGTCACCAGCAGCTCCTCAGGGGCACCAGCTTCAAGGGCCCTGGACAGGACGCAGCAGGTGGGGTGGGGACTCCAGGCCCAGTGGCCTGCACTCGACGGTGCACTCTTGAGTGGCACCCTGGGGTGCCTGCTTACAGATCCCCTCTGGGAGCTTGTAATCGGTGCAGGGCATGTCCTCCGCCCCACTCTGACTCAGCCCGGGGACCTGCCCCCCGAGAAGCCAGCTCACCAAGGAGGCTGAGAGGAGGGAGGCCTCTGGCCAGCAGGTCTGGGATAGGAGGGCACAGGCCCTGAGACCTCAGCAGGGCCACGCAGAGCTGCTGCTGCCTGTGGCCCAGAAGGCGGGGCCCGCAGGAGAGGAGCCCTCGGGGAGCCAGGAGCTGGGGGGCTGCCCAGGTTCAGGGCAGGGAGTGGGTTTCATACAAAGAGCAAGCATTCAGTGAAGACTCGCGCCTGGAAGCCATGCCTTCCCAGGTCTCCGGAGACAGGGTGACCCAGGCCCATGTGAGATTCCTGCTTGCGGGGACCCCAGGTTCCTGAGAACAGTGTCTCACTCGTGTGTGTCTGTGCCTGGCACGGCCCCGGCCTGGCTGAACGGGGGACGCCCCTCCATCTGCAGGCTGATGGAGCCCACAGTGGGCAGAAAGCCAGCCAGGCAAAGGCTCTCATTCCTTTCTTGCTGGGAAAGCTCTAGCGCCGACAATCGGGCAAGAGTCACAGATTTACGCCTGCACGTCCTAGTAGGGAGCCTGCTGAGAAACTGAGGCCAGGGCTCGGGTAACCGGCCACTGCGCAGAGCAAAACCAGACCCACCCCGCCGCCAGGCCAGGGTGTGGCCAGCCAAACCCTGACTCAGAGTCCTGTCATCCCAGGAAGGGGGCCAGCAGGCGGTCCCAGGCCCCACGGACCCACACTGCTCCCCACCTGCGCCCTCGCCCTGAAGCTCCCTGACTCCCAGCCTGACAGGAGGGCACTCGGCTCTCCCTGGTAGGAGGCAGATACCAGCAGCTGAGACGCCCCAGCCCTGACCCGACTTCTGAGTATCCCTCCGTTGACGCCGGGGCTTCATAGCTTCCAATGGACACCCATCCCTTTGAAAATCCACGAGAAAGTATAAACACAGCCTCCTCACAAGCCCCGGGTGAGCCTGCCTGATCTGGGCAGGAACAACCACGCGTCCCACCCACGGCCTCCCTGGGAATCAGGACTCCCACCAGCTGGGCTGCTCCGTAGCCCTGAGTCACGGCCCAGGATCTCAATAACGGCCCCGAATTAACGCTTAAAAGCGCGGCGACTTAAAAGCTGCTGCGCAAGACCGCGCCGGACACACGCCTGCGTCCCTTCCGCCTCGGGTACGGCCCAGCCTCCCCCCCGGCGCAGCGCGGTTACCTCTGCGGGGCGCGGGGGGCGGCAGGGAGCGGCGGCCACCCAGGGCCGCCGCCGCCCTCCACGCCCGCCGGAGGCCCCGCATGTGTCCGGGGGTCTGGGGTGAGCGCAGGGGCGGGCCGGGGCCACCCTAGGGAGAGGACTCCCGGTCCCCCGGCCCCCGCCTTTTCTCGGGCCCGGGAGTCAGCAGCCCCGCGGTCAGTGGCCGGAGGACCCCGAAATGCCGCGGCGCCCCGCTCGCCCCGGACCGCGATCTCACCTCCAGCCGCCGCAGACCTGAGGGCCGAGCCGCGTCTTCCGCCAGGCGGGAGTTAGGGTCACGGCCAGGGCGGGGCCCTGGGGGCGGGGCCTGGCGGCGCCGGGGCAGACGCGCCCCGAGGCGGGCGCCGAGCCGCCCTCGCCCACCGGAAGCCCCCCGCGACCTCGGCCCTCCCCGCCTGGCCCGGGCTCTCTCTGAGACGCGCGCCGAGCCTGTGCCCCCGAGCTAGGCTGCGCCGCTTTCCGCTGAGCTGCCGGGTAGAAGCTGCCGTCCCTGTCTGACTTTCCACTTCGTCGCCCAGCACCGGGGCAGGCCGCCGCGTGGGGAGGAGGCGGGCGCAGGCGCGGGGAGCCGCGACCACCCCACGGAAACGGGCGACGGAGCTTCGTCTGCCTCCTCCCCGCGGCAGGCAGACGCGGCGTTTCCCAGAGCACGGAAATCAGATACCTGAATCACTTCTTTTTGCTGCCAGAAAGGAAAAGATGTTATTTGTCCTGGCTGGTGAAACGCGCGCGTGTGTGTGTGTGTGTGTGTGTGTGTGTGTGTGTGTGAGCAGACACGGTAGGGGTGTGTGTGTGTGTGTAAGCAGGCATGGTAGGGCACGCACGCACACACAGACATAGTAGGGTGTCCCGGGAAAGAGAAACAGGCATGGCTTTCCTGACAGACGAGAAGCCATTTTGACCAAAGCCATTCCGTGATCTAAGCCTGGGCGGGATACTGGCTCTTGAACAGGTCTTAGGAATTGGTCCCAAGGGAAAAAGGAACGCAGAAGCAAACACTGCCATCAGGCGAGAGAAGTCGCCACAGCCAAGGTGGTCCACCGGCTGTAGCCTCTCGGTTCCGTTTCACTGGTGACGATGAGCCTGAAGTCTCAGCCGCCAGACCTACTGGACCGAAGGGGTGGAGATGACCTCCTCTGACCCTCCTGACTTCAGTCACACAAGCCTCGGGCTCTGGCGGGAGACAGTGCTTTGGGAAAGGTCACTGTGTTCTTACTTGCTCTGAATAATAATCCTTTCTTCTCCCAATCTTTGGCTTGTTTATATCTTTTGGCTCGAGATCCACCATGAAGCAAACCCAGTTTTTCAGGTAACAAATGTGGAGTTTGGCTTATGTAAACACTATACACCCCTCCATTTCTGTGTATCAATTGAGGAATATTCACACATGAGCCAAGGAGACATGTTCAAAATGTCTACAGCATTTTGCAACTGTCCAAACCTGGAAACAATCTAAATGTCTATCAGAAAAACGTTAAAAGCATCATAACACATCTGTTTCACTCCCCTCTAGGCCTAACCATAACGAGTGTCATGACTTGACCCACCCTCGTGATTGCACAGCAGCCTTCAGCAAAGATCGTTGGAAAGCTTCAGGGGGGTGTGTTTATTACTCACATGTGTTGGAATGCATATGGCGTGCCTGGGGCGACACAGTAAGGTGGGCACACACGGGGGCGGGGGGAGCAGGCGGACGGGGCCCTGCTTTTATCCGGGTCGAGTATGGCAGCCGAGGGAATGGAAAACCTAAGCACTCACCATCCTCCAGGAGAAAACGGCCTGACACCTGTGCTGCGCTCCTCCTGCTCCTGTACACACAATACCATTTTACAAGTAAAAACGAGAGATAAGGAACAGTGGGCAGAATAACAGCCCCCAGAGATGGTCATGCCCTAATCCCCAAAGCTGCAAGTTATCTTAGACGACAAGGGGGTCTCTGCAGATGCGACCAAGTTAAGAACCCTGAGGTGGGGAGACTGTCCTGGACTACTTGGACAGGCCAGGTAGTCATAAAGATCCATGGAGGAGAAGCAGAGAAGCCAAAATCAGAGAGGAGCCAGGTAGTCATAAAGATCCATGGAGGAGAAGCAGAGAAGCCAAAATCAGAGAGGAGCCGGGTAGTCATAAAGATCCATAAAGAGAAGCAGAGAAGCCAAAGTCAGAGAGCAAGAGTGACAGCGGAAGCGGAGCTGCAGCCGCGCTGCCTCCAGGGTGCATCGAGGCTCGCTCTCTCTCTCTCTCTCTCGGCGCTGGAAAAGGCCAAGCCCGAAGTTCTCTCCTGGACCTTCTGGAGAGAGTCCGCCTGTGGATACCTTGATTGTAACCCCTAAGGCCCATTTCAGACTTCTGACCAAGGCAAGAAGGCAGATGCCCCCTTCCGCCCCCAGGGTAAAGCAATTGGAGATTCATTCCCTTTCTGCTATCTGCTACGTCGCTTCAGTCGTGTCCGACTCTCTGCGACCCCACAGACGGCAGCCCACCAGGCTTCCCCGTCCCTGGGTTAGGGTTAGGGTTAACACTGGAGTGGGTTGCCATTGCCTTCTCCAATGCATGAAAGTGAAAAGTGAAAGTGAAGTCGCTCAGTCGTGTCCGACTCTAGCGACCCCGTGGACTGCAGCCTACCAGGCTCCTCCGTCCATGGGATTTTCTAGGCAAGAGTACTGGAGTGGGGTGCCATTGCCTTCTGGGAGGAGGCTGGGCCCTGCCTAAACCACATATTTCTCATTCTTGAAGCCGAGAGACCTCCCCTAACACAAACAGAAAGGCTCCTTGGAGGTCAAAGGGGAATGATGCTAAGCTACTCAAGGGCTCTGTGGTAGACTCTATCTTGGCTAAAAGTTTCATGGGCACACGTGGGAGGGTTTGTGACATACCAAACATGAGTATGGCAAGGCTGCATATTGTCACCCTGTTAATTTAACTTATATGCAGAGTACACCATGTGAAATGCCAGGCTGGAGGAAGCACAAGCTGAAATCAAGATTGCTGGGAGAAATATCAACAACCTCAGATATGGAGATGATACAGCTCTAATGGCAGAAAGTGAAGAGAAACCAACGAGCCTCTTGCTGCTAGTCAAAGAGGAGAGTAAAAAAGCTGGCTTAAAACTCAACTTTCAAAAAACTAAGATCATGGCATCCAGTCCCATCACTTCATGGCAAACAGAGGGGAAAAGTGGAAACAGTGACATATTTTCTTTCCTTGGGCTCCCAAATTACTGCGGACAAAGACTGCAGCCACGAAATTAAAGGACACTTGCTCCTTGGAAGGAAAGCTATGACAAACCTAGACGGTGTAGTAAAAGCAGAGACGTCACTTTGCGGACAAAGGTCTGTACAGTCAAAGCTGTGGTTTTTCCAGTAGTCACGTACAGATGTGAGAGTTGGACCATAAAGAAGGCCGAGAACTGAAGAACTGATGCTTTTGAACTGTGGTGTTGAAGAAGACGCTTGAGAGTCCCCTGGACTGCAAGGAGATCAAACCAATCTATAGTAAAGGATATCAACCCTGAATAGTCATTGGGAGGGCTGTGCTGAAGCTGAAGCTCCAATACTTGATGATGCAAAGAGCAAACTCATTGCAAAGACCCTGATGCTGAGGAAGATTAAGGGCGGGAGGAGAAGGGGATGACAGAGGATGAGATGGTTGGATAGCATCACTGACTCAAGTGACATGAGTTTGAGCAAACTCTGGGAGATAGTGAAGGACAGCAAAGACTGGTGTGTTGCGGCCCACGGGGTCACAAAGGGACAGGCACGACTTAGGAACTGAACAACAAAGAATAGGTATGTGTACACGAACAGACGCAAGTATGTGAACAGACACGTAAGCAACCTGACGTCACGGCCCGTGTGTGTCACTGT
This sequence comes from Bos javanicus, assembly GCF_032452875.1. Lineage (NCBI taxonomy): Eukaryota > Metazoa > Chordata > Mammalia > Artiodactyla > Bovidae > Bos > Bos javanicus. Next base: position 51,170,321 of record NC_083896.1, on the reverse strand, counting down.
GAAGCAGGAAAGGAACAGGCTGAGCTGACTCCATCTTGAAAAAGAAGGAAACGCCATCTTGCACTTTCAGTGAACTTTGGACTATGTGCCTGGTAGCCATGGGGATAACATGCCTACGGCGGAACTGTACTCCCAGACTGATAAACACAAGATTCCATACCAAGATTTCCCGTCGCCAAAAAGAATGCAATACTCCCCTACGTAGTCAATCAGCTCTGTAATCTTTATGGCCCCCATCAGTGTAGGCTGCAATGTATAACCAGCTGCCCCTTCTGATTATGACTCATGGCTGTAACCTGATTGTATCTCCCTTTAACACTTTCCAGGCTAGGGTTAAGGAATTTGGAGCTGTGGGCTTGAGCAGTACACTTAAGATACATAAGGTTTTCACAAAAGTTGGTCGGAGTCCCTGGCTAAAGAGGAGACTCCCGCCTCCGACCGCTGGTGTACTAAACTGCACTCCACTCTCCACGCTGTCCTTCTGAGAGTTTGTTTCCGGAGCGTTTAACTGTAACAACAGTTCAGACGTATTCAATGTCCGCAAGCAATCTCCACAGGCTGACACTGACTGTTTTCAGCTAGCCCTCGTCACAACCCGAGTCCTCAGCCACCGAGGCGCTGTCCCACTTAGGTCATTCTCTTCACCACGGGAGCTGCCCGCCCACCCCCCCGGGCCTCGGGCAACAGCTGCAGGAGGCCGGGTGGCTATCCCAAGGCCCATCCCAAGGCCGGGCGCCATCCGGGCGAGTGCGTTCTGCCAGGGCTGTCTGTCCTTCCCAGGGGTCGGTTCTGTGGGGAATAAGGTCGGGGTTACTCAACTTGAGAAGGAAAGTCTGACTGGCAAGCCCTCGGTCGTGTAACTTGCAGGACCCCAAAGAGCGGATCCCACGACCACGCGAGACAAGCAAGCCAAGAGGCAATGCGCAGACGCACACTCTGCGCCGCGCGTCGGGGCTCCCAGCGTGCCCCGGGAGGAGGGCCCGCAGGGAGCGCGCACGCGCGGAGGCGCACACGGGCGCGATGACGTCATCAGAGCGCGCCGGCGTTCGCTCCTCCCTCGGGGGGTCCGCCTCACTGGCCCCGCCCCGAGAGGCCCCGCCCCCTAGGCCCGCGGCCGCGGGGAGCGGGGGGGCCCTACCCAGCGAACCCCTCGCCCCTTCTCGCAAGCGCGCGTCTCCCCAGGCTGCGTAAGCTCAGTGGCGCCCGGCGCGCGTGCACACACAGGAAGACCAAAGCGGCGTCGGTAGGAACTGACTTCGGGCCGGTCAGTCGTCTCTTTGGCCCATCTGCTGATAGACTGCGGGAGTGACTGACTTAGACACGACGACGGACTGTCTCCAGCCTGCAGACCCAGAGGAACACGGCCTACTTCCGACCGAGGGGCTGCCTTGGGGCCCGCGTTGGGGCGGGGCGCAGAGTGGGGGCGGGGCCTCGCGTCCGCTGGACCAGGCGGGGGGCGGGGCCTTGGGCGGGCCTCAGGCTGTGTCGGGGGCGGTACCTGGGGGGCGGGGTGAGTGTAGCCACGCCCCCCAGTGGGCTGGGCCTGATCCTCAGACCAGCAGGGCGGTGGTGGGTGGGCTTCTCAGGTCCGACCGGGTGAGGATGAAGCCTCGCTGGGCCCGGGCCGTCAGCGGGTCAGTTCTCTGACTTAGAGCAAAGTCTGGATCTCAGGATTCTAAGAGCACTGACAACTGGAGCTGGAGAGTAAGACATAGAGACAGTGGTTTTGAAAGAAAGAGGCAATTTTGTAAATTAAAAAAAAATCTGTAATCTATGGGTGTAATCTATTCATCTAACATAGGCAATGAATGGTAATAATTCAGTGTCTCACCTAAATGTATTCCTTGACTCCTGCGTGCCTAAGTGTGTTGTACGTGCTGAGGATTCAACATTGAGCAGAGCAGACAGAAATTCCTGATGGAGGGGACGGCCAGGCTCAGAAGGGTGACCTGCAGACTGGAGCTGGTGAGGAGCGTGGCCAGTTGTCTGCAGACTGAATGAAAGAAGTGGTCCAGCTGAAGGAGATAAAATTGAGAGCTGAGTAAAACTCCTGAGGAGGGAAAGGAAGGTCTACAAGGACCTTCCCCCGCATTCCTCACCTTGTCGTGCTTGTCGATTTTGAGATACCCCACAACGCTGAGTACAGCAGGTTACCACCATACGTGCAGTGGACCCCTCCCAGAGTGTGCTGGCCACAGTGGGGGCCTGTGGAATTCACTGGGAATTATGTCATTGTCATTATTTTTTGACTTACCTGATTCACCTGGTTGAGTCCTTATCTTTCTTTCTTTCTTGACCATGTGGCTTATGGGATCTTAGTTCCCTGACCTGGGATTGAAACCAGGCCCTCTTCAGTCCTAGCATTTTGAACTTCTAAATGGGGTCACTTTTTTTTCCCTCCCTGGAGAGCACCTTCTGGTATTTCATTTGGTGTGGGCTTCCTGGTGATGGATTCTGCCAGTTTTTGTTTCTCTGAAGACTTCTTTTGTTCTTTATTTTTCAGGGACGCTCTCACTGGGTGTGGAAGTATAGGCTGGCGTTTATTTCTGCTGGCATTCTGAGCGGAGCGGGCAACGGCACCCCACTCCAGTACTCTTGCCTGGGAAAGCCCATGGATGGAGGAGCCTGGTAGGCTACAGTCCATGACGTCTCGAAGAGCCGGACACGACTGACGTGACTTAGCAGCAGCAGCAGCGTTCTGCTTCCATGCTTTCTGTCTTTCTCACTGTCACTCTTTTGAAGGTGGCGCGCCTTCCTGGGTGCTTCAAGCTCTCTTCTCTATCCTCAGTCGTCAGGCTCACTGCACTGGGCCTGGGTGTGTTTTCCCTGTGTTTACCCTTCTCGGTGCTCGCTGTGCGTCTAGCATCTGAAGCTGGACATCTCTCGTCAGTTGGGGAAAGTCTCAGCCCTTATTTCTCACGTATTTTGGACGCTTCACTCGCTTTCTGCTCTTCATCTAGACCTCAGTTAAAGATACTCTTGACCTTTCCCCGGACCCCAGGGTCTGCTTTGCTTTGTCTTAGCTTGTGTGCCCCTCACTCTCTGCCTCAGCCTGCGTGGGCTCCTCCGACCTGCCCTCTCTTTACCTGTAGGTGTGCGTCACAGCTGTCCGCTGAGCTGAGTTTAGTTGTTCCGTGTATGTCCTTAGAATTTCCACTGGTTTGTTTTTGTCTCCAGGTCTCCTCCAGCCCAGATTTGTTCATCTTGTCTTTCTCTCCTTGAGTGCATTTAGTGTGTTTCTTTTAAAGTCCTTGTCAAATAGCTCCGCTGTCTTCATCTCTGTTGGATTTGTTCATCTTGTCCTTCTCTCCTTGAGTGCATTTAGTGTGTTTCTTTAAAGTCCTTGTCAAATAGCTCCGCTGTCTTCATCTCTGTTGGGTCAGTTTTTCTCACCTGTCCCTGTGAGTGCATCTTATTTCCTGATATACCTCTTTACTTTTGATTGAGTGTTGCACACTTTTATAGTTAAGAACTTGGTGGTCCAGTGGTTAAGAATCCACTTTCCAATGCCGGGAATATGGGTCCCATCCCTGGTCCAGGAACTAAGATTCCACATGCCACAGAGCAACTAAGCCCTCGTGCTGCACCTGCTGAGCCCGTGTGCCCTAGAACCTGTGTGCCAAGAGAAGCCCCTGCGTGCAGCTGGAGGAAGCTCACGTGCTGCGTGAGGACCCAGTGCGGCCGAGACCACGGAAGTGCAGTTGGCCTGCAAGGCCATGTTAGCTTCCGGTGCGGCACAGCACTTCCGTTAAACACACGAGGGGAGGAGTTTAAGACAAATAAACGGAGAGTCATACATGTTCATTCACAGAAAGACTCGATGAAGTGAAGATCTCAGTTCTCCTTAAGTTGATTTACAAATTAATTAGAATTCCAGTGAAAATCCCAGCAAGACTTTTTGTAGATAGAGACATGCTGCTTCTAAAACTTACACAAGGAGATGCAAAGAACAAGAATAATTTAAACAGTTTTGAAAAAGAAGAATAAAGTGTGAGAATCACATTACCCAACTTAAAATTCAGGGTGGGTTTCCTTTAGAATTGACTGCTTTCATTGCCCTGCAGTCAGACTTCGCATGAGACGCAAACTCCATCAAAGCAAATATATGTGTCCTGATGTTAGTGGTGCTGTCTGGAGGAATGGTTGTTTGGAAAGCAGTCTGGCAAAGCTGAAATGATATGTGACCTTTGACCTAGAACTTTCTCTCCCGGGAATCAGGCCATCCCACAGAAAGGAGGACACAGGGAGACTGTTTTAGCTTTGCCTGTGGTGGCAGAAACATGGGGTCATGCGGAGACTGTGCTGGACTCCCACTAGCATGGCCCCAGCCATGTGTGAGGCTGACCCCAAGCTCCAGGCCCTGGGAGCACAGCAGAGAGGGCTCCAGGTGGGGAGAGGGGTGAAGAAGGAGGAGGGGCAGAGCCATGTGGAGTGAAGAGCCAGGTGTGGACCAGCGACAGCCCGTGTGTGCAGAGGCCGAGCACGGCAGCTCACGGGATGCCACGCAGATGCAGGAGGTGTGTCAGCAGAGGTGAGACGCTGCTTCACGGGCCTGCTTGGGGTCCTGCTGGGCACAGGTGGGAGAAGTCACGGTGTGGAGCTCCACAATGTGAACTCATAAAATGGAAGGGAAAAGGTGGGTTTTGTTGCTGTTGTTTGCTTTTTTTTTTTAAGCTGCACTGCATGTGGCTTGTGAGATCTTAGTTCCCCAAGCAGGGATCGAACCCGGGCCACTGGCAATGGGTGCCAAGTCCTAACCACTGGGTTGCCAGGAGATTCCTAAGGTTGTGGCCTCAGCAAGATCACACCTAAAACGTATCCACAAATGCACACCTGTGGGTGGACACTTGTAATGGAATTAATGGAGACCGTGAGATCTGGGCTGCTGCAGGTGCTGGCCAGGGGTGCCCAGGGTCTCACTGGAGCAGGGGACACTGTGGCCCCTGGCTGTTAGGATGATGCGGGCAGGAGGGGTGATGGGGAACCTGGAGACCAGCCTGGTCCTCCTGACTGGTCAGCCCTCAGATGTGGTGCCCTCCAGTGTCGGTCAGGAGGGTTCTGCTCCAACCACAAGGGTCTTCGTTCTGCTCAGGGGCCCTGAAGGACTTTAAGAGAAGGGTCTTTAGTATCAAACCTTTATTTCCACAGTTAGTGTGTCTGGACACATATTAGTAGGTGGTTCCTAAAGGAAATCAATCCTGAATACACACTGGAAGGGCTGATGTTGAAGCTGAAGCTGCAATACTTTCCCCACCTGATGTGAAGAACTGCCTCATTGGAAAAGACCCTGAGGCTGGGAAAGATGGAGGGCAGGAGGAGAAGGGGACGACAGAGGATGAGATGGTTGGATGGCATCACAACTCAATGGACATGAATCTGAGCAAATTCCAGGAGATAGTGGAGGACAGGGAAGCCTGGCATGCTGCAGTCCGTGGGGTTGCAAAGAGTCGGACACGACTGAGCAGCCGAACAACTAACGAAGGCAGAGGACTGAGGGGCACCTAGGGTCGTGGTTCCTGGGCACCCACAGGAGGGTGCCAGGCAGCTGAAGGTCCACGAGAGGCAGGACGGGACGCCCTGTGGATGGGCGCGGGGCTGGCCACCGGCACGAGGGGCAGCCTGGAGGCCGCCTGGTGACTGAGTCTCAGGAGCCGGTGGAGCCGGGAGAGGAGCCCTTTGTCCCCAGCGCCGTCCCCCAGCAGCAGGCAGACGCTCTGTCCAGGACGGGCTGCTGGGGACCGGCTCTGCTCCCAGACCTCGGGCCGGGGGCCGAGCGGAGGCAGCTCTTGTGCCGCAATACGGGACCTGCCAGCCCCCGTTTCCCCAAAGGCCTGTGTTCAAAGACACCGCTTTCCTCAAGGAGGCTATAGATAGAAAGCTTATCTGCAGCTCCTAGCTCAGCCTGACCCATTTCTGCCTCAGAACTGCTGGCGTCAGTGTCGGGTCTCTGCTGGGCCCTGTAGATGCGGAGCTTGGGAGGAGACACTTTTCCTTCTGTTCTGCAGTTTGAGGAAATGACCAGCACTGAGGGACAAGGAGTCCGTGTGCCCAGGATCCCCTCCGAAGCAGGACACTCGGGCAGCTCTTTGCCAGGACTCGGCTTACAGTGGTCTAGGGTGCAGTCTTGTATTCCTCAGGTTGCATTAGCTCTTGTCGCCATGATTCTGTCATCGGGGGACTTAGAAGCAGGTGGGAGAAAAGTTGTGAGGAGGAAAGATGCACGGCCGGAAGGCGTGTCACATGCAGGCAGGTGACTGTTGACACGGGAGGGCCCACGACCTGGGCCTGTGAGGACACGGCCCCATGCCAGGGGCGGCTGTGAGCATCTGGTCCTCGCAGCAGAGAAATCACACACACGGTGCAAGGTGGGGGACTGGCCTTGGCAGGCCACCCGGTTCTCCGGAGAGAATCCCTAATGGGTCATGGCCATCACCTCCTTGCTGCCAACAGGTCAGTGGAGGGGCGGGACCACCCCTGCACCTCGTCCCCACGTAGGGCTGTTGGGAAGGGGGCTGCCGTGACTTGTGTTTTCATTTCTCTGGGGTGCTCGTCCAGGTGTGCGATCGCAGGGTCTGGTCCTGTCGGTGAGGAGCCGCCAGGGCGCCGGGAGGGAGGGGCCGGTGCCTGAGGCGAGGCCCCACGCTCTCAGCTGCTGCAGCACGTCTCTTTTGGCCCTGAGCTGCCCTCACTCTCGGCAGGTGGCGTGGGGTGTCTTCTCTCTAGCTTCCTCGCCCGCTGTGCCAACCACAGTCAGCAGAGACCAACAGTGAGGACAGGCTGCCCAGCGGCGGTGAGGAGCTCAGCCGGGTCTGGGGAGCAGCTTATGCTTCAGCCTGCTGGCCACTCCATCTCTCCACTCAGTGAAGAGACTGCAGCCTCCATCCCCTGGCTCCTAGGGGGCTGTCCCTGCCCTGGGGTCCCTGAGCTTCCTGCTCGCTGGTAGACACGCTCATGGGCTCCAGGCCTTTGGAAGGACCAGCTCCCAGGCCTCCTGTGACCTCCTTCGTCCTCCTCTCTCACTCAGAGGCTCTGCCCCATTCTGCCACCAGCCTCCTGTCGCCCCAGCCGCCCACCATTTCCAGGGTCTCCAGTGACTCTTTTAAATCACAGGAAGGCTCGCATTTCTGCTGAAACACGTGGTTGCCACCTCCTGCGCCTGTTAGCGTCACCATGTTGAAGTACTTCTAATCTCTTTATGATGTCTTCTTAGAACCATGAACTATTAGAGCTGTTTCCAAATGTATGAGGTTGCTTTTTGTTTGTTTGTTAACGATCAACAAGAACTTAGTGAGGCCCCGTGTACGAGTCAGTGCTTTCTGGGCTCCGGACACACCAAGCAGAGCCCTCCCCGGGCACTGTGCATTTTTGCTACAGTGTATTTTTGAAATGTCCTGAAGTTTTTGTTGTTTTTTCCTCAGACATCAGATCACACAGGCACACACACATTTTCATAACCCTTTCTTACAATCACAGGCCCATGAAGCATGTGCCTCGCAACCAAACAGGTTTGTTTCACAGCTCGGCAGGACCAGCTCCTCCAGGAAGCCCTCAGGGTTTATTCAGACCATACACAGGGCTGGATGAGGGTGCCACCCACCCCTGCCCCTTATCAGGGAAGGATTCATGGGGGCAGTGCCCCCCTCTGCCCAGTCCATCTGCTTCCTAGGATGGGTGGGCCGGGAGCTGAGACACCTGGGAGAACCACCTCCTGAGCCTTCCCTGCCTGAAGCTGGGAGAGCAGCGGGTGTCTGCACAGAGCCCTTCACCCCCAGCCCTGGCAGGGCTCCACGGGCTTCCCCTAGGAGGAGCTGCTGCCCCTTGGTCCCTGGCTGGCCTGGCCAGCAAGCCACAGGCCTCTCCTGGCTTCCGAGGGCTCGAGCCGAGCCTGGAGCCCGGCAGGGGTTTTTGCTGCAGGTCCGAGTGGCCGGCCTCTGTGCCCATGTGCAGGATGATGCAGGGTGCAGCTGCATCCAGGTGCCCCCTGGGTCAAGGCTGCCCCTGGGCCCCTGAAGCACCAGCATTCACGCATCGGGCCGAATCACGGGCCCTGACTCCGCCCCACCTTGGACCTCCTGCCGCCAGGGACAGAAGCCCGTCCGCACTCCTCACACATGCCCGGCCCCTGGGGCCCCTGAGGGGTCAGGCCATGATGGGCTTCTGGCTCCCGACTTAGTGGCAGAAACTGTTCCTCATGAAACCTCGGGCAGCACTTCCTGAGTTCTGCCCTCCCCCTCGTGTGCGGTCAGTCCTGGGGCCCTTGCACATACGCTCAAGAGGCACGGGCAGCCCCTGGTTCCACGCATCCCCTCGGTCAAGCCCGTCAGCCGTGCATCGAGGCTTCTGTGAACTGGTTCATTTCCGTAGGACACGTTGGTTATGACACGCGGGACAGCAGGGCGCCTTGTCCTTCTGTTTCCGTGGGTTTGAGTTTGTTGAGGTTGTGAGAGGAACACAGTTGGGTCACCTCCCTTCCTGGGGCCCCATCTCCATGTGGCGTGTCCCCAGCGTCCCGGCCAGCATGCCCTCCCCGACCCCTACTGTGTGCGTGTTGATCAAAACTGCTCTTATTTTTTTGTTTAATTTGTCCCTCAATCTTTATTTTCTTAATTGAAAAGTTTTAATTTATTTGGTCTTCGCTGCTGCACGCAGGCTCTCCAGCAGCACTGAGCGGCTTCGCTGGCTGCACAGCCTCTCATCGCCGCAGGTCTGCTTGCGGAGCCCGGCTCTGGGGCCAGCGAGCTCCGCGGTTGTGACGCGCGGCCTAACTGCCCCGCAGCTCGCCTCATGGACTTCAGGAAACCGGGAATCAGGACCATGTTCCCAAGTGTTTGCCGGTGCTCAGTGTGGAGAAAACTGGAGCCGGGAGTGGGGGCAGGCCGGTAAGGCAGGCTGCCTTCCTGCATCTGGCGAGGAGGCTCGGACACCCGGGGAGATGCAGTGGATGGGGCGGCCTGTGGCCAGGGTGTGCCAGGCCAGGGCGGCTGCTGTGCTGGGGCTGGGCTGAGGCTCATGGACAGAAGCAGGAGGCAGGCGGGGCCCAGCTGAGCAGGATGCTGCCTGCGGGTGAGGCCCTGAGTGTCGCTGCCCAGCCGGTTCCTGTGGGTCAGGGGCCGTGCAGAGCGAGGCTGTGGATGCAGCGCTGGCTGAGCTCACAGTCAACCCCTGTGCCCTCCCGCTCCCCTTCCAGCGGGGCCCCACCTGACACCCAACCTGGGGGCAGAAGTGACAGCAAGCGCTGAGCTCACTCCCCAGGCCCCCTGCCCCAGTCCTGGCCCTGGGCCTGGTCAGCAGCCCCGGGCACAGAGGGTCCACTCTGGCCCTCCTGGCTCAGGCCCTTCCCACTGGGAGGGCCCCGCCCATGAGGACAGAGAGAAGGAGTGAGCGGCAGGAAGGCCTGTTGACACCTGCCATTCTGGGGCAGTCGTGGAGCCCGCACCACCCTCTGTACCCCCAGCCCCCCCTGGGCGGAAGGTGCACAGAAACTGGGGAGCACCCACGTGGCACCAGAATAGTTGGGGAAACCCTGCACAAGTGTTGGAGGGAGTAGCCACAGCAGCTGCAAGTCACAGATAAAGCTTACTCTAACGCTACTGTAACTAAGAAAAGTGTTTCTAAATCACAAAAACCCTCCATGCTGCTTACAACAGATTCAACCACACGAGAATCAAGTATTTGCTTGGGGAGGAAAACCCAAATCAAACTTAGAAGAAGATATGGAACTGTGGGAAGATATTTCCAGTTCTAATGTCCTTAATGGATGAGGAGTTCCTACGGATCAATTTCTTAGAGGGCAAAAGGATGGGAAATGACACGAACAGGTAGTTCACAATAAAAAGGGGGCTGATAGAATACGCTTGTTCATCTCACTAAGAGACGCGCAGATTGAGCAGAGCAGAGTCACCGTGCACTTCTCACCACAAGGGAAGGTCTGCGGGTCAAGGAACCATGGAGGGTTCTGGCCGGGGGTCTCTGGGTACCACAAACACGCTGCTGAAGCTCAGAGCACAGAGGAGGCAGACCGCATCCTCCGAGGCGGGAGGAGTAAGTGCTTGGAGCCCCCGTGCCCCCATATGCATCGTCACACCAGAACGGGGGTGCCTGTCACTAAGGAGCCCTAGCGATCATGACGGACCCACTGAATGCACATGACACAGCCTTTAACAAAGACAGCCTGGGAGGGTATGAGGAAGATTTTGGAGACCGCTAAGTGGAAAGGGCACCCAGTGATGCTGTGAGACGCAGTGGCCATACTCGGTAACCGTGGCGCACCACCTCCGTTCCAGGGGGAGAACGCCTGGGCTCAGGAGGGGGCCAGGGGCGGTGGGAGAGCACGGCCCTCCCAGCTGAGACCACAGGGCGTCACGGTCTCCCCCACAGGCAAGACACCTGCGAGGCAAAAGGCTTAGAACGACCCTGACCTCTGACCTGGGGCCCCACTGTGGGCTGGAGTGGCAGCGACCCCACAGCTCCGCCCACTGCTGGCACCCACTCTGCTTCATGTCCGTAGGCAGCTGGAAGCCCCCAAGGGTCTCTGATCCTCACCTGACCTCCCTGCTCAAACCCACCCGACCCGACCCTGGTCCATCATTATAAACAAGGCGCAGCTCCAGCAGCTCGAGGTCAGAAAGGTGAGGACCATCGCCGCCCTCGAGCCTTGTGGCCACGCTGGGGCAGAGGCCACGGGAGGTAACTTCACGCCCCTAGGCTCCAGCCGAGCCAACACTGACCCCCAGCGCCAACCACGGGCCAGGCGCATCCGGCCCCCTCAGCAGTCCATGGGGGGAGGGCTGCTGCCAGAGGTGCCCATGTCCTTGAAAGGAGCCCAAGGTCAGAGCTTAGACTCCTGGCCCAGAGGAGGCAGGAGAGAGGATGCTGGAGGGAGAGGAGGCAGGCGGGCAGTTGGAGCCGGAGCGGGGTGGATACCGCAGGAAGAGGGGTGCGGGGTCATGCGGGGTGACGGAGTAGGGGGCGGCAGGAAGTAGGAGCGCTGGGGGGAGGAGGGAGTGGGGAGGACGGAGTGAGCCTGAGGAGGATGGACGGTGCTCTGGATCAGGAAATGGTGAGGGGCTGGCGGGGGCAGTGTCGCAGCTGCGGGAGGAAGAAGGATGGGGGGAAGGGGGTGAAGGGCAAAGGGTGGAGGAATTGGGAGGTGGAGGCGTGTGGCAAGCAGAGCTTCAGCCGCTCCGGGGCCCCGCGCTCGTGTCCGGGACCCTCCCGTGTCTCTCCTCCTGCCCCAGGTCAGGGGCACAGGCCGCACGAGTATGTCTGCCCTGGGGGCCGAGGTGGGGATGCAGGGCCTCAGCCCTAGACCCTCGCAGGGCCCTGTTCCTGGTCCTCTCCATGAGTCTCACACACCCAAGCCGTTTCCCAACAGGCCGGGCCTCCAACGCGTCTCCAGGCATGAGTGGACCCTTGGTGTGAACGGGACGATACAGCCCTTTCCCTGTGCTGTGTTCAGAACTGTGGACGAGAGACCCTCAGCCATGCAGGGCCCTGAAGTTGCGCGTGTCCATCCCCAGACCAGTGCCCTTGGGGTTGGCCAGCGTGTCCCCTGGGCAGATCACCAGCAAGAACCGGCTGCAAGGTGAGTCGAATGGAGGTGTGAGTGCCTCGTGCTAGAGCCCCCTGGTCCCCCGTCCCCGCTCTGCCTCCGTGGGAATCTGGCTCAGAGAGCTTTCCTTCAGCTCTCACAGCGCCAAACACAAGTGTTAAAGTATCCCATTCCGTGGTTTTAGCGTATTCGTGGAGTTATGCAGCCATCACCACTGCGTCCACGTTTCACTACCTCCTCAAAGAGTCCCTCATTCACCAGATTTGCCCCTCGACCCTCCCCCAGCCCTGGACACCACTAACCCAGTTTCTGTCTGTGGATCCGGCGACGCGGGACGTTTTGGGTCAGTGGGCTCACAGAGTCTGTGGTCTCTTGCGTCCGATTTCCTCCACTGAGCAGCGTGGGCAGCCATGGTGTAGCCCGCATCAGCGTGTCCTGCCCGCAGTCCGGAAGGGCTGCCGTCTCTCCCCAGGCTCGCGTTGCTGGGAGGAGCCATTCCGTGTGATCTGGGTTTGCACGTGTCCTTGGCCTTGTCCTCTAGAGCTGGGTAGATTTTGGAGAAAAGTCTGTCCACATCCTCTGTCAATTTTCTAACTGAGCTGCTACTTTTTACTGTTGAGTTGCTAAGTCACTTCAGTCATGTCCGACTCTGTGTGACCCCATAGACAGCAGCCCACCAGGCTCTGCTATCCCTGGGATTCTCCAGGCAAGAACACTTGTCATATATTCTGTATATATACTTATATATATGTATTCTGTATACTTGGAGAAGGCAATGGCACCCCACTCCAGTACTCTTGCCTGGAAAGTCCCATGGATGGAGGAGCCTGGAAGGCTGCAGTCCATGGGGTCGCTGAAGGTCAGACATGACTGAGCGACTTCACTTTCACTTTTCACTTTCATGCATTGGAGAAGGAAATGGCACCCCACTCCAGTGTTCTTGCCTGGAGAATCCCAGAGACGGGGAGCCTGGTGGGCTGCCGTCTATGGGGTCGCACAGAGTCGGACACGACTGAAGCGACTTAGCATAGCATTCTGTATACTAGGCCCCTTGTCAGATAGGTGATTCACAAATATTTTTTATTAATTGTGTATGTTGTCTTTTCATTTTCTTGATGGGGTCATTTGGAGCACAGCTTTTCATTTTGATAAAGTCTACTTTATCGATTTTTTTCTGTTGCTCATGCTTTTTTTCCCTTGGTCGCGCTGTGCAGCACGTGGGATCCTAGTTCCCCGACCAGGGATGGAACCTGTGCCCCCTGCAGGGGAAGCGTGCAGTCCTAACCTCGGGGCCACAGGGAAGTGCCCTGTCGCTCAGGCATCCGCTTAAGCAGGGCGTGCTCCCAGAAGCCTCAGGAGTCCCTGCCCAGCGCGAGTCTGACCTCTGCTTTCCTCACACTCAGAGCCAGGCGCATGGTGCTCCTGCTGGGCCTTCTGGCTCCCTTCCGGTTCCTCATCATCTCACTGTAACAGAATCTCCCAGGCGGCTGGGAGGGGAGTTGGGAAGTGGAAGTGTTAGGAGTGTGCGTGCAAGCTATGACGCGCCAACCTGGGGTGCCACCCACCCGGGCGGAGTGGTCATCTCCCCTGCTGATCAGACAGACCAGAGCACTTAAAACAGGGAGCCAGCTTCACTCATTTGTTCTCCGAGGCTCTTTGGTGCCCTGGGGTGTCTGGGTTTTTTGTCTTGCAGTATCGGACAATGGAGAAGCTGGAGACCCTGCTGGCCCTGGAATGATCAGAAATAACAGCCAAATGTGAGCAAGTGAGGCCTGGCAGAGGTCAAAGCCCAGGACAGGCAGGTGAGTCCTGGCGGGGATCTTAGGTGAATCAGGTGAGGCTTGAACATGTCTCTTCAGAGTCAGGGACCCAGTCAGAGCAGGTGCACCCCTGGGCAGAAATCACAGCAGCCGAGACGAGGATCACAGCCCCCAGGAGCAGAGATGTCCCAGAGGGGATCAGAGCCAAGGAGCAGCAGGGGCGCCCAGGCGGGGCCATCGGCAGCAGGAGCAGCTGTGCTCCAGGCAGGGCTCACAGCCAGACTGAACAGGCAGGGTCCGGGTGGACACCCTCATCAGGAGGCACGGGGGATGGCCCAGGTAGGGGCACCAGCACGTGGGACCAGGTGGCCCAGGCAGGGTCCTAGCTGGGTGTGCAGGCAGGTCTGTGCTGGGCCCCTGGGACGCAGGGCAGGGGAGGCCTCCTGCCCCACGACGTCTTCACCCCGGCCCCTCTGGGTTTCAGGGCCAGTCAGGGGCTCCAGTGGAACCCAGGAAAGATGCTGACCTCTCGCTGCACGAAGTCACCACACTTCTGCTGTGAGTCATCAGGATGCCCCTCCTTCCCATCTGGGGTGCATTTCCAGGTGCTCAAAGACCTCTCTGGAGGAGAGACCCCTTGGTCCGGGGGTGGAAGAGCAGGCCAGGCCCCAGAGCAGGAGGAGAAAGAGGTGTGCATGTGCAGGGACGGAGCTCCCAAGGTGGGGCTGAGGGTGCTGGGCTCCTGGAGGAGGGTGGCCTGGACTGGGTGAGAGCCTGGGCAACGACTCACCTCAGGCTCTTGAGCCTGACCAGGCCTCCGCTCTCCTGGCAGGGCTGGCCAGCTTGGGGCAGAGTGGGTGATTGATAGGCACCGGCAGGAGGAGGGGCACCTCTTGGGCTGCTGTGGGGATGCAGCCCCGCCCAAGCCAGCACCCTCCTGGGGCCATTCCTCCTGTCCGGAGTCTCCTGGGCTGAGACCTGGGGGTCCGTGGGGGCAGGGCACTTCCCTGCACTCGGCCGGGCCCAGGTCCTCATCCTGTTTCTGTTGTCTTCTGGTCAGGAGGAGCTGCCCGGCTTCAGCACTCAGGACCTCAGTATCCATGGCTGCAGCGTCCACTCGGCGCAGGTGAGAGCCCACACTGCAGCGGCAGGAGGGCGAGAGCCCCCAGGCACGGCCGCAGTTCCTGCCGCCCCGGCCCCGGACCTGTGAGCATCCTCGGGCCGGGAGGGGTCCGCGCCTTTCCTGGCCCTGTCAAGCTCACCCTCCTCAGGGCCTCCCTAGGAAGCTGGGAGCTGGGCCAACACCACGCCCCATTTTCCAGCAAAAGGCCCTGGAGATCGGGTGAGCCAACGAGTGAGTGAAGATGCTGAGGAACTGGAGTAGATACCAGGGCGGCAACGGAGCATCCTAACCTGAAGGGCACTGGCCTGGGCGCCTCACAAGGCTCTGGGAGAATCTGATACCAGGACCGCAGCCAGCCCAGCCCGGGTCCCCGCAGGGCGAGAGCAGCAGGGCCACGGCCCGTCTTAGCTGAGGCAGAGCCTCTGCCTCCATCTCCTCCTGGGCATCCCCCACGCGTGCTGGTCTCAGAGCAGGCTTCTCTCCCTAACACGCCAACGGGTCTGCGGAGGAACCTCCACTGGTGCCAGGGCAGGTGTGGTCTCTGCTGCTGGACCTGGAGCAGGTGAAGGCAGAGAACAGAGGGCAGGACCAGGCCTCTCCCCTCGTGTGGGGCAGCGCCCACAGGCCAGGCTGCCTCCAGGGCCCTTCACCCACCCCCCAGCACTCTCCTGGCACCTCCCAGGCCCACAGCCCCAGCCTGCCTGCCAGGAGGGCCCCATACACCCCTGACCCGCTGCCCATTCTGCTTGGCCTGGTACAGACACTCAGTCCAGAGATGGACAGATGCCACCTGGGGTCAAACTAAGCCCTCCTGACAGTTGGGGGTGGGGGCGGCATGGACAGAGCCACCCAGCAAGGGGCACAGACCAGGGCGGGCATGGACAGAGCCACCCAGCAAGGGGCACAGACCAGGGGAAAAGAGCAAGGAGTCACCCAGAGAAACATGAAAGGGAAGTCACGGCCAAACCAGGTGAGCCACAGGCCTGGTATTTGAAAAGCTGAATCGGGACAAGAAACAGGTCTTCTCCTGTTGCCCAGTGAGGTACCTTCAGTTCCGTTCAGTCACTCAGTCCTGTCCGACTCTTTGCGACCCCATGGACCGCAGCATGCTAGGCTTCCCTGTCCTTCACTATCTCCCGGAGTTTGCTTAAACTGATGTCCACTGAGTTGGTGATGCCACCCAACCGTCTCATCCTCTGTCGTCCCCTTCTCCTCTGCCTTCAGTCTTTCCCAGCATCAGGGTCTTTTCCAATGAGTCAGTTCTTCACATCAAGTGGCCAAAGTATTGGAGCTTCAGCATCAGTCATTCCAGTGAATATTCAGGACTGATTTCCTTCAAGATTGACTGGTTTGATATCCTTGCTGTCCGAGGGACTCTCAAGAGTCTTCTCCAACACCACAGTTCAAAAGCATCAATCCTTCAGCACTCAGCTTTCTTTATAGTCCAACTCTTGCATCCATACATGACCACTGGAAAAAACATAGCTTTGACTAGATGGCTGTTTGTTGGCAAAGTAATGTCTCTGCTTTTTAATATGCTGTCTAGGCTGATCATACCTTTTCTTCCAAGGAGCAAGCATCTTTTAACTTCACAGCTATAGTCACCATCTGCAGTGATTTTGGAGCCCATGAAAATCAATTCTGTCACAGTTTCCACTGTTTCCCATCTATCTGCCATGAAATGATGGGACCAGATGCCATGATCTTAGTTTTCTGAATGTTGAGTTTTAAGCCAGCTTTCCCACTCTCCTCTTTCACTTTCATCAAGAGGCTCTTTAGTTCTTCTTCGCTTTCTGCCATAAGGGTGGTGTGATCTGCATATCTGAGGTTATTTATTTCTCCCAGACATCTTGAGTCCAGCTTGTGCTTCATCCAGTCCAGCATTTCGCATGACGTACTCTGCATATAAGTTAAATAAGCAAGGTGACAATATACAGCCTTGACGTACTCCTTTTCCTATTTGGAACGAGTCTGTTGTTCCATGTCCAGTTCTAACTGTTGCTTCTTGACCCACATAGAGATTTCTCAGGAGGCAAGTAAGGTGGTCTGGTATTACCATCTCTTTAAGAATTTTCCACAGTTTATTGTGATCCACACAAAGTCTTTAGCATAGTCAATGAAGCAGAAGTAGATATTTTTCTGAAATTCTCTTGCTTTTTCTATGATCCTACGGATGTTGGCATTTTGATCTCTGGTTCCTCTGCCTTTTCTAAATCCAGCTTGAGCATTTGGAAGTTCTCAGGTCACATACTGTTGAAGCCTAGTTTGGAGAATTTTGAGCATTACTTTGCTAGTGTGTGACATGAGTGCAATTGTCTGGTAGTTTGAACAGCTTTGGCATTGTCCTTCTTTGGGACTGGAATGAAAACTGACCTTTTCCAGTCCTGTGGCCACTGCTGAGTTTTCCAAATTTGCTGGCATAGTGAGTGCAGCGCTTTAACAGCATCATCTTTCAGGATTTGAAATAGCTCAGCTGGAATTCCATCACCTCCACTAGCTTTGCTTGTAGTGATGCTTCCTAAGGCCCACTTCCTAAGGCCCCCTTGACTTCACACTCCAGGATGTCTGGCTCTAGGTGACTGATCACACCATCATGGTTATCTGGGTCCTTAAGATCTTTGTACAGTTCTTCTGTGTATTCTTGCCACCTCTTCTTAATACCTTCTGCTTCTGTTAGGTCCATACTGTTTCTGTTCTTTATTGAGCCCATCTTTGCATGAAATGTTTCCTTGGTATCTCTAACTTTCTTGAAGAGATCTCTAGTCTTTTCCATTCTATTGCAAAATTCAGACTTAAATTGAAGAAAGTAGGGAAACCCACTAGACCATTCAGGTATGACCTAAATCCAATCCCTTACAATTATACAGTGGAAGTGACAAGTAGACTCAAGAGATTAGATCTGATAGAGTGCCTGAAGAACTATGGACGATTCCGAACTCCTGTTCATAAGACTGTACAGGAGGCCATAATCAAAACCATCCCCAAGAAGAAATCCAAAAAGGCAAAATATCTGTCTGAGGAGGCCTTACAAATAGCTGAGAAGAGAAGAGAAGCGAAAGGCAAAGGAGAAAAGGACAGATATATCCATCTGAATGCAGAGTTCCAAAGATGAGCACAGAAAGATAAGAAAGCCTTCCTAAGTGAGGTCCCTACCTGTGGTCGGTTCCCACCGCTCAGCCCCTCTCTCCACGAGGGTACCCCAGGTCACACGGGAAGGCACCCTGTGCACCCAGACCGAGTACGACCAGAGGGGGAACTGCAGCCGGAGGAGGGAGCCTAGGCGGCTAGTGAGGTGGCGGACACCCACTGGTCACTGTGGGGCCACAGCCAGCATCACGCTCCTGAAAGGGCCCCCAAACCAAGCAGGTATACGCAGAAATCAGGATAATATGCGGAGGTCAAGCGTTTTTCACTATATGAACAAAAGAAAGCTCTGAAACGGGAAATATGCGTGTCTGTTAGGCCCATGGGGAGCCCCAAAGATAAATTTTTGCATCCTAACCAGGGTCTGACAGGGAGATGTCAGGACCGTGGGGCTCCGCACGCCTCCTGGGCTGTTTTAGGTCAGGGTGATGGGAGCCTGAGCCCTCAGCAGCCATCCAGTCCTCGCGGACCCCGAGCTGGGTGCTTGCCGGAGGACGCAAGGAGAGGGAAATGATCAGAGGGGAAGGAAGCCAGCCGCACCGAGGCCCACCCGCCTGGCCCGGCCCAGCCCAGCACCGCCCCTCCCTGCCCCGCCCCTCCTGTCCCTGTCGCCGAGCCATCCCAGCCCCGCCCCCAGTCCCCGCCTATCCCTTCCGGTCCCGTGTGACTCCTGCGGAGGGGTCAGAGAACAGAGGCGCAGCTCCCCAGGCGCGGTCATCCTAGAAGGCCCCCTTCGGGTGACGGAGGAGGGGTCCAACTGGCCTGGAAGGCGCCTCCGTAATGGGCAGGCGTCTGAGCTTTGGACGCGGGTGTCCCTGGTGACCTGCCTTGGCTTCAGAAAGAAGCCAGAGGTTTCTGCAGAAACAGCTCTTGTTCTGCCGTCACGCAGCGTCGGGCAGTGGGTCTGGGTTAGGTCTGATGCTGGCCGCGCCCACAGAGAAGCGTGGGCCAGACTCCACTCCCCAGACACAAAGCAGATGACAGACCATGAACCGCACTTTCTAAAACCGCATCGTGATCTGGGTGCGCTACAGCATCAAGTGGGTCCCTGGGGCTGGGCAGCGAGGTGCCTCTCCCTCCTGGCAGTGCGGGGAGAGCGCCAAGGGGGCGAGGGTGGGCACGTGAGGAGCAGGGGCCGCGGCGCAGTGGGCGGGGGAGAGCGGGGCCAGGTGGGATGGCTCAGCAGGCCCCAGAGGGCCCCGCAGGCGGGACAGGCGCCAGGCATCAGAGACCAGACTGGACCCGTGCCCGGATGGACTGAATGCCAGGGGAAGGGGTCAAAATGATGCCCCTGATGTTAGTTATACATTTCTGCTTTTTCAGACAATTTCCATCATTTGTTATTTTTAAAGTGTGTGCATGTGCACGCTAAGTCACTTCAGTCGTGTCTGACTCTTCGTGACCCTGAGGACTGTAGCCCGCCAGGCTCCTCTGTCCATGGGATTCTCCAGGCAAGATTACTGGAGTGGGCTGCCACGCTCTCCTGCAGATCTTCCCAACCCAGGGATCCAACTGGCGTCTCTTATGTTTCCTGCATTGGTAGGCGGGTTCTTTACTACTAGTGCCTAGTGCCTTCCCTGGTGGCTCAGTAAAGAATTCACCTGTAATGCGGGAGACCCAGGTTTGATCCCGGGGTTGGGAAGATCCCCTGGAGGAGGGCATGGCAACCCACTCCAGTATTCTTGCCTGCAGAATCCCACAGACAGAGGAGCTAGTGGGCAGCAATCCATGGGGTCGCTGTCTTTCTTTTTTAAAGTGTGGCAACCTTCCCAAATTTCATCAGCCAGGTCCAACCCCAGCAACGCTGTCCTGACCCGTGTCCACATGCACCACACATTTGACCAGCACCGGTGTTTTATAGTGAACCCAAAATGTCTAGCCTCATCCTGTCCATAGGCTCTCAGCGTGAGTTCTAAAAACAGGGATTCTTGGGAATTCCCTGGTGGTCCAATGGTTAGGCCTTGGCACCTTCTTGCAGAGCCAGGGCTCCACCCTCGGTCGGGGACTAAGATTCCTCAATCCCCATGATGCAGTCGAAACACCCAGGCATTCTTTCCTTATGCTTGGTCTTGATCCGGCTGCTACACCTGAAGCTTTGACTGTAATCCCCTAATGTCGGGTCTCCCAGCGCCTCACTGCTTTCGGAACAGCCTGTTCCAGTCTGGGTACATGGGTGTAGGGCTAAGACCCTGACAGCCGGGGAGGCCGTGTGGCTGGCTGGGAGGGCAGGTTCTGCCATGACAGAAGCAGGGCACACGTGCACAGCCAAGACATCACGCTCACTCTGGACCAAGAGGTGCTTTCAGAGCTGGGACCCTGGAGAGAAGAGGGGTCTGGCCCAGGTGGCACTGCGGCAGCGAGGCAGGTGTGGAGCGGCCACCTGGCTCATCTCACGATGAGGTGCTCTACGGAGGGGGGTCCTTGGCCCTGAAGCCAGGCGGCCCCACAACTGCCTTCGCCTGGAAAGAGTGGCTGTGACACTGCTCACCTCTGACGCCAGGTCCAGGGAAGTCAGCCACGACCAGCCCAGGCAACATCCAGCCCCGAGGGGCCACCAGGCTGCAGGCCTCGTGGGGACAGGAGCCAGGTGTGAGGCTGAGCCTGGTGGGCCCCACCATCCCTGCCAGCCCACAGACCTGGCCACAGAACAAGGTCTCCGGGAGCGGGCCAGCTGGTATCCTAGACCGAGGGCCTGGCCACTGCTGTCCGAGGACGCACCCTGCTGGAGACACAGTGGGCGTGGCTTGTGCCAACTGCTGGCTCCATCTTAAACCTCTGGCTTCTTTGCGATGAAGATCAGCGTGAAACAAGCTCCCTGTGTCCCTTCCCCAGGGGCCTCACATGTGGCATTAGAAGCCAGAATGTCAGGACAGGGCGAGGCCATGGGCACTCGGGGAGAGGCCGGTCAGAGGAGAGAGGGCACCTATGAGAGACAGATCTGCATGTAAAATTGATTCCACACCAGACTTAGGCTGGAGCAGAAAGCTCCAGGGTGGGAGGAAATGTCTGCCAATCGTAAATCCAATAAAGGACTCCTGCGGAGTGGGAACCAGCATGCACGAGGACAGCATCCAGCGGGGGCGGGGTGCGGACGTGCAGCTGCCGTGGAGACGGCCAGGCGGCTTCCCACCAAGCGCACTCACCCTTGCCATGTGACCAGCGTCACGCTCCCTGCTATCCACGCAGATGAGCTGAAACCTCACATCCACACAAAACCTGCACGCAACATTCACGCTCTATCCGTGATCATTAAGAACTGGAAGCAACCAAGATGATCTTCCACAAGGGGATGGATGCATCATGGGGTTCCATCAAGTGGAACAGGATGTTGACTCACTCAATGGGGCCTGTGCGTCTTAAAAGGAATCCAGCCCCACCTGTGAATCCACTCATAGGACCTTCTGGAAAAGGTATAGCCCTGGGAGGACAAGTATCAGCAGCTTCTAGGGCTCATGGGCGGGGAGCTTAAGTCAGAGTGTGGATATGCCCGGCCCTCAGCATGCAAAAGCCCGTGGGGCTGCCACCCCAGAGACTGATTCGTAATGTGTGCAAAAACCCACGGGGCTGCCACCCCAGAGACTGAGCCGTAACGTGTGCAAAAACCCACAGGGCTGCCACCCCAGAGACTGAGCGGTAACATGTGCAAAAACCCACGGGGCTGCCATCCAGAGACTGAGCCGTAACGTGTGCAAAAACCCACGGGGCTGCCACCCCAGAGACTGAGCGGTAACATGTGCAAAAATCCACGGGGCTGCCATCCAGAGACTGAGCCGTAACGTGTGCAAAAACCCACGGGGCTGCCATCCAGAGACTGAGCCGTAACGTGTGCAAAAACCCACGGGGCTGCCACCCCAGAGACTGAGCCGTAACGTGTGCAAAAACCCACGGGGCTGCCACCCCAGAGACTGAGCCGTAACGTGTGCAAAAACCCACGGGGCTGCCACCCCAGAGACTGAGCCGTAACATGTGCAAAAACCCACGGGGCTGCCATCCAGAGACTGAGCCGTAACGTGTGCAAGCTGAAGCAAAACCTCGTCAAACTGCACACCTGGGGTGTTTGTCATCGAATGTAGACTTTACCCCTGAAAACGTTTAACACTGAAGCGCGACTTCACTGTTTTTTGGCTTATTTCTGAAACACACCTATTTTGTCGTGAAGGTTTGTCAGACAGTATGAAATGAAGATCAGTGTGAAACACGCACCGCGTGTCCCTTCCCCAGACAGCAGGCCCTGGTCCACGGGCTGGAAGCCTGCTCCAGGCACAACCCAGGAGCATCCCTGTGCCCAGGCCCCGCCCTGCCCAGGGGCACCTCCGAGCTGGTCAGGACTCAGGCGCACACGGTCACAGGTGGCGCAGGGCCCCCCCAGTCTCAGGCTGAGGTAGAACACTGGGTGCAGACTCCGCTCTTCAGGACAGAAAGGCGCCCGACTCCTGGCTGGAACGGCCCCATGCTTGGCAGGGCTGCCAGGGGAAATGCCCCACAAGTGAGCTCAGGGCCAAAGCAGCACCACTGCTGTGCAACAGGGCTTTTGCTCCTGAAAACGCCGCACCAGTCAGCAGCAGCTCGGCAGGACGAAGGTTCCCAGGAGCTCAGGTGCCTGTGGGGCCCCCGAGGCACAGCTCCCCCTCTGCCTCTCTTTCCAGAACGTTCCCTCAAGGAACACCAACTGAGAGGGCCCCAGGAGCTGCCCACCGTGGGGTCTTGGGCCAGCCCCTGGCCACGTGCCCCCCCAGGTGAAGCCTCCAGCCTGCCCTCACGGCAGGAGGCTCCCGTTGCCCCACTCACCTCATCTCAGAGGGGACCCAGGCGGCAAGCTGGCCCCTGCACCAGTCCCGAGGGCCTCTCAGGTGGCCCCTCCAGAGCACTAAGCTCCGCCGGCCGGGAGCCCGTCCAGGAGCCGAGGCGGCCTCTGGGTGGCCCTCTGTGTGTGTCTGGCTCTTTCAAGAGCCTGGCGTGAAGCAGGTTATGGCCGTCCTGCTGTGCTCCTGGGCCAGAACAGCTTCCGGCGCTGGTCCAGCTTGTGACTGAGAAGCAGGCCTGCCCTGGACTGCTGGGCACGCCCCAGAGCCAGGGGTCTTCCCGGAGAGCTCCCCCAACAGCGGGGCTGGTGGGACCCTGCCAAGCCCATCTTCCTATCAATGAAGGGAAATGGCTCCCCATGCTGACCTCTGGGCCCCAAGCCTGGCCTCACCCAGACAGCCCCCTCATCCCTGCCTCATGCCCGCCAGGTGTCCAGTGCCCTCTCAGGCCACAGCCAGATGGAGCCCAGGTGGTGACACCCCGATGTGCCCAGCCTGACTCCAAGGCCCAGGAGACAATCAAGCAAGCCCCATCAGCCACCCCGTGGGCCACACACCCTGCCCCTCAGTTCCGGAACCCCTGCTGTGGTTGGGACATGTGCCAGGGCCAGCCCCCAGCCCACCCTCAGCCCAGGACGGCAGCAGAGCTGGGCCAACAGGCGTTGCCCCAGCCCCACAGGAAGGGTGTCCTGACTGGGAAGAGCGTGTCGTGTCCAGCCAGGACTGAGAGGCCCCGAGGGCCAGGGTCAGGGCGACACTTGACCCTCGATGGGGGCAGCCCTGACCTGTGGGGTCTGGGGGCTCCTCAGGCTTCTTCATATGGGGTTCCCGAAACCGCTACGATCTCAGGCCCATCACCAGTTCACTCTCAGCAGGGGCCCCCCCAAGCCAAAGCAGCAGCACGCAGACGCATCCCCCAGAGGCCGTCCCCCTGCCACCCTGGCAGCTGGGCCTACTGCAGGCTTCATTCTTCCCGTGGGACTGGGGGCTGGGGCAGGCCCGCGGCAGCACAATCCCCCAGCCCTGGGGGCCTGGGCCCTGAGATAGGGCTGCTTCCGGCCCCGAGGCAGGCCTGACCCCCACGCTGCCCGTCACGAGGAGCAGCCGTCCACAGGGACCCACAGCACCGATCGGTCCCTACAGGGCTTCCTCAACTGGGCGAGGCTGCCAGGAGGTGGGGCCCCAGTGCGCCTGTCCCCTCCAGATGCCGGGGTGGGGCCCCAGCCCCACCAGAGGGTGTCCGAGGGCAGCCCAGAGTCCCCCTGCAGGAATGGGGCTCCCGTCAGGAAAGCTGGGTCAGCCGGGAGCGGGAGAGCCAGCGTGCTGCCCTTTGGGGGTGGGATGACCTGCAGAACTGTTCCTCAGTTCTGAGTGCCGGCCACTGTCTCGGGAGCCCAAGTCCAGGAGCCACGACCACCAGGACAAGCCCCCCAGATGAGGACCCACAGGAGCTGGTCTGCTACAGCCTGGGGGGACTGCAGGGGCCAGAGGCCACTGGGGGGTTCGTACCCTGTGCTGGGCCCCCACTGTGCCCTGCTCAAGCTGACCCTGCCGGGCCTGCTGTCCACACAGACCCCCTTGTCGTCACCATGAAGCCTGGAGACACCTACATCCTGGAGGATGAGTGCGTGCTCACGGCCACAAGTCCTCAGGTGCATAAAGCCAGCGGCCTGTGTGGAGCAGGCAGCGGAGAGCCAGCCGGCCCACCGGCCCGGAGCACGCCCTCTGACCCCGCCCAGTGCCGGGCACGACTGGAGCCCCAGGCGTGGCGCCTAGTGGAGCACGCCACCCCCACAGGGGGTGCTCCAGGGTTGGGGGCCAGGCCTTCCTGGGGGACCCCCGCTGGACTGATGGCACCCTCCGCCCGAGAAGCCGCCCCTGGAAGACCTGCAGGAACTCCTGCAGAACACGCTGTCCCCAGGCCGGGCCCTGCAGGCCTCTCGATGGCTGAGCGGCACGGGATGAAAGGCGACCTCCCCCCACCCAGGCAGGCTCAGCAGCGGTCCCCAGTCACCCTGGGGCAATGAGGGATGGGGGTCCCGGGGCTTCCTCCTCACCCTATCCACCTGCTCCTCTGCTCTGAGACTCGGCTGACCCAGCCAGGGCTGGGCAGCATCAGCCCCTGCAGACCCCAGAGGCCAGCGGGCTGGAGGGCGGTTCCCGCTGGAGGGCGGTTCCCAATGTTGGGCCAGGGTGGCCACGCAGGCCTCACAGGCCCACCCTGTACAAGTCACCCGGCCTGGTGGGGAAGCTGACCCGGTCCATCCATTCCCAGTGAGCAGCTGGATCCGGGCCCCAGGACCCCCACCCCTCCCAGTTTCAAGACACTCCCCGGAGAGGACAGGCTGGCCCTCCCTGGCCCACCTGCCCCACCAGGCCGGCCCAAAGACCGAGCAGCAGCACGACACGGGCTGCGGCCACAGGCCTCCCTCTGGGGGCCCGGGCTCCATGTCTGGCCCGCCAGCCCCCAGCCTAGGACCACCCTCGGGACAGCGGCCCC
This sequence comes from Bos javanicus, assembly GCF_032452875.1. Taxonomy (NCBI): domain Eukaryota; kingdom Metazoa; phylum Chordata; class Mammalia; order Artiodactyla; family Bovidae; genus Bos; species Bos javanicus. The sequence goes on along the minus strand of NC_083896.1, from coordinate 51,145,441 downwards.
AGCGACGGGATCCCCCCAGACCTCCTGGTGAACCAAGAGGCCACAGGCGAAGGGCTGCCTGCGTTGAGGCAGAACACGGTCCTTCCCCTTCAGCTCCTGCTTCAGCCACCCCCGGCCACCAGCCCCACCCAGGCTGCTGGAGACGTGGCACCGGGCTCAGAGGGCCCCCTGCCCTGGGGCGCCTGCAGCCAGCGCCTCTCGTGGTGAAGGACTGGCATGGCCCCAGCAGAGCCGGGCAGTGCCCCGGAAGCGCCCCCGTGGCCCGCTCCTCCCCGACCTCCGCAGACAGTCTCTGGCCTCAGTATCCCCCCCTTGCTGATTCAAGGTTGACAAACTCCCGTGTGTCAGGTGGCTGGTTCTGGCCGCACCCAGAGAACTCCGACGGACGTGCCGGGGCCCCCGGAGGCGGGGCGGCCGCCGCCCGGACGAAGCTGCAGCTCCTTGCCTCCTGGGAGGCCACACGCACCGCGGCCTCCTGGCCTCAGGCAAACGCCAGGTCAAGACCATGAAATAATTTACTGCGACTCAGCCTGCGCCCGCTGGGCCAGGACAGGGCTGGAGGAGAGCGAGGCTGGGGGCCAGCAGCATCAGTTCACCAGAGTCTGTGCGAAGCGTCCCGGGAGGCCCGCGGGCACTGCCCACTGGCCTGGGGGGCTGGGCTCCGGCGGCACCTCCCTCCACCCCTGCTGCGCCGCCTCCTGCATGGCACCCAGCGCTCCGCGCCCACGCTGCCGTCAGGAGAGCAGGCACCTGCAGCTCAGGCAGCCGGGGCCACCCTCGTCCGGCGGGCTCAGCTTGCGCACCTTGTGCTGCCGGATCTCGCGCACCAGGGTGTAGAAAGCATCCTCCACGCCCTAGGAGGAGGGCCCGGGTCAGGGCAGGACGACCGCCTCAGCGGGGAGCAGGACCCCAGCCCTCTCCCCACCCCACAGACAGGGAGCCGGGCCCTGCCTGCCTCAGGCCCCAGGCCCGCCTCGTCGGGAGGCCTGTCCTCAACTGCCAGCCCACTGAGTCTTCGGGGCACCCTGGGACCCGCGGGGCGCTCTGGGGGCACGGGGGCTGGGGCCCCAGGGTCACCGCTCCGGTCTGGCTCAGGGCAGCTCTCTCCGGGCACCTCCACCTCCCCCGGGAGCTGTTTCAGCCCAGACCCGGGCCCTGGCCTCCCTCGCTGCCCTGCCATCCGGGGAGACTTACAGCGAGAGGGGCGGCTGGGTCACGGGGGTCCCGGAGGGTCCCAGAGGGTCCCGGAGCTGGAGCCAGAGCCAGAGCGGCTGCCCTGCGTCGAGGGAGAGGGGGCAGTGAGCCCTGTCCCGGGCGGGCGGGGCGGGGCCCTGACTGGCTGCGGGGCAGGGGCCGGGCTCACCTGGCGGGTCTTGGCGGAGGTCTCGATGTACGGGATGCCGTAGCTGCGGGCGAGGTCCTGGGCCTGCCGAGACTCCACGGTGCGCGCGGCCAGGTCGCACTTGTTCCCAACCAACACCATGGGCACGTCATCCGAGTCCTTCACCCGCTTGATCTGCTCCCTGCAAGGAGGAAGGGCTGAGCCGGCAGGTGGCCCACGGGCTTGGCTGCACTCAGGGCACAGAGAGGGCCAGGGGGCCCTGCGGGCCGGCGGGCAGCTCACCGGTACTGGTGGATGTCCTCGAAGGACTTGACGTGGTTGATAGCAAACACGCAGAGAAAGCCCTCCCCGGTGCGCATGTACTGGTCTCGCATGGCGCTGTACTCCTCCTGGCCCGCTGTGTCCAGGATGTCCAGCAGGCACGTCTCCCCATCGATGACCACTTGCTTCCGGTAGGAGTCCTGGGGACGACACTGCTCAGAGACAGCTGGCCCTCTTGGGCAGGGTGGGGGGTGGGACCTCCCTCGCTCCTCTCTTGCCTGCCCCGGGGGGCCTGTGACATGGGGACCCCTCCTTAGAGGAGGTACGAGTCAAGCCCACATCAGGAGCTGAGCAGCGGACAGGAGCCAGGCGGGCTCACCTCGATGGTGGGGTCGTACTCGTCCACGAAGTGATTCTGAATGAGCTGGATAGTCAGGGCGCTCTTCCCCACGCCACCGGCGCCCACCACCACGAGCTTATACTCCGTCATCGCTCCTCAAGAGACCGCAGCACGAGGCGCTGCAGTGGTCGCCGGTCCCACCTGCCGAGGGAGCCGCACTCAGCATGGCCGGACCATGCAGGGCAGGCACAGGAGCTCCCTGGACCAGCCTGCCCAGCCCTGGCCTGCCCCTTGGGCCTATGCATCCAGACGACAGGGGCAGCAGCCAGACTGGTGGTCCAGTCGCTCACCTGTGGCACCTCCAACCCAGAGATGGGAGGGGGTCTTGCCTCCAGCTGCATTTAATAATGACTGTATGAGAAAAGCAAGGAGCAAGGAGCCGACCCCTCAGAGGCAAGGCTGGCAGCTGGGAGCGTCTCCCAAGCACGTACCCGAATTAGAACCTGCTGGGTAGGCAAAAAGCCGAAACTGGAGGCGCCATGGGCTGAGGTTACCAGCACCCCCACGAGAACAGGTCTTGCCACAGTGGCGGGCACAGCAGCGTGCCCAGACAGGCTAGGAGCAACCGACAATATTCTCCAGCCCTCCCCCCAGGGCATGCTGGTGCATTTGACAAGTATTCAGTAAGCGCCTACTGCATCCCAGGTGCTGCTCCAGGCACACGGTGACAGAAGGAACCCCTGCCCTGGCAGGTTTGGGCTACACTCCAAGGGAAAAGTCCACATAAACCCATGGGTCCCACTGCCAGAACTTTGGAGAATACAAAGCAGTGTGGAGGTGGACAGGAGGCCGGGGCTCCAGAAAGCAAATCACAGGAAAAGACCCAAAAGAGGTGTGGGCGCAAGGGGACAGGTGAGGAAGGGAGACGGCCTGGGCCCTAGGCCCGCATCTGGGATGTCACCGGTTTGTGATGCTTAAAGAAGCGCCCTTGCGGGGACCGCAGACACTGACTTTCTAAACCCCCGGGTCGCCGGGCGTGTGTGATGGCCGCCGGATGCCCGTGCTCTCCGGAGGGGCCCGTGGGGCTCCGGCGGGTGGAAGACCCCGCCTAGCGCCTCTGCTCGCGGACACGCAGGTCACTTGCGGAGCCCGTAAGGCCGGGCCTGCGACACGGAGCCGGAGGTGCTGGCCTGGGCGAGGCGGAGCGAACCCGCCGCCTCCCGCAGCCCCCGCCGCAGCGCAGCGCAGCGCCCCGCCCGCCGCCGCCGCCGCCGCCCGCGGCTCACCTGCGCCCCCGCGCGCCGAGCGCAGACAGCAGGCCCCCCGCCCGGCCCACCGCTCCCGCCGCACTCACCGCTCACTGGCGCGACTGCCCCCCGGGCCGGGGCCGGAGCGGGGGCGGCGGCAGGGGCCGGGGCCGGGGCGCAGGGCTCGCCCGACGCATGGGTCCCGTCCGCGGCGGGTGCGGCTCCGGCGGCGGGCGGCGCACACTCGATCCGGCCGCGCGCGCCCCGCCCCACGCCCGTCCGTCAGCCCTGCGCGGCCTGCGATTGGCCGAGCGCGCCGGGCCCCGCCTCCCCCAGCCCCGGTTGGCCGAGAGGCCCGCCCGTCAGAGCCCCGGCCGGGCGGGGCTTCCGGGAGCCTCGCCGAGGGCGGTGCCCGCCCCGGCGGCCGGCGCTGGCCGCGGCCTGCGGGGCTGGCTGCGCAAAGCGTCGGGCCCCGGGGGGCGGCGTCCACTAGGGAGGTCCGGGCTCTCCCGGGAGCAGGCGGGCCTCGCGTGGAGATAGAGACCCCGTGGCTAAGCGAGTCCGCGGCCGGGTGTGGACTGGGGCGGGGCGCTGCTCCCGGAGCCCCGCGCCGGACCCCGGGCACCCCCGCCGGGCACCGCTGCGCCTACGCCGCCCCCGGCCCAGGTCCGCGCCGTCCCCCGCAGGGCCCGGAAAGGAGGCGACAGCCCGAGGGCTAAGCCTCAGGGAGGCAAGAGCCCGCGTCTTCAGCCCCGCGGATGCCCGGGACCTGAGGCCGGAGAAGGGCGGAGGGGCTGCCCAGAAGAGGGTCAGGCGCAGGTGGCTCCGGGAGGGGCGCCTGGCAGCTTCCGCGGGGTCCTGGGAGCGGCTCGGCCTTGCGCCCTGGGCCAGGCGGCGTACAGGCGCCTCGTCTGGGCGGGGACGTCTGAGCCCGCGGAACGGCGAGTCCGGCCGAGTGTTTCCAGCCAGTGCCCAGGGTCTTGCTTCTCTCTTACGTAGCGCGCAGCCCCGCCGACCATCACCGCTATCCTCCCAAAACATGGGCAGCCCCTGCAGACTACCTGCCCACGGAGCTTCCCCGAAGCCCCAGGTCCCAGCCCTGCGGAATCTTAGCTAACAACCCACACCCAGCAAATCCACCCCCGAAGTTGCTATGGGGAGCTAAACTGAAGTCTACCGCACCCCAAGCGTAAATGTGCACAGTGTATCTCCTTTAAAGACGCTCAGAAATGCATGTGTTTAACATTAAAAAACTTTTCACTGTAACGCATAAAAGCATCCTCCGTATTTACAGGAAAGAACGGTGCGTCTCACGTGAGCCCAGACCTTTGCTCCTCCGGCATTAGCTGGCAACCCCACCCTCCGCGCCTCTCGGCCCCCTCCCGCCCCGGCTCCGCGCAGTTCCCGGGAGCTCATCCCGCTGCCGGCCTCGACCCCGGCGGACCCCTGGGGGCCGCTCCCGTCTCCAGCACGGCGCCAACCCCACGTGTCCGGTTGACGCCCGTAGACGCGCAGTAAAGGCGTGTAAATGACAGCGGGTGGCCGCGCCCCTCGCCGGCGCGGACACTCTGGACTCCCCTCCAGGTGTCCAGGTGCAGTTCCCTCGTCTTCAGAGGGTCCTTTCGTCGTGGCCTGGGCCACACAAGTAGGCGGAGGTAAACCCTGCAGGGCCCTGGTCTCAGGGACCGCCCGACAGGGGCGCCTCCCACCTGAGAAAGGTGGGCGCGAGTCTCCACCCCACGCCACCTTTGTGGGTGCAGACCTTGGGCTCGTCTGCGCCCCGCGGGCTAGACAGCGTCTCCCCTCTCCAGCGTCCCTCCTTGTGGGAGTGGCCCTGCCGCGCGCGCGCGTGCGCTGGGCGAGACCAGCGCGAACCCCGCAACCGGGTTGGCCTCCCCCCCCGCGCCCCAGCAACCGTCGCTAAGGGGCGTGGCTGGACCGCGCGGAGCCTAAGGATTCCCGTGGCTCGAGAATATTTGCGGATTCAGCTGAGGCCCCGCCCCCGTTGCCTTGGCGCCCAGAGCCCTCAACCCGCGGCGCAGGAACTACCGAGTCGAAGGGAGCGCCCGGCGGAGGAGGGCGCCCGGAGCCTCGGCCGGGGCACGGGGGCCGACCCCATCAGGTGAGAGCCGAGCGCACCTTTGGGTCTGGGGCCGCAGGGCCACAGTTTTCCCTGTGCCAGGGGGAGAACGGAGGCCGAGGATGGAGCGGCCACGACAGGGGGGTCCCTGTGATGTCAGATCTGCTTCCCTGGGGCCCATCCCACAATCCCTGGCCCTGCTGAGGGTCTTGAGGTCACCAGTACAGGAGGAACCTCAAGCCCTGACCTCAGAGGGGTGGTAGGTGGAGGGGACCAGGAGAAGCAGCGAGTCCGGCCAGAAGCTGACATTCCCTGTGCATAGGGGAAGAAAGGCCCCCAGGTTTCCAGCCTGGGGCCTCAGGGAGTGGCAGGGCAGGAGGGGATCAAGGCCATGAACAGAGTGGACAGGTCGAGGCCAGCGAGTGAACGTGAGGGGACAGTGTCTTGAGAGCCTCAGCCTCCTACCCAGGCCCTGCTCCTTGGACCGCAGGACCTCTGGCTAAACGGGACCATACCCTGGGCCAGGTCGTGGGCAGGACCTCAGGTCAGCTGCTCTTAGGCACAGAGGGAAGAGGGTGGCCCACTGGCTTCCCAAGCTGTAGACTGGCCAGCCCAGACCTTTCCCAGAGCCCCAGGCTGGCATCCTGGGGGGGGGGGGGCAGCATCTTCCCAGGGGGCCTGGTGCTGGGGTCGTCCTTTGAGGCTCAAGGACTTTCACCAGCTGGAGAAAAGCGGGCAGCAGAAGAACTTTTGGAAAGAAATCCTGGCCAGAAATTTCATGAATCTCTTCCCTGAGGCTCCTCTGCATGGCTTCACCTCCTTGGGTTCCTCAGTGTGTGGTCACTCTTCACACGTGGGCATCTGGTAGCCCAGGCAACTTCTCCCGAGGCCCACCACTCCCTGCCACCCTCTTTGACAAAGGGTGACACCCCTCACCGCCCCGGCCGGGGTGGGTGGTTCCAGACGCAATGTAGAGGATGAATCGTGACCACCCACAGGGGCTGATAGACAAAAGCAGTGGCCGGAAGCTGCACCTGCCGCGTTGACTGATGTGGGGGGAACGTTCCAGAGCCCTTGCTCTGCACACCACACATGGCAGGTGAGCCAGGTTCTGCGCACACAAGAACCCACACTGTCTCAGGCAAGGCGCTCACTCAACTGAATGAGTCGTAAAACACCTAGGGCTGCAGGAAGGGCTCGGTCTTAGGGAATAAGTCCAGGAAGGGAGAAGGGAGCACAGGCGGGGGGCCAGTGACGCCTTGACCCAAGGTGGACAGAAGTAGCCGAGATGGCCCACACAGTCTTCTGGCTCTACTCGCAGAGCTGATTCCAGGGTCTGGGGCCAGGTACAGGCACCTGGGTCTTCAAGGGGCAATACCAGCTGAGGCTGGTGCAGGTGGGCCCCCTCCTCTGCGGCCTGGGGGTAACACCAAAGATGGGCAGGGTCCTAGGGAGACCAGCCCACAAGGGACGGTCCAGAGCAACAGGCCGGGCACCCCTTTTGGAGAGAGTGGAGTTGAGCATGGAGAGAAGAGGGGATTTGAATGAAGACCAAGCATTTGCATTGGAGGGACCCAGAGGGCCCCTGGTGTTGGTCACCACATGGCTGTCTTCCCCCATCAGCCGGACCAGGATGGCTGAAAGGACCTAAGGGCCAGGGTCCAGGCTGACAGCCCCACCGCCTCTGCGCTGCTCACTCTGAGCCCTGTGGCCTTGGCCCAGCCTGTCCCAGGTCCCTCGGGCACCGTGACCTGACCAGGTGGCCGACTCGACTCTCTTGCAGGCGCCGTCTGGGGCCACATGCCACCCTCGTGCCCAGATGTTTGACCCACGGTGGGAAAAGGCAGCTGCCTCCTGGTGAGGGGGTTTGGTGGGCACAGGGGTGGGGGGTGTGCCCGAGACCCTGGTCCTGAAGGCCCCAGGCTCAGAGACCATCGGTGGAGGACAACACGAGGCCCGAGGCAGAGCTGGCTGCTACTCCCAGTGGCAGAGGAGCAAATGGGACCTGGAGGCAGCGCCCCAGGCTTGCAGCCTCCATGGGGCTCCAGAGGGGCAGGCTGGCGCCGGCACCCCCCCCCCAGAACCCTGAAGGATGGGCAGAGGCTCCGGGAGGGCGGCCTGCCCAGGCTACAGCGCGAGTCCAGGCCAAGGGAGGGACCGTAAGGGCCCAGGCAGGCTCTGGCTTCATTGTCGGGCCTTCTCTGGGCCAGAGAGAGGCTGGGGGGGGCTTGCTGTGTGCACAGACCTGTCAGCGGCTCTGCAGGGTCTCAGCTGGGCTGTGGATCAGAGGAGAAGTAGAGGCTGACCGGCTTTGCTCTCTGCCTGCACCCAGGAGGTTGGGTGTGAATGGACCAGGCCCGGGACGGAGCCCACGGGTCTCGGCCGAGCACTGCCAGCATCCAGGTGCGGGAGCTGAGCTCGCAGGGCCTGCACAACCCCCAGCCTCAGAGCAAGGCCCCAGGCCGCAGTGGGCACGGCCACAGCGAGCAGCTGGTGGAGGAGTGCCTGTCGCCCGCCAGGCTGGTGAGTGCGGGGCTGGGCTCGGCTGGCTGCCACATGCCCTCGGCCCCCAGGGCCCCTGCTCCCCCCGGGGGGCAACCCCAGGTGCCTGGGGACACAGAAGTCCCTCGGCATTCAGGCCAGAAGGGCCCAAGCCAGGCCCTTCACGGATTTGTTGTGCGTGGGGCTCCAGGGACCCTGAACCAGATAGAAGGGCCTTCGTCCTTGTGGAAACAGGGTGACAGGCCCCCGGAGCACGCAGCACGCAGACTTCACAAGCTGCGAGCAGAGGCGGGCAGCAGGCATCTGGGGGCTGCTCCGGCGGGGTGGCTCGGTGCCCTACTGATCCAGCTGTGGAAGCCTTTCTCCCAAACCTGGGGTGCTTATGGCAGTGCTTATGCTTACCCCCCCCACACCCTGAGGCCCCGCAGGCTCTGCAGACCCTCTGACTGCAGGCTCCCGCCTGGCGACCCCAGGGTGCAGCCCTGCACTCCTGGCAGTGGGGCCCTTCCCTTCCTGGCCACACCCCTCACCCGCCCACCGTTGGCCATGCTGAGGTCTCGGTCCAGTCCAGTGGCCCTCCACCCCTACACATGCCTGCACCCATGTGAGAGGCACACGGGAGGGGACCCTTGGCGACCCTGGGGTGACGCAACCACCAAGAGTCCGAAGAAGGAAGCCTGGGTGCCCCAGGACCCCACCCACCTTTCCGACCAACTTGAAGGGCTCACACTGTCTGGTCACTGCTGGTGGATGGGACATTCCCGCGGGCCCCTCCCCAGCCCCCATGGCCCGCGTGTGCCTGCCCTCCAGCCGGGCCTGCAGCACAGCAGTGCCCAAGGTCTGGGTCCAGCATGGACCCGTCACGTCAGGTCAGCTGCCGTACCAGCCCCTACGCTGGGCGGGCGCCTTGACCAGGGCCACCCCGCCCACCCTGGAACCTGCCCGTCCTCCACCCAGCTTCTGGCTGGGGAGACTCACTGCCTGTGTGAGAGAAGCCCGGACTCCTGGTCTCTGATGACCACGGTCAACCTCGGTCCAGGCCGTGGCCCTCGGCGGGCGTGCTTCCTAGCACACTTGTATCCAGTGCCAACCATGCAAAGCCACTCCACTGGCAGCCGCTGCAGCATTTCTGTCTCTGCAGACTCAGTCGCTGGAACCGGGGGTCTCAGGCCTTGGTCCTCCAAGCACCACCCAAGGGCAGCAAGCGCCTGGCAACCGGTTTCTCCCCGAGGCCGAATCTCATGGGGTCTTTCTAACTCCACGCCTTTCTTCATTTTTCTTGTCACTGATTTGAGTTGAGAAGCCGTTATATTTTTCGAGCCACAGGTCTCAGAACGCCTGGGCTCTCCCCATTCCAGCTGAAGTTTGCCTCCTGCAGGGCCTCATCAAACGCAGTGAGCCGTGGCCGGTTCATTCTCCCCACATCTTGCTGGGCACCTCTCTACCCACCACCAGAAGTTCACTCTGTGTGTCTTCTGCCAGCCAGGTTTCCACTGGAAACTTTTTACCAAAAAATTGCATTATCACATGACCTGTGTCTCCATCTCTCCAGTTTTAGTAACACTCATGTTACTAAATATGTTACTCATGTTAGTAATCCCTCACCCCCAGCCCTGCCACCAGTGCCCAATCCACGTCGTTCCGTTTTTGCTATGGCAGCTATTGGAGCTTCATCTAGGTCTCCAAGTTCTGTATGAGTCAGCTATTGCTGTAGTGACGCCGTGTAACAAACAGTTCCCAAACTCAGCAGCTTACAGTATAAGTGTACTGTCCCCGGGTGTGAGGGAGGCTAGGGCTTGGCCGTGCTCAGTGGGGCGGGGCTCAGGCCCCGAGCTGCACTGGGGCTGTTCCGTGGGTCTCATTAGGATGAAGCCTCCCCCCGGGCAGGCCCTGCTCTGGCAATGGCCCCACCAGCCACACAGGGTCACGGCCTCCACTCTTGTTACATCACACTTATGGGCCAGCCAGAGCTGACTGTGGCTGGAGTTGACGTGGGTGAGGCAGGGAAATGCCCGCACCTGCTCCAGCCTTGTAGCCAAAAGCAGGAGTTTCACTGGGAGGGTGGGATGGAGGGCGTGTGACTGCAGTCTAGGTTCCAGGGCTGACGCCCCTGACCCCTGCAGCAGGCCCTGGCCCAGGTTGATGACCTCCGACTGGTGAGCATGCTGGAGATGTGTGTCAACACCCGTGAGAGCAGCCTGGGGAGCCTCGGTGAGAGCCCCTCCCCACACACACCCACCACCATCCCGGCCAGGCTGCACTTGGAGGGTCTGCCTGCTCGGACCCTGCCCTGGTCATTGGATGCCCCCTCTGCACGGCCCGCCCTGCACACCTCTCTCTGGGAACTGAGGACAGAGACTGTGTCGGCGTCCTGTTCTCCGAGGCAGCCCTGACTCAGAGCCTCCTCCCGGGGCCCTAGGGTCCCCTGCTCTGGAGCCCAGGGTGTGAGCCAATGGAGGTTCTGGCCTGGCTATGCCTGCAGGGCCCAGGGGCCAGTCGCGGGAGTGGCCTGGGGGCAAGACCCACGCTCGGTGCATGGACGCCAGCTGGGACCCCTCCCGCCAGAGTCCGGTGCTTCCATGGCCTCCTGTGTGGCCCTGCCCACTCAAGGCGCCCTGTACACCCTGGCCTGCCTCGTTCGAGCAGAGCCTCAGGCGTCAGCATGTGGCCCCAAGGCCGCCCTAGGCCTCAGCAGCTAGAGGCAGCAGGGACCAGGGTGCTGGTGCCACCGAAGGGTGGCAGGGCCGGCACTGACCTCTCTCCCTGTGCCCCACAGGGCTGCACCTGCCCAACCTCAGCCAGCTGAAGCTGAACGGCAGCTGCCTGGGTTCCCTGAGGTGAGTGCCCCGGTGGTCTCGGCCTGGGGGCCCCCGGGCATCCTGCTGTCTCTGGCTCTAACGCCCAGCCCTGGTCCTGCTGAGGCTGACGCACTCTGCCTGGAGCCTGCGGGCTGGCTTGGGCTGCTCACCGCAGGTTGTGCGGTCCCCAGAAGAGCCCACTGACCTTTGGCAAAGAAACCCCCGTCCATGAGGCTGGACAGTGCATTGCCATCTGGCTTCAGGATTTGGGGCACTCCCACACCCTCACCACCAGCCGGGCCTCGGGCCCCATGTGAAACACAGGAGCATCTTGATAACTAGTTTAAAAGACAAAGTGCAAAATGAAGGACATAGTAAGATTTTTACTTACTTCGTCGGGCTGGAAAGGACGATGCTGAAGTAATATCAGAGTTTATTTGCGATTTTGAGCAAACGGAGTGTTTTATGCAGCTAGACAGCTGTCCTGAGGCAGCAGGAGGCCAGCTGCAAATCTAGAAAGTTCTCCCGATGTTTTAAATGGGCTCTGAGTGTCCAGTTATTTTCAGGGGAGAAAATGAAGTAACTCGTGAGCAACTGTCTATTTATACTGCTGGTTATTTATATAAGGCTCCCCTCTGGCTCAGCTGGTAAAGAATCCTCCTGTGATACAGGAGACCTGGGTTCCATCCCTGGGTTGGGTCAATCCTCTGGAGAAGGGAATGGCTACCCACTCCAGTATTCTGGCCTGGAGAATTCCATGGACTGTACTGAGTCCATGCAAAGAGTCGGACACGACTCAGCAACTTTCACTTTCACTTCACCTTCAGCCATATTATGACAAAGACATCAATCCTGTAAGTTAACAGAGACAAAAAAATCATACTTTCTCCGTCATTAAGGCTTACACATTAGCTCAAAGAACAATAAAAATATATAGAAAATATATGAAGAATGGAAACTATAAAGAGAAGTGGAAGATATGAAATTAAATACGATGTACCATTTGTAACGAAACAAAATATTTGATTTCAAGCAAAAAAAAAAACACTAGAAAAGTCAATTCCAGGAAAAATTGCATCATAAATTTTATGTAAAAATGCATTCTGTTCCTTAATAACAATAGTACAAAATGCAGGAAATCTTTGTTATCAAATCCCGAAACTTGGCCAAAAAGTTTGCAGATCTCCATGGTGTGACAGTGAGCTAGTATCTGTGAAAGGGACCCGACTCAACATGACGGTCCCAGGGAGCAGTGTTCCAGCTTAGCCGACACGGATGGCCGAGACTCTAAAGCCTCAGCGGTGTTACGGGGCTGGGAAGCGTCTCCTGTGTGATGACTGTCACTTCATCCAAAGCTAAGGGGGAATTCAGCCCCTGAAGGTGTCCTGACATGAGGACTGGTGGGGCCGACTTCTGGGCCAGCCAGCACCCGGCATGTCCTTCCTTCGCCAGGACTGCTGGGTGGGGAACCCCAGTGACACAACTAACTTGGGGACTATCGCGGTGACCAAAGGGACGGTCTTCACTACCCCTTGACCATGGGTGTGTCCCCTTATGCCGACTGTTCAGTGAGTCCTGCCCTCTCCTTGTCTATTTCTGTGGGCTGTTTGTGTAGCCTGGGTGCACTGGAGACTTTGCGACTCTCCACCCTGCCTCCCCTACCAACTCAAGCAGAGACCCTTCATTCTGACTTTCTACCCATCAGCTCCGGCTGGTGCTAGGGGAGTTTTTCAGGAGGTTCGCCCACCTCTTCCCCTCCAAGGCCTTGGAGACAGTCTTCTCTTCTATTCATTTGTGGTCTCACTTTTTACTTTGGGGCCTTTAATCCTTCTTATCTCCCGTTTGCCCCCACTCCTGCTGTAAGATGGGGACCCAGTTCCACTCCGCAGCGCCCGGCGGGTCCGTGTTCCCCAGGCCACATGGGCACGCTGGGGAGGTGAGAGCTCAGTCTTCACGGCGTGGCTCTGTGCTTCTGTGCTGCGACACGTGACCCTCATCAGAGTTTTCCTTTCTCCAAGCTGACCTAGCTGTTCCTGGACACTTATTCTTGCCTTTGAGTTTTACAATCAGTTTGTTGAATTTCACACATCCTAATCCTTCGGGATTTTTTTGGGGGGGAGTGGAGAATTTTTAAAAGTCACATGTTCAGTTGATTTTTAAGTTGCATACATCCACGAAAATGGTATAGCTCTCCATATTCATGTGCGCGTTTATGTTTTTAATAGACTCTTTATTTTTTAAATTGGAGTATAATTGCTTTACACTGTTATGTTAGTTTCTGCTGTACAACAATGTGAGTCAGTTTTTTTGTATACACATGCGTGCATGCTAAGTCATCTCAGTCGTGCCCAGCTCTTTGTGTTCCCATGGACCAGAGCCTAGCAGACTCCTCTGTCCATGAGATTCTCCAGGCAAGAACACTGGAGCAGGTGCCATGCCTTCCTCCAGGGGAAACTTCCTGATCCAGGTATCAAACCTGTGTCTCCTGCGTGCAGCCCTGCATTGCAGGCAGCTTCTTTGCCACTGAGCCACCAGGGAAGGCCCTGTATGCACATACCTCCTCGCTTTTCAGTTGCCCACTGAAGGGATAAATGCTTTCTCACTGCTTAGGCCAACTGGACACAGGTTTCTGTAACTTGCAGCTGAAAGCATTCCAACTGATAAACTTTAAAGAAGATGTTTGAAGGCTATTTCTGCCTCATCAGAGCATCACAAACTAGGCAACTTGAACAGCAGAAATTGACTCAGGTCCGGGGGTCACGAGTCAAGATGAAGGTGTGTCTCCTGGGGCAGAAGGAGAACCTGGCTTGCTGTTTGCTCCTGGGGGCTTGCTGGCCATCTTTGGCGTTCCTCACCCCAGTCCCTGCCTTCACCTTGTATAGCCTTCTTCTCCTAGTGTCAGGATCCAAATTTCCCCTTTTTAAAAGGACACCAGTCGTATTGGATCAGGGCCCACCTCATCTCCACTGGGGCTTCCGGGTGGTGCTGGTAGTAAAGAACCCACCCGCCAAGGCAGGAGACATTAGAGATGCAGGTTTCATCCCTTGGTCAGGAAAATCCCCTGGAGGAGGGCATGGCACCCCAATTCAGTATTCTTGCCTGGAGAATCCCATGGACAGAGGAGCCCCCTGGCTACAGTCCATGGAGTTGCAAAGAGCTGGACACCACTGAAGCAACTTAGCACATGTGCACACATCTCTACTAATGCTATCTGCAGAGACCCAATTTTCACATCAGGCACCTTCTGAGGTCCTGAGGGTCAGGATTCAGCACATGGATTTGCAGGGATGCAGTTCATCCCACAACAGGAAATGTGCCCTTCTGTGCCATCAGCTGGTAAGAACGAGAAGGTTCCCAGCATTCTTCCTGTGTTTCTTTGGCCAGAATTGTGCGACGTGTGCACTCTCTTACACTAGCCACTCGAGGGGATGGAACTGTGATTGCAGCGGGCTAACCAGGACCCCCACCTGTGCACCCCACTGCCGCCTGGGACAGGGCAGGACACCAGCCTCTTCTGAAGGCTGGGCTCCCTGAAACCAGAACTGAATTACTTCCCACATATTCATAGTGTTTTGATAAAATCCTGGATGAGGCCCTGTCTCTGTGGTATTCTGTTTGGTCATTGCAAATTTAGAAAAACACTGTGCTGATTTGGGATAGATTTTTCTAACCAATAAAACAATTGATTTTCATAAACGGGTCTGTTACCTCTGGTAACACTGTACCTTTGTTTTGTATTTAAACATTATTGCCAAAGTCTCCTGTTAGTTCAGATAATTTGTTAATTCAGTTGGGTTTCTATATTGATGGTCACATTATCAGCAAGTTGCGAGCACTGCCTTTCACTTTAATCTTCCTGCTTCTCTTTCTTGTCTTCTTGCTTTGGCCAGGACCTACTAGCCAACATGATGTTAAACAGTGGCAATCACAGTAGCAGGGGTCCTTGGTTTGTTCCTGATCTTAACGGATATGCGTCTGGGTTCTTCTGCATCTGTTGACATGATAATAAAGTGATATTTCTCCTTTAGTCTGATTGTGTACTGGATTCCATCGACAGATTTTGTAATTCATCCTTACATTCCTGCAGTAACACTACTTGATGAGCTATTTTTAAATCTGTAGCATTAAAATATTTGCTTCACAATTTTCACATCTGTCTTTGTGAGTAATAGCCCATTGATGGTCCAATTTGTACTTTTCTGGTCCTGGAATCGAGGACTGACTCAGACCCACGCTTCTACTGTTCTTTTCAATTGCCTAATTTTTCTTTAGAAAAACTTCTGTATAAGAAATTATTGTAGAAGACATTGACTATTCCATAATAGAATGCACTTTAAAACTGATCCAAATCCGGGGACTTGGCAGGGGCGGAGAGGAGGGAGGGCGTTAGTGACGGTCTAATTTCCTTAGTAGTTTTTAATCTACTTTTCTTTACTTTTTTAAAAAAGCATGTATTTATTTGGCTGCATTGGGTGGCACGTGGGATCTTTGTTGCCTCATGTGGGATTTTTCGTTGCAGCGTGTCGGTTCTGTAGTTTGGGCGTGTGGGCTCAGTACTGGTGGTGTGTGGCCTTAGCTGATGTGAAGCAGGTGGGACCTGACTTTCTGGCGCAGGGGTTGAACCCATGTCTCCTGCACTGCAAGGCAGATTCCTAACCGCTGGACTGCCAGGGAATGCCCTAGTTTTCTGTCTTTCGATACCAGGTCTCTGGGTTTTCAAGAATATTGGTGTATAGGTGGTTCTTAATGGTCTTTTGCTATTTTAAATTGCTCTCAAGACCATAATTATTCCTCTTTTTAAGTCCCATACATTAATTTGCATGGTCCCTCTGTTTATCCTTGATCAGTCTTGCCAAAGGGTTGTCTGTAAGTTTTTAAAGAGTCAGCCTTGGGCTGTGTTTATCTTCTCTGATTTTTCTGGTTATTACTAGTATTATTCTGATACCTTTAACAATTTTTAAACATTGACTAACTTATTTATGGCTGCCCTGGGCCTCCCTTGCTGTGTGCAGGCTTGCTCTGGTTGGCACGAGCAGGAGCTCCTCTCTAGGTGCGCAGGCCTGCTCATCGTGGTGGCTTCTTGGTGCCCAGCACAGGCTCCTGGGCACGTGGGCTCCGGGAGGTGCGGCACGCAGGCCGCAGGCTCAGCGGCTGCAGGCAGTGCCAAGGGGAATGAGCTGTCCAGGCGCCTTCAGGGGACGTTCTGAGAGGCACAGAAGAACACATGGCCTCTTGCACCCTCAAAACAAAAACAGCATTCGACTTATGAGAGAACAGCTAAGGGCGCTTAGGAATTAAATGTGTGATGCTAACAGCAACGTGGGAAGACAACGGGACCTCCCAGAAAGCAGAGGAAAGGGGCAGGCTTGGAAACGGGAGAGAGAGGGGCTGATGACGAGGCCACACGGGCGAGGCCGAGCTCCAGACGTGAGAGTAGAGGACATTAGGAGAGAAAGCAGACGAGTGCATCCCAGGAGCCGATGGAGAGCCCTGGTCTGCCCACCCGCGGGGCAGCGGCCACCATGAGGGAGGTGGCACAGACCAGTCCCAGCGGGGAGGGGTTTTCCTGCAGGCACATCTGGGCTGGGGAGGGGCTGCAGGGGGGAAATCATCCGCAAGAAAGGCCTGGGGAGAGCGGGAGGGAGGGCCCCCGCTGGCCCCGCTGGGGAGGCCAGGTCCACCACAGTGGGCAGCTGCCATCTAGCACAAGGGCGACCTGCAGCCAGGCCTGGGCCCTCCAGCGGCTGCAGCCAGGAGGGAAGGCAGGCAGCCGGGCGCTCTGGAGCTCCTCCTCGGCCCGGAGGCCGCACAAGCCGGTCCCAGCGGCCCCCGCGTCTGGAGACAGCAGATGTGGGTGGCGGCGGGCACAAGGCAGGGCACAGGGCCTGTGCAGTCACCGACACAGCCCCCCACCCGGGACAGCACTGACCAGCGCCTCACCCCAAGACAGCACTGACCAGCGCCCTGCCCTCTGCAGGGACCTGGGCACCTCCCTCAGCCACCTGCAGGTGCTCTGGCTGGCTCGCTGCGGCCTGGCCGACCTGGATGGCATCAGCTCCTTTCCTGCCCTGAAGGTGGGCCTGCCCTGCCCTGTCGGGGGTGGGGGGGCGGACAGGGGGCAGGAGGTGGGTGCGGCCCTGATGAGCACCCCCTCCCCTGCCGTGCCCCCCAGGAACTCTACCTCTCCTACAACAACATCTGGGACCTGAGCCCGCTGTGCCTGCTGGAGCAGCTGGAGGTGCTGGACCTAGAAGGCAACTGCGTGGAGGACCTGGGGCAGCTGCGTTACCTGCAGCTGTGCCCGCAGCTGGCCACACTCACCCTGGAGGGCAACCCACTCTGCCTGCGGCCAGGCTCTGGCCCAACCCACCAGGTGCACACCAGCAGGCGGGAGGCAATCTGTGCTGCCAGCTCCTCGGCCGGCCAGGGGACTGCTCTGCCCACCTGAACGGGCCGGATGGCAGCAGATCCCGGGGGACCCGCCCAGGGCACGTCGGGGCCTCCTCACCAGGAGCTCCTCCTCATATTGCTGGGGGCCCGGTGGCCGCCTCCACGTCCCCCTAGATTCCAAAGGGCCACACATACCCGGGCCAGGCCCTGGCTCATGTGTGCTCCCAGGAGAGGTCTGTGCACACGCCATGTGGAGCGCAGTCTCCACGTGGAGTCATGTGCGCACACCCTGCAGGCCCCGTTCAGAGATGCCCCTATGCTGGGGGCTGCGCCACCTCGGCCAGAGCTCCCTCCGCCCGCCCGGCTGCTTCCACCGCCCACGGGGCTAAGCTCCAAACTCAGGGCAGCCCTGCAGGCCAGAGGGCAGCCCTGGACCCTGGCAGTGAGCCCGGAGAGTGTGATCATGCGTGGGCAACAGCCCAGGGTCCCAGCAGTCCCTCAGGTTCCAGAGTGACCCAGGCGGGCCTGGCCCCAGCAAATCCCGGCTCCCCAGCCCCGCCCACAGCGGGGCTGGGGGAGCAGCTCAGGCCCAGGCTGGCCTGACGGGTCCCCTGGACTCAGGCCCGCCCCACCCGCAGGTGCCCCAGGGCTACAACTACAAGGCAGAGGTCAGGAAGCTCATCCCCCAGCTGCGGGTCCTGGACGAGCTGCCTGCCGCGCACACGGGCCTGCCGGCCTCTCAGAAGCTGGACCAGGACTGGCTGCTGGTGAAGGAGGCTATCAAGGAGGGCTGCACCCTAGACAGCCTGCTCCCCAGGCCGGGTACACGCAGCCACGTCCAGGCGCCTCGGGCTGGGGCCACCCCGCCCCGCCTGCGGATCTCACCTGAGAGCCCCAGGAGGGGCTGCACCCCGGTCCCGCCCGCAGGCTGCCTCCTGTGTCCCTTCTCAGACCTGACCCCTTGTCCCCAGAGTCCTGCACACACACAACCCCAGGCCAGGACACCCTCCCTGGGAGCAGCCTTGGTGCAGGCCTCCCCCACCATCCACAGAGGGAAGGGAGAAACCTGCCATCCCGTGACTCGGGGCCTCAGGCACACTGACGCAGGGCGGTGGGCTCCGTGGACGGGGTTCAGCTCGGGGGACTCCTGGCTGATCAACTGGCGTGCGCCTTGGTGACCTCTGATTTTGACCCTCGGGCAGATCAAACCCACGGCTCCCCCATGTGGAGACTGAGCCCTGAGCTGTGCCTGCCTGAGACCCAGCCCTGGGCCCCCAGGCGCGGGCCTCTCTCCCTGCTGGTTCCCGGGATGCCCCTGCCTGAAGGCCTCCTTCCCAAGGGCCCGGCCCCAGAGGATGGCACCAGCAACCTCACCCACGGTAGGTGATCCGCCTCAGTGTGAAGCTGCCCTGAAGCCCTGAGGCCCCAAACCAGGCCCAGCCACACCCTCTTCTCCAGGCGCCGGCCGGGTCCTCTGTGGGAACCCCACCAAAGGCCTGCGGGAGCGTCGGCACGGGTGCCAGGTACAGCCTGCCCCCACGGTGGGCAGCACCCAGCCCCCAGCCCCGGCAGGCCGTGCCCTGAGCCAGTCCTCTCCCTTCCCAGGCTGGGGTGCACCCAGAGAAGCTGCCCTCTCCCAGGCTGGAAGAACTGGCCCCCAGGGCCTCCGCCTCGGAGCCTGACCCTGCCGACGATCATGACCTCCTGGCCTGGGCCGGGCTTCAGGCTTTGAGGGAGCTGCGCCTGCGGTGGGTGCCACCTGCCCCACACCCCAGCCCTGCCACCCTATGTGCTCTGACCAGGGCGGGGTAGGGGGGCCTTGTGGCTGGGACCTGCCTTGGCTGAGTGGTTGCTGGTCCCCGGGTGGCTGGAGGGTCGGGTCACGGGAGCCCAAGGCTGCCCCAAGTCACACTCCTCTGGGATCTGCTCCAAAGGAGGAGCAGGCTGCAACCTCCCCTGCCCACACCCCAGCCCCCTTCCCAGTAGGTGCCCAGAGTCCTGGGAGGAGGGGGCCGCAGGCCCCTGGGGCCCACAGAGGGGCCCTGAAGAGCAAGAGGACGAGGCTGGGCCCAAGCCTCACCGCAGCCCCCCAAGCCTGGCCCCAGGTAGCCTGCCTGACAGAGCCAGCACCGCAGAGCAGCACCGGGCTGAGGCGGGAGGGGCAGGGAGGGCCTCTCCTGGGGGTGGGGGCTCAAGTTCCCCTCCCCTGAGCCCAGGGGCCAGGCAGCCGGGTCAGCTGGCTGAAAGAGGGAGAGGGCAGGCCCTCCCGACAAGGGAGGTGCATGCGGAGCCAGAGGGGCCCTGAATGAGAGTGAGTGGCCCGGGGAGGGGCCAGGGCCAACACATGGGGCAGACCAGCGGAGGTTCCCCGGAGCACAGCGCAAGCCCAGCGAAGGGAACAAGGCCCCCAGGTGGGTGGGCAGGAGACCACGGTAGGGGGTGGTGGGTGGCAGCTACTGCCTTTCCTCTGCAGACAGGGCCTGTCCTGGGCTGGGGCAGAACTAAGCCAGGCAAGACCCTCCCTCAGGGACACTGGCTCGAGTGACCATGGCTGAGCAGAGCCAACACGTGGGCTGTGAGGCAGAGAGAAGGGGCGAGGGGGGCTTCCTGGAGGAAAGGTTTGAACCGACTTGCAGAACAACTGGGCAGGCAAACCCGGGCATTTGTAAGCAGGGGCTGCAAGGTCGGCTGAACGACCCTGCGGAGCGGGGGGTGTCGGTGGAGGGGGGCACCAAAGAAGCCAGGACGGAGCAGGGACAGGGCCGAAGCTCCGCACTGGCTGTGCTGCTGCTGTGCCTGGGGGAGGGGCTGGGGAAGGCGGGCCTGAGACAGCCAGGACCTCACCACCTGGTTGAGGCCGGAGAGGATAGAGCGAGGGAGCGCGGGCAGGCAGCCTGCAGGAGTGGCTGGAGGAGTGACAGCCAGTGAGGGACAGAGAGGTGCTAGGACCTCCTACTCCAGTCAGTGTCCAGGAGGGCACTGGGCGATCATGAACACACCCACCCAGCCTGCCCTCGGGTGGGTGCCAGGGCTTCGCTGCCCGGGGGAGGTTTGGGAATGACCCCGGCACCACCTGCCTGTGAGCAGACACTACGGCCCTGCTGTGGGGCCCGGCCCCGGTGGCCCTGTCTGACCTGCTGTCTTTCTTCCTTTCCCAGAGTCTTCCAGGACCTCGGGGTACAACCTGATCCCCTGTCCCCCCAAGTCCTTCAAGCCAGACCGGGGCCGCAACTCCTGGGGGTCCACAGATCTGCAGTTCCGGGGGCGTAGGCTCAGAACCCTGGGTAGTTTGGGGCCTGGCCTGGGTCAGGGGCTGGCTCCAGTGACTGCTCTGAGAGCCCGAGAAGTGACCTCAGGCCCCAGTCCTCAAGCAGAGGGATGTCCAGGCCCAAAGCCAGCCCCAGACTCAGCAGCCAGACCCCCAGCCTCCGGGGCATGCCGCACCTGACACTGACCACCCCAGCCCGACCCCACCCTCATGTACACCCCTCCCCACTGCCAGGCCGGCCTGGCGGGTGGCCAAGGGCCCCAGGGCAATCGTGGAAGGCCCAGCTGCACTCCGGCCTCATAGAATCCAGAGCACCTGGGCGAGCATGCTGGGCAGGGGAGAAGTGGGCCTGGTACAGGAGAGGACCCTCTTGGTGGAGGGAAGTCAGGAGCTGGGACCACCAAGAGGGGAAGAGGTAGAGCCCAGGAGAGAATGCACAAGTCCCCACCACTGGCCCTGCCGCCCACCTATTCCGTGAGGCCCGGCCTTCCCTGAGGAGCAGGCCTGAGAGAAAGCAGGTTGGGCCCCGGCCAAAGTGGGTGGAACTGGGCCTGGCCAGTCCTTGGCCAGCCCTCCAGCCACCCAGGGCTCTAAGCCACCCTTGGGCTGCTGCGATCCCAAGTAGAAGCACTTGCCGTCGGCCAACCCTGGTGAACCGGCGGGGTTCCCTGCGTGGGGATGGGACGACAGCTCCCTCCTCCCGGAAACCAAAGGAATCATTTTCGACTCTCAGGTGTACAGAAATGCGGTTTACTTGGTAGGCGGCGTTCAATAAATTATGCAGCCGGCACCGTCTGCCTCCCGTGCTTTCTTCCTGCCCCACCGCCACAGTCGTGGAGACTTGGGGGCGCAGGCCGCCAGGCCCGGCCCTACAGCGGCCAGCGAGTGTCCACGGTGATGGGCGGGCAGCTGAGGAAGCGGAAGCCGAACCTGCTCTCAGCCGTGCTCTGCACCGACAGCGCCACCATTGGACAGCCGCAGTCCACCCTCTTCCGGCACACCTGGGGGGGCGGAGCCCGAGAGGCCGCTGGACGGGAAGGGACGGGGCCTGGCAGGGGGCGGGGGTCTGATGATGGGCGTGGCCTAGTGAAGGGGCGGGGTAGGAGGGCGTGGCCTAATGGTGGGGCGGGGTCTGAGGGCAGGCGGGGTCTGATGGTGGGGCGGGGCCTGAAGGTGGGGCGGGGTCTGAGGGTGGGCGGGTCCTGGTGGAGGGGCGGGGCCTGAGGGTGGGGCGTAGTCTGAGGGCAGGGCCTGGTGGAGAGGCAGGGTCTGAGGGTGGGGCGGGGCCTGAGGGTAGGCGGGGCCTGAGGGCAGGCGGGGCCTGAGGGTGAGGCCAGGGACCCGGTGGAGGGGAGGGGTCTGAGGGCAGGAGGGGCCTAAGGGCGGGGGATCCTGGTGGAGGAGCCTGAGGGCGGGGCCTGGTGGAGGGGCGGGGTCTGTGGACGTGGTCTTAGGGCGGGGCGGGGCGGGGCGGGGCGGGGCACTCACCCGGATTTTATGGTCCTTCCTACCCTGGCAGTCCTGGAGGCCCACCCCGACCTCTGCTGGGAAGAGGATGGGTGGGGTGGGCCGGGCGCCCCCTCCTTGCCGGCCGCCCCTCCTCCACGTTCCTCCCAGCTGCGCACTCAGCACTCACCGGGGATGGGGATGGAGGGCAAGAGCTCTGGGTGGGTCTGGGCCACGTCCTCGGGCCATACTGGCGCCTCCCGCTGGCGGAGGAGCTTGATGGTACTCAAGCGGGGCAATTGGACCCTTGGCCTGGCGAGGGAGGGGTCGTGAGAGACAGCCTGCCAGCGGGAAGGGGTGGTCCCGGGGCAGACGCGGCCTGGGGAGGTGGAAGACCTGAGGGGAGGCCAGAACAGGCGGAAGGGTGGGACCTGGGGAGGTGGGGGGCAGTCCTAGCAGGGAGTCTGGGGTCTTTGCCAAGTCCTGGGCGGCTAACCCTAACCCTGGGGAGGAAGCAGGCACTGAAGGACCCGCGGTCCCCACCCCGGCCTCCGGCGCCCAGCCCGGGCCTCCCGCACCCGACCCTTGCGCGGGGGTCGAGGCTGGGGCTGATGCTCCGCAAGGTCAGCTTCGGGCCGGGCCTCTGAAAGTGGGAAACAGTCGATGGACAAGTCGGTGTTGTCTGCGAAGATCCTGGACACTGGGGTCACGCAGTGTGGGGACTGGTGCTCGCTGAGGACCTACGAGGCCGTGGGAAACACGGAAGTCACCCCTACTCCACAAAGCCGGCCCGTCCCCCCACCCGCGCTGGGACCTGCTCTGACCTCGCCTTGGGGGTTCAGGAGGAGGGTCACACAGCTTCGGCTGGAGTAGAAGTGGACGGGCTCCCGGCCCAAGGAGGAGAGCTGCTGCCGCCTGGTACTGCAGGGCCCCTCACCCCACACCTGGGAAGAGCCAGGGGGCGAGGGGCACCGGGTGAAGGGCTGGCCGCTGGAGGGCTGGGCCTCAAGGGGCGCGGGGAGCGGGGCTCACCGTGATGTGGTGCCGCGGAGGCAGCAGGGTGCTGGGTGGGAAGCGGTACATGCACACGGGGAAGTCGAGCACCAGCTGCTGCAGCACGAAGCCGCCCAGGTCCACCGTCTCCTCCAGCGACTGGTTGAGGATGCGCACGAACCTCTGGCGGCGGCTAACCGCCATGATCTTCAGGCAGGAGCCCGAGGGGCTGGGGCTGGAGTGCAGGCAGGGGCTCTGTGCCAAGTCAGTGGGGTCCCTTCCGCCACAGTCCCTTTAGGAGACCTGACCCTGCAGTCCCAGCTGGGTCCCCTCCTCACCTTGGACAGCGCCTGGAATGCCAGAGATGGGAATCCACCCCAGACTCAGGCTCCGGGCCATTCTTGCCCTGTTCGTCTGAGTGGGTTTTCTGGAGATGCACGGAGAGGCGGGCTGCCTGGGAGGGGACCCCCAATTTGGAGGGTCCAGGGTCCACCGAGGACATCTCCTGTGAGGCTGGACCTGGCCCGCAGTGCCCTGAAGGTCCATGTGGGAGAGGAGCAGCACTAGGGATCAGATCTGAGCAGGAGGGATAGTGGGCCCCCGCACCTGGGAGAAGCAGAGAAATACCGTGCAGTACTTGGTGGGGGGTGGGGCGGCCAGTGGATTCACGCCAGAGCACAAAGGCAGCGGCAGGAGTCCTCCAAGCCCACCCTAACCCCCAGGGACAGGGTTGGAGAGGCCCCCACGGCCTCACACTGGGCAACCGTGAAAGCCAGGAGGTTAGGGGGATGTCCTTCGGGGCTTGGGGCAGAGATCACAGTCCTGCAGGCGTGGGAAGGGGAAGAAACCAGGAGAGACCCGCCCCGCTCCACCTTCGAATGTTGCCTGACTGTCCCTGCAGAGGCTCTGTGCCCGCGCCTCCACCTGCTTGGCAGTGTGGCTAGGCACTTGGGGAGGGTCCCCTGTTACTTTATGCACGCGATTATGCGCCGCCAGCTGGCTGTTGCTGGACTCGGAGTCGGCACCCCCAGAGCTGCTGGTGCCCGCCAAGGGCAGGGAGCTCCACTCGACACTCTTGAGATTGTGCTCTTGGTGCCTACAGCACAGCTCTGAGCTCCACTGATCAGGCGGTGAGGCTGTTGGGAGCTGCGAGGTCCGGGGGTGCCTGCAGGTCATGACCAACTTGCTGCCCAGACCTCTGGCTCCTGGACACCAGCTCTGCCCCCATCTGACCTCCATCAGATGGGGACAGGGCCCACCAAGTTGTGGCCCCAGTCCCTAGGACCCCACCTGAGCAAAGGGCTCATGGGTAGACAGAGATGACTCCAGAACGATTTCCCTTCATCCCTGACTGCAAGCTGCAGGTCAGAGAACTGACGCTTGGAAAGTTTAAATGACCTGTCCCCAGACACTAAAGGATGGAACTGGACTTTGGTTCATCCCAGCCAAGGCAGGCCCTCCCCTCTTCTACCTCCCCCTGGGGAGTCCCCATCCAGTGCAGTTACTTTTGATCTGAGCTGGACTCGAGGTTGGTGAAGAGGTTGGGGTACCGGTGTGCAATGCTGTTCCAGTCCACATCCTCCAGCCGGAAACCCTGGCCAGGGAACAACAGGCAGGTGACCTGACGCTCCTGCAGGACTGCAGATCCAAGAACATACCTGGAGGGCCTCATTTACCTCCCCAGCAGTGGGGGCCTGATCATTCTCAGAGAAGTCACTGAGGTCCATCAGGGTCTCTGCCGTCACCACCTGCAAAGGGGACAGGAGGCCAGCAGGCAGGGGCTGGGGCGGGGAGCACAGCCCTCTGCCCAAGGCCACTCTGCCCTCCAGCCTCCCCAGCACCTGAGGCACACACTTGCTGAGAGCCAGGTGGGAGGGACCACAGGCTTGGTTGCTCGTCCCTGGTCCAGGAGGCAGGCCTCCAGGGAGGCCAAGGCCCCTGAGTGGAAGCACCAGTCTGAAGGGGGCAGCCAGCTGACCAAGGAGGGTGGGCTGGGGGGCCACCCATAGCCAGGCTCACCTCCACGCTGCCCGTGGAAGACCGCAGCACTCGGCCCACCCAGGAGGAGCGGGCCAGCTGCAGGAGGCAGGACTTCTGGAAGGCCTGCAGCTCGGCTTCCAGCTGCCGCAGCGCGTCCTCGGCCTGCTGCAGCCTCTCCTCCAGACGCTTCTTCTCCTGCTCGGGTGGGTCAGCAGTGGGCGGGGCCTTTTGACCCCTATCCTGGCCCGCCCCACCCTGGCTTGGCCTCACCCCCCGCCCCGCCCCCGTCCCTGATCCCTCTTGCCCTTCACCAGTTGGGCCTTTTCCTTCTGTGCTTTCAACTCCAACGTCAGCTTTTGGACCTGGTTTTGCAGGAACTTATCCTTACTTCTTGAGCTCCTAGGGAAGGGGTAGTCTCAGCAGCTCCACTTCTGGGTCCGCAGCCTCTTCACTCATTAGGGTGCCGCGGCCAGGCAGGCGGGTCAGGCCCTGAAGACGTCTGGGTCGGAGGCCGGGTCTAGGCTGGGTTCAACACCCATCAACATGCTTGGGAGCTAGGGTCTGGGTGGTTTACAGTGTATTAACTTCTTTAGGGTTAGGGCAGAGAAGGCAGTGACACCCCGCTCCAGTACTCTTGCCTGGAAAATCCCATGGACAGGAGCCTGGTAGGCTGCAGTCCATGGGGTCGCTAAGAGTCGGGCACGACTGAAGCGACTTAGCAGCAGCAGCAGCAGCAGCAGCAGGGTTAGGGCAGGGGATCAGAGCCAGGTAAGGACTGGGGCTAGAGGCATAGGTCAGGGTCAGGGCAGGGGTCAGGCTTGGTGGTTGACGTTGGAATCAGACATAAACCCCAGGTTAAGGACGGGCCGGGGACTGAGTGGGTGGGGGACCAGTGCACACCACTGACCTCTCGGCTGGAAGCCCAGCCACCTCCTGTAGGATACGGCAGTGTCGGGCTTCACGCTGATTCTGGATGGCCCACCGCAGGGCCTGGATCTCCAACTCCCTCTGCCCCCAGAGCAGCCGCAGGGTGCGGGGGTCCAGGGACTCCAAGGCCGACCTGAAACACCAGCCCCCCTCGCTGCTTGGTCAGGCCCTACCGTCTGGCTGGCCTGACCCGAGCAGCTGACCACACCCCTCCCCTCCTTACTGCAGGTTGATGGAGGAGACCATCCTGGTGGAGCTGGGCTTGGCATTCTGAGGGTGTGTGGAAGCCACAGGGTCTGCAGCGGCGCCCACTGGAGGCCCCATGTGGCCACTCACTGGTTCTCGGTCCACCAGAGATGCGAGAGCCTCTTCCTCAGCGTCTTCAGCCTCCTGACAAGACTTGGGGGCCATTCTTGATGTTGCTGGGGGCGCGTAGAGGAAGGGTGCTGGGGCTTCACCGGGTCTGGTGTGTGCACCCCGCAGGGCTCTCCGTACACAGCCAACCTTGTGTATGATGCCCCCAGACGGCCCTGCTGGTTCACGGGGTGTCGCTCTCCAAGAGGGGGTGCGCGTGTGTATGTGTGTGTGAGTGTGCGTGTGTGTCTGCCCCACTGAATGGCACACTACTAGTCACCTGAGTGTCTACACCTGCGCGTTTCTGAGCAGACCAAGGCAGCAGGCCACCCCACCCCTGGCACAATGTCCTTGGGTGCTCAGCCATTCCCTGTCATCTCTTCTCTGTCACCCTTGCCTCCAGGACCTGAGTGCCTGTCCCCCAGCCTAGAGCACGGGTCCCCAAAGGTGCTGGTCCTTCACTGGTGCGGTCTCTGTCCCCTCAGAGCCGGGGTCCTCCCCAACACTCACCTGAGGCCTGAGGTCCAAGCAGGCCTGGGGAGAGAAAGGAGCTACAGGGTTGCCATGGATACCAGCAGCCAGAGGGGAGGGGCTGTTTGTTACCAGGAGCCTCCAGGGAGACCCAGACCAGGGCCCCAGGTGAACCCTGGCCCCGTCCTTGTCCAGCCTGAAGGAGAAGCTGTGAGGGGCTGACCGACAGCCCAGCTAACCTCAGCAGACCCAGGAGACACAGAGTGACCCACAGGGCCTGCCACCATCACCCGCTCAGCTCAACAGCCCCAACCAACCCTGGGGAGGCTCCCGTGGGCCCTCCCTGGCTGACCATGGCAGTCGGTGGGTGTTGGGGGGCACTGCTGCTCTGTGAGTGTGTCCACAGGCCAGAAGGACGGCGGTGCTAAGCATGTGACCTCACTGGGGCCCAGCTGTCTGGGGAAAGGGAAGAGAGGGAGGGGTGAGCCCTGAGGACCTGGGCCAGCGGCTTGCTGAACTCTGGCCCCAGGGGGCCCCTTCCATGCCCTCCCCCGCCCCTTTGCCATACTGACTGCTGTGCCTTTAGCTCCTAAGCCCCAGTACAGAAGCCTCCCTCCCGGGGTTCACCCACAGCACTGGAGTGACTGTGAGGAGCTTTGGGACACATAATGACAACGATAGTATCTAACTGAACGCAGAGTTCCAGAGAAGAGCAAGGAGAGGTCAGAAGACCTTCTTAAATGAACCTGCAAAGAAATAGTGGAGAATAATAGAGTGGGAAAGATCACATATCTCTTCAAGAAAATTGGAGATGCCAGGGGAACATTTCATGTGAAGATGTTCGTGATAAATGACGGAAACAGTAAGGACATAACAGAAGCAGAAGAGACTAAGAAGAGGTGGCAAGAAAACACAGAAGTACTATACAAAAAAAGATCTTAATGACCTGGATACCCACGATGGTGTGATCACTCACCTAGAGCCAGACATCCTAGAGTGTGAGTCAAGTGGGCCTTAGGAAGCATCACTATGAACAAAGCTAGTGGAGTTGATGGAATTCCAGCTGAGCTATTTAAAAATTTTAAAAGATGATGCTGTTAAAGTGGTGTACTCAATATGCTAGCAAATTTGGAAAACTCAGCAGTGGCCACAGGACTAGAAAAGATCAGTTTTCATTCCAATCCCAAAGAAGAGCAATGCCAAAAATCTTCAAACTACCACACAATTGCACTCTTTTCACATGCTAGCAAGGTCATACTCAAAATTCTTCAAGCTAGGCTTCAATAGTATGTGAATTGAGAACTGATGTTCAAGCTGGATTTAGAAAAAGCAGAGGAACCAGGGATCAAATTACCAATATCCATTGGATCATAGAAAAAGCAAGAGAACTCCAGAAAAACATTTACTTCTGCTTCACTGACTATGCTAAAGCCTTTGACTGTGTGGATCACAAAAAACTCTGGAAAATTCTTCAAGAGATGGGAATACCAGACCACCTTACCTGTCTCCTGAGAAATCTGTATGCAGGTCAAGAAGCAACAGTTAGACCCAGACATGGAATAACGGGCTGGTCCCAAATTGGGAAAGGACACATCAAGGCTGTATTTTGTCACCCTGTTTATTTAACTTCTATGCAGAGCACATCATGTGAAATGCTGGGCTGGAGGAGTCACAGGCTGAAATCAAAATTGCTGGGAGAAATTTCAACAACCTCAGATATAGAGAAGGAGAAGGCAATGGCACCCTACTCCAGTACTCTTGCCTGGTAAATCCCATGGACGGAGGAGCCTGGTGGGCTGCAGTCCATGGGGTCTCGAAGAGTCGGACACGACTGAGCAACTTCACTTTCACTTTTCATGCATTGGAGAAGGAAATGGCAATCCACTCCAGTGTTCTTGCCTGGAGAATCCCAGGGACAGGGGAGCCTGCTAGGTTGCCGTCTATGGGGTTGCACAGAGTTGGACACGACTGAAGCGACTTAGCAGCAGCAGCAGCAGCAGCAGATACACAGATGATACCGCTCTAATGGCAGAAAGCAGAGACAAACTAAAGAGCCTCTTGATAGCGTGAAAGAGGAGAGTGAAAGTGCTGCTTTGAAACTCAACATCCAAAAAACTAAGATCAGGCATCCAGTCTCATCACTTCATGGCAAATAGAAGGGGGAAAATGTAGAACCAGTGACAGGTTTTACTGTCTTGGGCTCCAAAATCACTGTGGATGGTGACAGTAGCCATGAAATTAAAAGTTTGTTGTGTGGATCACAACAAACTGTGGAAAATTCTTCAAGAGATGGGAATACCAGACCACCTTACTTCCTCCTGAGAAATCTGTATGCAGGTCAAGAAGCAACAGTTAGAACCAGACATGGAACGGACTGGTTTCAAATTGGCAAGGGAGTACTTCAAGGCTGTATATTGTCACCCTGCTTATTTAGCTTATATGCAGAGTACATCATGTGAAATGCCAGGCTGGCTGAAGCACAAACTGAAATCAAGATTGTCAGGAGAAATATCAATAACCTCATATATGCAGATAACATTACTCTTATGGCTGAAATCGAAGAAGAACTAAAGAGCCTCTTGATGAAAGTGTAAGAGGAGAGTGAAAAAGCTGGCTTAAAATTCAATATTAAAAAAACTAAGACCATGGCATCCAGTCCTATAACTTCATGGCAAATAGATGGGGAAACAATGGAAACAATGAGAGACTTTATTTTCTTAGGTTCCAAAATCACTGCAAAGGTGACTGCAGCCATGAAAGTAAAAGACACTTGCTCCCTGGAAGAAAAGCTATGACCAACCTAGACAGTATATTAAAAAGCAGAGACATTACTTTGCCAACAAACGTCCTTCTAGTCAGTTATGGTTTTTCTAGTAGTCATGTATGGATGTGAGAGTTGGACTATAAAGAAAGCTGAGCGCCGGAGAATTGATGTTTTTGAACTGTGGTGTTGGAGAAGACTTTTGAGAGTTCCTTGGACTGCAAGGAGATCCAACCAGTCAATCCTAAAGGAAAACAGTCCTGAATGTTCATTGGAAGGACTGATGCTGAAGCTGAAGCTCCAATACTTTGGCCACCTGATGCAAAGAGTTGACTCATTGGAAAAAACCTGATGCTGGGAAAGATTGAGGGCAGGAGAAGGGGACGACAGAGGATGACATGGTAGGATGGCACCACCGACTCAATGGACGTGAATTTGAGCAAGCTCCGCGAGTTGGTGAGGGACAGGGAAGCCTGGTGTGCTGCAGTCCATGGGGTCGCAAAGAGTTGGACACAACAGAGCGACTGAACTGAACTGAACTGATGGTTTTTCCAGTAGTTATGTGTGGATGTGAGAGTTGAACCATGAAGAATGCTGAGAGCCTTCAGCTGAGCAGAAGAATTGATGCTTTCAATGTTTTGTGCTAGAGAAGAAAGTATATTAATCCTGAATATTCCCTGGAAAGACTGATGCTCAAGCTGAAGTTCCAATACTTTGGCCACCTGATGCGGAGAGCCAACTCATTGGAAAAGGCCCTGGTTCTCGGACAAATTGAAAGCAAAATGAGAAGGGGGTGACAGAGGATGAGGTGGTTGGATGGCATCACCAACTCTATGGACATGAGTTTGAACAAAGTTGGGGGAATAGTGGAGGGCAGAGGAGCCTGGCATACTACAGTCTATGGGGTCAGAAAGAGTCGGATGTGACTTAGGGGCTGAACAATACCGAATAGCTCCCTTGACCCTGGACCTGGACAAAAGTGAGCCCCAGACCTGACCCGTAAGACCATGCCCTCTGCTTTTTGCCCCACCTTCATTCCCTCACCATGCATTCATTCAGACTTTCAACTTTTGCTCCTGCAGGGCTTGTAGTGGGCAGGAGGGAGAAACCCCCGCTCTGGGCCAGTCTGACTTGGGCAGTGCAGGTTCTAGGCGTCCTTGCTGCTGATCCACACAGAGAGCACTGAGACTATGAGGGACTCCGGCTGCCTCGCCGGCCTGGGGTCTCCGGGCAGAATAGCAGGACTCGCCTGGCGGAGGAGTGTGTTTACAGCTCGGGCCAGCCTTGGGCCCCACTGAGCCTCAGACAAAGAGCCCAAGGCCTTTGTCCCAGTCAACCTCTTGGCGGCCCCCTCCCCCATCAGGATTGTCAGCCTGGCAACAGCCGGAGAGGACCAGCGGCCAACCAGCTCCACTCCCTCCCGTCTTGAGCCCCCGGACTCCCGCGCGTCCCATCACGTTCCAGGCGAGGGGAGGGGCGATGTCAGCCCCGTTGCCCTCCTGGGTGCAAGCCAGGCTCGCGGGGTCCCGGGCCGGCGCCCGGTCCCTTAGGCGGGAGACTCATCAGACGGGACGGCTTCTGCCAAAGTCAGCCAGGAAACGCGGCCAGGCACCTGCCCCACGCGCCGCCTGCGCCACGGAAGGCAGCGCTCCTCCGCGCGGTGAGCGGGTTCGGGGCGCGCGTGGACCCGGGCGCTCTCGGCCCCCCGCGCCGCCGAGCCCCGCCCACACCTGGGCGCCGCCGGGGGCGGGGCGGGCGGGGAGCCAATAGGGAGGCCCAGGGGAAAGGCTCTGCGTAGGTGACTAATGGGCGTAGGCGCGGAGTGGGCGGGGCGCGCGGTGCAGCCAATGGGGGCGAGAGGGGCGGGGCGCGCGGGCAGCGAGCCAATGGGGCGGCGGGCCGGGGCGCTCCCGCGGCGCTGGAGGCGGCAGGTTGCGGCGGCGCCCGGAGCCTGGCAGCAGCCAGTCCGCGTCCGGATTCCGGAGGCCGGTCAGCGTCCAGGTGAGCCGCGCCGAGTTCCGGGGCCTTCGCGGCGCAGGGCGTGGCCCTGGGCTGCGACTCCGACGGAGGGGCGGGAGCCGGGCCGGCGAGGGGGCCGCGCCGCACCTGCACCCGCCGAGAGCGGGGACTGCGGCCTCGCGGCGAGCGCGGGGCCGCGCGGTAGCAGGGAGGGGCCGCCCGCGCCGGGTGCGGCGGGTCTGCGGTGTCGAGGGCTGCGCGCGGACGCCCCGCGGGAGGGGCTGTGCCCTTCAAGCCGGGTGGCCCGGTCTGGTTAATGATTTGCTTGGTTCCGGGAGTGGGGCCGGCCGAGAGCAGGCTGGGAAGTGGGGCAGCCTCCGAGCGCTGCGGGAGGGCCCTCTGGTTCCCTCTCTGGGGGGGCACTGGCCTTTGCTGCCCCACCCCCAGGAATGTGCGGCCTCCGTGTGGGGCTGCGCACCAGATGCCGAGGGGCAGCAGTCCCGAGCCAGTTCCGGGGTGCGGGGCAGGCCTGAGGAGGAAGAGCCGGCCAAGCCGAGCTGGGGCCAGGCGGGGCCTGACCCCGTGGCCCTCGCCCTCGCTGCAGGACAGGCATGCTCTCAGGACTGGCGGCCATGGAGCTGAAGGTGTGGGTGGACGGCATCCAGCGCGTGGTTTGTGGGGTTTCAGAGCAGACCACCTGTCAAGAAGTGGTCATTGCACTAGCCCAAGCCATAGGTGAGTTCCCTGAAGCACAGATGGGCCCAGCAGGTGGCTTGCAGTGGCGCCTGGCCTCCGGGCCCCATCTGGCCCCCAGGAGGGTGGGGCTGTTGCTGGTCCGTCTTGCTTTCCCCCAGCTGCTCAAGCCAGATGGACTAAAGGTAAGGGATGTGGGCTGACTGACCCCTTTCCCCGGCTCCAGGCCAGACGGGCCGCTTTGTGCTTGTGCAGCGTCTCAGAGAGAAGGAACGGCAGCTGCTACCCCAGGAATGTCCTGTGGGTGCCCAAGCGACCTGCGGACAGTTTGCCAGTGATGTCCAGTTTGTCCTGAGGCGGACAGGACCCAGCCTCGCTGGGAGGCCCTCCTCGGACAGCTGCCCTCCCCCTGAGCGCTGTCCCATCCGAGCCAGCCTTCCCCCAAAGCCTCGACCAGCACTGGACCGTGAGCCCTGCAAAGCACTGACCTTCAGCCTGGGGTGCTCTGGGCAGGCCCCCGGCCCTGTGCCACCCGAGCCTCTGGCTCCCGTAGTGCCTGTGCCGGGCTGCTGCACAGACCTGCAGGGCCTGGAGCGAAGGGTGCGCAGGAACGCAGTGGAGCTGGGCCAGGAGGCCTTCTGGGAGCAGGAGCTGCGGCGGGAGCAGGCCCGGGAGCGCGAGGCACAGGCCCGTCTGCAGGCGCTGAGCGCAGCTACGGCTGAGCACGCAGCTAGACTGCAGGCCCTGGACGCCCAGGCCCGTGCCCTGGAGGCCGAGTTACACCTGGCTGCAGAGGCCCCTAGGCCCTCCTCGCCCACCGCGTCTGTGGCTGAACGCCTGCGCCAGGACCTGGCCACCCAGGAGCGGCAAAGCATGGAGGTGCAGGGCAGTCTCGCCCTGGTGGGCCGGGCTCTGGAGGCTGCCGAGCACGCCCTGCAGGTGAACCCACAGGAGCCGCACCCCAGCCCGTGCCCCCAGCGCGGGGTTGGGGGGGGGGAGTGGGCGTTGGTCTCCAAATCAGAATCAGAGCCTGAGGGTCCCGTGTGCCCTAGGCCCAGGCCCAGGAGCTGGAGGAGCTGAACCGGGAGCTGCGTCAGTGCAACCTGCAGCACTTCATCCAGCAGACGGGTGCTGCGCTGCCCCCGCCCCCACGGCCGGACGGGGACCCCACTGGCACTCAGGTCAGAGCAGTTCTGGAGGGAGGCCAGGTCGGTGAGGGGCCCGCCCAGCCCCAAGCTGACTTGCTCTTCCCATAGGATCTTCTGCCTCCATCCAGAGAAGAGCCCTTCACGGGAGGCCCCCGGAGTCCGGCCCTTGTGTCCAGCCTGAGCCCAGAGAGTATGTCTGTCTCCCCGCTCTGGATGGGGTGAGGTCCTCCAGTGACCCTCCTCAGCCCTCTCAAGTCTGTGTCCTCCCCACAGTTGCCCCCATGAGGCAGAACTCCTTGAGGTAGCAGCTCTCACCTCAGAGTGGATGTCCGCAGCCAAGGTTAGCCTAGCCTGGATGACAGAGGCCAGCCCGTGGTCACAGAAGACTCCTTCCACCGTGCAGTGGGAAGCCCTGGAACCCAGAGCCTGAGACGGGACACTTTGGAGCCCTAGGATTCCTGCTGCAGGGAGCACGGGAAGGCTGAAGACTCTTGCCCTAGTCCTTGTCAAATCTGCCAAGACCCTGGAGAAGCTAGGGGCGTGGCCAGCCCTGACATCATAGCCCCCAAAGGCCACAGCTTTGTTGGGGACAGGAGGTGCACAGACCCTGTGTTCAACCTATGGGTATGTGCTTGCATGCGGGAGGTATCCTTGCCCACATCCGTGTGTACACTGGCTCCCTACCCCGACATTAAAACCTCAATAAACTGCCTCCCATGGCTTAAGCGTGTCTTGAGACTGCACTGGGCAGGGTCTGCAGGGTCTCTGAGTAGTCCCCTGAACTGCCTGGGGCTAGCCACAGTTAAGGGTCCTGAAACAGAGGTCTCCCAGGGACCCGTGGTTATTTAATCCAAAGCTGGAGCTGTATCCACCCACCCCTGGGGAGTGGCCTCTCCTTGTTGGGGGCAGGGTAGCTTCTCTCCTTGGCAGCCTGGGGTTGGATGGTCTGGGGGCCTGAAGTAGCCTTGACACTGACCTGGGTTTCTGTCCAGACCCCTCCCTTGCCTGACTTCCCTGTCTGGTCTGCTCCCCACCAGCAGCAAGAAGCACTGCACCCTCTGGGGTGGCTCCTGGATATGAGGATCCAAGGACACACCAGACCCGTCCATCAGGTTTCCTGAGCCTGAGAGCTTGCGGGGGCAGGCCCCGGACTCCTGGGTCTGCCAGGCCCCAGGAGCTTTGCTGGCCCCTAGAGGGTGTGCCGACCTGCCTTCCAACACCCCATCTCCTCTCCCCAGCCAGGCATGAAGCTTTAGCCGCATGCCTGCAGCCTTGAAATTGGGGCAGGGCGAGGTCTGAACCACAGCCCTGGCTCTGGGGTGGGCCACCAGCTCCCAGCTCTGAAAGTGCGGTTGGGAGGGGCGAGCTCTGCACCAGCCAGAACCTGGGGGGCTCCAAGACCTGGGTGCAGCCACGCACATTGAGGAACAGAGAACGGGACAGCCTAGATCACAGGGGTCTTCCTGCTTAGTGTGGGGGTGGGCAACTTTGGGGAAGACTCACCCTTCTCCTGGGGTGGCCCCTGAGCCAGGCTTGGTGTTCCCTGCTTCCTTGGGGCAGACTGTAGGGGACATGAAGTACTGAGTGCAAGGAGACCACCAAGCGCCTGGCTTGTGGGGGGAACCAGGAGCAGGCCCTTCCTACCTGTGCTGGAGGAGGGTCAGGAGTGGCTGTACAGGCCTGGGGGCGAACAGGCTCTGGCCCCAGTTTCCTCTTTGGAGCCCCCAGCCCATTCCCATGCCTGTCCACACTCCTGCCTGACCTGTGACTCTCCTTAGGGTCAAGCACAGGCCATACAAGGTGCAGCCCTGAACACACGGGCTGGTTAGGCCCCGTGCTGGGTGGGAGGACTGGGGGCTGTCGGGGGGCCTGCTTCCTTCACCTGGATCCCCCACCTGCGTCCACAGGGTTGGATGGACCTCTGGGCACAAGCCCTGAGCCTTAGCGCCCTTTCACCTCCCAAGCTGAGCACACAGGCCAGCAGGGCACAAGGCCAGGTGCCACCCAGGGACCCCCCTACACACATGGAGGCGAGGGGAGGACCAGCCTATGCCCTGCCCAGTGTCCCGCCCGTCCCCACTCCCCAGGGGACAGCAGGCACAGACCTGGGTGGGCTTTTGCCCCCTGGCCTGTGTCTGTTTTCTGGGAACACCCATTCCTTCTGAAGTCACTGCCAGGGATCTGCCCCTGGTCCAAGGTTGCCTCTGGGGACACTGAGAGCGGTCTTCTCCAGCTTAAAGGGGGTCCTTAGGCAACCCACACATTCCGGGGTGGGAAAGGGGCAGAACCTTCTCCAAGTGAACAAAACCCCACTCCCCACCCCCAAGTTGCCCGAAGTGCTTCAGATCACTAGGCAAATCTTTGAGTTGCTGAAAGGTTTACTTTTGACTTTTAAACTGTACTTTGAAAACAACACTGTGAGGTGTGCTGAGGGGAGGAAAGCCCAGTGGTCGTTCAGTCGCTCAGTTGTGTCTGAATCTCTGCGACCCCATGAACCACAGCACGCCAGGCTCCTCTGTCCTTCACCGTCTCCTGGAGCTTGCTCAAACTCATGTCCATTGAGTCGCTGATGCCATCCAATCATCTTATCCTCTGTTTCCCTCTTCTTTAGCTCCCCTCAAGCGAGGGGAAGGCAGGGCAGGACACTGCCCAGTGTGAGTACAGGGCAGCCCTCCTCAGGGTTGCTCTGAGGCCAGACTGTGTTTTGGGGGAAGGCACTGCCCTTCCTGGCCTGCCTGGCCTCAGATTCCTACTTGATCCTCCAGGGGCTGGTTCACAAAAGGTCGTGGGCCAGTGGCAGCGAATCCGCACCGCTGGTTCTCAACCCCAAAGCTGCTGACAGCCTCCCTGCTACCTGCAGAGCCTGGCCCGCCAAGTCTGCTGGGTGTGACACTTACCATACCATATCAACTGCTAACTAGGGTAGGGTCCCTCCTGAGGGGTGTCCAAGTCCACACAAGGGCCCAACTAATTGGGCCTCCCCTCCAGATTGCTTGGGAGAGGGGACAGAACCTGCCTCTGTGGCATCTGCAGGCCCAGAGGCTGCTCTGGGCCTGCTCCACAACCATAAGACTTTCACGGTGAACTGAGGAACACCCAACAGGGGAGACAGGCCTCCAGGAACCCACATGCCTGGGAGGGCGTGTCTGGGGGCACTGCGAATGTGTCTTCACAGTCCTGACTCCCTTAGTGGCCTCGCTGACATGGCAGAGGGCACAGGAAAGCCAAATCTGCCACTGTCTTCCTCAAGAAAGTTCCTGGAGGTGGCCCTCAAGAGGCTAGTTCAGGCGGTCCTGTCCTGATGTCCAAGGGTCAGACAATGACACCGGTGTCTGCCCAGGGCTGCCTTCAGCTTGGCGACATCAGGAAGACTGTCCCAGGAGCCCTGCACACCTTGGCATCCTGAGACACACAGGGAGAAGAGAGTTCCCTCCAAGAGGGCATCTGCTCCGGCCTGAGGCCCCGCATGCGAAGGGCAGCAAAGGCCTCTGAATGTCCCTCGTTTTCCCCACCCGGCCCACTGCCGGGCGCAGACAGGCCCACCTAGTCCGTGCAGCGCCCTCGCATACCACCCGCCTTGGCACGCTCCCTCTGACCCGACGTGGCCGTCCCCTGCCCCACAGGGTCACAGAGGGGGCGGGGCGGTCGCGCTGCCCAGGGACAGATCAGCCGCTGTCACACGCACAGTGGGTCCGGAGCAGCGCAGTGTGCGGTGGGCAGTGGCTGCCCTGCGCCTGGAGGGACCGCCGTGCGGGAGGAGGAGTCGTCCCCCACCCACGACCCCCGCCTCACCTCCCGTCCAACTTGGCGGTCCGAGCCCGCCGCCCCTGCCCGGCCCAAGTTCCCGCCCGCGAGCCTAGGACCCCTCGCGC
This sequence comes from Bos javanicus, assembly GCF_032452875.1. Classification (NCBI taxonomy): domain Eukaryota; kingdom Metazoa; phylum Chordata; class Mammalia; order Artiodactyla; family Bovidae; genus Bos; species Bos javanicus. Next base: position 51,108,609 of record NC_083896.1, on the reverse strand, counting down.
GTCACCTGCGACCCTGCGCGGGGCCGTCGCCGGCTCTCGGCCCAACTTCGGCGGCGGCAGCGGCAGCGGCCCCCTTGCGCCCCCGCCAGCCCGGAACCCCGCGCCCGGCCCGTATGCAAATGCCCAGGTCTCGCGACCAATGGTCGGCCGAGCCGGGCCCGCCCTGCCGGGCCGCAGCCAGTGGACGCGAGCCGGAGACGGGACGCCGCGCCCACCGCCGAGCGGCCCCTCGCGGGCGAGGCCGGCGCGTTCCTTTCCGCACGTCGGCCTCGGGGCGGGGCCGCCACCTGCCGGGCGGGGCTTTCGGCGCCCGGAGGCTGCCAGGCGCTGGGCGGCTCCCCCGCCGGCGGGTGGTACGACCCGAGGCGCTCCCTCGCCGGCCCAAGGTGGAACGGCCCGGGCGCCTAGGCACCCCCCGCCCCCAGTCCCCCGCGAGCTGGGCGCCTCCTTGGATCGCCAGGCTCCGTCACGCGTAGCACGGGCGGTGAGCTCGCGACCACTTAGTGCACGAGCCTCCTGCACCCACTCCGGGGCGGTCTGCCTGGCGGAGAGGGGGCTCCGGCTCTGCCTGGTTTGTGAACTCCTGGCCACTCTCTCGTCGTGAGGGCCCACTGCACGGGGCTCAGGGCCCTGGGCGACTTGGCCCCGTCCTCTGCCCCGTTCTGTCCGGGCATTGGAAAGGTAGAAACCAAAGGAAAGGTCCGTTTCAGCCCTGGAGTCCATCCCTCCTGGTGGAGCCCCAAGGAGGCAGCCCTGGGAAGCATGGTCATGGGCCGGGCTCTTTACACTCCCTTCTCAGCCGCTCAGAGGCAGAATCATGGGTCATTGGGATCCCTAGTCAGGCAGAGAGGTGCCCGGTCCCCTTTTGTTCTCCACCGTCCAGTCTGGAGAGTTAGGGCTGGGGTTCCCCTCCAAAGCAAGAGCTCCCCGATATCTCCGCAGCCTCAGCCACCCTGGCTGCCTCCTGCAGCCCTCCTGCCCCCAGCTCACCGCCCCACCCCTCACCCTCTCGAGTTCACAGAGGCCTGGGCTGGACCCACCAGCGGGCACAAACCGGCATGGGTCCATCCTCCCCCTTCCCACCACCCCGGCCATTTCACGTCTTCCTTCAAATCTGTTGCCCAGGTGGCTAAGTGCGGGGCTCCAGGAGGTGTCTGACTCTGCCTGGGACCTCAGGAGTATGAAGCCTGAGTATCGGAATTCAAGAGCAGGGTGTGGTGGGGGGGTGGGGAAGGAGCGAGGAGCCTGATTGGTTCTGTTGGGGGTCAGCAAAGCCTGGACTGTATGGATCTGGAAGGAACCCTTAGGAACCTGTGGGACCCCTGAGGAGGCCCACGGCTTTGGGACAGGGCATGACTGGTGACGGGCAGACGGGCAGAGGCTTGGAGGGGAGAAGCCTGGGGTTCCGGGACAGGGGCAGGCCTGAAGTCAGGGTGACTCTGAGTTCCTGCCTCACCCTGCTGGTCTGACCCTCAGCAGGGTCCCCTCCAGTCCTGCTGGCTCCAAATGCACCCTTACTACCTTCTGCAGTAGGTTGAATGGTGCTCCCTCAAAAAAAGATACCCTAACCCAAATGCCTAGACCTGGGCATTTTCACCCTGCTTGGAAAAAGGGGCTTCACGGCTTGATGAGGTCATCCCAGGTTATCCGAGTGGCCCCTAAATCCAACGCCAAGTGCACTTTGAAGAGACAGAAAGGTACAGACACACAGGGAGGAAGGCGACACAGAGACTGAGGCAGACGCTGCCATTAGCCGAGGAGGCCTGAAGCACCAAAACCCAGAAGCTGCAAGAAAGGGTTCTCTCAACAGATTTCAGAGAAAGCACAGGTGTCCACCTAGATTTTGGACTTCTGGCGCTCGGGACTGAGAGAGAAAAAATTTGTGCCCTAGGACACTGATACCCCTGCCTTCCTATGTCAGGGATCATAGCCCTGCCTGTCTCCTCCCCCCAGCTCTGGCCCTGTGTGTTCGTGCAGGCTTGATGGCGGGGGAAAGGGCTGGCCCGGGCTGGACAGAACCAAGGCAGCTCCTTGTCCAGCTCCGCCCTCCTGCAGGCATGAGGAGAGCAGCGTGGATCCCGTGTCTGGGCCTGCCTGGGCCTTGGAAGAGCAGGAGCAGGGTGTGCCAGCGAACGCCAAGGAACCACTGAGGGCTGCAGGGTACGGGGTTCTCGAAGGACACAGGGACGATGCTGACGGCGTGTAGGAGTGTGAGGTGTGCGTATCAGCGTGGAAGAAGGTACATCAGCAGGTGCAGGTACAGACGTGTGCTTCTGCTCTCACCTTGGCCCAGTTTGGGACCAGACCACTGGCTCTGGGCGGTTTCATGGGAACACATCTCAAGTGTGAGCAAAGGCTGGCATGGCTGGGTGGGTTGTATGCTATCCAAAGATGCTTGCTGAGGACCTGTTCACATCTCATCACGGGTGCATGTGTTTATTATGGATGGCAATTTTCCAGCAGCCTCCAACAGCAGATGCGGATGAAGGTGGAGGGGCTGGTCCCACTCCAAGGGGGCTCTAAGGTGGCCATAGCTGCTTGTCCCACTCTTTCCTTGGAGCTTTAGTGGCATGTTCCCACCCCCATCTGGGACCCTCTGGTGGATGGTGGTCTTTGGCAGGTAAGTGTGTGCAGAAGGGCCCGCACTTGCCAAGAGTAAGCTAAGGAGGAGAGGGAGGTGTCCGATGCAGGGCGTTTACTTTGCTGGCCCCTATCCAAAGTTCTGTTCCTGTGCTCACCTGTCCGGCCCTCAACATCTCTATTTTGTAGGCGAAGAGGCACAGAGGGGTTGAGAAACTCTCCCAAGGTCATGCCATCCATACTTAAGCAAAGAGCCAAAGTATCCTGGGGCTTCCCTGGTGGCTCAGTGGTAAAGCAGCCACCTGCCAATGCAGGGGTCACGGGTTCAATTCCTAGCCTGGGAAGATCCCATGTGCCGAGGGCCAACTGGGTTTGTGCACCCAGTACTAAGTCTGTGCGCTAGAGTCCAGGAGCCACGACTGCTGAAGCCAGAATGCTCCAGAGTCTGTGCTCTCCAAGAGAAGCCACTGCAATGAAAAGCCTGCACACCACAACCAAGAGCGGCCCCACGCACCGCAACGAGAGAGAGCCCACGTGCAGCAGCAAAGACCCCGCACGACCATAAACAAATAACTTTTAAGAAGTATCCTGCGTTTGGGTACATGGCTGGGGTGACACCCAAGAGGTGCTATGCTGTGCCAGCCACACACACACACACACACACACTCCCACAGAGATTTGCTCCAGAGGCCCTCACCTTTCTGGCACCATTCATTCTTCCTCTCTGCAAAGTCCTTTCCAGAGCCTGTAAACACACGGGTTATTTCCCCCATAAACAGAAAAACAAAACCACCCTCTCTCAGTGGGCTCCTTCTCTGCTGCCTCCACTTTGGTCTCCCTGACTGGTACTCCCTGGCGATGAGCAGTCAGCTGGGCTTCTCCTTGCAGCCTCCAGCTGCCCCCCAGCACTGGTATCCTCTGGGTCCCTGGTGACTTCCACCTCGCTCCACCGAGGTGTCCTACTTGGCGTGCTGTCCCCCACCCCCCACGTGTCCAGGAACCCGCCTTGGTCTCCCTTTTTACCTGCCATCTCACATCCAACCCCTCAGCTAACCCAACCTGTTTTTTTTCCATTAAAAAAAATTAATTTTTAGTTGGAAAGTAATTACTTTATAATATTGTGTTGGTTTCTGCCATACATCAACACGAATCAGGCATAGGTATACATATGCCCCTTCCCTCTTGAACCTTTCTCCTCCCACCCCATCCCATCCCACACCCACCTCTCTAGGTTGCCACAGAGCATTGGATCTGAGCTCTGTGTATCACACAGCAAATACCCACATACGGTAATGCATGTTTCAAATATATGTTAGTCCCACCCTGTCCTTCCCCCACCCATGTCCACAAGTCTGTTACGTCGGTGTCTCCTTTGCTGCCCTGAAGATAGCTTCATACCATCAGTACCATCTTTCTATATAGTCCATGTTTATGCATTAATATATGATCTTTCTTTCTGGCTTACTTCGTTCTGCATAATAGGCTCTAGGTTCATCCACCTCATTAGTACTGACTCAGATGCATTCTTTTTAAGGCTGAGTAATATTCCACCGTATACGTATGGCCCACTTTTTTACCCAGTAATCTGTAAATGGATACCTAGGTTGCTTCCATGTCCTAGCCTCCTACATAGCGTTGGAATGAACATGGGGGTACATGTGTCTTCTTCAGGTATGGTTTCCTCAGGGTATATGCCCAGTAGTGGGGCTGCTGCGTCATATGGTAGTTTTGTTCCTAGTTTTAAAGGACTCTCCACACTTCTCCATAGTGGCAGTGTCAATTCACCTTCCCACCAGCAGTGCAAGAGGTTCCCTTTTCCCACACCGTTTACAGCATTTATTGTTTGTAGATTTTCTGATGATAGCCATTCTGACCAGTGTGGTGATACTCCTTTGTAGTTTTTTTTTTTTCCTTTGTAGTTTTGATGTGCATTTCTCCTAACAAGGAGCGATGTTGAGCATCTTTTATCCCCTAGGTTCTGTCTTCATAACCTACCAGAAGGGGATCGCTTCCTGCACCTTTGCTTCCCCCAATGGAGCCTACATCTTTGTGGTCCCTGAGGGTTGCAGTTGAGCTATTCCAAATCCTGAAAGATGATGCTGTGAAAGTGCTGCACTCAATATGCCAGCAAATATGGAAAACTCAGCAGTGGCCACAGGACTGGAAAAGGTCAGTTTTCATTCCAATCCCAAAGAAAGGCAATGCCAAAGAATGCTCAAACTACCGCACAATTGCATTCATCTCACATGCTAGTAAAGTAATGCTCAAAATTCTCCAAGCCAGGCTTCAGCAATATGTGAACCGTGAACTTCCAGATGTTCAAGCTGGTTTTAGAAAAGGCAGAGGAACCAGAGATCAAATTGCCAACATCTGCTGGATCATGGAAAAAACAAGAGAGTTCCAGAAAAACATCTATTTCTGCTTCATTGACTATGCCAAAGCCAAAGTTTATTGTGGATCACAATAAACTGTGGAAAATTCTTCAAGAGATGGGAATACCAGACCACCTGATCTGCCTCTTGAGAAATTTGTATGCAGGTCAGGAAGCAACAGTTAGAACTGGACATGGAACAACAGACTGGTTCCAAATAGGAAAAGGAGTACGTTAAGGCTGTATATTGTCACCCTGCTTATTTAACTTATATGCAGAGTACATCATGAGAAACGCTGGACTGAAAGAAACACAAGCTGGAATCAAGATTGCTGGGAAAAATATCAATAACCTCAGAGATGCAGACGAAACCACCCTTATGGCAGAAAGTGAAGAGGAACTCAAAAGCCTCTTGATGAAAGTGAAAGTGGAGAGTGAAAAAGTTGGCTTAAAGCTCAACATTCAGAAAACGAAGATCATGGCATCTGGTCCCACCACTTCATGGGAAATAGATGGGGAAACAGTGGAAACAGTGTCAGACTTTATTTTTCTGGGCTCCAAAATCACTGCAGATGGTGACTGCAGCCACGAAATTAAAAGACGCTTACTCCTTGGAAGGAAAGTTATGACCAACCTAGATAGCATATTCAAAAGCAGAGACATTACTTTGCCAACAAAGATTCGTCTAGTCAAGGCTATGGTTTTTCCCAGTGGTCATGTATGGATGTGATAGCTGGACTGTGAAGAAGGCTGAGCACCGAAGAATTGATGCTTTTGAACTGTGGTGTTGGAGAAGACTCTTGAGAGCCCCTTGGACTGCAAGGAGATCCAACCAGTCCCTTCTGAAGGAGATCAGCCCTGGGATTTCTTTGGAAGGAATGATGCTAAAGCTGAAACTCCAGTACTTTGGCCACCTCATGCGAAGAGTTGACTCATTGGAAAAGACTCTGATGCTGGGAGGGATTGGGGGCAGGAGGAGAACGGAAAGACAGAGGATGAGATGGCTGGATGGCATCACTGACTCGATGGACGTGAGTCTGAGTGAACTCCGGGAGTTGGTGATGGACAGGGAGGCCTGGCGTGCTGCGATTCATGGGGTCGCAAAGAGTCGGACACGACTGAGCGACTGATCTGAAGGTTGCAGGGTTACTAAAGTGGCCTTCTTACTGGTCCGCGGCCCGCCCCGGCCGGTCCACTCAATTCACCCGCCGCCGCCGCCCGGTGCTCTTAGAAGCCAGCGTTTGTCCCCCACCTAGCCGATGGGGCTCCCCGCTTCTGGGGTCCTGGCAGCTTCTCGCGCTCTCCCCCCCGCTGCCCCTTCCGCCAGCACCTCTCGGCCAGGTCCCTCCTCACCCACTAACTACCACCGGCGAGTCCTCCTGGCTCCCGAGTCCGGGACTCGGCTCTTCTATCAGAGCACGAATCCGTTTCTCACACACCGAGCGGCGCAGCATCCACATGGTTCACTGTTTACTGTGTGCGGCCCCGGCGGGACTCTGGGCTGGGGGCTCGTTCTTGTCCAGCACCTGGCGGAGCCCGCGCACAGGGTCCGCCAGTGTTCGGTGGCGTGAACGGACGGCGCAAAGCTGTTGGGCCGGGGACGCCGCCAGGCTGATCCGGGAGAGCTCTCCTCGGCTCGCGCTCTCCGGGTCTGAGAAATGGGGATCGGGTCCGGTGAATGCGTGGGGGCGGAGCCACCGCGCGGGGCGGGGCCCGGGCTGGGGGCGGGGCCCTAGGTGTGCCGGGCGTCCACTCCCATTCGCCCTGGGCGGTGAGCTAGGATTGGACTGTACCACCTTCCAGACGGGGGCGTACCTCTCGGAACAGCCCACAGGCGGGGGCGTAGACTCTTCAAGATCTTCCAATAAACTGGTCCTTCTGGACAACAACAACGTATTCAATGGTGTTCCCAAGGCTTCGAGATGCCTGAGCTCAAGTAGCGGCGCTCTCCCCACCTCAGACGTTTCCTTCCCTCCCTCGTCCCTATGGTACCCACCAACAGGCGGGGCGGGAAAGCCCCGGAAGCCGGCACCATGTACTTCCGGGTCAAGGAGCGCGCGGCGGAGGCGACGGCGGCGGTGGCGGTCGGGCCTAGTTGTATCTCTTGCTGTGGCGGCGCCTGCGGCAGCGGCGGGGAACGGCCGGCGGGGCGCACGGTTCCGGGTACGTGCGGGCCGCGGCGTCCCGGGTTTCAGTAGCGCCCCGGCCGGAGGGCCGCTCCGGGCGCCGCACGCTTTGTCTGAGGCCTGCCCGGCGGTCCGAGGCCTGCGCTGCTCAGGCCCCGGGCTGACGGGCGGCGGCGGCCTCCTGCGGGTGCTGGAGGCCTCGCGCAGAGGCCGGGCGGCCCGCCTGCAGGCGGGTTCCCGGGAGGCGAGGAGCCCTCCGCCTCGTCCTGTGGCCCCCGCCCCCTGTGCTGTCGCTCTCCCCGCTCCGAGAGCGGAGTGTGACCCTTTGCTAACTCGTCTCCACGCCTCGTCTTTGCTTTTATTGGCTTCGCCTGTGTGTCGACAGGCCCGTGTGGTTGTTGGGATGGTCTCCCGGTCCTTAACTCACGTAGTCTTCATAGCAGTCTCTCGGGAGTAGGTATTGGCCTTTTTGTTTTTACAGATAAGTAGATTGGAGTCTGGAGATGTTAAGTAACTTGCCAACGTCACACAGCTGCTGAATGCCGAGCCAGGGCCGGTTGTTAACCTAAGCCCTGAATCTGATTCCTGGCCCATGTTTTGTTTTTTTTTTCTTTTTTCTTTGTAACAAGGATTGTGTTACATCGTTGTCAACTTTGTGGAGTTTATATACTCTTCTTGTTTCTGTAACAACAGAATAGTAGTCACCTGGTGAGCCACGGTTTGGCCTTTGGTCACTTGGACAGAACCTAAGGCTGAAGTGAGGTTTGACTTGGGCTTTAGCATGCCTGCCCTCTCCCTGAACCATTGGTGTTTTTCCTTAGGGAAAGAATGTTGAGTCAGAATGACAATAGCTGGTTCTTCTTTTGCACCAGGCTGGTAGTAGGGCCCTGACAGAGCCAGCCTGGCTTTGGTTCTCCCAGCAGCCCCCTGTAATGCACTCTTGATCTCTCTCAACCCTGCTAAGACCTTACTGGACTCTAGTTTGTTGTTGTTTTTGGTGGTGGGGAGGTTGGGCTCTCGCTTTTTGACTTGTATTGCAGCTTACAGTTTCAAGGTCTTGTAGCTACTCTGGCAGACGACAAATGAAAAATGAGATTTGAGCCCGTTGGACCTAACACCCTTGCTCAGGGCCTGGGGACGGGCACCCAGGTTCTGGTCGTGGCACAGCTGCCAGTGACCACACCGGAAGGCCTTTTGGTTCCTTAGTTGGGATAAAAGGTGCTTTCAGTCCCTGGATTTGAAAATAGAGGGAAATACTACTTTGGTTTAAATTTCCCCCCGGCTCCCTCAAGTTTGGAGACTGAGCAGAAAAGCCATAGAGCACTGCCTGCACTGTCGGAGGCGGCCAGCAGCCGGGAGGGGCTGTGCGCCTCCTGCAGAAAGGGCTTCCCGGGCATTGGTCTGGAACGTGCAAGCGGAGGTGGGGATAGTGGATCTGGGCAGGCACATCTGAGCTGGGGCTGCCACTGGGGCCAGTAGGTCCTGAGCCAGGGTCACATTCCCGCAGTGTTTTGAGTGCAGCGTTCCTCACGGAGAAACGGGGTGCCAGGGGTCCCTAATGTTGGTGTCTTATTTAGTGTTTGCACAGCTGCTTGGTCTGGGAAGTACCAGAGACTCCGGGCTCTTCTCCCTGGGTGCTGCCAGAAGGTGCTGTGTGTGACCATGCCCGGAAGGGAGAGGGGTATTGGGTGGCCTTTGGAAAGTCTCCTCCCCGGCTGTGATGGCGAAGCACAGGGCTTGAGGGACTGAACCCCACACGTGCAGGGACACAGGGAGTCAGCCTCGCTCCAGAGCTGGTGTCCCTGGCAAGTCCCCGTGGGCCAGACCCCGTCGTGGCCACACTGACCTCTTCTGACAGCTCTCTGAGGCAGGCCTCAGTCTCAGTTACTGAGGGAGAAGCCAGGGGTTAACTTGTACTCTTGACCTTGTGCAAGTGAACTGCCCCTGAGGGTGCTCTGTGGTCTCCTTGGAGGGTTACATTTTCTGAAGTTTGCCCTGGTACTTTCCTGGGTGTGAACGCTGACCCCCCCACCCCCACCCCGCCATAGGCTGAGCGTCCCCGGCGCAGGACCCCTGCCGCACGAGTCGGGCAGGGTAGGTACGGTAGGTAGGTGTCGTAGGATGGCGCTGTGGAATCTGGTCACAGGTGCAGCCTGAGGCTTACAGGTCGTCCACCTGCAGCGGCCCTGCCGCCGCCATGCGCACAGGAGGGTGCCGTGCCCCTGGGTGGGCAGTGGCACCGTCTCGTCCGACGGCATCTCCAGCAGTGCTTGTGGTCGGGGCTTGGGTGGAAGACAGCGAAGGACCCTGCCGTGCTGCTGACTCACCAAGCAGGGGCGTGCAGACCCGTAGTTGAGCAGGACTGACTGATTTTCTCAACCCTAGGGAGCTAGGTAGAAAAAAGGTGGTGACTTTGGGGTCATGATCTCAGATGACTGTTTCCAGGCAGACGCATCGTGTGGCAGGTGGCCATTTAGTGAAATTAACATGCCTTCACTGTTTTAGAAGCCGTCGTTCCAGAGCCTGGGGCTTTGTCTGGGATGTGAGACCCCCTGGCTGTGACCCTGGCCTCAGCCCCATCAGGGACCGCCCTTCGGGAGCATCTGTGCAGTGGTGGGGGCAATAGCGCCTGCCCAGGTGCTAGCTGATGCGTGTGGAGCACGCGGCGTGTGACCCATGGGAGAGAAGCCTGCATGTGGGATCCTGGAGTGAGAGGCTTTCCTGCCTTCTTGGCTTGCTGCTGTCCGCCTCACCTCCTGCCCCGGTTCTTGCTTTGCTTCCGTTCCTCTGGTCTTGCTCTTTAGATGTGCAGACTGGACTCACAAACGCACTGTGCCACGGCGGGGGGTCTCCTCTCAGGCTCACCGGGGAAGTGAGGAGCCCTGATGAGAAAGGAACCCTTGTTTCGAGACCAAAGTCAGAGGCCCTGGGGCAGGAAGGTGCTTGTGTCCCTTTACGTCTGTGAGGTCACCGGTCTCGGTCTTCGCCGTTACACTGGCAGAAGCAGGCAGGCTCGGCACCCCCAGGTGGTGACCAGGAGCCCAGGAGCAGGTGGACATGGCAGCCTGGCCCCTGCTCCCCACGGCCCCATGCTGCTCCTGGGTAGGCAGGTGACTTGGCCGTGTTCCTGGAGGGGCTGAGGCCAGGTCAGAGGAGCCCCAGCTGGTGCCTGTGGCCTCTTGTGGGGGGCAGGTGTGCAGAGCTGGGCTGGCCAGCCGTGGCTGAGGGGGATGTGCCATGGGAGTGTGGGCAGAGGGCCAGCTTGCCACCTGGACCTTCTGGCACCCACCCCCCGCTGAAAGCCCCACTTTGACTCAGCCTGTGATACGCCGTTTCCCTCAAGCCTGGCCTTGGGTACCCGCGGAGTGTTGAGGTGTGGAAGGTGGCTGAACAAGAACACGGCTGGTCTGAGGCTACATTAGGCTTGTTGTAAGTTGGCATCTGGCTGTGAACGTGGCTCTGTGGACAAGAGCCAGTCTTCTGTGTGTGCCTGCACAGTTCCGGGCCAGTTCTGTCTCCTGTGCTAGGGCGGGACGCATGTCGGCAGGAGTGTGACGTATAGCGGTTGTCACTGTCTCGGGGGAGCTTAACGCAAAGCCTAGAACAGAGGGGACTTACTCGACCTTCGCTTCTCTCAGAGCTGAACGCCCATGTCCAGCGATGGATGACGACAGCCTGGACGAGCTTGTGGACCGAAGCCCGGGGCCCGATGGCCACCCCAGACTCCGTCCTGCCGCCCTGGCCAGCGATGCTGGTGAGCCGCCCCCCGCCCCTCCGCCCCGAGCGGGGAGTGAGCCTTTACGCGTTGCCCTTCATGTGCACAAGCAGCACGTCGTCTGCTTTTTATTGTTGACGTGGTCAATACAAACGTGCTCTTAAGTCCAGAGCCTCCACCCGCACACCTCACCCTCGCCGCCTGGCCCGGGGGCCAGGTGCTGCCAGGAGCCCTGTTGGCAGGTGTGCTCTGAGCGCCCCGTGCACCTTCTCCCCAGCCCTGCTCTCTGCTGCCTTGGCTGTGACACTGCCCTCGGGCCTGTGTCTTCCCTGTCGCTCTAGAAGGAAGCAGTGATGCCCACAGCGACGCCTCTGAGGACGACTCTGGCAGCGAGCACAGCGATGAGGAGGATGCGGACGGGGACCTGGAGGACGGATCTGGTGAGAACACGGACATCCTCGGGGCCCCAGGTCCCCTCGCGCTGTGACGGGAGTTGCTGTTCAGAAAACAGCCTTGGTGAGCTTGCCGCCTTCCGCATACCCGGCAGTGGAGGCTGTGAGCTGTCAGGGTGATGTTGCCTAATACGGTGGCCTCCTCTGGAAGTCCTCTGCAGTGGGTTTTGTCTTCAGTTGGGCAGCTGGCTCGCGTTGATGTGGTTGGGCTGACGACACAGTGGAAAGGTCTCTTGTCTGATGGCAGCAGGAGGGTAAAGGGCCTGAGAACAGGGAGCAGCGTGAAGGGCGTTTGCAGGGAGCATGCAGCTGGACGGACCTGTGGGCAGGGTGGACCCGGAGCCCGTTAGAGAGCAAGAGTAGCCTGAGCCCTGGTTCCCAAACTCCCGAGAGAGCCGGCAGAGGCGTGGAGCAACTGCTACAAGACTCTCAGTCTGCACCTCAGAACTTAGGTGCGGGAGCTTTGCTGTGTGCATGTCCTGCCCCGAGTGCCGCGCACCTGCCGCGCTGCCTTCCCTGGCCTTCCCGGCCGCCCTGGCTGGCGCGTGGCCTGTGGGCTCCCCAGACTGTCCCACCCATCCCCTCCCCGTGTGGCACTGGGCTTCAGGAGCTTGGCTCATTGCTGCTTCCCTTCCAACACCGCTGTTGGGACCTGCGTGGATGTCGAGGCATCCACCTGGTCTATCACGGTCCTTGGAGCTCCGTGGATATGAGCGTTAGAATGTTCCAGAGAGGTAACCCACATGTTTGGGGCAGTGCCTATGAAGGAGTAGCGTGAGTTTGCTTGCGTTGGTGACACATTATCCCAGAGTTAGACTGTAACTTCTTTGCAGGCGCAGGCGGCTCTGGGCTGAGTCTGCAGGTCACAATGGGGCTGTTCCACTCGTTTCTGCAGATAGACTTGGGGCTTGGCGGCAGAGGACGTGAGGTCCTTGTAGGTTCAGCCCTGGAGCAGAGGCCACAGGGCCTGTGGATGCCAGTGGACAGGGGCTGGGTGCAGGGGGCTGGAAGACAGGCAGGAGCTCACCATCCAGGGGCAGAGACAGCGCGCAAAGAAGCGGTTAGCTCAGGGGGATAGATGCCAAGGGTGTTGTTTAGGGGACATCAGGAGAAGGGGGTGGGCTTGGGTTCTTTGGTCTTGGGTTGGTGAGAAGCTTCCAGAAGGACAGGTCTCAGGTGTGATCTGGAGGGCAGGAGAGCTAGCTGGGCGGTGGTGTATGTGGGGCGGGCAGAGTGCTGGTGGGCAGCTGGCACAGAGCCGAGTCCTGCAGGTAATGAGGAGGTGCTGGTGGAGGGCAGGCACCTGGAGGCCACAGCTGTAGCTGAGGGGCACCGACCCGCCACTGTACACCCCGTGTTCTTCAGCGCCAGTCTGTGAAACAGGCGGGGAAGGAGGGGATCTCCGGCTGGTGAAAACCTAGACGGCTCGGGGGGCCTGCCTTCCGAGAAGCGACCTGCATCCTCACAGCCTCGTGTCGGCCGAGCCCCTCGCCTGCAGCTCTTTCTGCCCATCTTGTTGCTTTTTCGCCATGACGTTGATTCCCGAAAGTCACTTGCTTGTGTCGCTGTTTGCTCAGGTTCCAGCTGTAGAAACACCTGTTCAAGTCTTGATGAGAGAGGAGAACTGAGGACTCTGATCTGTGCCTCACCAGCCATCCAGGTGGTGCGCACACACCCTCCTGCTCTGCTCCGCGAGCCCCTCCCCGAGCGGCCCCTCCCCACAGCTTGCTCTCGGCTCTTCCCTGTGTGGTCCTGCCCTGCTCACGGGGCCCTTGCCCTCACCTTGCCTGGGTTCGCAGGCGTGCCAGCAGCTGCCACTCTGGGCTGGTACCCGTGTCTGCACCTCCTCCTCCTGGGCCCTTTTCTGTCTGGGACCTGGTCGTGCAGCTCCCGGGATGAGGTGGGCGGGCGGCTGGCTCGGCCTCGGCGCCTCACTGCTGGTGGCTGCTGCCCCTCAGGGACTCGGGGTGGCCTCCAGGGGCCGGCTCTCTGCCTGCCCCTCAGCTCCTGGTCTTCTGGGATTCTGGAGGAAGAGCCAGAGTACCCGGTTCCCATGCTCCACCTGCTGCTGTGCCCTTGGCCTCAGCCAGGCGTGTATCTGAGCCAAAGCACTCTCCAGAATTCTGTGGAGCCCAGCTTAGTTCTCTTGTTTTGTAACAGATTGTCACACACACAGCAGCTGAGAAGAGCACACTTGATGTCTCAGTGTCGTCTGTAGTCCAGATACCAGCAGCCAGTCCTCTGCGCAGGTCTTGCCCAGTTGACATCAAGGGGTCGCAGAGGCACCGCTCCTATGTAGGCTCAGGGTCCTCCCCCAAGGTCTGGGTTGTTGCCGGGTTTCAGGCCCCGCAGTGTGGGGCTCTCATCCTGTCTTTGCCCTGGTGGGACCCCCTCTCCTCCTCGCTTAGGTTCTGGAGGCCACCCCTCGGTGGACAGGGTGCGTCAGCCTCTTGTTCTCTTGGGTTGTACAACCGGCAGAGGAAGCTGCTCTCCAGAGCTCGTGTGGTTATGTCGTGTGACAGCAGGGTCTCGGGCATGCGAGGACCCTGCCCACCGCGCCTCTCGTCCGCGTCTTGCTGTGACTTGGATCTTTATTCACTGGAGTTCAGTGGGGAGAGAAAACTGAAGCACATACTGACTTTCGTGCGAGCTGAATGGCCTCAGAAACTTTTAGAGGTTGATTAGGGCTGTGGTGTGCAGCTTGCCTGGTTAGGCATTTGTGGTCTCTGATCTGGAGGAAAGGAAAAGGAAAGGCCTTCCCCGAAGGTGGCAGCTCCCTGACGGCTTTGAGAAGGTGCTGCTGGAGTGAGGTGTCCTCCAGAGGCCGCTGCACTACGCCCAGAGGCGTGCTGGCCCCTGGGGGCCGCCTGCCTCCTGCGGGGGTTCCGATTTGGCTCCAAGTGCAGCTGGGGCCTTGTGCCTCCTGCACGCCAGTTCACAGACTTGTAACCTTGCCTCTTAAGGTTCCGAGGACTCTGAGGACGATGGTGACGACCTGGACGCGTTGGCAGCGGCGGCGGATTCTCAGGGAGCTCTGGAAGGCAGCGGTGCGTTCAATTCCGATGACGACTCCGAGAGCTGCCCGATCTGTCTCAATGCTTTCAGGGAGCAGGCTGTGGGAACGCCCGAGAACTGCGCCCACTACTTCTGCCTCGATTGCATTGTGGAGTGGTCCAAGGTGCGTGGCGTTTCTTCAGGCTGGGCTCCGTGTGGGTGACCAGCCCCTGGCCGGCCTCTCGTGGGTCTGGGTCTCTGCTTGATGGCAGGTCTGGTCTCTGCTTTGTCCACGCTCTGGGCCCTTGGGTGGCTGGTGACGCTCACTCTGGGGAGCACAAAACGAGGAGAGGGGTTTATGGGCCAGAAATCCCGGGTGGCCCAGGGCTGCCGGCCAGCTGAGCTGGCTGGTAGGCGTGTGCTGAGGGGTCAGCTCACAGACACGGAGCCTGACCCGTGAGCGCAGCAGTGGTGCACACGGGGGCGTGGGTGCTGCAGGGTGAGCTCTGGAAGCACTGCCCGCCCCTCTTCTGAACTTTGTGAAAAAAACTCAAAGAAGCGTGAGCCCAAGGACAAGTGACCGCAGCTCCGGCCCGTGCCGTGCTTCAGGACGCCAGCCTCGCCTGCTGCTCCCCCTTCCCTCCGTCATGGCTGTGGGCCCTGGAGCGCGGGCAGGACTGGCCGCGCTGCACCCGCCCTTCCGCAGTGAGGGTGGCGGTGGCGGCAGCGACTCGAGTGCCGAGCCAGCTTGTCCGTGCCCGGCTGCCCACCTGGCCCCCAGTGCGCCTGCCGCCCCGCGCCCTCCTGTTTCCTGGGCACTGATGGTTCGTGTGTCGGCTCCCCAGGAGAGCTGCCCCGCGCCACGGGAGCGTGGCTTCTCTCTTCTGCACGGCTGTGCTCTCGGCCCTCGCACGGGGCCTGGTGCACACGGGCACTGAGTCAGCGACTGGGTTTTTTTGTGAAAGGAGCTCTCAACTTCTAAGAGAAATCCTTTTGAGGTGGTGTTAACAGTGACAGTGACTCTTCAAGATTATAATACAGTTTTTATTTTTTTACAGAATGCCAATTCCTGTCCAGTTGATCGAACTATATTTAAGTGTATTTGTATTCGAGCTCAATTTGGTGGTAAAATCTTGAAGAAGGTAAGTGTAGGTGCCCCCTTATGTGTATTACATTGGTCCCTGTCTCATGGGAAACCTTCCTTCAAAAGGTGATTTGCTCTCCTGAAGTATTGGTTGCGTGCGCTTTAGAAATCTGCTGAAATGCCATTTGCAGCCGTAGGCTTAAAGCCTGCGCTGGCGGTGGTGCTATGTGCCTGGCTGGTATGGGCTTTGCGTCAGGGCCATCCCTGACTCCCTCCCCTCCACTCCACGCGCCTCTTCTGCTTCTCCGAGCTGCTTCGTTCCTGAGCCACAGCAGCCACGTGGGGGAGGCTGGGGTGGACCCGAGACTTGGGAGGCGGCCAGCTTTCGGGACCAGACTTCTGAAGGCACAGGGCAGGGCCAGGAGAGCTGAGGGCGGGCATCTTCCTCACTGCTGGGGCCTCTGCAGGCCTCCTTTTGTTGAGCAGCAGCGTTAGTCTCAGAGAAGGCGTTCCCTGGTGGCCTGGTGGTTGAGACTCCCTGCCTGCACGGTCTGGCCCTGGTTCCGCCCTGGTCAGGGAGGTCCTCACAAGCCTCGGGGTGCTGCCGGGGAGGATGGCGCATACAGACTGGCTGCACATCTTCTCAGTGGGCTGGTTGTAGCCAGAGATCTGTTTTTTCACTGTGGAGCCAGAGGCACCGGGGACTCCGCTTTGGGGACACAGACTTCTCTGAGTCTGTGTGGGCGACCCCATCCTGGCAGGGACGCCCTCCTGTGCCCGCCCGCACTCTGCTGTTCTGCCCAGAGGCCGCAGGAGCGCGGGCAGTTTCCTTGCAGGCTGGCTCTGCTTGAGTAGCTGTGAGTTAGGGTGGGCCCTGAGCTGTCCTCTGTGGGGAGGCAGAGGTGGTGCAAGTCCCCTCACACCAATAGGTCCAGATCCGGCAGAGAGCCCGGAGGCACGGGGAGGCCCTGAGTGCCTGCCTGGTGTGGCAGCGAAGCTGGGGAGCACGGCGGGGAGGGAGGAGCAGACACTGCTCCTCGGGTGGGACTCGGGGCAGGAGACCAAGGCGGCCCGCCCCCCACAGATGGTGCCTGCTGGCGGCACCATGGGGAGCAGAAGTGACCGTCGAGGGACAGCGCCCGCTTGAGGCCAGGTCCTTGTGTGCCCGCCGCCTCCCCGCTCTGCAGCGCCACCCGTGGGCTCGGCTGGCTCTTTGTTCCTCTGCCCTGGGGTCCTTCTGCAGCGCACACCTCGTTCTCTGTTGAGTCACTTCTTTCTTGGGGCTCGCTGTCCTGAAATGGCTAGGGAATGTTAAAACCACGTATGTGTTACTTCAGAGCCCCCGGGCCCACGGAAGCCGTGTGCGCAAATCTGCTTTGGATCGATTTAGAACGATACAAACAGCTCTGGGGCTTGAATCCTGCTTGCTGTGTGCTCAGCGCACTCTTGTCCCCAGATTCCAGTAGAGAGTGCCCAGCTTGGGGAGAACGAGAATGAAGACCCAACCTTCTGTGAGGTGTGTGGCCGGAGCGACCGGGAGGACCGGCTGCTGCTCTGTGACGGCTGCGACGCTGGGTGAGCCCCTCCCCGTCCTGTCGGGCCTGGCTCCAAGTTGGGACCCCCAATGTGCTAAAGGGGAGCCTGTGGGCCGCTGCTCCGCACGCCAGCCCCACAGGCCTGCCCGGCTGTGCTCGGCGCCATGAGCCCCCACAGGTCATCTGAACCCCAGCGTCTGCTGCTGCACCTGCCGGCCTGGCCTGAGCTCACGTGCTCCATCCCCTCTACCCTCCCTGCGGCTGTTTCTCTCGTTGCTGTTTACACCCTCCCCATTCCCAGCCATCTCCTAAGACTGCTCGCAGAGGTGCACCTTACAGCTCAGGACGGAGGGCAGACGCGGGAAACGGGGGTGTGGGCTGGCCGGGCCAGGGTGGACAGGCTGTGGGAGCCTCCCCGGCAGGGCAGGTGGGCAGGGTGGGCTTCCAGCAGGGCTGCCAGCCGTCCTGTATCCGCAGTAGCCTGTGGTGTCATCCGTCCACGCGGTGGGGGCTCCTGCTTCCCATCAGGTACGCTCCTCACCCTGGAGCAGCGTGGGCCCTGGAGGACCGGCGCCCATGGGGCAGTGCAGACTGCCTGGGCCACCCGCCAGGGCCCCTTCCTGCCGTCTCCCTGTCCCCTGGTAGCAGGGCCCTCTCTCAGGGCCTAGCCGCACCTCCACCTGCCTCTCAGTTCCCCTCAGGGCTCACACCGCTGAGAACACGGACCTCCCTCCTTCCTCATGGCTGTCAGCCGCATCCGTGTCCTGTGACAGCCCCAGAGGTCTGACCGCACTGTGCCTGCTCCACGGCAGTCCCGGAGCTTGGCTGTGTCTGGGGGAGTCACGTTTAGCCTGTTGTCGCTCTGGATCTGGAGGGCAGAAGCGGGGCCCTGGTGTCCCGCCCACGGACCTCGCCGTCACGTACTGTGGCTGTGGGACGCAGGGCAGGCCGCGTCCTCGCCTCCAGTGTGGGAGGCTGTGCAGGAAGGGCTGGGACTGCGGGACGCTGCTGGGAGGCTACACGCAGGGGAAGGAGAGGCTGGTCCTGGCGTGGCCGCGGTTACCAGCCTTGCCTCTGGCTTCCCTGAGCCTGAAACCAGCCTGTGCGTTTTCTGGTGGTCTCCCAGATGCTGGGGCACTGGGGAGCCCCGAGTGGGGTGTTCATTTGCCAAGCTTCGATTTTCCCTTAAGCTGTTACCTCTGGGGGAGTAGGGACTGCACCGTGGGGCTTGTGGAACCTTAGTTACCCAACCAGGGGTTGAACGCGGGCCCTGGCAGTGAAATGGTCACTGAACCACCAGGGATTTCCTCTGTTTGTGTTTGACTTAACGGTACTCGTGAGTGGGGACCTCTCCGTGTCAGGGCTGTGCTGTTGCCGTGGGCGGGGGTCATTCCTGTAGATGTGTGAGTGCTGCAGGCCTCCTTGAGGACCGGCCACGGGGGTCTCCCGGGCTTGAGCCTGCAGCTGTCTTCTCCGTGGAGGGATTTGTGGGTGCAGGCTGGGCAGGAGGGGCCCACATCACCCCCGCCAGCCTCTGCTCTGAGATCCTGGGGTGTGGTGGCGAGAACACGGTTGAACCACTCTCAGTTCTGGAGATGCCACTCAGTGTTGGGTGGTATTCTTGAGACTGACTGCGTCAGGGGGATTTCTCAGGCTGAAATATGGTTTGGGTTCTGGGTGCTCCCCGGTGCTTGGGGTCGGCCTGTGGCATCTGTCCACTGGGTGCTCGGGTGAGGTCCAGCCTGGGGATCGGGGCAGGATCTGCCTCCCTGCGACCTCACACAGGGCAGGGCTGGGAGCGGCAGGAGGCTTTGCAGCCGAGTCCAGCCCGGGCTCGGGTGTGCAGCCTGGGGTTGGCACTGTCTGGAGTCTCCAGGGTGCTGGCACTGGTGGCTCCTCCTCAACTGCTCCCCTGAGGACAAGTTAGGAAGCACTGTGGGGCAGGTGTCGCCGGGCAGAACTGGTGCTGATGTAGCTCCTCCTCAGGGCTGGGGGGCGCGGGGCCACCTCCGTGGTGGTGGGCAGGAAAGGACCTCCTAATGACATGTCCTTGGAGACCACCTCCCAGGAATGGTGGGCACCACCCGTACAGCTGCCAGCTTCCAGCTGCCAGTCTCTCGGCTCCAGATAGTATGTGCCCCTCGGAGAGTTGAGCGGCTATTGGGGCCCTTCCATAGGGCCGAGATGCCCCGAGGCCTATGGAGGAGGTCTGGCAGCCCGAAGTGCCTGGGGGAAGGGAGCGGACAGGGGTCCCCGGCTCAGGCACAGTCGCCTGCCCCGCGTCCTCGGGAGGGGCCTCCGCGGCAGCCCAGGCGGGGCCGGTGCTGCTGTCAGTGAGGGTGGGCGCTGCATCTCTGTTCTCAGACGCCCGTCCCGGGGCCTGGAGTGCGCCCTGGTGACCTCACTTAACTTCACCATCCCTGCAGGTCCATCTCCAGACGCAGTTGCATTGCAGGGTTAGGGCTCCAGCGTGGATGGGGGGTACAAGAGCACAGCACCACGTGGGGGGCACTGTCGTGAGGCTGAGACACCCTCTTGTCCCCCAGGTACCACATGGAGTGCTTGGACCCCCCTCTCCAGGAGGTTCCAGTGGATGAGTGGTTCTGTCCGGAATGTGCTGCCCCCGGGGCTGCTTCTGTCGCTGGTAACGTGCTGCCTGTTCTCAGGCAGCCCAGACCCTTTCTGTGGGGGCGGGCACCTCGGCCCAGGGAGATGGCATCGGGCTGTCTGGCAGGGCTGGCTTTCAGTTGGACTCCGGTGCGAGGGTGGGAGGGCACGTTGGGTATGCGGTTGGTCAGTGGGGGGTTCTGAGGGCCCAGGCACCAGGCAGGTGCCCCCGCCTTCCATTCCTGAGTCTCCCTGCCAGGGCCAGGGCGTGGCGAAGCACGTCAGCCATAGGTGTTTTCTTCCAAGATGCGGGTCCTGTGAGCGAGGAAGAGGTCTCCCTGCTCTTGGCTGACGTGGTGCCCACCACCAGCCGGCTTCGGCCCCGCACGGGGAGGACACGGGCCATCGCCAGGACGAGGCAGAGCGAGAGGGTGCGAGCGACAGTGAACCGGAACCGGATCTCCACGGCCAGGAGGTTCCAGGTGGGTCCCTGTGGCCCTCCACGATGACTGCGTGCTGGGAGCGACGCTGAGGGGCCCGAGGCGGCAGCAGCAGCGGAGAGGTGGCCCTGGGGGTGCTGGGCAGTGCTGTCACTCACGGGCCGTGGTGCCAACCCGGAGGGCTGAGGACTTCGTGGTGGGCTTGGGCCCAGGACCCCACCGTCGAGGCCTGCAGTCCGCTCTCCTCAAGGCCCAGGAGTGCTCCTCCTGCCTTCGTGCCCGACCTGCCCCTCGGGAGGCCTTCCCAGACCCTGCTCCCCATGGGCACTCGGGAGCCCCCGCAGCCTGCCTGCTGTCTGTTGCTGCAGCTTGTGGGGCTCGGGGTCCCCGGGCTCCCTTGAGAGGCCTGAGGCGACTCCGCCCCTGACCATGCCATCCTGTGCTGCGCAGCGTGTCCCCAGGTACCTCATGTCTTCTCTGCTGGATGAGACCATTGAAGCCGTGGCTGCCGGGCTCAGCACGGCTGTGTACCAGCGCCCCGGGCCGCGTGCCCCAGCCCGCCGCAGGAGGAAAGGAGGTAGGCGTTCCTGGCTCCCGCTGCCCGCGGTCCTTGCCGTGGCGTGGCCTGGCCTCCATGTGCATCCGAGGCCCTGCAGGCCTGGGGTTTGGGTCTGGTTAGTCCCTCTGACGGAGAAGGCAGTGGCACCCCACTCCAGTACTCTTGCCTGGAAAATCCCATTGACCGGGGAGCCTGGTAGGCTGCAGTCCATGGGGTCGCAAAGAGTCGGACCCGACTGAGCGACTTCACTTTCCCTTTTCACTTACATGCATTGGAGAAGGAAATGGCAACCCACTCCAGTGTTCTTGCCTGGAGAATCCCAGGGACGGGGGAGCCTGGTGGGCTGCCGTCTATGGGGTCACACAGAGTCGGACACGACTGAAGCGACTTAGCCGCAGCAGCAGCAGCAGTCCCTCTGAAGAACGCCCTGTTGGGCGGCTGTTGGTGTGGCAGCACCCCAAACGTGCATCAGAGTGACACAGCCTCCCCAAGTGGGTCGGGAAGAGCCCGCAGGGGCCTTGTGGAGATTCGTGCTGTTTTCTTTGGCTCGGGCAGCCCGCCGGTGCAGCCCTGTGCCTGGCTTTCCTGGGTGGGGGCCGTTGAAGTAATTCAGCATCTGTGCAGCTGCCATGCTGCTCACGTTTTCTGGGCCTTTTCTGTGTTAGTCTTGGTGACTTTGTCCCAGGAAGTTCAGTTCATTTCTTCCAGGGAGAAGCTTTCACCAAAGGTCAGCATCCTTGGCGATTCCTGCTCCGTGCTCTGTCTTTGCTGGTCAGAATTCTGCTCCGTAGAGGAGCTGGCCCTCTTGCTTAACTACTTGTGTGAATCAGAAGACACAGACTCCTGTTTCATTGAGTGGGTTACAATCTGAAAAACCAGTGTTATTGAGACATATTTGCTGTGACAAGGGCATCCACTCTGGGCACGTGGCTCCCAGTGAGGCCGGCGAGCCTTCCAGCCGGACCCTGCCCCCGGCAGCCCCTGCGGGCGCCTGCCATCCTGCCGTTGGTGCTGTCTCTGCGTCCGTGGTTCTGCTCGGGAGGGGCTCGCATGTGTGCCCTGGTTTGTCACCGTGTGGCGGGGCTGTGGGTTCACTTGTGTTCTCTGGTGCGGGGCGTGCCGTGGCTCGTCCCTCTGCCTGTGCCGGGCATCTGGCTTGTTCCTCGGTGAAGCTGCTGTGCAGACCCTTGCCCATGGGTGCCCGTGGGTGGGTGTGCCTGCTGCTCTGGCTCAGTAGACAGGAGGAGACCGGTTGGGGCGGGAGGGGCCATGTCAGAGGCGCCCACCCCGCTCGCAGCGGCAGTGTTCTTGCCCAGCTCCTCCCGTCTTCCTGCGCTCCCGGGCCTCCCCAGAGGACAGGCTGGGTGTGGAGACGAGACCTGAGGGCGACCGGTGGGTCGGTCACGGCTCTCTGCACCCAGAGGTCACACTGATCCCTGAGCTGCAGGCTCAGGTGAGAGGTTCCGCTTCTCCTCTCTTTCTCCTGACTCTGCCCCCTCACATCCAGGACCTCACATCTCAATCCCAGCAGCTCACCTTTCGTCCGCAGCACCTGGAGAGGCGGGCTCGCCTCTGCTGTGTCCCTCCCTGTCTTCAGCTGTCACGTCTTTGCAGGTGTGGTCACAGCTGTGGGGGCTGAGGGGCACGGGCACAGGCCCCGTCACCTCCTCCCCGGGGCCTGGCCGCTTCCGGCCAGTGTGTCCGTGCCCCCCGCCTCCTGTGTTACTTTGAAGCACGTCCTCATCTTACGTGTGCGTGTCTCGCGGCACATTTCTGCAAGAGAGGGAGTGTTTTCTCTGACTTAATCCTGAGACCGTTGTTACACCTGAGGAGATGAGTAATTCCACAGCCTCACGATGCAGCCTGTCGGCATCGGAAGTTCTAATTGTGTCATAGACATGATGGAATTTTAAAGCAGTTTACGTGGAGCTGGAGCAAAGCTCTGTGCTGCGCTAGGGCTGCCTGTCGTGCGCCTCTGTCCTCTTGACGGGGTGGAGCAAGCAGGTCTCTTGGTGGCAGATCTCACCTCCTGGGTGGCTGGAGGCCTGAGGCTGGTTCAGCTGTGGGTGGAGTTCCGTCAGGCTCAAGTCTGCGAGTCACTGAGGAGATGGCGCAGTGGCTCCTCCCTCCCGGCCGCGTCACGGAGCGTGGCTTCCGCAGCCGGTGCAGGCTCACTGACGCCCGGCCTGCTCCTGTGCTGACTAGTTCTTGTCCCTGAGCTGCTGCGGCAGCGTCCTCCCGTGGAGATCGCGCAGGGCTCTCAGCTTTGTCATGGGCTCAGGGACCCAGACTCGGTGTACACGCTTCCACCGCACAGTCACAAGGGTGGATCCCTGTCTTCCTTGGAACCCACTTCTGGGCTGAGGTTCCTGAGTGCTCCGGGGCTGCAGGAGCAGTGCGGCCTCGGGGCCCCCTGTGGCCGCCGGGGATCCTGCCGTTGCCCAGAGCACCCAGGTGGCTACTGGCTGTGCAGGGTCGTCCTCGGGATATGTTTGCTGGAAACATACCGTGAAGTCCTCTGTTCCCCAGCCTCTGGGAGCAGTCCTCAGGGTGAGACTGCTGAGCGGCTCGCGTCCTCTGGTCTAATGTTGTTCCGTAGTGGTGTAAACCGTCTCCTTGCTGGTTCTAGTGATCAGGTCTGGAGATCAGCATAGGCTCAGACTTGGCCTCGTCCTCGCTGTGTGCTGCCCCCCGGCCCCCCGTGGGGAAGCGTGTAGATACCCCGTAATAAGAAGTAAGGGAGCAGTGCCCCCAGGCGGGGTGGACAGTTGTTGGTCGGCCGAGCCTTGGGGGGACAGCAGGGTGGGGCAGACAGCGAAGCGAGTGCTGTCAACGTGCTCTTGGCAGGAAGACGGAAGAAAACGTCAGGAAGAAAGAAAGCCCCGTCCAGATTGTCTGCAAAGAGCAGGAGCTCAGGGGCAAGGTTGAAGAAACGCCCAGGTCGTGTGAAGAAGAGGAAAGCACAGAAGATAAAGGTAGTCCGGGACGGGGGTCTCCCTGGGGGGTTCTCCGGCCTGTGTGCGGTGGGGGGCAGCGGGAAGCACGGAAGTAGCTGTCTCTGTAATTACTTGGAGACTCACCAATAAAGACGCACATTTCTGCAGCGTGGACTGCAGACGGGCCTGAAGCGAGGTGTGTTCAGAGTACCGCAGAGTGGCTTTTGGAACCGCAGGGCCCCACGGGGACAGGCCCCCACCTGTTGGGCTCTTGTGCCCAGGGTAGCAGGCACCTGGTATGAGGCGGGTGGAATGAGGCCTGGGCGGGGTCCTTGTGTGATGAGTACGTGCGCCCCTCAGGCTCTGGGGCGGCCAGCCCTCTGCCCCGTGTTTGGTGCCGTGGGTTCCTAGTTGAACTGGCATTTCCGGAGGCCATGGATCTCAGCCCTTTCGTTTCTCCCTCTGACCCTGGGTTCAGAATGAAGCCACGGCTCGTTCGCGCATCGCACGGACGCTGGGCCTCTGCAGGCCGGCCTGTGGAGCCTGCACCCCCTCCGTGTACAAGCCTGCAGACCCGTCTCTGGGGCTGATGCGAGCCGACATCGGGGCAGCCTCCCTCTCCCTGTTTGGAGACCCCTATGAATTGGACCCCTTTGACAGGTGGGTGCAGAGGGGCTGGGCTCTCTCCCTCAGGCTAGTGGACACGCCACTTCCGCTGGGGCCTGGCTCACTCTCGGGGTTTGTGTTTGTGAAGTTCCTTGCTCTGAGCAGCTCTCAGACCCCATTAGGTGGTGAATGAAAAGAGCTCCGTGCTCCCCTGGCGTGTCTGCCCCCATCCCTCCCGACTCGGAGGCCGGGGCGGCTGCTGACACGAGGTCCCTGCATAGGCCCCGGCTCGGCGTTGAGTCACGGGGCCTGCCGAGGGCCGCTCGCTGTGGAGGGTGGGAGGGAGTTCCCGGGCCTGGACACGCAGGCCCACCTGCCCTTTGGCCTGTGTTCCTCCCCAGCAGTGAAGAGGCGTCTGCAAGTCCTGCTTCCCCTCTGAGCGCCAAGAGAAGGGTTCTTTCCCGATCTGCCCTGCGCTCCCACCAGCCTGTAGCCAGACCCATCTCCATGGGGCTCTCCAGGTGTGTCCTGGGGGGTAGGATGGGATGGGGTGCAGGTGGGCCCCAGGCCCGCAAGAACAGTGGACCCCACGGCGGGTGGGCGCTCTGCCACATGGCACCCTGAGGCCTCTTGTGACCTCTCCCCGGCTCGTGGGTGAGGAAGAGCTGCAGCTAGTCCCAGGCCAGGGGCACGGGGCGCAGGGACAAGGAGGGGGCGTAGGGCAGGGCGGGGCTGGGCAAGGAGCCAGCCTTCTTTCCCGGCTGACAGTCCATCGGCCCAGCCAGGCAGCATTGCTCCTGTGCTCCGCCTGTCTGTGTAGCTGGGGCCAAGGGCCTCGCATGCGTCTACCCCCTCGCCCTGCCGTCCGTTGGTGGGAGCTGCTGGGGGGTGGGTCTTGTTCCTTCTCTCGGGGTCCCTGCCTGCACGTGGGGCACCAGGGCTGGAGGGGTGAGACAGCAGGGCGTGCCCGGTCTGCTTGCAGGAGAGGTGCTCCTGCCGTGGCCCCCCAGCCGGAAGTGGACACAGAGCCCAGCCCTGACCTGCTGGGGAGCATCCTGTCTGGCCAGAGCCTTCTGATGATGAACGGTGCCGACATCATCATCCACCGCGACGGCTCCCTCAGCGCCAAGAGGGCAGGTGAGCAGCTGTGCCCGCGGCCTCCTGCCGCCCTCCGCATGCCCCGGGTTAGGGCCACACGTCCTGGAGGCAGTCTGTGTGTGG
This sequence comes from Bos javanicus, assembly GCF_032452875.1. NCBI lineage: Eukaryota > Metazoa > Chordata > Mammalia > Artiodactyla > Bovidae > Bos > Bos javanicus. The sequence continues at coordinate 51,083,383 of NC_083896.1, read as the reverse complement.
CCGACCCAGCGGCCCTAGGGTTTACTCTCAAGCAGTGGGTAAGGGTGCTAAAGGCTAAAGATGTCTTTCCGTCGCTTGCTGATAGTGCAGTTGGTGGTGGGGTTTCCAGGCGGCCCACAGGCCCTCCTTGCTGCGGCACAGCTGCTTGTCTGCTCTCACAGCCCCAGGGACCCGCGCAGGGCCTTCTCCACAGGTCGGGGCCCCGGCAGGTCTCAGGGCTGGGGTGGATCTGGCCATAGCGGGCAGGCCAGGCCTCACAGCTGCAGTCAGTGGTAACCTGGGGTGCTGCTCCCTTTTCAAGGGTCTGTCAGAGCCCAGGCCCTTTCTGACCCACAAATAGCATAAAGAGTGCAGGGAACAGAGTGGGCGTGGACCGCAGCACACAGAGCCTGGGCCCCGCCCCCCACCGCACTGAGAGGGCGTCCCGGGGGAGCTGGAGCCCCTTGCGGGGCCAGCGGGACCGACGGCTCGGCCTTTCTGTCTTTCAGTGCCAGTCTCTTTTCAGCAGAACTCAGCTGGTCCATCCAGAGAGCCAGAAGGCGCCGGGGGGCGTCAGTCAGGAAGCGGGCCACAGAGCTCGGGGCCCAGCTGCCCGGGCAGGGCCGCCCCCGCCCCCACCCGTGTCCCTGCACTCACATCGGGGTCAGCGGCAAAGCCGGACTCCTCGGTGACCCCTCGGTTGGGCCAGTCTCAGACCTCGTCCAGCGAGAGCAGACCTGGTATACAGCAGAGTGAGGGTGGCCAGTGTAACGGTGACAGCAAGCACTCTCTGCCTCTTGGGCCCGCGGCGCTGAAGGCCTCACACAGCAGTTCTGACTCGCCCTCCAAGAGTACAGTGCCGGGCCAGGCCCCGAGACCAGCTCCCAGGCGGACAGACATCTCCGAGCTCCCCAGGATACCAAAGATCAGGAGAGACAGCAGCCGGGGGGACGAGGGCCCTGCCAGTAGGCAGGGCGTCGAGCTCCCCAGCTCCTGCATCAGCCGGCTGACAGGCAGGGAGGGCCCTGGACAGCCTGGCTGCGGGGCCCGGGTGGAGGGTGAGCCCAGCAACCGGGGCGCACAGGAGCCCAGCACGCACTCCGGGGGGGGCCCCCAGCCCCCCGGCCCGCTGGGGCCAGCCCGGGGGAAGGCTGTTGGCTCCACCTTTGAGAGTTTCAGGATCAACATTCCTGGGAACACAGCCCATTCTGGCAGACTGCTCAGCCCTGGCTTCTGTAACACGTTCCGGCCGGTGGACAGCAAGGTGCAGAGGAGAGCGAGCCCCTCGCCCCTCTTCTCTGTCAGGAAGACGAAGCAGCTCAAGAGCGAGATCTATGACCCCTTCAACCCCACGGGCTCCGACTCCAGCTCCGCCAACAGCAGCCCCGAGCGTCTGGGCCTCCTGCCCTCGGAGATCACGCGCACCATCTCTGTGGACAGCCCCAAGGCCCTGGTGCTGCCCCCCGTGCGCTGCGTCACCTCCTACACGGTGCAGACCGGGGCGGGCAGAGAGCTGGAGCCCCCCCAGGGGCCCTCCAGTCTGCCTGAGCTCCAGGATGAGGAGCCCTGCGCACAGGCTCAGCGGCCGTCCCCCCCGGAGCCCTGGGGCGATGAGGAGCTGCCTCCCCACAGCTCCTTCTTCGGCTCCGAGGGCCGGACAGTGACCTGCGTGACTGTGGTGGAGCCCGACACGCCGCCCAGCCCAGACGCCCCGCCTGCCACCACCCACAGGGTCGTGGAGCTGCGCTCCCTCTCCCGCTCCCGCTCCCGCTCCAGTTCCCGCAGCCGGAAGAAAGGCCCGCAGCCTAGGGTGGCCACCAGGGAGCACCGTGCCGGCCGCTCAGGCTCCCGCTCGTCCCGCTCAGGAGACCGGAGTTCCAGGTCTGCCTCGCCGCCGGCGGGCGAGGACCAGCCCAAGAGACACCGGCCCAAGGCCCGGGGCCGCAGGTCCTCCAGCGAGCGCTCCAGCAGTCGCGAGCGTGCCAAGCGGAAGAAGGCGAAGGACAAGAGCAGGGAGCGCGGCAGAGGCTCCTGGGGTCGCGGCCGTCGGAGGTCCCGCTCCCGCTCTGGGAGCCCTGGGAGCTCATCCCACGAGCACCGCGAGGGCCGTAGGAAGAAGAGGCGACGGTCAGGGTCCAGGTCTCGGGGGAGGGAGTGCTCGCCCCCTAGGCACCCCAGGGAGAGGAGGGGGCGGCCCCGAGACAGGCGCGGCTCCCGCGAGAGGCGGCGGCGAAGGTCCAGGTCCCCCAGCTCGGAACACCGGCCCCGGGCGCACCGGCGGCCTCGGTCCCGGGAGAAGCGCTCGCGGCCCCGCCCCCACTCCCCTGAGCGGAAGTTGGCCCCGAAAGAGGCTTCTGCAGCACCCACTCCCCAGGGGGAGCCCAGGCCAGACAGGGAACCCCCAGCCAGGTCCCCGGCTAGACCCCCATCCTCAGCGGGAGCAGACGGCTTGCCAGAAGGGCCCGAAGTCGACAAGACTGCCCCAGTCCCGGAGGTGCTGGCCGCGTGTCCAGCGGAGGACGTGGACTATGGCGACTCTGTGGAGGCGGGGCACCTCTTTGAGGACTTTTCCAGTGACACCATCTTCATGCAGCTTGATGATATGAGTTCCCCGCCCTCCCCGGAGAGCACGGACTCCTCCCCAGAGCGTGACCTCCTGCCCAAGACCACCATGCCCCCAGCTGGCCCCCAGCACGACACCAGCCTGGCCATGGCCATCATCCGGAGGGAGGTGTCTCGGATCCATGGTGAAGACGTGGCACAGCCCTCGCCTGGGACCGAGGGCCCCCAGGAGAAGCACTTGCTCCAGCAGGACACAGACGAGGCCGCCACAGTGCCCTGTGCCCTGGGAGCCCAGGCCCCGGGCGGGACGCCTGTGGGGAAGGAGGAAGGCCCCTCTCAGAACCCCCTGCTGCGGGCTAAGGCGCTGGTGAAGAGGGTCACCTGGAACCTCCAGGAGGCAGAGTGCGGGGCCCCGGCCAATGACAGAGGCCTGTGTGAGTAGGCACTTTGAGGGGGCGGGGAGTGATCCTTGGGTAACTCCCAGGCTGCCTTGGTCGTTGGGGGTGGGATGGCGGCGCCTGCCCTGGACGCTTCAGGACGCTTTTCTGGAATTTTCTAGCCAGGAGGCAGTCTTGTGGCCTAGAGGGCCCCAGAACACCCACTCCCATATGTTGGCCCCCAGGGACACCACTTCACAGGCCACAAAAGCCCCGGGAAGGAGTCTGGGAATCGGACGACGTGGGCCCCATGGCTGGGTTCCAGCAGGCACCCTTCTCTGAGCCGCCGGCCCCTGCTTATGCGCTTCCAGAGCCTGGCTTCCCCTACACTGACCCCTCTCAGGTGGGCCCCTGGGCTGGAGGGATGTGGCCTTGCACCCAGGCTATGTGGGCTGGGCTGGGCTGGGTTGGGGCTGAGAGCCGCACGCACCAGCCCTTGCTGCCTGGGCTCTTAGGGTTCAGAAGTGGGGTTGGGGGCACGGGGTAGTGAGTGTGCAGAGGCTGAGCAGGCTGTGTTCTCGCCCAGGTACAGAGCCCCAGCCTGCCCCCCGGCCCAGCCCTGCCATCGGGCATCCCGCCTTATGCACCTATCAGCCAGCCCGCGGTCCAGTTCCTCCTCCAGGGGAGCCTGCCCCTCCCGGGCTGCGGGGCGGCCCAGAGCATGGCCCCAGTGTCCACCACCCCGACTGCAGCCTCAGAGCCAGCTGGCCACGCTGCCGCCACCACTGCTGCCAACAACTCTGAGGAGAGGACGGCTCCCCCCAGGCCGACCCCAGAGAAGGCCAAGAATGAGGAGGTGAGACCCCTGCTCCTCCTCCAGGGGCAGGCGCGGGCCGGTAGCCCGGTGCCGAGCCCTCACCGGTGTCCTTGCCCCCAGTACATGAAGAAGCTGCACGTGCAGGAGCGGGCCGTGGAGGAGGTGAAGCTGGCCATCAAGCCCTTCTACCAGAAGAGGGAGGTGACCAAGGAGGAGTATAAGGACATCCTGCGCAAGGCGGTGCAGAAGGTGGGCGGGGCCTGTGCGCGCGGGGCTGCGTGGCCACACCCCACACCCCCTCGCTGTAGCCGGCCACTTAGGTGTTTGGGGTGTAAAGGCTGCTGTTTGTGAGCGGTTGTTAAAGAGGTTGAGCAACACTACGTTTAACCCCACTCACGGCTAGGAAAATGAGACCCCTAGAGGCGGACATGTCAGATGGCTTGAGGAGGGCTGTCAGCCACCCTGTGGTGGGCAGAGCAGGTAGACGCACGTCAGCCTGCCCGCTGCCCCTCACAGGGTCCCCAGGGCCTGGTCCCCATGATCCATGACCATGTGGGGAGCAGAGGGATGTCTGGGTCACTGTTCCCCCTCCCCCAGATTTGCCACAGCAAGAGCGGGGAGATCAACCCCGTGAAGGTGGGCAACCTGGTGAAGGCCTACGTGGACAAGTACCGGCACATGCGCAGACACCGGCGGGCCGAGGCCGGCGAGGAGCCGCCCGCCCAGAGCGCCGAGGGCTGAGGAGCGGCGGGAGCAGAACACCGGACACACCCCGCCCTCCCGTTTTCAGGGTTCCTGTGATCACACGTGGTCTGTGCACCTGCTTTGCTCATAGTTTGAAACTGGACTTTTTTATATGTATATTATAGATACACACTGTTCCCACTGTGTTCTAATTTATCAAAAATGGATTCTCTTTAGAAATGTCTGATTGGCTCAGTACTTGAAAGGTGGTGAGAAAGCGTGGGCCCGGGTGGGCACTTCACCCCTAGTGAGCCTTCTGCTCCCTTGTGTTTCACAGACAGATAGTTGCTCAGGTGTATACTTGGCTCCCCACCTCCCAGGTGGCACCCTGTTGGCAGTTCCCACTGGCCAGAAACAGGCCTTGGGCAAAGCAGACGGAGTCCTCGTTCACAGCAGAGGGACCCAAGGGCTGCCTCTCTGGCACAGGGGGACGTCTGTGCACTCCCAGCAGTTTGTTGGCTCTAAAGCGTGGCCAGAGCTCTCACTGTGAAGTGGAAGAGGGAAGGGGCGTGCACAGGGGCCTGTGGGGGCAGGGCCCACAGTGTGATCCGCTGAATCCACGATGCCCTCCAGAGCCCGAGCTCCACCCTGCCCCCAGTGGACACTGGCATGGTTCTCAGAAGCTTGTTCTTTTGTTTCTTAGCCAAGCTGTGTGGCTGTAGGATCTTAGTTCCCCAGCCAGGGACTGAACCTGTGTGCCCTGCATTGGAAGTATGCAGTCTTAACCACTGGACCGCCAGCGAAGTCCCCTTAGATCTTTTTATTGGATTGGAAGGGGTTGGGGGTCTGGCTTAGGCAGCCTGTTCCACCTCCATCATGAAGTGCTCCAGGAAGTGCTCCAGGTCTTCGTAGAGGCTGTTAGAGCTGGAGAGGCAGAGGCTGAGGCTGCCACTGTCCAGGGAGGACACACCTTCGCGTTGCACAGCCTCCAGGTACGCCCGGCACAGCCACGGCTCCAGCTGCGGGGAGGGTGCTGTCAGGCCAGGTGGGGGCTGTGTGCAGCCTCCCCCTCCCTGGGACCTGGCCCCTCACCTTCACCAGGACCAGGCTCTTCTCCTTGGGCCTCCCCACTGATAGGTCCTGCCCGAAGCCCAAGTAGATGGTGTAGTGCGGGGAGCCGCGGCGCTGCTGGGCCCGGAACTCCACCAGTTCTATGGAATAGGGCTCTGGTGAGGGGGCGGGGCACAGAGGGCCCAGAGCCCCAAGGCAGGTGCGTCACTGACCTTGGAAGAAGGTGCCGAAGTCAAAGATGGGCGTGTCACAGTCCCGGGGCAGCAGGCGAGCGGGGCTGGAGGTGCTGGCTGAGCCCAGGGGCCCCCCCACCTCCCAGTAGACTTTGCACTTGCCCAGGCGCCGGGCCCACAGCCACGGCCCCCGGAGCTCCAGCTGCAGGCCAGGAGCCACATGCTGCAGCAGCTTCTCCGTGTAGTGGAGCTGCTTCTGGTCGGGCAGCCCGGCAGGGCTGGGGAAGGCTACCTGCTGCGGCGCTGGAGCCCCTCCAGCTACAGCAGAAGGGCCGTACAGCAGCACGCAGCGTGGACGCCCCACCACCTCCTGCAGCACGGTTCGGCCTTTATACAGGATGCTCAAGTCCAGGGCCCCTAGGCTGGGCTCCGGCTGCAAACCAAGCTGTGAGTAGCCAGGGCCAGCCAGGGGCGGCTCCCCTGCCATTGGCGTGCAGGCACTGGCAGAGGCTCCCATGTGGGGCTCTGCCTCTAGGGGCTGCCAGGGCTCTGGGGGTGGGCCTGCATCTGGAAAGGAAGAGAAGCCTGAGGTGACATCTGGGCCCCCAGGTCCTCCCTTTCCCACACGTTCCCTGGCTCCTGGGGCTGTGGCCTGAGGCTGGAGGCACCACCTTCTCTGTGGCAAGTACAGCTCCCAAGCAGAGGGCTCTGGCCCTGCAGAGGCCCAGCTATACTGGCCCAGCTGTGACCAGCACCATCCCTGCCAAGCACCCCCTCCCCTGGGCCACCCTCTCTCTCTCTCCAGGCACTCTGCTGTCTTGCCTGTCCCTGCAGGGTGGAGCACCCCCCACCCCCTGCAAGAGGCCCTCACCAGGAGCCTCTGGGGGGGTCAGATCCAGCAGATGGTCCTCCAAGCAGCTCTGCTGCAGCGCCTGGATCAAGAGGTCCCCGGCATCTCCAGCTAGGCTTGGGGGGCAGGGTTCAGGGTTCAGCCGGTGCCCCAGGCTCTCACCAGTATCTGCTGCCAGGCAGGGCCCCAGGAGGCCACCCTGCAGAAGAGGACAGCGCCAGCATAAATGAGCTGCCCCCAGGCCCAGGGAGGGAGCAGCCTCAACCCAGGATGCAAGAGTGCACAGGGGCCTTACCCTTGCAGGTGGGGCATCTTCTAGGGCCTCGTCCTCCCCCTGGTCAAAGCCTAGGCCTTCTGAGGGAGAATTAGGGTTGGGGAAACGCTGAAGTGAGGGATGTCAACGCCCCCTTGGTCCCGGAAGCTGGGCTGCGCTGCCCCTTGGAGCCCCAGCGGCCTCCTTCCCTCCAGTGCTGCCTCCCGTCTAACTGGCGCCAGCTTCTAAAACCTAAAATCTGACTTGGCAGCTACTCCCAGGACACAGCACAGTCCCCCTGCCGGCAGCGCCCCTCCCCCACCCCCGGCCTTCCTCACCTGGGCACCCCGGCTCGGAGCTGATCTTGTACACCTTATGAGGGTCGGTAGGGTCCCCCGAGTTGTCTTCCAACATCACAAAGCGTTGCGTGCTGCGCAGAGCGCAGCGGAAGTTGGTTTTCCAGGAGGCCCGCAGCGCACTCTCAGGGATCGGCGGGGCACCTCCACCGCTGCGGAGCGGCCACCTGCCGCGGGCCACGGCCCAGGCCTGAGAAGGAGTGTGGAGCACGTGGCCTGGACTTGCAGGCCTGAGCGGCCCTTCCCCGCCCGGGCAGAGCTAGAGTCTCACCTTAAAGATGCGCGAATCGGCCTCGCCCAGGTCCTTCCGCGCGAAATGCTTCCAGGGTACGCGGAAGCGCGTTCGGGCCGCGTCCAGCCACCGTAGCCCCTCATAGCGGCCGCTGCTGACCTCGCCCAGAAGCCAGTCTCCGAAGAGCACGCGCGGGGTTCCCCTGCGGGCGGAGCAGCCAGGTGTCAGGGCGCAAGGGGGCCGCCGGGGACGTGGGGCCGGCACCGGGCAGGGAGGCGGGCTCACCGGTCTGGAGCCTCGGCCATTGGTCCCTCCGCAAAGGCTGGGCCTGGAGAGAGCGGCACGCCCTGTGCTCAGAGGGCTGGGGTCGCGGCGCGGTCGGGGGTTGGCGCAGAAGAGAGAGGAGGGCTGTCTGTGAGTCTCCACAGGTAGTCCCGGGTGTCGGGGGGTCACAGACGCGGGCTTCCCGTCACGGCGTTGCGGAGGTGAGTCCTGGCCAAGACGGCGCTGGATGTGGCTACAGATGTGGCCGGCGCGCGCACGAAGCGTCACAGGTTTTGAGCCGGCGTCCGGGCTGGGCCCTACGGGGGCGCGACGGGAACGGCCGCAGGAAAACGAAACCCGGCGTTGCGGAAAAACGAAACCTAACCCGCCACGCCCCGCGCGTCACCGCCACCTCCCCGTCCAGGTCCCCGAGTTCCGGACCCGGGCCCCGCGCCGACATCCGTGCAGCCCGCTCCCTCCTGGTCACTGCTCCGAGAATCGACCCCGGAGTCCGACGAAGCCTTCACTCGGGTTCTTCCCGCGTTGGGTCTCCCCAGTACCTGGCGCAGGTTCGGGCCGCGTTCGGCCTCAGGACGCGGAGTCACCCGTGGGGAGATTGCTCCCCTGGGGCTCACGAGCAAACACTTTTATAGTGGCGGGGGCGGGGCCGGGCAGGGGCGGAGCTCCAGGTGCGGGGGAGGAAGTCACGTGCGCCTGGAGCGGGGCCGAGCGCAGGTGCGCAGGACGGGCTCTTGGGCCGCGGCGGGAGGCGGCACCGGGGTCCTGGCGACCCTGGACCAAGCCCCGATGCGGCCCAGCTGCTCCCCTCGCTCAACCAGCGCAGCGGGGCCTGGGGCCAGCAACCAGCTTCCCGGGAGAGGCGGTGGGATAAGCCGGGGGTTCCAGAAACAAAACCTGGCGCATCGCGGAGCGGAAGAGCGGGCGATGGGCGCGTGGGAGGGGCTGCGGCCGCGCTCTTTGGATTCTTAACCAGTGACAGTTCCTCAGGCAATAATATTCAAATACTGTCGAGATTAAAATACTTGGAAGGGATGGAAAAACACCGGCCACCCGGAAGGAACGGTAGTGGTGGTGGGGGGGGGGGGCGGTGCGGAAGTCTTGCCTGAGGGCCGCCCCGAGGAAGCCAGTGGAGGGGGTTCAGGCCCCAACTCCGTGACTCTGGGTTCCGTCCGTCCATAGCCTCTGTTCTGTGCACCCACCAGCCCCACGTGCCGCCCTAGGCTCGTGGCCACCGTCGTTCTGGGCCACACCCCCCACCGCCAATCAGTCCAGCCGCCTGGACTAGGTGCCTCCGCGAGCGCCCCAGAGCGTTTACTGCCCTCACTGTGGCCCACAGGTGCAGCAGTGTGACCCTCGGGAGGGTCCCGGGGCCCACACCCTCCCACACGAGTCCTTGAGGGGGGCTTCTGGCCAAGTGGCTCCTCAGCCTCCCCCAGACGAAGAATGTCCATGTCGAGTCGGCCGTGGTCAGACCAGGAGAGGAACTTCCTGGCCACCAGCTGGCACCAAGCCTGGGAAACCCCTCGCGCAGCCGGTGGTTTCCGGGAAACGGCGCCGAGAGCTCAAAGCAGTGCCCAGACCGCCCGCCCCTCGCGGCTCCCCCAGCGCCCCTGGCGGCCAGCACACGTCCCCGCAGAACCGAAAATGTTAGTTTATTCTGCGCCGTGGAGTGTGGGGACAGCCACCAAGCCGACTCTCGGGGTCCAGACTCTGGGGGGAGGTGGCGTTAGAAGTGGATGGAGTAGGTACCAGGCGCGTCCTGGGCATCCGCAGCCTCGTCGCCGCTGCCCTCGCTGCCAGAGTCGCCAGCGCCACCCGCTTCCGAGGCTGGCGTGTTGAGAACCACCACGTCGGCCTCGGCGCCGATGTCCTCTCCGAACCACACGGCCTTGTAGCCGCCCTCAGGCCGCCGCTCCTTGGTCAGGATGGACCTCACGGCCGCCGGGCTGCCCCCGTCCGCGGCCTTGGCAGGGGCCTCTGGGAGCCGACGCGGGGTCTCAGGGCTGGGCGGCGCGGGCTCCGGGGGCTCGGGCTCCCGGGGCGCCGGCAGGGCGTGGCTGGGTGAAGGGCTAGGCGCCGGCGCCCAGTTGGCGTCGTCCGAGTCGTTGAGGAAAGCCTGGTTGTCAAACCCTTGAGGCTGGGGCTCCTGGGGGCCGGCAGGAGCCTGCGGTCAGCCAGCGGCCAGCTGGGCTCGGCCACCCTGCCCCCGACACTGGGGGCCGGGCGCTCTGCCCCTCCACCCTGCTCTCCTCGCCTCGCACCCCATCTCCCACTCTGACCACTGGCCTCCCTCCATCTCCCACGCTGCCCGCTGCCTCACGCTGCCCAGCTCTCCATCCTGCCCCCTCTCCACCGCCCCGCCGTCTCCGGCTGCTCTCTGTGGAGTCTCCAGTCCGACTCTGCAACCCTCTCTCCTGGCCCTGCAGCGGGCAGCTCCTGCCCGCACGCCAAGCCTCACCAGCGCTCGGCCAGAGCCGCACGTGAGTCGGTGGCCGTAGTTCTTGTAGACCAGGACCGTGAGGGCAATCAGAGCCAGGAGGAGCAGTGCGCCCAGCACCCCGCCCAGTACCGCCATCTCTGCCTCCGAGAAGCGCCGGTCCCCAGCCTGGCCTCCGTCTGGCCTGCCTTCTGTTCCGTCTGTCACAGGTGTCCCTGCGGGCAATGTGACTGCTGCCCACTTACTCTCACACCCCAAGCACTCCCAGGCTGAACTGCGGGAAGCTCAGGACACCCTGAGAGCAGGCCAGGCCTGGCACCAAGGGCCGCGGTTCCCAGAGGTGGGTACACTGATCCCCCACAGGGAACCCAATAGGCCGGCCTGCTGGAGAGGGCGGGGAGGGGGTGTCAGTGCCCACCAGTTCCAAGTGGGAGGCCGAGGGGGCCACTATTCCATCAAGGAGATGTGGGCAGCATGGGGCCTGTGGACTGAATGACGCTGGGAACTGGGGGGTCACTGAACCCCAAATCTGGGCTCTGCCCCAACCCCCACACCTTCCCCAGTTTAACTCCTGGCACCCTTAGGGCCTGTCTCTCCCCTAGACCGGAACAGACCTCCCTTGGGGTTTCGTGGTCATGCTGGGCTGACCTGGGGTCAACCGTGCCCCACGGTGATGACCCAGTCATGAGTCAGGGAGCGTGAGGGTGACTCAAGGGTAATGGGGGTGCTACCTGGCGTCCAGGTGTTCCTGCTGGACCCAGGGGACATCGGCGTCGAGGTCTGTGCTGAGGCCCCGCTGGCTGAGGCTGTTGTGGGGGAGGGGCTGGTTCCCACACTAGGGGGCCCCGCAGGCGCAGGCGTGGAGGAGGCCGGTGGCCTCAGAGTGGTGCCTGAGGAGGGGTGTGGGCCAGTGTCCCCCCCAGAGCTGGTCGTGGAGGACCCCTGAGAGGGCTCAGGGGGCTGGGGGGCTTCCGAAGTGGGGCTGCTCGAGGGTCTGGTTGCTGAGCCCCCGCTGGGTGAGGCTGCTGGGGGGGAGGGGCTGGTTCCCACACTGGGGGGCCCCGAAGGCATGGAGGAGGCTGGTGACGTCAGAGTGGTGCCTGGGGAAGGCTGCAGGCCCGTGTCTCCTCCAGAGCTGGTCGTGGAGGACCCCTGAGAGGGCTCAGGGGGCCGGGGGACTTCCAAAGTGGTGCCGCTCGAGGGTCTGGTAGTTCCTGCCGTCTCTGGGGATGTGGGGGGACCTGGGGGGCCTGGGGCCAGTGACAGGGCTTGGACTCGCCACTGTCCCCAGCAAGGGGCCCTCCCCCTGCCAACCTGGGGTCCTTGGGAGGCTCACCTGTGGGGGAGGGCTGAATCTGAATCTCCACGACCGTGGTCGCGGTGCCTGAAGTCACTGTATTGTTGGCCTCAACCTGGGCAGGAAGGGGGTTTGTCCGTCCTGGGCTCCAGCTGGACCCCTGGCCCTCTGAGACCACCGCCCACCTCTCACCTCGGCGTAGAAGACCCCGGCATGCTCCAGTGAGGTAGCAGTCAGGACTGCTTCTCCGTCCATTCGGAAGTTAGAGTTGTTGGTGATTCGATACGTGATGGCTGAGTTGAGGTCCTAGACGTGGCCGCGGTTAGTCTGGAGCCCAGGCTGCTCTGCAAACCGCTCCTCCCCCGCCCCCCGCCCCCCACCAGCAGGAGGCCAGGCAGATCAAAGGACCAAGCAGTGCCTACTGGGAATTCAGGGTCCTGGGCCCGGATCCTCAGCGGCTGGGAAGGGTCAGCTGCATCCTTGACGACCACGCCCGCCCCAGAGCCAAGCCCTGCAGTGCCACGATACAGGCTCTGGGTGAAGTGGGGCATGCTCCCGCTGGCGTTCCGGGCCTCCACCGTGACCTGGGTCACGGAGTATCGGGCATTATCAGCCTGCTCGCCCTGGGGGTTTGGGAGACAACAGTGACCAGCTGGTCCTTGAACTGCATGTTCTGTAGCTGTGGGCCCAAGCAGGGCCTTGTGCAGGCACCAACCTTGACCACCAGAAGGAAGGTCTTGGCGTTGGGGATGCTCTTGGTCATGGTGAGGTTGCCCGAGTCGACACTGATGGAGAATGTGCTGTCCTCGTTTCCTGAGAAGACGGAGGGAGTGTTTGGGCGGGGTCCCCTCTGGAGGCCTGAGGTCTCCCCACATAGGGATAGGTTCAAGGTGTTCCCTGGAGAGGGAAGTTGGGAGCTGCTGCCCACTCACCACTGATGATGCTGTACTTGATGGGCTGGTTGATGCCCTGGTCCCCATCCACGGCGTACACGGGCCCAGGATGCAGGATGAGGGGGGCTGGCTGTGGGAACAAGGAGGGGCGAGGACCCCGTTGGGCTGGTGCTGTGGCCGCTGCTTGGCCTTCCTGCGCCCCTCCAGGAGGCCGGGGTCGCTACCAGTGGGCAGCCAAGGACACAGCCCAGTCGTCCAGCACTCTCCACTGCAGCTCCGGATCTGGGGCTAATGAGTCAGTTTGCCCAGAGACATTGGATCAATCTGAACACGCACGTCTGTCTCAGGAGGCAGCACTCAAGGATGGGAGGGCGCACCTGGTGGCCGTGCCAGGCCCCCAAGCCTCCCCAGCATCCTCCCCCAGCTCACTGCCCACTCGCTGGGCCCCAGGGGGCTGTCTGGCTGTGCCCTGAGGACAACTGGACCCAGTTCCCTCACTGGCATTTCAGAGGCCCTGGCCACCACGGCGTGGGGCAAGACTGGTTTACGAAAGAAGTTTCACTTTTCCTTGAAAATTACAACCACTCCGGCCCCCCTTGCAGGCCCCATGCCCCTGCCACCCTGCTCCTTGGGGTCCTCCATACCAGTCTGTGGCCGGTGGGCACAGCCCCATGGTACTGGGCATGGATGCAGACAAAACCATCCGAGTAGCTGCAGGGCAGGAACCAGGGGGGCCGCAGGTCGACGGGCTGCACCTCCAGGACCAAGGTGGCTGTGGCTGTGTGGCTGGGTTCTGTGGCCTCCTCCTGTGTGTCCTGCAACAGCCCGCCCTGCGGTCAGGCCTGCGCGCTGGGGGCCGAGGCCGCGCGCAGGGCCGTGAGTGGGAGTGCCTGCTCACCCGGGCCAGCAGCCGGAAGGTCATGTTTGGCCACCTCTCCAAGTCCAGTGATTGGTCCAGCCGAAGTGCTGGGCGGTTCGCACCCACCAAGGAGAAGAAGCTGCTGGCACCCTGGGGAGGCAGGGGACTCAGCCCGAGAGGACGCAAAGGGGAGGGGTGCCCGGAGCAAGGAGCTGGGAGCACTGACCAGGGTGACCTCTTGGAGGGTGTAGAAAAGGACATCGTCTTTGTCCTGGTCCTGGGCCTCCAATTCTGTCTCTGAGATGACGGTGGTGTTCACCCGAGTGTCCTGGGGGGCGGAGGGGCTGGTCTGGCTGTGACCTTGACCCCCAGGCTTAGACCCCGGCCTCCAGATGCCCCAGATGGTACCGGCCGCTGCCCCCTCTCGCTCACCTCAGGCACTTCCCAGAGCTTGGTCTCGTAGGGGAACCTGGGTGGGTTGTCGTTGACATCCAGCACAGACACAAACACCCTCAGCTGAGTCACCTGGGGGAGGGAGAATGTCCCCGGCCAGGCCGGGTGAGCTCATTCCGGATGCTGCGGTGCACCCCAGACAGCTCTCCGCCTGGGGCTCCAGCTCCAGGCATTACAGACAGGGAACAGAAAGTGATTTTAAAAACACAGAAGTGTGGGACTTCCCCGGTGATCCAGTGGCTGAGACTGAGCTCCCAACACAGGGGGCCCGGGTTTGATCCCCAGTCCCTTGTGGCTCAGCTGGTAAAGAATCCGTCCTCAATGCAGGAGACCTGGGTTCGATCCCTGTGTTGGAAAGATCCCCTGGAGAAGAGAAAGACTACCCACTCCAGTATTCTGGTCTGGATATTCCATGGACTATACAGTCCATGGGGTCACAGACGCGATTTTCAGTTTCTTGTTTTTCAGGGAACTGTTAACAGATCCCACACACGGCAGCTAAAGACTCCGTGTGCCACAGCTAGGACCTGGTGCAGGCAAATAAATGAAAATAAAGATTAAAAAGTACAGACAGAGGCGTGGCTGACCTGGAGAAAAATCACACAGGCCCTGCGGGGTGCGAGCAGCAGAGCCCCACAATGAGGAAAATGGCAAAGCAATCCAATTTCTTCAAACATAAAACTCGGGGGGAATCAAGAAACCCGTAGATTGAAAGAGACGTGAGAGAAACCTCAGCCAGCTGCTCCAGGTGGACCTTTCTGGGGACCCGATTCAGGCAAGAAACTGTCACAGACGCCTCTGGCCCCGGGGGAGTGGGGACGCGGGGTGTCGCACTGCTGAGGGGTCCCTGCCTTCGCCGGTGTGGGTGTGATGGCATCACCGCGGGAGTGGAGCCGTTAAGAAGCAGCCTTATCTTTTAGAGCCTCATCCTGAAATCTCCGTGGTGCACTGTGATGTCGGCTGGGGGCACCTACGGGACTCAGGGAAAACCGAAGAGCCGACTGGCGTGCCGGAGGGGGCGCGAGGGTGGGCGCCTCTCCGAGGACGTGTCTATCCAGGGAGCGGGCTCCCGCTCTGCTTTGATTCACTTCATTCGGGAGGCGGGGACCCCGCTGGAGAGCCTCCCTTTACTGGAGAGAGTATTTCTCCTGCCGCGCCCTGGGCTGGGCGGGGCCACGGGGGGAGTCAAGGACCCGCTGGAAGATGCTGCTGACCAGGCCCCAGGTGGACGCCCGGGGTGGGCAGGACCTGGCCTGAGGCAGAAGCAGCAGATTAGCGGGGGAGGGACGGGGGAGGGGAGGACGGAGCTGGCGGGAGGGGTGCCTCCCGGGTCGGCTTGGGGGACCCACTGGGCTGGGGTTGGGAGCTCAAGGCACAGTCTGCTGGAGGCAGTGTGGCCTTGCTGGCACAGAGGTGACTCCTGAACACGCCACCAGGCGGGGTCAGCAGGGAGTGACCGCGGCCAGGCAGGGCGGAGCACAGAGGTCCAGGCCAGGGCACTCTGACGTCAGAGGGGGTGGGCTCGGGGGTCGTGGGAGGAGTCTGGGGGCGCACTCACCACGGAGTCACCGCTCCTGCACTCCAGGTGAGCCAGCAGCATTGTGTTCGCCTGTGAGGGGGTGGGCGTGGGACTCACCTGACCGGCTGGCCCCGCCGACTGTCCCCATCTCCCAGCTGAGGAGACGGAGCGCGGCAGGTGCTGGCTCGGGGTCCGTGTCCCCCGCCCTGCGTCCAGCGGGCGTCAGGGCCCGGCAGCTTGACTCCCTGAGGGGCCCACCCCCGAGACCAGGCCCTCAGCCAAGCCTGGGGGCCCAAGAGGCCCCCTGGGCAAACTGAGACCCAGAGAGCCCCAGAGAGCCCCTCTCTGGGGAGGAGTGTCAGTGCCCAGGTGGATCCCACAGGGGGTCCCTGCCGCCCCCACGGGCACAGCCAGCCTGGGTCCGCTGTTCGCACCTCATAGTCCGGGGTCACGTTGAGAAACAGCTGATTCCCCTGGATCCGAAACGCAAAAAGGGTGGACGAGGGTCCAAGGGTCACCTGCTGGCCCTGGGGGACGTAGATGTCCAGGAGGGGCTCCCCGGGTTTCGTGTTCTCCTTGACGGTGAGGGAGGTCTTGTCCACGGAGCAGACTGGACGTCGGGGAGGAAGGGTCGGTGCTGCCAGCCCCCTGCCCGCGCCCCGCCCAGCCCCCCGCCCGCTGGCCAGCCCCCAGAGACCCGCCCAGCCCCCTGCCCGCTGGCCAGCCCCCCGCACCCCGCCCAGCCCCCTGCCCGCTGGCCAGCCCTGCCCCCACTCCCGCCCGCGCCCCGCCCAGCCCCCCGCCCGCTGGCCAGCCCCCCGAGACCCGCCCAGCCCCCTGCCCGCTGGCCAGCACCCCCCCGCCCCGCCCAACCCCCTGCCCACTGGCCAGCCCCCTGCCCGCGCCCCACCCAGCCCCTTGCCTGCTGGCCAGCCCCCCCACTCCGCGCCCCGCTCAGCTCCCTTCCCCTCCACGCCTGTACCCTGGGCCTGGGCCTGGGCCTCAGCCGCGAACAGCAGCGGGAGCAGCAGGACCCAAGTCCCCATCTGGGCGGTGGCGGCGGGCGGCCCGCAGAGGGTCCGAGCCCGTCTGGTGTCCAGGACCCGCTGAGCCACCTGGGTGCTGCCTGGCGCTTTCTCCTCCCGGGTGACCTTCGCCCCGCCAGGCGCCGCCCCACTTTATGGTCCTTTACAACCGCCACCCGCAAGCCTGGCCTCCACCAAGGGGGCCCCCGACGGCCAGGCCCCTCTGACTGCAAGGAGAGGGAGACCAGATCCAGGCCACGTGCAGGGGCTGACGGGGCTCACCCCACAGACCCCGAGGAGCTCACAGCCGGGCAGGGGAAGCGGGAACCAGGGCTTGGACTGAGTAGTCAGGGGGACTGGCTTCTGTGCTCACTGTATTCCCCCACCCCACCTCTGCTGGGCTCCTCTGCCAGAATGAACAGGCGCAGTGCTGGGAGTCAGCTCTGTGAGGTCCAGGCCCACCTCCTCTCCGTACTCAACCCTCTAGGGAAGGGAAAGGTTATTTGTGTCCCAGGGACTCCCCTACCTGTCCCAGAAACAAGCTGGCTTCCTCCAGGCAAGGCTGGGTGAGCCCACAGTGACAGAGATGGAGTGTTCCAGGGACAGCTGGCAGCTCTGGGGGGGCACCCTGGGTGCCAACAGAGGGGCATCCTGGTGAGGAACCTTAGCCCAGGCCCCCAGGCATCCTGCCTCCATTTCCTTGGCCATCTAGGCTCAGTAGCTGGGAGGCACCAGTGGGTGCAGTCCCGAAGGGGAGAAGGGCCTGCTGTGATGGGGCGTGGGGTGGCGTCTCCCCCGCCTCCTGGCCTGAAACACCTTCGTGGAGCAGCCCTGCCTGCTGGTCCTCCAAGGCCTCCTGCAACCCCGGCACTTCTTGGGCTGTCGTCACCGGCCCTGCCCCACAGGTCCTGGGGTAGTCAAGGCGCTCGGCCAGACGGCGGGCCAGGACACAGGGCCGAGAGTCACGCTCAGTTCCCTCCACTGGGGAGCCGCCTCCTGTGGGACATCTCCTGCCTGTCACCTCTTCCTGCTTGGCTGAGCCTCCCTGCCCCGTCCTTGCCCCTTGCTAGGCTTCAAGAGTACGTGAACCGAGAACTTCCAGATGTCCAAGCTGGATTTAGAAAAGGCAGAAGAACCAAAGATCAAATTGCCAACATCCTTTGGATCATAGAAAAAGCAAGAGAGTTCCAGAAAAACATCTACTTCCGCTTTATTGACTACATCAAAGCCTTTGACTGTGCAGATCACAGCGGACTGTGGAAAAATTCTTAAAGAGATGGGAATACCAGACCACCTTATCCGCCTCCTGCCAAACCTGTATGCGGGTCAAAAGGCAAGTTAGAACCAGATATGGAACAATGGACTGGTTCAAAATTGGGAAAGGAGTACGTCAAGGTTGTATATTGTTACCCTGCTTATTTGGTCCCATCGCTTCATGGCAAATAGATGGGGAAACAATGGAAAGAATGAGAGACTTTATTTTCCTGGGCTTGAAAATCACTCTGGACAATGACTGCAGCCATGAAATTAAAAGACACTTGCTCCTTGGAAGAAAAGCTATGACAAACCTAGACAGCATATTGAAAAACAGAGAGGTCTGTTTTTAAGAAAAAACGTCACTTTACCTACAAAGGTCCATATAGTCAAAGCTATGGTTTTTCACGTACAGATCTGAGAACTGGACAATAAAAAAGGCTGAGTGCTGAAGAATTGGTGCCTTTGAACTGTGATATTGAAGACTCTTGAGAGTCCCTTGGACTGCAAGGAGATCAAACCAGTCAATCCTAAAGGAAATCAACCCTGAATATTCATTGAAGGACTGATGCTGAAGTTGAAGCTCCAATCCTTTGGCCACCTGATGCAAAGAACTGACTCACTGGAAAAGACTCTGATGCTGGGAAGGATTGAAGACAGGAGGAGAAGGGGATGACAGAGGATGAGATGGTTGAATGGCATCACTGTCTCAGTGGACATGAGTTTGAGCAAACTCTGGGAGATGGTGAAGGACAGGAAAGCCTGGTGCGCTGCAGTCCATGGGATAGCAAAGAGTCAGACACGACTGAGTGACTGAAGAACAACAACCTTGCCCCCTCACCACTGCCTCCCTGGGAAAGGAGCTGGGGGACATGTGAGCCCCCCACGGTCTCTGAATGTTTGCTGTGTGGATGACAGGGGTGCAGCCAGCTCCCAGGGAGCCCAGGGGATGGGCAGCAGATGAGGAAGTGGGCAGATGAAGCTCCCCGCTGGCTTCCCAGGTTTAAAGGGCAGCTGGGCGTGGCCATGGTCTTAGACTCCGGAGGACAGGACCCTCCTTCCCTGGACAGCCACACCCCACAGGTGCTTTGAGGGTACCAGACGGCAGTGCACAGAGAGAGTTCGCGGGGCTAGGGTCTGAATTCCTCCTTTATTGGTGCCAGATGCAACCCATCCCCCTCCTCCCACCCCCTCCCCTGTCCAGGCCCCCCTCGAGAGGGTCCTTCTTCCTCAGGGCCTCATCGGGTCCCCTCAGCAGTCGGGACGGCCGGCTTGGACACCATGACCCCTGCCTTCAGTGCAAGAGGCAGCTGGGAAGACCAGGCTTGATCCTCGGGGGGCCTCAGGGGCGCCCTGCAGAGACGGCCGGGTTAAGGGTTGGGGTCTTGGCGCGGGAGACCACGCCCACCTGGGGACAGCAGGCCTCTCTGGTCACCAGCGCCGGCAGTTTCCCCTTCCCAGGCTCCTGGACCGGGGTTGTGTCCAATTGTGCCCGAGACCCAGAGTGCCTCAGGGAGGGAGGCGCTGGAGGAGGGATGGGGGAGGGCTGCTGCTCACCAAGCCTGAAGGGCGGGCGCGTCCGACCACAGCAGGCATAGCGGGCCCTCCGCAGACTTGGTCCAGGCTGTGCTGTTCTCTGTGTCCTGCTCGCTGCCCCCCACCCCAAGTCAGGATTAGTCTGGAGTCGGGGGGATCCCCCACCGCGTCGCTTGTCCCCCGCCAGCCCCTCACGGGCGGTCTCCACCAGGCCCCGCCCCTCGCCCGCCTTTCCCTCCAGGCCCCGCCCCTCACAGGCACTTCCCTCCAGGCCCCGCCCCTTGCCCGCCTTCCCCCTCCAGGCCCCGCCCCTCACCGGCGCTCCCCACCAGGCCCCGCCCCTCAAGGCACTTCCCTCCAGGTCCCGCCCCTCGCCCTCCTTTCCCACCAGGCCCCGCCCCTCGCCCGTCTTTCCCCTCCAGGGCCCGCTCCTCACGTACGTTTCTCCTCCAGGCCCCGCCCCTCACAGGCACTTCCCTCCAGGCCCCGCCCCTTGCCCGCCTTCCCCCTCCAGGCCCCGCCCCTCACCTGCGTTTCCCCACCAGGCCCTGCAGCAGCCGCTGCAGCCGCGCGCTGTCCCTTAGGCGACTGAGCTCGCTCGTGAACGTCCCGTCCGAGTGTCGCGGGGCCCTGCGGAGAGGACGGGAGGGCGGCCGAGGGTGGTCAGGGCCGGGCGGGGGCAGGATGGGTTGGAGGTGTGGGCGCAGGCCCCGGGGCCGCAGGCTCACCTGGGGGGCGCGGGGCGCGCGGCGCAGCACCCGAGCAGCAGCGGCAGCAGCAGTAGCAGCAGGGCCAGCTTAGCCATGGTGCACGCCTGTCCGGGCTGAGCAGCCGCGAGGCCCAGGCCCCTTTATAGCGGCGTCCGGAGCGGGAGCCGGGCGGGCGGGGGTCGGCGCCGCCCCGGCTCCGCGCCGCCAGAGCCGCGCCCCATCGATCGCGCGGGAAGGTCAGGGCCGCCCCCCCAGCTGTCGCCCCGGCATCCCGCCCGCCCCTAGCGCCGCGGTGGCGCCCCTCGGCAGACCGGCGGGGGTCGGGCGCCCGGAGACCAGGGGACCCCGGTGGGGGCAGCGGGAGGAACCTGCAGGGGAACGGCCTGTGCGAAGCTTAGAGGCGCCAGCGGAGGCCCGATGAGGCGGTCCAGAGGGCCTGGAGGGGACTCAGGCCGCGGCCACCGAAGCCGCGGACCGAGTGACCTTTCCCCAGTCTTCGGACGCGGCACGGCGCGGGGAGCTGCGGGCAGGTTGGGGGTGGGGGCCTGCGGCCGCGCGAGACCGGGGCCTGGGGCACCTGGGCCTTCGTGTGCGTTTCTGCAGGCGGGAGATCTGATACTACCTCGGTCGGCCTTTCTACAACCAGCACCCCTGAAATCCTGACACAGAAACTGCAAATCGAGTCAGTGGAGTTATAAACCAGCAGCTCTTGTGTTAAACTTCATGTGCATTTTAAAAGTAGTTCGCAGACTTGTTTTTTAGAACAGTTTTAGGTTTACAGAAAAATCGAGCTAAAAGTACGAATTCACACACACACGCAAACACACACACACCCAGGCTTGCCAGCACGGGGCATTCATTTAGGACATTTGTTACAAATGATGAACCAATATTGTACATTATTGTTAACTACATCTGGGATTTGCCATTACTAATCATCTTGGTGTTACATATTCTATGGGCTTTGACAAATGTATAATCACACGAATCCGCCTGTGTGGACACTACCTCACAGAGCTTTCCTGCCCTAAAAATCCCTTCATGCCACCTGCCCATTCATCCCTGTGTCCCCAGCACCTCACCTTTTACTGTCTCTGTTCAGTTCAGTTCAGTTCAGTCGTGCAGTCGTGTCCGACTCTTTGCGACCCCATGAATCGCAGCACGCCAAGGCCTCCCTGTCCATCACCAACTCCCAGAGTTCACCCAAACTCTTGTCCATCGAGTCGGTGATGCCATCCAGCCATCTCATCCTCTGTCGTCCCCTTATCCTCCTGCCCCCAATCCCTCCCAGCATCAGAGTCTTTTCCAATGAGTCAGCTCTTCTCATGAGGTGGCCAAAGTGCTGGAGTTTCAGCTTCAGCATCAGTCCTTCCAATGAACACCCAGGACTGATGTCCTTTAGGATGGGCTGGCTGGACTTCCTTGCAGCCCAGGGGCCTCTCAGGAGCCTGTTTACCTTCCCAGGAATGTCGCGTGGTGGAGTCACACAGTGCGTGGCCGTTTCTCATTGGCTTCTTTCACTTACACAAATTGAAGTTTCCTCCGTGTCTTTTCATGGGCTGACAGCTCGTTTCTTTTTGAGTGCTGAACAACATTCTGTTGTCTGATACACCACAGTTTATACACTCACCTACTAAAGGACGTCTTGAGTTGCTTTGGTTGCTGTCAGATTTTGGCAATTATGAGTAAAGCTGCTGTAAGCATCTACATGCAGGTTTTTGTGTGGATGTAAGTTTTCAGCTCCTTTGGGTGAACAGCAAGGACCGTGATTGCCGGATTGCATGGTAAGAGTACTTTTGGCTTTGCAGAAAGCCACCAAATGGTCTTCCAGAGTGGCTGCACCAGCTTTGCATTCCCATGGGGCGTGGGGCGTGGTATCTCATTGTTTTCTGTATCTGTATTTTTAAACAGCTGCTGTGGCCTCTTCTTGCACAAATTTGGCAGATTACAACCCCTAAACTTTAGCAGCATTGACCAATTAATCACATTCATGAGAATACTCAAAACCCTGAGTAGTCATTCAGATTTTTTAGCACCTCAAACACTTAAGTGACCAGGCAGATCTTCATAGGAAGGATCTTCCTATCTTAAAAAAAAAAAAAAATCAGCATGCAGGCATATTGACTTCTAAACAATTAACATACAGTAAAAGATGAATTATGACTTATGTCTGGATCGAGTGACTGCCACCATAATCAGGATACAGAACAAGCCCATCGCCCCAAAGAACTGCCTCCTGCTGCCCACAGAAAGGGTCCACTCTGTTACACGACTCACCGACTGAGCGGCAGTAGCTTAGTGGGCAGCAGCTTGGGACGCGCCCGCTGTCCTACGCTGCTCTGGTCACAGCGGCTCCAGGTCCCAAGCAGTCACTAGTGCAGAAGGACAGACAGGGTGAGGCGAGGCCTGAGTGGCAGAGCCGGGCGGGGCTGAGGCAAGGAGGGGCAGGCAGGCAGCCCCGCGGGTGCCAGTCGTAGGGGAGTCTGTGACCAGCTGCCCCATCGAATCTGAACAGCCGGCCCCCGCTGTGCCTGCCGCTGGCACTCTCTCCAGAGGGCTCCTGGCCGGTGTCCTCCACACCCACATGTAGCTGGCTCAGCATTTCACGTGGAAAGGCAGCAGACAATGTGGGCTGGCATCTGATGGGAACTGGAGAAGCAAGCAACGGGTGGCTCAGGCCTGGCCTGGTTTGGACCCTACTTTGCGAC
The DNA here is from genome assembly GCF_032452875.1 of Bos javanicus. Taxonomy (NCBI): domain Eukaryota; kingdom Metazoa; phylum Chordata; class Mammalia; order Artiodactyla; family Bovidae; genus Bos; species Bos javanicus. Next base: position 51,061,053 of record NC_083896.1, on the reverse strand, counting down.
AGAAGCTACGTGGCAGAGCACCACGTGGACCCCCAGATTCCAGGGAGAGCCCCAGGGTTTCCCAGACGCCACGCCTGGCTGGGCCTTCGTTACAGGCACACAGAAAGCAGTCAGGTTACGTGAACAGCTATCCAAAGCCTTGGATCAGACATCATTCTGTGTGTGGGATCCTAACAATGGCCAGGTTCAGGGTCCAGGATTCTTTTTTTTTTTTTGGCTTGGATCTTAGTTCCCTGACCAGGGATCAAACCCAGGCCCTCGACAGTGAGAACAGAGTCCTTTGCGCTGGTCCACCAGGGAATTCCCAGGGTCCAAGATTGTGAGGAAGAAAAAGCAGCTTTATTTTTTCACAGTAAAACATAGGAGGGAACATATTCAACGCCTAAGAATATATCTCACTGTGACACAGTTTTATTCTCTGAATACTAAATCACCAAAAGTATTCTTTTTGGGGGGATTTTAACTAAGATTTAAATGGGCTTCCCTGGTGACTCAAACAGTACAGAATCTGCCTACAATGTGGGAGATCCAGGTTCGATCCCTGGGTCGAGAAGATCCTCTGGAGAAGGAAATGGCAACTCACTCCAGTATTCTTGCCTGGAGAATTTCATAGACTGAGGAGCCTGGCAGGCTTCAGTCCTTGGGGTCGTGAAGGGTCAGACACGACTGAGCGGCTAACACTGCTACTGCTAAGATTTAAATGGCGAGTTTAATGGCATCTACTCTTAGCTCTGCATTAGGGGTGTTACAGGAGGGCACTGGAGAGAACTCATTCTTTCAGATCTGTGACCTCTTCTTTCACAGAGCTGCAGAAGCAGTGCGCCTTAGGCTACCTTTGGCTGAGCACTTCAGGATACGAACTTGGGGCCCAAACTTGTTGTTCAGTCGCTACGTTGTGTAATAGACTGTAACCTTTCTGTGGCTTTAATGACCGTCCCCTTTTACAGACCAGAAAAAGAAAAATCACTTTACTCCTTACACAGAATTAAAGACATACAAAAGTAGACAAACTCCCAGGTACCATTACTCAGCTTCAACAATTTACAACCACTCTTACCTACCCCTATGACTTTCTCTATTTTTTCAATTTAATTTTGGAGCAGATCTCAGAGCTTGTATCAGCTCACCTATGAGGATTTCAGTATGTATCTCAAAAAGGTAACGACTGGATTGTCAGCTACCCGACAGAGGTTGTCAGGGAGTCTGCCTGATCAGCCAAGCTGAGTTATCTGAGTTATCCAACCTGAGCCAGGAAGGGCAGGGGCTGGGAACAGTCCACGGGGTGTCGGGGAGGTTGTCACAGGGTGCAGTTGCTGTAAGAAGGGTCTTTTAAGGCAAGAAACTGATAGGGACTGAGAAAACGTTGTGAATAGTTTAGGACTGGTGAGCACAGGGGGACAACGCCCTTCACATTAATGTGAGGAAACTTGGCATGTTTTCCTATTTCTTGTCTCCTGAGTAATTAACATAAGATACGGGAGATGCCCCCATCTATTACCTTCCAAAGCGTCATTATTTCACATTTCGGGTGCAGATCTGAGACTTGTGCTGCGCGTGGTGTTAAGCAGTGGCGAAGCTTTGCTGTTTTGCACACGCCTCTCCGCTGTCCTTCTGTGTTGCTGCTGCTGTGGGCCAACCATCTCTATGCACTTAGATCCGTGGCCACACTCTCCGCGCATGCCATCCGCCCAACTGCCACCCCTCCTCCCGTCTTAGCTACAACACCCCCGTTAATTCACCATCATAGTTACAGTACTTTTATAAGTCTTCATATCTGACAGATCACATTCATTCACCTTGCTTTTCTTCAAGAGTGTCTTAGCTATTTTTGACCTTCTGCGATCAGTTCAGTTACGCAGTCAGGTCCGACTCTTTGAGACTGCATGAACTGTCTAGGGCCATACCACCCTGAACGCGCCTGATCTCGGAAGCTAAGCAGGGTCAGGCCTGGTTAGTACTTGGATGGGAGACTGCGTGAACTGCAGCACGCTGGGCCTCCCTGTCCATCAGCAACTCCTGGAGCTTGCTCAAACTCATGTCCATTGAGTCGGTGATGCCATCCAACCATCTCATCCTGTCATCCCCTTCTCCTCCTGCCTTCAATCTCTCCCAGCATCAGGGTCTTTTCCAATGAGTCAGCTCTTCGAGTCAGGTGGCCAAAGTACTGGAGCTTCAGCTTCAGCCCCAGTCCTTCCAGTGAACATTCAGGACTGGTTTCCTTCAGGTTTGACTTGTTTGGTCTCCTTGCAGTCCAAGGGACTCTCAAGAGTCTTCTCCACATCACAGTTCAAAAGTATCAATTCTTTGGTGCTTTGACCTTCTGAATTTCCATATAAATTCAAAGATCTACTTGTCAAGGTTTACAGAAGACTATTAGGAGATTAATGAAAACTGCATCAAATTGTTGGATCAATTTTAGAATTATAAAACTCTTCCACAAAATATGATCAAAACAAATCCAGCAGCACTTTTTAAAGGATTATACACTACGACCAAATGGAGATTTATCCCAGGAATGCACGGGTGATTCAACAGACAAAACTCAATCGGTGTAGTACATCACATTAATAGAATGGAGAAATACATTTAATCATCCGAATGGATGCAGAAAAATGCATTTGATTAAATCAACACACTTTCATGATAAAAAGACTTAATAGACCAGGAACAGAGAGCTATTTCCTTCACACGATTAAGGCCTTATATGAAAACACAGCTGACATCACACGCAACGAGGAGGGGCTGAAAACTCTCCGTCAGCTCAGGAAAAAGACAGGCGTGTCTTTTTCTAGTCAACATTGCCTGGAAGTTCTAGCCAGAGCAATTAGGCAAGAAACAGAAAGAAAAGTCTTCCGAAATTGGAAAGGAGGACATCCCTGGTGGTCCGGGGACACCAAGCTCCCCTGCAGGGGCCGCAGGCTCAGTTTCTGGCAGGACAGCTAGATCCCACGAGCCCGGACTGAGAGCTCGGGCGCTGCAACTAGAGATTCCGTGTGCCACAACTAAGGCTGGCACAGCCAAACAGAAAAAAAAATAGAAGTGAAACTGTTTCTACTTGCAGATAGCACGATCTTATACACAGAGAACACCGGGGGAAGAAGCAGAAACCCCAAAACCTGTTAGAACTAATAAACAAATTCAGCAAAGTTTCAGGACATAAGATTGACATATAAGAATGAGTTCTACTTCGACACAGTATCAATGAGCAATTCAAAAATGAAATTAAGAAAATAATTCATGGGACGTCCCTGGTGGTCCAGTGGTTAAGAATCTGCCTGTCAATGCAGGCAACGTGGGTTCAATCTCCTGGTCCAGGAGGATTCCGCGTGCCTCACGGCAGCTACGCCCGAGTGCTGCAACCACTGAGGCTCATGCACAACCTGGAGCCCGTGCTCTGCGACAGAGGCAGCCGCTACAGCGAGAAGCCCACACGCCGCGACAAGAGAGCAGCCGCTGCTCGTGGGGACTGGACACCCTCATGCAGCATCAGAGACCCAGTGCAGCCATAAAGAGAGAAGTAAAAAAAATTAAGTAATTCATTTGCAATAGCATCAAAAAGAATAAAATTCTTACTTATAAATTTTAACCAAGAAGGTAAAAGACTCATACGATGAAAAGCAAAAAACATTGCTGGAAGAGATTAAAGAAGGCATAATACATCAGTCTAATCACTTCATGGGAAATAGATGGGAAACAGTGGAAACAGTGTCAGATTTTATTTTTGGGGCTCCAAAATCACTGCAGCCATGAAATTAAAAGACGCTTACTCCTTGGAAGGAGGGTTATGGCCAACCTGCTGCTGCTAAGTCGCTTTAGTCATGTCCGACTCTGTGCGACCCCATAGCCGGCAGCCCATCAGGCTCCCCCATCCCTGGGATTCTCCAGGCAAGAACACTGGAGTGGGTTACTATTATTCAAAAGCAGAGACATTACTTTGCCAACAAAGGTCTATCTAGTCAAGGTTATGGTTTTTCCAGTGGTCATGTATGGATGTGAGAGTTGGACTGTGAAGAAAACTGAGCTCCGAAGAATTGATGGTTTTGAACTGTGGTGTTGGAAAAGACTCTTGAGAGTCCCTTGGACTGCAAGGAGATCAACCAGTCCATTCTAAAGGAGATCAGCCCTGGGTGTTCTTTGGAAGGAATGATGCTAAGGCTGAAACTCCAGTACTTTGGCCACCTCATGCGAAGAGTTGACTCATTGGAAAAGACTCATGCTGGGTGGGATTGGGGGCAGGAGGAGAAGGGGATGACAGAGGATGAGATGGCTGGATGGCATCACTGACTCGATGGACGTGAGTCTGAGTGAACTCCAGGAGTTGGTGATGGACAGGGAGGCCTGGCGTGCTGGGATTCATGGGGTCACAAAGAGTCAGACACGACTGAGCGACTGAACTGAATGTTCATGGGTTGGAAGACCTAATACTGTTAAGATGCCTTTGCTCAGCAATGATCTTCAGATTCAATATGCTGCTTACTGAAACCCCAATGACATTTTTTTTTAATAAATGGAAAATCCAACTCTAAAATTTGTATGGAATTGCAAGGAAATCCAAATAACCAAAGCATTCTTGAAAAAGAAAAACAAAGTTGGCACAGTGGCTGATTCCAAAACTTGCTACAAAGCTACAGAAATCAACACAGTATGGTCCTGGTGTTAAGGCCAGACATAAAGATAGTGGGATAGAAACGACAGTTCAGATACAAACCCGTACATCCGCTACCAGTTTATTTTAAATAAAAGAGGTGTTTGACTGTGCCGGGCCTTGGCTGTGGCGCATCTGGCTGTGCCGGGCCTCGGCTGTGGCGCATCTGGCTGTGCCGGGCCTTGGCTGTGGCGCATCTGGCTGTGCCGGGCCTCGGCTGTGGCGTATTTGGCTGTGCCGGGCCTCGGCTGTGGCACAGAATCTGCAGTTGCAGCACTTGAGCTCTTACTTGGGGCTCGTGGGATCTAGTTCCCTGAACGGGGGTCAAACCCAGGCTCCCTGCCTTGGGCGTATGGAGTCTTATCCACTGTATGACTGGAGAAGTCCCATCAATTGATTTTCAATGAAGATGTCAGGACTATTTAATGGGGAAAGAAGAGTTTCTTCAATGGCATTGGAATAACTGAATATCCACATGCAAACCCATGAAGCTGAACCATTACCTCATACCATATATAAAAATTAGCTCAAAATGAGTCAAAATCTAAATTATTTAATCTAAAATTATAAAACTGGAAATTCCTTGGTGGTCCAGTGATTAGGACTCTGTGCTCTCATTGCCAAGGTCCCAGGTCCAGTCTTAATCGGGGAAATAAGATCCCACAAGCCATACACATGACAGAAAAGAGAAGGAAAAAAAAGGTCTTACAAAAAAATAAAATAAAACTCTTAGAAGGAAATACAGGGATAAATCTTCATGGCCTTGGATTTGCAATGGTTTCCAAAAAAGTTGTACAAATGACCAAGAAGCACACGAAAGATGCCCTATGACTTAAGGGAAATGCTATTCAAAGGCACAGTTTCATAGAATTACTGATGAAAGAAATCAAAGACTATCTCAATAAATGAAGAGATGTACTGTATTCATGAGTTGGAAGATAATATTGTTAAGATGTCAATTTCCCCCCAATCAAATTCCCAGCAGGACTTTTTTGCAGATACGGACAAGCTGATTCTAAAATTCATATACACAGGGACATCCCTGGTGGTCTACTGGCTAAGACTGCAAACCCCCACGCAGGGGGCCTGGGTTCCACCCTTGGTTAGGGAGCTAGGTCCATATGCCAACTAAGACCATGTACACCCAAGTAAATAAATAGATGCTTAAATAGAATTCACACAGACGGACAAAGGAGCTAGAACAGTCAAGACAGGCATGTGAAGGACAAAATTTAGAGGACCCACACTGCATGATTTCATGACTTACCATAAAGTCACAATAATCAAGACTACTATTGTTGAAAGACATGTGGACAATGAAACTGAGAGTTAAGAAATAGCCCCACAGAGATATGATCAAGTGCTCATGGACAAAAGTTCAAAGGCAATTCCATGGAGAGAAAAGTCTCTTCAACAAGTGGTGCTGGGATAACTAGACATCCACAGGCAAGAAAAATTAATCAATTAATCACATCAGCTCATACCTTACAGATAAAAAAAAAAAACTCAAATACACTGTTAGGAGAATGAAGAGACAATATTCCTCTCCAGTCTGGGAGGAAATATTTTCAAATTACACATCTGACATTTCTCCCCATTTTTGTCTGCAAGACGTGTTGTTGTGATTGTTTGTTTGTTGTTTGTTTTTGCTGTGCTGCACTCCAGTACTCTTGCCTAGGAAATCTCACGGACAGATGAGCCTTCGGGCTACAGTCCACGTGGCCACAAAGAGTCGGACAGGACTGTGAGCGCACGACACAGCATGCTGCTGCTACATCATATTCTTTCCCCAATCTGGGCTGCCTTTTCACTCTTTTTAAACAAAATATATTTTCTTTATATGCAGATTTCCATTTTCTTAGCATCACATTTCTTTATTTATTTGGCTGTGACAGGTCTGAGTTGGGGCTTGCGGCTCGTGGGCTTCGTTGCCTCAAGGCACATGGGATCTAGTTCCCGGACCAGGGATCAAACCTGCCTCCCTGCACTGGAAGCCAGATTCTTAACCACTGGACCATCAAGGGAAGTCCTTGGGCTGCCTTTTCACCCTTAATGGTGGCAGATGTCTGAGGACCAGGAGGGAGACTCAACGCTGAAGCCAGCCTAGCCTCTGATAAGCGTTGAGTCTCCCTACTGGTCTTCAGACCTTTATCAGGTCTCCTGTGATTTGGCCCCTTGTGGGGATCATCACAGTATGTCTCCTCAGGTCGTTGTCTTCTCTTTAACTTCCCTGCGTGTAGGGTGTGCAGGTTGACAGGGTTCTCCTGTGGGGCTTCTCTTCTCTGTGAGAACGATGAGACTCAGGTAAGATTAAGCTCCCAGTGGCCTTCTCGTGGCCTTGGCTCCTTTTACAGCCTCTCTAGGCTTTGTGGGGTGAGCTCATTTTTCAGGCTCAGAGGGGCACACAGCTTGCTCAGGGTGATGGAGCCAGGATCAGGGTTGCCCACCCAACTGCTGGAGGAGGATAAGGGTCAGGCAGTGGCTGTGGGTTGGAGAGTGACTGAGTGTGGTCCAGGCTGGTAGGGACCCAGGTTGGGGTCTGCAATCATTGCAGGGGGAGATGAAGGGGGCAGAGAGGCCGGGTCGGGTGGGGGTGTAGAGAGGAGTGCGCCTGGAGGGACGGAGGGGGAGCCTGGGCTGGGGCGTGCAGGCGTCTGTTGGAAGCAGCCTGGAAAGGATGCCCCCCACGCGGCTCCATCTCTGCCTCGGGGGTCTGCAGAAGCATCTCTGGAGGGGGACGCCCAGCCTGGGCCCATGCAGGGTCGCGGGGGTCTCTGAGGCTGGACCTGGTGGCGCTGGCGTGAGTGCCCGCAAGTCTCGAGGGATTGTTGAGTCGCCCTTTCATCCTGTGGGTTTCTCTGGGCGCTGACCCTCGCGTCGTCCCGCAACCCTGCGTGGCAGAGAGCGATGCTGGACCCGCCCAGGCCAATCACATCCCTTCACTGGGCCGGCGCGTTTGTCCATCTGCCCGGCCCTAGGGTCGAAGTCCAAGATAGGCCCAAACTGGGTGCAGCTTGGAGCGCCCTGGGGTCCGCGGAGCCGGGCGGTCGGGGCGGGACTAAGGCCCGGCTGGGCGGGCCTAGGGGCGGGGCTCCGGCGCGCGGCCGGGACTGTCCGTGGTGCTGAGCGCCCGGCGGGGCGCGCGGGCCGGGCGCCATGGGGAACCGCAGCGCCGCAGACGCGGACGGGCTGCTGGAGGAGCGCGCGCCCGGCACGGGCGTCGGCGCCGGGGGCCCCGGGGCGGCGGCGGCGCTGGTGGGGGGCGTGCTGCTCATCGGCGCGGTGCTTGCGGGGAACTCGCTCGTGTGCATGAGCGTGGCGGCCGAACGGTCCCTGCAGACGCCCACCAACTACTTCATCGTGAGTCTGGCGGCCGCCGACCTGCTCCTCGCCCTGCTAGTGCTGCCTCTCTTCGTCTACTCCGAGGTGAGCCCGCGTCGCCCCCGCACACGCACCCTCGCCCGCTCCGGGTCCCCTGTCCCGGCCACACGGAGGACCGAGCCTGACCCCGCTGCTTGGCTTCTCAGGATCCTGGAGCTGGGCGCTGTGCAGCTCCCAGGACGACCGGAGCCGGGTTCCCTCTGAACCTCGCTCCCCCACCCGCCATCATCCCGCGGTCCGTCTGTCCGCTTCTCGATTCGTCCGCCCTCCCGCTCTGTCCCTCTCTCCGCTTCGCTTTCTCTGTCTGTTACCCAAGAGATGCTTCTGTTCTTCAAACACAGACCCCAGTAACAGGCGGCTTTTGCAGTCCAGACCCCCACCCAGCCCCCTCCGCTGGGTTCCCGTCCCCCCAGGGGGAGCCAGCTGGATGGACTGGCAGAGTCAGGCTTACCCCACACCGGCTCCCCTGGGGCAGAGACACAGAGGTCACCCCACGAGGCCACAGCCACACAGAGCCACGCATGCACACAAGAGCACGACCCGGGCAGGGCACCCTCACTCCTGCGCTGACGTGGCTCACAGCAGGAGGGACCCTCAGCTTCTGGGAGGTGCAGGGCAGGGAGCCTGGCTGGAGGAAGGGGATGCCCACCCGGGCTGGGGAAGGGCCTTTGCCAGAACCTGGGTCCGGGAACCACCACACCCAGGTCAGGTCTGGCCCTCGGGTGGGTCCCCCTTGGTGCCAGCCATGTCCACTCTGCAGTTTGGGCAGAGAAAAGCTGCTTAGGCGGAGTTGGGGACGCGGTGTCCCGGGCTGTGGGGGGAGGGGAGGCATGGTTTTCTAAGGTGGAGGGTGAGTCCAGGCAGGGCTGGGCAGAGAGGCCAGCAGGACAGGGACGGGCATGACCTACTGCCCCCCCACCCGAGCTGTAGACAGACGTCACAGTGACGGCTCTTAAGCTCCTAATCGTCCCAAATCAGCAGGAGGAGATTTAGAAGGGGCGGCTGTCTGCTCCTCTGCCCTTGGTGGGGGCGCTGGGCAGAGGGCCGAGGCGGCTACTTCGTAACAATGATGTGCATGCTACCGTTGCCCTCACTTCAGGAGTGCGGGGACGAGAGTGGGATGACCTGTCCAGAGTCCCAGAGACAGTTTCAGCAGACAGGCCAACTGCGCGATCTGCTGGAGACGGGGGTGGATGCTGGGCTCACGCTCGAGGGCAGCAAGGTCCCCACCTGCAGGGAGGGGCCCCGCGGACCCTGAGCATCAGGGATCACCGCCAGCCGTTGCCTACGCCCCCAAACCACCCCTCCAATCCGAAGGCGTTTCCCAGTTCTAACAGGAAGGATGGGAGGTCTCTCGGCGCCCGGCCTGAGGGGAGGGGAGGACCGCCCTGCTTCCCGCGGAGCGGCTCCTCCGTTATTCAGCCCCCTCGCTGCCAGCAACGGCGGGGGTCAGGAAGACATCTCGGGGGCGGGGCCGAGGAAGGTCAGCTTCCCGCGACTACTGTTGCTGCGGCTCCTCTCCGTGCTCAGGTGCAGGGCGGCGTGTGGCTGCTGAGCCCGGGCCTCTGCGACGCGCTCATGGCCATGGACGTCATGCTGTGCACGGCCTCCATATTCAACCTGTGCGCCATCAGCGTGGACAGGTAAGCCGCCCCGCCGCCCTCCCCGCGCTCCCCGCGGGTTCGTGGCCGTGGGCGCGCCCCGTCGGGCCGCCCCGCCCCGCCGCCCTCACCGCTGTCCCCTCAGGTTCGTGGCCGTGGCCGTGCCCCTGCGCTACAACCGCCAGAGCAGCGGCGGCCGGCAGCTGCTGCTCATCGGCGCCACGTGGCTGCTGTCGGCGGCGGTGGCGGCGCCCGTGCTGTGCGGCCTCAACGACGCGCGCGGCCGCGACCCCTCCGTGTGCCGCCTGGAGGACCGCGACTACGTGGTCTACTCGTCCGTATGTTCCTTCTTCCTGCCCTGCCCGCTCATGCTGATGCTCTACTGGGCCACGTTCCGCGGCCTGCGGCGCTGGGAGGCAGCCCGCCGCGCCAAGCTGCACGGCCGTGCGCCCCGCCGGCCCAGCGGCCCCGGCCCGCCCGCGCCGGACGCCAGCCAGGCCACCGACGCCGCCCCCGCCCCCGATTCCGGCCCGACCCCCGACGCCGACCCCGCCCCGGACGCCGTCGCGCCCCCGGAAGCCAATGCGGCCGAACCCCCGCCTCAGGCCCGCAGGAGGAGACGTGCCAAGATCACAGGCCGGGAGCGCAAAGCTATGAGGGTCCTGCCGGTGGTGGTCGGTGGGTCCCGGCCCCGGGGGCGCGGCGGAGGGGGGCGGTGCCCAGGGTGGGGGCGTGGCGGTGACTCCGCCCCGCCCCCAGGGGCCTTCCTGCTCTGCTGGACGCCCTTCTTCGTGGTGCACATCACGCGGGCGCTGTGCCCCGCGTGCGCCGTGTCCCCGCGGCTGGTCAGCGCGGTCACCTGGCTGGGATACGTCAACAGCGCCCTCAACCCCGTCATCTACACCATCTTCAACGCCGAGTTCCGCACCGTCTTTCGCAAGGCTTTCCACCTCTGCTGCTGACAGCGCCGGCGCCGCCTCCCCCGGCGGGGACCCGCCTCGCCTGGGGCTTTGTAGGAGTAATTAAACAGATCCCGGGTCACCTGCTGGGAAGGCTTTCGGGGGGCGAGGAGGAGGCATCCCCACTGGCCCCATCTGGTCAGTTAACCCTTTCCTTCCTTCGAGGAAGGTCCTGGCTGAGCCCTGGGCTGAGCAGTGGGGCGTCAGGGAGGTGCATGCCCGGGAACAGGGGCGCCCGGGACCTCGGAAGGCTGCCTGGGCTCACACCCTCCCCCACACACTCCACCCGACTCTGCTCCCCAGCCAGTGGCACCAGCCCTGCCCCCACTTTGGCAGCCCCCTCAAGGTCAGAACGCAGCTCCCTGCCTGCCACCCGATGCCCGAAGCCCAGGAGAGGGGCCGGGGGGCTGGGTGGGCTCAGGGAGGGCCAAGCACACACCCGCAAGGCGCTCATCCATCCTCTGCCACGTGGCCAGGACCAGGGCCAGAGCAGCTAGCTACTCGCCCGCCCCCCGCCACAGCGTGACCCCCGTAACCTGAGGCAGCCCCTCCTGGACTTCACCTGGGCCCTCTCAGTCCCCCGTCGTGGGCGCCACGCTGCTCCCTAGTGCTGTGGCTGAGCGCTCTGGTCAGGGACACTGACCACCGAGCTGGCCACAACTGGGTGCCAAGGCCTTCTCTGGAAGGAGCTCCTGTGGGCTGTGAGGTGACAGCATCAGGCCCAACCTCAGGATGTTAAACTATTCCATGAAAAGAGGGGCTGCCCGTCCCCTCTGTGGGTGAGCACCCTTTCCTTCTCAAGGGCTCAGCTGCCACCTCCTCCAAGAAGCCTCCCCTGACCACCAGCAGGACCAGCCTGTCCATATCACCCTGGGAGAGACTTGCCCTCAGGGAGCCGAGCACTGAGGAATGGGGGGCCCATGCAGGATGCTGTGTGCCTGTACCACAGGGGCTGACACAGAGGGAGAGGGGCCCTGGACGGGACCCTGACCCTGGGGCTGCTCCAGCCTCCAGCAGCTCCGCCCCTTTGAAACAAGACGATGGCCACAGCACGTACCCTGGGTCTCTTCCAGGGGGAGCCCCAGTGCCCAGGGAGGGTCCCCCAAACCCAGGGGGAGCCCCAGTGCCCAGGGAGGGTCCCCCAAACCTAGGGGGAGCCCCAGTGCCCAGGGAGGGCCCCAGATGGTACAACCGAGACTGGGCAGGATGCCTGCTCCAGAGCTAGGCTGATGATCCCTCTGAGAACCTCAGACTTGAAGTGAAGACCAGGGAGGGACGCACTGGGCTGACAGCAGGGTTAGGGTCAGAGTCAGGGTCAGGACTGGAGCAGGGGCCCTGACTGTGGCCACTGGCCCTGCCGCCTGGCTGCACACCCGTAGGCCCACAGGCCACACCTGTGCCCTGAAGCTCAGCTCTGCCGTGTACCTGTCGGGCCTTCTGTGGTCACTTCCGGTGGTTAGAGCTAGTTTCTGCTGTTGCCAAGAGGATCTCCGCTGGCAGCAGCCACACCCAGTGTGGACACCAGCTGCTCTGCCCACCCCCCAGTGTCTGCGTGGAGAGAGGCCACGTGCCCATCTCTGCACCCTTCTCATCTGTACTGGGAACAGGGTGACCACGTCCCTGATAGGCCAGGCTAGTAGGTGCACCTCATGGGGGCGGGGACGTGGATGCGCTGGAGCCTGCTGCTGTCCCTGGGCCATCCCCGCTGTGCACAGACTCCAAGAGGGGGACAAGCTGGAAATGGAGGGCAAGCTGGGCAGGGGAGGGGCACGGTGGGCTTGGGTGCAGATGCCGGAGTCTGGCTGACCCGGGGCTCCAGCAGGCGCCTCGAGGGTCCCAGCACTGGGCAGGCCCCCTGATGCCACGCGTCTCCACACCTCAGCAGAGGACCAGCATCCTGATGGCTGCTGCGCTGCGCTGACAGATGCCGAGCCTGCCCTGTCCCTGGGGGTGCGTCTGGCAGGAGGCACGGTCAGAAGGCAATGCCGTCAGAAGTGCTGACATGGAAGTGAAGGTGCAACCCACACTTGGTGTCGTGGAGTTTCTGGAAACCTCCTGACGTCCAGCACGACGCAGAGACAGCTTCACAGGCTCAGAAACCATACATTTTGGAAAGTGCTCCCAAAACACATAGTCCCAAGGCTTCCGTCCTGAGGAGAAGCTGCCCCTATCCCAGGAAACCCTTGCCCAGGACAGCCTCCCTGCAAGGCCTGGTCCAGAGACCGCTGCACTGCTTGAAGGGGTCCCCTGGCCAGAGCTGGACACCAGGGAAGGACCTGGCACCCTTTGCCTGTGGGCTTCATGCCCACCTCAGTCGCCATTTTAGCCTTTTCATGTTTGGGGAGACTCCTTTCAGGGGTGCAGCCATCACCAGCCCCTCCTGCCGAGGCTGACATGCCTCCCCAGCTCTCTTAGCTCTCCAAACCCCAGGAGGCGGGGCTGGCCTTCCCTGAGACAGTGGAGAGGAGTGAAGACCAGCTAAATAAAACCCGAATAAACCCACTTAGCCTGTGGAGGCCAGGCAGAGCGCCGGCAGAGGCTTCTGGGGGCAGGGCCCTCCATCACCTGCAGCCAGGCTGGGCGTGGGGACGGGCCCTGGGGCTCCTGGGCTCACAGCCCTCTCCCTCAGGCCTCCAGCCACCCCCGGGCTCACCCGGAGCCAGTGGCGTCCCCGAAGGCCATGTGCTATGGACTGAGAAGAACCTTCTGGAAACAGGAGCTGGGAGATGAACGTGGAAGAATCGACCAGGGGGGCAAGCATCGGGGTCAGAGTCTGTGACTGGGGCAGAGCCCCTACCTCCTCAGTGCAGAGAAGAGGGGGCGCTGCAGACCCAGGGCTCCCCCAGAACAGGCACTGGGCACAGGCGGGCTTGGGAAGTCACGGGGATCAGGCCCCAGGCTGCTGCCATGCTGGGTGGGACTGCTGGGCTTAGGCAGTAGCCGTGCCGGGCAGGTGCCCAGTGGCCCGGTGCACCCTTGCAGAGGAGGGTGGCAGGCCAGGGCGCCTCGTCTCCCCCGAGCCTGGACAGTGGGGCTTGGCCTTCCTGGCTGGTGGCTCTGGGACCCCCGCCGGGCAGGGCCCCTTCTGTTCAAGGCTTCTGAGCTGCACCAAGAACAGCCCCCTGGGGAGGTCAGGACTGGAGTCACCTGTCCGGGTGGGACAGGGGTATTGACTTTATTGACAAGACACATATATGTACACGCGTGTTACAGAACACGACACACCCGTAGGGAAGACTGGACGCTCATGATCCAAGGGATTAAAAAAAGCACCACGAGCATCGGGCCCAGGCCGTGTCCACCAGCAGCCACGGAGGGGCCAGCGCCCGCCCCCAGAGTTCGGCAGTGGGAGCGCGCTGCTGAGGGCGCGGTCGCCCAACGTCCACTCGTAACTTGGCCAGCAAGTTCCTCCTTGTCCTCAGAGTCCCCTGTCCTCCAGGGTCCTTCCTGGCCGCAGAGGCCCCACGGGCCCTCACACGGTGACCTTCTCGATCACGCCCTCGCCGACGTGGACGTCGTCCCCCTGGACAGTGACGGCTGCAGACTGACCACACATGTGCTGGTGGTCCTTCCAGTCCTGCAAGGGAGGACAGACCGAGTCACGGCTCCGGGAGCAGTCGCCCCCCCGAGGCCGTGGTCCTGCACGTGCTGAGCAGCCAGCCTTCCTGGGCAGGGGCGCCCAGCCTCGACCACCCCGTTTAAGGAACGCACTCAGAGGCAGACAGCCTGGATGGCCCTGGAAACACGTCCACACTCTCATCTGGCGGCTTCCTCCCTGGGATCAAGCAAACACAATCACAGCTGCAGAGAAATACTTGTATCTGACGTCGCTGCCCACCGTGTTACTGATAAGCGCCCAAGTGAGAACACTAAGCGTATCCACAGAGGGGCTGGGTGACCGGGCCCCCCAGGAGGTCGGGGAAGACGGCCCACACCTGCCGTCAGGATAGGAGACGCTGCCGCCGCTCACAGCCTCTGAGGGCCTGACGGGGTGTGGTTAGTGGAGACGTGGACCCCGAACACACGAGAGGCTAGGGTTCAGTGAAACACAAGACGTGAACGAGCGTCACACACGCGTGGAGGAGCAGAGGCCAGGGTGACCCCGGGAGCAGGCTCCGCCTGCCTGTCTCTGTGCTGTCCTCTGCTTCCGTATTGGCGACAATAAGTGTGCCTTATTTTTACAATAAAAAGGTGAAATTTCAAATCATTACAGGCATACCTGGGAGAGAGCGCAGGTTCACCTCCAGAATAAAGCAAATGTCACGACTGAGCCAGTCACCTGGGCTCAGCTGTCCCAGGCTTGCTCGGGCTACGCTGCACTGCGGTCTGTTCAGTGTCCATGGACCTAATGCAAAGGACACTCTACTCCTAAAAACGCTGACCGTGCCCTGTCAGTGCATGGAGGCCACAGACCCTCCATTTGTAAACACAGTTACCTGAGAAGTGCAGAAAAACAATGTCTGGCTGCGTATCAAAAGAACAGACGAAAGTTTGTGGAGTATAGTTGATTTACAATGTTAATTTCTGCCGTACAGCAGTGATTGTTAAACACGTATGTTTTTGGCGTATTCTTCTCCATCATGGTCTACCACAGGACGCTGAACACAGCCCCTGCTGCGGACAGCGGGGCCTTGTGTCTTCACCCATCCTCACTTTGCTAACTGCAAACTCCCAGTCACCCCCCTTGCCCCACCCTCCTCGGCGACCACAAGTGTGTCCTGGTGTCTGTGAGCCTGTTTCTGTGTTGTAAATAAGTATCTGTATACTTTTTTAGTATCATTTTTAGTATCATCTGGATCATTGTTTAGATTCCACATGAGTGATACGATATTCGTCTTTTCTGACGAACGCCACTTAGTGTGACAAGCTCTAGGTTCGCCCATCTTGCTGCGAGTCGCCTCATCCCCTTTTTATGACTGAGTGATATCCCACTGTGTACACGCACCACAACCTCATCCGTTTCTCTGCTGATGGACACTTAGGCTGCTTCCATGTCTTGGCTACTGTAGATACTGGTGCTGTGAACACTGGGGTACACTTATCTTTTCAAATTAGAATTTTGTCTGGATATATGTCCAGGATTGCTGGGTCATACGGTAACTCTGTTTTATTAAATTAAGGAAACCTCACACTGTTTTCCACTGCGGCTAGAGCAATTGACATCCCACCAACGCTGCAGGAGGGCTCCATTTTCTCCACATCTTCTTCAGCATTTGCTGTTTTTCAGACTCGAATAAACTTTTAATTTGAAAATTACCTGACTATGTAAATCCATATAGTACGTAAAACTCAACGTGTGCTGGGCTCATGTCCACAATGTTTCAGTTCCGTTCAGTTGCTCGGTCGTGTCCGACTCTTCGCGACCCCATGAATCGCAGCACGCCAGGCCTCCCTGTCCATCACCAACTCCCGGAATTCACTCAGACTCTTGTCCATCGAGTCAGTGATGCCATCCAAACATCTCATCCTCTGTCGTCCCCTTCTCCTCCTGCCCTCAATCCCTCCCAGCATCAGAGTCTTTTCCAATGAGTCAACTCTTCGCATGAGGTGGCCAAAGTACTGGAGTTTCAGCTTTAGCATCATTCCTTCCAAAGAAATCGCAGGGCTGATCTCCTTCAGAATGGACTGGTTGGATCTCCTTGCAGTCCAAGGGACTCTCAAGAGTCTTCTCCAACACCACAGATGAAAAGCATCAATTCTTCGGTGCTCAGCTTTCTTCACAGTCCAACTCTCACATCCATACATGACCACTGGGAAAAACCATAGCCTTGACTAGATGGACCTTTGTTGGCAAAGTAATGTCTCTGCTTTTGAATATGCTATCTAGGTTGGTCATAACTTTCCTTCCAAGGAGTAAGCGTCTTTTAATTTCATGGCTGCAGTCACCATCTGCAGTGATTTTGGAGCCCAGAAAAATAAAGTCTGACACTGCTTCCACTGTTTCCCCATCTATTTCTCATGAAGTGATGGGATGAGATGCCATGATCTTCGTTTTCTGAATGTTGAGTTTTAAGCCAACTTTTTCACTCTCCTCTTTCACCTTCATCAAGAGGCTTTTTAGTTCCTCTTCACTTTCTGCCATAAGGGTGGTGTCATCTGCATCTCTGAGGTTATTAATATTTCTCCCAGCAATCTTGATTCCAGCTTGTGCTTCTCCCAGTCCAGCGTTTCTCATGATGTACTGTGCATAGAAGTTAAATGAGCAGGGTGACAATATACAGCCTTGACGTACTCCTTTTCCTATTTGGAACCAGTCTGTTGTTCCATGTCCAGTTCTAACTGTTGCTTCCTGACCTGCATACAGATTTCTCAAGAGGCAGATCAGGTGGTCTGGTATTCCCATCTCTTGAAGAATTTTCCACAGTTTATTGTGATCCACACAGTCAAAGGCTTTGGCATAGTCAATAAAACAGAAATAGATGTTTTTCTGGAACTCTCTTGCTTTTTCCATGATCCAGTGGATGTTGGCAATTTGATCTCTGGTTCCTCTGCCTTTTCTAAAACCACCTTGAACATCTGGAAGTTCATGGTTCACGTATTGCTGAAGCCTGGCTTGGAGAATTTTGAGCATTACTTTACTAGCGTGTGAGATGGGTGCAATTGTGCAGTAGTTTGAGCATTCTTTGGCATTGCCTTTCTTTGGGATTGGAATGAAAACTGACCTTTTCCAGTCCTGTGGCAACTGCTGAGTTTTCCAAATTTGCTGGCATGTTGAGTGCAGCACTTTCACAGCAGCATCTTTCAGGATTTGAAATAGCTCCACTGGAATTCCATCACCTCCACTAGCTTTGTTCGTAGTGATGCTTTCTTGACTTCACATTCCAGGATATCTAGCTCTAGGTGAGTGATCACACCATCGTGATTACCTGGGTCATGAAGATCTTTTTTGTACAGTTCTTCTGTGTATTCTTGCCACCTCTTCTTAATATCTTCTGCTTCTGTTAGGTCCATACCATTTCTGTCCTTTATCGAGCCCATCTTTGCATGAAATGTTCCTTTGGTATCTCTGATTTTCTCAAAGAGATCCCTAGTCTTTCCCATTTTGTTGTTTTCCTCTATTTCTTTGCATTGATCACTGATGAAGGCTTTCTTATCTCTTCTTGCTATTCTTTGGAACTCTGCATTCAGATGCTTACATCTTTCCTTTGCCCCTTTGCTTTTCGCTTCTCTTCTTTTCACAGCTATTTGTAAGGCCTCCCCAGACAGCCATTTTGCTTTTTTGCATTTCTTTTCCATGGGGATGGTCTTGATCCCTGTCTCCTGTACAATGTCATGAACCTCAGTCCATAGTTCATCAGGCACTGTATCTATCAGATCTAGGCCCTTAAATCTATTTCTCACTTCCACTGTATAATCATAAGGGATTTGATTTAGGTCATGCCTGAATGGTCTAGTGGTTTTCCCTACTTTCTTCAATTTAAGTCTGAATTTGGCAATAAGGAGCTCATGATCTGAGCCACAGTCAGCTCACAGTCTTGTTTTCACTGACTGTATAGAGTTTCTCCATCTTTGGCTGCAAAGAATATAATCAATCTGATTTCGGTGTTGACCATCTGGTGATGTCCATGTATAGAGTCTTCTCTTGTGTTGTTGGGAGAGGGTGTTTGCTATGACCAGTGCATTTTCTTGGCAAAACTCTATTAGTCTTTGCCCTGCTTCATTCCGTATTCCAAGGCCAAATTTGCCTGTTACTCCAGGTGTTTCTTGACTTCCTACTTTTGCATTCCAGTCCCCTGTAATGAAAAGGACATCTTTTTTGGGTGTTAGTTCTAAAAGGTCTTGTAGGTCTTCATAGAACCTTTCAACTTCAGCTTCTTCAGTGTTACTGGTTGGGGCATAGACTTGGATTACTGTGATATTGCATGGTTTGCCTTGGAAACGAACAGAGATCATCCTGTCGTTTTTGAGATTGCATCCAAGTACTGCATTTCGGACTCTTTTGTTGACCATGATGGCTACTCCATTTCTTCTGAGGGATTCCTGCCCACAGTAGTAGATATAATGGTCATCTGAGTTAAATTCACCCATTCCAGTCTATTTCAGTTCGCTGATTCCTAGCATGTTGATGTTCACTCTTGCCATCTCTTGTTTGACTGCTTCCAATTTGCCTTGATTCATGGACCTGACATTCCAGGTTCCTATGCAATATTGCTCTTTACAGCATCGGACCTTGCTTCTATCACCAGTCACATCCACAGCTGGGTATTGTTTTTGCTTTGGCTCCATCCCTTCATTCTTTCTGGAGTTATTTCTCCACTGATCTCCAGTAGCATATTGGGCACCTACTGACCTGGGGAGTTCCTCTTTTAGTATCCTATCTTTTTGCCTTTTCATACTGTTCATGGGGTTCTCAAGGCAAGAATACTGAAGTGGTTTGCCATTCCCTTCTCCAGTGGACCACATTCTGTCAGACCTCTCCACCATGACCCGCCCGTCTTGGGTGGCCCCACGGGCATGGCCCCACAATGTTTCACGTCATACATAAAAATTAAATCAAGATGGATCATAGATCTAAAAACAGGGAGTTCCTGATGGTGCAGAGGTTAGGATCTGGCCAGGGTTCAATGCTCGGTGGAGGGACTTGGATGCAGCAAGCTGTGTGTGTAGTGCAGTCCCCAAAATAATAGTGAGTTAAAGAAAATAAAAATTCAAGACTTAAAATTATAAATGTTTTAGGAAAAAATAGATTTCCCTGACCTTGAGTCAGGCAAACTTTCTGAGATACTACACCAACAGCGTGATCTCCATTAAAAACATTTTTAATAAAGTGGGCCTCTTGGGACTTCCCTGGCCATTCAGTGGTTAGGACTCCACACCTCCACTGCAGGGTACAATGGTTCAATCCCTGGTTGGGGAACTAAGATCCCATAAGCTGCACGGCGCGGCCAAAAATAAAGAATAAAGAATTTTTAAAAGCTGGGCTTCAAATTTGTATTCAGACTGCACATAGACGTTGCCACACTTGATAAGGAGAGGAATAATCCCATTTAAAAATGAGCAAAAGATCTGCATAGACATTTCTGGCCAAAGGATATTCAACTACCCAGTAAGCACACAAAAAGTTGCTCGACATCATCAGTCATCAGGGAGATGCCAACTAAACCCACTGGCCGCCACCCCCAGTGGCAGGGCTACAAGCAGAGGGCACGAGTGAGCGCTGCGGGTGGGGCGGACTCACTGCTGGCCAAGCTGAGTTTCCTACCAGAGTCACACACAAGTCTGCCTAAAACGTACATGTGAATGCAGCCGAGACAAGCACCTGCCCTCTGGCGAGTCCCTCCTGAGTGTCCACTGACACTCACCCAGTGGGGGCTGCCCAGACATCCGTCGGGTGATGGCTGGAGAACAGGCGAGGTCCAGCCACACCGGGCAGACTACCCAGGCCCACAGGGTGGACCTGAAAGCTGCTCGGGGGAGCCGGATGCAGGCAATCACACGCAGCGTGAGTCTGCTGTGGCCAGTGTGCAGAGTGGGTGAGCGACGGAGGGAGAGCCTCCTGGTCGCCAGTGCCCGGAAGCATCGGCCTGAGGGGGCTTTTGGGGGTGATGGGAGGTCCTAAAGCTGAGCTGTGATGTTTTCACAATGGCAGACTTACTGTGGATCGCTGAACTGTGCGCTTAAGCTTGGTGGAGTTTACGGTCTGTGCGTCCTGCTTCCCTCAGTGAAGGCATGAAACACACACGCCCACCCCCCAAAGGGACTGGAAAAGAAATGGAGCCTGCATGTAAGAGCGGCACAGCGCACGGCTGCTCCCACTCACAGGAAGGGAGGCGGCACCGAGCGCCCCGGGTCTCAGGGCGCAGAGCGCGGGCCGGAAGCCTCACTGCCAGCACCAGCGTTTACCACAAGGAGCTGCGGGTCCTCCCAAGTGTTCATTCTGGATTGCACGTGAGAATCAGCGTTTCTGAAATTCACTGTACTTCAAAGCCCATGCCTTTATCAGGGCAGCGTGTTGCAAGCGGACGAATCTAACACAGTCAGCGGAGAACTGGAGTCTTCGTCTACAAGGTTATACCCAAGACCTAAGTGCCCAGCTCAGTAAGAGTGCAGCTGCTGTAGTCAAGGTGGCATCTAGCTAAAATGACTGCATCAAGAAATAAACCCACGAATCTTCCTGGGATGGTTCAAAGTCAGGGACACCAGCCGTCAGCTGCCCTCTGGGATCACAAGCTGGCTCCTCCTGGCAGCCCAAGCTCCCCGCAGTGCCCCAGGCACAGCGGGCAAGCAGGCGCCCTGTCCTCAGTGCCCAGCCCACTGGTGAGACCAGGGAGAAGCAAACCCGTGGGTCTCTTCCCCAAGCGTCCAGCCCGACACACAGGCAGGGCCCAGGAGCAAGCTGGGAGCCATGGACATGCCCTCCACGCTGTGCCAACCTCCTCAGCGCCCCACGCAGCCCTAAGACGCAGAGGAGGAAGGTCCCACATACCCTGGTCGTGGGGGTCATCCCTGCCCACCTCTCGCTGGAGGGCATCTAAGGACGGGAGTCGTGGGCATCCCGGCAACGCAAAGGCCGACACGAGTCACTGTGTGTCCACCCATCACGTTGCTGTTCCTCATTGTGGCAAATTTCCAGGAGAGGCGAACCCCACAGGCCCCCACCCCACGGCTAGGCCTTGCACTCTGAGTAAGGGCCAGAAAGCCAGCAAGTGCTACTCTCTCCAGTCTCCTTAGGGTCAAAGGCCAAGGGATGGAAGCAGAAGCACAGCGTGCAACCGTGCACACAGCCAGGACCTGTGACCAGGCGGCCAGGCTGGGGATGCTGACCAGGATGAGGTCCGGGCAGCGGGTGAGCAGCGGCTTCCACGGCCACAGCCCACGGCACAGGAGGCTGCCTGGGGGCCCTGCGGGGGCCTGGGGACACCGCAGGGGGCGGGGCGGGGCCTACCTGGCGCCGGCAGGCGGGGCGGGGGCGGGGGCGGGGGCGGGGCCTAGCTTGTGCCAAAGGCGGGGCGGGGGCGGGGCCTGGCTTTGCAGGGGGCGGGGGCGGGGCCTACCTTGCGCTGGCAGAAGGTGGAGCAGTAGTTGACCTTGTGGCAGCCGGTGCACTCGCTCAGGGCCTCGCGGCCACAGTTCACACAGGACTGCTGCAAGAGGACAGGGTGTCAGTGGTGGGCACGCTGCCCAGAGACACAGAAGAGGAGTTGGTGACCGGGACCAGACCGACCCACATCTCCCGCCGTTGCGTTACAGACTCTGAGCAGGAGGCAGGGGGCTGGATCACAGACAGGCCAACCTTGCTCCAAACTGCAGGGATTTCACTTCCACCCAGTGTGCAGAAAGCGAAGCTGGGAGGACCAGAATTCTCAGGCGTCAGGGCCAGCCCCTGAGTGGCCAGGCCCTGGAGGCCCTCAGCTGGACCCCCACTAACAGCCTGGGTGCCCCTTGTCCTGCACCCCAGGTGCCCCAGCCCACCAGCTGGGCTCCGTGAGCTGGGCCTTTTGTGTGCTTTTCCCACAAAGCGTGCCGCTGTTCCTTCTAGAGCGGGAAGAGGCGGTAGGGGGCAGTGCAAGGGGGTGACGGGGCCGGGCCAGTGTGTGCACCCACACACAGTGGCAGGCAGCAGGACCCCAGCACGCTGCAGGCCAGACCCCTGCTCTGGCCGGTGGGGGGCTGTGTGGGAAAAACAGCATGCTGTGTCTTGGTTCCCGTTCTGGATTCAGCTTCCTTCTCTGCTGACCACAATGCTGACCAATACTTCCCACCTATAACCTGCCATCCCCCACTTCTTCAGGAAACTCCAGCATCACAGGGGCTCCGAGGCAGTAAGCTGGCTCGTCCCTGCCTCTCTTTTCCAGGACAAAGAGATTCTCCGGGGAGAGCAGAGGTCTTGCAGAGCCCTCGGCACTGGGCGTGGAGCAGCCAGCAGCCGCCTGCGAGGTCTGGGGCCCCGAGGACCCTCCTGCCTCTCGTCTGGGAGCCCTCGCGCCGCACCCCGACCCCCACCAGCACCTGAGCCCACCCTGGCTGTGCTCCCAGCACCAGGGCTGTCCTTGGACAAGAGCAGGCGCTAAGTAAACGCCTCTCACCTGAAGCAAAGGCCTGCATCGTGATGAACCTTGGGGGGCAGGCGCTGCTTGTGTGCAGAAAGTATTTCCAATCCCTTGGGCCTTCCCAACATATTCCTTTGGGAAAAATATTTCTTAACCCAAAATAACCAGAAGCCCGGGATCCAAGTCAGACACATCAGCACACGTGCAGGGGGAAGCGGACGGTGGAGAGCACCCGGGGCAAGGTCTGCACACGCCTGCCAGGACCCACACGGCTCCGCGCCGCCAGCCAGCAAGGCCCAGATCTTGGTTCCTAAGACCATTCGTTCTCCATGGCTGATTCCAGGCCTGGAGCTGGATGGCATCACCAATTCAAAGAACAGGAGCATGAGCAAACTCCCAGAGATAGTGAAGGACAGAGGAGCCTGGAGTGCTGAAGTCCGCGGGGTCACAGAGTCGGACACGACTGACTGACTAAACAACTACAGGGCCGGGGCGGGGAGCCCCCAGTTTGGGCCTGGGGGGTCTTCTAGTCCTAGAGAGGAGGAAGGAGTTCAGAGGGCCAGGTAAGGGACTTGGGAGACACTGAGAGAGTTCCAGCCGCCTAAGATGCAACAAGCTGAGTGAAGCCCACAACACGGGCCCCCTGGGTCCATTCAGACACAAAGGGACTAGAGACAATCTGCGGGGGAGGGTTCTGGAAACACTACTCCAGCCCTGTCCAGGGGGAGCCCCCACCAGCGTGCCCGGTGAGCTGGAACCTCCAACGTGGCCACGTGCCAAGCTGGACCCTGGAGTGAGATAAGGCCTTGAGAAGAGAGAAACGCGAGAGCCTTCCCCCTAGCAGCCACAGGAGACACACCTGCAGCCAGAAGAGACGGCACTGCTGACCCACGGGCACTGGGCTTCCGCCAGTGCTGAGAACAGTGTCTGCTGTGTGCCCGTGGCACTGGAAGGAGCCCTCAGCATAGCGGCTCTTCTGACCACACTTCCCTCTTGACGGGAAGTCGGATGACCAGTGTAGGCCCGAGAAGGAGCCAGGGACACAGAGACGGGCCACAGCACAGGCCCAGCGCCCTGCAGCCACATGGCTGGTTTCTGCTGGACGTGGCGTCCTTGATGGGAAGGGCGTCTGGTCTGCCCTGTTTAATCTCTGCTGAGCTAATTATACACACGCAACACAAATGCCCCATGGGTAAAACTGACTAAACCTCTCTGATAGTTCAGTTGGGCTAAAATTTGATTTTCTAAGAAATTCCACATGAAACATCCAAGAAGGCAACCCCGGTTCCCTCCCTGGCAGGCAAGCGCCGGGGTCTCACGTGGAGCCTCTCCGTGGGCCGTGCGGCCTCACTCTCTGCTCCCCACTACACACGCCCCTCAGAGCTGAGAGCACGCTGTGGACGCCTCCCGACAGGCTCTACAGCAACAGCTCCTCGGGGCCTCTCTCCGTGCGATCCGGGGTGGGGGGGCCTCTCCGTGCGATCCGGGGTGGGGGGGCCTCTCTGTGTGATCTGTGGGGTGGGGGGGTCTCTCTCCGTGTGATCCTGGGTGGGGGGGCCTCTCTGTGCGATCCGCGGTGGGGGGGACCTCTCTGTGTGATCAGGGGTTGGGGGGTCTCTCTTCGTGTGATCCGCGGTGGGGGGGCCTCTCTGTGTGATCCGGGGTGGGGGGGTCTCTCTCCATGTGATCCGCAGTGGGGGGGCCTCTCTGTGTGATCCGTGGGGTTGGGGGGGTCTCTCTCCATGTGATCCGCAGTGGGGGGGCCTCTCTGTGTGATCCGTGGGGTTGGGGGGGTCTCTCTCCATGTGATCTGGGGTGGGGGGTCTCTCTCTGTGCGATCCGGGGTGGGGTGCCTGCCTCTTGCCATGTGATCCAGAGTAGGGGGCTTGTCAGGTGCCCAGAAGCCCCTCCATGACAGACCCGTGCCCCCTCCACCCCCAGCCTTCTGGCTCCTTCCACCCAGACCCTGAAGGCCACTTCTCACTGCTGCCATCTGCTTCAGGGACACATTTTGGGTGCCTCTCTCGCATGAGTCAAGTCATGACCCCTCAGTCCCCAGATGATCCTGGCGAAGGCTCCCCAGGAAGTCTGGTTCCCAAGACCCAGCGTCCAGGCATTGTGGCCTGCAGGGGCCATGGCTCAGACACATCAGCAATTACAAAGGTGAGCACACTAGGTACAGAGGGTGGTCAGCCCACATCTGCAGGAAACAGAACCAGGTCACCCGAGGAGCCTGGAGCCACCAGAGCGGGCACAGAACACACGGGCACCGGCTCCACCCACCAGTGATGCCAGAACAGAGGACGCCTGCTTCCCCTGGCCGTGTGTCCAGCTTACAGGACAGCCATGTGGGGACGTGTCACACCAATGGCTCCCGAGAGAGGGCGGGCCTGCCTGTGAGCCCCACCAGTGTCGGAACTCAGGTTATGGACATGGCCGTGTGTCCAGCTTACAGGACAGCCATGTGGGGACGCGTCACACCAATGGCTCCCGAGAGAGGGCGGGCCTGCCTATGAGCCCCACCAGTGTCGGAACTCAGGTTATGGACATGGCCGTGTGTCCAGCTTACAGGACAGCCATGTGGGGACGCGTCACACCAATGGCTCCCGAGAGAGGGCGGGCCTGCCTGTGAGCCCCACCAGTGTCGGAACTCAGGTTATGGACATGGCTGTGTGTCCAGCTTACAGGACAGCCATGTGGGGACGTGTCACACCAATGGCTCCTGAGAGAGGGCGGGCCTGCCTGTGAGCCCCACCAGTGTCGGAACTCAGGTTATGGACATGGCCGTGTGTCCAGCTTACAGGACAGCCATGTGGGGACGCGTCACACCAATGGCTCCCGAGAGAGGGCGGGCCTGCCTGTGAGCCCCACCAGTGTCGGAACTCAGGTTATGGACATGGCCGTGTGTCCAGCTTACAGGACAGCCATGTGGGGACGTGTCACACCAATGGCTCCCGAGAGAGGGCGGGCCTGCCTGTGAGCCCCACCAGTGTCGGAACTCAGGTTATGGACATGGCCGTGTGTCCAGCTTACAGGACAGCCATGTGGGGACGCGTCACACCAATGGCTCCCGAGAGAGGGCGGGCCTGCCTATGAGCCCCACCAGTGTCGGAACTCAGGTTATGGACATGGCCGTGTGTCCAGCTTACAGGACAGCCATGTGGGGACGCGTCACACCAATGGCTCCCGAGAGAGGGCGGGCCTGCCTGTGAGCCCCACCAGTGTCGGAACTCAGGTTATGGACATGGCCGTGTGTCCAGCTTACAGGACAGCCATGTGGGGACGTGTCACACCAATGGCTCCCGAGAGAGGACGGGCCTGCCTGTGAGCCTCACCAGTGTCGGAACTCAGGTTATGGACATGGCCGTGTGTCCAGCTTACAGGACAGCCATGTGGGGACGCGTCACACCAATGGCTCCCGAGAGAGGACGGGCCTGCCTGTGAGCCCCACCAGTGTCGGAACTCAGGTTATGGACATGTGATGATGTCCCAGTGGAGGAGGAGGCTCAAGCCTCTCACTAGAGGCTGAGCATCTTCCACCAAACAGGACTGTTAAGTGTAAAGGCATCTCATGTCGCATTTGTTTCCTAGAAATACATGAAATTACAAACAAAATGCACAGCCCAGCCTTTCATGGGTGGGGACCTGAGCAACCCCGCCATGCCAGATGCTCCTGGCTGACCCGCCGGACACGCACGTCAAGAGGTCTGCACGGCAGGAATTCAGCTTCTGGACCCTTCGTGTGGATGAGCCTGGCCATGACTGTGGGCTGGTCCTATCTGAGAAACAAAACCCAGGCAGCTGGCCCAGCACAGGGCCCTGAAAGTACCCGCACGACCCAACCAGGTGGGAACCCACGCTGCATCCTAACCTACACTTTCTCTTTCAGCCCATCCGTCGTCGGAGAGTTTTCACAGAACTTACTCGTAGTTTATTCTCTGAAAGAAAGTCCAAGAAAATCTATGAAAGATGTCAAACTGAAAGCTAAACCGCTTCCTCTTGCACTTCCCTCCTGGGAGGAGGCCCTGGTCAGCAGCCCGAGCCGCCTGCCCACTGTCCAGCTGGTCTGACTGCTGAGCTGGGGGGTGCACAGCAGTCTCCCCACACCTGCACTCCCGGCCCTGGACTCTAAACAAGGACAGCTCAGCAGGGGCACGGCACACACGATGGTGGGCGTCGGACAGGCAACCACAGGCTGGCACACAGGCTGGCAGCTGCTGAGTGAACTGGGAGCCTCCACGGACCCGGCGGCTGGGCTCCCAGCCTCACCCCCTGGAGAAGGGGCAGCACACACATCCACGCAGACGGCTGTGCACAGAGGTCAGAGGGCAGAGACACTGGCAGCGTCCACTGACCGAGGAGTGAAAAGCAGCCCGGGACGCGGCGAATGACATGGAGTCGTGAACAGGAGTGAAACGCTAATCCAGGCCACAGTATGGACGCATCATGGAAACACTGCTCAGGGAAAGGAGCCAGACACAAAAGACCACATCCTGTGTGATTCCCGTTTCCAAGAAATGTGCAGAACAGGCAAAGTCAGAGAGAGGAAGTGGGTGAGTGTAACCGGGGTCTGGGGTGGGTGGGAACAGGCAGAGTCAGAGAGAGGAAGCGGGTGAGTGCAGCAGGGACCTGGGGGTGGGTGGGGTGGTGCTCACGGGTCCGGGGCTTCCCTGGGAGGTGAAGAGCCCTGGAATGAACGGGGACTGAACGAGTGTGGGAGCCAGCTCCTGGACTGTGCACCGAGGCGGGTGGGGTGGCACTCATGGGCCCGGGGCTTCCCTGGGAGGTGAAGAGCCCTGGAATCAATGGGGACTGAATGCGTGTGTGAGCCAGCTCCTGGACTGCACACCTTAAAGGGGTGAGTCCTACAGCATGTGAACCGTGTTTCAACGAGAAAAAGAACACGCTTTCATCATGCACGTTAGGGATTTTTCTAAAGTATAAGATCATAAATATGTGAACGCATGAGCACACAAAAACAAACGAGACTAGTTATAAAAACAGATACAAATAAACGTTAAAAAAATAAAAGTAGTAAAATGCTTATGAATGTGAAATATGCAAATATTAAATGATTAAAAAGTTAGTCTCTGAGCAACACGACACCACTGTGGCTCAGACGAACAACCTCCCAAGCCAAAGAGAAAAAGGGGCAGCTGTCATTCGGGTCACCAGAGCAGCCTGCAGGCTGACCCTCCCAACAGTCACCAGGGAGCCAGAAGGCAGCGATCTGAGGTCTGGAAAGCAAGGAGAGCTGGCAGGAATGGAGGGGGCCTGGCTGGGGGGAGGCCCTGGCAGGTGGGGCAGGAACTGGCGGGGAGGTGGGTGGTGACGCTGAACCTGGGGCAGGGGAGGGAAGGGTGTGGGCAGAAGGCTGAGGCTAGAGCTGCAGATGGCCAGAAACCAAGGAAATGCATGCCATGCACGGCGGCTACAGGCCCTGGCCGTCCCCAGGGAGCCAGCACAGGGCCGAGCCAGCAGAAACAATGGGCGAGACAGCTGTGCCCACGGTGCCCCCACCCCCTCCAGGAGAGCCTGCAGCCCCACGCATGAGAGCAGCAGCAAGACCACGCCCGTCCTGCCCAGACCAGGCCTACAGCCATGCCCAGCAGCGGAAGCCGAGACAGATCCCCACACGACGGGCGGGGGAGCAGCCAGCTCAGCTGCTCGTGAGGACCAAGTCCCGCGCTTGCCAGGTGAGCACACAGAACCCAGCAGAGCTCAGAGCTTCTGCCTGGAACCAAGGGGCCTGGAACCAAGGGGCCTGGAACCAGCAGGAGCAGGGTGTCCCCAGGTGCAAGGGGAGGAGTGCGCACAGCGGGTCCTGAGACGACCAGAGGGTCAGAATCAGCCGACAGCAGACAGGCGACCGTGCTAAGCGGCCGCTCGGGACCCATCAGAGTAAAGGGGCTCCACAAGACGTAGGTGGGCTTTCAGCCCACTGCGTCCTGGCTGTGACAGTCCTCCCCAGCCCCCTGCCAGATTCTGCAAGCCTCAGCAAAACAAAAGCATAATTAAGAATGCGATAAAACTTTCTTTCCTCTTGTCTACAAAAAGTAGTAAAGTGAAAATTTTTCTTATATAGATTTGGTAAGAAAAAATCAACGTGGTCCGTTTACAAACTACAGTCCACAGCAACTGTGACCGGCAACACCCCCGCTGCCCCCGCGACTCCGCGTCACAGGAGACAGTCCCCGGGGAGGCTGGCCTGACGGGACGCGCGCCGTCTGCCACAGTTGGTACTGGAGTGTGTGTGAGAGCTGAACACCCGAGGGGGACGCCTGCCTCGCTAGCAGACAAGCTTCACTTGCGTGTGCGCCCCCCGCGCCCCTGCCCGGGAAGGCGGCGCACACCCGCAGCGCGGACGGTACCTCCTTCCGCTCAGCGTCCGCCTGGGCTCTGGCTTGGGCCGCGGCAGCCTCCCGGTAGGAGCTGGCCTGCTTGGTCTGTTCGAACAGCGTCTTCAGCTGCTGCGCGGTGCTGAGCAGGGAGTTAACCATCTCCTCCAGGTACAGCCAGGTCCGCTGCTCCGACACCTCCAGCCCGCTGACCACCGCGGGGGAGACAGCTTTGGTGGGGGTGGAGGGCGGCGCTGCCAGGGCCGGCAGGGACGTCAGCACTAGCCCGAGGGAAGCAAAACAGAGCAAGGAGTCAGCACGTCACCTGGCTCCAAGGGCCTCCGTGTTCTCACTGAGTGAGGGAGACCGGGCTGGTGCACAGAGACCTGGCTCCAGGGGCCTCCGTGTTCTCACTGAGTGAGGGAGACCGGGCTGGTGCACAGAGCGCAGGCCTAGAGGGCACCTAAGGTACTGCAGGTGCAGAGACGCCCTCCCCCCCCGCCGGCACCCCCTCTGACCCCTGCTGCGGCTACAGCTGCCCGACCACGGATGGCACGCCAAGTGCAAGCAGGAGCTGAAGCCTCCTGGTTTCGTTTCTGCTCACACAGAAAACTTCAGGGCCGTCTGTGGGCACGGGGTCTGGGGCACAGATCAGGGCTAGCGGGGGGCAGGTTCCTCTCAGCTGCAGAAGAAATCACGGGGGTGGAAAGGGAACCTGGGGCGACGCTGGCTCTGGACAGGACATGGAGACTCACACTTTGGACGCACGAGGCCTGCCCACCTCTGTCCCAAGGGACCTGGGCAGAGATGCCCCGGGGGAGACACGCGCACCCAGGCCTTGCTGTGCACGGCCTCCTCTGAGGAAAAGCCCTGATGGGAGCACCGGCTGAGTCCTTGGCGCAAATGCCCCACCAAGGCCCATTTTCAGCTCCTGGGTGAACCACTAGACAAGAGCTGCACGAGATGCAGAGTCAGTGCTCAGGAGCCAGACCCACAGAGTGGCCAGACCTCGGCTGTGAACCCGCCCCCGGGAGCGGAAGCATGGGGTCTGGAAGACAGGACCCTGAAGCGAGCCTCCAGCCCTCGCTGCACCGGACCTAAGGGGAGGGGCAGTGGGACAGGGCAGACAGAGGGGGCAGCAGCTGCTCTCAGGGGCCCCGCGGTCTAGACCAGAACCCACCCCGACACGATCACCCCAGGAACAGGCTGCACCGCCCTGAAGGAAACAGGAAACCCCGAGTCCACACTGGAATCAGCAAGGAGCAGGTAGGCAAGAGTGCCACGGCCACATGGGTGAACACCCCCGAGGCTGGCCGCGGCCTGCCGGAGCTCTGCCGGGGCTGGGGCTAGGCTTTAGGAGGTGGGTCGGGGGAGGCAGGTGGTGACAATCAGATACACACACACAAGAACGTGCTGGCAAGCTTCAGGCCAGTGAGTCACGGACACGCACACTCTCGCACCTGAAGCCAGGGGACAAGTGCCCTCGGGGACACTGACCCAGAGCAGCGTCCCGGGTGGAGCCCGGCAGATTCTAGGCTCTGCAGGGCACAGGGCACTAGGTGAGCAGCCTTGCCCCACCTAGCATCTGGCAGTAGCTTCCGGTCTACAAACAGCCCTGCCTCCCCAGACCTCGGGAGCAGGGCTCCTCCTCACTCACCTATTTTGGGATGAGACGTCGGCAGTGCGGCCTCTGGGAACGGTGTGATCTGGCAGCTGTCCTGATAACCGGGGTAGTGGGGCTCCGGGTGGCCGACCCTGCACGGAGGCTGCACGCTCGCTTCCTGCACTGTGCGGAGAGGGGCGCCATGCCCGTGACCCCGCTGCTGCGCGCCCAGCCAGACAGCCCCCGAGCTCACAAGTGGAGGAAGTGGACTGTTGAGACAACAGCGCCAGGGGCCCAGAAGGAAAGGGAACCGACGACGCACCGGGGCCCGGAGCGAACCAGAACTGATGACGCGCAGGGGCCCGGAGGGAACCAGAACCGAATACAGCGCCGGGGCCCGGAGGGGGACAGAACCGACGACAGCGCCAGGGGTGGGAGTGGAACAGAACTGATGACGCGCAGGGGCCCGGAGGGAACCAGAACCGACGACGACGCGCGGGGGCCCGGAGGGAACCAGAACCGATGAGGCTCGGGGGCCGGGAGGGAACCAGAACCGATGAGGCGCGGGGGCCGGGAGGGAACCAGAACCGATGAGGCTCGAGGGCTGGGAGGGAACCAGAACCGACGACACGCGGGGGCCCGGAGGGAACCAGAACCGATGAGGCGCGGGGGCCGGGAGGGAACCAGAACTGATGACGCGCGGGGGCCCGGAGGGAACCAGAACTGACGACGCGCGGGGGCCCGGAGGGAACCAGAACCGACGAGGCGCGGGGGCCCGGAGGGAACCAGAACCGACGAGGCGCGGGGGCCGGGAGGGAACCAGAACTGATGACGCACGGGGGCCCGGAAGGAACCAGAACCGACGACGCGCGGGGGCCCGGAGTGGGGCAGGATGGCACAGGAGCAGGTGGGCTCCCGCTGCTCCCTTTTGCTCCCTAACGTGGCCTCAGAGTTTACAGATGCACAGGGCGCTTCTGCCCGCTGGCTCTCTCTATGTTCCACCAGCAGCCTCAGCTTTTCAGGTCCTGGTCCTCCACCACCGGCCAAGCCCCCAGCCCCACTCCCTCCTTCGGGGTCTCCATGGCTCCTGCCCGTGAAAGGGGAATCTCTCGGGGCCAGGGCACCAGGGCTGAGACCACTTGCCTGTGGCTCCTGCAAAGACGTCGCCCTGGGCTGGACTTTCCGAGATGACCGCAGTGGCCTCTACGGTGGACGCCCGGTCAAAGGTCAGCGCACCCGAGGTAGTGATCTGTCCTGAGGGGGTCACGGTGACTGCAAGGGCAGGGCAGCCGTTACTCGGCCAGCCGGAAACCCACCAATGGGGCAGGGGTGGCGTGGGGTGCACAGCAGTGCCCGGGGGCCCCCCAGCCCATCTCCACAGGGTGGTGCCTAGCGCCAGTGAGGGCAAGGCCCACGCCCCCAGAGGCGGCTCTGGCTGTTGGATCCTAAACACACACATGCGTGTACCCTCTCTAAGGAAAACACTCACTGAAGTTGAAGAGAAACAGCAGCCACGCCTCCCAGCATCTCAGAGCTCCGTGTCCTCCAGGCCCCGAAGGACCCACTGGGTCGTGGACAGTCTCTGAGGACCCATCAGCCCCCAGACCTTCCCTCCCTTTGGGTCTTCCCTCCACCCCCACCCACCGTCTCAAGGTTTCAGGAGCAAGGGCTCCTCCCTCAACTCCTACCAGCCTCGCCTGCCCACTGGGGCGTACGCAGCCTCTGAGGGCGGGGGGCTGCCCGAGACCCAGACCTGCGCACTTGGCATGAAGCCAATGCGGAGGAGAAGCCGGGACCCAGGAGGCCAAGGAGCCTCTGGGAGCAGGAGCTGTGCCATTTTAGACCCAAAGCCCTTGGCCACACGCGTGAGCAGCACACACTAAGAGCGCGCGTGGCGGCAGGGGCTGCGCGGACACTCACAGGTGGTGGCGGCGGTGGCGGGGAGCAGGGTGATGTTCTTGGGTGCGTCCTTCTTGACGGGCGTGGCCGGCAGCTCGCTCTCCTTCTTGCGCCTCTTGTAGGGCACGAAGAGCCTGACGGGGCCGCTCTAGGGGGTGGGGGGACAGAGGGAGATGTGAGGGAACCACCCGACTCTGTCCCGACGGCTGCCCTGCCCAGGGACGCACCCACGCAGGGACACGCCCAGCTCTTAGCTCTCTTCAGCCCCAGTGCCTCCAAGTAACAGAAGAGGTGCTTTCAGGGAGACTGAGTGAGTGAAAGCGCTTCAAACAGTGAGCATCGTCCATATCAGAGTTTCAGGAATGCCCAGGAGACAGAAAACAAGCGGGGCCCACGAGGCCAGGGGGCGCCCCACAGGCCCAGACGCGCAGGAGCAGAGGCCCTAGATGGAGCACCAAGGCAGGACAAGGGGAAGGCTGGGGAGCCTCCCAGCTCGTGCCCGAGACCCCGTGGGCTAACTGGCCCTCCCTGCTGCCCTTCCGCATGTGCTGTGGACCCAAGCGTGGACTTTCTTCTCAACCCCAGGATCTCCGCTGGGCTCCTCCCTTTTGTGATTTTTCTCCACGTGATGAGATGTCGTCACACCTTCTGGGCTGAACTGTGAGGTCTCAACCAGCAGTGTGGCTGCATTAGGAGTAAGGATGGGGGGGGCCCTAACCTGGTGGGATTAGTGTCCCTGGAGGAGGAAATACCAGAAACACCCCCTAACTGCCACGTGAGTGAGAGCCTGCAGGCCAAGAGGAGCCCCTGCCAGCAGCAAACAAGCGCTGGGACCCGGGCTGCCGCCTCCACAGCTGTGAGAAAGCCCATGTGTGCTGCTGCTGCCCCGGGAGTGGTGCCTGGCGGTGGCACCCAGGCCATGGTGCCTGCCCCGGCCCCGCAGACCGAGACCGAGATCGAGACCCCTGCTGAGGATGCTTCCGCCCTGCAGACACGGAGCCTGCCTGGAAGCCCTGTCAGCTGCTGCTACAACGGGAAGGGTCCACTGCCTGCTGCTGTTCTTCTGTGGGGTCCACACACCCCCGTCCCTTTACACGTCTCATGACTTCTGTTGAAGCTGGACATCCTGGGCGCTGTACTGGACCGCCGTGCAGACGTCTGCTCTCCTCCAGGCTTCCCGGCTGGAGTCCTGCACGAGCTGTCCCCCGCGGCCCCTCCGGGCAGCAGCAGTCAAGCTGCCGCACCAGCTGCTGGCTCCGCTCTTTCCAGCCGACTGCTCTACCCTCTGCAAACTGCTCCGCTGTGGGATCCAGGCACCTGGGGCTCTGTGCTGGGGGCTTTTGGGACACATCTAGAGGAAACGCCCCAGGACAGTCGCTTAGCTGGCATCCGCCCACACACTGCCCTGGAGCGGAGCCTGGGCAGCACTCACGGCCATCAGCCTAACTCCGTGGTCCTGTTGCTGCCTCTACCGCGGGGACTTCCACCGTGTGGGGTACGGGCGAGTGGGGCCGGGACGATGGGGCCGGGGGCCTGGAGCGGAGCTTTCCCTCAGCCGAGCAGGGCCGTGGGCAGGGAACAGGCCCTGGCTCACACACCAGACTCACAAAATTCTCCTGGATAAATATTTTTTGCTATATACCACCAAGCTAGCTTTCAGAGATTCTAAGCAGGTTTTTCCATTATTTCGCCAATGAGGGTTATGTCTCTGGGGGTTGGCCCATGGAGCTCTGCAGACCACCGTTCCTGACTCGGAGCCAAAGCGTGTCCGTTTGACGAAGGAGACGTACGAGACTTTATTTCGTGGACTGCACCTGTGGTTCCACGTCTAAGAAACCCCAGGTCTAACTTGAGACCACAGATTTTCTTCTAGAAACTTTAATTTTGTTTTCAACAAATCTGACTCTAGAATCCACTTTTAATTCACTGGTATACGAAGTAGGACGTCTGGGTCAAGGGTCACTCTATGCCTACAGTGTCCGACTGGCCCCACGCCTTCTGGGTCCGAGTGTGGGTGGCTGGTCTGCCCCTAGATTGACAGGCCCTCCTCCGCAAAACCACACTCTCACCCAAGGACACCACTTGGCAGGTCTGGGGCCCGAGCTGTGGCCTCTCTAGTCTTAGTCTTCACTCTCAGGGCTCTGCTGCAATTCCACTTCCTCTGCCTTTCCATGGAAACCTTAGAATCCTTAAAATCCTGCCAGGACTGTGAAGGGAGCCATGTCAAACCTGTAGATCTATCTGGGGAGAAGAACACGTTCCCCACACAGAGGCTGCCACCCCACAGGTCCATAGCATCCCTGAGTTCTCTTCTGGCAGCTTCTAGCTTTCAGCATCCAGGTTCCGCCCCGCAGGTGACACCTTGGGGTTTCGGCATTTGCAGAGACCACAGACAACCCTGTTGTGTGTTCCACACTTCCTGACGGGGCAAACCTCCTGCTCTGCTCCTTCGACCCCTGCAGGATATCCAAGAACATCACCTGCCGGTCCCCTCAAGCAAACTTTAAAAGTATCTTATTCTCACACAAATATCCTGCTGGGTAATTCTTCAGCCACCTGATGCCAAAAGCCGACTCACTGGAAAAGATCCTGATCCTGGGAAAGATTGAGGGTAGGAGGAGAAGGGGGTGACAGAGGATGAGATGGTTGGAAGGCATCATCGACTCACTGGACATGAGTTTGAGGAAACTGGCAAATAGTAAAGGACAGGAAAGCCTGGTGTGCTGCAGTCCGTGGGGTCACAGAGTCGAACGAGACTCAGTGACTGAACAACAACGTTCTATTAGAATCACATGTGATCTGTATACAAACTAGACGGTTTCAGGATATTTGGTTTTCCCAGTCAAGAACGTCTCTCCAGTTGGCTTTCCTACACAGCTGCTAATAGTTAACCAGATGAGCAATCGAACTTTAAAAAGGAGGACTTCCTTCATGGTACAGTGAATGAGAATCTGCCTGCCGATGCAGGGGACACGGGTTCGATCCCTGGTCTGGGAAGATTCCATGCTGCAGAGCAAGTAAGCCCGTGCACCACAATACCGAGCCCGGGCACGGCCACTGCTGAGGCCTGCGTGCCCCAGAGCCGCGCTCCGCAGCCAGAGGCCCGCACGCTGCGAGCACAGCGGCCCGCCCACTGCAGCTGGAGAAAGCCCGCATGGCAGCAGAGACCCAGGGCAACCAAAAGTAAATAAGTGTTTTAAAAGTACTAAAAAAAAAACCTTTAAAAAAATTCTTAAGAGGAAACCTCATTAAGCAGGTTTTTAACTTTTGAGACATTCAAAAATAATATTCAACAATAAGAACTCCTGAAACAAAGCTGGTGGTTCACACAGGGCACACTGGCCTCACGCTGAAAGCCGCTCAGCGGAGTCAGTCGGGACGACGCCCGCCTTTAACAGTTAGGGACCCGGGTAAGCAAAGACTTGCGAAGACGTTAGTGTTCTCTAAACAAAGCGGTTCCGTGCAATATTTTTTACAAAATGATGTTAAAAATGCAAAACGTAAAACAGCGCATTGTCATCACCGTGAGAAAAGCCTGGGGGGGCAGGACGGGGACGTCACGCGGTTTACTTTATCTAGGAAGGTCCCCTTCGGGTCCTCTGAGCAGTCCAGGGGCCCACTTGAGGCCTCAGCCACCAGAGCAACAGCCGAAGAACAGAGTCTGAGGGGAAACTAAGGGGGAAGCAGCCGGAGAGGGGCCGAAGGGGCAGGGGCACTCACCAGGGTCATGTCGTCACAGCAGGCGGCACAGGTGCAGGAGGCTGCATGAGGGTTCAGGATGCCATCCTGGGGTTCAAAAGACACCGCGACACGGGAGAGGGCATGAGACACCGTGACACGGGAGAGGGCGTGAGACACTGCAACACGGGAGAGGGCGTGAGACACCACGACACAGGAGAGGGCGTGAGACACCGTGACACGGGAGAGGGCGTGAGACACCGCGACACGAGAGAGGGCATGAGACACCGTGACACGGGAGAGGGCGTGCGACACCGCGACACGGGAGAGGGCATGAGACACCGTGACACGGGAGAGGGTCTGAGAGACACCGCGACACGGGAGAGGGCGTGAGACACTGCGACACGGGAGACGGTCTGAGAGACACCGCGACACGGGAGAGGGTCTCGGAGACACCGCGACACGGGAGAGGGCGTGAGAGACACCGCAACACGGGAGAGAGTCTCGGAGACACCATGACATGGGAGAGGGTCTCAGAGACACCGCGACATGGAGACGGTCTGAGAGACACCGCAACACGGGAGAGGGTCTTGGAGACACCGCGACACGGGAGAGGGTCTCGGAGACACCACGACACGGGAGAGGGTCTCGGAGACACTGCGACACGGGAGAGGGTCTCGGAGACACCACAACACGGGAGAGGGTGTGAGAGACACTGCAACACCGGAGAGGGCATGAGACACCGCGACACAGGAGAGGGCGTGAGACACCGCGACATGGGAGAGGGTCTCAGAGACACTGCGACACTGCAGCACGGGAGAGGGCGTGAGAGACACGATGACACAGGAGAGGGCCTCAGAGACACCGCGACACGGGACAGGGTCTCAGAGACGTGGCAACACCGGAGAGGATCTGAGACACCACAACAAATGAGAGGGTGGCCCTCAAGCGACAGGCCCAGGCTCCAACCAGCTCTACCCTGACCCCTGCCATGAGGATGGAACCCATTGTTTCCAGAACCTCTCTGCACACACCATCCACCTTTCCCATCCAGGGAGTATGGGCGTGACGCCTCTGCCAACCCCAGGAGCTAAACTGGAAACAGGAGCAGGGGCCCTCTCCCCTTGGATAAGCTCGAGAGAGATGGTTGGTATCTTTCAGAAAGTCACGGACAGAGTTACTCAGTCTTATTGGGTCTCTCCGCCACACACGTTATTAAACTTCCGTTTGATTTTCTCCTGTTAATAAATGAACTCACGTGTGTTCACTGAAATGGAAGCTGTGTTGCCTCATCCATTCCTCATCCTTGCACAAGGTACCGTGCAAACCTGCTCAATGTCCCATTCGAAACACAGGGAAACAGAAAAGTTAAGTGACTTGCCCCAGGTCACACAGCAAGTAAGTGGAGGACTCAAACGCTATCTGTCTGACTCTGGCCTGCGGGCCTTCAGAGCCCCGTAGCTGACACCCTGGGAGGCGGGAGGTGGGGAGGTGAGCACTGGGGTACCTGGATGAGGCACTGCAGTGGCCGCCCCGCATAGCGGATGCTCCTCTTCCAGTCTTTGCTGCTGGCCCTTCCTGCCATGGCTTCAAACTCGGTGGGGCTGTACCAGTTCTCCCCCTGCTTGATACAGCGACCCCGGCCTCCTGAAAGGACAGGCCACCTGCTGTGCTCCCTGCTCACACCAGGCCAACTGCCCCCTTGCACCCCGCCATGAACCCACACCCGCGGGCATTGCATCTGACCACATGCTCAAGCATCCACCTGATGCCCTGGGCACCATGCCTCGACCCCCTCCCTCGTGGAGCTGATGACCTCTGCCCACTTGCAGAGCTTCCTGCCGACCGGACACCAAGTGGACCCAAGACCTCAGGAAACATGGTCCGGGCCTACGGCCCCCTCAAAGTGCCTGTTTGTTTAACTAGTCTATGCCATTACAGCCTTCCTTGACCCCAGCTTATGTGGAGGCTGCAGACCCACCTGGGCCCACCCCTCACTTACCTGGGCCCGCCCCTCGCCCACCTGGGCCCACCCACATCCTCCTGGGCCCACCCCTAGCCCACCTGGGCCCAGCCACATCCTCCTGGGCCCGCCCCCGCCCACCTGGGCCCACCCCTCACTTACCTGGGCCCGCCCCTCGCCCACCTGGGCCCACCCACATCCTCCTGGGCCCACCCCTAGCCCACCTGGGCCCAGCCACATCCTCCTGGGCCCGTCCCCACCCACCTGGGCCCAGCCACATCCTCCTGGGGCCGCCCCCGCCCACCTGGGCCCACCCACATCCTCCTGGGCCCGCCCACATCCTTCAGAGCCCGCCCCCCGCCCACCCACATCCTCCTGGGCCCGCCCCCGCCCACCTGGGCCCACCCACATCCTCCTGGGCCCGCCCACATCCTTCAGAGCCCGCCCCCCACCCACCCACATCCTCCTGGGCCCGCCCCCGCCCACCTGGGCCCAGCCACATCCTCCTGGGCCCGCCCCCGCCCACCTGGGCCCACCCACATCCTCCTGGGCCCGCCCCCCGCCCACCTGGGCCCACCCACATCCTCCAGGGCCCGCCCCCGCCCACCTGGGCCCACCCACATCCTCCTGGGCCGCCCCCACCCACCTGAGCCAAGCCTGCTCTTGTATAAGGTGCCGCTGATGTTGCGGCAGCGCACGGGCAGCTCGCTGTCGTACACCGACGGGTCCCAGTTGTACTTGGTGCCACCCTTCTCTTGACCGGGAGCCAGAGGAGTGGGAGGAGACTGAGGTCCTTGAGCAAAGAAAGCACCGTGAGAGACCCTAAGCACAGCCTGGACCACAGGGAAGCACAGGGACAGCTCGACTCTCACAGGTCCTCCTCAGCTCAGCACCCCGCCCCCACAATCCTGGGCAACTCTCACTGCCTGGAACATTTTCTACTTAATCAGTATTCGATATTCAAGTTCCCCACAAAACACAGAAGCTCACCCAGGAATACACAGCAGCCCAGGGGGCACTTGGCCCCGGAGGCCTGGAGTGGGCAGACGGTACCTGGGGTGAGAGGGGCTGCAGGTGCCTTCAGCCCGGCGGTCTCCACGATGCTGCCGTCCGTGTGCACGACGATAAGTGTGGCCTTCTCGGGGTTCAGGCTGTCCCCAATCTGAAGGGCTGTCCTGCCCGACTGCAGGACAGAACACCCACTGTCTCAGAGACAGCCGCGGCACCCCTCTGTACCAGGCTGTGGTCCCCCAGACAGGTTCCAGATGACACCACCCCCAGGGGGGCCTCTTTCAGACACTGAGTGAAGACCAACCAGAGGCGAGGTCTGCGTGGCCCCGAGCAAATGCTCATGTGGCTTGTCCAAATTAAGGGATAAACACGCTTCCGGCACAGGAAAGGCCCTCTCTTCTGCCTGGAAAGCTCTCACGAGGTCACAGGTCTCAAGGGATGGTCTCCAAGAGGCCAAGTCCATTGGTACAGGAGCCAAGATCCGGTTGGTATGGGACCTGTTCTCATGCCCAAGTCCCACGCAGAGAAGGGGCCTCCCAAGCCACACTGCCCACACGCCTCCCCACGGGCCTGTATGCTGCTGTAACCTCAACTGCCTCCCCCCGGCCAGTGAGACACCCCACTGCCTGTGAGGAAGCCGAGCCCACCCCGACTGCCCCCAGGCACACCTCACGGCCTCGCCCAGATAGCCCTGCAGTGGACTAGGGACCCTGCACACCGAGGTCTGGGACGTGCTCCTGCTACCACGCTGAGAGGGAAGCACCGAGGCAGAGGCCTTTGCTCCTCTCTGAAAACGCTGCCTTCACACCAGAGGAGGTGAGTCGACCGCGGGGCTGAGGGCCCCCACCCATAGGCACACGCACACCCGGCCTGCTCTCACAGACCTGCGGGGTCACTGCCTCAGTCAGGGCATCGGCCCTGCGTGAGTGTGAATCGCTGGACTCGTGCGACTCTGGAGCAGAAAAGCAGAACATTTTGTGCTGGTTCGAGAGCCACAAAGGGTCTTTCTAATGAGGCAGGCGGGACGTGCGGAAACTCGAGCCGCCCTCTCCCTGTCGGTGTCCAGGAAGGTCACACCAGATTCCGGGCCTTCCTGTCGTCAGAGCCTGTGGACGCGGGCGCCCTAACTTCCCGACCCTTAGGACCAGAGAGCCCGCTGTTGGGTCGGATACCGGCCCGAGGCACGGAGCTGCTGCCTGGCTACCGGCCGGTGTCTCTGGGCACCAGAGCATATAAACCCACGCTCTTAAACCTGCGTCCCCGAGGCCTCCACTGACCTGCCGCCCTCACACTCGCGAGTGAGCTTCCTGCCAGTCACTGTCCCAGTGACAACTTTGCTTCAAGTGTACAGACCCCCAGGCGTGCTCCCGCTCCCCCCGGGGAGCTCGGCGGAGGGCGGGCTCAGGGTCCCCAGGGAACGGGCCACCCTCCTTGGGCCGGAATTGGCCCTAGTGTCTTACCAGCACGTGGCCTGAGAGCGAGGCCGCATTCGCCACAGACGTGGTAAAGACGTTGTCTGCCGAGGCACCCACGTTGGCTACTGTCACGGTGGTCACCTCTGCAACACAGGAGCCTGACTCAGCGCCTGGCCGGAGCCAGAGGCCACCAGGGGACGGGGTGGTGGGCAGTTGCCACGGCAGGTCCCTGAACTGCCAAGGGAGGCCTAACCCTGGGCATGAAATGCCCGACCAATGTTCCCAGAACACAGTCTGATAGACCTGATCCTTCCAAGGATAAGAGGCTACCTCTCCATCCCCGCAGAGCCTGTCACGCACGGTGAAGACCCAATGAGCTGGTCACAGCTCTGCCAAACTGCCCTGGCCTTGTGCTCCCTCCTGGGGAAAAAAAAAAACCACCCAGAAGGAGCTTCTCAGACCCCAGAGTCCCGTCCCTTGTTGTGGGGACCCTCCCAGACCCCATGGGTCAGCACGGTTCTGGCTGAGGTCCATCCCTCCCTCCCCCTCCATCACCTCGACCTGCCACTGACCTCTTCTTCCTGAAACCCATCAGACCTGTCGGTGCCCCCCCGCCCCCCAACATGGAGCCTGGCCCCTCCCAGCAGCCTGCGTACCCCACCTCCCTGCACTGCCCCCCCACAACCCACACCTGATGGGCTGCCCTGACAGCCTTCCCCTGATGCTCGCCCCACTCCAGGGGTGGCACCGCGTTCCAGAATGTCCCAAGCCTAGCTGGGCCTGTGCCTGGCAGAGGTGCTCAGATTGACAGAGGGTCCCGCACAACCTGTCGACCTGTGCTCACTGAATTGCTCTGAAAATCCCTCTCCCGTGTGTCTTCTCCACCGTTTCCCAGGGAGCCTGGGGCTAAGGGGCCTGAGCCCATGCTCAGGTCTACACAGCTGGCCAGCAGCCCAGAGGAGGCAGCCTCAGCCCAGCACACGTCCTGTTGAGCTACTGAAACCCAGGAGTCACCTGACCTCAGTAACTCACAACAAACAAGTTTTAACACACTCAAAAAACACAACTATAAAACTGTGCAAGGAAAAAAACAAACACCTGACGTTGGGGCTTCCCCGGTGGCTCAAAAAGAACCCACCTGCCAGCGCAGGAGGCAGATTCGACCCCTGGTCTGGGCAGATCCCACACGCAGCAGGGCAGGTAAGCCCGTGCACCACAACTACTGAGCCCAGGAGGTGCAACCACCGAAGCCGACACACCCCAAGGCCGACCTCCGCAACAAGAGGGGCCGCTGGGACGAGAGACCTGTGCACCACCGCTAGACAGCAGGCTCCACTCACAGCCAGCAGCGGCGGAGCAGCAGCAAAGCCCGCGCGGCGATAAAGACCCAGCAAAATCGAAAGTCAAAAATTAAAAAAAACCTGATGCAATACATTTCTCTGATATTAGGACAAACAGCATCATAGTTCTTTTCCGCCTTCAGAAAGATGTGTGCATATAACATAAACCTGAAGAAAAGTCTAAGTATTCAAGATCTCAATGTTAAACCAATTTA
The DNA here is from genome assembly GCF_032452875.1 of Bos javanicus. NCBI lineage: Eukaryota > Metazoa > Chordata > Mammalia > Artiodactyla > Bovidae > Bos > Bos javanicus. The sequence continues at coordinate 51,019,015 of NC_083896.1, read as the reverse complement.
GCAACGAAATGGAACCCTTGTTTAAGGGCCACAAACCCTTCTTCCCATGCTTCTGCGAGAATCCCGAAAGACCAGAGCACAGGCAGACCAGAGGCAAGGCGGGCAGCGGGGGAGCTGGCCCCACCCAGCACCCCCAGCGCCAGATAAACGCAGGAGAACCTGGATGCGGAGGCCGCTGTCCAGTTCTGAAACCCACGAAGTTCCTTCCGGAAGAAGAGCCCCAGGACACTCCCCAAAGGTTCCAGCGCCTGGCTCTGTGGGCCAACCGGGAGCCTCACGTGGGAGGGACCGTCACTTGGGAAAGTCTCTACCTCCTTCAGGATGGTGTCCCAGGGAGGCACAACCTCTAAAGGGCGCTTTGGGGCGTGGCTCAGGAACCTTGAGAATGAGCATGTTCTGTTCATCAAGAACAAAAACGTGGAAGGGAAGACCCATCAAGGAAACGGGCGGGGGGGGGGGGGGGGCGGGCATGGGGACAGGCCAGAGCGGGCACTGAGGAACAGGGTCCTGGCTTCTAGAGCCACTGCCCCCAAGGCTTGCGGGCTCTCCCTGGCTGAGCACGCCTCACTCCCCAGGGCTCAAGTGCCATCTGGACCCGGCCAGCAGGATTCTAGGTGACCAGATACGCCCATCCCCGCGCTCCTCCAGGACAGGACCTGGGTCTGACCCCCGTGTCACCAGCAACCAGGACATAAGGAAGGGAGAACGGGCAGGGCAAGAGGCAGGTGCTGAGAAGGTTCCGGAAAGAACGCAATCCTGAAAGGAGGTAAAGGCGTTCAGGGAGCAAGTGTGCGGCAGGAAAGGGCCGGGGCGCTCCCCGGGGCAGGTGTGCAGGGACCACGGGGCACACGACGTGCGTGCGCGGATGTGCTGGGCAGAGGCAGGGCAGGTGTGCGCGGGGGACGAGACAGCAGGGCGGGCGCGCGGCAGGTGCGGGCAGGTGGGCGCGAACCGCGGGCGGCCGGCACTTGCCTGCGAAGGCGGCGGCCGCGGCGGCCTCGTCGGGGCCCGGCAGGGCCTCGGCGCCCATGTCCATGTGCCCGGGCTCGGCGGCCATCACCGCCACGGCCGTCACCCGCCGCGTCTCGCGCTCCGACTCCGAGTCTGCGTCCTCCTCCGAGTCCTCGTCCCTGCTGAGCACCGGCTCCTCCGCCTCGCCTCCCGCCGCGGCCGCGGCCGCCGCCGCCACAGCGGCCGCGGCCGCCACCGCCGCCGCCTCGGCCAGGCCCAGCTGCTTGGCGGCCGAGTCCGAGTCCTCCATCCGGACTCCGCCGAGCCCGCCCGAAGGCTCCGGCCGGGGCCGCCCGAAGGCCGGGACAGAGCCCGAAGCGCGCCGCCCGAGGAGGCCGCCCGAGCCGGGCCGAGCCGAGCCGAGCCTTCCAGAGGAGGGTCGCCCGAACCGAGCCGAGCTGAACCGAGCCGACCCGAGGCCGCCCGAGGCCGGCTGCCGAGCCGAGCCGGCGCCACCCGAACAGGAGCCGAACCGGCACGAAGCGGCCCGGTCGAGCCAAGCCGAGGCCTGCAGTCCAGAAACGACGAGGGCCGACTTGGGCCGAAGTGGGCCGAAGTGCGGAGCCGAGTCAGCCCGAATTGGTCCGAGGCCGCCCGAGGGTTTCCGAGCGACTCCGCGCCAGTCCTCCGCGCTCAGGAGGCCGCGCCGGCGTGTCCTCAGCCGGCGAAGGCACCTACTGTGAAGCCGACTCTGCCGGCCTCCGACGCGGCGGGGCCCGGCCTAGAAACTCTTGCGCCACCGGCTCCGCCCGCCTAGGGAGCCGAGCCCGCCCGAGGAGGAGCCGAGAGGAGCCGAACGCTCCCGAGCCGGGATCCTCTCGCGTCTCGGCTCGCCTCCTCCTCCTGGCCGAAAGTGCCCGAGCGCTGTCGGACAGGCTAATCGGGCCTCGGCCACGGTTCGGAATCAAGCCCCGAAACGCGGCGCCGTCGAGCCCCTTCGGGAGCAGAAGCGAAAATGGCCGAAGGTATTCCGTTCGAGTCCCGCGCCGAGAGGCTGCCGGGATCGCGGCGGACTCGGCGGGCGGGGCGGGCAGGAGCGGGGCGGGGCCCGGGGGCAAGATGGCGGCCCCGCGGCGAGGTGAGCGGCTGGCGGCGCCTGAGGGGCGGGGGCGGGAGGTCCCGGAGGGCCCCCCGGGGGAGCGGTCCGCTTGGCTCGGTTCTTCCCGGTGCGGGGACACCTCGCGCGTGTTATTAACCAGTGGACTCAGCGTGTTCACTAGGTGAGGCCGCCGCCCGCAGAGCCGGCCCCGGGCCCGCGGCCGTGCGGTCCCGGCTCCCCCGGGCGACGCGCGGCGCCCCTCGACCCAGACGGGCGCCGCTGTGCTTCTCGGCCAGCAGCGAGCGGGACGGCTTGGTCTGAGGCCGGGAGGCGGGGGCTCCCCGGTTCGGCTCGGCCTGGCCCGGCGGCGCCCTTCGCCGGGGCCCGTGCGAAGTCCGGGCGGCCGGGGCGCTCGACCCGAGGGAAGAGCCGTTTCCGCACCGCCGTCCGGGCCCGGGGGTCTGGAGCGCCGAGCCCGCCGGCGGCGCTGTCCGCGCTCTGAGCGCCCGCCGGGCTTCCCGGCCGCGGAGTTCCAAAGCGCGGACTGGTGCCGGGCCGCCGGTCTGAAGTTTGCACGTTCTCATGCGGTGAAAATCGCGTTCCCACTAGGGCACGGTCCCTTCACACCCTTCCTGTGTCACCAAAGGGAGGACGTTTGTTCTCTTTGCTTCTGCATCCAACTTCCGACAAGTGGCTCAGACTGTAAAGACTCCGCTTGCAGTCGACCCGGGTTCGACCCCTGGGTCGGGAAGATCCCCTGGAGAAGGGAATGGCAACCCACTCCAGTACTCTTGTCTGGAGAATCCTATGGACAGAGGAGCCTGGCGGGCTACAGTGTCTATGGGGTCACAAAAAGTCGGACACGACTGAGTGACTAACATGGACACCTGTTCACAGCCGCATTGTTATTGCAGTAGATCATTGACAAAAATGTGAAGTCCTAAAAGCCCGGGCTGTCTTGTCAGAATGAGCCTCTTTCTGTAGATCGAAAATTATTGGAACACCGTAGCTACCCTTGCCGTTCATTGTTTAAATCCCAAATAGCTGACGGGTTTTCTACAGCGTATTTTCCCTGAGCCCCACCATCTCAAGTCTGTAACAATGATCAGGCGGCAGATCTGAAGGTCTGCAACGCACTGTCAAGAGAAGGATCGGAAGAGAGGAAACTCCTGATTAGCGAGAAGTCCACCCAGATGGTGACAGGTAGTGAGGCCTCCGAGCTTCCCCGGGCTTGGGAAACAGTGCATCCGGCTTAGAGCCCACTCTTCCTGTATGGCCACGCGGGTTTTATTAATGATGGGGCTGGCACCCGCCTTGGCTCCCTGCACTCAGCACCTGCTGCTTCTCTGTCGCTCATGTCCCGTTCCAACCACTTAAGACCTCTACCCAAGTGAGACTCCCTAGAGGACCTCGGATCTGCCCAGGGAGCAGGGTCTAACCCTTTGATGTCCCCCAGAGCTCACTCAGGCCAAAGGTTTCTCTCTTGCCTGCTTGGGACTAAGGAGGATGTGGTGTGGGAGAGAGCACCATCCCACCTGCTGCTGGCAGATTCTGAGGCCCACACTCATCTCACGATGCAGGGAGAATGCATAACTGCTGTGTGGTGGGAAGGGGTGGAAAGAACTTGGATTGCTGGCTTAGAAAATGCTTATTTGGGGAGAGATTTAATTTTATGAATAAAATTCCAGAGAAAAGCAAATGTCTCTTATCAACAGCAAAGACCTGAATGAGAAAAGGTCTTCATCTGCACACGCGTGGCCAGGTGCAGAAGCCACAGGAGACAAGAAAGTTGCGGGTCTGGCTCCTCCCCGGCGATGGAGCAGATCCCTCTGTCCTGGCCTTTGGTGTTGAGCGTGCGTCCGGGCTTCACCTTGTCAGGACGCCCTGCCTCCCCGCCTTAGGTTCAGCACAGCAGGTGGTCAGATCCTCCTTGGAGGGATGACGGGTGCAGAGGTGTCGGAAAGGAGCCTCGCTGTGGGCCAGTGATGCTGGACAACAGAACAGGCCAAGACTTGGGGCCTCCCTGACTGGTTCCTTCTCTTCCAGGGAAAGCTTCCTCTACGGTGGTATCCTGCTGCTCTGTCCCCTGGCCCTCTGTCAGCCCAGGACCCAGGCCTCCACACAGGGCACCTGCAGTTGGCTCCTGGCTCCTGCTTTTTGCTCCTTTAAGCCCCACCACCACCTCTCTTGTGGGTTCTGAGTTGGGGGGGGCGCATCCTCTGCCAGGTGGAGAGAGTTGACAGACCTCCTCCACCACTGCCTCCTGCTCAGCCCCGCGCTGCCAGCTGCCTGACTCCCACCCAGGAGGCACAGGAAACTGAAAACCCTCGCCTGGAACACTTAGAGAAATGACAAGTGTTTGGAGCTGAGCAAAGCTCTGGGCAAAAAATTTAACTGTCCCCCCGCCCCCATCCCTCAAAGAAAGACATTTTCTTTGAAGAAAATGAGGAAAAGTTATTTTCTGCTTTCAGTCTTATAACTGGGACCCAGATCAGGGTGATGCACTTGGGAAAGCCCAGGAAGCTGAGGCTTTCAGCCTACGGTCACCAGAGGTGTGCTGGGTCCTCAGGCGACAATGTCCCGGGAGGGAAGCCCAGCCCCGCCCCCCATCCCACAGGGGTCCTGCCAGGCGAGGTGGCACTGGAAGCCTGGCAGGGGCTGGTGGTCAGGTCTCCATGGCCACCTGCAGGGGCCTGGGCTGGACCTACCCACCTGCAGGGCCTCCGAACAGACGTCAGAGCCTCCTGTTGGCCTCCCTGGGGCGGGTGCCCTGGCAGGGCTGTCTGCTGGGCCTGAGAGTCCTTAACCGCTGGCCAGCTCTCGTCGCTCCCGCTGCAGATGCTGCTCTGTCTGAGTGGAACGTACTACGCCCTGTATTTCCTAGCTACGCTCCTGCTGCTCGTGTATAAAAGTGAGTCACGCGGAAAGAGGCAGCGCGAAGGTGTGGGCGCCCTGGCGCCTGTGACGAGACCTCTGCTCTGTTGCTGGTTTGTCTCCAGGTCAGGTTTTCACTTATCCTCACAGTTGCCTGGTCCTCGACCTGACTCTGCTGTTTCTGATGGGGATTCTGGAAGCGATTCGGTTATATTTCGGTGAGTTGACTGAAAACCATATAGTACTTGAGACACCGGCGTTGCTAGCTTCACATGGAACCTTTAAACATGCCTCACTTTGTACCACAGTTGGTCTCCTAAGGCCCCACAGCGTAGAAGCCCTGATAGAACTGTGTCCCCCTCCCCGCTTCACAGCTCACCGCCAGCGCCCAGGCCTCCCCACTCCCGGTCGCAGGCACACAGACAAGCACATCTCTTAAAGGAGGTCACGCTGTGTGTTCCCCTCCTGCTCCAGAGCGGCGGATAGACGAGAACAGCGGGCACAGCTGGGGCCCCGAGCATGTGACGCGGGAGCGGGGTGGGTGAGAACGGCCTCTGCCCCCGCCCTGTCTCCCGGTGCCCCTCACCCCCGGGGCCCCTGGGGCATCTTCTGCGCCCCCACCTGGGGCGGCTGGAGGTGAGCGTCTTGCGTGCCTGCCGCTGGGTTATGAGACGTGCAGCCGCTTCGTCTTCTTGTGAGTGTGTGTGACATCTTCCAGAATGACAGCGTAGAGGAAAACGGTTTTGGAGATTTTAAAGAAAATCCTCTCAGTCCATGTGGAATTAGGAAAAGCTGTCAGAAGACAGTTGGGATCACTTTCAGAAATCTAGACTGCTGCTGCCCCACCACTGCTGACCTGGAGACCCACAGCTGGGCCTCAATGAGAGCACTTCCCTCCCCTGTGATGGTCACTCATGCGGGCACTCCTGTCCCCCGTGATGGTCACTCGGGGTCGCCCCCTGACACCCTCAGATGCCCCATGACAGTCAGAAACTGGCTCTGGTCTCACAGCTGTGCCACCAGGGCCCTCCCAGGCGCCCATGTCCAGAAGGCCCTGCCCGCCCATCACGTCTGTTCTGCTCTCCAGGGACCACAGGCAACCTGATGGAGGCTGAGGTGCCGCTGGCCGCCAGCCTGGTCCTCACCGTGGGCAGCGCCCTGCTGTCTGCCTACTTCCTGCTCTGGCAGACCCTGGTACTGCGTGCGGACTCGGCCCTCGGCGCCCCGCTCCTGGCACTCCGCGGCCTGGAGGCCGTGCTGCAGGTGGTGGCCATTGCTGCCTTCGTCAGCTAGGTGAGCAGTGCCAGCCCCGTGGGGCAGCCCTGGACAGGAGCCCTCCTCAGGGCAGATGGTCCCCTGCTGTCCCCTCGAGCAGGAAGGGCATCTTTGTGCTCACCGGCCCCAGTGTTAGAGAGACTGTGTGTTTGCGGTGGGGTGTGCGTGGCAGAGGTGGGGCTGGGCACCAGGGCAGAAGAGAGTGCTGCGGCAGGGGCCCTGGGCAGGCTCGGGGGACAGGGTGGGGGTGGAACCTGAGAGGGTTCCGGTTCTGGCTGGTGATCCTTGGGGTGCGGAGGGGGTTGAGGCCCTTCGGAAAGCAGGCGGCCAGGTCAGAGCCTCCCAGGGTCCAAGGCGCCCCACCCCAGGCAGGGGCTGCGGCTCTCTGCTCCCCCTGCAGCTGCAGGGCAGCCTGGGGGTCCTGGGCTCTGCCTCCCACAGGAGGTACTCGCGGGCTGCCTAGTCCCCCTTTCCCCGGGGGTGCTGAGGAAAGGTGATCTGGACGCTGCAGACCTGCGGGAGCTGGCGGCAGCATTCTCTGGGGATTTGTGCCATTCACAGATCCTCGGTGAGTGTTCCCGGGAGGAATCTGAGCTGGTGTTTTCTAGTGACCTTCCTGCGTTTGTTTCAGTTGCACATTTTCTCTGTTTCGAATAACACTGTGTTTGAATATCTGGTATTTTCTCTTCGTTGTATCTTTAAAATAAAGGAACGTCTGTACCTCCCTGAACTGCCCCTGACTGAAGCCACCTGCCTCCAGGCTTCTCCCTCCACCCAGGTCAGGTCCATCAGGGCCCAGGCCCAGCAGCTCTGGAGCAGCACTCCGCCGGCCTGGGCCTCCTCGGGGCTGGCCTCAGAGAGGGGGGCCGAATTATCACCCCACTGGTCTTGTCCTCAGGGCCGAGTGGGCACGGGAGCGCCTCTCTGCCCCCTGACTCCTTGGGCTCAGCACCCGTGAGCACCTGTAACCCGAGGGCATGCGAGGCGCCCTCCTGTGGAGTCCCACCCCCTGCACCCCGCGTACGCTCCGGAAGCCTCCGAGGATGCCACAGCCGCTCCCTGTGGCAAGATGCCTGATGCCTTCCGGGTTTGCGACCCTCCTGAGGATCTGGGCCAGGCCCTAGACACCCCCATCGGTTTGGCCACAGGTCGCTCCATGTTGGAGGTAGCCACAGGCAGTCTGGGACGCCAGGCTCCCAGCAGCATCCTTGAGGGGGTCAGTTCTGCTCTGAAGAGCAGAGGGTGCCCACCTCGGCAGCTCCCTTCTCCCGTTTTGCCTGTTCAGGCTCAGCCTCCAGGAAGAGCGGGCGAGGGCAGGCTTGCCTTCCCCTTGGGGTTGTCAGCAGATGGGGAGAATCAGGAAGCCAGGGCTCGCCAGGGCTCAGGGGCAGGGCTGGGCCGGAGGACGAAGCCACTCCCTGCACCCCTGTGCAAGCTAGCCTGGAACCCCAGGCCGTGGGCAGGGAGGTCCCCACAGTGTGGGAAGGGGCAGTGCCACCGACATTCCAGGACAGGTGCCTCCTCCCCCGGGGCTTCCTGGCAAGCTGCCCGGCTCTCCTCGACCCTGGGACTCCGGCGCCCCACACACGCTTTCCTGCTTCCCCCACCCAGGAACAGTAGGAGAGCCCTGGGGGCGCCTGCCCTCCTCTTCACTTCCTCTTCACCCAGCTTGGTGGGCAGCAGCATCCTGGGGGGGTCAGCTCAGGAGGAGGAAAGACAACTACCGGCAGAGCTTGCGGCCTGGCCTGAGGCCGGGGGTCGCTGCCTGTAGCGCCTTCACGCCCACTGCCCGGCCACTCAAGGACAGCCTGGGCCATAGGCATCCCAACCCCCGCCAAGGAACAACCCCACCCCTCACGGAGTGCCCACCTGGGCTGGGCAGCGTGCAGAAAGACTTTAGGAGGACGCCTCTCCACCCCCCCACCTGACCGGATCAGGGCACAGGACTGCAGGGTCTCTGGCCAATGGCCCTATCTTGGAGACTGGCGCCCCCTCCAGACCAGAGGGGCACCCCGCGAAGAGAATGGGCCTCGGTCCCGAGTCCTGGGGCCCTGAGGCTGGGGGCACCTAGCAGGGGCACGTCTGCCCTCCCCGGGGATCCGCAGGCAGCTCGGCCTGCCGGCAGGACGTCGAAACGTCAAGGTACGCCCTCCTGCGCACCCCTCTGCGAGGGACGGGCTCGCGGCCCCGCCCGCGCGCCCACCGGCGGCCCGGCTCTCCGGGCGGGGTTTGCGCAGGTAGGGCGTGTGTGGTGGGGGCACTGTCCCGGGGGCTCGTGGGGCGGGGCATTCGCGTGCCCCCGCCCCTGCCTAGGGCCAGCCCGCGCGAGGTGACTAACCTGCCGCTCAGGTTCCTCCCCGCGCCCCGCCCCGGCCCTCCGCGCGCCCCTCCCTCCTTCCGAGCCAGGCACCGACAGACGGGCAGGCGGACGCGCGGACGAAGGGACCAGCGGACGGACGGCCAGGAGCGGGGCTGCGAGAAGAGCAGGTGAGCGCCCCGACCCCGCTCGGAGCCCGCACCGGCTCGGCGCTGGAGCGACGGACGGCGGGTCCCCGGGCCTCGGTTTCCCCAGGTGGCGGCACGACGCGGGGCTCCGCCTGGGTCTACAGGCCGGGCTGGGCCGCGCGGGGCATCGGCGAGAGGGGCCTCGCCGGGTCCGCGGGCTTTCCCTGGGCTGGCGGCCAGGAGCGGGGCCTGCGGCCTGGCCTGCCCCGTCTGGTTCTGGGGCGGCGCCGTGAGCTGGGGATGTTTGTAAGCCAGTGGCTTCTGAGTCAGACAGCCCCTCCCAACCTTGGGCTCAGTAGGAGGAAGCCCCTCCTCCAGTGAAGAAGGTGTTGAGGGGGTTCTCCTGCCCCTCAAAGGCCTCGGACCCCGCCCCCCGACCCGATGCCGGGCAGGCTGGGGGCTCCTTTGGGGCTGGCTTCCTGGGTGTGGGAGCCGGGGAGTGAGCCCCAGTCCAGGGTCAGGCACTCGGTCAAGTCTGGGGTGTGGGAGGTGGAGGGCAGGGGGAGCTGGGGGCCCCGCGGTGCGGCCCATGTGCCTCCAGTCTGGGTTGTGCTGGCCTGGCCTGGGCAGCCCCTGTGTCTCAGGTGTCTGCCATGGCAGGGGAGGTCGGCGGGCAGGGCTCCCGGGCTTCTGAAGTGCCCACTGACCACCTGTGTCCCTGCCCCCACATAGTCAGCCCCAGCTCTGCTGGGAGGCAGGGCCTGGCGGGCGACTCCTCCGCCCTGGCCTCCGCTAGGGCAGCTGACCCCGGGACCCCTACTCTGCTCCAGCCTTGCCCATGGCAGCAGTGGCTCCTGCCCCGCCCAGCAGTACCCGCAGCGTCTAGACCTGGGCACAGCCCAGCCGGAGGGGCTCCCCCGTCCCAGGGCCCCACCTGGCTCCCTGGCCTCAAGCTGACTCCTCCCCAAGGTCACTCTTCTGGGAGCTGGAATTTGAACTTGGAGCTGGTCCCTCCGCCCTCCCTGCCCTGCTGGGGCCTCCTCCCCTCCAGGCCTGACCGGCACAATATGCGGTCATCCCTGTGCACCCGGAAAATGGCCACAGTGCAACCGAAGTGCAGCCTGCGGCCCTCAGGGCCAGTGCCGGCCCCACCCCAGCCGGCCGAAGCCTGTGCTCCCCACTCCCGCCCTGTAGGCAGCCCCTCCCCCAGCTGCTCCCCAGCCCAGATGCCAGCGCCTAGAATCACCTTCCTGGCCAGCCCTGAGCCCCCCACCCCACCCCAGGGAGTCAGAGAACAACCCAGGTGTCCGCCCACAGGCCTGGGTTTCACCCAGGGGTGTGTGTGTGTGTGTATTGGAGACACGTGCCCAGCACCCTCAGCTCAGCCCGCCAGGAGTCCCACTAAGCAAACACTCCGGTTCACCTACTGAGGTCAGAAGCATTCCGAACATTCTCCACAGACAGATGGGCAGAGGAATCTTGCCACGTCCAGACCCTGGGGATGCGGGGCGGGGGGTGACCTGAAGCCCCCAGTCCCTCCGCCCTCTTGGGAGCTTCTCTGTAAGTAGAACCTGGTCAAGCCAGAAAGTCCTAGGCAGTCCCTGCCCTGGATGCCAGCACCCCTGGCTTGTGACCCGACCCTGCAGGCCCCTAACACTAAAGCCACAGATGGATGGTGTCACCGGTGACACCTGCTGGGTGCAAGTGTGGGCCCCGGTGTCCCCACGGAGCACACAATCCCACAGGGCATGTCATTCTGGCCCAGGGATGCCAGGCTGTGCTTGGCACCCAGGGGTGGCTCTGTGCCCCTAGGCCCCTGCCTGCTTCGCCAGGCTCTCGCCTCAGCTCTGCTGCCTTGCCAGGCTCTGACCTGCCTCAGGACCTTTAAACTTGCTATTCCCTCTGCTTGGAAGGTGCCTGCTTCCCCTGAGGCCCCTGCAGAGCCCTGGGACATCTTCCTCAAAACTCTACCCCAGACAGCCTCTGGGGCTGGGGCTCCCCTGCTGGCACGCCCTGGGGGCCCCTGAGCACCAGCCGGGACGTGGAGCAGGACTGGGCCTGCTGTGTCCAGAAGGCTGGGCTCTGCTCCCTGAGGACCACCTGCCCAGGCACCCTGCGGAATCTGGCTGGGCCCTGGCCTGGGGGGTGGGGAGGAGGAGACCCAGGCCCCGCATGGGAGCGGCAGGGCCCCGGCCAGGTCCGGCCGAGGGGTCGCTTGATTCCCCTGTCCACTCAGGTGTGGGCCGGGCACCAAGCCCTGGACTCCGGCCACACTGAGGTCTGCCCTCTTCCCGCCAGCCACCGTCGAGGACACCATGAGCCAATCAGGGTCCGTGAGCTGTTGCCCGGGTGCCGCCAAGTGAGCCCCTGCCCCACCCGCCCACCCCTCAACACCTCCACCCGCCTAGCCATCCCAAGGGAGGGTGTGGCATGGCCCCACCCTCACCAACCCCTCCCCTGCAGTGGCAGCCTGGGCCGGCCTGACGGTGTGCCCAAGATGAGTGCGAAGGACCTGTTTGGTGAGTGAGGTGTAAGAACAGGAGGCTGGGGACAGCTCGGCAGGGCGGGGAGGGTCTCCCCTACGGCCCCCCCCAGGGCTGTGCCAGGCCCCCACCGGGGAAGGCAGATCAGCCTGGGCCCCCAGAGGAGGCCCCTGGGCCCAAACCAACCAACAGGTGCTCAGGCCCCGCCCCCAAACTCTGGCCACGGAACAGCCCTCCCGCAGTGGGCCGGTAAGGGGAGAGGCCTTAGGAATAATTCAGGGAGCATCAATATTGATTCTCTGCGCTCCTCTCTGCCACCCGATCCTCTGGAGGGGGGGTGCTGGGGCTCCTGCTGGGCTGAGTGCCAGGTGTCTGCTCCCGGAGGGCGGGGCCTGGCCAGCCCCCTCCCCAGCTCTGACCTTCCCCCAGTCATGCAGGCCCTGGGAAGCAAGGAGCCCTGGGAAGGGCAGGGAGATGGTCTCTGGCAGCTCTTGGAATCAGGGCAAGGCCTGGACGAGACCCCTCCCCAGGCAGGTGGGCCTGGGGCCTCCTCGGGGAGAGGCTGAGCCTCCTACACCCGCTCCAGGGCAGACCTGGGCACAGCCGTGCCTTCACCTCGCTGAGCTGGGGATCCCTCCTGTGGACAGAGGGAGCCCCAGGTTCTGCCAGGAGAGGCCACCCCCTATTCTGTGTGCCCACGTCCGTCCTGGTGGTCATGAGGGGCCCACAGGCAGCCTGCGCTCTGGCCTCCCCTCGGCCCTGCCCGGGTCCTGCCTGTTGGGCCGAATGACAGTGTCTCCTGTGCAGAGCAGAGAAAGAAGTACTCCAACTCTAACGTCATCATGCACGAGACCTCCCAGTACCACGTCCAGGTGAGCCCCCCACCCCACAGGGCGCTCCTCTGCTCTGTACACCCGAGTCCCCATGCCAGTAGGGAAACGGAGGCCCCGGGAGGCGTGGTCCGGCAGCAGGCCACATTCTGAGCTCCCAGCAAGTGGGGAGCCCCCCTCCCGTCCGGGGAGCTCCCAGTGTGAGAGGTGCAGGAGCCCTGGGGCTGCGTCAGGGAGAGGATGGGCTCTGGGTGCCCCTGCAGCCCTCAGACGGAGGGCCCAGTCGGGAGGAAACTGTCCTCCTGGCCCCACAGCGGAGGCTGGAGCGGGAGGGTGGAGCCGTCAGACTCACTTCTGAGCTCGTCCTGGGGGCCTTGACAGCCACTCCCATGGAGCTGGGAAAGATGGGCGACCACACCATCTGACAGCTCTAGACCAGCTGACAGCTCAGGAGGCCTTTGCTCCCGGGTCAGTTTTAATTCACACTTAGAACCCAGGAAACATGTTTTTTAAATGACCTTCCTGTTCCTGGCAGCTGGCAAGTTCCTGGTTCCTGGTCACTGTCCAAACCTGTAGGACAAGAGGGCTGGGAAAGGATGAGGAGGGAGGAAGGGGGGTACCTGGAGCAGGAAGGTGGGGGACCCCATAGCAGGAAGGTGGGGGGGACCCGGAGCAGGAAGGTGGGGGGACCCTGGAGCAGGAAGGTGAGAGTGGGGTCCTGGAGCAGGAAGGTGGGGGACCCCATAGCAGGAAGGTAGGGGGACCTGGAGCAGGAATGTGGGGGAGTCCTGGAGCAGGAACGTGAGGGTGGGGTCCTGGAGCAGGAAGGTGGGAGATCCTGGAGCAGGAAGGTGGGGGGTCCTGGAGCAGGAAGGTGGGGGAACCCCGGAGCAGGAAGGTGGGGGGACCTTGGAGCAGGAAGGTGGGGGAGTCCTGGAGCAGGAAGGTGTGGGGGTCCTGGAGCAGGAAGGTGAGGGTGGGGTCCTAGAGCAGGAAGGTGGGGGATCCTGAAGCAGGAAGGTGAGGGTGGGGTCCTGGAGCAGGAAAGTGGGGGACCCTGGAGCAGGAAGGTGGGAGATCCTGGAGCAGAAAGGTGGGGGTCTTGGAGGAGGAAGGTGGGGGAACCCCAGAGCAGGAAGGTGGGGGGACCCTGGAGCAGGAAGGTAGGGGGGTCCTGGAGCAGGAAGGTGGGGGGTCCTGGAGCAGAAAGGTGGGGGGACCTGGAACAGGAAGGTGGGGGAGACCCTGGAGCAGGAAGGTAAATACTTTCCTCCCCAGAGAACCCTCCATGCCCCAGAAGCCATGGGAGTCACTGCTTTCTGAGCCTCAGCCTTCTTGTCTAGAGAGCGGGTCCACTGAGCCAAGGGGGTCCTGGGGCTCTTGCCCGGGGCTGTGCTGTGATCAGCCCCTCGTGCCAGCCTGCCCAGGAGGCCTCTGTTCAGCCAGCTCCTGCCTGCTGCTGGCTCAGCACCCAGGGCAGCCCTCCGCAGAGGGACTTTGCCCTCCTGGTGAGGAGCCACCTGGTCACTGGGGCCTCCCAGCCCTTCTCCTAGATTTTAGTCCAAACTAGCCTGTGAAGGCGGAGAAGGCAATGGAACCCCACTCCAGTACTCTTGCCTGGAAAATCCCATGGACGGAGGAGGCTGGTAGGCTGCAGTCCATGGGGTCGCTGAGGGTCGGACACGACTGAACAACTTCACTTTCACTTTTTACTTTTATGCATTGGAGAAGGAAATGGCAACCCACTCCAGTGTTCTTGCCTGGAGAATCCCAGCGACAGGGGAGCCTGGTGGGCTGCTGTCTATGGGGTCGCACAGAGTCGGACACTTAGCAGCAGCAGCAGCAGCCTGTGAAGGACCCCAGCTCAGGACACCTCTTCTGCCCACTCAGCAGCCAGCAGGGCTGAGGAAGTGGGTGATTTGTGGCCCCGCCTGCATTCCCTGGTGGTTCAGAAGTGAAAGAATCAGCCTGTAGGAGATGCGGGTCTATGGGTTCCATCCCTGGGTCAGGAAGATTCCCTAGAGAAGGAAATGTCAACCCGCTCCAGTATTCTTGCCTGGAAAATCCCATGGACAGAGGAGCCTAGTGGGCTATAGTCCATGGGGTTGCAAAGAGTCGGACACGACTTAGTGACTAAACCACCACCCAGATGAGGAAACTGAAGCTGAGAGAGGTGGTGACACGATCAGACCGACCCTGGCAATGGGAGGGGGCGCCCGAGGCTTGTGGATTTGTTTCTTTATTCCACACTAACACACTGTGTGGAGAAGGCAATGGCAACCCACTCCAGTGTTCTTGCCTGGAGAATCCCAGGGATGGGGGAGTTGGTGGGCTGCCATCTGTTGGGTTGCGTAGAGTCGGACACGATTGAAGTGACTTAGCAGCAGCAGTAGCCTGTGAAGCTGGCCTCGGGGGTTGGAGCGTGAGGTTCTGCACCAGCGCGCCCAGGACACTGGACAGCTCTGTCCTTTGTGGCTGCAGCCGCCCCCACCCTCCATTCCTGCAGTTCCGCGTTTTTGAGAATCCTCTAAAACTGAATTCGTTAGACTTTACGAGCATCTTTGCTCTTCTGCTTGGTAAACTTATTTCAAAGATGCTGTGTGTACGGAAGAGTTCTCCAGGTCCAAAGCCCCGCCTGGCCCCTGGACCTTCGTGGGGAGCTGCCTGTGTCCACGTCAGATGTATGGGCTCCTTATTGAACAGTGGGGGGTCCTTCGCATTCAGCTAAAGGTGTATGGATAAGAAATACCTCCTCCCAGTCTGGCTTGTCAACGCACATGCATTAACTGTGTTGAAACGGGTAGAAATGTTTAATTTTGATGACTTCCAGTCACATCCATTTTTTTCTTTCATGGTCGGGTTGCTTTGGGGAGCTTGAGAAGTCTTACTTGCTTCGGTCATTGCTTGACCCAAGGCTCTGAAAACGTCTTGCATTTTCTTCTAGATACTTTGTAGTGTGTGTGTGTGCTAAAGTCACTTCAGTTATGTCCAACTCTTTGTGACCCTACGGGCTGAGATCTTCCCGATTCAGGGATCCAACCCAGGCCTCTTGCATCTCCTGCACTGGCAGGCAGACTCTCCCACTAGCTCCACGTGGAAAGCCCCACTTTGTAGTCGAGGCTGTTACATTTAGGTCTGTGTTGCTGTTGCTCAGTCTCCAAGTCCCGTCTGACTCTTCGAGACCCAGGGACCACAGCACGCCAGGCTTCCCTGTCCCTCTCCATCTCCCGGAGTTTACCCAAGTTCATATCCATTGCATTGGTGATGCCATCCAACCATCTCATCCTCTGCTGTCCCCTTCTCCTCCTGCCCACAGTCTTTCCCAGCAGCAGGGTCTTTTCCATGGAGTCAGCTCTTCACATCAGGTGGCCAAAGTATTGGAGCTTCAGCTTCAGTGTCAGTCCTTCCAATGAGTATTCAGGGTTGATTTCCTTTAAGATTGACTGGTTTGATCTCCGTGCTGTCCAAGGGACTCTCAAGAGTCTTCTCCAACACCACAGTTTGAAAGCATCAGTTCTTAGGTGCTCAGCCTTCTTTATGGTCCTGCTCTCACATCTGTACATGACTACTAGAAAGACCGCAGCCTTGACCACACAGACATCGGCAAAATGATGTCTTTGCTTTTTAACACACTGTGTAGGTTCGTCATAGCTTTCTTGCCGAGGAGTAATCATCTTCTAGTTTCATGACTGCAGCCACCATCTGCAGTGATTTTAGAGCCCATGAAGAGGGATTCTGTCACCACTTCCACCTTTTAGAGCTATAATCCATTTTAAATTCATTTTTTGGTTTGAGACTCAAGGCTAACATTCCCTGTAGGGAAGTGCAGTTACAAGGAAGCTATTTTTTCTCCCTCATAATCACTTTGGTGCCTTTGTCAAAGATCGACTATTTGGGTCTGGATGGGTCTGTTCCTGGATTCTCTGTGCTTCATACAATTTTACCTCTTCCTAGCTTATTAACCATCTTGAAACCAGGCAATTTTGTTCTTTTTCTTTATGGTTTTCTTCACTATTCTAAGTTCTTTGGGCTTGCATTTACATTTTAGAATCAAACTGTCCATTTTCACCCCTCCCCGCAGAAGCCTGCTGGAATTTTGATTTGCACTGAGTCAAGTCCGAGAATCAGTTTAGGGAGACTTAACATTGTGTCTTTCCCACCCATAAACATGGTGCCTCTTCACTTAAAGGTCTTCTCTAATTTCTCTCAGGCCTTTTTTGTGATTTTTTACTACAGAGGTCTCACAGCTCTTTGTTAAAACACTCCTTAGGTGTTTGATTTTTATATACTGTTATAAATTATATCATTTTTTAATTTAATTTTCCAGTTGTCGTGTAGCCTTTGTCTTGTACGATTGAATTTTGTAAAGTGATTGAGTATCCTAAGACTTCGCTGAACTCATCTATTTGTTTCGGGAACTGCTCGTAGATTCGTTGGATTTTTTATGAGTCGTTTTGTCTGAAAATACAGGACTTAAGTTCCTAATGTAACCATCTCGTCTTTCTTACGTTATTGCTCTTGCTGGAACCCTCAGGATCGTGCTCCACAACAATGATACTGGGCGTCCTTGCCTGTGTCCAGTCTAGAAGAAAATACTCAGAATTCCCTGTTTTATAAGCTGCCTGTTTCTGTGGATAGCCTTTACGAGAATGGGAAAGTTCCTTTCCATTGTTTTGTTTGCTGAGAGTTTTTATCATGAAAGTTGTCAAATTTTATCAAGTGCTTCCTCAGTTGAGATGTCCTTGCCATCCTGTTAATGTATGAATCGTGCTGGGTTTTTGGGTTTTTTGGCTGCGTTGGGTCTGCTGTGCTGCACATGGGCTTCCTCTCATTGTGATGCCTTCTCTCGTTGCAGAGCACGGGCTGAGGCACTTGGGTTCAGTAGTGGGGGCACATGGGCTTAGCTGCCCCTTGGTATGTGGGATCTTCCTGGAACAGGGATGCAACCTGTGTCCCCTGCTTTGGCAAGCAGGCTCTTAACTGGTTACCAGACCACCAGGAAGTCTTGAATCACTCTGTTTTTTTAAAATGTTGAACCAGCCTTGCATTTCTAGGATACATTTCATTTATTAATGGTTTATTATCTTTTTTATGTGTTGGCAAGACTAATTTGCTAATATTTTGTTAAGGATTTTTTGCACTAATATTTATTAGAACATTGGTCTATAGTTTTCTCTTCCTGCAAAGCCCTTAGTAGGTTTTGGTATCAGAATTATGTTGGCCTTATAAAATGAGTGGAGCTATGTTGCTGCTCCTCTCATCCTCAGAAACAGTTAATGGAAGGTTGTGACTTCTTCCTTTAAGTATTCGTTAGGATTCACCTGTGAGGCCCTGAATATACAGTTTTCTTTCTGGCAAGGTTTCTTTTATTATGAATTCACTTTTGTGCCTGTACGATCTCTAGTTATGTCCCCTCCTTCCTTCTGGTTATTGATCATTTGTGTTTTCTCTATTTTTGTCTTGATCAGTCTTGCTGAGTGTTTATCAGTTACATCAATCCTTTCAGAACCAGCCTTGGGCTTTGTTGATTTTTCTGTTTGTTTTACTAGTTTGTTGATTTCTGCTCTTAATTTCCTTCTTCCCACTTGCTCTGGTCTCCTTTTTTAACATTTATTTCTGCGGCTGTGATTCCCTTTTTCCCACTTGCTCTGGTTTCCTTTTTTTATTTTCGCGGCTGTGAGAGGCCTTAGCGACAGCATGTGGGGTCTTCCGTCTTCACTGAATCTGGTTCCCTGACCAGGGATTGAACACCCGCCCCTGCAGAGTCTTAGCCCCTGGGCCACCAGGGAAGTCCCACAGGGTTTCATTTGGTTGTCATTTTCTAGTTTCTTAAGAAGAATGCTCAGACCATCACCACTGCCTTTGGTAACCGTGGCTTGTTTCTGAAATCTGTGGGTCTGTTTCTGTTTTGTGAGTAAGTTCATTTGTATCGTATTTTAAAATTAGATTCCACATATGAGTGATGTGTGTTAGTCACTCAGTCGTGTCCGACTCTTCGAGACCCCACGCACTGTACCCACCAGGTCCCTCAGTCCGTGGAATTCTCCAGGCAAGAACACTGGAGTGTGCTGCCATTCCCTCCTCCAGAGGATCTTCCCGACCCAGAGACTGAACCCTGGTCTCCTTCGCAGGCAGGTTCTTTACCACTTGAGCTACAGGGAAGTCCTGTATGAGTGACATCATAAGACAGTCGTCTGCCTTACGTCACTGACTGTGATAATCTCTAACCCTGTCCACCTTGATGCAACTTGGAATATTTTCTGCTTTTCCTTGTGACTTCTTTGGCCCATGGGTTGCTTAGATTTTTCTTCTTTTGAAGCATTTCACAATGTAAACATTTATGGGCGTGAGTTCCCTCTAGCGCTGCCTTTGCTACGTCCCGTAAGTTTGGGTACATTTCCTGTCTGTTCTCCTTGGTCACCGGGTATTTTATTTTCCTGGTGATTGATTCCCTTTCACTCACTTGCTGTCTGGAAGTGTGTTGTTCAGTTTCCACAGATGTGGACCCAGAGTAATTTAGAAAGATGTTGCTCAATTTCTGGTTAGCAGGTTTCACAGGTCAGTCTGGTATTGATTGCTGATTTAACCCTACTGTGTCAGAGGACACAGGCTGTGTCTTCAGGGGATCGGAACGCACGGGCGGTATGCTTGGTATGCTTAGCAGACAGACTGGCTGCCTGACAGTCTCTGCGTGTTTCTGCTCCCTCTCCAAGCTGCCCGTGGCCCTGTAGCCCAGCCTCTGAGTTGTGCGGGGAGCGGCCTCGCAGCTGCACATGTGCAGGCTGCCTGGGTGGAGACATGAGAGGGAAGCCCCTGGCCCGGCCCGGTGTCACCAACTCCTCCCGGAGCTGCCAGGCGAGGCCCCCTTTCTCCACATCTTAACTGGCCAGCGTCGCCCACAAGAGCAACCGAATGGGGGAAACTCATTCTTAAAGGAATAGTCTCATGAGGCTTCAATCTGCAATTCTGGTATTGAACGAGTCTGCATAAAATTTTCTTCTTTTGTTTTTTGGCTGCACCATGTAGCTTGTGGGATCTAAGTTCCCAGACCAGGGACTGGATCCTCGGCAGTCAGAGCTCAGAGTCCTAACCAGTGGCCTGCCAGGGGGGTCCCCGGCATATAATTTTCTAACCAAAGGGTTCCTCCATGTCTATTTCCCTGTAGACTCCCTGTCCATGCCTTGTGTCAATTTTTCAATCGGGCCGTTAATCTTTTATACTTATTTACGTATGCTTTCATTATTTATTCATTTACTGTTGGTGTCCTTAATTATTAAACAAAACAGAGCTCTTAACAAAGTAAGAACTATCATTGTAAGACAGATCAATCTTTTTCTATTTTAAAAAAATTAGTCTGCATCAAATCTATTACAGCTATTATTTTGTGTTTTCTCACTTTTTTAGAACTTTGTATGTGGTATTTTTTTCACAAGCATAATGTTTTTTTAGGTCAAATTTATGGGTTTTGTCTTTTTATTTCCTTTTTTTTTTCCCTTGTGGCCATGCTGCGTGGCACGTGGAATCCTAGCTCCCCAAGCAGGGATCGAACCTGTGGCCCCTGCAGCGGCAGCGCAGCCTTAGCCACAGGGAAGTCCTGATCTTCTGAGTATCTGGGTTTTCTTCCTGGCTTAGCAAAGTCCCCCAGGGGAGAAGCCTTTCTGAGGTTATGTGAAGTCACCCTTCACGCATCCAGTTCTGTGGCTAAGCCTTGCCTGCCTAAGAGTTTATGTCAGTGTTCACCCAGCTGTCTTAGCACCATTTCCTGAATTCAGCAAAGGTTGGCACAGACACTCGGGGGCTCCTGGGAGGACAAGGCACCTGAGCCAGGCTTCCAGAGAGAGGAGGGGGTGGGCAGGGCTGGCCAGCCGGGGGCCCCTGTGGGCTGCTCACTCCCTCCCTACACGCTCACCGGGGCCTGCCGTGGGCCCGGCCCTGTCACGGGAGACAGTAGGCAGGCGGCAGAGAAGCGCGTGGTACCCCACATAAATCTGAGGACGATAAACAAAAGGGCAGGTCAGGGAGGTGGTGACAGGGAGGCTGTGGCTGGGCAGTCAAGGAGGAAAGCGCCCCAGGAGCGTCTGGAAGGAAGAGTGAGTTGGGAGCAGCCAGGTGGGCAGAGACAGCAGGGGTGGAGGCCCCGCCCGGCTGCAGGGGACCAGGGGGCCTGCATCCCCGAGCCAGGGCGGACGAGGCGGGGGGGGATGTATGCAGGGCTGCTAAGGGGTTCACCGGAGCCCGTCTGTGGCCTCCACAGACAGCCCCAAGGTGGGGCTTTGTCTCTTCAGACCCCCAGGTCAGGGCTGTTCCCCCTCAGACCCCCAGGGTTGGCGTGGCCCCCTCAGACCCCAAGGCACAGCCCCTTGGCCCTTGACACCAGGAGGGCTGCACCCAGGGTGACACCCTGCCCACCCGCCCAGCACCTGGCTACGTTCATCATGGACAAGAGTGAGGCCATCACGTCTGTGGAAGACGCCATCCGGAAGCTGGTGCAGCTGAGCTCCAAGGAGAAGATCTGGACACAGGAGATGCTGCTGCAGGTCAACGACCAGTCGCTGCGACTGCTGGATATGGAGTCGCAGGTACCTCGGCGGGAGGAGGGCGCGGGCTGGTCCTTCCAGGCGGGTGGCGGCAGCGACCCAGGCGCGCTGGGCCTGTCTGTGGGACCTGAAGGCGGAGGGCAGAGGGCAGGAGGACCCGGCCGGGCTGGAGTCAGGGGAGCCACGCCCACAGGGCCACGCCCCCCTCGCCAGAGCCCTCCGGGGCTGGACCGAGGCGGGCGAGCGGTGTGGACCTGGCCGGTGCCGGCCGCGGCTTTGCGCCGGTCCCTTCTGGGCCGTGTCCGTGGCGCCCCCTCCCTGGGCCCACCCCCGTGAGCCGGTCCCGGCCTCCTGTCCCCCAGGAGGAGCTGGAGAACTTCCCTCTGCCCAGCGTGCGGCACAGCCAGACGGTGCTCAACCAGCTGCGCTTCCCGTCCGTGCTGCTGCTCGTGTGCCAGGACGCGGACCAGAGCAAGCCCGACGTCCACTTCTTCCACTGCGACGAGGTGGAGGTAGGCGGGCGGCCGTGGGCTCGCGGGGAAGGGGCCCGCGTCCCGCCTCAGAGCCGGCCTCACGCCCCCCGCCCCCACCCCGCAGGCGGAGCTCGTGCAGGAGGACATCGAGAGCGCGCTGGCTGACTGCCGCCTGGGCAAGAAGATGCGGCCGCAGACCCTCAAGTAGGGGCTCGGGGGACTGGGGCGGCGGGCCTGGGCGGGGCTGCACCGGGCTGAGCCGCCCCTCGTCCGCCTCAGGGGCCACATGGAGAAGATCCGGCAGCGGCGGTCGATCCTGCCCGCGGCCCCGGGCCCGGCCCCCATCCCCTTCCAGCGCTTCGGCGGGGACTCCCCTTCCACCAAGAACCGAGTGGGCCTGCTGACGCCGCTGGGAGAGCTAGGTGGGCCCCGCGGGGCGGGGCTGGGGGCGGCAGCAGAGGCGGGCGGCGGGCCGGTCAGCCGCAGCTCTGCCCCCTGCAGGCCTCCGCCGCCGCGAGTCGCTGGAGGAGGAGCCGCGGGCCGCGCTGGCGCAGAGGATTGAGAAGGAGACGGTGGGTCTCGCGCGGGGCGCCCCAGGCACTCCGGGCCCCTCGACCAGCCCCCCAACCACACCCTCCCCCGGCCCGGGGGCCAAGAGGCAGCAGGTGGGGGTGTCTGCGGCGGGTCGGGCCGCCTGAGGTTGACCCCTGCCCTAATCTGACCCCAGCAAATCCTCAACTGCGCCCTGGACGACATTGAGTGGTTCGTGGCGCGGCTGCAGAAGGCGGCGGAGGCCTTCAAGCAGCTGAACCAGCGCAAGAAGGGAAAGAAGAAGGGGAAGAAGGGGCCGGCAGGTGCGGGGCCGGGGCGGGCGCGGGGGCGGGCGGGGGGCAGAGTGACCCCTGAGCGGGGAAGGTGCGGCCGAGCTGGCGGGCAGCCTCAGGCTGAGGCCAGACCCACCGGGCACGGCGACAGCGGGCCAGCCAGGCTAACGTCCGGCCCCCGTCCAGAGGGCGTCCTCACGCTACGGGCGCGGCCCCCCTCGGAGGCTGAGTTTGTGGACTGTTTCCAGAAGACTAAACTGGCCTTCAACCTGCTGGTGAGGGCAAGGACCGCCCCGTCCCGCCGAGCTGACGTGGGGGATGGGGCCCCGCTTGCGCGCGGTGCCACCTCCCCCCACATCCGTGTGCCCGCTCCCCTCACCACCCGTGTGCCCGCGCCCCTCCGCCCCACCCGTGTGTCCGCTCCCCTCCCCCCGACCCGCGCGTCTGCTCCCCTCCCCCACCCGTGTGCCCGCTCCCCTCCCCCAGGCCAAGCTGCAGAAGCACATCGAGAATCCCAGCGCGGCTGAGCTGGTGCACTTCCTCTTCGGACCTCTGGACCTGGTGCCTGGGGCTGGGGGATGCGGGGACCTGGGGGTTTGCCGGTGACTGGGAGAAGCAGGTGCCCACGTTGGGCAGTTGGCTGGGGCTGGCATCCACGCTCAGAGCTGCAGACACAGTGGGCCAGCCTGTAGCGCTGCGGGGGATAAAGGGGTTGGGAGATGAGGGTAGGGGAGTGGGGGAGGTGTTGGGGAGGGGGGAATCGGCCAGCAGCCCCCTCTGACCCATGCTGTGCCCCCCAGATCGTCAGCACTTGCGGTGGCCCGAACATCGCTCGCTCTGTGTCCAGGCCCCTGCTGTCCCGCGACGCTGTGGGCTTCCTGCGTGGCCACCTGGTCCCCAAGGAGATGGCACTGTGGGAATCCCTGGGGGAGACCTGGACACGCCCCCGGTAGGGCAGCTGCACGGGGCACACCAGGATGGGGTCCTGAGCGGGGTTGGCTCGGTCAGCGGGCGCAGCTCACCCCAGGCCCTTCCGCCCCAGCTCTGAGTGGCCACGGGAGCCGCAGGCGCCCCCATACGTGCCCAGGTTCCACAGTGGCTGGGAGCCACCCCTGGACGTGCTGCAGGAGGCCCCCTGGGAGGTGGAGGGGCTGGCAGCTCCCGGCGACGAGGTCAGAGCTCCTGCAGCCCCTTCCGACCCCACCTCCGCCCTCCGCTCACTGCCCGCCCTCCTGGCTCAGCCGCTGCTGCACACCAAACCTAGGCGCCTGCTTCCCCACAGCCGGCTCCGGTGAGCCGACCGTCCTTTAGAAACTCCCCGAAGCACGGCCTGGTACCGGAGCCCACGCCCCCAGGAGACGTCCTCCCCCAGGTCAGCTCCCAGCACACTCACAGGTAAGCTCCCCTCAGGGTGAGGGGGGGGCGCCGCTCACCCCTCCAGTCACCGAGGCTCTGCTGTGGGCTGCATCGCCGGTTCAGTGGACATGAGTCTGAGCAGCCTGGGGGATAGTGAAGGGCAGGGAAGCCCGGCGTGCTGCAGTTCACAGACTGGACGACTGCGGTGGCTTCACTGCCGCCAGATGGCGGCCAGAGGCGTGTTCCGACCGCCAGCCTTTTCCGCACTGGAGCAGCGTTTCCTTTCACCTCTGTTGTGTGCAGTTGAGAAAACGTGGAAAGCACGTGTAAATCCACTACCTGATATGTCACCTTTTCCCGTGTCTCCACGTTTATGCTTTAGAAACTTGTAGAAGCGTACTAAACCGCTGGACTTAAGTGGTCTCGCCGATCCCAGTCACCCAGTCGGGGCTGATTTAGACCCAGCCTCAGAGCCCGAGGAGGAGGCTTAGGGTCCCCACGGGGACAGCCTTCCTCCCCGCTCCATACGCGTTTCCATGGACCACATCTCCCAGCCCCAGGGCCTCGGGGAGTCCCCGTCCTTCCTCCCCTCCTCTCCTCCTCTGTTCTCAGTCCTGGTCTGGACTTGTGTGGGGAGCACCTTACCTCCCAGACCCCAGGATTCAGTCTCAGGAAGGGAGGAGCTGGAATCCATGTTTAGACAAGTGTGCCCCTCCTTCCACCCCACATCAGCAGCCTGATGCCCCTGGTCCCTGGCCTAGGGTCATCTTTAAGAAACATTTTCATCCTTTGATCTCCAGCCTCTGGCTGGTCCACCCGAGCCCATCCTGACACACCCCCAGCCAGGGCCCCAGGAGCCACCGCAGCCCCACCCCCCGCGTGCCCAGGTCCTGAGCCCACACCGTGTGAGCGGTGCCCTTGTGCCCTAGCAGCAGGCTGTCCAGGAGGGATGGCCCAGCACCGGTGACAGGCGCAGGCCTGCTCCTTCCCGGGGCTGGGACACCCCGTGTGGTGCATGTCCGTGCGCTGTCTGCAGCGCCAGAGGGGCTGTGGCTCTGAAAGCTTCTGCCCAGCCCCCGATGGTCAGCTGACACTGTGTCCCCTGGGGGCTGGACCTGGAGACTCCTGAGGGGGCCTGGGCTGGGGCGGGCCTTGCTGTGCCCACAGGCCCCTGCGTGCCACCCGCCTCTGCTGCCCCCCCCCCCACGCAGGGGGCCCCAGACGCAACGGGGCTGTCACAGTTTCCAGCCCAGCTGACAGCCGCAGCCTCTGCGCCGCAGACAGGAGGCAGCCACGCACCTGGGAAGCTGTGCCCGGCCCGGCCCCAGGCCGAGGAGAGACCCCAGCCCAGTGCAGGGCCTCAGTCCCTCCTGTCCCACACAGAGGCTACGAGTCTGTGCCAGCCATGGCCAAGTACGTCAAGGTCCTCTATGACTTCACGGCCCGCAACGCCAACGAGCTGTCAGTACTCAGGGACGAGGTCCTGGAGGTGAGTGGGGGCTACGGGGGGGTGTCGCAAAAAAGGCGTCTGCCTGGCCCTGGGGCTCCACTCTGGGTCCTCAGCCTGGCACCCCCAGCGCAGCCTGGCTGATCCCCCTTGGGGATCTCAGAGGGGTGTCAAGGGCCCCTGAGCTGGGCAGGACTCAGGAAAAAGGAGGACTCTCCCTGTGCTGGGTGAGGAACCCCCCAACCCAGCAGAGCCTTGTCATTCACATCTACCTGGAAGCCCCCTCAAGGCACTTCCCATATTTCGTGCCAGTCCTGAATCCAGGCCACCCACTAAAAAGTGGAGCGGCTCGCGGGCGGGAGTGATCTATATCCACAGTCAGGCTAGAGGCTCAGGACACCCCAGGGGGGACTGGGAACAGGCTGGGAGGCCAGGGGCCAGGATGTGGTCATCATCATGGGACTGGGCGTGGGCCGGCTCAGAGGGGACTGCAGAACCCTCTCTGGCCCGTTGGTAAAGAGGGGCTCCCCCTGGTGGTCCCCGAAGCCCACACTGGTCCCCGTTGCTTGGGCGGGGGCGGGGAGCTGTGGACCAGGGCGATGGCGGGATGCGATGGCGGGATGCGGGGCTGCAGGTGCTGGAGGACGGTCACCAGTGGTGGAAGCTTCGGAATCGCAGCGGCCAGGCAGGCTACGTGCCGGGCAACATCCTGGCAGAGACCCGGCTGGAGGACGTCCCCCAGGAGCAGGTGAGGGGAGGTCTGCCCCGTCCCACTACAGGTCGGCAGGGGCGGGGCGAGGTCGCGAAAGACCCAGCTCGGACCCTCCCTGCGGGGACTGATGAAAGCTCCTGGGTCTGGGCCAAGGCTGGGAAGGTGGGGGTTCCGAGCAGGTCCTGGGGGTGGGGGGAGGAACGGGGAGTGGGGGGAGAGGGCTGGGGAGGGATGCCGAGCTGACCTAACGGCGTCCCCACCCCGTGCTCTGCCCCCCCTCCCCCTGCAGGGAGTGAAATACTGGGGTCCTGCCAGCCCAACCCACAAGCTGCCCCCCAGCTTCGCCGGAAACAAAGACGGTGAGGGATGGGGCCCCTGGACCCCAGCGGCCCTCACCCCGTCGGGAGGCGGCGGGGGAGGGGAGCCCTCGTCCCGGCTGCGCGGGTCTGAGCCCCTGACACCCGCAGAGCTGATGCAGCACATGGATGAGGTCAACGACGAGCTGGTGAAGAAGATCAGCAACATCCGGGCGCAGCCGGCGCGGCCCTTCCGGGCGGAGCGCAGCCAGCCGGCGCCCCCGCCGCTCACCCACGCGTCCGGGCCCCGCGAGGTCCGCGCCTGGCTGGAGGCCAAGGCCTTCAGCGCGCGGTGAGCGGGGGTGGGGTGAGCGGTGGGGCGAGGTCCGCGCCGGGAGGGAGGCCCAGGCCTGCGGCGCGCGGCGCGCGGGGTCGGGCCGCGCTCACGCTGGCGCTCGCCCCGCAGGGTCGTGGAGCACCTGGGCGTCCTGACCGGCCCACAGCTCTTCTCTCTCAACAAGGACGAGCTGCGGAAGGTGTGCGGGGAGGAGGGCGCCCGTGTGTACAGCCAGCTCACCGTGCAGAAGGCCTTCCTGGAGGTGAGCCCGTCCGCCCCGCGGTGCCGGGACGGCGGCTGGCGGGACCCTGACCGACGTCCCCTCTCCCCCAGAAGCAGCAGGGTGGGTCGGAGCTGGAGGAGCTCATGAGCAAGTTCCATTCCAAGACCCAGAGGCGCGCAGAGGAGGACAGTTAGGCCTGCGGCTGGGGACGCGCCCCGCGGCTGGAGTGTTATTTTTGTTCGCGGACGTGTTTCGGACCCAGGACTCGGATGGACAGTCACGCTGGCTGGGGCCCCTGGGGCCTGACCTCGGCTCGGCGCTGCCCCCGCGCACGCCCCCCGGGCCGCCCCCACACTCACCGCAGCCAAACTTGCCGCGAGGCGGTGCCAGCTCCTCCTCCGCCTGCCCCCTGATCCCGGAGTGCCGCCTGTACCCTCTGCTCCCGAGGCCGCAGGAACCCTCAGAGCCGTCAGGGACCTTTCCTCAGGCCTCGCCCCCGCACCCCACCCCCCCCAAAGGCCGGCTGCGGGCCGAGGGCAGCAGACCTCAGCCACCCCGCTGCCCTTGGCTCTGAGCTGGCCAGGCTGGTGCCCCTTGAGGGCCTAGACTGCGTCAGCACCCACCCAGTGCTCTGCTGTCCTGGGGTGGCCTGGGGGGCTCCCCCCAGGAGTGGGGTGTGCCTGGGGCACTCCTTCACCGCCTGGAGGATTGAGGACGGACTGAACCCCATTCACCAGAGGACTGGCCCTGGGAACCCCTCAACGCCCCACACCTGTCCCCAGCGGGCCGCCCCCCCCCCCCCCCCACGCCTGTCCCCAGCCCTCCGCGTAGCTCAGGCGCTCAGAGCTTCCTCTGACCCGGTCTTAGGCCTGCTCCGCCTGGCCTGCTGTGCAGTGGGAGGTGAGTCTCAGAGCCCTGGATTCTGCGGTCACACCCCGAGGAGGAGAGGTGACCAAGGCTCGGGATCCACGCCATTAAACCACTTCAGTCTCCCAGCAGCCCCGTGTCTGTGTCTTGGAGATGCGCTGGGGTCACTGTGGGTTCTGGAGCCCCCCTGGGATTGCACGTTTGGAAGAATTGCTGGGCAGAGGCAGGCAGTGGCCAGGCCGGGCTGGGGACGTTCCCTTGAGGCTGCTCACCCCTCGACACCCGGGCGAGAGGGCCCAGAGGACACTCCTGAGAGCTGTGGCTGTGCGCCCACTGCAGGGCCGTGGCTCTCCCAGCCCCGAGGTCCGGAAGGCCGGATGGGAGGAGGGGGAGCAGGTCTGCCAAACCTCCAACAGGGAGGGGGCGTGAGTCACGGGGTCAAGATCGAAACTAGAAACTAGACTCGGAGGGTTAGCCCCAAGCCACGGGAGGGGCCCCAGAGAGGGCGTGGGGCCTGCGGGGCGGGGCAGGCAGCCGGCGAGGGTGGGGCCGATGCAGGGACTGGGGGCCCTGAAGGCAGGGGTCAGGGGCGTGCAAGGGGCGCCTGGCCGGCGGCGAGACCACACCAGGCCCACCCTCGGCGACGGCCTGTGGTGCCCTCTGCTGGCCATTGTGCACATTGCGAACCGGCAGGCCAGGAGGGGGCGTGCACCTGCTACCTGCCCCTGCACCCCTAGAGCGGGGGAGGACCCCCCGGGATTCCAGGGTCTCTGCCTGGTGGGCGACCACAGGACGCTTGGACACAGAGGCTGGTTATGGCTTTCAGGGTGGGAGATGGTGGTAGTAGGGGGCTGGCCCCTGCTGGGCTGGGCTTCAGAAGCCCTGATGACTCACAGTGCTGTCGGGCCATGCTGGGCCATGTCTGTCGGGCTCAGCCCGGCCGGGTCAAGGGCAGCTGGGGGTGTCTGGTGCCTTCTGGGCAATATCAAGACTTGACCACCACGGAGCCCTCTTCTGGGAAAGGAAGGTGCTCCCTCCAGCTCCAGGCCTTGAGAGGAGTGTCCTTGCTCCCATGCCTGGGCAGGATTCCACAGACAAGAAGCTCAAGAGGAAGAGGGGAGAACTGGGCATCCACCCACCCATCAGAAAGCACAGCCCCCACTGGGCCAGGACTGCCAGCCCCCCTGCTTGGCTGAGACCCTCCCTGAGCAGGCCTGAGCACCCTAGCCCCCCTCCCCCGGCTCCCGGGGCGGCCTCTGCTGGCCCAGGGGTGTCCACACTAGACCTGGAGGTCACAGGGACAGCCCCCAGCGCACCCGCTGTCCCCACCTGGCCAGACGCTGTCATCAGCTGGATGGTCTGGACTTCGGGGACCCTGCCTCTAGGCTGGGTCATTTGTCTCTTGGGAGCCTCAAAACCTACACCTGCCTCCTTGCCCAGCCTCCCTCCTCCCCCCACAGGCCACCTCCCGCCACGGCCCCCTCTGGCCCATCCTGCCTCTTGGGCAGCCTGAGGGGAGCCCACTCCCCCAGCTCCCAGGCCCCCCTTTCCTGACCAGGAGCTGCTGGTTCTGAGGCACCCCCGCCTCAGGGGTCTGCTCAGGTCGCAGGGCTCCCTGTCCCCCAAGGACAGACACGTGCAGGGCCCAGGTCACTCAGCTATTGAGGTCCCTGCGAGGAATCCCTGTGCTTCCTACCCCAGGGCGTCACTCTGCAGGGCTGCCAGGTTAGGGGGTAACTGAGCACTTCCCTCCCTGGGGCCTGGCGATCTCGGCCCCAGAAGCAGGCACAGACAAGGCACAAGGGCCGGGGTCCCTGCCAGGAGCCCCATGGAGGGGCAGAGCCTGGGAGGCCCCCAGCCCACACTGGTCACGCAGGGGAGAGGTGGGGTCTGATGGCACAGCCTGGGGCGGAGGGTGGGGGCTGCGGAGGTTTGACCACAGGCAGAGCGGGCCGTCTCGCCCAGTGCCCGCCCAGCTGTGCTGCCCACGGATGTCCCCACCGACAAGGCCGGCTCTGTGCTGTGGACAGGCTGTCTTTGTGGCCACCTTCCCGCCCGCGGGCCTCTGGTTCCACCCCCCCCCCCCCGCCCCGTCTCCTCCCCGACTCGGGCCAGGCCAAAAGGCCAGTGGGGCCCAATGCCATTTTGGGTGGAGATTCTTCTTTTCCATTTCTTTCTGACTTTTTCAAAATACTTGACTCACTGAAAGGTTACTGCGCAAAATTAGCACAGGAGGCAAGATGTCTTCACACCCGTGTCAGCTGCCGGGATCACAGTAGAGGCACAACGCGTGCCTGTCACCGGGGGAAGGTGTGCTCGGCAGGGCGGCTTCACAGGTGGCGGTGCTGAGAACAGCTCCATGTGGAGAAACAAAAACGATTCCTATTAACCCTCCCCCAAAAGTGCTTGTTGTGGGAATTGCTAGGCTAACGTGAGGGGCAGAATTAAAGTTGAAGAGCACCTGGCCTGTTCCGTAGTGACCCCTACAGAGCATCCTCCCGGGCGGGGTCCGCAGGCCCCTGGGGGGCCCTGAACTCTAGACATAACAAGACAGCAGAATGTTACAGGCTGGGCTGTATCCCCCAGTTCATATAAGGCGGGGTCATTAGGATGGGCTGACCCAACGTGACTACTGTCCTTATCGACAGAGGACACTTGGTCATAGACATGCAGGGAGAAGGTCACCTGCAGACAGAGGCGGGGATCAGGCTGCTGCTTCTACAACACGAGGAGCCTCAAAGATCGCAGCCAAGCTGCTGACACCTGGTCTTGGGCTTCCAGCCTCCAGGACTTCGAGACAATGAGTTCCCGGTGTTGAAGCCTTATGGGCTATGGTCCTCTGTTACCACAGCCTCAGAAACTAGTACAGGGTGATTCGCCTTTTTCACGGGGCTCCGGTGGGCACGGATGGTGCAGAAGCCCCGGGGGGTGAAGCTGTTGGCTCCTTGGCGAGGATCCTGGTGTGGCCATGGCAGGACCCCCTCACACACACCCCCGGGAGGAAGTGCCCGAGCGAGCCCGGGGCCTCGGGCGAGCTGACAAATGCCCCTGACGCAGCGGACTCCAGTCTGGGCCCTTGGCAAGAGCCCTCAGGTGCCAGCCTCCTGCAGCACTTGCTCGGGCGATGGGTGAACCCCGACCCATGCTGGGCCAGCCATGCTGTTCACACCTGGGGTCTTGGCAGGCGTTTGCCCCCAAACAAGAGAAACAGCAGACAGTCTTTGTTGCCATGGTAAATTCGAGCTCTCTACTGGAAATTAGAGTTTTAGAGCCTGCCAGCATCAGCGAGGCAGCTCCCCGACCTACAGGCCCTTTTCTGAGCGTGCGATGCTGCTGTGAGTCCCACGTGGACATGGAAAGGGAGGCTCTGAATCCGCATTTTTCAACAACCGACGCATGATGTTACAGAGTCACGGGGGCCAGAGACCCATCCTTGGAGCGGGAGGGACCATGAGTCCCCGGGGCCCCAGTGAGCCGCGCCCGGGGTGGGCTCCCTGTCCAGACGGTGGCCGCCCGGAGAGACACCCCGAGCTGGGGTTCAGTGTCGATCGGGGGAGAACCTCCTCGAGGACCCGAAAAGGCCGCTCACCTGCTCCTGGTTTCTAGCTCCAAGTCTGGGCGAGGCCGGGTTTTCTCTGGATGCTTCGACCAGGATGGTGTCCCCAACAGAACGAAGGTGGGCATGGGGATGAGGTCCAGCTGCTGCTGGGAAGCCCGACGTCAGGGAGATTCGTAAAGACACGTATTCACGCCGCTCTTCTTTTTCATAGAAACCTGCTCTTTATGTGTTGAATGCTGGCACCCCAAAATGCCATAAAGGGACATGTTGATGAAGCTACTTGGGCTCAGCTACCTTGAGAGTCTTGGCAGGGTTTACGGGGGTGAGGGTAAGGTGTGCCTGAGATTTGGAGCTGGGATTAGAATTGGGCAAATTCAAGACATAATTGGTTCAGGATTGGGGAGCACATAGAGGGTTAGAAGTGAGTTTAGAGGATCAGCTGAGGAAAATGGCAAAGTTGATGTTTTCTGCAACTGTCTGTCATTGTTATTTCAAAAGAAAGAATAAATTTGGGTCTCTAAATTGTCACAGTTTTATTTTCTAATACAGTAAATATGGATGGATAACACCCACAAGATAAAAGTTCTTTGGGACCCTTAATAATTTTTAAGTGTGTAAAAGTGTCCTGAGGTGCAATAGCTTAAGAACTGCTGACACAGAATTTATGAGGAGACCAATGATAAAGGGCAGAGCCTGGGGAGCTGGGCAGCCCTGGACAGACTGGACAAAGCGAGGGGTGGTGTCCACGTTCCCCGGGCAAGCTGGGCTGCAAGCGTCCCTGGGCAGAGACTCAAACTCGGCCACCACCGGGAAAGGTGCAGGCTCCACTTCCGCCTCAGACAGACAGAGCAGGACGCAGGGGGAGGCCCAGTGCCGCCTGTGACGTGAGGGGAGGTCTGGGATGTCCCCAGAGGGCGCCCCCAGGGCGTGGGGGGCGGGAGAGGCCGAGGCAGCAGAAGCCACGGGAGAGGCGAAGAGACGGGGTCCATTTGGGCTTCTGACCAAGCGACCACAGAGCGGGGCTTCCCGCGACCCCTCCTCTGATGGGATTGATTTGCTAGAGCCGCTCGCAGAATTCAAGAAGCCGGTTTACGTAGTAGATCGCTAGTTTATCATAAAGGATATTAAAGAGCATGAAAGAACTGCCAGATGGAGAGATACTTGGGCTGAGGTTTGGGAGAGTTCCAAGCACAGGTGCTTCTGTCCCTGTGGAGTTTGGGGCCTGGCACATGGAAGCCTTCTGGATAGCCAAGCTAGATGCGCTCTGAACCTCCCTCTTTGGGCTCTCGTGGAGGCTCCACCCCTCCAACTGTGGTTGTTCACCCCCTTGTGGCCCAGATGGTAAAGAGTCTGCCTGCGATGTGGGAGACCCGGGTTAGAGCCTGGGTCGGGACAGTTCCCTAGCGAAGGCAATGGCACCCCACTCCAACAGTCTTGCCTGGAAAATCCCATGGGTGGAGGAGCCTGGCAGGTACAGTCCCTGGGGTTGCCGAGAGTCGGACACGACTGAGCGACTCCACTTTCACTTTCACCCTATCGCTGGGCTTTCCTGGTGATTCATTTGGTAAAGAATCCACCTGCAATGCAGGAGACCCCTGTTCTATTCCTGGGTCAGGAAGATCCCCTGGAGAAGGGATAGGCTACCCACTCCAGGCGTCCCCTTCTCCTCCTGCCTTCAATCTTTCCCGGCATCAGAGTCTTTTCCAGTAAGTCAGTTCTTCGCATCAGGTGGCCAAAGTATTGGAGTTTCAGCTTCAGCATCAGTCCTTCCAATGAATATTCAGGACTGGTTTCCTTCAGGATTGAGTAGTTTGGTCTCCCTGCAGTCCAAGGGACTCTCAAGAGTCTTCTCCAACACCACAGTTCAAAAGCATCAATTCTTCAGTGCTCAGCTCCCATTCATTAGCCTATGGAATTACCCAGCCCATAAAAACGAACCACACCACATTTCAAGAAGCGCTGCTGCTGCTGCTGCTAAGTCGCTTCAGTCGTGTCCGACTCTGTGTGACCCCACAGACGGCAGCCCACCAGGCTCCCCCATCCCCAGGATTCTCCAGGCAAGAGTACTGGAGTGGGTTGCCATTTCCTTCTCCAATGCAGGAAAGCGAAAAGTGAAAGGGAAGTCGCTTAGTTGTGTCGGACTCTTAGCGACCCCATGGACTGCAGCCCACCAGGGTCCCCCATCCCCAGGATTCTCCAGGCAAGAGTACTGGAGTGGGGTGCCACTGACAAAGCTGGAACAGCTTCAATGCAGAAACCAAGGGGTTTCCAATGCCCACGGATAAAGATTAGGGTTAGGGTTAGGGTTAGGGTTAAGCCCTCCGCAAAGGCCCACGTATGTGCTGGCTGTGGAGTATGTTTCTCTCTGAATAAATTCACTTCTTACCTCTCAGTCACTTTGTCTCTCACTGAATTCTTTGTGCAGTGACACTCAAGAACCTGAGCTCCATTAGGTCCTGAAACAGGTCTGTGGCCTCAGCTGGAAGACAGAGGGTTTCAGCTGGGCCTGAGTCCCAGTGTGTACTAACTGGCCTCAGGACTGGCTTGGTCGTCCGGGGGCTGGGAGTTGGCTTTGCAGCACAGTGGATGCGGGTTCAGTTCCCGGTCAGGGAACAAGCGTCCCCCATGCCTGATGCTCTGCGAACGCTGAGCCTCTGCACATGAGAGGGGAGCCCGCGCTGCAGTGATCACCCTGCATGATACAACGAGGGCCCTTCGGGCCACGACTGAGGCATATGGCAGCCAGATACATTGAATGAAATCAACGAAATATTTTTTAACAATTTTTAACCTGCCAATTCAGGGATATGGGCCCAATCCCTGGTCCAGGAAGTCTCCGCATGCCACAGGATGACTAAGCCTGTATGCCACAACCAAGGAGGACCCAGCCAGACATAAAGAAATAAAAAGATTAAAAGGACCAGACCTTGCACGCAGGCCAACCTTGTCAGCAGCCCCACCCTTCTGAAACTTTGCAGAAGAATGCAAGACTGTTACTGCCTTGATCCTTATCACCTACGCTGGGGGCACAGCCTCTCCCTACTCACCAGGGAGAGGGGGAGTTCTTGAGTGGCTAGCCTAATGTGTTTGCCCTTTGCTTGGCAAACAAAGCCACCCTTTCCTTCTCCAAAACTCTGTCTCCATATTTCTGCTTGGCACTGGAGCACAGAGAGCCAAGGTTTCGGCAGCACTGGCCCCTCTGGGTCAGTCAGAGCTGGCCAGGCGGTCCCCGGAGAGCCTTTTCCCAGGAGCCCTGTCCCCACATCTCGCTCCTTCTGCGACCCTGAGGCTTTAGCTGTACCCCGGCCCCCTAAACTTACGTTTCAAACGCTGGCCCCGCACGACCCCCGTCTGGGTTTGTGTTAGAGCGTCCACGTGGTGACGCAGAGCCTGTGGGTTCTCTGGGCTCCCCCTTTCTGAGCCACACCAACCCCTGAGAGTTAGTGGACGGGGCACCAGCCACCACCCAACACCATCTTCACAGCTGGGGCCAAAAGCCCAGCCTCTCCGCCCAGCGGGACCGAGGCAAGTCTCAGAGACAGACCTTCGGGTGCAGTTGAAAAGGAGAGCGTCATTGCTTTGCCAGGCGAGGGAGACACAGAGGGCTCATGCTTTGGAAAACTCTGTGTCTCCACCCTGGGACGATAGTGACTAAGAGGGTGTGACCAGCTTGTGGACGTTCTTCTGACGGACTCGTGGTGAGGTGAGCAGGAGTCCACATCGTCACCCTTCAGGTCCAACTGGTCCGGGGTCCCCATGCTTGTGGGCAGCACGTCATCATTAATTGTTCATTTCTCCCACCTGGAGGGGGTTTCAGCCTCTGAAGAGCTCAAAGATGTAGCTGTCTGTATCCTGATGGGGAAACACAGCCCTGCCCCCAGGCTGCCCTTGACTGCTTGTTTCTCCTGGTCTCAATGGAAGAAAAAAAAAATCAATAACCAATCTAAAAATGAAATAGAAAAAAATGGTTTGAGCCAACCTGAGGATTATGACGCTGGAGACAGTCTTTGAGAAGCTGAGGACTGTTGCACCCAGTCGAGGTCAAGGCAGGGTTACGAAAGCTTTTGAGACAAAGGTTACAGGACATGTGGGCAGTTTACACAACTCAGATCCGCAGCACAGAGGGTGACTCTACAAGATTAAGAAGGAATGTTGGCTCCCAAGGAGGTTAATGCAGACTCACCCCACACCCAGAAGGGGGCGGGAGCTCAAAAGTGGAGAAAAGTTTCATCACTTCATTTTTCTTGTCATAAAATGTGAACTATGTTTCATCACGAGGTTGGGAGAAACGTCTGGCGTTCCCTGAGACAGCACAGTGTCAGGGGCCAGGTGCGTGGACACCTCCCTCCCGGCCCGAGTTCTGCAGCTCCTGGAAGTGACCGTGGCCCCCGGAGCCCCAGCCCGGCCAGACCTCCTCCTCCTGCCCAGCCCAGCGCCTCGCCTCCGCTGCGTTGCATCAGCTGTTCTCAGCCCACGGGGACCTCAACTCTGCTGAAGACCTGACTGAGGCCAAGGGGGTGAGTGCTTGCCAGAGCACAGCTGGGGTGGGGCCTCCTGCAGGCAAAAAGCCCCCTCCTTCCCCTAGAGTTTCCCACTTTTCTCCCCTCCCCAGGGTGGGGCCCAGATGGGCAGAAGGCAGAGAGAGGCGCCCAGTGGACTCCACGCCCAGGGGCTGCCTGGCAGGCCACGCCCCATCGCTGTGCGACCTTCCACCCCAGGACACTTACGTGCATGCATGCTAAGTCACTCAGGGTCTGACTCTTTTCAGCCGTATGGACTGTACCCCGCATGGCCCCTCTGTGCCTGCTATTCTCCAGGCAAGAATACTGGAGTGGATGTGTTGGTTGCTCAGTCATGTCCAACTCTTTGTGACCCCATAGACTGTAGCCGCCAGGCTCCTCTGTCCATGGGATTCTCCAGGTAAGAACACTGGTATTCTTCTCCACGGGATCTTCCCGACGCAGGGGTCAAACCTGTCTCATGTTCTGTGTATTGGCAGGCGGGTTCCTTACCACCAGCACCACCTGGGGAGCCCCCTGGGACACTTACATCGGGAACCGGCAGACACCAAGCAGGTGTTGTTTGTGAGGGTTTGTATTTTGTTGTGTTTTGTTAACTGTCGACACTGAGTGACCACTACCCCTTAAAAACACAGTGCCAATGTTCTCAGAGCCTGCCCTGCACCACAGGCTTCCTGGGGCAGCCAGAAAACAGACTTCTCAGAAAGTTCCCGGAGGGAGAGGCTCCCCAGTGGTCCCGGGGTTAGGACTCCGCACCTCCAGTGCAGGGGCTTCAGGTTCCATTCCTGGTGGGGGAGCTAGGGGCGAGCACTGCAAGTAGAGAGCCACACGCTCTGGAGCCCGCGTGGCAGAACTGCAGAGAAGCCGGGGCGCCGCGGGGAAGAGCCCGCCAGCCCGACCAAGACTGATGCAGCCAAAACCAGATCAGTTAAGGAGAGAGAGAAGCTCCACCCAGAGCCGATGATGCTGGTCCTGCCTCACCCTGAAACCTCGGCTGTAAAACGCTCCCATCGCCCAGTCTCCTCGTCCCTTCTGAAACCCAGAAACCTGGGGGCCTGTCGGGCACAAAAGCCCTCTGTGTCCCTCACTTCCCGTTTGTCGAAAAAGGGTCTAGTCTCCCAGCCCCTTCCTGAGTCCAAAGAGCAGGGACAGGCAGCTACTAATCGCAGAGGTGAGGGAAACAAGGGTAAACAAGAGAAGCAAAGACAAGAGTTGAGAATAAAACAGCCCCAGCTGCTCCCACCGGGATTCTCCGCACTGTCCTTCAGGAACCAAGGCACCGCCCGCCCGGTGGACGGTGAGACTTCCAGACCACAGGATGGCAGACTCCAGAGCAACTGAAGCCGGATGCTGATGACAGACTCCTGAGACACTGAAACCCTTCGCCTCAGACTGGGGCTCAAACTCACGTGACCAGGACTCGGACCCAGAGTAAACCCATAGTCTCCCAACTAAGACTGCACATCTGGTCTTAGGACTTAATGAGGCTCATGTTCTCTGTGTCTCAGCACAGGGGGAATTCAGTGAGAAGCAAGGTGTTAGGCAGGAAGTGGGTTTATTAACATAGGACGTGTGTAAAAGATGCAGTTGTGGCGGGCAGGGAGTTCTGTCCAAGGATTAAGCGGGCTACAATTCTGTAGTCAGAGAGAAGGGAAGAGGAGATGACTATACTGCGCAGGTAGACAGGACGCTTGCCTCACCAGCTCCTCCTTTGCATCTGGCAGGAGACTGACCTTGTGAGGTCAAAGTAGGGCTATCAGAGTGATTATTCGTCTGTAGAAGGGTGGTGACGTTGTTCTTTCACCTGACAGCCTGGATCACTGTTGTTCAGTCACTCAGTCGTGTCCGACTCTTTGTGATCCCGTGGACTGCAGCACACCAGGCTTCCCTGTCCTTCACTATCTCCCAGAGTTTGGTGAGACTCATGTCCATTGAGTTGGTGATGCCATCCAACCATCTCATCCTCTGTCGCCCTCTTCTCCTGCCCTCAATCTTTCCCAGCATCAGGCTCTTTCCAATGAGTCAGCTCTTCGCATCAGGTGGCTAAAGTATTGGAGCTTCAGCTTCAGCCTCAGTCCTTCCAATGAATATTCAGGGTTGATTTCCTTTAGGACTGACTGATTTGATCTCCTGCAGTCCAAGGGACTCTCAAGAGTCTCCTCCAAGACTACTGTTTTAAAGCATCAATTCTTTGGCACTCAGTCTTCTTTATGCTTCAACTCTCACATCCATACATGACTACTGGAAAAACCCTGGCTTCGACTATATGGCCTTTTGCTGGCAAAGTGCTGTCTCTGCTTTTTAATATGCTGTCTAGGCTGGTCATAGCTTTTCTTCCAGGGAGCAGCGTCTTTGAATTCCACGGTTACAGTCACTGTCTGCAGTGATTTTGGAGCCCAAGAAAATAAAAGTGTCATTGTTTCCATTTTTTCCCCATCTATTGGCCATGAAGGGATGGAACCGGATGCCATGTTCTTAGTTTTTTGAATGTTGAGTTTTAAGCCATGTTTTTTGCTCATCTCTTTCACTTTCATTAAGAGGCTCTTTAGCTCCTCTTTGCTTTCTGCCATTGTTGAGCTACCAACTTCCCTGGTAGCTCAACTGGTAAAGAATCTGCCTGCAGTTCGGAAGACCTGGGTTTGATCCTTGCCTGGGTTGGGAAGATCCCCTGGAGAAGGGGACAGCTACCCACTCCAGTATTCTGGCCTGGAGAATTCCATTGGTTCACAAGAAATGGGCAAGACTGAGCGACTCACTTTGCCCAGTGGCCACAGGACTGGAAAAAGTCAGTTTTCATTTCAATCTGAAAGAAGGGCAATGCCAAAGAATGCGCAAACTACCACACAATTGCACTCATCTCACATGCTAGCAAAATAATGCTCGAAATTCTCCAAGCCAGGCTTCAACAGTACGTGAACCATGAACTTCCAGATGTTCAAGCTGGATTTAGAAAAGGCAGAGGAATCAGAGATCAAATTGCCAACATCCATTGGATCATTGAAAAAGCAAAAGAATTCCAGAAAAACCTGTACTTCTGCTTTATTGATTACGCCAAAGCTTTTGACTGTGTAGATCACAACAAACTGGAAAATTTTTAAAGAGATGGGAATACCAGACCACCTGACCTGCCTCCCGAGAAATCTGTATGCAGGTCAAGAAGCAACAGTTAGAACCAGACATGGAACAACAGACTGGTTCCAAATTGGGAAAGGAGTACATCAAGGCTGTACACTGTCCCCCTGCTTATTTAACTTCTATGCAGAGTACATCATGCGAAATGCCAGGCTGGATGAAGCACAAGCTGGAGTCAAGATTGCAGGGAGAAATACCAAAACCTCAGATACACAGATGGCACCACCCTTATGGCAGAAAGTGAAGAGGAACTAAAGAGCCTCTTGATGAAAGTGAAAGAGGAGAGTGAAAAAGCTGGCTTAAAGCTCAACATTCAGAAAACTAAGATCATGGCATGCAGTTCCATCACTTCATGGCAAATAGATGGAGAAACAATGGAAACAGTGACAGACTTTATTTTCTTGGGCTCCAAAATCACTGCAGATGGTGACTGCAGCCATGAAGTTAAAAGACGCTTGCTCTTTGGAAGAAAAGCTATGACCAAAGCAGAGACATCACTTTGCCAACAAAGGTCCGTCTGGTCTAGTCAAAGTTATGGTTTTTCCAATAGTCATGTATGGATGTGAGAGTTGGACTATGTAAGGTATAGTTCGGGCTGAGGCAGAAAAGGAAAGACGACCTCAACAGAAGTAGGTTACTTTTATTCAGGCAAGGAGCAGCGTTGCCTGAATAAAAGGACAGTCGGCCTAAGGACCAGACTGAGCGCAGAGAGGGATCAGGGAGGCTACATATTTATAGGGAGGTTTGTGGAAGTGATAAGAGAAACGTTAATCAGGCGGGATGTTTTGGGTATTCTTTAGATGAGATGGCATTTGTAGTTGGGCAGGGGGTGATAAGTCTTCTGGGCAGGTGTAGGGGTTGGAAGGTTTCTGGACAGGGGCTGATAAGTCCCAGATGGATGCAACCGGCCTGGAGCCTCAGGGCGGGACCTAAAGTCTTGTTTTGTTTTCTCCGAAGTTAGATGATTCAGCAAGGGCCTTTGCGACTGTTGTTTTCTTTTCTAGGTCCAAAGACTCCTCCAGACTATAAAGAAAGCTGAATGAGGAAGAATTGATGCTTTTGAACTATGGTGTTGGAGAAGACTCTTCAGAGTCCCTTGGACGGCAAGGAGTTCAAACCAGTCAGTCCTAAAGGAAATCAGTCCTGAATATTCACTGGAAGGACTGATGCTGAAGCTGAAACTCCAGTACTTTGGCCACCTGTTGTGAAGAGCTGACTCACTGGAAAAGACTCTGATACTGGGAAAGATTGAAGGCAGGAGAAAGGGACAGAGTATGAGATGGTTGGATGGCATCACAGACTCAATGGACATGAGTTTGAGCAAGCTCCAGGAATTGGTGATGGACAGGGAAGCCTGGTGTGCTGTAGTCCATGGGGTCGCAAAGGGTGGGATACGACTGAGCAACTGAACTGAAGTGAGTGGCTCACTTTTATTTTTTTCATTTGCTTTCTGCCATTAGAGTGGTTTTGTCTGCGTATCTGAGGTTACCGATATTTCTCCCTGCAATCTTGATTCCAGCTTGTGCTTCATCCAGCCTGGCATTTCGCATGATGTACTCTGCATATAAGTTAGATAAGCAGGGTGACAAGATACAGTCTTGATGTACTCCTTTCCCAATTTTGAACCAGTCCGTTGTCCCATGTCCAGTTCTAACTGTTGCTTCTTGACCTGCATACAGGTTTCTCAGGAGGCAGATGTGGTGGTCTGGTATTCCCATCTCTAAGAATTTTTCAGTTTGTTGTGATCCACACAGTCAAAGGCTTTAGTATAGCCAATGAAGCAGAAGCAGATGTTTTCCTGGAATTTCCTTGCTTTTTCTGTGATCCGACAGTCAGTGGGGAGGTTTTCCGTGTATAAAATGCAGACACGGGATGCACAGTGCAGGAGAGAGGAGGCCAAAGGGCAGAGAAAATTTTTTATGTTTATATTTTTCTTGTCTTCCCATAAAATGTGAATTTTATTTCATACTTCTAAACTTAGTACTACTTCGATAGGAGGGATTCCCAGATGTGGTTCCCAGGGTCGATGGCCTGTCCTGGGCTCTGGATCCACAGGAGAAAATGAAACCACAAGCCTGATTTCAGCCCCTCCCCAGCCTCCAGGCTCACCCAACCTAGGAGGGCTTGGAGCAGCTGCCAGGCCTGAGGGTGATGCTGTGCAGGGTACTGTGGAGGTCCTGGGCATGACGCCTCTATGTCCCCATTTCTTTTATTACAGGAAACAGCTTTCACCCAGCCTCTATGACCTTCCCTGAGTTTCAAGTAGATTTAAGCAGTTGTTCTTAGGGAAGGGAGGGGATGTGAGAACAGGGAGAAAAAACAGTCAAGGGCAGTCTTGGGGCAGGGTCCTGTTTTCCCTTCAGCAGACAGACATAACTATATCTTTGAGCTCTTCTGCAGACGCTGAAGCTTCTCCAAGTGGAGAAGTTAACTGTTAATGATGGCATGCTGCCCACAAGCATGGAGAGCCCAGATCAGCTGGACCTGAAGGTTGATGATGTTGACTCCTGCTTACCTCACGAAACTATTAGAAGAATGTCCTCAAGCTGATCACACCCTCTTTGGAAATTAATATAAAACTTGTCACTGTCTTCCCCAAGCTGGGACACATGGTCTTGAGGACAGGGGCCGCTGTGCGCCTCTTTGCCTGGCAAAGCAATAAAGCGATCCATCTCTTCTTGCTGCTGTGGTTTAGTTGCTAAATTTTTTCCAGCTCTTTGGCACCCCATGAACTGTAACCCACTAGTCTCCTCTGTCCATGCATTTTCCCAAGCAAAAATACTAGAGTAGGTTGCCATTTCCTTCTCCAGGGGAGCTTCTTGACCCAGGCATTGAACCTGTGTCTCTGGCTTGGCAGGTGGATTCTTTACCACTAAGCCCCCTGGGAAGCCCAATCTTTTCTACTTCACCCAAAACTCTATGTCACCGAGATTGAATTCCACACCAGAGTACAGAGAAGGTGAGATTTCGGTCTCAAGGACAGAATTGTACCCTGGGTGCCCCTGGCTTCAGAACGGCCGGGGGGCGAGGGGCGGCGACCCAGACTCCCAGACCCAGGCCCGCATGCCCAGGGCCCCTTATGGCCTCCTGAGGCGGAGGCTCAGATGCAGAGTCTCAGGTGTCCAGGTCTCTCTGAGACTCCGCTTGACCGCGGCCTGAAGCCTCAGCCTTAACTCCTTGATGCTCGACGACCCTCACTCCAGTTGCCGCTGCAAACGAGAGGAGGGAATTGAGCCGGCGCGCCGTCGGGGACCACGCAGCCCTGGGTGTGCTTCACTCCGGGGGGAGCTCCGCCGCGGGGACGCATCAGTCCAGGGAACTAATCACTTCCACGCCCCGGAGGCGCCCCGCTGCAGGGGGTGCACGCTCCGGGAATCACGGCCCCCAGGGACGCGTCGTGGAGGCGGGAGCGCCTCTCGGGGGTGCATCGCTCCCTGCAAAACCAGCCGGGGGCTGCATCACCAGAAGGATGTGCGCCCCTCCGGCATAACCACTTCTGGGGGCATACCGCCCGGGGGACTCAGCGCCCAGGGGACTCAGCGCTCCGGGGCGCCGCCCCGGGGCACTCCGCCCTGGATGAGTACAGCTCCTGAGGCGCGGCTCCGGGGGACTGGGGCCGCCCCGGGGGCGGGGCGAGGCTCCGGGGGGTGGGGCGCCGTCTCGGGGGCGGGGCCCCGCCGGTGCCGGCGCGCAGGCCCGCCCTCCCGCGCCGCGCCCGGATTGGCTGCGGCTGGGGGCGGGGCCCGCGGGGCATTGTGGGTCCCCCGCTCGCTCCGCCGCTCGCCATGTCGGGCTCCCCGGTGAAGCGGCAGAGGATGGAGAACGCGCTGGACCAGCTCAAGCAGTTCACCACCGTGGTGGCCGACACGGGCGACTTCCACGGTGAGGCCGCGCTGGCCCCCGAGCTCATGGGGCGGGCCGGGCAGCAGCGAGAGACTTCGGGCGCGCGGGGCGCCGGCCCGCCCGGCGGTGTGGGGAGGCGCGGGAGGGCCCGGGAGCGCGGACGCGCGGCTGAGGGGCGCAGGGGCGGCGGCGAAGCCCGGCCACCCGGCTTCCTGGGCCGGGAAGGCTGCCCCCCTCCTCCTTGGCGCCCCTCTCCCTCGCCCCCCGCCCCCGCTTCGGCCCTTGTCCCCGCTTCGGCCCTGCTGTTCCCCGCCCCACTTCTCCCTTGCTCTCGGCGCCCCGTGCTCGGCCCCCTTCGCCGTCGGCCGGGGCGTGGGTGCCTCAGGACCCGAATGCGCGGGGCCCAGCGCCCCCGTCCTCTGCGCTGCTGGAGCCCGCGGTGACCGCCAGTGGGTCAGAGGACGGTGTCCCAAGTACTTAGATTTGGACAGCGATTCCTGGTCCGCCGTGGAGATGCGAACCACTTGTGGTCACACGGGGCAGTTGCGTTGCGCGAATGTTGAGCAGGAACATGAGTTAGTTTTGGGCCCAGAAAGGCCGGACTCTGCGAATGACACCGCCTGCTTTTGAAACCCCGTGTTGCGCACACTTCCCACCCCTGCCCAGGGGACAGCTGCACGCTGGTGACCATGGCCGCGTGCGGGCCA
Source organism: Bos javanicus (assembly GCF_032452875.1). Taxonomy (NCBI): domain Eukaryota; kingdom Metazoa; phylum Chordata; class Mammalia; order Artiodactyla; family Bovidae; genus Bos; species Bos javanicus. The sequence continues at coordinate 50,976,225 of NC_083896.1, read as the reverse complement.
GTTAGACGTTCACCGCCTGGGACCAAGGATCCCCGGAGGTACAACCCCACTCACTGCAGGGAGGCAAGCAGAGCTTGCGCCAGGTATAGGTTTTCCTGGCTTGATTCGCCTTCCTGGGAGGGAACTGGGGGGCTTGGCCTTCCCATCCTCTGCAGCGGAAACCCAGACTAGGTGAACCTCCATTCACATCCTCTGTGAACCATGAAGGTTGTCAGAGAAATCGTGAAATGTTCCGTGCTGGGAGTGCTCCAGGGCACACGGTAGGGAAGGGACTTCCTCGTTTCTGCTTTCTCATGGTGACTTGAGAAACAGGCTTTATTTCCTCTTTGGTAAGAATAAGACTCTATCTCACAGAGCTGAGGAAAATGAGTAGGCATATTTGGCTGCTTAAACATAAACGCTGGAGATGGTGATGGGCTTGAGTCCAACCTGTACGTTAAACCAGCTGACAGAAGGTTCCCTCCTGGTCAGAGCTGGGGGCCCTGGGCAATTCCAGCTCCGGCTGACCTGCGAGGCCACCGGCTTCTTCCCACCCGTCCCTCCCTGGTCCAGGCCTCTGGCAGTGACCTCATCAGGACAGAGAGTCTGGGAAAGTGGCTGCACGTCTTTCTGCTCCTTTTTGATTCTAATTTTATTTATTTTTGGCTGCACTGCTCTGCACGGGCTTTTCTCTAGCTGCGGCACGCAGGGGCTGAGCTCCCGCTGCAGTGGAGGGCCTCTCACTGTGGTGGTCTCTCTTGTGGAGCACGGGGTCTCGGGCTCAGGGGCTTGGTACTACGGCTCGAGGCTCAGTAGCTGTGGCGCACCAGGACTAGCTGCCCCAGGGCGTGTGGGGTCATCCAGGCCCAGGGACCCAACCCACATCCCCCGCAAGGGCAGGCGGATTCTTACCCACTGCACCACCGGGAAGTCCTGGTTTGCTCCTTCTTAGTGTGGAGTGTCTCCCATCTTTGCTGAGTCTGTGCTGGTTTCCTGTTGGTTTCACTGGGCAGCAGCTGCAGGCTGGCTGGTCTTCAGGTCAATTACCCGTGGCCTCTGTCAGTGTCGGCCCAGTGTGTCCAGAGGCCTCTTGGGGAATGCTTGCTCTATGTTCTCCTCTTTGGAAACATTGAAACCCAAGTGCTGACATTGAAGATTGCTAAGTGAGTGTTTGTGACTTTATTTAAAAATACATTTATTGGTGATGTGTACAGTATGTTATATGTGATGTGATCACATATATGGTGATATGTACAGATGTGTGTTAGTTGCTCAGTTTTGTCCATCTCTTTGTGACCCCATGGACTGTAGCCCACCAAGCTCCTCTATGGAATATTGGAGTGGGTAGCCATTCCCTTCTCCAGGGGATCTTCCCAACCCAGGTATCTAACCTGGGTCTCCTGCATTGTAGACAGATTCTTTACCAACTGAGCTACCAGAGAAGCCCATATATATCTAAATCTTACATAGTTGTAATTTCAGTTTTACGGTCACTTTGTGAACTGAAGGGTTTTGCCTTTGGGGCATCATAAGCCTCTTTGAAAATAAGTCAAAGCTGTGGCTGCTCTTCCCGCTCCATGCCCCATGCCAGGTTTTGTATTCTGTTAAGGGTTCCTGGAGCCTGAAGCCCATCTGTTGACCCCAGATTTTGTTTTTAATTTTGTTAAAAGTCAGCTTTATCAAGGTACTATCTTCAGCGCATTACACTGGGTTTCACACATTTGTGTAAGCTCCACTCCAGAGCGTGCTTTCTTAACTTGTTGTTTTGAAATAACTAACAGACTCCAGGAAGTTGCAGAATTCGCCCATCGGGTCCCACGAATCCTTTTGCCATCACCTCCCCGGGTGTTCTGTGTGGCCGTGGTGTGATATCAGGACAGGGGCCTTGGTGCCAACACGGCGCTATGAACAGGCTGCAGACCGGCCCTGTGTTCCCTGGTTTCCAGCCGCACACAGGAGGGGTCGTCCTCTGTGGCGGGTTCTTAGGGCCACCAGGACGGGCAGGATACAGCTGTTCCCGGCCCCTGAGAGCCACCCCCTTCCCTGTTTTCCATCTCTGTGGTTTTGTCATCAGAAGATACTTTGAAAATGCTAGCTTGCCAAATCAACTTACTGAACTGGCTAATCCTGGAAGCTGAGTTTTGATGAACTTGAGCTCAGCACTGCCCTGTGACAGCCAGGGCCTCGAGACTCCTTGGAATTCCCGCGTGGTTATCAGGAAGGAACAAGTGTGTTAAAAGAATAGTTTGAAGGCCCGTGTCCAGCCCCTCCGCGGCTGACCTGGGCGCCAGCACCTGCGGACGCCCTTGGTCTCCTCCTGGCTACCTCCCTCCTTGCTCCTTGGTGCTGGGCAGCTCTCGGCTCTTGGCACGGCTGCTCGCTGGCTTAGCCTCCAGGTTTCCTCCCTGTGCTCAGCTGCCTCCTGGCCAGCCTTCCTGCATGAAGTGTGGCCGCACCCTACTTGGCTCTGTCCCTGTGTTTAGGGCTTTCAGGGGTCATCTCAGGTTTCTGGGTGGAAGCGGGCACTCCACTGACCCCTGTTTCCCACAATTACTTCCCAGCCATCGACGAGTACAAGCCCCAGGATGCCACCACCAACCCGTCCCTGATCCTGGCTGCGGCACAGATGCCAACCTACCAGGAGCTGGTGGAGGAGGCCATTGCTTACGGCAGGAAGCTGGGCGGGTGAGTGTGGGGCCGTGGGTGCTGGCCGGGTCTGCTTGCTTCCCTCCTGAGGCCAGTTCGCCAGTGTTCTAGGCTCCGGGAAGGAACGCTGTCTGCTTTCTTGCGGGCATCACCCATTGGGAGTAGACAGTTCACTGAGTTTTGGTGGCAGGAGCGTGTGGGTGGCACCCGAGTCCTCCCCCGCTGTAGTCTGTCCTCAGCCCTGGTGGCCGTGGAGCTGCTTCCTGGCGTCGTGTTACCTTCTGATAGTCTTGTTGGAGTGAGAGTCACTGTCTCAGTGAGCAGTTCGTTCTGATGCGTTCACCTATACAGTGGTGCAGCCACAGTCCAGTCCAAGAATGTTCTCGCCTCCTAGAACGTTCTCTCGTGCCTCCGCCTGCGACCACAGACTGGTTCTTCTCTCCATAGACTCGCCTTTGCTGGGTATCATTTTAAATGTTCATCTGGGTGGTACTGCTCAGCTGAGAGTGGGCTCGCAGGAAACAGTGGCCCCTGGCAGGAGCTGTGCTGGGCTGGCCTGTCCCTCTCTGGCGCCCCGTGTGCTGAGGTCAGCCGTGTGCAGGGGTGGCAGTCATGCCCTGGGCCTGCCCTGCCCCCCGCCGTGCACCCCGTGCTGCGGCTCCCCTCCCTTCTCGATGCTCCTGGAATTGGTGACGAGGCAGTGCCCTTAGTGATCAGCAGACTGGCCCTGCTCTCAGGCCGGAGATCTTTCCGGTCCATCTTGGAGCTGCACTGTGCCCCTTATTCATCTGCCCAGGTAGCTTCAGAGAGGGTGGGAAGAGTGTTTTGTTCAAGCCCCCAAAGATGGCAGGGCTCAGCTTGAAGGATGGAGACACTGGGGATGAGGCGGCCGTGGCCGCGCCCATGTGAGCACCTCAGTGCCCGAACCGGCCGCGCCACTGGGGAGAGAGCGGTGTGCTCGAGTCCAGCCCCTGGTCGGGGAGCTGAGGGGTCCCACGAGCTGTGTGCTGTTGCTGAAATCTAAAAAGAAAAAAAAATGTGTAAGGTGGTAAGTTTTCTGCTGTGTGTTTTATCACCACTTTGAAAGGTTTTTAAGAAAAACAGACGGTGGGAAAAGAATTTGGGAAGCAGGTAACAATTTTTGCAGAATCCTGTACATTTAAAAGAAAGAAGCTTCTAACCTAATTTTTTCCCTTGGAATTTCAGGTCACAAGAGGAACAGATTACAAATGCTATTGATAAACTTTTTGTGTTGTTTGGGGCAGAGATACTGAAGAAAATTCCAGGCCGCGTATCCACGGAAGTGGACGCCAGGTAAGGCCTCAGGGCCAACGAGTGGGGGGTCGAGAGCAGCAGCCGCTGTCGTTCGCGGCTCCCCACGCAGCGCCACACGCTACTGTGGGCGCCTGGCCTCCGCTTGCGTCTGCCCCACTCAGCCGCTGCAAGCCAGGCGCCCTGTGCCCTGCAGGCTCTCCTTTGATAAGGATGCGATGGTGGCCCGCGCCCGGCGCCTCATTGAGCTGTACAAGGAGGCTGGGATCAGCAAGGAGCGGATCCTGATAAAGCTCTCGTCCACCTGGGAAGGAATTCAGGCCGGAAAGTAAGTGTCCCCGTGAGCGCGGAGCTGCTGGGGCCTCTGCCCGTCCCGGGTAGGCCCCTCGGGCAGTGGGCCTGCGCGGTGCCGCCGGCAGAGGTGTCGTCTGCCAAGGACAGAGTGGGAGTTGGCTCCCCCCAAGCACCCTGGGCGCGGAGGGGGCAGGCGGGCGTGGACAGGACGCTGCCCTGGTGCCCAGGCTCGGCTGTCCTTGGAGCGCCTGGCCACCCCCACGGGTCCCTGTGTTGTTACGCCACGCACCTTCTGCCTCTGAACGCTCCCGAGGGACAGGGCTGTGCCGCACATGGCCTTCGTGTGTGGCTTCCCTTGCTTGGCTCCCGTTCCAGGCTCACGCGCGCCACACCTGGGTCCCCCTTAAGGAGGTCTCCCTGTGTGTGCACACCTTCCAAGCACATCTTCCCGGGGCACGTGGCTGCCCGTGTCGGATAACGCTGAGCGTGTGCTTGGGGTGGTCTCCTGTGGGCACACACCAGCGGTGGAGTTACTGGCCCAGTGCTCATGGCGTTGGCCACCAAGGCGGCCCTGTGCCCCCAGGGCTGTGCTTCTTGACTGCTTCCCTGTGGCCCGGCAGCGGGGCACCTCTGAAACCATCCACTGGGACAGGAACTCAGCTGGCAGGTGGTAGAGCGTGGCCAGGACCCCCTTCTCATGGTCGGCCCTGACGTGTCATCTGGGGGACGGGCTTTCTGCAGGCTGACCCAGAGGGCAGGTGGGGGCCGTGGGGCCAGTGAGGCTGTGGGATTGAGGCAGGACGGTGCTGTGGTTGGAGCCGACTCCATGATCTCCAGCCCAAAGGTCCCTTTTTTTTTGGCTGTGCTGGGTCTTCACGGCTGCCTGGCTTTTCTCCAGGTGGGAGGGTGGGGGCTTCTCATTGCGGCGGCTCCTCTTGTTGTGGCGCAGAAGCTCTGGGGCTCCGGGCCTGTGGGATCTTCCCGGACCAGGGACTGAGCCTGTGTCTCCTGCACTGGCCCAGCGCAGAGGTTCTGTGACGAGGCGAGGACTGTCTGCAGCTCTCGGGGGCCTCTCACCTTGGTCCCTGTTCTGAAATGCGGGTTTGATGAGGTCTGGTTGCCCACAAGCCGCTGGCCTGAGCTCGCCCTGGTGAACCTTCCACAGTTACTCACGAGGGTGGAGCGACCCAGCCCTGCCTTTCGGGCTGACGCGTGCGCTCTCCCCGTCCCCGCAGGGAGCTGGAGGAGCACCACGGCATCCGGTGCAACATGACCCTGCTCTTCTCCTTCGCCCAGGCCGTGGCCTGCGCCGAGGCCGGCGTGACGCTCATCTCGCCCTTCGTGGGCCGCATCCTTGACTGGCATGTGGCCAACACAGACAAGAAGTCCTACGAACCCCAGGAGGACCCCGGTCAGTGGCCGCCCGGGCCAGGGCAGAGGGGTGCTGTGTTGCGTGCTCCCAGGGGGCCCCAGGACGGAGGGTTGGGCGGCACGGATGGCAGCTCTGGTGTGTCCCCCCAGGAGTGAAGAGCGTCACCAAGATCTACAACTATTACAAGAAGTTCGGCTACAAGACCATCGTCATGGGTGCCTCCTTCCGCAACACGGGCGAGATCAAGGCCCTGGCTGGCTGTGACTTCCTCACCATCTCGCCCCAGCTCCTGGGGGAGCTGCTCAAGGACCACAGCAAGCTGACGCCTATGCTCTCGGCCAAAGCAGGTAAGACCGTCCCCTCCCGCCTCCCACCGCCTCAGGCTCCACAGGCACCAGTGCCCTGGTCCCTTGAGGCTGTGGAACCTGGAGCCTCGGGGTGGGCTGCCTCCACCCCTGGGCGAGGCTCTGAGTCCATGGCCCGGGCATCTGCTCCGCAGCCCAGGCCAGTGACCTGGAGAAGATCCAGCTGGACGAGAAGGCCTTCCGCTGGCTGCACAACGAGGACCGCATGGCTGTGGAGAAGCTCTCTGACGGGATCCGCAGGTTCGCCGCGGACGCGGTGAAGCTGGAGCGGATGCTGAGAGTGAGCGCCGGGGCCACGGTTGGGACGTGGGCAGGAGGGGTCATGGGCGGGTAGGAGGGGCCCGGGGGCGGGGGCGGGGCCGGAGCCCGGGGGCGGGGCCGCTGTCGGGAGGGCCCAGGCCCAGGGCCTGGCCAAGGGCGGGGTCGGGGGAGCCTGGTGGGCGCACGAGCTCACACCATTCGTTTCCAGGAACGAATGTTCAGCGCAGAGAATGGAAAATAGCGCGGCACCCGAGGCTGGACCACGGATCTGTGCGTCTCTGAATCGGGGCCTAATTGCGCATGCTTTGTGATGAATCTTGGATTTTTTTTACTAATTGGAGCGGGGACGAATCATAGATTTCTGATTTATGTAAAAATCTGCTCAGCGCATTAAAGCCCTCACTTTTGCTTCCTGTCTCCTTCCCGGGGCCTGATGAAGGCGGGATTAGGCCGGCAGCCCCATGGGGACCCCCAGTCAGTGGTGACAGCCCCTCTCCTGCTGCTGGGCAGTGACCCAAGAGCTTTGACTCTGAAGGCGGGGACCCCCAGGCTTCTAGGCTGTGCCTGCGGAGCTGGGCAGGGGTGTGCTGCCCTGGCGGAGAGGCCTGCTGTGGGGACACGCGGCTCCCCTGCCTCGGCCACGCTGCCCAGACTTTGCTCTGGCCCAGGTTCCTTTGGGGTTGGTGGTGCCACCTTGTGGGGACAGCATAACGTGTACGGGCCTCAGCTTCCACACCTCACACCGGGCACAGGCGGGCAGCGTGTGCGGACGCATTGCTGCTCCATTTGGGCTTTGCGGTGGGTGTGCTGCACTGAGGGCTTGGCGGTGGGTGGTGACGGGTCCACAGGGGAGCCCCTTTCTCTCCCTGCGACCAGCCTGAGTCCCTGAAACAGTGAAGGGGGGTCGGCGGGGGCGGGAGGGCAGGGTCTGGGGGGATGGCCTGCGACCAGCCTGAGTTCCTGAAACAGTGAAGGGGGGTCGGCGGGGGTGGGAAGGCAGGGTCTAGGGGGATGGCCTGGGAGCAGGACGGGGTGGCTGGGTGTCCAGGTCTGCACCAGGGGAGCCAGATGTTGGGACGGCCTGCGGGACACACCTCAGGTCTGGATGTACCCACTCCTCTCCCGAGGGGCCCTGCCAGGCCCGGCTTGTTCCCCATAGCTCCCTGCAGGGGAGCGGTGCCCCTGGGAGTGTGGCTGTGGAGCTGCCTCTGGCTGCCCTCCCCAGAAGCAGGAGCAGTGCTGGGTGGACAGGGCTCAGGGCAGGCGCCACACGGGCCACGCTGCCAGTGTGCTGACGGGTTGGGGCTTCCCCAGCCCCCCGCAAGCTGCCTCGCCAGCTTGGGTCAGAGGGCCGCGGCTTTCTGCAAGCCCCCAGCAACACCCCAGACTCCCTGCACTGAGCTGGTGGACAGGCTGTGCCCTAGGAGGTGGAAGTCGCTTGCCATGCCGCCTGGCCCGGGGCCTCGGTGCAGACAGCGGATACAGCTGAAACGTGAAGACCCCCTGCAGCCAGGCCGTGGGACACACTGGCCCCCCGGGCTGGCCCCACGCCCTCCCACAAACGGCCAGTCCATTGTGAATCTCCTGGACGTCTCATCGGGTGTCCTTCACTGGGCACGACGTGAAAACTATCCACCAATAAGAACGCTCCTTTGACGGAAGCTACGACTCATGGAAAAAACCACCCAGACGCCCACACGCCGTTTTTGCGGACTTGGAGCTCAGGGTCTGTTTTCAACACAGCACGTGGGAAATCCCAGGGGGCCTCTTGCTGGGCCCTGGGCCTGGAGACCTGGCCACGTGGGGCCAGTGAGGAAGGCTGGGGAGGGCCCCGCCCCGCAGAGCCCACCCAGGTCAGGTACGGACACTCAGAAGATGCCCCTGAGGCGTCATCATTTCTCTCTTTATTTGCATTACCATTCTAAAAACGCTTTTGTCCAGCCAGGTCCGTCACCAGCTGGTGCCACACACGGGATGGCTGGGGAAGGGGCCCAGGCCCGGGGTGCGGAGGCCAGCAGGTGTCTGGAGCCGCTGGCAGAGGCGGGTACGTGTAGGGCATGGCCTGGTCTGCGGCGCTGGGGCTGAGGCGCCTGGCTGCCTCCCTCCTCCTCCCTTCCAAGGGGCTAGCCAGGGCAGAGCCAGGCTGAGAGAAGGAGACACGTGGGGCAGGGCAGCTCCAGGGCCCCGCTGTGGGCCACAGGCTGGGCGGGCGCCCTGAGGAAGCTGGAGAGCACCCAGGCTGCACTGGAGTCTGCTGGCTGGGCAGCCACCTGGCACCCAGGACCGTCCGCCACCCCAGGCCGGCCGGCCACACTCCAAGAGGAGCTCAGGGCTCTGCCACGTCCACCCCGAAGCAGGCCTGGCCGTCAGGACCTGGACACCACTTGGCAGGGTGCCCGTGTGCTGTATCCACGAGCTTTTCTCCCAGTGTTGGAAGGGACGTGGAGACGCCGCAGCGTCCACCTGATCCACCCTGGCCTTACGTGGAGTTGCCATTGTGTCTGAAACAGCGTGCCAGGCCAGCGTCAGGGCGAGGGCCCTACCCTCCTGCCCCCACCAAGGCCCAAAGGGGTGGGGAGACCACAGGGAGGCCAGGAACAGGATCCCAGGGTCCTGGTCAGCAATCGCCCTGGCTTCCAGGAAGGCTCTGTGTCCCCCCAGGACCCCACAGCTGACTGTGGAGCACTCGGGGTGCTCCGGGCCCACGGACAGCCCGCTCAGCACTCCCCACCCCTTCCCAGGGAGACCCACCACAGTCACCGGCTCAGTCCGTCCCCCAAGGCCGACCCATTCAGGGAGGATCCTCAGAGCCCCCCAGCAGTTCCACCAGGGGCCAGGCAGGCCGGGTGTCACAAGGCAGGGTCTTGGGGGACACCCAGGACATCTGGAGGTGGTGGCATCTGCTCGGGGCCTGGCCCGGGGCCTCCTCACTTCCTGCGGGGTAGATGCCAGTTCAGACAAAGGGGCTGGGCACCAGGCGGGGTCCCACTGCCACCTGCCGCGGCCCCTCACCGGCTGCCACAGAGGAAGAGCAGGTTCTGCACGGCAGGGACGGTGGAGCTGGCGTTCTGCCCGGTGACCAGGTGGCGATCCAGCACCACATGCATGGCGTCAGGCTCGCTGGCTGCAGAGGACCCGAGCGCCAGGGCCTCAGGCCGTGTGCAGGGCGGCCCCCAGACCCCGCCGCCCTGCCCCGCCGTCCCAGCTGGGGCTCGTGACCAGGGTCCCCACAGCCCTCTGGACGCTCAGCCCAGCCGCTCACCGCTGAAGCAGGCCCCCGCGTCCTTCACGAAGTCCTCCACAATCAGGGGCAGGTGGGCGAAACCCGGCACCCGCACGAGCTCGTACACTGAGGGCTGTGGGGCCGGGGCAGTGCCCAGGGTCAGGGGGCCATGCCCCCACCAGGGGCTGCCCATGGGGAGGGGTCCACAGCAGGGGCAAAGCTTTCTGGGTCTTCCCCAGCATCAGGACACGGGGCCACCAGAAAGGTCCAAGCAGGTGAGCTCAGGGCCGAGGGTCAGGCACGGAGCCCGACAAGGGGGTCCTGCAGTGCCCCCAGAGGAGCCCCCCCAGACCTGCCCCAGGACCCACGAGCAGTCACCCACTCAACAGGCCTCAAGAGACTCCTGCTGCAAGCCCCCTGCCTGGCGCTGGGGTCCGAGTCCTGACTGGGCCAACAACTGCTGCCCCCCCCCAGGGGCCCCGCCCCCGCGGCTCCTGCACCGCTGCCCCGCCCGTCCGTCCATCCGTGCACTCACCCCGGTGACGCTGTAGCCTTGGAACACCCAGGACCTGTCCTCACTAGTGGCGCAGCAGAGGGCGGCCACGCCGTGGCCCACAGCGCAGATGGGTTCTGTAAGCAGGGCCAGCGCCAGCTTGACGCCGCGGCCACCCAGGCCCAAGCGACACCCCCACCTCCCCGGCCCTCCCACACAAGACTGGGGTTTGTTCAGAGCTCAGATCCCCTCAAGCTGTGCAGGGGCTGAGAGCCAGGCTCGGCGGGAGGAAGGCGGCTGCTGGGTCCACCCCTCACACGGGAGTACCACCCTCTGCCCATCAGAGCTGCCTGACCCGGCCTCTAGGCAGTGCCTGGAGCCCCCTCCTCCGAATGCAGCAGATGGGGGGCAGGGGGCGCCCAGCCCTCCGCTCAACCCCAGGCCCCTGGCCCCAAGCCCCGTCTCAGAGGGCAGGCTGGCACAAGTGCGTTCCCACGGCTGAGTGCCTGGACAAGCACTGCCCATGGACAGGAGGCCTCGTTTCCACCAACAAAGGACGCTGTGTGCAGCCCTGGGTTCGCCCGCTCGTCTCGACGCCAGGCCAGGGCAGTGTGCCCCGTTCCCTTGGAGCAGACACGTCTCCTCAGGGCAGTTTTCCAGCCCCCTACCCCACCACCACCCACAAACCCCACCAAGAACCAAGCCAGCATCCTGCCTGCCCATCTTGCGGGGGGCGGGGTTCCCAGCCCACAGCCCCCAAGGGAACCAGGCTGAGGCACCACAGGGGCAAGTCAGGGGGCTGGTGGTGGAAGGGACGCCCACCTTCACACGTGTGTGTGTGCGTGTCACACGCACACGTATACACGCTGGGTAAACCTGTCCACTTACTAGTCAGGACCATAGCGCTCCACACTGACCCTAGGCAGCTCCTGAAATGACGGCATTCCCACCAAAACCTGAACCCCAACGACGCCCACGAACACCAGCCCCCACACCCCCATCAGGCACTCCTCCCTGTTGGCGCGGTCCCATCTTCCATGAATCTCGTACCGCCCCCCCCAGCCCGGGCCCAAGGCCACCTACTGCTCTCAGAGTGGAAGTGCTGCAGGATGCGAGCCAGGGACCCGCTGCTGGCCAGGTCCACCAGGGCCCCAGGACAGCTGGGGATCAGCAGGGCGTGGTAGCGGGCACCTGGAGGACCACAGCCCTGTCAGTCACGGACGACGAGGCCAGCAGCCAGCTCCTCTCTGCTCCTGCTGCCCCCACCAGCTAAGGCTCCCAAGGCCCGCAAACCACCTGCGTACCCACCAGCTCCCTCCCCTGCTGGGAGGTCTGGCCACCGGACAGGACATGGCCCGGATGGTCACGGTGCTCCATGGCAAGCCCCAGAATGCTCCAGGAATTCGAGAAAGCAGTTTGGGGTCAGGACCCAGCAGGAATCGCACCCCCCAAGGCCCTCCCAGGCCCCACACCGTCAATGGACTCCAGCTTGGCGGGGCTGGCGTAAGCTTTGAGGCGGAAGTCCTGCACCCAGCGTGCGTTGCTCTCATTCACGTCGACGAAGTCCATGGTCTTCCCCTGTGGGGGCCCAGAGGCCAAGGGTCAGCACCTCACCCCATGCTACTGGCATATGGAGGCTCCAGGAAACTGACAAGGGCTGGGACTGCCAGCAGCCCCTCGGGACAAAGACACTGTCGGCCCAGCCCCTCAGCCCCTGCTGGCCACAGTCTCCGCCTGTCGAGTGGAAGCAGGTGTCCCAGGCACCTCTGGGGAGGCTCTCAGTGCTCCCTGGGGTCCCAACCCCGTAGGTCCCCCCAGGAATGACGTCACTCTCCTGGAGACACGGGGAGCCGGACTCACCCCAGGCGTGGCCACTTGCAGGTTGAAGGCAGCGCTGGCCAGCGTGAAGCAGTGGAGGAAGGACTGGGCCGACACACCTGCGAGAAGACGCAGCCCGGTGGGTTCAGGGCTTCTCCCGGTCTGGACCACCCTGGGGAGCAGCCCTTCACCCCACCTCACCCAGGGCCCACCCCGCAATCCCCTGAAGGGGGTCTCGCTCTCTCCCGAGCCTGACCACTACAGGCCTTTTCCAGAAGGAAAACTCAAGTGTGAGGTTCCCTACCGCTCCATCACCAGGGACTGAGACCCACACACACCCGCTGATTTCAGCGAGAGGGGGGCAGTGATAGAAGCCTGTGGCTCTGGAGGCGGGGCCGCGGCCTGTGTCCTAGGGGAAGGGGGTGCATGCGGGATCGGGGCGGTGGGCTCCTTCCCTCACGGAGCTCCTGGGTCCTGCATGCCACCCCAGCCCTGGCACTGTGCCCCGCCCTCTTCTCTGTGGACCCAGGCGGAAGGCTCTCCGCTTCTGGGGGCTGAGGCTCCATCACAGACACCTGCTTCTAAAGGGACCTGATCTGCATCCTTCCGCCTTTAATCAGGGGACCCCACCCCTGAACCTCATCTTGGACCTCATCCCTCTCCAGTCTTGCGGATCAGTACATGCACACGGTAGACAGCCTGCATATCTGGCAAAGGCAGTCTCCCCAGTGCTGCCCGGTTCCTCCAGCCCCCTCTACCCTACCTGCTTTGGCCCAGGGTCCCCTGAAGGGCCTACTCATCCTGCCCGCAGAGCCCAGCAGCCTTTCAGAGCTGTGCCCCCAACCCATGTCCTCAACACCCTCCCCTGGGGCACACCCAGGCCGGCGCGACCCCTCCTCACCATTACCCTGCTCCCAGCAGTCACCCACGACTCCAGGGCTGAACCCCACTCTCAGTGGCTCAGCCTTGATCTCTCCACGGCGGGTGGTGCCCCTCAGTGTCTCCGTCCTGGGGGGCAGCTCAGGGGCCCCGCCTGGGGCTCAGCACACTGCGACCCCGTGACCCGCTGCCCTCGCTCCCCCGCCCACTTGGGCAGCAGCTGAAGTCAGGCCGGAGGCAGGCTCCGGAGCGGGACCCCGGGACCCGCCTGGGCGCCCCGCCTCCCCGCCTATCGACCTCCTTGCGGAGGCCGAGGCGCCCGGCGCCCCCGACCGCCGGCCCTGAGCACCCGAGGCCTCGGCCGAGAAGCGGCGCTCGTGGCGCGGGGCCCGGCCGTCCGGCTCCGCTCGCACCTTCACCCGGGACACTGCCGGGGGGCGCGGCTCGCGCACCGCAGGGCCCCGGGACAGTCCCCCACCGCGTCCCCGGGCGGCGGCCGGGTGCACTGGCCAGCCCGCAGCGAGCACCACCGCGGGCCGCTCTCCACCGAAGCTCGGCTCGGGCGGGAGCGCTCGCAGCCCCGACCCCGCCCTCGCGAGCCTCACCTTCCGCGGCGCCGCTGGCCACGAGGAGGCAGGCGGGCCGGCTCGGGAGCCGCTCGGACGCCATGACGGGACTGCGCGGGGCTGGTGCCGCTGCGCGTGCGCGGGGCGGCAGGGCGCGTGCCCGGGCGGCGGGGCGCGTGCCCGGGCGGCGGGGCGCGTGCGCGGGGCGGCAGGGCGCGCTTCCGGGCGCGGTGACGCGCCGCGCGGCCTGGGGGCGGGGCTGAGCTGCGCTGGCTCCGCCTCCTCCCACCCCGAGCTCGAGTTCGGGTCCGATTCCGGGTCAAGTCCGCCGCCAGCCGCGGGCAGCTGAGCCCTTGGACGCGGTCCCGGACCGCGTCCGCGTCGTGGCCCCGGAGATCCTGCAGAGAGGTCTGAGCTGGGCCACGGGACCGCAGCTGCATGGAGCAGACTCCTAGCCCAACCCCCGCTCGCGGTCGGGAACACGGTTCCTGACCCTCCCGAAACCGAGGTCGAGGCCGTGGGCCACCCTGCAAGGAATGCGTCCCGCGTGGCATTCGGCAACTTGCAGGACATGGCAGCGGTGGTGGCATGCGGCCTCCCTGTCCAGAAGCCTCATTCTGGGTCCGGCGGTGGTCTGCCTGTCACTGTCGGCCCCTGTCAGTGTCCAGGGGGGCGGACACCCACAAGATGACCTGTCAGGGCAATTGAGGTGTCCCCCGGGTGGGCTAGGAGTCTCACTGCCCCTTCCTGAGCAGGTTCTCATACCAGGGAGCGGCCCTACCCTCACATGGGAGGGGGCAGCGGTGAAGAGGTGCCTGTTACTCAGGCCTGGCCCTGAGGCCAACACCCGGGCCAGATGGCCAAGCGCACCTGGGCATGATGGTGGGTGCTGCAGGAGTGACTGGCAGGTGTCTGCTCTTCTGAGGGCAGGTGCGGACCAGAAGGACCAGCAGCCCAGGCCAGGTGACTGTCCCCTGGTCCATCGCTCAGTCTAGAGGTGAGAAGAAGGGGCTCCCCTTCAGAGCCCCCCATCCCATCCTGCTGAGCCCCCTCCCACAGTTGTTACCCCGGGTCACACCTGAAGTGTCAGCTCACCTGCCTCCCCCTGGGCATCACCTACAGGCTACGCAAGTTCCTGATCATCAACAGTGAGTGCCCAGTGGAACAGAAGAAGGTAGGGGAGGCCTGGGGGTTGACTAGGGCTCTGCCGTTGGGGTTGTGACGCCCTTGAACCTGGGCTCTTGCAGTTGTTTGGGCCCCCGAGGCACAAAGTCCCTGGGGACCAAAGGTCATGTTTTCCTGCAACAGCGTTTCATTCCTGTCCCTAGAACCTGCTCACCCTGGAAGCCAAGAACGGGTGACTGGGGGGCCATTTCTGGGGGACTTTCTGCCTGGTGGGGCTGGCCAGTGCCTCAGGTCTCCTCTGCTTTCTCCCCTGGCAACTTCCTCTTTTCAAAGCACATCTGAGCCTTTCCCTGGGAGCCATTTCACTTCCTATTTCTATCTCCCGAATGCTGGAACCCATCTCTCTGCCCATCAAACTCCTAACCATCCCTCAAAGCCCATGGGCACCAAGGCACTGTCTACCCAATACTCCCTTTCTGAGAACACCCCATGCAAGGACTGCCTTGAGTGCCCCTTTGTTATCCCAGTCGGTCTGCTGGGTGGACCTCCCATACAGGGACTTGGGATTGAGGCTGTCTCAGGGAGGATGTGCCATGGGCAGCCTAGCTTCCCAGACAGGCAGCAGAGGGGCCCAGGTCCCAGGCCAGGAAGCAGCCCTCTTCCCATCAGGGCCAAGCTTCTCAGCTCCGGGCTCTCTTTTGGCCGAGGCTGGGCTGGGAGGCGTCCACAGACTTAGATCCCAAGCACCTGTGGCTTGTGCTACAACGGCCCTAAACCTAGGACTGCCGAGGCCGTGGCCGCCGGCTGGGCACGGGGTCCCTGCGCCTGGAGCGGGAGCGTCGGCAGGACTGCTGAGAGCGCAGAGCCGCTGCCTGCACTGCTGACCCCAGGCTGCCAGGCAGTGGCGTTTTGTGGCCTGGAGTGGGGTGACGTGAAAGGGAGGCAGGCGGTCGCAGTCTGGCCTATCCCAGAGCCCAGGACATCAGGACAGGGAGCGACAGAGGCCTGGGAGGGTCCAGAGGAGCATCTGAAGGGGATTTCCCACAAACACACTTCCAGGTCCCACAGAGCTGGATGGGGAGCTGGCGTGGGTCCCAGGGGCATCTCCTGAGCTCTCTCCGCAACACAACAGGTGTGCCCTCCCCTCCAGCCAGGACAGGAGCTGCTCTTGGGGGGCAGGTGGCGGCATGGGGCTCTTGTCTGCTCAGCGGCCCTCAGACAGCCAGCGTGGCTCCACGGGCTGAAGGCCCCGAATGGGAAGCACAGGCACGGTGGGGTCGGTCACTGGGAAGCCGGGAGCCTCTGCCTGCCTGCCCTTTCACCTCCCTGAGGGCAGGGAGCCATGGCCAGGGCGGGGCTGAAGGCCCAGGAGTCCAGGCCCGACTCAGCATCCACGGGATGGTCCAGAGCAGCAGGTCGCCGGCCAGCTCTGCCCTCCCCAGGCCTCTGCTACTCTGCCCTGGTGGAGGAAAAGAGGTTCTGGAGGCCCCTACCTGGCCTGAAGCACTGGCCCGGCCCAGCCCTGGATGCACCAAGAATGAGGTCCCAGGTCCCCAAAAGGGAGCTGCACACTCTCGGGGGAGGAGAGGGTGCTAGAGAGGAAAGCAGCCCGGACCCCCACAGGCACCTTCTGCATCCCTGTGCCGTGACCCCACGTGCGACCCAGCCTACCCTGCTGGCCCCGCCCACGGGGCCTCTGTCCTGGACATGCTGCTACCGTCTGAGTTCTGGCTTTCAGAGGTCCTTGTAAGCCTGCGTGCGATTTACAGTGTGAGCTTCTTCTATATGGAGTACTTTTTATATCTGGTATTTTGTGAGCCTCGCCCACTCCCACTCAAAAGTGGTACTGTAGTAAAGGTCATTGAAGTCAGCAGGGCTTCCCTGGTGGCTCAGCTGGTAAAGATCCACCTACAATTGCAGGAGACCTGGTGTTCGATCCCTGGGTTGGCAAGATCTCCTGGAGAAGGGAACGGCTACCCACTCCAGTATTCTGGTCTGGAGAATTCCATGGACTGTAGAGTCCGTGGGGTCACAAGAAGGACACAACTGAGCGACTTTCATTTTCACTGGGTGTCCCCAAGAGGTTTTATTTTTTTATCATTTGGAAGCATCCCTACCTTCCTAAAGCTTAGGAATGCTGTGAACCAGAAGCTGAGGGGCTTCCCTGGTAAGAATCCACCTTGCAACACAGAGGATGCCAGTTTGACCCCTGGTCCGGGAAGATTCCACACGTCATGGGGCAGCTAAGCCCGCAAGCCACAGCTACTGAAACCCGCATGGGCTGGAACCTGTCGTCAGAAACCAGAGAAGCCGTTGCGACGGGAAGCCTGCCCACTGCAGCTAAGAGCGCAGCTCCCAGTCTCCGCAACTAGAGAAAGCCCACACACAGCAACAAAGACTCGGCACAGCCATAAACACATAAATATATATACATACACTTTAAAAGCTGGGCCTCAGAACCCTCATGGCACCCTGGGGACCTCAGCTACCCAATTCTAACCTTCCCCGGAAGGGGCCACCATTAACTGAGCATGCGTGGAAATTCCGACGAAATAAGGAAACGAGAGCAGCATAGCATCCCTAAAGCTTAGATGCTGTGTTTCTCTTAGTGAAAGTGAAAGCTGCTCAGTTGTGTCCTCCTTGTGACCCCATGGACTCTACAGTCCATGGGATTCTCCAGGCCAGAATACTGGAGTGGCCTTTCCCTTCTCCAGGGGATCTTGCCAACCCAGGGATCAAACACCAGGTCTCCCGCATTGCAGACGGAAACAAGAGGAGATTACAAAGTAGTATCACAAAACTACAGTATGGCCTTGAGGCAGGTGCAGGCCGACTCGGGCTCAGGACAGACCCTGGCTGTGTGCAAAGTGGCAGCAGGAGGCACAGCCACCAAGGGGCTGCGGGGGGCCCTTCACTGCCTGACCCTGGCCCCCTTCATCTCTGGTGGGAGAGAGATACCACGAGCTCCTCAGCTTAGTCCCCATGAAACCCGAGGTTCAGATGGGTTAAGTCCTTGCTGTGAGTAAATGCCAAGAGTGTTATATTAGAAAAGATTCCAGAAGGTTAGACAGTAAAGGGATCAACGGTTACGCGTGATAACTTGAGATTTGGGGACTTCTAGACAAAGGAAACAGATGCAAGCCAGCCACTGAATACAGATAAGTGCCGTTGGCAAAGGCTTGGAATATGAGACACAGGAAGAAATGCATACGGGAGTGCCCTGTGGTCCGCTGGTTAGAGCTCTGCGCTTTGACCGCCTCGGCCAGGGTTCAATCCTTGTCAACCTTTGGTCGGGGAACTAAGATCTCCCAGGCCGTGCAGCCAGACCAAAAAAAAATCCTCCAAATAAATGACAAGAAGGCCTCTCATCGCAGAAAAACAGACAAATGGCAGCAACAGAAAAATCAGAAAAGGCAAAGCCCGGACAGCCAAGGACTCAGTAAACAGCAGCAGTTGGGTCCGTGCAGATGGAACGACCCAAGGTGGCCCCGCTCAGACAGGCTGTCAACCTCGAGGCTTCGCCCACTCCCGTGTCACTGGGCGAGAGGCACGCCTCTCTCCCGGTCGCCCCACAGGCACGAGACACAGCTGCCGAGTTTAAGGGGCACGCACCGTGGAGCCCGGCCGCCCCACTCTGAGCAG
This sequence comes from Bos javanicus, assembly GCF_032452875.1. Lineage (NCBI taxonomy): Eukaryota > Metazoa > Chordata > Mammalia > Artiodactyla > Bovidae > Bos > Bos javanicus. The sequence goes on along the minus strand of NC_083896.1, from coordinate 50,958,290 downwards.
GTCCTCGAGCGAGCTGGGTGCTGGGCCCACAGTCGCAGCGGCCGACAAGTGGAGGCAAGTCCACCCATCAGCGAATGATGGATCCGCAAACTGTGGTCCACGCATAGGGTGGGACTTAAAAGGAAGGAAATCCTGACACACACTACACCATGGGTGACCCTTGAGGACGTGATGCTCAGAGAAATAAGCAGACACAGAAGGACAAATCCGGTCTGACTCCATTCACCTGCAGTCGCCCACAGAGACAGAATGAACGGGTGTTAACGGGGACAGAGGGTCAGTTTGGGAAGAGGAATCGTTTCCGAGGGCCGATGGGGTGACGCTCCCACCGTGTGAATGTGCTCAGGGCCCAGGACCTGCGCGCCCTCAGGGTTAGGATAAAATGGGGGAAACAGTGGAGACAGTGTCAGACTTTATTTTTCTGGGCTCCAAGATCACTGCAGATGGTGACTGCAGCCATGAAATTAAAAGACGCTTACTCCTTGGAAGGAAAGTTATGACCAAGCTAGACAGCAGATTAAAAAACAGAGACATTACTTTACCAAAAAAGGTCCATCTAGTCAAGGCTATGGTTTTTCCAGTAGTCATGTATGGGTGTGAGAGTTAGACTATAAAGAAAGCTGAGCGCCAAAGAATTGATGCTTTTGAACTGTGGTGTTGGAGAAGACTCTTGAGAGTCCCTTGGACAGTAAGGAGATCCAACCAGTCCATTCTGAAGGAGATCAGCCCTGGGATTTCTTTGGAGAGACTGATGTTGAAGCTGAAACTCCAGTACTTTGGCCACCTGATGGGAAGAGCTGACTCATTAGAAAAGACCCTGATGCTGGGAAAAATTGAGGGCGGAGGAGAAGGGGCAACAGAGGATGAGAAGGTTGGATGGCATCATGGACTCAGTGGACATGAGTTTGAGTAAACTCCGGGAGTTGGTGAAGGACAGGGAGGCTTGGTGTGCTGCAGTCCATGGGGTCGCAGAGCCGGACACGACTGAGCGACTGAACTGAGCTGAGTGAAGAATCCGCCTGCCAACGCAGGGACACAGGCTTGGTTCCTGGTACGCTTACCCCTGCCTCAAAGCCACTCAGCCTGTGGCCATGCCTGCTGAGCCCGAGCTGCAAGAGAAGCCCCACAGCCAGGGAGCAGCCCCACTCGCCACGCCTAGGGAAGGCCCGTGTGCGGCAGCGGGGCCCAGCGCAGCCAAAGATAAAAAAGTAACAGAGAACTGAGGCAGCGCCCCGAGAGAGCGCCACCGCGGCCGAGAGCCGGACCCTCAGCTCCCGGCTGCGGGGACAGAACTCACCTTCACAGCCACCCTGTCCTGCCCCGAGTCCCCACACGGAGGACACTTTTTTCTTCTTTTTTTGCATTTACGGTACAAGCGGAACAGAGAGTGGGAGAGGGGACCAGCTGGCTGGAGAGGGGCGGCGTGGGCAGCTGCAGGGCCTGTGAACGAGCCTGTGGGCTCTGGCGCCTCCCCTTGGTGGCTGGGCCTGGGCCAGGGCCAGGCAGCTCAGGGCGAGGGGTGCGTGTCCCAGGGAAATGCCCCAGGTTAGTGTGGGCCTGAGGTGTGGGTGCAGAGCCAGGGGTAGGTCCTGCAACTTGCACTGGGTCCTCTAGGGCCAGGGCTGGCGGGAAGGCCGGGTGCAGCCATCCAGGTGGGGCCAGACCTGGGCAGAGCCACGAGTGGAACCCACCCGGGTCAAGGGCACCAGGTGGCGGGAGAGGCTGGGAGGGGCACCTGGGGGCCCTGGCCCTCCCCGGAAAGCCCGCAGTGTGGGCAGATGACCCCTGCACCCAGACCGGCCACCCCGCCTCTCCCAACCGCGTGCAGTTGAGGACGCCAGCCCAGTCTTTAGATAACAGAGTTTATTTCAAACTGACCTCCACTCAGGCCCAGGGTTCCAGTGGCCAGCTGGCCAGGCAAGGGCACGTCGGGCTCCCAGTGCCCACCGCTGCCATGACATGCTCCCAGCAGAGCGCGTCTCCCTGCAGGCTCAACGGGGCAGTGGCAGAGGGTGATGGTCGCCTGCCCAGCGGTTCTATTCTACCTGTTATTGCATTTATACGCTTCTTAGACTCCAAGGACCCTGGGTGGGCAGGAGGGGCTGTCTGCGGGCACTGGGCAGGCACGGCTGCCTCCCCGCCAGGCTCTCACCTGCCCCCAGGACAACCGCTGCAGAATGGGGAGGGGTTCAGGGAAGGAAGAGTAGGGCCCAGCTTCAGGGGCCCCCTGGGGTCAACCAGAAGGTAAACTTCAAAAGTGCCTCTGACACGAGCCTTTGAGCTGTCTGTCCACCCAGCCAGGGCTCAAGCAAGCAGGCAGGAGGCACGGAAACTCAGCCAATGTGACCACCCACCTCAGATCAGCCCACTGAGGCAGCCCACCCAGAGGAACCCCCATCCTGGCTACACGCAAACAGCAGAAATGGGCCAAACAGCTACACCCTTTAATGTCCCCATGTCTGCTGGACCCAGCTCAGAATCCATCCCAGGCCCCTGCCCAGCCCTACTACCCTGGGCATTCATCAGGAGCTGCTGCCAGAAGACCACAGGACCACTGGGGCCCTTGGCACAGGCTGGCATACTTGGGCAGGCAGGCCACCTGCAGAGCCCGCTTCTCCATCCGTCCGCTGGTGCCTGGGTCCACATGGAGCCCCCACCCTGTGTCAGGGATCCACCCGCAGAGCCTGGCCTCCTTCTGCCGTCGGGACTGCTCAAGGGGGCTGGGTTTCCACTGCTGTAGGGGCCTGTCCACCTCTCTCTCCCTCTGCTTGTATGTGGGGGACACGATATAGGTATTACATATGTATAGATAGCAGTGTGTGAATTCGGCATGCACTAGACTCCCAAGGTCTGTACAGGAAGTGGCTGTGCCCAGCCTGGGCACTGGCCATCATTTTTTTCGGACCAGGAAGGCCACCCCGAGAACGAGGGCTGCAGCAGCCACAGCCACACCCCCGGCCACCAGCAGCGGGGTCAAGTTCTCGAAAGGGCAGGGCCCCCGGCTGCCGGGGCCCCCAGTGGGGGCCTCGCCCTCAGCCCCGTCCCCAGGGCCCTTGGGCTCGGGGGCCGCATCGGGGGTGCTGGGGGCCGCGGGGGCCGGCTTCAGGTTGCTGTGGTTGTTGAGAAGGGCCGGGTCTGCCTTGGCTGGGGTCTTCTTGGCAGGTGGCGGCGTGGGGGCTGCCGGCGGCTCCTGCTTCTCTGCCTGGGCCTCCTTCTTCCCTGGCTTAGAGGACGGGGCCTTCCCGTCCACGGCGGCAGGGGCTCGGGTCTCGGCCGTGGCCTTAGCGTCGGCCTTGGGGCTGTCGGTCGACTTCCCTCTGGACTCCATGCTGGGTGTGCGGGCGGGCTGTGTGGGGCACGTGGGGGCAGGCAGGCGTCTAGACCACGGCAGCTCAGGACAGTTCACCCCTGGGCATCCTATGGGCCTGCGGGGGGAGACCCGATGAGGCTGTTGTCCTGTGCAGCCCCACGTCCTTTTCCCTTAGAGACCCGCTAGCTCTCTGGACACTCCTCTCCTGGGGCTCAGCCTCCAGCTGGCCTCAGCCACCTCCTGAGAAGCCCCTCCGAGCACACGGGCGGGCGCTGTGGGCCCTCCTTTGGGCTGGGGTGCTGGGATGAGGCCTGCTACAGTTCCCTCATCTGTGAAATGGTCTTGCCCACGCATGTCCTATGTCCATCATGTCGGCCCAGGGTGGGGAGGTCCTGACCGGGAAGAGAGCACCCACCCAGCCCTGAGAAGCCGTGTGGCTGGGGAGGTGGGCCTGGGCAGAACTGACCGTGCATCCTTCTCAGGGCTGAGTGGGCTGGGGGTGGGGAGGGCAGCGTGGGAACCCAGAGTCTGGGCTTTCAGTTACATGGGGTCAAAATGGACCGAAGGTTGCCAGGACCTGGCTTGGACAAAACCAGGGTGTCTCACCAGAGGCTGGAGAAGCCGGCGGGAGGGCAGCAACAGGCCTGGGCTCCCAGCTGGTCATAGACCCCCTCTCAGTGCCCACCCCAGGACTGGCCTTGCCTGCTCCAGCTTCAGAGCGGGGAGCCCTTTCTGACCCTGAGGTCATTCCTGCCTCTGGGGGCAAAGGGAGTCCCTGGGGTGAGCCTGGAGCAGGCACCCCCAAGGCAGGGCCAGGCAGAGACTAGGCGCTCTGGGCAGTAGGGAAGGCCTGGCCCTGATCCTGAGTCAGGCGTGGGGCAGGGGGCTGGTGGCCTCGCCTCTCTGGACCCATCTTCCCTCTCGGGAGTGGACCCTGCTGTCCACAGCTCCTGGGATGCTGAGGAACTCGCACCTGCGCCTGCAGGGGGAGGGAGCCTGTGTGGGAGGTGGCACCCGGGTCCCCTGGCCATGCACAGTGACACAATGAAGGTCGCCTGAAGGTCACGTGCGGGACGGGGGTGTCCTGGGGAGGACTGACCCACCTCCAGGGAACCCAAGAGCCCCTCACCCCTGTCATTCTGGAGGGCACCCCGCTGCTGGGCATCAAGTTCTCAAAGGGCTGGTGGTCCACGCTCCCCCTCCCCCAGACCTTTGGTTATTTTGGGCTCATACTGACGTGACCGGCTGCCCCTCCCCCTCCAGGTGGCTGTGCCCAAGAGAGCAGGGGACCCCGGAGCGCCCCCGGTGACCTTCATAGCGGAGAACCTGCCGCTCTGTTCAGGGGCCCCGCGCCCCGCTCCCGCCCCAGACCCCGCGCCGCAGAGTCCCCTCCGCCTTACGCTGCTGCTCGCGGCGCTCCCACCTCAGGGCCGCGCGCTCTCTGCGGGACCACGGCCGACCGGACTGAGGGCGGCGGGCGGCGGCTGCGGTTGCAAGGACTGGGAGTTTCCCACAATGCACTGTTCCGGCGCAGGAAGCAGGGCGGGGACCGCATCAGCGCGGGCTCCGCCCACCTGCTAGTGGCCACCACAGCGCCCCGGAGCGGCCGGGACTTCTGGGGGCCCCAAACCCAGTTCCACTTTTGATCTGAAGGGCGGCTTAGCGTCAAGAAGGTGAGCGGCTGAGGCTGGCTTTCTCGCACCTCCATCAGACCGAGAGGTAGTCAGGCCATTCTAACCAGGCTCCTTTACAGCCAGTGTGCCCGTCATAGCTGGGCAGGCGGACCCAGGACAGCAGGGGGAGGGGAGCCAGTTACCAGACGAGCGGGACGCCCTTCACCCCCAAGAGTCTAGAAGAGGCATCTACTTAGAATATTTATTTATCTTCTTACAGGACAAGACACAAAAAGTTACAACTTCTTAAAACTCTTCAAAAGAAAAAAATATAATTCTGTAAGCAGCAGCAGCAGCTTCCAAGGTACAGATGTGACGGGAGAGAGCAGCTCCCAGGAACAACCGTGAACTGGGGGGCCCAGGCCTGAGCCCCAGGTAGTGTCACTGGGAAGGGGCCTCCAGGGAGGGGGCCCGGGGGTGGAGGACACAGCACCGGCACATCAGATCACTCACCAACACGACCACGTGGCTGGGGGCGGGGCAGGTCAGGACAGAGCTGCCTCAGTTCACAACATCAAGGGTGGGGGAGGGCGGAGCTTTACCAAGTGTGGTCAGGGGCCTTACCCAGAGGCCCGGAGGGCAGGCTAGGCCCGGGGAAGACTGGAGGGGCAGCTCCTGGTGTCCCCCAGGAGAAGATGCTCCCGGGCTCCATACTGGTCCTCATGCTCGCCCTCCCGGACCTCGAGGGGGCGTGGCCTCAGAAGTAGGGCCGGGCGGAGAGACGGATTCCTGGACGGGGTCACTGGCGAGTCAAGGGCACACACCCACACGCTCACACGCTCCTGCACACACACACTGCCTGGCCACATGGGGATGGCTGGAGTCCCTGACAGCCCTACCCCTGAGGGGCCAAGACAGCAGAGGGAGGCCACCACCCGCCCCCAACATTCACACACACACACACACACACACACACACACACACACGTGCACAAACCTCGCATGGGCTGGGTCCCACAGTGGGGGCGGAGGACCTGTCCTGGGAGTCAGCACTCAGGGCCACCCCCAGTCTAGGATTCCTGGCTCAATATGGGGGGCAGGAGAGCCCGATCCTCCTGCAAGGCTGGCCAAGGCAAGAGAACAGCAGCGGGGGAGGCTGGACGGACAGACGGAGGGGTGGACAGAGCCGCTTGTGCTCGGCAAGTTAATAAATAGGTTTGTGCGGGGTCCCCTCTGTGGACTAGGGGCCAAGCCTTGGGGACAGGAGCTGGTAGACTGGAGGAGAGGGTCCAGCTTGCCCAGCCCAGGCTGGGGGCCCCCAGTCCAGAGACCAGCTCTATCCCTGGGGGTTGTTCAGACTGGGGCAAAGGTGGGCAGGGCTGGCTCCAGGAATGTAACAATTTCTGCCGTTTCTAGGTAAGACGTTGATCCCGGGGGTTGTGTAGGCAGGGCCCCGCCAGGCGCGTGTGTGCACCCTGCACTCCCCCTCCCCACCCCCACCCGTCTGTGGAGAGACTCTCGTGCTGTCCCCGGGGGGGCTGCCTGCCTTGGGCCCCGCTCTGGTCCCGCTCGACTGGAGGGCAAGGGGCGGCTGCCCGGGCTCAGGGCTGGACGCGCGGCAGCCCCAGCAGGGTCTCGGCAATGCCCAGAAAGTAGACCACTTGAGCGATGCCAAACAGTGGGGCGATGACCAGGGCGCGGCAGTAAGCGCCCTTCAGGAAGGCGGAGGGGCCCTCGTTCTGGAGGATCTTCCTGCGGGGAGACGGCGGGGGCGGAGGTGTCAGAGCCACAACGCTGGGGCTGCCCTGCCCTCCCCGGCCCCTGGGGGCTCGCCCACCTGGCACAGTCCAGGAATCCCGAGTACGTGTCCTCGTTGATGCCACGCTGCAGCGACTGGAGCCGGGTCTTAACCACTGCAAGGGGCACGCAGGTCAGCGTGCGCCCTCAGCCTGGACCCACCCCCCAGCCCTGCCCTGCCCCAAGCTGGGCACCAACCGTCACAGGGGTTGACGGCCACGGCAGCCGCGCTCCCAGCCACGCAGCCGGCCAGGAAGGACACATAGAAAGGCGACTTCTCCCCAGATGCTGGCCGGCCCAGCTCGTTCAGGTTGGCGAAGAGGGGGAAGTAGACGATGGAGAAGGGGACGTCCCTGTCGGGGGATCGCAGGGTGACTGGCTGGGACGCGTGGGGCGGACGGGTGGGTAGGCCTCCCCTCGCCCTGCCTGCCCCTCAACCTGAGCAGCGTGGCCCCCAGGCCCTTGTAGAGGCCAGCGATGCCGCGGCTCCGCAGCAGGTCCCGGGTCAACTGAGTGGCTGTGGGGCGGGGGGTGGCCGGAGCCTCCACGGAGGGCTGGGCGCTCCCCTGGCCCGAAAGCTGGGCCTGGGCGGACAGGATCTTCCTCTGGGCGGCTGGGGAGAAAGGGGGTGGCCTGCTGGTCTCCCTCCGAGCACAGGGTGGGGGCAGGGACGGGGTCCAGCTGGTGTCCCCCCCGCGCCCCGCCCCCCACAGCCTCACCGAGGCGGCCCGCGTCCTGGAGCTGGATCTTCAGCATCTCCATGGGGGTGGTCACGATCACCTGGCACGTGCCGGCCCCGCAGCCCGCCAGCATCTCCTTAAACAGGGTCAACTGCTGCCTGCAGTAAAGAGGGCGGGGCTGCAAGGCAGAGTCAGAGGCCCCTGCGGCTGGGGGACGTGAAGGGGCGGGACCGGCGAAGACAGAGGCAGGCCCCGCCCCCGCCGCCCTCCAGTAACAGGCACCGAGCCGAGAGACAGACGCTCACAGCGGGGCTGGGGACGGGCGAGGGCTGTTCTCAGCAAACAAAACTGGAGGCGGGGTGGGGGGCTCAAGTGCTCCACGGGACTACTGCCCTTTCACCCCACCCTCGGGTGATAGGGAAAACTGGCCAGTGCCCCCAAATCCCAGCCTACAAGAGGCAGCAGGCAATGGCTAGGGGCCAAGGACCCCTGGGGCCTGAGCACCAAGGATTCAGCATCGGAGGCGGAGGAAGCAGGCCCTGCAGGTCGGGGTGAGGGGCCCCCACGACGACAGATCCTTCGTCCTCTGGAGGCACAGATCCCCCTCCCTTCGTGACTGTGGCCCCCAGCAGTCAACCAGCGCCTTACCCATCCTTGGAGAGCTGGTATCGGAAGAAGTCATTGGCCGCCAGCTTGATGGCCTTCTCGGGGGTGACGAGGGTCAGGTTCACGGCGGCTCCTGTGTGGCATGCGGATGGGTCAGTGGCCAGGGCCGGGACCCGGACGCTCTTGGTGGGCACTTGCCTCTCAGTTGGCAGAGCCCTCCCCCCGCCCCCTTGCACCTTGGCAGCTCCTCCTGCCCTCTCACCCACATGTGCCCAGCGGGGGTGGGGGCAGCGCCTCCTCCTTCAGGCAACCCTCCCGGTCCAGCAGGCGGGCCTCCGTGAGGAACACCCCCCTGCAGTACAGAGGCGGGGGACCTGGGGGGGTCCAGAGCTGAGGAGGCAGAGGCGGGGGACCTGGGGGGGATCCAGAGCTGAGGAAGCAGCGTGAGCCCCTCTCAGTGCAAGGACTCTGCTGCACAGCATCTGGGCAAATCCAGGCTTGGCGGTTGTCTGCTAAGCGGCTTTGCAATCAGCCCCCCCACCACTACCCCCGCCAGTGTCCGGCGCAGACAGGGTCCCGCCTGTCCTGGGAGGAGGTCCCGTCGTGCTGGGTGCTGGCAGCGGTGGAGGATGGCGCTGAGAGCTGCCCTTCCTCGACCCCCGCCACTGTGCAGCTACAGCCAGGCCCCACGGGGCGCGGCCCCACCATCCATCCAGACCCTCCAGACCCTGCCCAGCCTCACCACGGTACATCCCGAAGTAGCCTTCTGAGCGGATGGTCTTGATGAGGCAGTCAGACCTGCAGCCCCGGGGGTAGGAGGGAGCCAGGGGTCAGCCAGGGTCCAGCACCGGCCCCCCGCCCTGACCCGGGCAGGAGTGCCCCCAGGCCTGCCCCCCACCCCCCCAGCTCGCTGGCTCACATGCTGGTGTACACGCGCTGGCCATTCTGCTGGTTCTGCAGCCTCGTCTTGGCCAGGTCGATGGGGAACACACAGGTGACCCCGATCAGGCCGGCGATGCCGCCATTGATGAGCTTGGCTGGCAGGCTGCGTGGGCAGATGGAGGTCAGGCGGCCTCCTCGGCCATAGGTCGGCCGGGGGGAGGGCAGGGTGGGGTGAGGCGGGGCTGGGTTCTGACCTGATCTGCTTATCGGCCATTTAACTCGGGAGCACCCAGGTAGGAGCTGCGGAGCTGGATGCCAGACAGCGGGGGAGGGAGCGCAGGGCGGAGGCTGGTCTTCTGCTTTCAAGGGTATTTCCAAACCAGCGCTTCTGTCCTAGGAGAGAAGGGACTGCAACCAGCGGGGGTGGGCAGACGGGAGAGGCGCACCAGAGGAACAGGCTTCCTTGTTTCCCTTCCAGGGCCCCCGCAGGGGCTCCGAGCGGCTCCCCAGGCCCCCAACCCCGCTCAGGCGGGCTACACGTCGTGGGCTCGAAGCGTGCCAGGAGGCCCACCACCTGGCCCCATCCCTGGGCCACCTGGCGGCTTCCTCTCAAGAGTCCTCACCAGTGCGTCCTCCCAGCTGGCCTTGCTCACGCTCACATGCACGGAGCCCTTTAAAGGGCCAGGTGCCTCCTCCCCTGGGCTGGGCTGTGTCAACCCCATCCTCGAGCAGCCTGCTCTGTCGGGATAGGGGTGACAGAGCCCCAGGGCCCCCCGCGGGGCTCAGCTCACAGCTGCCCAGGTAGATGCAGCCAGGGCAGGTGCAGCCCCTGCCCCATGGCACCTCCGGGCTGGAGCCCCAGACCACGGCTCCCCTGGAGAAAGCACCAGCTCAGCCATAGCCAGCCTGTGCCCACCCTCCCAGGAACTTCACCCCGACTGCACGCGCGCGCGCGCACACACACACACACACACACACACGGGCTCGCTGTGGCTGCTCCACCACCTCTTCCCGGGGGGCAGGCTAGGGGCAGGGCTAGGGAGCCAGAGCCGGCCCCAGGGACCTCTGGCGGGGGGCGCCCCCCAGCCCGCGCCAAGACCAGCTGTCCCTGCCTCGCACCCGCAGCGTCGCTAGTCGGGTCACACGGCTGGCTCACACCTGCCGTCGCTCGCGGACTGGTGACCTTCACCCCGGCTTCCCCGGGCCGGGAGGCCCCCTGCCCGCTCGGCAGCCCGCCGCCCCCGCCGTCGTCCCGCTCACCCCGGGCGCGTAGGACCGGCTCCTCCACGGCTCCTCCTGGAGACTCCAGCCCGCGGGCGGCGGGCGGGCGGGGGAGGGCCAGCGGCCGGGGGCGGTGCCGGCGGCGGGGATTGGCTGCGGGGCGGGGCGGGGCGGGCCTGGGGGGGGCGACTTTCTCTTTCACTTTGGGCGGGATAAGGCGCCCTGGCGCCGCGGGAGAAGGGATGAGAAGGGGGTGTGACAGCTTCTGGGAGGCTTGGGCTGGCCTCCGAGCCCCCTTCGGCCCGTGAGGCAGCGGGTCTGACGGGCTAACCCAGCCAAGCCACGCAGCCGGTTCGAGGGGCCCCAGCCCGCGGCCACCGTGCACCCAGCTGCTCCCCGAGTTTTCCTCTGCAGCCAGCAGGCGGGCTCTGGTTAGGGCCCTGGGACCCCAGGAACGGGGCTCTCTCTGTGCCCGGGCACAGGGAATCCGGAGCTGTGGGGTGGAGATGGGCTGTGCCCACTGTGTCTGTGGACCGTGTGTCTTCTGGGAGGTGCATTTCAGGGAAAACTCATGCAGGAGCGGAGAAGACACGCTTGTCTGCTGCAAAGGCCAGGGGGTGGCTGGGTCGCAGAGACCACTGGCTGCCACCCACACTCCCAAAACCCTCTGACCCCCTAGATGCCTCCCTACAAACTCACCCAGAGCCTCAGTGCCCCAGTCTCAGAGAAGAGCCTGACCTCTGCACTTCAACCTGACCCTCTCTCCCCACCCCCCAGGTGCAAACTGGCCACAGCCGACTGTTGTCCCCGACCCTTGGGGACAAGGTCCACACTCTGCCCTCTTGGACCTGAGCGAGCCCACCAGACCCGACTTCCTGCCCAGTGTGAGGGACACCTGGATGCTGGGGTCCAGGAAGTCGGACACTCTCCAAGGTGGGAAGGGGAGCAGCTGTCTCGGGAATAGAGGCAGGCCTGGAGATCCCAGCCTGAGACCGTCAGCCCTGGGTCCCACCCTGGCGCTGGGATGGGGGAGACACTTCAGAACCGAGTAGTGTGGGGAGGGCCTCTGCCAGCGGAGGACTGACAAGGGGTCCTCTGGGCCAGGAAGCCTTTTCCTGTCCTCACTCGATGGTTCCTACCGCCTGCTCATGAGACAGCTCGGAGGGCCCTCCCCTGCACCCCAGGTTGCCATAGAGACCCGGCAGCCCCAGCCCGGCCTCAGGCCCCGGGCTGTCAGCCCTCCCGGTCGGTTCCCCCGGCTCCCGCAGCGTCCTCAACCCGGGCTGCAGGCGAAGCTGTGGGCAGCTCAGCTCAGAGGCCCCCCAGGAGGTAAAATCTGCCACGAACTAAGCCACTGGACTCCTTCACCCCCAAGAAAGGGAAAGGCTGTGAGGCTCCGAGTCTGGGGCCGGCCCTTCTCTCCCCATTCATCTCCCCCCGCCCCTTGCCCCGGGGAGGCGCTTTCAGTCCCGCCGGCTGGAGGGGCGCCAACCCGGCGACAAAGGAGGCGCGGAGTGGGGGTTCAGGGCTGCGACTGGAAGCCGGGCTCAACTCCCTGTCCAGCTGGAAGGAGTCCCCATGAGGCCCGGATCGCCACGCTGAAGCCCGCCAGGCGATGGCGACTTCAGCCACCCACGTGTCCAAGTACATCCCGCAGGGCCCCACGTGCGTGTCCCCCATGGCCCGGATCGTTCCTTGGGGACTGGCCTCCGTCTCCCGACCGGCGAGGACACGTGTGCGCTGGGAGCGCGCCCGGCACCGCCCGGGGCCCGGCCTCCTACACTCCGGCGGCAGCGGATCCGAGCATCCGCCGGCGCGGGCCCCGCAGAAACCGCCTCGTCCGGGCAGATGTCACCTCCCATAGTCGCCGTGGTGCCCCTCGACTCCGCGGCCGGGCTGCACTCGGGTGGGCGCAGCGGAAGGAGCCGCCAGGCGGGCACTCACCGCGCGCTCTGCCGCCGCTGCCGCCGCCTCTGCCGCCGCGCTGGCCTCCCCGCCTCGCCGCGCGCCCGGCTGCACCTAAGCGCGGGGGCGCGTCCGCTCGGCGCCGCGCGCGCTCCGCCCCCGGCCGGCGGTTGGCTGGCGGACTCGGGCTCCCCCTCCTGGCCGCCACGGCCACTGCGCTCGGCAGGCCCCAGCCCGGCGCCAGCCCCGCGCTCCGGGTCTCCACGGGTTTTCACTGGGCGTCCGACCTCGCGCCGGTGCACGGGCCAGGGACTACTTCCGTCGGGCCAGCGGATGGGGGGTGCGCTGGGACGAAGTGTCCCTAAGGGAGGAGCCGTGGGAACTGAATTGGCCAAGCACCAGGCCCCCAACCAAAAGGCAGATGCGCCGTCCTGCACACGACTGTATTCATGGGGCAGCAGCCGTTACTTTGTAGCTGGGACTCCACTCCCTCCCCGAGATCAGGACCCAATGCAGGCGCTGGGCGCAGACCAGTGGGAATGAGAGCAGGCCGGCTTGCAGCAGAGCAGGGCCAGGCCTCAGATCACTTGGCCACCCCTGGCCTTCCACTGGCCTCTCCACCCGAGAAAGTCAGTGCTGAGACAGCGACCAGGCCAGTGCATGTGTGTTACACGGGTGGGGGGGCACTTTGCTCACACGCAGGGAAAGTTTGAAAACGGGAGCCTCAGGGTCCAGCCCGAAGTCTGGGGTCTAGGCCTGGGCAGGCTCTGGGGAGGGTGACGGCAACCGGTCAGGCGAGGTGAGGTTTCCGGGGGCCAGGCTCGTGTGCCGGATGCCCTCCTGGTACTTGCGGCGGCCAAGCTCCAGGACAGCCCGCACCTCTTCGGCCACGTCCCGCCGGTCACTCTGCTCCAGGGCCTGCACGAGGCGCCCCACGGCCCCTGGCTGCCCAGCCTGGCGCTCCGCCCAGGAGAAGAGCATGTGGCGGATCTGCCCATCCAGGTCATCCCTGGGGGGACAGGGGAGCAGTCAGGGGGGCCCGCCAAGACCACCCACCACACCCAGGGCCTTGTTCCCCCTCCCAGCACGGGGGTCTTGCTCCCTGGGGCAGGGGTGGCCAAAACCTCCCCTTCCTGCCCATCTGCCCTGCCCCCGCCTCCCCTGGACGGAACCTCAGCCAGCCTCCAGGGGGAGGCCAGCAGGACGAGAGGCTCAGAACTGACCGGAACTCATGCCGGATGCGCTGGAGCTCACGGTAGGGCAGGCCCAGGTGCAGGGCCACAGCCGGCCAGTCGGGGCCCAGGCGCCCGGCCACGTTCAGCAGGTTGCTCTGGGTCAGGAAGCCGGTCTCGGCGTCACCCAGGTTCAGAGGTGCCAGGGATAGGCCAGGCTCCCGAGTCGGGCCCTCGCATCCCTGCAATCTCTGCGGGCAGGTCGAGGTGGCCGTGAGCCCTGGCCTCACCCCAGCCCACCCTGGCGGCTCCTCCCCCCTCCCCTCCACACGGGGCTCCCCAGCTAGGCCTCACGGGCAGCTTGATGGGCAGAGTGGCCATCCACAGGGCAGCTGGGCCCCTCTTCTGCCGGGCAGCTTCTGCCTCCTCAGGCACCACCTCCGGCACCTCGCCCCGGTAGAAGGACACCTGGGGGAGAGGAGGAGGTGGGCTTCAGCGCTCTGGCTTTGGCCCGGGCAGCCCGGGGCGCCCACCCCACTGGCCCACCTGGCCTCTCACGGCCCGAGCCCGTCGGTCCAGGGCAGTGGTCACGTACACCTCCTTCAGGTTCTTCAGGTGGGAATAGAAAACAAAGCACAGCCTGCCCTCCACGCAGTCTGGGCGGTCTGTGGGCACAGGGGGGCTCAGCAGGGACTCGGGGGCAGACCCAGCATCCCTTCTCTGGGCACCGGGGCACACCTGCATCAATGTCAATTCCCCTCTCGAAGGCAGCGAAGAACTTCTCGCCCTCAAACATCTCCACGGTGTCTGAGGGCTCAGGGCCGCGGTATCGCTCCAGCAGCCGCCGCAGGGTGGCGTCCACCTGGGGGGGCGGGGGACCCACTGGCTGGGCGCCCGACGCCCTGCACCCCTCCCCCCGCCCCCCAGCCCTCTGCCGCCCCCACCTTGTTGCGGGGCAGGCACTGCAGCAGGACCTGCTCGGGGTCCCGGCGTCTCTGCAGTGCGATGAGGTTCACACGGTACAGCCGCAGCCGCTCCCAGGCCTTCCGTGCCAGGCTCCCCACGCAGGCCTTGGTGGTGTACCAGAGCCAGTACCTGGGAAGGCGGGGGTGAGGGGGGCCCTGCAGGCTGGGGGGACGTGGGGAGGGGGCTGAGGAGGTGGGGGCACTGACCAGGAGAAGCGCGTGACCTGGAAGCGTGCGTACAGGTGCGTGAGCTCCAGGGCCACCTGCGCCGTGATGTCGTCCCAGGCGGCCGCGGGGGCGGCCAGATGCAGCAGGTGCAGGCGGGCACGGTCCAGACTCAGGCCTGGCGGGGACAACGGCTGAGGCCTCTGACCGGGGCGCCCCTTCTGAGCACCACCCCCGCCCCGTGCCACACGGCTGCCCTCACCTGTGACGCCGGGCGGCAGAGGCAGCTGGATGGTGACTGGCCGAAGGAAGCTCGAGGGTCCGCTCTGCGAGAGGCAGAGCAGGGGGCTGGAGGCCGCCTCGGGCTCCCCCAGCAGGGCCGGCAGCTCTCTGCTGCCCACACGCACCACCTGGAGCAGACGGGCCGCCCCCGTGGTCACTTCTGTGCCTGGGCGCCCCCGCCACCCCAGCGGGCATCCCAGCCCCTACCTGCATGCGAACGTGCCGGGGCTCCTCGGTGGCCCCCGCGGGGAAGGTGACCCTGACCCCGGCGTGTCCCGAGGAGCACAGCAGTGTCCCCTCTGGTGGCACCAGGCAGGCATCGGACACAGGGCGCGAAACCACAAGGAACCAGGAGAAGTGGGGCACCTGACAGTGGGCCCAGAGCCGCTGGCGTGGGTGCAGAGCACGGGGTCAGGGCCACGGGCACGGGTGCAATGCACAGGGTCAGGGCCGGTGGGCTGGGGCAGGGCCGGCGGGCCGGGGCAGGGCCACGGGGTCAGGGCCGCAGAGCATGGGGTCAGGGCCGGCGGGCACGGGTGCAGAGCATGGGGTCAGGGCCGGCAGGCCGGGGCAGGGCCGCGGGCATGGGTGCAGGGCACGGGGTCAGGGCCGGCGGGTACGGGTGCAGAGCATGGGGTCAGGGCTGGCGGGCGTGGGTGCAGAGCATGGGGTCAGGGCCGGCGGGCCGGGGCAGGGCCGCGGGCGCAGGGCACAGGGTCAGGGCCGGCCCTTCCCAGGTGGCGCAGGCCGCCCTCACCTTGGGTGTCTCCTGCTCTAGGCGGGTCTCCAGGCCGCCCTCACCTTGGGTGTCTCCTGCTCTAGGTGGGTCTCCAGGCCGCCCTCACCTTGGGTGTCTCCTCCTCTAGGTGGGTCTCCAGGTCGCTCCAGCTGTTGTCACTCAGCGTCCTGACCACCACCTCACGGCAACGCCGGGCCCGTGGGGGCACGAAGAGCAGCCACAGGCCCACCTCCTGCCAGGCGAGGGGGGCGTGAGCGCCGGGGCCACACCGGACCCTCCTCGCCGGGGCCCTCGCCCACCCCACCCTGCCCCGGTCGTGCCTGCTGGAAAGCCACCCCGTGGGGCTGCAGCTCTAGGACACCACTGAGGAGAGCGTCGTGGGGACCCAGGGGCACGAGGCGTGGCTCTGGCAGCCACAGGCGGTAGCGGATGGTCATGGGGGCAGCAGTGGCCCCCGCGGGGAACTGCAGGCGGACGCCACAGGCCAAGGTCACGGAGCAGCCTTGGGGGGTCACGGCAAAGCTAAGGGAAGACAGGAGCGCACAGGGTCAGACACAGCAGGGCCCCTCGGTCTGAGTCTGGCGCCCTGGGCACCTGTGGGAGACCCCCGAGGCACAGGCAAGGTGCACAGTGAAGGTGACGGGGTGGGCAGAGGCTTTTCCAGCCCAGCCCCTCCCTCACGCCATACCTGTCCCGATCTGAGGTCAGCAACAGCCTAGGCATTTCTGGGACCACGGGTGGCCCTGGGCAAGGACAGATGTGAGGTTAGGCCACTGATGACACCTGCGTCCTGTCTGTGGTCTGCCCCCAGCCCCGCCGTGACCCTACCTGGGGGGCTGGGGGGGTCAGGAGGGGGCCTGCCCAAGGGGTTTCCTTGCAGGCGCACGAAGGGGGCGTCCAGCAGCTCAGGGGGCACGTCCCGGAGCTGGTTGTCCCTCAGGTCGAGCCGGGTGAGCAGCGGGAGGCGGGCCAGGCTGGCGGGCACCGAAGCCAGGAGGTTGCTGTGCAGAATGAAGAGCCGTAGGGCCCGCAGCCCCGCTGCGGGAGGCGCCGGCTTAGGGCCAGCAGAGGAATACCACGGCCACCCCAGTCCCCGAGCGCCGGGCCAGGCGGCTCACACTGGGGCCTCCTGGGAAGCCCTTTCAGTCTCCGCCCTGTAGCTGGACTAGAGAGCTTGGGGAGGCCTGTGCAGGTGGGAAGACTCGACAGCCAGGGAAGCGGGGGGCACGCAAGAGCTGCCGGGGAAGGCGAACGCTCAGGCGGGCCAGCCCGCGTGTACAGGGCACCGCAGGGGAAAGACAGCCGCGGAGGGGGGCAGGGCAGCCGGCGGCCCACAGACATTCCCCACTGGGCCCGGGGAGCCAGGGCCACAACTCACCGAGGGAGCTGGGGAGGCTCTGCAGCCGATTGGAGGCCAGATTGAGCTCGGCCAGGCTGCCCAGGCCTCCGATCTCAGGGGGCAGGGCCTCCAGCAAGTTCCCAGAGAGATCGAGGCGCTGCAGGCTGGACAGGGCTCCCAGGGCTGGGGGCAGCGTTCGCAGGCGGTTGTGGGTGACGGCGAGGAAGGTGAGAGCGGGGAGGGCCCCCAGGGCCGCGGGCAGTTCTGAGAGGCAGTTACGAGACAGCAGGAGGGCGTCCAGGCCACACATCTGGGGGACGCAGGCTGGCAGCGTCTCCAGGCTGTTGAAGCTCAGATCCAGGTGGGCCAAGCGGGCTAGGCTGCTCAGGCTGGCGGGCAGTGTGGCAAGGGACCCCCGGAGGCAGGCACCCAGGGCCTCCCGACGTTGCCCACCTGATGGGGAGAGGCAGACTGACATGGCCCTCATATCGGAGTCCCAGGTGGGCCCAGCTCTGCCAGCCAGGGAAACGGGTGCATGGGAACGCAGAGCTCCACCCCAACCCCACCAAAACTGAGACAGACAGATGCTGGAGACCACCTGCAGGTGAAGCAGGCACACAGACGGTGCGGTCTCATCTCAGCTGAGAGCCGTCACCCACCGGTGACCCACCTCGGGAGAAAGACCCACCCTGGGGTCTGCTGGAGACCCCACTGTGCAGCTGCTGGGTCTGGGAGCCCAGGCCCAGCCAGCTTCCTCTTGAGGGAATGCAGCTGGGTAGAGCTGTGCAGGGGACAGGGCTCGGGCCGGGGTCCACCTTTCGGGACCAGGAAGCAGAGGCAGGAGCTAGAGAGAGGCTGGGCCAGGGCTGGGACTGGGGGCGCTCACCTTTGAGGACCAGGGAGCGGAGGCGTGGCAGGCTCCAAGGCAGCCGGGCCAGGGCAGCCTCCAGCAGCTGAGGGTCCTCGTGGCCACTCAGCTGCAAGAAGTCCACCTCCAGCAGCTGAGGGGCCTGCTGGGCACACAGGCGCAGCAGCCGGCGGCAGCCCCCGGGGTGCAGGTGCAGGCTTAGCCGGTTCCCTGCCGGGAGCGGGGGCGCCTCCGGCCCCGCACCCGCAGCCTCTGAAGCATCTCTCGCAGCATCTTCTGGGGCCAACGTCGCAGGCAGCGGCCCCGCCTCCATCGCAGCCATCGCCCACCAGCCGTCCTCGGGGACCAGACATGTCCCAGCTCGCCAGGCAGGCCTGCTCAGGCAGGACCCAAAGAGGCTGCAGTCAGGGGGAGGAGCGGGCTGGGCGTTCTCCCAGCCAGAGGAAGGGGAACTCAGGCTGCAGAGAGCCAGGCCCACTGGTCCAGAGTCCAACGCCTAGGCTGGACAACTGTCACTGACATGGGCTGGGCAACAGGACTCCCCGGGGCTGGGAAGGCGGCAGGCAGGAGACCTGTGAGTGCAGAGGGGCTTGGGGACATGCCTGAGGGACTGGGGGAGGGAGGCTTCACACCCCGAGTCTACAAACTTGAAAAGGGACTCCTAGTCCAGCCCCCCCAACTCTGCCTGCTGGGCACCAGAGTCCCACCTCCAACCTTCACATTTCTCGGCTCCAACCGAGGCACTGGCTCTCATCTACCACGTGGGGCGGTAGCCCAGGCAAGGACACCAGTGATCCTGCCCGCGTCTGTCCGAGCAGTGCAAGGGGGTTCATGAGGACGGGACCCCACTTCCTGGCCCCTGGAGGAGGACTTTCCCGCCACTTCCAGCTCGCACCTCGGTCCGCAGGGGAGGTCGGTGCCCCGCGCAGTCGCGGCCACGACCGCTTGGGGCGTGTCCTGGGGGAGAGACCGCACCGCAACACCCGCACCCCAACCTCCGCGTCCCCTAGACGCGCCCGCGGTCCGCGCGTCACCTGCGCTCCCGGCGGCGCGTTTCCGGGTCCGGCCGCGTGGGAAGCTCGCCTGGCGTCTGCAGGCTCCGCCGGCAGGGGTCTCAGGGTCCCGCCCGCCCCGCCTGCTCTCTGCCAGACACCGCCCTGCCGCACTCAGCTTCCTGTCGGCCGGCGTGCGTCTGTGCGACCGGCCTTCCCGCGGGAAGGCCCGCTTTTCGCGCCACAAAACCCAACCCTTCCGAGGTTCTCGGGCCCTGGGCCCGCTCTGCTCTGGCCATGCACTCCCGGCCCCGTGTTAAAATCAACTAGTGCGATCTCTGGCTGGAGGGGGTCCTGAGGGCTGATCGCAGCTGCTGCCCCACACCCACCTCCTGCCGGAGGACAGCACCGAGGTCCCCAGCCAGTCCCCAAAGGCGTCCTCTCAGGCCCCGTAGAGCCCAGGGCCCACCTTCCATGACCCTATCTTAATGGGCGCACTCTGGGCCACCTCCCAGCGCCGCCCCCCGCCCCCCCGCCCCCCCAGCCCCAGCGGGCTTCCCCATAGGCTGCCTCCTTTCTCAGCGTCTCACAGTGAGGAAAAGGAGATGGGAGCGATCAGATTGGCCCAAGGCCACTAGCTGGTGAAGGCCAAAGTCAAGGACCTCAAACCAGATCTGTCTCTCAAGAAAGCTTTCCAGACTGGTCCTTCCTCACCTCACAGAAGAGGTGCCTGTGAACATACACGTCTGCTCCAGCCTGTTCTGCCCCAAATGACACCTCTCTACCCTCTTTCCGCCACCCTCCCCACCTGGACGGGCAGTTCCTGCTAGGCCTGTGTTCTCCCCAGCTCCTATTCCCCCTTCAGTTTCCACATAAATGCCAGAATAAACACACACACAAACACACACACACACACATGCAGGAACATCACTCAGACTTAAAAAGTAATGAGTCATCAACTCAATGGACGTGAGTTTGAGCAAACCCTGGGAGCTAGTGAAGGACAGGGAAGTCTGGCATGCTGCAGTCCATGGGGTTGTAGAGTCCAACAGGATCGAGCAACTGAGCAACAAAAGGTAACGAAGTCCTGACACATGTTACAATGTGAATGAACTTTAAGGGTATTCCGCTTAATGAAATAAGCCAGACGCAAGAGGACGAATTCCGTAGGAGTCCATTTATGTAAGATCCCTACCGCAGTCAACATGGAAATGGAAAGTAAACGGGAGCCTCGGGCTGGGGGAGGGAGGGGTCGTTACTGTTTAGAATTCAGGAGGGGAAAAGTTCTGGATACACCGTGGCGATGGTTGCACGTCGGTATGAACGAATCTAGTGCCACTGAACTGTATGATTAAAGTGGTTTTACAGTATGTGTTATCGTGCCATTAAAAAAAATCACAACTGACCACTTTCCCGTGTGACTGCAACAGTCCCATCCTCGCCAGATGGTTTTCCTCACCAGCTGTGTGACTTTGAGCAAAAAAACTTTTCTATGCCTGACCCTCATCGATGTAATGGGATTTCCGTGGGGCCTGCGTTATCACATCGGGGCTGGGCCCTAACACGAGCCCGCCCGGGCTGCCTGCTGCCTCTGAACCCATCTCCGGCCACCTCAGCAAGGCCTTTACTCCTGGGGCCTGATGCTCGCTCCGATCTTCGCAGGGCAGGAGCTCGCTCATCCTTCAGCCCTCTTCGCTCAGGGTTTACGTCAGCCTGGGACTGCCTCGTTTAACTACTCTGTGTCCGTGCACTAGAACCTAAGTTCTGAGGAAGCAGAACCGGGCCTGGCCTGGGGGGGGACTGAGGCCAGCCTGCAGCAAGGTCCCCGACAAGGAGTGAAGGAGCAATGTGTGCTGTGTCCATGGCTAAGCTGATGTCTCTTCCGAAAGGGCACAGCCCAGGTGGGGGCGGATCACACGGGCGTGGAAGGTTCTGGCTCCGCTCCTCCGAGAGGCGGTGACAGAGCCTCCCAGCTTCTCCTGGGGCCCCCGCCGTGGTACTAGGGATGGAGTGAGCAGTGGCTGGGTTCCGCGGAGTAAACGCGCGGGGCGACTCGCCCGCCCGTCTGGGCCAGGCCGGACAGCCGGCTCCTGCTGCGTAGCTGGCCCGACCCCAGCAGCGGCGCCGGGCCACGTGCGGCCCGCAGCGGCGCCGCCTCGCTTCCGGTAGCCGTGCACCATGGGACTTGTAGTTCGCCGGCCGCGTCCGCCGCTCCGGCAGAGAAGCGACCAGCGCGCGGAGGCCGCTCTGTATGCTGGGAGCTGTAGGCGCCGCGCGGCATCCTGGGAACCCTGAAGGGAGAAACCTACACTCCGGACTCGCTCCTCTCTCAGCCCCACTTCCCCCAGGGATCTCGGGCGGCAGTCACCCCATCATATATACGAAGACAGCCCTGGAACTGCCTTCCGCTTTTGCGGTGGCGGCTGCGGGACAGACGGGATAATGGCGTCTCCCGCGTCCTCATTGGCTAGGCGCTGCGTGACGTCACTAGGAGGCGCCCTCGTCGGGCGCCGAGCGCAAGTCCCGGAGGCTTCTGGGTAGCGAATTACTCCCGCCCCCAGAACCGGCGCCTTCCTTTCCGTCCCTGACGCCACCGAGATCGCACGCGCGAGCCTGCTCTGCCGCCGCTGAGTGAGTGGGCCGGGAGGGCCAGGCCGCGGGGCCTGGCCGCGGTCGTGAGTGCCGTGGGGGGCGGGCGGGGCAGGGCGTGGGCCAGGCCTCGGCGGCGGCTCCGCACCAGCCGCGCGCGGCCGTACACTGGCCTCGCAGGGACCCGAGGCCGCCCTTAATGCTGTGTCCTTGTCTCACGCGCTAGGATGCGTTACGTTGCCTCCTACTTGTTGGCCGCCCTCGGGGGCAACTCCTCCCCCAGCGCCAAGGACATCAAAAAGATCCTGGACAGCGTGGGCATCGAGGCAGACGACGATCGGCTCAACAAGGTAGCCGCCTCGCAGGGGCCTGAAGGCCCCGCCGACCCTATACGCCGCATACGGGGCTCCCTCTCCTACCCAACCCAGGGAAGTAGGTTGCCGCGGGTTTAGGGGAAGGCCTTTGCCCGCCCATGTGGTTTTCGAACTGCCCAAATGTACTGGTACAGCCCAAAGTAAGAAAAAGTGGGGATGAAGTCAAGTCCGCGATAGCGTGGCTCAGTGGGAACAAGTAACGTGTAAACTTTTTTTTTTTAAACTGTAAACAAGCCCACGTTAACTTTATTTTTTTGAACTCAGTGTGGTGGTGGTTTACTCGCTAAGTCGTGTCTGACTTTTGCGACCCGATGGGCTGTAGACCGTCAGATTCCTCTGTCCATGGGATTTCCCAGGCGAGAATATTGGAGTGGGTTGCCATTTCCTTCTCCAAGGGATCGTCCCAACCCAGGAATCGAAGTGCTGTGCTGTGCTTTAGTCACTCCGTGGTGTCCGACTATGCCTCCCCGTGAACTGTAGCCCATCAGGTTCCTCTGTCCGTGGGGAGTCTCCAGGCAAGAATGCTTCCCGACCCAGGGATGGTACCCTGGTCTCTCCCGCATTGCAGGTGGAATCTTTACTGACTGGGTCACCAGGGAAGCTCTCTTTGAACCTAGGGAAGGTTATTTTGATAGGTATTGAGTGTGAAGTGAGGTATTTTGCGTTTCTTTTCAGCAGTAAGTTTTGGTGTTAGTTCTCATGTGGGTGTCTTACCTGTCCTGCGTGGGTCATAACTGCTGTGCGGGGGCGCTGTGTGTGGCCTCTGGTGACCCCGCTCCTCATCTGCTCTAGGTCATCAGTGAGCTCCACGGAAAGAACATCGAGGACGTCATTGCTCAGGGTGAGGTCGTGTTCGAGGCTTTGGTTTGCACGGTCCATTCTAATCCCTGCCGGTCAGCCTGTGGCCTGCCAGGCTTCGCTTGTGGACCAGAGCACCCTAGAAGCCTTACCCAGAGGAGTGAGCAGGGTCTCCGTGGGCTCATGCTATGGGCACTTCTAGACAACCCCTGGGCAGAGCGGCAGGGGCGCCTGTGCCCTCAGTGAGCATCTGTAAACAAGTCTCACCACGGGGGGCTAGGACTGACCACAGGCCCTGCCCTGTGAGGTCAGGCTGGAGCTGGGCTTGCTTGGGAGTTGAGCTTTGGGGGAGTTGTTTTTGTCTGTGAGCTCACTGTGGGGGGTGAGGATCTGGACACTGGGACAGTGGATTCTCTCTGCCTGGTCGTAAGCATGTTTGTCCAGCTTATCTCCCGGGTAGGGCACCGTGGGCCTGCAGGTCTGCTGGAGGGATTCCTAGAAGCCCGTGTCTGGGAAAATGGGAATCTGACACAGACCCGGATGAGCTGGACAGTGCCCCTTCACTCTGAGATGACATTCAGGTGGAACACCAGGGCTCACCTCCCCTTTGGTCTCTGCAGGTATCGGCAAGCTGGCCAGTGTGCCGGCTGGTGGGGCTGTGGCCGTCTCCGCTGCCCCAGGATCGGCAGCACCCGCTGCGGGTTCTGCTCCAGCCGCAGGTAAGTGGAGGTCCAGGCAGCTGTTGGTGCACACGCCCTGAGGTCTGTCTCTGCTGGGTGTGTGGCCTGCACTGCGACTGAGCTCACCATGCTTTCTCCCCACAGCAGAGGAGAAGAAGGAGGAGAAGAAGGAAGAGTCGGAGGAGTCAGATGACGACATGGGCTTCGGCTTGTTTGACTAGAGTCCCGCTCCCCTGCAAATAAAACCCTTTTTATGTATTTCTTGAGCTTTCTGTGCGTGGTTTGTCAGTGTGGTCTCTGCATCCTTGTCTCGTTCTGGGATGAACCGGGACCCTTGTTCGGTGAAGTCTGAAGAGCCAGGACTGGGGTTCCCGGGAAGGGTCACTTCCTGTGGGTCTTGAGTATGGCCAAGCCTTGAGTCTCTCTCTTGGACATTGTCCCTGCTCCTGAGGACTGCCAGGGTCTTGGAGGGAATAAGGCTTTCAGGGGACTCCCCGTCCAGAAAATTTTCAGAACCTGGGGAGGGTGGCCTCTGCTCTATGAGGCTGGTACCTCCAGTTGAGGCCAGCAGTTCCCGTTAGACTGAGTGGTTTCAGTTACACAAGGATTCCGTCGTAGGAGTCGGGCGCCTGGTCTTGTTCGAGTCAGCACCCCAGCTCCACCTTAGCTCCCGAGCAACTCGGGTGTCACTCAGCTGCTCTGAGCCTCAGTGTCCCCAGCTGTCTTTGCTGGGCAGATGTGGAAGTGGCTTGCAGACAGCAGCGCTGGGTTGCGCGCTCTTCAGGTCCTTTAGTGGTAGGCCTGCCCATGCCCCTTCTTCCAGGTTCTGGCCTAGAATACAGGGCAGAGGGGAGAGGCCCTCACTGCCCGGTTCAGTCTCGCTCAGTCATGTCCAACTGGTTCCCCGTGGACTGCAGCACACCAGGCCTCCCCATCTATCCCTAACTCCTGGAGGTTACTCAAATTCCTGTCCGTTGAGTTGGTGATGCCATCCAACTATCTCATCCTGTCATCCCCTTCTCCCACCTTCAATCTTGCCAGCTTCAGGGTCTTTGCCAGTGAGTAAGTTCTTTGCATCAAGTGACCAAACTATTGGAGTCTCAGCTTCACCATCAATCCTTCCAATGAATATTCAGGACTGATTTCCTTTAGGATGGACTGGTTGGATCTCCTTGCAGTCCAAGGGATGCTCTAGAGTCTTCAACACCACAGTTGAAAAACATCAATTCATCTCACTATCCTGGCCCTGTAGCTGTTGGCAGTCTTCACGGCCTTGGGCCTCTGCCTGCCAATGCCAGGCTACCCAGTAGATCCTCTGCCTTTCTGAAGGCTGTGGTGTGGTGGGCAAGTGCTAGGAGCTCACCTCGCAGTAGGCATTTATGGAGCTGTGGGCTCACAGTTCCAGAGGAGAGTGGCGAGTGCAGCACAGGAGATGGCAGGACAGAGGGGTGGGGGCCTCCGGAAGAGGCCCCAGGGCAGAAGTGCTGGCCCTGAGGAGTGGGGGCTTGGACGGGGGTGAGGACACAGGACGGGGAAAAGGTCTGGGGTGTGGTGGGGCTTGGGGGGGCTCTGTGTGCCCAGGGACACAGCTGAACTGGGGCTGTGGCCCAAGGCTAGGGTATTGGGGCCCCTCCCAGAGGAGTGGACCCAGGGTCCAGGGGCAGGACTCGCAATCCTAGGCTGGACCCTGTGGGGGCAGAGGACCCCTGCCTGGTGGTCAGCAACCCCCAGGGACTCTCATCTGTACTGCCTGGGGGAAGGGGCAGGTCCTCCTCCCACTCCACAGGCAGCATTCTGGGAAGGGCTTGATGTTCCTGGCTCCAGAACTGGTCCCAGGGGCCTAAAGGGAGGGTTATGTACCCAAAACAAGTCAGCTAGCGTGTGGAAATGGGAGCAGAGGTCTCCCTGCACTGGGGTGGCACAGCCTCATTCCCTCAGAAACGACCTGGACTCTGGCCTCCCCCAGAGCAGGCTGCAGGGACAGCCTTAGGCCCCTGGCTGAGCTCACAGTGTCCAGCTCCTCCTTGGTGGTCTACCCTGGTGACCCCCTGAGCTCTGCAGGCTGGCCTTGGGGGTCTGTTCCATTCCCACTGTGTTCCCCCTCATCTCCCGCTGTGTCCAGCAGCCTCCCCAAGGGCTCAGGCACCCCAATCCTGTGCTGCACCTCCATCCAAAGCATTCGGGGTTCTAAGTCAAACACCCTCACCCCCTGCCTTCCCTTTTCCCAGGACCCAGCTCCCCCCCGGCCTCCTACCCAGGGCCCTTGAGTGTCTGTAGGGTGGGTGGCCCTTTGCCTTCCATGTTTCACCCTTCTCAGTCCTTATTTGAACTTGTGGAAACACTCTCTCCCACTTCAGCCCAACCCCCTCCCCAAGTGGGGCCAGCCTGGGCTGACTTTCCTCACTGCTCTACTGGTGCGGATTCCCATGCCAGGCACACATGCCAAGTACAGGTGGCTTGGAGCTGAGGACTGGTTGGCATGATGCCCGATGGCCCTGTCCTGGGGAGGCCCTGCTCTGGCTCTGCCTGGGCCTGATTGGGGAGCAGCCCTGGGCTGGGTCCTGAACTAAACTCCTGCCTGGGGAGCGAATGTCAAGGGTGACATGCACGCTGGCCACCTGTCTTCAGCATAGATAAGCCCCTTGTTTGGGAGGTGAAGTGAGGTGCCGGATGACCTGGTGGCTCAGCAGTAAAGAATCCTGCCAATGCAGGAGACATGGGTTTGAACCCTGAGTCCAGAAGTTCCCAAAAAGGAAATGGCAACCCACTCCAGTATTCTTGCCTGGGAACTCCCATGGACAGAGGAGCCTGGTGGGCTACAGTCCATGGAGTCAGAAAAGAGTCAGACAGGACTGAGCCAGTAAACAAGTGAGGTGCAGAGCTAGTTCTGGATACAAGTCAGGATAGTGCGGAAGGGGGTGGGAGGGTGACGTTACCAGCACCTGCCTGGGCAATTAGTTAGGGCGGGTCAGGGCTGGAGTCACCCCGGAGTAGACCCCACAGCCTGAGGAGCTGGGACAGGAGGCCGATGGAAACCAACTTAGTGCCCAGGTAGAGTTGGCTGCGGGGCGGTCGGAGCTCCGCCGGGAGGTCTGGTGTGGGTCTGAGACGCCAATGTTCTCTCTGGGAATTGTGGTTTGCATGCAGCCCTGTGTGTTTACGGGTGATTCTGTGGATGAGTCTCGGTGGGTCCTTCAGGTCCCTGGCCCGCGGCGAGCTCCTCGGAGTCCCGGGCGGGCGGAGGCCTACGCCTGAGGGAGGCGAGATGCTGCCCGGACAGCAGGGCCCTCCGCTCCCGGGTGTCCAGCTCAGATGCCGACGTCCCGGGCCTGAGAGCGGCCATCCCCACTCCTCTGGGCCCCCGTCCGCCCCTTTCCGCCGTCCACGGTGGTGGGGGCGGGGAAGGCAGCAGGAGGTGGGGGACGTGGACTCCCGTCCGGGCCTGGCTGCTGTCTTTGGCGGGGCCGCAGGTGCGGCGCTTCGGAGCCCAGGGGGCTGGACGGCGGGCGGGGCCTCAGTTTCGGGGCCGGGGCTCGGGGCGGGGTCTCCGGGTCCAGGTGGGCTTCCGGGGAGGGCAGGGCCCCTGGGGGGCGGGGCCTCGGAGCCGGGGGCGCGGCCGTTCCCCGCGCGCCCCGATAGGCCCGCGCGAGCCGGCTCCGCCCCGCCCCCTGCTAAAATCGCCGCCTCCGCGCAGAGTCCCCAGCTCCGCCGGCTGAGACCCCGAGCCACCGCCACCGAGGGGCCAGCCGGCCGGTGTAGCCCCGGCTCCAGAGCGAGCGGCGAGCGCGCGGCGCACAGGGCGGCCTGCGGAGCCCGGGAGCCCGGCGGGCCGCCGCGATGTTCCCCAAGGAGACGACGTGGAACATCTCGTTCGCGGGCTGCGGCTTCCTCGGCGTCTACCATATCGGCGTGGCCTCCTGCCTCCGCGAGCACGCGCCCTTCCTGGTGGCCAACGCCACGCACATCTACGGCGCCTCGGCCGGGGCGCTCACGGCCACGGCGTTGGTCACCGGGGCCTGCCTGGGTAAGAGGGCCGGGGGGGCTGGGCAGATGCCCCTCGCGAGGGTGGAGCGGCCCCTTCCGTCACCATGGGGAGGTGGGAGGGGGTCTCTACTCGGGACCCGGGCGGAGGGTCCAATTCCCGGCGCCAGGCAGGGGCGGGGCCTGCCTTGTTTTGCTCCGAGGGTGCCCGGGGATTGGCGTAGGGCCCGGTGCTGCCGCCTAGGGCCCGCCTGTCGGGCGCAAAGGTTGGGGGGCGGGCAGGTGCAGAGGAGTTATTTCATTGGAAAGAGAAAGTAGTTCGTGGGCGGGACCTCGAGAGACGGGGTGGGGTCTAGGCTGTCCGCCTGCCCCGGGCGTGTAAGACCGGGTGCCAGCGGTCACTGTGTCCTGGGGCTTCGGCATTCCAGACTGCCATGGCCCCGGGGCAAGGTATGGAGTTGGCCTCTGAGAGAGCGTCTGGTCACTGTGGCCTGGTGCCTCCCGAGGACTCTTGGAGGAGGACCCAGCAGGTCAGGCCTGGGCCTGGCCAACACAAGCTCTCCCCGGCTCTCTCGCTCCTGGCACACCGCCCACTTGTGGGTCTGGGTCCGCGGCTTTGCCCCCTCCATGGGGCCAGAGGCGCGTGGAGACTCTCAAGTCCCGGCGTCGGCTTCCTCCACCCGCACTCCTCCGGCGGCCCTTGCCAGTGATGTTTACGGCACACGGAGTTCTCCTGGAGGCAGCCAAAGTGACAGAGGGGTCATTAGCTTCTGGAATGCCCCGCCCAGCAGGAGCCTGTCCAGGGTTCTCCCCTGCCCCCTGCCGGTGACTTTTGCCCTGAGAGGTTGGGGTGGGAGGAGCAGACGGGAATTCACCCTGTGGCCAGGCCCTTTCCCCTCCAGGCGGCCTCCACCCAGTGCTCCTCAGACCCCCTGTTGGTCTCAGGACACCCCTAGGTCCGTGGTACCTTGTTGAGGACATGGCCCGCATGGTGCCTCCCCCCAACACATGCTCCCAAGAAAGCTTTCTCACAAGCGCCAGTGGTCTTGGGCAGCTGGAGCCTGCACCCTGCCTCATCCCTGACCCCAGTGGTGATCCCAGTGCCTCTGGGGCCTTCCTGCCCCGGCTACTCCTGGGCCCCTCGCACTCCGGCTTTGTCCCCAGCCAGTGCCCATGGCCCCCAGAGCTATGTTGAGGGGCTGCAATGGAATGCAAGCTGGTGTCATGCCCCCGGGTGGCATTAGGGTCTGTGGATCTGGATCTGGCCAAGTGGGTGAAGGCTGAGGCTGCTCAGAGTTGAGCCTGTGGCTTCTACCCTTCCTGGGGGGGGGGGGGGGGGCTGGGTGCCAGGCCACGCCAGGCTCTGTGATTCATGGATCAGGGAGAGCATTGGGAAATACTGGGCAGAGGGCAGGCCATGGCCTCAGCTATCTGCCCTCCCAGGAGCCTCTCTCTTCCCAGGAACAGGTGGCAAAAGTCCCAGTTGTGGGCGAGGCCCCGTGGTGGACACGGAGACTCCTCCAGGGTGGATAGGGCTGGCTTGAGTCTGTGCCATGGTCCCTGGGCATGGAGCCCTGGCCTGACTCTTGGCCCTGCTGCTCCAGGTGAAGCTGGTGCCAACATCATCGAGGTGTCCAAGGAGGCCCGGAAGCGGTTCTTGGGCCCACTGCACCCTTCCTTCAACATGGTGAAGACCATCCGGGGCTGCCTGCTGAAGATTCTGCCTGCTGATTGCTATGAGTGTGCCAGCGGCCGCCTAGGCATCTCTCTGACCCGTGTCTCTGATGGCGAGAACGTCATTATAACCCACTTCAACTCCAAAGAGGAGCTTATCCAGGTGGGCCCCACGGGCCATACCGGGGTGCGGTAGGAACCCCAAGACCCCTGCTCACTGCCCCCTCTGTCCCTACCCCCAGGCCAATGTCTGCAGCACCTTCATCCCCGTGTACTGCGGCCTCATCCCCCCTTCCCTCCAGGGGGTGGTGAGTATCCCCTGGGCGCCCTGCCCGGGTGACAAGTCGGCTCCTGTGTGGGGGGTGGGATGAGTGCCCCCCAGCCCCGCCCTCCAGGCGGCCTGTCACCTCACTTCCCCAGAATGCGGGGAGGAGCGCCATCTGTGCCCCCCCCGACTGTGGCCTCACTTCCCCAGTTACTCAAGAGCTGGTGAGCTGGCGCGGATGAACGTTTCCGGTGGTGTTCTCCCCAACCCCGCCGTCTGGCCATCTGTTCAGTGGCCAGTGCCCAGTGGGTGAAAGGCCCAGATGAAATGGCTCCGGAGGGGGGGGGGGCATCAGCGCCCCCTGCTGGGCCCTCCCCTTGTGACCCAGTGTCCCTGCCACAGCGCTACGTGGACGGTGGCATCTCAGACAACCTGCCGCTCTATGAGCTCAAGAACACCATCACTGTGTCCCCCTTCTCGGGCGAGAGTGACATCTGCCCGCAGGACAGCTCCACCAACATCCACGAGCTCCGAGTCACCAACACCAGCATCCAGTTCAACCTGCGCAACCTCTACCGCCTCTCCAAGGCCCTGTTCCCGCCCGAGCCCCTGGTGAGGCCGCCGTCACCGCCGGCTCGGGGGACACCTGCCTGGGGGCCTCTCCTGGCAATAGCCCGCAACTTGCCCAGCCTCTGTCCAACCTGGATCTGGCCCTGGATTCAAGTTTGCTTAGGGTGTGGTGGGGGGATGGTGCAGAGACCCCGTGGACCCCAGGGGGGCAGAAACAGGGTGTGTATGGCCCCCTGCCCCAGTTTACGCCTCCCCTGCCTCAGGTGCTTCGAGAGATGTGCAAACAGGGCTACAGGGATGGCCTCCGCTTCCTGCGGCGGAACGGTGCGCAGGCTGCCCAGGGCTGGGTGGGCTCTGCTTGGCCGTCCCCTGTGGGCCAGCCAGCCGCAGCCCCGCTGATGGCCTGTCGCGTCCTCCCCACCCAGGTCTCCTGAACCGGCCCAACCCCTTGCTGGCACTGCCACCTAGCCAGCCCCCTGCCCCCGAGGATGCAGATGCAGAGGAGGGGGCAGTGGCTATGGAGAGGACTGGAGGGAAGGACCACCTGCCTCCGCCCAGGGAGGATCACATCCTGGAGCACCTGCCCTCAAGGCTCAATGAGGGTTCGTGGGGGAAGGGGGTCTGGGGGGAGGGGCGGAGGGGTCCTGGTCTCCGCCTCCCCTGCGGACCTGCCACCAACCGCCCTCCTGTACCCACAGCCCTGCTGGAGGCCTGCATGGAGCCCACGGACCTGCTGACCACACTCTCCAACATGCTGCCCGTGCGTCTGGCCATGGCCATGATGGTGCCCTACACTCTGCCCCTGGAGAGCGCGGTGTCCTTCACCATCCGGTGAGCAGCAGGGGCGGGCCCCTGGGACAGACTTGGGAGTCATTCCTGGGTGGTGGGCACAAAGACACAAGGAGAGAGAGAGACAGCTGGTTTAAGATGCTGCAGAGATGCCATGTCGGGCCCCAGAGCCAGGGCACAGACCGGGCCGGCCCGCCGCGGTCCCTGAGGCCATGCCTTGCACCCTGCCCCAGCTTGCTCGAGTGGCTGCCTGACGTCCCTGAGGACATCCGGTGGATGAAGGAGCAGACGGGCAGCATCTGCCAGTACCTGATGATACGCGCCAAGAGGAAGCTGGGCAACCACCTGCCCTCCAGGTGAGCCCCTCGCCGCCGTGCCCACCCCGGCCCGCAGCCTCCCAGGCGACCCCCACGCAAGCCCACCCTCCCTCCATCCCGCTCTCCTGCAGGCTGTCGGGGCAGGTGGTGCTGCGCCGCGCCCGCTCGTTGCCCTCCGTGCCGCTGTCCTGCGCCGCCTACAGCGAGGTGCTGCCCAGCTGGATGCGCAACAGCCTGTCGCTGGGGGATGTACTGGCCAAATGGGAGGAGTGCCAGCGGCAACTGCTGCTCGGGCTCTTCTGCACCAACGTGGCCTTCCCGCCGGACGCCCTGCGCATGCGCGTCCCTGCCGGCCCGGCCCCCGAGCCCCCGCAGCACCCGCCCAGCTCGCCCCCTTGCTAAGGGCCCAGGGCCCTGGCCTTCCGGCCCGGGTGCTGAGGGCTGGCCCACGCCCGCCCCCCCCCAGGCCCCGCAGCGTCCCTGCCCCGTGAGGCGGGGCCCCAGGGCCAGCTGAGCTCCCCTCCGCAGCCCCTCTCCACCACCCTGCAGACTGAGGAGCTGGAGGCCCTCACGCTGCCCAAGGGGGCTTTGCGGTGCACCAGCCGCTCATTCGTTGCACAGAGGAGGGCCGGGTAGCCCTCCCAGCGTGGCCACAGGGACCCCCTGCCTGTGCCTTAACCCCCCCTTTGGGGCCCCGCCCTGGTGCTGGGCCAGCACGCTGGGGCCCCGCCCCTGCGGCCCCTGCCCGGCACCCCCGCCTGTGAGCGCGGTATTACTCCTGAGAACTTCGCACCTGCTCCGCCGGCTTCATTTTTCATGTTTCTGAAGAATGTGTGTGAATTATTTATTTTTGTCAAAGCAGATGTAATAAATGCCACAGCCCAGCCCTGCCTCCTTCACTTGTGTGCGGCTGCCTGCCCCGCCAATGTCGTGTCTCTGCAGCTTCAGGCCAGGGATTCCCGGGGTCCTGCATCCCTCTAGCCTGGCATTCAGGGCCTGCCAGCCAGCCCTGGGGCTCCCCCTCAAAGCACCGAGGGCTTCCTAGGCTGCCGCCCACTCCACTGGCTGGGACCCTTGGGCACAGCTTTCCAAGGGCCAATGGAAATA
Organism: Bos javanicus; assembly: GCF_032452875.1. NCBI lineage: Eukaryota > Metazoa > Chordata > Mammalia > Artiodactyla > Bovidae > Bos > Bos javanicus. The sequence goes on along the minus strand of NC_083896.1, from coordinate 50,926,611 downwards.
TTTGGGACCAAGATCCTTGCAAAATAAAAACAGAACTGTTTAGTTTACAACTTCATGGTGTCCTGGGGGTGTGGGATGATTTCCCGGTTGGATGGCTGTGGAGGCTGAGGTTCCCCAGGTGAGCGCAGGGGAGAGGTGGGCGGTGGTGGGTGGAGGGGTATGGAGGGGGGATGCTCCACAGTGGGCGTTTGGCCCCAGGCTGGTGGGAGGTGTGGGTCTTGCCCCTGTCATCAGGAGCCTCCCCGCCCCCAACAGTGTACCCAGCCCCCTGCCCGAATATAGGATGGAGCAGGTGTGGTGAGGGGGGCTGGGTCTTGTGGGTGAGACATGCTCTGGAGGCCTCCTCTGCCCTGCCTGGGCAGTCTGAGGGGATGCGGCCAGCCCCCCTTGGTGACCACAAGGGCCCATGGGGCAAGGGGGGTTTCTGAGCGGAGCGGGGTGCTTGGCTGGCAGTCCAGAGCTGATTGCTGCTGGGGGTTTGCCCGCACCTGCCCTCCGTGCTTCCCCATGGCCGCAGCCCCCAGCCAACAATAACGGTCGGGCCGGGGCTGCGACCGGGAGAGCCGGCTCAGCAGGTCCCTGCGCGCCTGTGCCAGGGGCCACCCCTTGGTCTCAAGGTCCTGTCCTGTAGGCCCAGCCAGTTCTAGTTCAGCAGGATCCCTGGGGGAGCGGAGGCCTCCAGCCCCCAGCGCTGCCAGGAGGGCCCCGGGAGGCCAGCCCCTCCAGGTGGGTGCAGGGCCGGGCCGGGACCTGGGAGGGGGACCCCTGGGAAGAAGCTGGCATTTTCTCCCCCTGCAAGGACGTCACACACAGTCCCCACCTAGCACCTTCTGGCAACCCTCCCCCAATGGGGAGCTGCAGTCAGGGCTATGCCCCCAAGGAGGGTTTGGGGCGCCTGCTGAGACAGGAACCTCCTGCCAGCCCCCCACCCAGTCACTCCCCCTCACACACACAGGCCTCTAAAGCACTGATTTAAGTACCGTGTTGTAGTATACTACTTGTTTATTGTTTAAAAAAAATATGGGAAAGAATGTTGGAGAAGCATAGGGAAGAGAGGAAAGTCACGCCACTCCTAGAGATAACCGTTGAAAATATTTTGGTCTATTTCCTGCCTGGTTTTTCCTGCACGCTCTTCGGGGCCTGAAATCGAGATCCTGAGGACTGCCCCCCCTCCTTGGCCCTGTGCAGGAAGTGTCCCCGGGGTCGTCTCCACCCCACCAGGAGCTCAGGCTCGGACAGGACAGACCCTGGGGGTCGGGGGCTGCATGCAAGGGCGGGCGGGCTGAGTGCTGGGCTACAGGGCAGTGCTGAGAGGCGGGGACACGGCGGGGACGCGGGGACAGCGGCGGCGGCTCCGCCCGGCCGGCCCTGCCGGGGTCTCGGTACTGGCGGGTGGACAGCCCAGTGCGCGGAGGTGTGGCGGTGAAGCTCGCAGGTAGGCAGGCGCCTGGCAGGTACCCCCCACCCCACCCCCCAACCCCTGCCTGCGCTGGCCGCGTACCTCCACACCCGCCCCTCCAGGTCGCCACAGGGTTCATGGATCCCTGCATATCACGGCCAGGGACTCCGGTGCCCCTGGGGGCGCGCAGTGGCAAGGGCAGGGCAGACTGGGGCCCCAGGGCGTGGGGGCTCAGGAGTCCTCCCCACTCTCCGCTCCGCGGCCGGGACACAGTGCAGCTTCCGGCTGGGATGGCCCTCGGGTCCCAGGGAGCCAGGGAGCCGCTGGTGGGGTGGAATGCCCGCGCTGGGCCGGGGGCGGGCGAGCCCGCGCTGCGGGAGTGGTCTCCGCCCACGTCCCCTCCTCCCGACCTTCCTCAGACCCGCCCTCTTTATCGGTCGCCCCCCACCCCCGGGAATATGGGTGGGGGGGAGAATCACAGTCTTGGACTGAGGGGCGACGACCCCAGGGTCCCAGGTCGGGGGGTGATGCCACACTGGGGGCTGGCTTCAGGAAATTCGGGGGTCAGGGCTTCGCGGGAACAAGAGGTGGTCTGATGAACGGGCAGGACACCCCCTGGGAAGGAGGCCAGTGTGGCGGTGAGCACGGTGCCAGCAGGAAAGGCTGCTAGGCTAGACCCTGAGGTTCCCGACAAGGGCCTTGGAAGGCCTCGAGGCCCGGGCTGGACCCTGCACCTGCCCTCCGTGGGGCCCCAGGTCGGTGGGAGGGGCTGCGGGCAGGGAGGGCGGAGCCAGCCTGCCTGCCAGCTGGCCGGAGGCGGGGCCCAGGGTCGGCGCTGAGCAGCCAGGACCGCCTGGTACTCTCATTGGCCCGGCCTGGTCAGCCCCGTGCCCAGGTCGGCAATTCCAGGACCTGTTCAAGTCCTCTGCGGCTTACCATTCCCTCACCCAAGCCCTTGCCCCCTCTCGCGAGCCCCCACCTCATTTCAGTCACAAGATCTAGAGCAGCCCCCAGCCCGCCTCCCTTAATGCAGCCTCTCCTGCACCTGCTGGCTTCGAGGGTGGCCTTGAGCCTGCCTAGCTCCACCCAGGCCCCCGCCCGCCGGCCCCACTGCCTGAAATTGGGCCACACGCCCCCTGGCGGCCCCTCTGCCAAGCCCTCTCCCGCTTCCCATGGGGGCAGGGAGGCTCCTCTGCGCCCCACCTCTGGGTGCCCACCGCTCCCGCTTAGCCCTCGGCTGCCTTTGCCTCACACCCGCTTTGCCTGCCCTTCTCCTCTCTCCTCTTCTCTTCTCAGCTCTGCTCAGGCCACCCAAGGCTGAGCCCACCGCCATGGCCAGCGCCCCCGGGGCTGGGGAGGCCCAGGAGGAGGAGGGGTGGGAGCACGGCCGCACGTCGGGGCCCCTGGCCGCGATGCTGGAGCAGGCCCAGGAGCTGTTCCTGCTGTGCGACAAGGAGGCCAAGGGCTTCATCACCCGGCACGACCTGCAGGTGAGCCCCCGCCCCCAGAAGCTGCCTGCCCCCGGGGCTGACCTTGGCCACTCAGCCCTGCCATCCGCCCTGCCAGGGCCTGCAGAGCGACCTGCCCCTCACGCCCGAGCAGCTGGAGGCTGTGTTTGAAAGCCTGGACCAGGCGCACACCGGCTTCCTCACCGCTCGGGAGTTCTGCCTCGGCCTGGGTGAGCCTGGGCCCTGAGCCCCACCCCCAGCCCACTGGCATGCGTGACTTGGGGCCCACAAGGTCGGCAGCCCACACCCTTCCATGGCCTCCCTCCAGAGCACACACAAACACACGGAGAGCCCCCAAATGCGGCGGTGTGCTCACCGGCTACCACCCCTCTGCCCGAGCCTAACCCTAGTGAGGCTGGGAGCTAGGCGTGCCTCATTCTGGCCTGAGCCCAGCTGTCACCTCCCATTCCCAGGACGGGAGTCGGACCAGAGTCAGGAAGAAAAACAGGAAACCGGGCTCAGAGAAGGGCAGGATATGTGAGGGGGGCGGTGGGCTGAGCTGTGGGGGGTAACAGTCTCTTCCTCCCACGCCCTGCAGGCAAGTTCGTGGGCGCGGAGGCCACCGCGGGTGCTCTGCCCTCCCGGGCTCCAGAGGAGACCTTCGAGTCGGGCTGGTTGGATGTGCAAGGCGCTGGGGGCTCAGTGGAGGAGGACGAGGAGCTGCTCAGCTCGGCGCTGGAGCAGCTGGGGGTGGCCCGGGTCCTGGGCGAGTAAGTCGATGTTGGCCCGACCCCAGCACCCTCCACTGCTCGGTCCACCTGCGCAGGCCTGTCCAGGTCGCCTGCGTGCCTGTTCCCAGACAGGGACCCTCGGCCAGGCTGGGTCCGGCCCTCTCAGCTGCCACTACTGTGAGCCGGGCGTGATTTCCCACAGAATTTGCATTTCTGGAGTCAGCAGTCACGGCTGCACCCAGCACAGGCACAGCCCTGGGTACACAAGGACACAACCCCGCTTGTACACACCTCCTGCCAGGCCACGCGGAAGAGGGTGCCCTGCTTGTCCAAGGCCACGGGGCCTCTGGGGCTCACCCTTCCGGGTGGGGGAGTCCTCCCTTCGGCTTCAGCCCCTACCCACCCACCCCAGGCAGCAGGCAATTCGGGCGCTCTGGACCCGGCTGCAGCGTGAGCGGCCCGAACTGCTGGGCTCCTTCGAGGACGTTCTGATGCGCGCGTCAGCCTGCCTGGAGGAGGCGGCCAGAGAGCGGGACGGCCTGGAGCACGCTCTGCGGAGGTGAGGGCTGGGAGGCCGGGTGCGGCCGGAGGGCCAGGCGGAGGGGCTCCTGGCTGCGGTGCTGGCAGGCTTTCAGCCGCCGTCTCACCCTCGGTTCCCCGCAGGCGGGAGAGCGAGCACCAGAGGGAAGTGCGGTGTCTGTACGAGGAGATGGAGCAGCAGCTGCGCGAGCAGCGCCAGCGCCTGCGGGGTCAGGTGGGCCCAGCCCGGGCGCGCGGGTCTCCGGGGGGCTGCCTTCTTGGACGGAACTGGTCCTACCCGCGCCCCTGCCGCCCGCGGGGGCTCAGGTGTCCCCGCGCGTCCTAGGGCCTCCCCCAGGAGGAGCGGAGAGGCCGCCTGGAACTGGAGCTGCAGAGTCGCGAGCAGGAGCTGGAGCGCGCGGGGCTGCGGCAGCGGGAGGTGAGCAGCCGCCGCGCGGAGGGATGCATGGCGGCCCAGCCCGGGCCCAAGCCCCGCCGTCCCCACGCACTCCCTGGCGACTTGAAGGGCTATCTCCAGCCTCGACCCCCCCGCTCCCCCAGCTGGAACAACAGCTGCAGGCCCGGACCTCCGAGCAGCTGGAGGCGCAGGCGCAGAACGCACAGCTGTGGCTGGCCAACGAGGCGCTGCGGACGCAACTGGAGGGCGCGCAGGAGCAGCTCCGCAGACTGGAGGGCGACGCGCAGGGCCGCCGCGAGCAAGCCCAACGGTGCCGGGGGCGGGCCGGGCCCTCGGGGGCGGGCCCCGGGGAGGGGCGCGCCTGGAGCTCCGGGCTGCCGTCGCCCCCGGCTCCAGCCCCGCCTCTGGGGTCTCCGTGGGGCGGGTCCTCCAGGGGGCCGTGCGGCACCCCGAGGCGCCTTCCTGCATCCGCATCACCACCTCCGTCCTGCAGAGATGTGGTCGCGGTCTCGAGGAACATGCAGAAAGAGAAGCTCAGCCTCCTGCGGCAACTGGAGCTTCTCAGGTGCGTCCGGAAGGGGTCCGCGCCCCGCCGGCTTCCACCCAGCCCCCCCCACCGCCCCCCCACCGCGAGGAAGCCCTTCCGTGCCCGCGTCCCCCACCCAGGCGTGCTTCCTCTTGAGACCCCCTCAGAGTCTGTGGACTGCTATTCCCCAGGGAGCTGAACACGCGGCTCCGAGACGAGAGGGACGTCTGTGAAGCCCAGAGGCTGGGTAGCAGCCGCAGGAAGGCTCTGAGCTCCGCCCCCCTGCTGGGCGCCCCCTGCTGCTGCTGTTGCAGTAGCTGGGCTCGCCCCCCAAGACGCGGCTCCGGCCACCTGCCCAGTGCCCGCTGACCAGCCCGAGTGACTCACTGGGCTTCACCTGGCTACTCAGAGAAGCCGCCCCTTGAAGGCGACTCGGCGTGACTGGGGGCTGCCTATCCAGGATGTGAGCTCTCCCCATTGAGCTCCCCGGCCTGCCTGACTTGCAGACATGAAGGAACTAACCTGGGGGGGTCAGGGACACATGTCCCTTCCTGTGGTCCTCATTCTATCCCCAGCGCATCAAAACTAGCGGAAAACCCCCTCCTCCGAATAAAGTCCCCTGACTTCACCCTCCTCGGCCTCCTGTGTGTGTGGGAGCCGTAGCATTTGGACCAGGTGTCCATCGTCCTTGTGTGTCCACTGGACGTGTCCGCAAGCCCTCACCGTCCGCCAGAGTTGTAGGGACCAAGGGACTGAGGCCAGTCGGCCAGGAAGCAGTGGGCCGGGTTCTCTGACCGCCCCCAGCCTCCAGGGCCACCCCTTCCCCATGCCAGTCCTCACACAGCCCTGGGTTGGCTAGTTCAGCCCACTGGAGTCCTGAGTGGAGGAGCCGGGGGTGGGCCTAAGCTGTCCCCAGTGCCCCTCCGCCCTGCCAGCCCGAGCCTCGGGCAGGGAGCAGGGGACGAGGGCCGCCCACTGTCCCGGGAGAGCTGTCCCCACCGACGGCGCCGCCTCGAGCCGTCGGGCACTCCGCTCTAGATCCCCAGCGCAGCCGGTCGCAGCATCTGTCCTCGTTCCCGAACCTTTTCCCACCACTCCCAGGCGACACCCTCCTGTCCGGACCCTCTCACGCCGTGACCCGGGCCTCCCCTGCAAGCCGTCCTCCGCACGGCGCCCAGAGAGGCCCCTCTCTGCCCTTGACTGCACCTCTAGGCCCTCCCCCGGGCAGGCCCGCGTCTGTCCCGGGGACCCCGCAGCCCCGCCCCGCCCCCGCCGCTCCTCCCGAGCGGGTGCCTCGGGCCGCAGCCGCCTGGCCTCGGCCTCCTCGGGTGGCGCTCAGGCCGCCGCCGGGGCTGGTGCCCCGCCCGCGCGCGCCGAGCGCTGTCCGGACCCGCCTGCGTCGCCGGCCGGGGGCGGGGCCTGCGGGCTCGGGGCGGGGCCCGGGGCGGCACCTCGCGTCTAGGTCGCAGGCCCGGGCCGGCTGTGTCTTCTCTGCTCTCCCAGCCGCCGCTGCCGACCCCGCCGCCCGCCGCCCGCCGCCCGCCGGACTCACCGCGTGGCCGGTGAGTGCACCGCCGGGCACCGACGACCGGGAGAAGCTGCGCGCCTGGCGGCCCCGCAGGCTCCTACCGGGGGTAGACGAGTGCCCGGAGGCCCGGCGGGCCGAGGGTCCGCCGGGCGAGGGCAAGGCGCCTCCTTGGTCTCCGGACGGTCCTTGCGGCCCCCTCGGGCCGGGGGCTCCTCCCGAACACCCCACGCACTGCGCGAACACCGGTGCCCTCCTCTCCGCCGGTGCGAGTGGGCGGGCCGTGCGCCCCGCCTGGGCGTGGGGGTGGCGGCGGCGGTGACTTCATCGGGTGACGCGCGAATTCCTCACCGGCCGGGCGGGAGCCGAGCTGGGAGTCCCCCACCTTGGGGCGTGGGCCGCTGACAGGCCCGGCTGGGCTTCGGGAGCCGGGGGTGGGGCGGCCGTGTCCAGGGCCTCGGGAGCTATTTCTGGCTGGCCCTTCCCTGGGGGCTCACCTCCTCCGGGCACTCCCGGAAAGGCGGCCCGCTCCTCAGCCCTTCGCCCAAGGGCGGGCCGTGCGGGTGGAGCCTGTGCCTGGAAACAGCCTTCCCAGGACCCCGGACCCCGGGACAGTCCCAGGTCCGCCGGCGCGGGGGGTCTGCACTTTTTCTTCTTCCCGGGCGGCAGTTACTGCCGCTTGGTGGGGGAAGGGCCAGTTACAGGCCAGGTGCCAAGGCTCAGACTAAGGGGCTTGGAGGAGGCGTGCGGCCCCTCCCAGGATCGGACTGTCCAGAAATGTCTTCTGCCCTGCCCCGCCCTAGCCCAGGCCAAAATACCGGGCCTGGCCGCTCCCTTCTCCGCGGGCGGGGGGCGGGGCGGACGCGGCCAGCTCGCGGCCAGTACCTGGGTCAGCTACAAGGAGGGATGGTGGGATCCTGCCCATCCAGGTTGAGCCTGACCTGTGGCCTGTCCCTGGCCCTCTAGTGGAGCCTCTTCAGGCGGGAACTTCTGTCTACCTGCCCTACAGAGGAGCCATCCCACCAGCCAGGTGAGTGCTAGGCGCAGCAGCCAGAAGTCCAGCTCGGGGAGGTGCTGTGTCTGTCTGGAAACAGGGCCCCAGGGCTCCTCTGCCCTCTGTGTCTCCACCCCGCTCATGCAGACACCCAGAAAGGAGAGGGTGGGGTGGCTCTGGGGAGGGGCACAGGCTGGAGCGACACTTCCCCCTGGGTCGGTGTGGCTGTCCCCATTCAGGAAGGACCCCCAGGTCTGGGGGTGGCGCCTGCCAGCTCTGGCTGGAAGGCAGGCAGGCCGGCCCTTTATGAGGCCTAAGGGCCTTCTCCAAGGCCATAGGACTAAGTTAGAAAAGCACAGATCAGTCTACTCTTGAGCAGCTTCTGCCCCCCCCCACCCCCCCGCCCCAGCAGCCAGTAGGATCCTGCCACCCTGTGACGTGGGGCCCTGGGAATGTTTGGGGTGGGGTGGTGTGGGGGGCCTGTCTGAGCTCACCCGAGGTGCCTGCTGGGCCGTCCTACCTGGCTGCCTGCAGGGCTGAGTCAGCCCGTGGTGGTGGTTGGGGGTCCTCCATGCCTCTCCCAGTGCCCTGGGCGCTGGTCAGGGAAGCCGGGCCCCCCGGCTTCAGCTGGGCCGCGGGCACCACGTCCGCCCTTGCTGCGGTGATGGCGGGGGCTGCCGTGCAGCCCTCCCGGGAGGGGTCCTGGTTCCCACAGACGCTCCCAGAATCGTCACCCAGGCAGGCGGTTGGCTTGGCCCCAACCTGGTCTGGACACGTGTCCCCCGCTCCTCTCCCCGCTGGCGTTTGGCTGTCCTCCTGGGCAGCCTGTCCCCCACCCACCGGCCCCAGGATGGGCGAGTTTGGGGAGAAGTCGACAACATGTGGCACCGTCTGCCTCAAGTACCTGCTCTTCACCTTCAACTGCTGTTTCTGGGTGAGCAGTGGGCACCCCCTTCCCCGACCTCGGAGGAGCCTTGCCGGGGGTCCACGCCCGGGGCCGGATGTGCTGACCGGTGTGCACTGCCCGCAGCTGGCTGGTCTGGCCGTCATGGCCGTGGGCATCTGGACGCTGGCCCTCAAGAGCGACTACATCAGCCTGCTGGCCTCGGGCACCTATCTGGCCACAGCCTACATCCTGGTGGTGGCGGGCATTGTTGTTATGGTGACCGGGGCACTGGGCTGCTGTGCCACCTTCAAGGAGCGGAGGAACCTGCTGCGTCTGGTCAGCAGGGCTTGCCGCACCGAGGGTGGGGGTGGGGCTCCCTGCCAGGCTGCCCGGGGTTGGTTCTGGGTTAGGAGGGCTTAGAAGGGAATGATGGGTGAGACTGCAGGACAGACAGACTCTGCTGTGCTCACCTGGGAGGGGCTCCTTGCCCACCTGTGGGTCCTCGTATCCCAGCTGGGCCAGCAGAGGGAAGACACCTGAGGAGGAGCACTGGGAGGCCTGGGGGTCCCCCAGCCCTCACCTGCTGCCGGGGGCCCCCACTGTGTGGCCACTTGGCAGCTGAGGGCAGTGGCTGCGCTCTGTCACGCCTGGCGCTGGGCGTCCTCACGGAATGGGGGTGTCCGCGCCCCAGCCCACCTGACTGAGTCCCTGCGCCTCCCCCAGTACTTCGGCCTGCTCCTCATCATCTTTCTGCTGGAGATCATTGCCGGGGCCCTGGCCTACATCTACTACCAGCAGGTGAGGGCTGGGACAGGCCGTCTGAGGGCATGGGCATGCACTTAGGGACACGGACACCCACGCGCTGGGCCACACATGCACAGGCAGGGCATGCACGTGCAGGCCTGCCGTGTAGGGGCACACATGCGTGGGCTAGGAAGGACAAAGATGCACTAGGCTGCAGTGCGGAGCCTTGCGCCCTCAGGCCCTGGAGAGGGGGCGGGGCCACAGGTGGAGGGTGGGCCACAGGGACTGCCAGCCGGCCCTCCGCACCCAAGCTGCCTGCTTGGCTGAGGCAGGTGTCCAGGGAATCTGGAGTGCCTTCCCTGCCGCCGACCCTGCCCACGGCCATCTGGGTGACTCCCAGCCCCCTGGCCTACAACCACCCGTCTGAGCCAGCATCCAACGCCCATTCCCTGACCCCAGCCCTTCCCAGAGTCCTTCTGCATGCCCCCCCTCCCGGTCTACGCCCACTCCCACCCTGCCCCACCTCGGAGTCTTCGACCAAGGCTGCAGCTGTCCCTCCCTCACCCCAGCTGAACGCAGAACTCAAGGAGAACCTCAAGGACACCATGACCAGGCGGTACCACCAGCCGGGCCACGAGGGCGTGACCAGCGCTGTGGACAAGCTGCAGCAGGAGGTGGGTGGCTGGGAGGCGCAGGGCGGGGCCTCCCTGGACCTCTGCGGGAGCCCCGCCACAGGGCTGGGCCCGGGGCTCTGCCTGAGCTCTGTTTCTGCTGCAGTTCCACTGCTGCGGCAGCAACAACTCGCGAGACTGGCAGGACAGTGAGTGGATCCGCTCGGGCGAGGCGGGCGGGCGAGTGGTCCCTGACAGCTGCTGCAAGACTGTGGTGCCCGGCTGTGGGCGGCGGGACCACGCCTCCAACATCTACAAAGTGGAGGTAGGCCGGTGGGGCCTGCTGAGCGGCCTGGGATGCTGGGTGGCCCCGTCCCCGAGGCGACTGGAGGACTCGCCACCTTCAGCAGCCCCTCCACCCCTGCAGGGCGGCTGCATCACCAAGCTGGAGACCTTCATCCAGGAGCACCTGAGGATCATCGGGGCTGTGGGCCTGGGCATTGCCTGTGTACAGGTGTGTGTGTGTGTGGGGGTGCTGGGCATCGCCCGTGTGCAGGTGTGTGTGCATGGGGGGCTGTACCTCGCCCGTGTGCGGTGTGTGTGGGGGGCTGTACATCGCCCGTGTGCGGTGTGTGTGGGGGGCTGTACATCGCCCGTGTGCGGTGTGTGTGGGGGGCTGGCATCACCCGTGTGCGGTGTGTGTGGGGGGCTGGGCATCGCCCATGTGCAGGTGTGTGGTGGGGGCTGTACCTCGCCTGTGTGCGGTGTGTGGTGGGGGCTATACCTCGCCCGTGTGCTGTGTGTGTTGCGGGGGCTGTGCATCACCCTTGTGCAGGTGTGTGGGAGGAGCTGGGTATCGCCAGTGTACAGATGTGGTGTGCATGGGGGGCTGGGCATCACCCGTGTGCAGGTTTGTGGGGGGCTGGGCCTCGCCCGTGTGCCATGTGTGTCGCGGGCCGGGGCTGACGTGCTCTTGCTGGCCCTGTGCTCAGGTGTTCGGGATGCTCTTCACCTGCTGCCTGTACAAGAGCCTGAAGCTGGAGCACTACTGAGTGTGTCCACGGGCACCCGCCCTCCGTGCGCTGCAGCTTCTCACCATGCGTTGACTACTGACACTCCTGAGAGCCAGAGTGCTGCGGTCCAGGCGGCGACTCTGCCCCGTCCCCTACCGGGGAGACTGTTCTGCTGCCTGGACCCCCACTGTGCCATCACCGTGCCCTCCGGGAACCCCCAAGCCCAGAGGCAGCTTCAAGTGCCTTTAGCTACACACCAAAGTCCCAAGACCTAAGGTCAGCCCCACCTATCTGCTGGGCTGGGGGTTACCCCCTCCCACCACCGTCTCCTTTGGGCTGAGATCGTGGCCTTGGGGTGCTCCCTGAGGCCTGTGCCAGTTGGACAGAAATGGGCTGGTGCGGGGAGCTGGGCAGCAGCAGGTGAGGAGGCCCCAGGTGCCTCCCCCAGGCCCCCCGGGTACTGGGCCTCCTCCTCAACCAGGGAAGAGCCCTCCGGGCTGGGCCTCGGCCGCTCCCCCGCTGACCGCCGTCTGCAGCCTCGTACTGACTAGGTCACGCTGTCACACTCCCCCAGAGGCAGGACCCTGAGGGTTTATAGTCACTGCTGTAGTCCATGCGTAGGACTGCTCTTGCTACTTGATAGGTGCTCAATAAACATCTGTGGAATGGATGGCTGAGATGACTTCACTGACAGAGGTAGTTCTGGTCTCCAAGGGCTGTCACGTCGGCAGAGTGAACAGACCCACCCCCAGGGCCGCAAGAGGCGGACACGGGGCTCCATGGGACAGAGGCTGGGCCAGCTGCAGACAGGCCCCGCAGGAGCTCAGCTACTCCCTGGATGCAGGTCTGGTGATGCGGCAGAGCCCCGAGGGAGCGGGGCTGAGACCCCAGGGAGCGGGTGACTGGACCGCTTGCGGTTTCCAAAGGCCTGTCTGGCCACCGCACAGGGACCAGAGCGGGGGTCTTGGGAGCGAGTCAGGTGGGGTCTGGCAGGACGTCTGCCGGCAGGGCGGGGCCAGAGAAGGGTGCTGGGCCTGGTCTCTGCAGAGACCACCCATCAGACGCCTGGGCAGGTGGCCTCAGGAAGGCTGCCTCCCTCCTGCCCTGAGCTGCTGGAGGCACCAGGGCCTGCCTGAGCCCCGCCAAAGTGACAGCTTCTGGTTTGAAGCCTCAGCCTGAGCTGGACCGGGATGAGCTGCCCCCACCCCTGCCCCCGCCAGACAGCTCTCTAGTTGGTCTTCAGGGCAACGCACTTAACGCCTGGGCACCGAGAGCCCGTTCAGAACAGATGCCCAGGAGAGCTGCCTCGGGGCACCCCCCACCTACTGTGGGGTCTCGGGGCTGGCCACAGAGGCGCGTGCCCTCTGGAGCGGAGCTGCCTGCCTGCCTCGGGTGGAGCCTGCAAGCTTCTGGCGGCAGCACGCTCAGGACGCGCAGCTGTGACCACGGGGGCACGGCACGCGGAGCTCAGCAAGTCTGGTGCTTTAGATACTGGGGGAGGGGGTGGGAACCTCTGTTCTCGGCCGAAGGGCACCCAGCACAGCGCCGTGGGACGCCGGCGCTCCCACCTCAAGCACTCGTGACATCTGTGCCTTCTGTGGGGCCAAGCGCGCCCACAGAGGAAGGAAGCCCCGTGCCGAGCTCTGCTGTGTGGAAGGCCCACTCTCCTCCTGGGCCGTGAGGGCCTCGGGTACCTGCGAGTGGCCTCATGCACCAAGTAGAACCCAGGAACCGGCGGGGCAGCCCACAAAGCCAGACCAACTGTTAGGACCTCCTGGCAGTCCTCAGAAACATTTATTAGACAGTTCTTTCCAGAGAGAAAGACCCACGCCAACAGAGCCATGGGCGGGCGTGGCTTCCAGCGCCCCACACCCCAGGGGAACAAGCCGTGGGCGAGACACCGCCTGCCGCATCGCGGGGTCACTTCTCCAAGGGTGCGTAGTTGAGCAGCTTCTCGATCAGGTCCACGTGGGCAAGCAGCATGCGGCGGCAGCAGTAGCGCTTCAGGCCCAGTGCATCCAGGGCGTCACTGCAGGTGGGGAGAAACCGGGTTGCAGCCTGCTCCTCCTGGCAGACAGAGGGCCTCGCCCGGCGGAAGCAGCCCCCTCGCCCCTCCCAGAGATGCGGCCCCAGTCACCCTCAAAGCCTCCTGTGTGCGGGCACCAGCGTAGCACCCAGACCTGGCCTGGGGCATCTCGGGGCGGAGTCTGGGGCAGGCTGCCAGCCCCACGCCCAAGGTAAGAGGAACCCAAGTAAGAGGGTAGGTGTTGCAAGAGGACATCAGAGGACAGACACACTGAAACCATACACACAGAAAACTAGTCAATCTAATCACACTAGGACCACAGCCCTGTCTAACTCAATGAAGCTAAGCCATGCCGGTGGGGCAACCCAAGATGGTCAGGTCATGGTGGAGAGATCTGACAGAATGTGCTCCACTGGAGAAGGGAATGGCAAACCAGTATTCTTGCCTTGAGAACCCCATGAACAGTATAAAAAGGCAAAATGATAGGATACCGAAAGAGATACTCCCCAGGTCAGTAGGTGCCCAATATGCTACTGGAGATCAGTGGAGAAATAACTCCAGAAAGAATGAAGGGATGGAGCCAAAGCAAAAACAATACCCAGCTGTGGATGTGACTGGTGATAGAAGCAAGGTCCGATGCTATAAAGAGCAATACTGCATAGGAACCTAGAATGTCAGGTCCATGAATCAAGGCAAATTGGAAGCGGTCAAACAAGAGATGGTAAGAGTGTATGTCGACATTCTAGGAATCAGCGAACTCAAATGGACTGGAATGGGTGAATTAAACTCAGATGACCATTATATCTACTACTGCGGGCAGGAATCCCTCAGAAGAAATGGAGTGGCCATCATGGTCAACAAGAGTCCGAGATGCAGTACTTGGATGCAATCTCAAAAACGACAGAATGATCTCTATTTGTTTCCAAGGCAAACCATGCAATATCACAGTAATCCAAGTCTATGCCCCAACCAGTAACACTGAAGAAGCTCAAGTTGAACGGTTCTATGAAGACCTACAAGACCTTTTAGAATTAACACCCAAAAAAGATGTCCTTTTCATTACAGGGGACTGGAACGCAAAAGTAGGAAGTCAAGAAACACCTGAAGTTAACAGGCAAATTTGGCCTTGGAATACAGAATGAAGCAGGGCAAAGACTAATAGAGTTTTACCAAGAAAATGTACTGGTCATAACAAACACCCTCTCCCAACAACACAAGAGAAGACTATACATGGACATCACCAGATGGTCGACACCAAAATCAGATTAATTATATTCTTTGCAGCCAAAGATGGAGAAACTCTATACAATCAGCAAAAACAAGACCAGGAGCTGACTGTGGCTCAGATCATGAACTCCTTATTGCCAAATTCAGACTCAAATTGAAGAAAGTAGGGAAAACCAGTAGACCATTCAGGTATGACCTGAATCAAATCCCTTATGATTATACAGTGGAAGTGAGAAATAGATTTAAGGGCCTAGATCTGATAGATAGAGTGCCTGATGAACTATGGACTGAGGTTCATGACATTGTACAGGAGACAGGGATCAAGACCATCCCCATGGAAAAAAAATGCAAAAAAGCAAAATGGCGGGGAGGCCTTACAAATAGCTGTGAAAAGAAGAGAAGTGAAAAGCAAAGGAGAAAAGGAAAGATATAAACATCTGAATGCAGAGTTCCAAAGAACAGCAAAAAGAAATAAGAAAGCCTTCTTCAGCGATCAATGCAAAGAAATAGAGGAAAACAACAGAATGGGAAAGACTAGGGATCTCTTCGAGAAAATCAGAGATACCAAAGGAACATTTCATGCAAAGATGGGTTCGATAAAGGACAGAAATAGTATGGACCTAACAGAAGCAGAAGATATTAAGAAGAGATGGCAAGAATACACAGAAAAACTGTACAAAAAAGATCTTCAGGACCCAGATAATCACGATGGTGTGATCACTGACCTAGAGCCAGACATCCTGGAATGTGAAGTCAAGTGGGCCTTAGAAAGCATCACTACGAACAAAGCTAGTGGAGGTGATGGAATTCCAGTTGAGCTATTCCAAATTCTGAAAGATGATGCTGTCAAAGTGCTACACTCAATATGCCAGCAAATTTGGAAAACTCAGCAGTGGCCACAGGACTGGAAAAGGTCCGTTTTCATTCCAATCCCAAAGAAAGGCAATGCCAAAGAATGTTCAAACTACCGCACGATTGCACTCATCTCACACGCTAGTAAAGTAATGCTCAAAATTCTCCAAGCCAGGCTTCAGCAATACGTGAACCGTGAACTTCCTGATGTTCAAGCTGGTTTTAGAAAAGGCAGAGGAACCAGAGATCAAATTGCCAACATCCGCTGGATCATGGAAAAAGCAAGAGAGTTCCAGAAAAACATCTATTTCTGCTTTATTGACTATGCCAAAGCCTTTGACTGTGTGGATCACAATAAACTGTGGAAAATTCTGAAAGAGATGGGAATACCAGACCACCTGATCTGCCTCTTGGGAAATCTGTATGCAGGTCAGGAAGCAACAGTTAGAACTGGACATGGAACAACAGACTGGATCCAAAAAGAAGAAGGAGTACGTCAAGGCTGTATATTGTCACCCTGTTTATTTAACTTATATGCAGAGTACATCATGAGAAACGCTGGACTGGAAGAAAACACAAGCTGGAATCAAGATTTCCGGGAGAAATATCAATAACCTCAAATATGCAGATGACACCAGCCTTATGGCAGAAAGTGAAGACGAACTAAAAAGCCTCTTGACGAAGGTGAAAGTGGAGAGTGAAAAAATTGGCTTAAAGCTCAACATTCAGAAAAAGAAGATCATGGCATCCCGTCCCATCACTTTATGGGAAATAGATGGGGAAACAGTGGAAACAGTGTCAGACTTTATTTTTATGGGCTCCAAAATCAGTGCAGATGGTGACTGCAACCATGAAATTAAAAGACGCTTACTCCTTGGAAGGAAAGTTATGACCAACCTAGATAGCATGTTCAAAAGCAGAGACATTACTTTGCCAACAAAGATCTGTCTAGTCAAGGCTATGGTTTTTCCTGTGGTCATGTATGGATGTGAGAGTTGGACTGTGAAGAAAGCTGAGCACCGAAGAATTGATGCTTTTGAACTGTGGTGTTGGAGAAGACTCTTGAGAGTCCCTTGGAGCAAGGAGATCCAACCAGTCCATTCTGAAGGAGATCAGCCCTGCGATTTCTTTGGAAGGAATGATGCTGAAGCTGAAACTCCAGTACTTTGGCCACCTCATGCGAAGAGTTGACTCATTGGAAAAGACTCTGATGCTGGGAGGGATTGGGGGCAGGAGGAGAAGGGGACGACAGAGGATGAGATGGCTGGATGGCATCACTGACTCGATGGACGTGAGTCTGGGTGAACTCCGGGAGTTGGTGATGGACAGGGAGGCCTGGCGTGCTGCGATTCATGGGGTCGCAAAGAGTCAGACACGACTGAGTGACTGATCTGATCTGATCTGATCTGTCGTCATTCCAGCAGCCTCCCTGGAGCCTGGTGCAAATGCTAAGGCCGTCCGGTGCTTCCCAGTCCACCCAACCAGCTGCACTGAGAACCCCGCCTGGCTGGCATGCTCCAGGTCCCCGAGGTTCACATTTTGATAAAGATGGGGCTATCCACACAAGGACCAAAGTAAGGCTCATCTAGGGTAAACTCAGACAAGTAAGGCGGTAACTGCAGTGCCAAGGGGCAAACACGGAAGAGACCCCACAAAAGCCTTATGATGAGGGCTATGTGATCAGAAGCTTGTCCGATGTCCTAAAAAAGCCCGTGAGTCTGCAGGACACGGTTTGTTGTTCAGTCGCTCAGTCGTGTCCGTGACCCCATGGACCGCAGCACGATAAGCTCCTCTGTTCTCCACTATCTCTCAGAGTTGGCTTAAATTCCTGTCCATTGAGTTGATAATGCTACCTAACTATGTCCTCCTCTGCCGCTCCCTTCTCCTTTTCCCTGCAACCTTTCCCAGCATCAATGTCTTTGAGGACACAGGGATGGGCCTCGTAGCAGGGAGACCTTAGGGAGCTGATGAACAGAGGTGGCCAGGGGCCTATTTGCGGTGGAGGCGTGGAGCCAGGATACTCGAGTCCCCAGACACCAGCGCTTGACAACCAGCTCCCCTCCTCTGCCTGAACTGCGGGGTGGGAGACGCTTTCCTGAGAGCCGGTCTGCAGAACAGGGCTGGCAAAGGCTCGGGGAATAAAAGCCTTGCCAGGGTCACCTGGGATCTGATGAACGTCCCTTGCCCCTGACCTGGAGGCCGAGACCCCTGAGTGCCGCCTCAAGACCCCAACCCCTCAAGCCTGGATCCTCGACACCCGCCCGAGACGCCGACGCCGCAGGCCGGGCCCCCCACCCGCCACCCCGGGCCCCGCAGACCGGCGGCCGGGAGCGCGCCGCTCACCCCTCGGTGTACTCGGCCTGCAGCAGGCCCAGGTAGGCCTCCCACTTGTTGCCGACGATCTTGCCACACGTGAAGCAGCGAACAGGGATGATCATGGCGGCGGCGCGGGAGCCAGAAGCTTCGCGGTCCGGCGGCCCGACGCCCGGATCCCCCGGCGCTTCCGCCCCGGCGCGCCCATGGCGCGGGGGTGCCGGCCCGGCCCGTGCACCTCCCGCGGCCGCCCGGCGCCGCCGGCCTCCGCCTCCCGCCGCGACGGCGGCTCCTCCGCCCGGGCGCGGGTCCGGGGTCCAGGTCCGGGGTCCGGGGTCCAGGTCGGGGGCGGGTCCGCGGCGGGAGCCCCCCGCACGCGCCTTGGTACGTCCCGGCCTACGGCGTCCGCGCGGGGCCGCAAGGGCTCGGCGGCGGCGTTCGCGTTCCTCGTGCCCGGCTGACTGACGCCGCGGGCGGGCGCGAGGCAGGTACAGCGCCCCCGCCGGGACGCGGGCGGAGTGCGGCAGGGCCCGCGCCCGCGCCCGCGCCGGACCCGCGCGAATCGGCGCCCCGAGCGCAGAGCTCGAGCCGCGTTTCAGCAACAAGTTGCGAGCCGGGTCTGGGGCGCGGAGAGCGGCCAGAGGGGCCGGGCAGGGGGCGGCCTCTCCGCCTGGAGCCGCTGCCCGCCGGCACTCGGAGGTCTCTGCGCCGAGTCCGAGGGACCCTCGAGGTCGCCGCCTGGCCCGGGTCGCCCGCACAGTAACGGTCCCGGCCCGGTAGCTGCCCGTATCCCTGGAGGCGGGCGGGCGCGCGGCGACCCGGCCGGTGGGGGGCTCCGGCCGTCGCCGCGGTCAGCTTGGCCCCGCTCCTGCCTTCTTCCCGGGGGAGGCGCTGGCGGCCCAGGCCCCAGCCCGCGCTCGGCCGGCCGGGCGCCTGTGACCCGGGAGCGCCCGCTCTGCGGGTCAGGGGGCGCTCGGGGTGTTAGGGTTAGAGCGGAGACTTGAAGAGGCGGGACAGAGGCTCTGGGAGCTGGAGGCGGTGGGGGTTTAAAGGGAGCGGGGTGGGGGGGGTGGCGCTGTGTCTCGGGAAGTGGCTAGAGGTGAGCCCCCTGATCCTGTGACTGGCGGCTGGGGAGGGCCGTGTGCACCGAGAAGCAAGGAAGGCTCCCTGGAGGAGGCGAGCTTTGGACTGAGGAGGGTGACCTAGGCACGGTGGCACCTGTGACCCAGGCACCTAGGCAGGGTCTCCTCACGTTTGCTGGCCTGGGGCGTCAGGGTCTCTGGTTGGGGTGGGTGGGCCCACCATGTTGGGTCCTAGGCGTCAGCTCAGAGTCCTCTTGGGGTGGGTGGTGGACTCTGACTGTAAGTCGAGGAGCATGGAGGTGGAGGTCCCAGGGTCCTGGGGAGGCTGGCCAGCGCTTCTGCCAGTCTGGAGTTTGGCTCTGGTCACCCTCCCCAGTGGCATTCACCGTCCCCCACCCTGCCACGTGCGGAGCCACGAGCAAAAGCCACTTCCCTGCCCTGCCTGCCCCCCCTTCCCAGGCTGACTGGACGCACATCCTGTCCCCGGCTGGGATGGGGCCTTGAGTCACAGTGGCCTGGGGTGGACCCAGGCTCAGCTGTAGAGGCGACCGTGTCTGCGGAGGTGAGGGGGACAGGCGGGGGGCTCTGATAGAGCAGGGGTGGGTGCGTGCGGGCTTCCTGGGGGAGGGGCCCCTGGCCCACTGCACCCCGCTCTGGCCCAGGGGCTGTTTACTCCCAGAGACTGAGGGGCGGGAGAGCCAAGTTGACATTCCTGGAATTCTGAGAACTGCGTGTGGATTTGGAGGGGGACTCCTCCCTGCAGCTCCCTGGTTTCCCAGGAGGGGCTTGCTGAGCGGCGTGGTGGCACAGGCCGCCAGCACACGTGTGCTCAGAGGCCCCTTGGGCACTTGGCCTCTGTGCCCACTCCGCCCTGGCTCAGGCCTGGCCAGGCTGGACCTGAGGACCCTGGGGGGCCTCACCTCAGCCTTCTCCCCCGCTGGGCCTTCTCCCTCCCTGTGGGTGCTGAGGGGGCAGGCTGGGCAGGGGCAGAGAGTGCCCCAAGGGCCTGGTGCACTTGTGAGGGCGCGGTGGGTGGGACAGGCCTGCGGCAGGGCCCCTGGGAGTGAGCGCAGATGTGGCCCAGGCCTCGGGCTTGGCCTGGAGATGGGCAGGGAGAGTGAAGCGCTGGGTTTCCAAGGAGGGGGGTCCTGCCCCCACGGGCGGGGGCACAGGACCGGGGCGGGGGTGGTGTTCACATGTGGTCTGGAACCCGTGCGCCCTACTTCCTGCCAGAGGAGGGTCACTTCAGGGCAGGGGGGGACAAGGGGAAACCCGCGATCCGAGCTTCAGCCACTGAGACCCTGTGGCCCGGGTGTTGTCCTGGAAACGCCACCTAAGAGACGGAGCCGCCCAGGAGGCAGCTGACCCTGCGCCCCGTCCTGGACCACAGCGTCCGCCTCCCCTTCTGTAAGGGGGAGGGGGCGAGGGTCCCAGCGCAGCCCCGAGCGCCCAAGCTCTGGCGGCTCTGGGTAAGCTGTGCTCACACGTGGGGGGCGGCGTGGTGAGCGGGGTGCGTGGATGCCTCGTCGGGGTTTGACGGGGTCGCCCACCTGCTGCACCCGCGGTGACCCTCTGGGCCCCGGGGGCTGGGGTACCGGGCGGTGTTTGCAGACCAGCTGTGCAACCTAGTGACCCTGTGGACAGGCAGGGCCCTTGAGGATGGCCCGCTCGGCCATGCATGGGGCTCCCAGAGAGCACTGGTGTACAGGGGGCGGGCTGGAGTGTCGGTGCCCAGGTGGGGAAGAGAGCTCCCAGGTCCCGGGGTGGCGGGAGGGTCCTGAGGGGAGCCCCTGTCCTCGGGGTTGGCCTCACTGGGCCCGGGGAAGTGCTGGAGGCCCCTGGGTGGCCTCTTCCATGGGGACCCCTCTCCTGGAGGCAGTGTCTTCCAGGCCAGTGGGGGGAAGGCCTGTGGGCCTGGGTGCTTGCGTGCCCCTCCCCCGAGGTCGGGGGCTGAAGCAGCAGCAGGAAGGCGGCTCCGCAGGCCTGTTTGTGTTGGCGGGGCCTCCTGGCTCCTCTCAGCCGCCTCAGAGCCGGCAACCTGGGGGCCCGGGCTGGGCGGCCAGCTCGGCACCCTGAGCTGTGGGCATGCTCACCGGCTCTGCTGGGGCCCGCCCGCTGCAGGCCTCCAAGGTCGCCGGGCCAGCACTCACGGTGTTCGGGGAGGTCTTTCTCTGAGCTGGGCCTCGGTCCGGCCAGGTAGGTGCCCACACTCCCCCGGGCTCCCTCCTGCCCCTGCCCTGGGCCCCGGAGGGTCCCAGAGGCCCAGCCCGGGGCTGGCAGGCTGGGCAAGGGCTGTCTGGGCTTCTTGCTCTGCCCATCCTGATCACCTGCTGCGTGTGTGATTCTGGGGACCCAGGCCTGTGCGATCCTGCACACGGAGGAGGCCCAGAGCAGGCCGGGGGCAGGAGGCTTCCTGGAGGAGGAGGCCGGGCCAGGTGAGGCGTGGGGCCAGCCAGGTCCTGTCTGGCCCTGTAGCCGCCACCCCCACGACTGTAGGCTTGAGTCTGGGCTGCCCCGGATGGGGTGGGGCCCTGGGTTCACGGAGGGGCATGGCGGTCACCCGTGGAGGGTCCCGGGGCTGCACTGGGTGAGGGTCTAGAGGGGTCGGAGGCTGGGAGGGGTGCGGGTGGAGCTCTCCCTCAGGGCCTGGCTGGGAGGCCCATCTGCTGAGCCCAGGCCCGGGGGTTGCGGCTGTGGAGGCGGCCTCAGGGCTGGGGGCTGGGGACGTGGGTTTCAGTGTCTGCAGTGTCGCTGTGAGCTCCGGAGAGGGGGCCCCCTCGCGCCCCTGCCCTCTGTACTCCCGGGCCTGAGCCCCTCCCTGGGCGCAGGGGCACAGGGGTCGCTGAGGCGGGGGTGGGGTCCTGGGCCTGGTCTGGGTGCCTCCTTTCTCACAGCGGTGGGTGCTGGTCACCCCCCGAGTGAGGGAATGGGTCTCAGGCTGCCAAGCCTCCACCCGCTCCGTGGCTTCGCATCGGCCGCAGGTGTGGGTTTGAGAGGACGCGTGGCAGAGGGCGGCCCGGGAGCGGGTGGGCAGGGCGGCAGGCACAAGAGCCTTTGCTGTCTGCTGCCGGCTGCTGGAAGACCACCAGCCCCCCACCCCGGCTGCAGGGAGCCCCTGTCCGAGGGGTCAGGCGTGGGGGCGGAGTGTGGCCTTGGCCCTCCTCCCCCGAAATACTTGGCTGGTAGGGGTGACAGAGTCCTCTCTTCATGCGAGTCCATTAAGTGCACATTAATGGGCCTCGTGACGCATCGTAGGCTGGCTCCGCGGGGAGGCTGGGGGCTCAGGGCGTCTGTCTCTGGGAAGCGGGAGGGCGTGGGGTGCAGGGCCCTGGGGGACGTGGACCATCAGGCTGGGCTCTGGGTTGTGGGGCCGCTGGGGGCTGGATGGCCTTCCGTCTGCTGACCACGTGTGTTGTCCGAGTGCAGCCCCGCGCGGGCACGCTTGTGCCTCCGGGCACCTCAGAGGGCGGGGAGGCAGCCCCCGGGCTGGGCCCTAAGTCTGAGCACATCGCCCCCGGCCCCCGGCCGCCCTCTCTCCCCGCAGGGGTCCTGCCCCGGGTGCAGAGTCCCTGCAGAGGCTGGGAACGAGCCGCAGCGTGGCCTCCACTCCGCCTGTCTTCCCTCCACAGAGCTGCAGCTTTGGCCTTGCTGACCGCTCACCTGCCGGCTGGCCAGCCCTCAGGACCACTGGGCACCGCCCGCCTTCTTCCCCGGTAAGCCAGGTAGGGCAGGGCCTCGCTGGTGGAGGTTCTCCTGGTCCCGGGACTGACCGGGACCCAGCCAGTCCGGTGTGGCCCTCTCGGTGTGTGTCCCGCTGCTGGGGGAGCTGCTGGGTGCCGGGGGCGGGGTCCCGGGGCTCGCCGGGCCGTGTGCTCTCGTCCGTGTTCCCGCTGGCCCCAGCATCCTTGGTTGTCTCCAGGGTGAATCTCAGCTCAGGCTCAGTGGCTCACGGCGGGGGCCGGAGCAGGGTTTTAGAGACTGGAGAGGGTTTTCAGGAATTCTGGGGCGTTGGCATGGTGTTGGCCGAGTGAGGCAGGGGAGAGGGCACCCTGGGTGCTGGGTCCCTTGTGGCAACCAGCCAGCCTTGCGGTGGGCTGAAGGGTGGAGGGGAGGCTCCCGGCCCCCAGCCCTGTCCTCAGAGGCACTGCCCTTCAGCCCGCCTGTGCCCACTGCGCCGCTCAGGGCCCTGAGTGGCCGTCCCTGGCTTGGGCATGTGGCCTGGCAGAGTTGGGCCAAGGGGAGGTGGCCAGAGGCTGCTGGGGCCACCAGGTCACCAGGGGCCACCGCTGCCACTCGCAGTCTCTGCGGAGCCTGCTGGGACCCTCCACGGCTGGCCTCTGCACTGGGCCCGTGGTTGGCAGCGTGTCCCTTCTCGGGAGCCCAGCAGGGCTCAGGCTCGGTGTCCTCACTGTTGCTTTGTCGCTTCCCCCCAACTTCTTTTTCTCCCCTCCCCCTCCCCTCCCCGTTCCTTTCTTCCCTCTGAGTTCTGCTGACCTTGGGCGAGTTGAGTCCTTCTGTCCTCCGACTGCAGCTTCCTGCACCACCCGACAGGGTGGGTGCTGCCCTGCGTGGCCTTGGTGAGCGGGTAGACCCAGTCCAGGGCGGGGGCGTCCCTGCCTGTCGCACCACGCTCCCCGAGGCCGGGCCCCCTGCTGAACCGAGAGGAGGAGGGGGGCTGCAGGCAGGAGGGGCGGCGTCCGGGCCTCGGGCGGGGGTCTTCCCTCCACACCCAGGGCCTCCACCAGTGGGGTGGGCTGTGGGGGCACAGCAGAGGGGCGTCTGTCCCATCTGCCTGCACAGCACCAGGGCACAGCACTCTGCCTGTGCAGGGGGCCTTGGAGCTCCAGTGTGCTGCCAGGGCTTGTGTGCAGGTGTCTGGGAGGGGCCGGAGTGATGTGATGGTCAGGGCACCTTCGTCAGAGATTATGGAGACTCTCCAAACAGTGGCAGCAGCATGTCCCGCCCGCGAGGGGTCCTGTGTGACTGCACGTCGCACGTGCCCAGGAAGCCAGGACCAGGGCGAGGGCAGAGGGTCCCGCGGGCTCTGGGCCTGGAGGGGCTGCCAGCCCTGCACACGCCTGTGGCCTGCCTTGGGCCCAGTGATGACTCCCACACCCTGCCTGGCGGGCTGGCCGCCCTCCGGGCTCCCCCTGCCCCGGCCCTTCCCGGAGGCTTGTCCTTCCCCTCTGCCTGGTCTCCCGGGACCGCCCCCGGCTGGGGTCCCCAGGCTGACCCATGGCCCCGCGCAGCCCTCGCCGGCCCGGGGTGCACCCCGGGTGTGTTCCGGCTGCGCCCCCTGCGCTGCCTCGATGGGGCGGGGAGCCGGAGCTGCCCCACGTCGCCCCCAGGCAGCAAGTGGGTCACCCCTCATCTGCAAAGCGCTTTGCGTTTCGCGTGCGGTCGGAGGCCGCCGAACCCGGCCGCCAGCGGGGTCCCGGCGCGCTGCGGCTTCCGGGCAAGGCCGGGGCGTCGCGCCAGGGCCGAGAGCTGCCGGCCCCGCGCGCCCAGCCCCCGCGGGCGCTCGGCGGGCGGGCGGAGGAGCGGCGGGCGGGGCGCGCCGGGGGCGGGGTCCGCGCGGGGCGGGCCGGGGGCGGGCCGGGGCTGCGATTGGCCGGCGCGGGGCGGGGCGGCCAGGGCGGCGGGGCGGGGTCCGCGCGAGCCGCGCGGGCCGGGCAGGCCGGGGCTGCGGCGCGCGGGCAGGTGTCCGCGGCCCGCCGCGGGTCCTAGCGGAGCGGCTCGCCGGGTGTCCCCGCGGGCCGGGGCGGGGAGCCCGGCGGCCCCGCGCGATGCGCCGCTCGAGCACGGACGAGTCCACGTACCGGCGCAGCCCGTCGCCGCCGGGCAAGGAACCGGGCTTCGCGCGCGGCGGCCCCTTCTTCGGCCTGCACGCCAGCCCCGGCCCCAAGGCGGCCCAGGCGCGCTACACGTCGCCTAAGGGCAACAAGTACGTGGTCTTCTACCTGGACCTGTCCTTCATCTTCCTCCTAGAGCTGAAGCGCTGCAGCATGGCGCGCGGCTGCCTGCAGGGCGTCAAGTACCTCATGTTCGCCTTCAACCTGCTCTTCTGGGTGAGTGGCGGCGGGCCCGGGTCGCCGCTCCCGCTGGGGGGTGTGGCGGGACACTCGGGACGCTGGCTGGGGGTGTGTCTGGGATCGCTGGGGCCAGGGCAGCGCGGCTCCTGGGGGTTCCGGTACTGCTGGGGTCCGCCAAGTCTGCACCCTGGGCGGCCGCCCTGCATCCCCTCCGCTCTGTCTCTTGCTGAGACTGGACGTGTCCCACACCTGCCACGGGGCAGCGTGGGGCCCCGCTCCTGCCCTCTGCCGGGCCGCTGGCTCCTTCTCCGCCGTGCCCTCGCTCTTCGTGGGCACAGCCTCCCCAGCAGACCCGCCTTCCTGGCTCCAGGGACCGCACTTGCAGAGGGGCTGGGGGGTGGTGGGGCTGGGAGGGCGAGCCCTCCTCTGGACCGGCTCCTGGGCAGGACAGGGGCTCGGGGCCAGCGGGAGGGCTGTCTGGCCCTCTGCTGCACCTCCAGCCAGGTGGGGGGCTTCTC
This sequence comes from Bos javanicus, assembly GCF_032452875.1. NCBI lineage: Eukaryota > Metazoa > Chordata > Mammalia > Artiodactyla > Bovidae > Bos > Bos javanicus. Next base: position 50,901,747 of record NC_083896.1, on the reverse strand, counting down.
TAACTTTCTCTAAGGTGGCTGGGTTTGCTCAGATGAGGTGCTTGTGTCCAGGGTCAGAGCTGTTGGTGCTACAGGGGGGCCGCGTCCCTCGAAAAACCCCAACACTGGAGGACAGAGTTGCCGTCCAGACCCAGGTGGGGGGGCTGGGCGTGCCTGCGGGGATGTCACACTTGCACCGGGAGCAAACCCGGCCGGGCCTGGGGTCCCCCAGCCGGGCTGCAGGGCCTGTGGGGAGATGATGCCAAGGTCACAGCCGCTCCATTGCTAATTCCTGACGCGGCTCTCCTTCCATGGTGAGAGCATGGGGGTGTGGCTGTCCTTCCTGCGGGGGCTCTGGACCCCAGAAGGAGGCCGCCGACTGTAAACTCGTTCGCCTGAGCTCCACTTACCGCAAAAGGCTCAGAAAGCACCACCTTGCTGCACCTCCTGCCTCTCCTGGGCTCTGGCCTAAGAAGTACGAGGTCGCTGGGAAGAGGGGGAGGCTCCTGCCCCAGTTGCCCACCTCCCCAGGGGTCACTCAAAAGGTCGTTCTCTGCAAGGAGCTCCTGGGAGGGGCGGGCCTGGAGCTGAGAAGCCCCCAGAGGCCAGGAGCGAGCAGCAGAGGCAGCTGAGGCTGCGCTCTGCCCAGGAGTGGGGGGTGCGGCTGTCTCCTCCTCACGGGGCCCTGGCCAGGAGCAGGGGCACCAACCAGGTTCGGGGGCACTGGCCAGGACCGGGGGGCGGGCACCAACCAGGAGCAGGGCACCGGCCAGGAGCGGGGGGCTGCGGCCAGGAGTCGGGGGGCTGCGGCCAGGAGCGGGGGGCGGGCACCGGCCAGGAGCGGCGGGCACCGGCGTGGCAAGCGGCGAGCAGCTGGCAGGGTCAGTCTGCCCCAGGCAGTGTGACGGGAGAGGGCTGCAGGTGGCCGTGTGACTGGTGAGCAGGAAGGGCAGTGGGCGGATGGGGGATGGGCGGGGGCAGGGGGAGTTCCCAGGGAGGCAGGACCTGCTTCTCCACCTGCCCCCACCCCGCCTTCTCAGAGCGGGGGTATCTGCTTGTTGGGAGGAGGAGAGGGGGCCCTCGAGGGGTCTGTGCCTGGGGGGCAGCCCCCCAAAAGGCCCGGCAGAGCTGTCTCTGCCCTGTGAACCCCGAAGGCGCCTCCAGCCCAGCTGCAGGGCGGACACGCTCCAGTGATTCCTGCCCTGGATGCCATCCTCAGCCCTGGAAAGAACAAGTCAGGAACCCCTGGGGACCCTCTCCAGGGCTAGAAAATCCAATCCCTTTATTATCCAATTACACTTCCCGGCCAGGTGCCCTGGCCCGGGGGCTGGCTTGGTCCCTCCACACCCCACCTTGGTGCCTGGTGGGGATCTGCAGTCGGAGAGAGGACCCCCAGGAAACACTGAGGTCAGGGGTGGTGAGCATGGCTGGGGGGCTGGCCGGACCCCACCCCGCTGGGCCCAGTGCAGGCGTCAGCTGGGCCCTTGCTGCTGCTGACAGGGCTGCGGAGTGGGCAGAGCCCCCCTTTCTCGGGATCGGCATGTTGCTCTCTGGGGGTGCTGAGCCCCCACTGGAGGTATGTTTTGCCCCGGTGTTTCCCACTCGGGAGCAGCTGAGGGAGGTGGGATGCCGCTCGCAGGTCAAGCTGCGGTGCCCCTGGGGCCCCCTCTTGAGCCCGCAGCCCAGCAGGGCACACTTGCCTTTGAGTCACCCCAGAGCCCCCTTCTCCACTGCAGACCCAGCGGGCCCACCTCGCACCTGGCTCTCTCCGCCTGGGCCTAAGCCGGCCTCCCCAGAAGCGCCTCCTGCCCCTCCTGTCCGTCCCGGGGTCCTGGCTGAGTGTGGGGAGGGGGCTGGCTCTGGAGGCTACCGTGCTCTGCTGGATGGGTCTTCCCTGGGGGCTCCTGGATGGGGGCCAGAAGGGCCGCGCTGGGACCTCCAGCTGCAGGTGCTCGTGTGAATCTGCTGGGTCTTGTGTGGCCTGCGGGTCAACAGCGTGGCTCAGGAGACTCGATGGTATCCTCGGTGCTTGCGAAGGGGTGCCCTGAGATGGAGCAAGGCCCAGGTGGGCTGCAGGGGGCACAGGGTGGGGTGAGGCCCAGGTGCTGGCCAACCCCCAGACTGTCCACCCACCCAGGGCCGCCGGGCCCTCCAGCGGAGGCACAGCCCCACTGGGGACACCGCCGCCTTCCAGGGGCACCGCTACCTTCCAGGCGTGCAGGCGGTGGGCAGCTTAGGGCTGGGGTCCCTGAGTCAGGGGGATCCCCTGGGGAGGAGGGCTGTGTGCGGGGATCGGGAGGTGCGGTGGGGCTGAGCAGCCCCTGGGCACTCTCCCTGCCCCTCCCCGGCTCTGGGGGGTGCTCAGGGCTCCCCGGGGTAGTTTCTGCAGCCATGGGGGTGGTCTTGGTGGTGGGGGTGGTCCTGAATGGAGGCAGGGCTGGTTCTGAAAGAAGATGCTCCCATGACTGGCTGGGCCTCAGCCTGCAGCCGGCTGCTCCCGGGCGTGGTTAGCTTTGCTGTGTCCCCCAGCCCTGTCCAGGCAGGAGCGCTCCCTGCCCTGCCTCCCCCGCAGCGCGGGCCGGGCCTCCCTGGTTCCCTGGGCAAGTCCTACTCTCTGGATCCTGTGTCCCCCCCCCCCACCAGCCCAGGGGGCGCCTGGTTTCCCCCTTGAGGAGCTGCAGACTGAGGCCTAGGCTCTGGTCCCGGTCTCCCAGAACGGTGAGAGAGGGCCCGAGGGCCAAAGGGCTCTGCAGACCTGGGACCACCTCCGCTGGCACCCCTGCCCTCGGGGAAACAGGCCAAGGGGCCCTGCTGGAGGCCATGGCGCAGGGCCGGGGGTCTGCGGGCCTCAGCCCCCGTGACTGCTCTTGGCTCGGGCTTTTTGGGGGGGGGTGCTGGGGGAGGCTGTGTGTCCTGGTTCCGCTTTCTTCCTGCAGCAGGGAGGGGGCGGGGTGGTGGGGGTCCTGCTGCCAGCGACCATGAGCTGGGGTGGGTGGTAAGAGTGTGGGAAGCCGGGGTCCTTGGCTGTCCCGGTCAGGTCATGGGTCAGGATGCCCCAGGACGGCTGTCCCGCCTGAGGCCCATCTCTGGGGCCAGCAGCTGGAAGACAGGGCCTCTGCGGCCCGGGGTTGGTCCCCTGTGGCGGCAGCGGTGGGTCTCCCTGTCCCACCCCTACCAGCACGCCAGCCCCCTCCGATCAGGGACTCGGTGGCTTCTCACATGGGTGGGGGTGGCAGCAGTTGGTCAGAGACCTCGGGAGCTGTTTGGGGCAGAGAGGTGTGGCTTCAGCCCCTAAGGGGGCCAGTGGGCAGTGGAGAGGCCCCGGGGCCTGTGTGGGGGTGCAGCCCTAGCTCCCTGCTGAGGTCCTGCCCATCTGCTCCCCAGCTGCCCCGGAAGGGCAGCCCCCTCCTCTCGGACACCGGTCTGGGGGCGGGGTCTGTGGGCTGGCGCCGGCCCCTCTCTCGCAGCCTGGAGGGACGCAGGGCTTTCTGGAGTGTGAGGAAAACAATAACAGTCAGTTGCATAGATTCTTTGTTTATGGCCGCGCGGCAGTGGGCTTCGAGTTCCGGGACTGGACCAGGGATTGTGCCCACTGCTCTGCAGGTGCAGAGTCTTCCCCGCTGCGCCGCTGGGGCAGCCCCTTCGTTGCACAGAGTTTCTGCTCCCCACCAGGGTGGTGCCCGAGCCCCGGCATTCAGGCCCCCAGCCCCCACCCTGGGCACCTGCAGACCTGATTTCTAGCCCAGGGGACAGGTTTTTCCACCCTTGAACTTCACAGAGATGGGCTCCTCCCTTCCCCTGGGGCTGTTCTTGGCTGGGAGGGGGATGTCACCCCACTGTGCCCGGCCCCACCCTTGAGATGGCGCCAGCTGCCTGGTGAGGGGCTTCTGACACACGCTTGGCCCCTGTGGGCACCTGGCCCTTCACCCCGTTCCAAGGATCGGGCCAGCTGCCCGGCCATCTGCCATGCCGAGCCACGTGACTGGAGGGCTGGCGCCCCCGTGGGCCTCACCAAGGGGCCCCACCTGCCTAGCCCTAGGCCAGTCCCCCAAAATATGGACAAGAAAAGAGACAGCAGGAGGTGGGGAGCGCGTGCCAGGCTGGGCACAGGGGGTAGGGTGTGCACTCCAGGTGTGAGATGGAGACAGGATGGCCCTGGGGACTGCAGGGGTGGGATGGGGGGTCTGGGGGGTGCTGCCGTGGAGTGGGGGTCTGCTCCTGGGCCCCAGCAGGGCTGGGGAGGGGCAGGGAGGACACAGTGGGATGGGGTGGGGTGGTGTCCCTTGCCCGCTGCTGCCCGCGGGCCCGTCCTGGGAGGGACCCCAGGCGCTTCTGCGTTGCTCCTCCGTCTGGGTTTCACAGGGCCCGTTTCCCCCGTACTCGGAGGCTGTAATCTTCCTGCCAAAATGTTTTAAAAGCTGCCTACACAGAAGCAGCTTCACAATTACAGGTAATTTTCTTACCCACGTGCCCGCATCGCGTTCGCGCGGTTGTTGGTGGCTGGTCTGTGCCTGAGTGCGGAGGGCCGGGTGACGTGTCTGGGTGTCACCGTGGGCCAGGTCCGCATCACGGCGTGTGTGAGGCTGCCCCGGGTGATGCCCTCCCGGGCGGGCCCAGCCCTGCAGGACGCTCCCCCCAGATGGCCTCCCGTGACCCTCCCCAGGTCCCCGCGGGGCCAGGGGCTCGGAGGCGCTTGTCCTGTGGACCAGAGCTGTCCGTGCCGACCTCAGGGGCGGAGCCAGCTGGCTGGCTGTTGGGTTTTAGAGGAAGGTGCTCCCCTCTGCTCAGAGGCAGCCCCGCACCCCCCACCAGCGCCAGCCTCGGGGCTTGGCCTGGGCTGAGCCCCTGGAGCGGGAGAGGGTGTGCCCGGTCAGCAGGGATGGGCAGGCGTGGGACCAGGGTGCCTGCTTCGGCTTCTTCCGGGGGGCAGCCCCTGCCCCTGACCTGGGTCCCCCTCTGCTGCACGCTGGGTGGAGGCCGGGGGAGACCATCCGTGTGTGTGGTCCACATGGGCACCTGGAGAGCCCATGGGCCTGGGGTGGCCCTGAGCACCCGTGTCCTGCCCGTTGGCTGGTGGGAGGGCTCGTGACCCGCGCCCGTCCCAGCCTCTTCAGGGCCCCCTGATGGCGCCCCCAGGCAGGGGCGAGTGCCCTGCTGCCTCAAGTGGCCTTGCCTGCGGTCAGCACTGTGGACAGCTCTGTCCCTGCACCCGGTGGGGGCCTGCCACATGGGGGTCATCCCTCTCCCACAGGAGGGGCGTACACACGCGTGCACACGTCTCCTTATGGGAACATACACACACACTTTCACACATCTCCTTATGGGGACACGCTCACATCTCCTTATGGGGACATGCTCAAGTGTGCACACGTCTCCTTACGGGGACACACGCACGTGTGTACACGTCTCCTTATGGGGACACACACGTCTCCTTAGGGGACGCTCACATCTCCTTATGGGGACACACTCACGTGTGCACACGTCTCCTTATGGGAACACACACTCTCACACGTCTCCTTATGGGGACACACTCACGTGTGCAGTCTCCTAATGGGGACACAACACACATGTGTCCTTATAGCCAGCAGACCCTGCCCAGCCTGGACACACACACAGACAAACACTTCCTTACGGTCAACAGACCCTGCCAGCCTTGGGCTTGAGCTCCCATTTCATCTTGGGGCATCCCCGAGGCTTCAGAGTCCCAGCTGGCTCTGGCCCCCCACCTCTCTGGCCGCCCCCGCCCCCCCGGGGCCAGGCGTCTCCCCGGATTCATCACCGCCTGGCCTCCCCTGCCTCTTCCTCCTGTTTGAATCGATTTTTGTAAGGAGCAATTATGAAGTTCAGTAAAAGCTGCAGTGGTCGGGGGAGCGGGCCAGGGAGTGGGCTGGTGTGGGCTTGGGGGCAGCCCCTCCGGGGGGACGGCTGGGGCCGAGGATGCATGGGGGGACCCAGTGCGGCCGGCAGGCCAGGTGGTCAGCGGGCGCCTGGCGGGCTCCTCACCCGCGCCCCCCTCTGCGCCCTGGCCCAGCTGGGCGGCTGTGGCATCCTGGGCGTGGGCATCTGGCTGGCGGCCACGCAGGGGAACTTCGCCACCCTGTCCTCCTCCTTCCCGTCGCTGTCGGCCGCCAACCTGCTCATCGTCACCGGCGCCTTCGTGATGGCCATCGGCTTCGTGGGCTGCATCGGGGCCATCAAGGAGAACAAATGCCTCCTGCTCACCGTGAGTCCAGTGGGGGAGCAGGCCGGGCGGGGGGTGGCCCTGACAGATACAGGCGCACGTGTACACGTGCCCCCACACGTGTGCCAGGCACAGCCCCTCCGACTGGCACTGGGCCTGTTTTCTCCGAGACCCCCTCCCAGCTCCTGTCCCAGCCCTCTCAGCCCCCAGGACCCTGTGCGGGGCGGGTGGGGCCGTCCGTGCGAGCCAGGTGGGCCGCACGGCTGAGGCTGGCGGTCCCGGCCCGCAGTTCTTCGTGGCCCTGCTGCTGGTGTTCCTGCTCGAGGCCTGCATCACCATCCTCTTCTTCGCCTACACTGACAAGGTACAACTGCCCCATGGCGGGCACGGGGCTGCACCCTCCCAGAGGCAAGGGGGCGGGAGGGGCTGAGAACCGACCCTAGGGACCCCAGCTCTGCATGGACACACGCCGGGCCCAGCCCGGCTCTGGTTACACCCGCAGGTCCTGGCGGCCAGGCCTGGGGGGGACAGCAGGGCCTCGGAGGCTCCGGAGAGTCTGAGCACCCAGGCGGCCCGCCTTCAGCTGCGCGTCAGCTCGATGGGGGTGTCTCCCACCCCCTGCTGTTGCTTAATGACACATGTGAGGGTGCACTTACATGTTTTATTCTCTGGCTATACCCCAAGACTTACTTTTTGTTCATCTGGTTTAGCTCTGGCTACTGGAGCTCTGTGGCTCCCACATCCCTTACCTGCTCCTCCAACACCTCCCTCTCTGCTAAGAGACACTTCCCACATCTATTCTGGGGGGCCCCTGCCCCAGCCCTGGAATCTGCCATTTCTCCAGGGAGCCTGGTTCCTTTATGGAGAACGAACGGTCTTAGTAACCAAGATCTGGGCCTTGTTGGCCAGACACGCAGAGCCGTGGGTCTCGGTGGGCGTGTGCAGACGCTGCTCTGGGTGTTCGGTGCCTGCCTGTCTCCATCTGCAAGTTAACTGCCATAAGCTCGTGCTGATGCGTCTGACTCGGATCCCGTGATTAGCACCACGAGAGGCCCAGGGAGACTTTGGGGTGCCAGAGCTTGGTGGTGCCTTCTGGGAGGGGTGACTGCAGGGAGGTGGACAGAGGGCACCGGGGGCCAGCGTGGGCGCGGGTCTGGCCGAGGTAGGTGGAGCTGGCCGCAGCGTGGCCCTGCCGTCCTGCAGATCGACAGGTATGCCCAGCGGGACCTGAAGAAAGGCCTGCACCTGTACGGCACCCCAGGCAACGTGGGCCTCACCAACGCCTGGAGCATCATCCAGACCGACGTGAGGCGGGGCGGGGCGGGGCCGGGCCGGCCGGTGTGGCTGGGGGAGGGGGAGGGCGGGACCCCTCCGCGCACAGTCCCAGCCCACCTCTCTCCCGCAGTTCCGCTGCTGCGGGGTCTCCAACTACACCGACTGGTTCGAGGTCTACAATGCCACACGCGTTCCTGACTCCTGCTGCCTGGAGTTCAGCGAGAGCTGCGGGCTGCACGCACCCGGCACCTGGTGGAAAGCGGTGAGTCTGTGCCCTCCGGCCAGCCACGGCCCAGGCCCCTGGGGGCGAAGGGCCGACCTCGCCGCCCCCGTGACGCCGACTCTTTCTCCAGCCGTGTTATGAGACCGTGAAGATGTGGCTCCAGGAGAACCTGCTGGCCGTGGGCGTCTTTGGGCTGTGCACGGCCCTGGTGCAGGTAGGAGGGGCCCCACCCCAGCCCTGAGCCCGAAGAACAGGGCAGCAGAGGAGCCTGGGTCCCCAGCAGAGGTGCAGGGGGCCTCCTGGGGGATTGTCAAAGACGGCATCCACGGGGAGGTGACCTGTGACACCTCAGGGACAGACTCCTGAGCTGAGGGTCTGATCTCCTCGTGGACGGAAGCACAGCCTGGGTGCCTCTGCTGAGGTCTGTGCACCAGCTGTGTCCCCACACCCCTGCCCAGGGCTCTGGGGGGAGGGGGTGGTCCCAGGACTGCCCAGTGCGGAGTGAAGGCGGGCAGTGCAGACCCTGGTGAGGCCCGGCCGGCCAGCCCTAGCTCCCCAGCTTTCATGCAAGACCTGAGTGCCAGCCCCAGGGGTAGCACCAAGCAGTGTCAGGGCAGCCCGTTTCTGGAGTGCAGGCAGAGGTCACAGCCAGACACTCCCAGAGGGGTGATCGCAGTCAGACAGAGGAGTGGAGGGCAGCTGTTGGGGGCCCAGCCTGGAACTCCTAGGCCCTGAGACCAGCGGGGCCCAGGGTGGCCAAACCCACTCCAAGGGGAAAGCGGGTCTGGGTCCGGCCCACGGGGCGCCTCTAGGCCCCCAGGCCCGAGGCTTCCCCGGGGGCCACTGGCCGTGGTCCTGAGCGGCCCTGCCCGGCCCCTGCTGTCCCCGCAGATCTTGGGCCTGACCTTCGCCATGACCATGTACTGCCAGGTGGTGAGGGCAGATGCCTACTGTGCGTAGCCGCCAGCTGCCCACCACCCTGCTTCGCTGCCAAAGGACGTCGCCCACCCCCCCCCGCCCCCCCAGGAGCTGGACCTCTCACCAGCCTGGGCCTGGGAGCCCCTAGGACTCCTGGCCTCAGGAGCGCTGTACCCAAGCGGGCGTGGGGCTGGGGTCCACGGGGGCTTCTGGCGCTTTTCTTGCCCAAGTGTTCTCCAGGGCAGTGTTTCCCCACCAGCCCTGTCTGGGTTGGGGTGGGAGATGAGGGGCTCCCCGCTGGCCCTGGTGCTGGAGACAGGCTGCAGGCTGCTCCTCCACACCCCACAGCGGGGCCACGGCAGGCTCCGGGCACGTCTAATAAAGTGTGGGCAGCAGCCCCCCCACCCCGTGTGTCTCAGTGCCTGACCCCGGGGAGCCACACCCAGGTGGACCCTGTGGGCCCTGCACCCACTCCCACTGCCTGGTGCTTGGAGCGGGGCTCCTGGATGGGCGTGGCCCCCCTGCCTGCACGGGTCGGCAAGGAGGCCTGGGGGGTGGGCTCCACGCTGTGGCAGAGGGGCCCCGAGTCTTGCTGACCCACCTGTGGCGGGTGCTGTGGGCGCTCCGTCTCCGTGCCCCCGCTCCTGACTTGGGGGTGCTCCCCCAGCCTCAGGGCCGCCGCCTCCCCCAGGGGTGTCCTGAAATGGAGCTCAGCCCCCCCTTTCCCCTTCGTTCTGTTCTCGTCTTGTTCCTGAAAGCTTCATCCCTAAGTGTCACTCGTGGGTTTTGTGAATAAAATGGGCTGTCGGGATGGAAACAGCCATCACAGGGCCCAAACTGGGGAAACGGCTGAAGTGCACGGAGGCACCTCGGAGACGGGGATGGGACTCCTGGGCGTGGAGGCTGGCGGGGGGCACTCTCTGGGGCACCTAACCCCCTGCCCCCGGCCCGTGGCAGGCTGCTCGGCCTCCAGCCCCTCCCCCAGCGCCCGCAGGCCCACCCTGCCAACCACCCCCACATCCCTGCAGTGCGGCAAACCTGCCCTGAGGACGCCTGGCCGGCCACTTACTACCGCACAGCTCAGACCACCAGGGCGCCTGGCCCCTCCCGGCCGCCCACCCCGTCCCATCCCATCCCCATGTCCCCACTGTCCTCCGTGGAAACCCCCAGAACACCAGGGATGGTCAGAAGTAACAGCAGATCACACCTGGGAACGTCTAGGCGCCACAGGAAGCAAGTGGAACTGAGAATGTTCCAGCCAAGCCGTCCCCCAGCCCTGCTGGCGCCCTCTGCCCCATGCCCACCGCCCGCTCACGCCCCTGTCCACCTCCACCTATGAGGCCCCTGCGTGGTGGGCTCTGCCGCCCGTGTCTCGGGGACGACTGGCAGGCCCCCGACTCCGCTTCCCCTCTGGCTCCACGGGACGCAGGGGGCCCTTGTCTCCAAGGCCACCCTGCCCGCAGCCTTGTGTGGGTCCCCTGCCTCTGGGGGGTTCCCGGGCTCCCCCTTCCCTGTGGATGCCCGCAAGGGTACAGTGCCAGGCCCGCGTTCCCAGCTCCCTTTGCCCTTTGCTGGTTCCCTCATTCTCCAACCCAGGCCGAGGAGCCTTCTGCCCAGTGTCAGATCACCCTCCGTCTCCACATCCACAGGTACTGACCACGCTGACCCCATGGTGGGTCTGTCCCCTACACCAGAACCCAGGGCCCCTCCCGGCCCAGTCCTCACCCTTCCACCCAGCTCCTCACAGCACGGGGACCAGCCAGTGCCTACAGCCCCACCCCTGGGGGCCCGGCAGGGTGGGGCCTGGGGGGGCATTGGACCCACCATCTCAGAGCCTATCCGCACCCACTGACCTAAATGGGGTGCCCAGGCGGGCTGCCCCTCAGCCAGTCTGGGGTCTTCTGTGAGACCCACACCACGAGCTGCAGGGCTCTTCCTCGGGACAGCTTGCGAGGGTCCAGCCGGGCCACGACCCCGAAGATGAGACCTAGCCTCTTAGAACCCCCCCCAGCAAGCTCCCCAGGGCTGCGCCCGCGCTCACGGCCATTATCTGGCCAGCAGCACTGTCACAGAGGGACCCTCTGCCTGGAGCCGGTGGGCCTGGTTAGCTGTCCTTCAACTCCCAGCAACAGCACTTCTTCCCAACATGCCCTCCTGGTATAACAGCCATACCTGGGGGCAGCGGCCCGCAGTGAGCTGTCAGTGGCCACAGCCTACGCCCTGCCCTGGGGGTGGGGCCTGCCTCTCTGAGCCTCGGTTTCCGCAATGTGCCTCCACGCCTCTGCCACGTGGTGCCCAGCAAGCTCCTGGGCAGGCAGGCCAGGTCGCTTTGTGTGGCCCTGGGGTGACGCCTGCCTGAGCGTCCACAAGCAGGGCACCTGGCGTTGCCCTGGAGCCTCTGAACCCTCAGGGACTGCAGACCATGCGGGACTCCACCGCCTGTGCGGTGGGGACTACGGACCCTGCCTCAACAGACAGCGGAGGCCAGGCAGCCAAGGCCGGGTGGAGGGTCTGCATCCTTAGCCTCCCCCGGCCCTGCTAGGACTCCCCACCCCAGGTCAGGGCCCTGAGGGGCCTGCTCGGTCCCCGCGGCGGCCACAGCACACACAGATCCGGAAATGGAAAACAGTCTGTATTTCACACATTAGTTCCTCTGTCTCTCAGAAAAGGGCGTGCTGGCTGCAAGCCTGGCCTACAGCAGGTCGTAGAAATAGTCCAGGCCTTGCCCGAGCTCCCAGATGGACAGCCCCACGCCCAGCTCCTGGGCCAGCTCCAGCCGCTCCTGCAAGGACTGAGGTGGGGGGAGTGTTGGCCTGGCCGCCCCGGCCCTGAGGCTGCTGCCCGTGGCCACCTCACCGAGGGCCGCCCCACCTGCAGCCTCAGACCCGGCCCCGAGGCCCGGCTGCCTGCTGCCGCCTCACCGGGGGCCACCCCACCCGCAGCCTCAGTCCCGGCCCCGAGGCTGCTGTCCTCGGCCGCCTCACCGGGGGCCGCCCCCACCCGCAGCCTCAGCCCCGCACCCACCTTCAGCGTCGGATAGAAGACGACGTGCCTCCCGCCGCGGCTTCTGCAAGAGAGCAGACCCAGATCGTCCGTCCACAGTGGCCTCGGCTCCTCCTGGCCCCGCCCTGCCAGCCCAGGGCACAGGTTCGTGCCCCTCCTTGGGCTGGGCCCGCACCGACGGGACCACCCGGTGGGCCTTCCCTGACACTCACTTCTTGTACTCGAAGAAGTGCTCTGCGGCCTGGCTGTCCCACACGACCTGGGGCCGGTGGTCCTTCAGTGTCTGGATGTACCTGGGGGAGATGGAGTGTGGGTGCCCGCTGCCGTCACGGCAGCTGGGGGCTAACCGGGGCATTCTCCAGACCACCCCTGGTGGGCCACAGAATGCCAGCGACAGCAGGCGGGGTGGGAAGGCCACGTGGGGTGGCCTGGGCATGCTGAAATGCCAGGAAGCAGGGCACTGGGGGGTCTCCAACGCTTGGGCTGGGGCTGTGGGGGCAGGGGACGGGGCCCCGACAGAGGCTGCTCAGATGTGGGGGCCGGGGCACTGCCCTGACCCGACAGCACCACGGGCAGAGCAGTGTGGGCGAGCCTGCAGTGTGGGCACAGCGCCAGGCGGGTGGCACAGGCGGTGCTCCTGGGCCCCACCTGGTGGAGGACAGGCGAGCAAGCCCTGGGGGCAGCCTTGGCTCCGCATGCCCCCCTTCCCAAGGAAACAGCGGTGTCCGGGCCCTCTGGGGAGCCAGGCTGTCCTCCCTACCCCCTTGCTGTGGACGCGGCTGCCCCAGGCCCGCAGTGGGCCTGGTCTCACTGCCAGAAGCCACTGGTTTCAGACCCGCCCCCAACACACATGAAGACAGGCTGGTCTCCAGGGTGCTGCGTGGCCAGGACAGCGGGGGTCTGCAGCCCACACTGAGTCTCCCTGGCCAGCAGCTGGCACCCAGATGGGCTGGGGGGGGCAGGTGCGGCCGGCCCACCCCTGGGCCTGGGGCTGCTGTGTGCTTTGGGCTGGACCACGGACGCCAGTGGGGCATTGGGAGTCAGGGCTGCACGGAGCAGTGGGGAACCCGTGGCAGTGGCAGAGGATATGGGGCTCCCCAAGGGGTTTGGGCCAGGACCCAGAACGCCCACCACACCAGGTCCAACTGTCCAAAATAATGGCATCATCCTTAACCAAAGCCACGCTCCTGGAATCACAGGGATCACTTGCTGCTTTGGACCCGTCTGCCCTGGGGCTAAGGAGATGTGGGACGTGCGGTGGGGTGGGTGTTTCTGAGCCCCCGAGTCCTGTCCTGAGTCAGGGACAGATGCTGCTGGGCAGGTGGCTCCAGGCCCTCGGGTTTGGGGAGCCCTGGCCACGCCCTCCTCACAGAGCTGCCTGCTGGAGCCGGGGAGCTGTGGGGGCAGCTGAGGCTGCACTCTGTTGGGGTCAGTTCCTCACCCCGGAGGCTGAGGCCTATGCCAGGGCTGGAGCCATTTAGGACCCCACGCTCACCGGGGTGGGAGGTGGAGGAGCAGGGAGTGAGCACCCTGGGTGGGGACAGCCAAACAGAGCGCTGCGGAGGGAGAGCATGGCCACGGCGCCCGCGGAGGGAGAGCACGGCCCGCGGAGGGAGAGCACGGCCACGGTGCCCGCGGAGGGAGAGCACGGCCACGGTGCCCGCGGAGGGAGAGCACAGCCCGCGGAGTCAGAGCACGGCCATGGTGCCCGCGGAGGGAGAGCACGGCCCGCGGAGGGAGAGCACGGCCACGGTGCCCGCGGAGGGAGAGCACGGCCACGGTGCCCGCGGAGGGAGAGCACAGCCCGCGGAGTCAGAGCACGGCCACGGTGCCCGCGGAGGGAGAGCACGGCCACGGCGGCCCAGGTGCAGAGGCGGGGGCGGGGGGGGGCAAGGCTGAATGAGGAAAAGGTACACATGGGGCCTGAGCGGTCCCTGAGCTAAAGCGGAAGGCCTCGGCCACAGGCCGCCTGACCCATCTCTACGAAACGTCCCGTTGAGGCAAGTCACAGGCGAATCCCAGGTCAGCGGCCACAGGGGGCGGGGGAGCTGCCGGGACCCGGCAACAGAGAAGGTGGCTGCGTAGCCTGACAAGGTTCTGAACGTTGCTGAGTCAGGCGCTTTGCCACAGCGGACCTTACAGCGTGTGAAAGACATCTCCCCACTCAAAAGGTTCAGGCAATGGCAAAGAGAATCATACACGAAGACACAGCAGACAGGTCGGAAGAGGATTCTGGGCCTGGAGACGAACTGCACAGCCCCCCTCTCTGGGCGAGCAAGCAGAGAGCAGGCTGAAGGGGGCCGTCAGGGCAGTAGGGGAAACCAGCCCAGGGTGGGCTTCCCGCCTCCCACTGGGGCCTGGGCGCCCTGCGCTCTCTGCCATGGTCCCCGCAGGACTGAAAGGACCTGCCCCGGAGGGCACTGCCTCCGAACTGCTGAGGACCCGGCCGGGAGCATGGAAGGGGCAGGGTCCCCTGCTGCAGGCCCACGTGGGGAGTCTGCTGGGCACCGCCATGGGCGATGCGAGGCGGCGCCCTTCCCCCATCCCACCTCCCAGGACCTACAGGCAGTGTACACGGAAGACCTCAGTCACCTACAGGCGGCACAACCCCCGTGGGCCCCCTGGAGTGCCCGAGGGGAGAGCCAGCAGGGACCGCGATGAAGGGTCAAGGTGCACGGGGAGGCTCCGGGCACAGTGAGGGCAGGACACTCAGGCACTCAGGGAGGATGGCGAAACCCAGGGGCCAGCAGGGGAGAGGGTCTCAGCACAGAACGCGGCGCAATGAAGGGAAAGACCAGAGCTGCGGGAGCCGCCAGCCGCATCCAGGGCAGCGCAAGACCCCGGGGCAGGACGGCCCAAGCCCCGTAAGCTTGACCCCGGGACCCCTGGCCCGTGAGTGGTGGGGGGGTGTTGCCGGGCACGGCCCAGCCCTGGGCCGGTCTGGCTGTGTCCTGCTGGGGCTGGCTCTCATGGAGGTCCTGGTGGGCCTCTGAACAGGGGCAGCAGAGCCCAGTCTGGGGGCTGCCGGGGGGTGGGTAACCACTTGGCCTGGGGGCGTTCAGGGGGCTGGCCAGGCACCCTGACCACCAGGGCAGTGCAACAGCCTCCCAGAGCGGGGGCTCAGCAACCATGGCGATCCCCACATCAGCACCGAGACATGTGGGGCACCCCGAGTCTGCATGTGGGGCGCCCCAACCTCTCAGGAGTTTCACAGCCACTCCACGTCCTCGAGGGCAGGGAGCGATGGGGCCTCGAGTCACCCGGGGTGGGCGGCAGAGGCGGCGGTCAGAGGGTCCAGAGAGCGCAGACTGCCTCCCCACCGCCCCTCCCACCGAGGCAGGCAGAGGCCACGAGACCCCCCACCCTCCGGCTGGCAGAGCCAGCCTCCCACCCCCGCTGGAGGTGCTGGCTCTGTGTGAGGAGCAGATGGTGAGGCACTGATCGCCCGCTGTCCCTGGAGGGGACACCTGCCACACACGGCCAGATCAGCGCTGGGGAGGCGGAGCTGGGAGGGCGGGTGGTCCTGGGACAGGCCGGCCTGGGCTGCTGTCAGGGCAGCAGGGTGCCAGGCCCCGGGCTCACTGCCCCCACACCTGCTGGTCGCCCGCTGAGGGCTCCCGGGGGCCCAGTGAGGGGTGCGGCCTGGTGGGCTGCGACTCTGGGGCTCTGGGCCTGTGAACACGCCCACCCCCTGCAGAGGCAGCCTGCCCGCCCCCAGAGACAGGCCTCCATCTGGGGCCTCACTAAGCCCTCCCATCTGGCTCCCCAGACATGGCCTGAGGGGGGCTGCTCCCTGCCCTGCAGAAGCTCCGCCTGTCCCCAGAGCCCCCACGTGGGTCAGCCCCCTGCACGTCGGGGGATGGTCTGGAAGAAATCTCCTCTGCCATGGGCAGAGGAGATCAGAGCAACCCAGGGCCAGCCCCTGCCCGAGGATCCCCTAGGGCACAGGCAGCAGATGGCTGGCTAGGGCCCTAGGGAGGAGGAGACAGCGGTGGGGTCACCGGGTCGAGGGAGGGGCTCTGGACAGGCTCTGCTGGGCCTCCAGCGGCCGAGGGGGGGAGGAATGGAGCCCCGGGCCTGGTCTCCCCGCCGGACCACCTTGCTGAGCCATGGGATGCCCCACGGGACGGCTGAGGCTGAGAAGACGGGGCTGGGCGAGGTTCCTCAGAAGCACCCCCTGCCCACAGCCCCTCAGAAACCCACATGACTCCTCAGAACAGTGGTCAACCCCACCTGGGCCTCCTTCAGCCTCTCCCTAGTGTAAGTGCCCTGGGCAAGACCCGAGTGGGCACCCTGAGGTCAAGGGAAGCGGGTGGCATCCTCTGGAGTCTGCGCCCTCTGGGGTCTGTGCAGGGTGGTCCCTGACACGCCCCTGGGCCCGGGAACCCTCTGCCCCACCCCCACAGGCCTCCCTCCCTGTTCCGCCTCTGGGCGGGGTGGGGGACCCCTCCGCTGGGTGACCCCAGCAAGCCCTGGGCAGAGCCGTCCTGCCCAGATCCCCCACGGTGCTCCCCCAGCAGTTGGAGGCCCTCCCAGGCCTCAGCACAGCCGACCCTGGGGACTCGCCTGGGGCGGGGGCCAGGAAACGGGTGCCCCACCCCACCGGGACTCCTGAGACCAGCCAAAGGCCAACCCAGCGAGTGGCCTGTCCCTCCGCAGGGCGGCCCTGAGGGAGTAGAGCGGGACGGGCTGAGGCCAGCTGGCAGGCGGCCGGCGCTCAGGTGCTGCTGGGCTGCGTGCTGAGTCCCCAGGGCCAGCGGGCCAGCATGCTCCCTGCCCACGGGGAGCAGCAACGGGCACACACACTCGGGTCACTGGCCTCGGGACCGTCCTCCTCACGGGACAGCTTCGGGGCCAAGACGGCTCACAGCGTAAGGGCAGCGGGCTGGGGGCGCACGGCCGGGTGAGACGCGCGTGTGGCCGGAGCACAGGCCCCGGAGAGCTGCTCGGCGACACGGAGGGGACAGGGCTGCCCGCCTGGCAGCACCACACACGCACTCGGCGTCCCAGACAAACCCCCAGACGAGAGCTACCGGGACACGTGGGAGGGAGAGGCCCTGAGTAAGACACGGCCGGGAAATGGGGTGCCGGCTTGGAGAGCAAGAGACACAGAGACAGAGCCTCCAGGACAGAGTGGGGGCTCCCGGGAGTGGGAGAGACAGACCGGCCCGACACATGCCTGCTCGCGGGCCTGGAAAAGGAGGAGAGAGGGAGGTGAGGAACCGGCTACGTCCCTGCCAAACACGGCAGAAAGGATAAGCCCGAGGCTTAAAAAGCTCAACAAGAGCCGGGCGCAAAGAGCATGAGCAAGTCTCCGGGAAAGCGTGTGGGTATCGCGGTGCGGTGGGCGCTGGGCGGGGATGGGTGTGGGGCAAGCACACGGGGCGAGCAGCTGGTGGGACGGCACGCCCGGGCGGATGGCGCGGCAACGGCTTCAGAGCCCAGCACACACAGCCCACACGGAGCGGGAGCACGACCACGCGGCCGGGAACACAAAGGGCTCCTCCGGGCCACAGCACAGAACGCGGGGTGGCAGGCCGCCTGCACTGTGTCGAGGACGCTCCCGCCGACATGGGGCGAGAGGGGGCGCCGGGATGGCGCCCGCAGACAGCCGGCCTGAGGTCAGACCCTGCCCGGCCTCCTCCCCACTGCAGCCTCTCACCTCCCACAACGAGGGTGCCGCGGGAGATGGGGCCACCAGCTCACCTGGCCCCGATGATGGGCTCACGGGCATCCTTGGAGGCCGAGTAGTCCATGCCGTAGAAGTTGAGCCCCAGCAGGATCTTGCTCCGCCACTTGGACTTGGGGTCCAGGACCTGGACGCAGGCTCGCACCCAGGGCAGCGGCGCGTTGGGGCCGGCTCTGCAGGGTCGGGGAGGAGTGGGTTTCAGCACCAGGCCGAGGCCTCGGGCGCCCGGGTTGGGGCAGGAGTCCACGCACACCATGGCAAGGACGGCAGCAGATGGACGGCCCCGCTGGACCTGTGCTGGGTGTCTGCGTCGCCCAGGACCCTCAGGCGGCAGAGCGCTCAGGAGAGGCCCTGGAGGGCTGGGGCAGCAGCGTGACCCCCGACACAGGAGCACCTTCTCCGGGGCGTGGAGGTGGGCCCAGCACCTGGCATGGGGCAGCCAGGGCCGGGAGACGTGGAGGGACACCCCAGGATGGCATTCCCATGGGGTGGCCAGGTGCCCTAAGTCACCCCAAAACAAGAAGGTTGCCCAACACAAGGCTGACTTTGGGCTCTGGGAGAAGAGACTGGGCCCTTCGAGATTCTGGAGCTGAGAGCTGACCGCGGGTCACAGCCTGAGCAGGCTGGCGGGAGGCGGGACTGCACCCGGGCGTCCAGTGGGCAGGCCTGCCGGGGGCTAGGCCCCCACGTGCCGAGCGAGAGCGCGTGGGCCCCAAGCCCCACTCACGGCTGTGCTGTGGAGTAGTCGTAGGTCATGAGGCTGAAGCCATCCAGCACGGGTGCCAGCTGCTCAAACTCCGTGTTCGTGAACATGCCCAGCTTGTTGGTCCTGCAAAAAGATGGCATGGTTTCCGTGCCCACCTCCTGGTCACAGCCTCTCCCCAGCTGACCTGGGCTCAGCCGAGGACGGGGCATGCCGGCCAGGGGCTCCCAGCTCAGGCCCCTTCTGCCCCTGCTCCAGGAAGACACCTCAGTCTCTTTACCTGGAGGGGAGCAGCACTCGGGTGCACAGGGTGGCCCGCAGCTGGGTCAGGGCTCTGTGGAGAACCCCCACTCCTGCCCAGGCCCCAGAGGCCTCTCTCACATGGGCACGGGCAGCCTAGGCCTGCCCACTTCCACTCAGCCTCAGGCACGGCGCCCTCCCTCTGGAGGCCTCAGGTCTGGGCAGGTGGGGGCCCCGGGGGCTGTCTGTAGGACACAGCCGACTGCCAGCCATCTGCTCTGCTGTAGCAGCCTTTACGACCCTGCTTTGTCCCTGGGTGGGGTGTAGTGGGCTCTGCATCCCCCCCACAGTGTGAGCAGAGAAAACAATCCCTCCTCTAGGCCAGCGCCTCCAGTTCCTGGGCAGGGGCGGTCCACCATGTGGACCTCAGCCTCAGTCACTAGTTCCACGGGCTCCAGGCAACCCTAAGATACCCCATCGCCAGGCTACACCCCATCGCCAGGCTACCCCCCAAGCCCGCTGAGCAAAGGCCACCCCCCCTGAGCCTTTGGAGGGAGGGGCCTGGAGGCCTGACTCAGGCCTCCCAGAGACACCAGGCTCCTGGGGACGGGGGCCAGGAGAGCCCCAGGGGTCACAGGCGAGACCCCCTGACGAGCACTGACTGTGGCCAGGAGCACGGGACGCAGTTGGGAACCAGACACTTCCACCGGGTGGTGGCAGCCACAGGCCCGGGGATGCACTCCAGACCACCCCGCTCAGCTGGGAGGAGCCGGGCAGTTTGAACCCCACACCAGCCCCATGTTTCAGGCCAGGCTCCCCGCCCCATCCCGGCCCCTACGGCCACATGACACTGTGAAGCCACAACCCCCAGGGTGAGATGCCGCCTACTGGGCTGGACACCCAAGCCCTGCCCCAAACCAGTCCTCTGCAGGCCGAGCGTCCTCAGGACCAGCGCAGACCGTGCGCATCCCTGGCCCTGCCACTGGCCACAGGCGGGGCGCCCCCTGGCCCACGGACACCGCCTGCAGAGCCCTGCCCACGGTGGCCCAGCGGGCGAGGGGGTGGGCCCGCTGTCGGCGCCCCCCACCGCCCCCACGGGCCCGCCCCAGGGCCTCCTGCCCACAGCCAGCCTACGTGACAGAGCAGAACCGCGCCTGCAGGTCCGGGCCCTCCCACTGTCAGCAAGGGCTCCTCCCCTCCGGTGTGGACCTCCGCCACCTGCACCCGCTGTGTCCAGGGGTGACCCCTGCCCACGGCCCCGCTGAGCCTCCACGGTCTGGCCCCAGGCCACCCCTGGAGCTCAGGAGACGTCAATGGGGGTCAGCCTGGGCAGGGGTGTCCCTTCCGGGGAAGGACCCTCACCACCCCCTTCCCGTGGTGACCCTAAACCCCAGGGGTGACTGGAGGACAGCTAGATGCAGCACCCGTCAAGGGGGCACCTGTCCATGAGGACGCGAGCTCACTGCGGGGAAGGTCCTGGAAAGGAAGTCAGTCCACCATGCTCCAGGGCTCTGGGAGCTCGATTCTCAGAAGAGACAGCCTGAGGGGTGGAGGCGAGGACTGACTCAGGGCCCTCCTAGAGCCAGGGTGGCCCAGAGCTCTCATTCAGCCCGCTGACTGGTGCTGGGCCATCGGTGAGGGCCAAGCTGAGGCCTCGGGAGCAGGGCTCAAGGTCAGGATGGCCACCCGTGCCAACAGCCCCCAAATGGGAGGAGGAGACACAGGCCACAGCAGCAAAAGGCTGCCACGCAGATACCCCCCGGGCTGCCGTTCCCACGGGCAGCAGCGCAGCCTCTGTGAAGCGACTGACGCTGCAGAAAGGCCAGAAGATCTGTTTACAGCTCACTGGTTCCTCTGTGGGGTTGCTGTCCCGAAGTGCGGGTGGAGAAGGACAAAGCCAACAAGACAAACCTCGGCCACTGAGGCCTCTGGAGGAAGGGAGGCTTGCTCGCCAGTGCAAGGGTGCAGCCAGGCTGTGTCCCTGAGACATGGCCTGGGCCAGGAGAGGCGACCGTGCCCAGGGCCCCCGCTGTCAGCCTGGCCACACGGGCCATGGCCCCTGCCCCCGACTCTCCTCTCGCTGCCACCCGAGGGTGCGTCCTCCCCGGTCACTGCCCAGAGAGGGGACCCAGGCTGGAAGGCTGCTCCCCACCCCGTCCTGAGCCCACTGCCCTTGGAGGCCAGGCCTAGAGGTCAGCCCCTCCAGGGGCGTCAGGCCCGCTCACCCTCCCCCACACCCTCTAGCACACGGGGGTCTGCCCTGCACACCTGTCAGCATGAGGGGCCTGCAAGGGGGCCGGTCCCACCCGTGACCCAGGCCCTCCCTGGGCCAGAGGAGCCTGTCTCCACGGATGGCCCCGACGCCAATCACCAAGGTCAACTGGGGCTCCACGTCCCGAGCCACAGGCGCTGCACTTGCAGCTGAGCCCACGGACCACGCGGTGTCCACTGCCCCGGCCCTTCCAGGCCAGGGCCCCCATCCTGGAGGACCTCTGGTCCCTCACACACGTGTGTCCCACGCATCAGCACGCACTCAGAAGCGTAGGAGGTGACACCTGGGGCCGAGGGCCCTCCTGCAGGCTGCAGACCACAGCCCAAGTTTCTGGGGACATGTGGAGACGCCGCAGGGTGGGAGCATCAGGCGCAGGAGGGCAGCCACCCAGGGTGGCTGCAGCCTCTCCTGTCTGAGGCCAGACTGCGCGGGTCCAGAGGCCACCCACCCCGTCCCACACACTGGCCTGAGCTCTGCAGCGAGCCGATGACTGGCCCCTCTGGGTCCTCACCACCCCTCTGCTCAGCCCTCAGCCCTAGGTCATCACCTGGGCCTCCTCCGTGCCCAGTGCGGGCGGGATGGCAGTCAGGCCACAGTGCTGACAGCTGGCACCGGGCCCAGCTCCCTGTCTCAGGGCTGGGGTGGCAGAAGCGGCTGGGCTGAGTGGCAGGAGGCCTGGACTGAGGCAGCTCGGGCCCTGAGCTGCAGACCCCTGACCTGCGGGCCGGTGAGAATGTGCCGACAGGGTCTCCCACACGGGCAGTAGCCGGCGTGACCAGGCCGGGGCTGGGTGGGGGCCAGGAAGGGCCTCCTGGACGAGCAGGCACAGCACTTACCCTGGGGCGACGGCGGGCGGGATGACCAGGAAGACCAGCAGCCGGGCCTGGTGCAGCGCCTCGGCCATGTGGGTGAGCAAATGAATGAGCCCCCTGCAGAGAAGCGGCGCACAGGTCAGGGGCAGCGGCGCTGGGCAACGCCCGGGCCACCCTCCACCCACCCTGGCCTCACAGCCCCCGCTGTAGCCCATACTCCAGACCCCCGACCCCCGAAGCGTGGGGGCGGAACAGGGAGGGGGGCCCCGGCCCCCGAAGCGTGGGGGCGGAACAGGGAGGGGGCCGTGCGGCGCCCCGTCACCTCTGAACCCTGCCGGACACACAGCCACGCAGGGGTGAGGAAGGAGCCTGCGACTCTGGGGTGCTGCGGGCAGGGGTGCCCCGGAGGCGCCTGGGGATGAGGGTGCGGGGCAGCTCCGCCGATGGGCCTCGTGCGGGGCCCTGACTTCCCGCCCCCTTGGCAGTCATCCCACCCCAAGCAGTCGCCGACACGGAGCCCCGCCTTCCCCAGCCCCAGGAGGGTCAACCAAGCGCTCCTGGACCCAAGGAGCAGCATGTCCGAGGCACAGCCTCACGGCTCCTCCGGTCGTGAGGGCGAGGGGCGTGGTGGCATCTCAGGTCTGCTGGGAGCACGGACCACGCAGAGGCTGGCTCAGCCCCCAGGGGCCGCCCTGCCAGGAAGGAAGGTCTTGGGCCAGCTCCGGGCTGGGTCCACTCTGGCCTGGCCCCGCACTGCCTGGGAGGGTGTGGGCCCGGTGACTGACCTGGGTCCTTCCCCACAGCCCCTCAGGAACCACCTCGGTCTAGAGAAGTGGCGAGTGCCCCTGCCCGGCGCGGGCAGGTGGGGGGCTGTGCACCCCTGGTCCCGCTCAGCTCGAGCCAGTCTACATAGCCCAAGGCCGTGCAGGACACAGCTGCGGCCACCCTGCGGAGGCGGGCATGGGGCAGCCTCTCAGTCTCCTCGGGCCCACCCTCAGAGAGAGGATCCCAGGGCCAAGGAGACACCGCTCTGGCTGTGGCTGTGGGGTCAGGGATGCCCCTGGGGAGCACACGGCTGCAGAACCCAGCTCAGCCCCTCCCTGAGGCCGGGAGCTGGCACACCACCTGTGCCCATAACCATCAGTGCCTGCCCGGCTTTGGGGACCACCCGGTGGCTGAGTCTCTAAGAGGAGGTGGTCTTGTGGCCCAGGGGCAGTGCCTGCCCAGCGGGGGTCTGCTGGGACGAGTTCCCCAGGGCTTCCCGGGGCCACCCACCCGCTGGCCTACCGGCGTGAACACAGAAGACAGGCGTCTTACAACAGCCGGGCAGCCCCTACTCACTCCTACGCAGCAGGCTGTCCCGGGAGGGGCCTGGGGACCTGCCACCCAGGGCCGGACACGGTGCATCGCCCGCATCACACGCCCAGCGAGCCGGGTCCAAAGCCATCCGCCAGGCTGGCCAGCCCCGCCCCCGCCCCGCCGCCTGCCTGCTGTGCGCACCCTCCTGAGCCGCCCGGACGAGGCCGGCTCCCCCAGCCCCTCTCAGGCGTTCTCGGCAGGGCCACCACTCAGCAGGGACGGAGGCAGAGCCCAGGGGTGGCGAGATCGTCTCTCAACCAAAAGCCACCACAGGGGCCACCAGAGCACAGTGGGGTGTTGGCTCCCGACACAGGGGCCCCCTGCCCTCAGCTGAACTCGGGCCACCGTTCTCCACCCGTTCTCCTTCTCAACTCCAGCCTTGGGCGCCCCCAGGGTGGAAGCACCACGGTGGGGAGTGTGGTCGGCGCAGAGAGAAGCAGGAACCATGGTGGGGCCTGCATCAGGCTGCCTCCACTCCCAGGCAGAGCCCGGCAAGCTGGGCTCCAGCCGCAGCTTCCTGGGGTCTCAGGCAGGAGTCTTGGCCCCCACACGGCCCCTCAAGAATACTCTCCTGCTACACTAATAGGCCCGAGGGCCCACGGATGCCACCTCCGAGCAGGCAGAGAGCAGCCCGCAGCTGCAAGAGGGATGGCGGGGGGGAACCCTGCTGGAGTGGGGGGCCCCTGGGCTGGAGGCATGGAGCAGCGGGGCTCGGGTGCAGGGCGGCCACGGTTGCAGCGGCTGCAGGCCCCCATGCCTGGCGCACTCCTCCTCCTGTGGGGCTGACCCCCTGGGCCTGACGGAACCAGGGCAGTGGCTGCCGGAGGGGACCTGCCTTCCCGGTCACCCTGGCTGAGGGGGGTCTGGCTGTGGGCCTCAGGGGAGGGGGGACCTCCTCGGGGCTAGACAGCCCCCCAGCTGGCTGAGGCAGGGCCGAGGCTGGACGGCAGGCTCTTCTCCCAGAGGAGCCCGTGGCCATTTGCCCGCAGGCGCCCCGACCCCGCTCGGCTGTCTCCTGGCCAAGGCCCCGAAGGCTCTGTCAGGCTCGCCCCAGCAGTGCTTAGCCGGGCACCCACCCGCAGCCGCTCCCAGACTCCTTGGAGCCGCTCTCTGACCTCCTCGGGGTGCCACCCCAGCACCAGCACAGACTGTGGGAAGATGGCCCTCTCTCCAGACGAGGTCCCTTCATGTCCGGCCTCAGCCTCTTCCTGACACTGGCAGCTGGGAAGGACACGCGCATGCCCCACGCCCCGCACGCTGCCCAGGCCCACTCACGCGTGCTTCTGGACCAGCAGCTGGTTCCAGACCTCCACTACCAGGCCGTCAAAGTGCTGGCTCTGAAAGGACAGGGGCAGGTGGGCAGGGCTCCAGGAGGAGGGGGCACAGGCAAAGCCAGCCCCGGCTTCCCCCTCCTGACTGTGGGCCCAGGGGCAGAGAAGCTGCAGCTCTCGGTCCCGGCCACTCACGTGACTCCCCCAAACACCGCCCCTGGGGCCCCGAGGGCTCTCCCTGCCCTGCAGCCCCGCACTGGCCCAGGCAGTGTGTCCCCCGGGAGGGCAGCCCCTGCGCCCGAGACGCACGTGGTCAGGAGGGAGCCCCGGGCGTCACCTTGGCCACCTGGACGACGGTCCTGCTGAGCTCCTCGATCTCGTCCTCGTTGTCCAGGACGCTGTCAAAGTCCTCGTACGTCCAGTCCTCGAACCGGAGACGAGGCACTGGGGGCAGACACGCAGACCATGACCCTCCTGGGCTAGCCCGGCCCGAGGCGGGCCCTTGGCCTCCAGAGCAGAATGACCACTACCAGCGGCCGGGGCGGGCACCCCGGTGCCAAGTGGCCTGGGGAGGGAGGGGCGTGGGCAGCGCTAGGGATGCAGACACTGGCCCTTTCCTCCCTTCACCCACCAAGTCCCCGAGCGTCCAGACCCTGGCTCATCCAGCTCCTCGTTGCCTGGCTCTCACTGGACCGTCCCCTACCAGCTCCCCGTGAAATGAACTGCAGGTCCTCTCCCAGCCCCGGCCTCCTCCCCAGGCCCCAGCGTACTTGGCCACGTGGCCCTCCTTCACCAGCCATGAGCTCTAGGATGGGCAGGGCAGGGTGAGCGCCACCCCTGGGCACGGCCCCCAGCAGAGCTCCATGAACCCTCAAGGGTGAATGGAGAGATGGGAGGGCAAGACCACAGGGGAAGGGGCTGGACTTGGTGGGCTGACCAAGGCAGGTAGCAGGGCCACTGGGGTCCGGCTGGGTCGAGGCCACGAATGCTGGGCTGGGGCGGCCTCATTTCTGAGCAGTCCAAACAGACACGCGCTGAGCATGCTAGGCGGCGCGGCCTGAGCAAGCAGGTAGGTGTGAAGGCCCTGGCCCCTCCCCTACCTAGCAAGCTCCACGACCTCCACCCGCTGGGGTGCGGCCTAAGGGCCCACAGGCCTGACCCCGTGGACTCACCTATGCGCAGGCCCTTGGCTTGTTTCCTGACTGCCCGCAGCCACCCTGTGGGACGTGGAGAGGACACTCAGCGTGGGGGTACAGCCCCTCCCCTGCCCCCGGACCTGACCTCCCCCAGGAGGAGCACGGAAGAGAGGAGGCAGGCAACCTGGGGTCCTGCGCTGGCCCCTGCCCTGCAGGGCAGCCAGGGCTGGGGCATGTGGCCGCACCAGGGCCCCCACCCCGCGGGGCCCGGCCCGTCTCTCAGAGCTGAGGGCACCAGAGAGCAGGAGCGGACGCTGCCCAGCTGCCCTTGGGCCCACACCCCTCCACCCCCGGTGTCGGGGAGCCCCGCTTCTGGCCAACGTGTCCTCTCTCTGAAAACAAAGTGGAAAATACCCGAGTAAACTCAGGTGCAAAGCACGGCTGTCAGGACAGCCAGACCCCCGCCTCCTCCACAGATCCTCCCCCGGGACACCGTGTACACACCACGGAGGCAAACGGGGATGCAGCTGAACGCCAGGCAGGCGTGACACTCACGTACTCACACCAGACTCACTCATCTTCACACACACACACACTCGCTCGCTCACTCACTCTCCCAGACCCCAGACGGGCACAGACAAGCGACGGGTCGGAACCTTGGTCCACATCGTCCAGGCCCGTGACCTCGAACATCTCGCGGCCATGCCTCCTCAGCTGCAGCCACACGGGGGCGACGTGGGTGAACTTGCCTCCGAAGATCTTGGCGACATCGTACCCGTGTCGGTTCCACTGGCAGAGAGAGGAGAACCAGTGAGCCTACTGGCAGCGGGGGCCAGAGGGCAGGGGACCACCTCCAGGCGGGGTTCCGCAGGGCCGCCCGCCTCGTGTGCAGCAGAACTCTGCCGCCATCCTCGTCACTTTGCTGGGAGGCATCACTCCCACCGCTCCCTCGGGTTAGAGCGGCCTGGGGAGGTGAGAATGCAGACCCGAGCAGCCACCCTGCCTTCAGGGTCCGCCATCCAGCCCCCGGCCCGGCCTACCGGCGTGATGTAGCCCAGGACGTCCCCAGCGAAGTGCTTCTTGTGGGCCTTGGCCGAGCAGTAGCTGCGGTGCTCAAGGACGACGTCCTCAGCCCTGAGGTCTGTCACCACCAGACCCCGCTCCTGGGCGGGCTTGCCCGAAGCCTGAGTCTGAGACAGGAAGGTGGGGAGGACACCGTCAGGGCGCGTCCCCAGGCCGAGCCCTGGGGCCGCAGCATCCTTTCGATCAGGAGGGACCCCGTCCCAGAATCAGCGCTGCTGACCAGGAGCCCGCAGGGCAAGGCCGTCAGGCGGGGTGGACAGTCCCTGAAGACTCACCCTGCCTCCCGAGGCCCTCCCGGAAACCGGCACAGCCACAGCCACACCTGGCAGAGCTCGACTGACTCGCCCCGTGAAGCAGGGAGGAACACAGGGGTCGAGGGAGGCAGCAGGCGGGGTGAGGGGGAACCCGGGGGCACGGGCAGAG
Organism: Bos javanicus; assembly: GCF_032452875.1. NCBI lineage: Eukaryota > Metazoa > Chordata > Mammalia > Artiodactyla > Bovidae > Bos > Bos javanicus. The sequence goes on along the minus strand of NC_083896.1, from coordinate 50,875,180 downwards.
ATGCGAGCCCAGCGGGGGCAGGCCTGCCCTCGGGCCCCAGCACCAGAAGCTGCTCCCTCTGAGGCTGGCCGGCCGGAGCCCCGAGGAGCACGGTGCTGTCCGCCCAGAGGTGAAGCTCCCGGCTTGCAGTCGGCTCCCAGCCCCCAGTGGGAAAGGAGGCGTGATGGTCAGCCCTCTGGCGAGTCCCCAGACCACCTACCTTCTCCTGCAGCGTCTTCGAGGCGGCCTTTTTGGCGTCTGACTTCGACAGCGTGGAATGCACAGAGCTGCAGGCCAGAGTGAGCCACAGCGTGCCGAGGAGCACCCGCATGCTGGGCGGGTCACAGCAGGGCCCAACCTCAGGGTCCAGGGGGCTGCAGAGAGACAGAGCCCATGGAGACCCCGGCAGGTGGGTGTTCCCCTGCCTCCTGGGGCTCTGGTCCTGACGGAGCCTGGAGCCTCCCAGCACTAGGCCGAGCACCGAGCCAGCCCTGAAGGCTGGAGTCCAGAGGCCAGCATCGCTGGGCTCCAGCTCCCCCAGACGCCCCGAAAGGGCCTTCCCTGCTGCAGGCCGGGAGCCGTCCCACTGCCTCAGGGCTGCCCAATCACAGCCGGGGCCGACTGAGCAAAGCTTGGCCTCCACCCCCCACAAGCACAGAGATATTCTGGCTACCAGCTACTGGCTTGAGTATAAAACCACGGAGCCGTGGAGAGGACTAGAAAAAAACATGCCCGTGTAGGTAAACCTGGGGTGGGAGCTGGACAGGGGGATGCTTTTCCCCCTAAATCAGCATCAGTAGAAGTTACCAGGGAAATGTCTACACTTTACTACATAAAAACATGACCCTATCATTTAGGAAACAAAAAACTGGGTTAAAGAAGTAAACGCAAAACAATAAAATACTTGACGATGAACTTCTACCCCATATCTATAGATGACATAAAAAAAATTCGTACAAATTAAAAAAAAAAAAAAAACAACTCCAATAAAAGAAAGAAAAATCACACTGTATAACACACAGAGACACCCCATAACACACAGACCCCCTCAGGCCCCAGAAACAGCACCTCAGCTCTTGGCTTCACCAGCAACCAAAGGAATGGACGCTGAGATGAGCCAGCAGCGCCACCCCCACTGCCTCCCCGCCACGAGGACTGAGAGTGACGCGACCTCAAGGGCGGCTTCACCCCCGGAGCTGTTCCTGGGAATTCAAGTTCAGGTGACTGCCTGGTCACAAGTCCTGTGCTTTCCAATCTGTGTTTCCTTTTTTCTTTTTAAAAATTCCACTCTGGGGGACTTATTGTCTACATGGGAAAAGCTTTAAGACGCTCACTGCAGCTGTTCAAACCCCACGCTCCCACACGCTGGCATCCTGAGGGCACCGTGGTGCTCACACCCCCCCGTACAAATGGCACAACGTGCACACACCAAGCACGACCCTGTCTTTACTGAGTCTGACGAGCGCGCCCACAGTGGGGGGGAGGGGACGCCAGGCACACGCGCAGGCTGCTGGAGTCCAGTCGCTCTGTCCTCCCTGGGCTTCCCCACCGGACTCTCAGCCCACCGGCACCACCACCCTGACCCCGCCTCCACGTCCTTCTCTCTGGGGACAGCTGGGCAACATGCGGGGCCAGGCCACGTGCACTCCTTGTTGAGGTTTTGAGATAGTCGGTGTGAGAGCCTGTAGGTCAACGGTGTCTTAGTCTCGGCAGCACGTCCCCTCTCAGTCTGACCAAGGTCCAGCTGGTCCAGAGGAGACCCCACAGGCAACCCAGGCCCTTGCTCGTTGGGTGGACATCCCTGGGGACACCAGAGCCCTGGCCAGGCAGGGTGCCCTATCAAGAGCCAGCAGAGCCAGGCCTGTGTGGGTGCCTGGGGCCTCCACCACCACGACCTCCTAGCTTGGAGCTCACTCCCCTCAAACCTCCCCCTCAGCCTACAGTCCTGCACAGACGGCACGCGCCTGGTCTGGGCTGCCACTCCCTGGGGCCTGCAGGACAGGGCCTGGGTGGGGGAGCCTAGGAGCCTCCCCCATCCCCTCGCCCCCAGGCAGAGAGGCACCCACGGCTGACCAGGTGCTCTTGAGGGGAAGTGGGAAAGGATATGGAGACTCAGGCCTGATTTGCCACCCTGTGTCCCCTCCTCTCCCTCCCGGCCATCAGATCCATCCAGGACGGCAGCCACCCAGGCCCAACCCTGGCCCTGTGGCACCATGCCCGGGGGCCTGGGCTCCTCCTCAGCCTCGGCCTGGGGGTGGGGTTCTCCCTTGGCAGGGCTGACTGTGCCTGCTGAGCTGCAAGGGGCCAACCCTGCAGGGCACCGCGTCTTCAGCCCTGTCCCCTCAGGCCTCTCATGCCTGCGGGCTCCTCCCTGGCCCCAGGGTGGAGGTCAGGGCCCCCAAGGATGGAGCAGGAAGAGAAATAAAGCAGGACCTGGTCCCCTAGGACCCACTCAGCCGTCACCTGGAGGCACATTCTGTAGCCCTTCCCAGCCTCTGCCCACGGCTGGCTGGTCTGCCTGCTGTCACGCCCGCGCTGAGACCCCTCTGCCCACGGCTGGCTGGTCTGCCTGCTGTCACGCCCGCGCTGAGACCCCTCTGCCCATGGCTGGCTGGTCTACCTGCTGTCGCGCCCGCGCTGAGACCCCTCTGCCCACCATCTGCCTGCCCTAGGACCCGTGCTTTCACACCACGGGAGAGAAGAAAGAGGAAAGGGTGGCAGTGGGGCTATCTGGAGGAAGGAAGATGGGCCCTGCTGGCTTCTGCACCTGGTGCAAGCGGGCTGGCATGGCCACAGACCCCTGCAACTCTGTGCCCGCTGGGCCAGCTCTGGAGTGTGGCTCCACAGCACTGGGGAAGCACTGACATGCCAGGTGCTCACACGTGAAGGGCTGCTCTCCAATGGCCGTGGAACTTTCCAGATGGCCTGCCTGACTGGGTAGTGGGGACATGTTGGCTGTGATGTGAAAGGTGTCCCTGGGGGCTTGTCAGTGCGTCTGAAAGCCAACTCTTCCATCACACTCTCCACAGAGCTCAGCAAACGCACAAGCGTCCCAAGCGTGCATGTGTCTTGAGTGCACAGGCAGCAAACAGCTGATCGGTGTTGACCCTGCTCTGGGATGCACTCTCACGTTCTCCATTTCCTTCTTAAAAAACCAATTTTAATCCAGCCAACTTGTCTCTGCTCAGCAATGTGCAGTTCGAGAGATGCTGACCGCTGCGCACTGAGTGATCATCACACCCAGCGGGACCCAGAGCCGACTGTCCCGTGAACAGAACGGTTTCGTCCCCATAGCTCGGGTAGTGTCCATCAGATTCTCGTCGGTGGGCACAAATTTGGGGGCCAACTCTGTTCCTGCAGGGAGGGCCGAGGGTGCGCTTGGAAATGGATGCAGTGTAAGAGCTGAAGCCCAGCTCTGGCGGAGGGACACTTGCGACTCTGGGGTGCCGTCCACAGGGCGGGTCGCAGGTACCGTCGTGTTCCCTCGGCGAAGACAGAGGAAGCCCAGGACAGCCTGCTGGGCGCAGGGGGAGCAGGCCCGCCGCCCGCCCACCAGCCCGTCGCCCCGGCCTCTGGCCTCGGCTCTCGGTGGCGCCCTCCAGCGCGAAAAGGCCGCCCGCCCCAGGGCTGCGGCGGACGCCAAGAGACAGCCAAGGAGCGCGGCCCCTCGCGCGCCGCCGCCCCGCGTCCGTCACACCCACTCACACCCCCTCACTACCTCACACACAACCGCTCGCACAGCCTCTAGTCCACACTCGCCGTTCTCCTTCGCGCCGCGCCTCCGGCTTCCACACGCACCGCCCGCAGGCTCGCTTCGCGGAGGAGAACCGCGGCCACGGGGCGGGGCGCGGCCGCCAGCCCGGCCGCCGCCGCGGCGCTCACCTGCATGTCCCGGAGACGCGCCGGCCCTTGCAGTCGGCCGGAAGACCCGCGCGAACGCCACCGGAAGTCCCGCCTCTGAACGCCCGAGCGCCGCCGCTAGCCCGCCACGCCAGCTTCCGGGCCTCCGCCGGGCAAGGCACGCTGGAGGCGGGGCCGGGCCGAAGAGGCGGCCTGGTGACAGGCCAGGGTGGGACGCGGCGGGGGAACGGGGGGCGGGGCCGGGGGTGTGCCAAGGGGAGGAGCCTGGACTGGGAGGGGCGGGGCGAGGTTGAGGGGCGGGACTTAGGGGCGGAGCCTTGCGGACTGGGTGGGGCTAACTCTCGGGCTAGGGGAGGCCGAGGGCAGGCCGAGAGTAGGCCGAGGGGCGGGCCACGGAAGAGGGCGGAGAGGAAGGGCCCGCGCCGAGGCGGCCGGTTGGAGACGCGAACGCCGGGAGATCCTGGGGGCTGACGCGCGCGCCGACCGCCACCTTCCGCGGGCTCCGGGTTCTCCTGGGAACCTTACGCTCGCGCTCGAGAGGTGGCTCAGAGGTCTGGGCCCCGGCGAGCGCACGTCCGGCGGAGGACCGGGCTCCGGGGGCGCCGTGTGCGCGGCGACCACGTGGGTGACCGCTAGGGAGCGCCGTGGGCTCGAGGGCGTCTGCCCGGCCAGGCCGGCGGCCAGGAGGACCGCGCAGGCCCGACCTCCCCACACTTAAGCGCCTCCCCAGACTTTCCTCCCACCGCCTGGTGGCCGCCCCCCAAACTGGCCCTCCTCTGTCAGCCCGTACGTCTCCCTGGGTGGGCGCTTCTTACTTAGTCTTTGGTTTTGGTCGTCATCTGGAGGCCCGTTGTGCCCACAGCACTGTCTAGAGTAGGGACACATGCTCCAGACCCTCTGGATGGCCCCTGGACATCGTAAACCCCAGGAATCCTAGAGTCAGCGCTCTCTGTCCCTGCCTCTGGGAAGGGCGGCACTTCTCACGTGGATCCTACAAAGCTGGAACCCTCCAGAGGCTAACAGTAACCGCCCCACCCCACCCCCAATCTCAGCTCCCAGCAAGTCAGTGCGCCTCTGGAACAGACACAGTCGCAAGCAATTTTGGTCCTGGAGCATTAGCCACCTGATACAAGCTGGCGGACGCCCGCCATCCAGAGCTGTTCCCAGCAGTTTCCTCCAGAAAACCGCACAGCCCATCCTGCTGGGCCAGCCCTGATACCCGCCCCACGGCTGTTTCCCCATTTCTGTTCAAGAGGCTTCTCCCTGAACTGAACTTTGTTCTCTTTATTCCTACTCAGATTTCCTTCTTTCTCTTCCTCCTATTCCTGCCAGCTGACCCCCACGGTCTTCCCAGGGGATGGGGGCTGGCGAGTGTGCCTAAGGCATGTCACATACCAACCGTCAAGTGTCTTAAGAGAATCTCAGCCAAATGTTAGCATTTACAGATTAAGTGAAATCTGAACACATTGGGTTGTTCATGTTTCTGGAATATTTGCAACAATTTGGGGTTCACCATTTTAAATATTTAACCGATTGAGTATATGAGTTCTTGAAGTACCTGATACTTTGTTCTCAATTCAGACAAGCTGGAGCACATAAAAGGAAATGAAATAAAAGATAAATTCAGTTTGAAGTGTTGAAAATGCTTAATTAACTGAGTTTGTAGATGGCTGCTGCTAAGTCACTTCAGTCGTGTCCGACTCTGTGCGACCCCATAGATGGCAGCCCACCAGGCTCCCCGTCCCTGGGATTCTCCAGGCAAGAACACTGGAGTGGGTTGCCATTTCCTTCTCCAAAGATGGCAGAGGCCCCTTAAAAATGACTATAAAATCTGTCAGGTTTATAAAGGGGATAACAGGGCTTGTAAAATTTAACTTAGCAGGTTAAAAAATGAAGCTTTTAAATTGGAACATTAATAAATTGAATCCCAATTATTTAAATTTAATGTAAGTCTGAGTATAACCCCCTTGCTCAGCTCCTAAACTCTAACCCTTAGCCCCCATCGCTGGCCCTGTTGCCTGAGGAGCAGCCTGCCCTGTCAGGTCCAGGCTCTGAACGGCGAGCCCAGGTCTGGCCCACCTTGTTCCCAGCCTGTTGCAGATGCAACGCCAGAGGACACACCAGGGCAGATGCAGGCCCCGTGGAGCAAGAGGGTCTTCAGAGGCCAGCCCTCCTGCCACCACTGAGCCCTCCCCCGTGTTCTGGGACACTGCAGAGATAGAGCACCCCACCTCAGGGGCACCTGGCCAGCTGAGGAGTCCAAGTCAGAGGCGGCCTCTCCAGGGTGACCTTGAGGGCATCCCTGACCTACTGTGGGGAGCCCATTGCCTGTAGATACCCCGAGAGCACCCACACGTGGCTGCTGGTGGTGCCTGGTGGCTGTGGAGCTCCAGGAGGCTGGGCTTGTGTCTCCCCTGGGCTGGCCGGTGCTCCCAGGGGCGGGGACGAGGGGGGTCCCTGTCCTCGCCGGTAGCCCCAAGGCGCCCTTCACTTGCCGAGTCAGCACAGGGTTAGTCTTTCCTGCCAGGGGCCTCCCATGACTTGTCGTGTTTTAATGGGGTCACCCCAAGGGCAGGGCACAAGCATGATCACCGAGGGTGTCCTGTCACTTCTGGGCCTCAATTCGGTTCTCAGGCCGGAAGGCCAGGAGGAGGGACGTGCGTCCGGATTTCCTGCCGCCCAGCCCTCCCCTGCTTGTGGATGGAGACATCCTCCCTGGGTGCTGGGATAAGCAAAGTCCAGAGGGAGAAGGGCAAGGGCGCAGGGCGTGTCACATGGAGCGGAAGCTTCCAGATACTGCTCCAAGCCAGCACAGCAAGCTTCTGTCCCTGCGCCCTGCCCCAGCTCACCTGGCCGGGGCGTCACAGCCTGACCGGCACGTGGGTGTCCAGTCAGCGGCAGGGCAGGTGCTGCGCCCCAAGGTGGGCTTCTGTGACAGGCGGGGGCCTTGCACAGGGCCGTGTGCTTTGTGCTGTGGGTCCTGGATTTTAATGCTTCCCGCCACCCCATGCCCACATGAAAATGCCATAGCAAGTGTGAGACGGTATGTGGGTCCGCAAAGCCAAATGGGCAGCGTGTCCTGGGGGCTGTAGTGCGGCACGTGGAGTGGTGGACCCTGGCAGGCCGTCCACGTCCCGATCTCCGGCCCCTGTGACGCAGACCGTGTTTGGAAATAGAGTCTTTGCGGATGTGAGTAAGAAGCTTGGGACAAGGTCAGCTTGGATCTAGGGGGAGACCTCAATCCAATGACTGGGATCCTTAGGAGAGGGAGGAAGATCAGCCATGGGGGAGAAGGCCATGGGCTGAGGGAGGCAGAGACGGGGTCCCACATCCCCTAGCCGAGGCTGCAGGCAGCCCCCTGAAGCTAGAAGAGGCGGGAAGTGGAGTGCTGCTCATCACCTCCAGCAGAACCCCCGCTGCACGTACCCTGACCCTGGACTTCTGGCTGCTGGAACCACGAGAGGGTCCACTTCTGGCACTCCCGAGCCACCAGTCTGTGATGATTCGCTGCAGCGTCTGGAGGAAACTACCATGAGAGAGCCGCTCAGTCATGTCCAGCTCTTTGCGGCCCCATGGACGGCAGCCCACCAGGCTGCATGGGATTCTCCAGGCAAGAATACTGGAGCGGGTTGCCATGCCCTTCTCCAGGGGATCTTCCCAACCCAGGGATCAAACCTACGTCCCCTGCATTATAGGCGGATTCTGTCTGAGCCTATGGTGGTGCTGAAGGCCTGGAGTGATATTTTTAGGCATATTTTCTTTCCCAAAGCTGTTTTTCTCAGGCTAATCTTAAAATTGGCATAGATTCCATCAGCTCACCCTTAGAGGCAAGAGCTGCAGTGGGTGAGTGTAGGCCCGAGACACCCCAAACGCACTAAAACAAGAGGCCTGTTCCATGATAGCTGGCTGTCTACCGGCCTGGTTGATCTGTGCTTTAAGGTCAAGGGGTGTGTTTTTCAACAGGTACCTTAGGAAGACTGAGTCATGCGTTCCTGCTCTGGAGGTGAACGGGATGCCTGACCTGGCAGCATCGTGGAGGGGGCAGGGTCTTCATAGCCACCTCCCCCACCCCTCCCCTGGTCAGTGTCATCAGCTGCACAGCTCCCGCAGCTCAGGAGTGACAGTGCTCGTAAGGCCCCTTCAAGCCCAAGGGGAACGGATGTGAAATGGTCTTTGTGTGGGGGCTTTTGGGTGTTTGTTTTTGTTTCTTTGTTTAAAGAAAGGTAGACTGCTGCAAGCAGCACCTTGTTTGTGGGTGTCTGGCGTCTTGGAGGGGATTCCCAGGTGGCACTGGTGGGCCAGAACCCACCTGCCAATGCAAGAGATGTAAGTGATGTAGGTTGGTTCCCTGGCTTGGGAAGATGCCCTGGAGGAGGGCATGGCAACCCATTCCAGTATTCTTGCCTGGAGAATTCATGGACAGAGGAGCCTGGCGGGCTACAGTCCGTAGAGTTGCAAAGAGTCAGACACAACTGAAAGGACTTAGCATGCATTCGTGGAGTCTTAGAAGCCTGACTACCCTCAATTTTCTTCCAAACGGACCTCGAGAGCTTGTCTGGAGGTTCCAGCAGGAGCGTACAGCTACTCAAATCTCTTGACCGCAGAACAGTCCTCTGCTATTGGGGGAGGTTGTCCTGTTCAAATGAGCATGCAGCTTTGGGAGGGAAGCATATGGAGCTGTGAAGGAGGAAGGGGACACCCGCCTAGCCAGCCAGATCAGCCAAATCAATGGGGTGATCAATGGGGTGACAGATGTTGCAGCCAGATGGCCCTCGAACGTGGTCTTGATGACAAGCCACAGGACAGATTGGGGGGCCATTCTGACACGTCCCAGGCACCAGAATCCTGCTGACACAGCACCTTGGGCGTGGGAACAGGTGGGAATCAGCATCTAGGTTTGGCAGGTGTAACAGAGCCCCCAGTCACAGCGGCACAAACATGGATGGCCTGAGGCTCACACAGTGCGGGGGTGGTGTGCAACTGAGCTCCAGCCATCAGAACCGTGCTCCAGGTAGGAGAATGGAAAAGGAGGGGCAGGGATTCAAAATCAGGTCCCCAAAAGTGCTCAGTCAAGTCATCGTCTGTCCTGGGTTGAATTGTGTCCTCTGAAGTTTCACACGTGGAAGTTCTCAGTCCCCATAGCTCTGATGGGACCGTATCTGGGTCGTTGCAGGTATAATTCATTAAGAGGAGTTCATATTTGGCCCCTGATCCAGCATGACAAGTGTCTTTGTAAAAAGGGGAAATTTGGACACAGACAAGCATCGAGGGAAGATGGTGTGAGAGACACAGGCTGAAGACGGCTGTCGAGAGGCCAAGAACAGAGGTCTGGACCAGATCCTCAGTCTCAGCCTCGAAGGAACCAGTCCTACTTGATCAACAGCGTCCAGCCTCCAGAACTGGGAGAGAGCACAGCACTGAGTTCCTTTCCCTGCATCATATGCAGGAGTTTCCAGCATCTCAACCCTGTTTAAACACAGGGCCACTGCGTCCAGCCTCCAGACCCTCAACTGCCCAGGCAGACTCAGGTGACCCAGATCGCCGAGTTCCCCTTGGGATTGGTCTGCTCTCTCAGAATCCATCCTGAACACATTCTACAGAGTTCTACACAGACACTCAGCTTCCTGCAGTTCTCCTGGTGGCCAAGCCTTCACATCCGAGTGTGACTGGGTGTTGGGACCTCACTGTCCCAGGTCTCTGGATGGGGCTGGGCCAGGAGGTTTGGGGGCGAACTGACTTTTCTCCTACAAAGTAACCTCTCCAAGGATGTCATGACTGGGTCTTCAAGTATGGGGACAACACTGTCTAATGAGGGGAAAAGGGCTGTGGAGGGTGACGGGGCTCCTGGAGAATAGGGCTTGGTGTCACCTGGGCTGCCCCACCCCCCACCCACCTTCTCTGGGCCCTAGCTGGAGGCCACAGGTTCACCTTCTGTGTCTCTTTCGCAACAATCCAAATCTGCCGTGTGTGACTCCGGACTCAGTTTAATGGCTATGAGAGAGGAGACGGGCCGCCACAGGCAGGTTCCTGCCTCCCCGAGATGAGCAGTCAGGGGCTTGAGCTCATCTCTGTCCTCCAGGTGGTCTGGCTTCCTTCAAAGTCCCCACCCACCACAGAGTTCTTGAATTCCTGATGCCCTGCCTGCTGGCCAAGACGGGGGATATGCTCAGTCCCTGGAGCCTGGCTGAGCACATCATTCCTGGTGAGCACAGTGGGCCACGGGGGCCCAGGACACCACATCCTGTCCCCGAACACGCACGGCTGCTTGGACCTCCGGCCCCGTCTGGGCCAGGATGCCAACCCCAATTTTTTGGAAAGTTATTGTCAACAACCCCCTCCAGATATTATAGGGAGGAAACTGGTTCACTCGTAAAACTGACAGGCTCAGGTACAAGAAGGATCACTCTGGATACCACGGCCCCTGGCTCTGGGCTCCCCCACCTTTGTTTCTTCTTCAGAATACAAGTGTTGGGGCCTTCCCTCCCATTGGCCATGGAAGGAGGAGGGCCTGGGAACCAGCATGGGCTGGTCCAGTTCACACAACCCAAGAAAGGGAGCACTGCGTGCTGCCGAAAGGTTAAGTGACCTGAAGGGCAGGTGAAGGTGTACCAGGAGGCAGGAGGCTGGGGTCTTTCTCACGGCCAGTGGCACGTCTCACCAGTCTCTGGACACCGACTCCCCCGCCCCGACCCCCCGCCAACATACACACACATGTGCAGTGATCCCAGGAGGTGTAGGAAGCCCAGGGTCAGCACTGAGAGCCGTGTGATGCCTGTCCATCTCTAAGTCTGTCCTCCGAGAAGCCCCTGTACTGTGGGCTGAGTTTGCCATCTGTCTATGCCATGCACGAGCCCCTGCAGCCTCTTGGCACTGCCCTGCCCAGTGAGTGGCTGCCAGGGGTGGGTCATGGTCTCCTCACCTGAGTCCCCAGGCCTGGCTACGGTAGAGTTATCTCCTCCCCTGGGGAAACAGGCCCTAGGGGGTATCTCCTTCAGGAAGGCCTCTGCAGCCCCGTCCCCCCTTTGCAAGTTTTGGAAGGTGGTGAAATTGCTGCCTTATATGCATTCGGGTCTCCACAGGTTCTGGCTTCCCCCAGGGGTCCCAAAGGACCAGAGCTTGGGTCCTTGGTCCATGGAAGGGGAGCTGTCCCTTTGTTCTCCTAGCCAGGGTCCATCAGGGGCCCAGCCTCTTACTGGGAAGTGAGCCGGGGTGGGTCTGGGCTGTGGCATTGGAACCTCTCTGGAGAGAGCAAGGCCATCCCACTTCGTGAAGGAGAGCTCGGTGGGGCCACCTGTTCTCCAGACAAACTCCTGGGGTCTCTGCCTGCTAAGATCCCTGCAGTGCACTGCGGGCGGGCCCTGGTGCTCGCCTCCACCTCCCCAGGCTGCGGAGGTGGGTGGCGGCAACAGTGGCAAAGGGTGCGGTTGGCCACCAAGGAACTGGGTTCAAGACTGAGCCCTGGTCCCCTGGTGCTGTCAAGGGGTGGGGGTGGGGGGTGGGGGGGAAGCTGTCTTCAGGGCTCAGTCTCCCCTTTGTAAAGAGACGGGCTGCCTCTGGACGGATGGGTGATGGGCAGCTGGCCCAGAGCTCTGGATGGCGGGAGGCCGACGGCAGGCGGCCCCAGAGCCGGGCGGGAGGGCGGTGAGAGGGTGGGCGGAGGCGCGGCGGCGGGATCGGGGCGGGGGGCGGTGGGGGCTCCCGGGTGGGGGTCGGCCGTGAGGATTCTGCGCGGCGGAGGCCGGCGCTCCCTCGCCTCCGCCGGGCCCCTCCCGCGGCGCCCGGCTCCCGGGGCCGCCGCCCGGGCCTGCGGGCCCGCCGCCGACGTGCTCGCCCCCGCGCCCCGGCCGCCGTCGGTCGCCGCGCGAGCCAGCGTGCGTGCGTGCGCGCGCGCGCGGCGGCCCCGAGAGCGGCGCTGGAGCCTGAGGCGACTGGGTTGAGGCGGCTCCTCCCGGCTCCCGCTCCTGCGGCCCGCTGCCCTCTCCTTCCCAGGGCCCGCCAGCCCAGGCCGCTCCCCAGGCCCGAAGATGCCGGCCGTGTCGAAGGGGGACGGGATGCGGGGCCTGGCGGTGTTCATCTCGGATATCCGCAACTGTGAGTGGCTGGGCGCCGGACCGGCCTGCGGGGGGCGGGGGCGCAGGCCGGGGTGAAGGGCTGGCCGGCACTGGCCTTCGGGGGCTGGGGTCTGGGACGCGGACCTGGAGGGCGGAGGTCCGAGGCGCGGACCTGGCGGGCGGGGGTCCTGGGGTTGGGGGCTGGGGTCCGGGGCGCGGACTTGGAGGGCAGGTGGGGGCTGGGCTCCCGGGCACGGACTTGGAGGGCGGGGGTCCTGAGGTTGGGGCTAGGGTTCCGGGCGGGGGTCCTGGGGTTGGGGCTGGGCTCCCGGGCGCAGACCTGGCGGGTGGGGGTCCTCGGGCTGGGGCTGGAGTCCGGGGCGCGGACTTGGAGGGCAGGGGACCTGGGGTTGGGGCTGGGTCCGGGGTGCGGGCAGCGTTCAGCACCCGCGCAGGGGTCTTGGCTCTGCTGAGGGGCTTCTAGCGAAGCCGCCCCTCCCCAGCATGATGTCACCCGGAGCAGTCGGCCGGTCTTTCTAGTAACGAAGCATCTAACCCAGCGTTTTCCAGAATAGCGTGCCTTTTCACTGGGAGTGGGAGTAGCGAAACCCGCGTCTTGCGGGGAAGCAGCTGCTTGACCCGGGTCCTGGCGGCCTGTTAGGCCCTGATTAAAGTGACTCGTTCCCAGGGAATTGGCCCCAGGCGGTGGGGTGGGATGGCCTAGGGGAAATGCTCTGCCCACTATCTTTGGTTGGGGATCGCGTTTTCAGCGACATGTGCCTGCCCCTCACAGAGTGGAAAAATCCACACGGAAAGGTGAACCCGGCTGGAGGCAGAGGGTGCACCCTTCGACCACCCATACATTTAACTTTGGTGTGCAGAAACTCCTGTTGATTTTCAGGTCATGTTCCCTTTATTTGGGCTTCCCTGGGGGCTCAGATGGTAAAGAGTCTGCCTGCGGTGTGGGAGACCAGGCTTCGATCCCTTGGTCGGGAAGGTCCCCTGGAGAAGGAAATGGGAGCCCACTCCACTATTCTTGCCTGGAAAATCCCATGGGTGGAGGAGCCTGGCAGGCTATACAGTCCATGGGGTCGCAAAGATTCGGACATGACTGAGCGACTTCACTTTTCCCTGTATTTAATTAAAAAAATGAAATACACAAAACCAGCTTCTTGTCTGGCTTTAATTCTCATTTTTTACCTACCAGACATTTGTGGATTTCAGTGGCTGAGGTTCACTGTATGTTTTAGAGAATGCATGTAACCACCTGCTGGTACATGTTGTCCGGAGCCCTCCTGTGATCGCCTCACTTCGTTAGACTGGGGTGGAGGACCCAGACTGTGGAAGGTTCTAGCTTCTGTTCCTTCCCCTTTTCTGCAAGAAATCCATGTGGAAACACACCCTGAGGTCTGTGCTTTTACAAGTAGGGCAGTATCCTGTTGTCCTCTGCTGTGTAATGTGATTTTCTAGATAATAACATGCGTAGTCGTAATGTGTCTTGTAAAGCTAAGTGTGGGTGTATTGCTGCTTCAGGAGACCCTTGGGCCAGGGCTCAGCTGCCTTAAATTAACCTTGACATCTGTCCTTTCATTTTGGAAGAAAATTGCTTTGGGCAGGTCATGGAGCTTGAAATCCCTTTTCTCAGTTTTGTAGACTAGTTCTCCTAACTGGATGTGTTCTGTGCTGGGTCTGCCACAGCGTGCGGACTCTCCACCTCTGCCTGTGGCATTTGGTGCTGATCACTTGTGTGACTCCCTCCTGTGGCCTCTACCTTCTAAATGCTTCCGTTGTGACAACCAGAAATGTTTCCAGCTGTTGCCCTGGTGGGGACCCCCACTCTGGGCCCTGAGCAGCTGGTGTGGAACAGTGAATTAGACAGTGTCTTCAATGAAGGAGCTGCTGTAAGAAGAAGTGCCTAATCCTTCGGAGGGCCAGGGGTGGGCTCAGGCCTCTGTTTAACGTGGCCCCCTCCTCAAAACCAGCTTTCCTACCGCACCTTCTTGCTACCCTGCATCAGACGCGAGGCTGTCCTCTCCTGTCAGGACAGCGTGGGCAGTTCGTGGCTCTCTGTCCTCTCCCCGCCCCGCCCTGGAAGCCCCACAGGGTGGGGGCCACACGCAGTGTCTGTGTGAGGCGGTCACCCCGTAGCTGAGTAGGTGAGTGCAGAGAAGCTCTACCCTGGTAGTGATCCGGAGCCTGTTGTGGCCAGGCCGGTGAGCGGTGGGCACAGCAGGGAGGAGGAGGAGGAGGTCTGACCTGAGAGCCTGCTACCTGGTCAGAGCTGCTCTGAGCTTGAGCCCTCGGTGGCAGGTGAGGGGTCCCCGCTTCCTCTGCTTGTGGCTCTGCTTTCCTGTTGTGAGAGTGACCCCTGTGCAGAGAGGGCACCTGGACCCACGGCCGCAGAGCTCCGTCTCCCCCGCTGACACGGACGGAGTGTGTAGCTGAAGTATCACTGAAGTGTTTCATCTCTAAAATTGTGGCTTCCTTTACCTTTCCGCATGATGTGGTCTCTTAAATGTCCCCCTTAGCGTGAGCTCTGCCTCACGTGGCGGCTGGCTGCAAGCTGCTGCCCGGCCTGAGCGGTGCCCGTGTCCTGGTGCTCCATGTAGATTTGTGGCTCAGTTACCAAGCCAGCTCCGTGCCTCATACATTAACTTGATCCTGTCTTACTGACTTCAGCCCGCTAGGTTTGACTCAGTGAATGTGGTGTGTGGGAGTTCATGAACTGTTTCTCTCGATGGTTTTTAAACATGTTAAAAAGATTCTATTCCTTTTATTTCGTCCCAGTTGTAAAATAATTTCTTTATTCAGAAATAAACATGGAGCCATAGGAAGTTGGAAAGAAAAGGGCGGGGAGGCCCCAGCACCCTCACCGTCCCCCCTCTCACCGTCCCCCCCCTCACCGTCCCCCCCTCACCGTCCCCCCCCTCACCGCCCCCCCTCTCACCGTCGCCCCCCTCACCGTCCCCTCTCACCGTCCCCCCTCTCACCGTCCCCCCTCACGACAGTACGGCTCCAACACCAGGAAGCGGACACTGGTACAGCCTGCCAGGAGTGGGCGCGTTTCTCAGGTGTTGTATGCGGGATGTACGTGCGTGTGCATGGGCGCACGCGTGTGTAGGTCTGTACGTTCTTTTTGGGTGTGCCACAAGGCTCGCGGAATCTTTGTTCCCCGAGCAGGGCCCTCCGCAGTGACAGCGAGGAGTCCTCCACTGGACTGCCAGGGAAGCCCCAAGGCCTCTGCTTTCCCCAGGTGCAGCTTCACGTGACCCCAGCTCAGCAGACGCAGAGCTGTCTCACCATCACAAAGCCCTCTGCCACGTGGTGTAGTCAGCGCCTGCCCTGGCCACTCGTGTGTTCTCCGTCTCTGCGTCACCCTCTCAAGGATGTCGTGTGAGTGAAGCGGTGCAGTGTGTGACCTGCTGAGGCTGGCTTTTCTCACTGGCACAGTCCCTGGAGGGCCATCCGTTCAAGCACTGAAGTCACAGTGAAGGATCTGGGCCTTCGTTGGTGGCCCAGTGGCTAAGACTCTGCCCTCCCAGGCCCAGGGGCACGAGTTCCATCCCTGGTCAGGGACTAAGATCCTGCACGCTGCATGGAGTGGCCAAAACAACAGACAGAGAGCAAGCAGAAGGAAAGAACTGCTGAAACCGGTAAAATAGCTATTTGCTCTTTACTTGGTTGTTTGGGAACTTCCGTTTGCTTTTGCACATACGATAGTATCAGCGGAGGAGCTTTACGCATTGACTTGTTGATGCTAGAACATTGCTCCAGATGTAGAACCTGCTGAAAATGTCAGAACTGACCACAAAGTAACGGGGACCGCGCTGAGGGAGAGAAGGGGTGAGACTCGTTCTTGTGGAGCCCATCGTGTCGCCAGCGGGCAGGAAAATGCCATCTGTTCCTCCATGCACGCGGTGGCGGGAGCTGGGGCTGCACAGACAAGTCGAGACACTTCCAAGGTGCTTGGAGGCTTTTCATTTAATCCCTCCAGGCACTCACTCAAATGAAGGGATTCAAGGGGACAGATGTAATTAGCCATTGGCCGAAAGCGGTTTCCCTGCTCTTGGAGCAAGCGTGTGGTTTTGCTGCCGGCGCAGTGATTTAGCTGGAGGGCAGCGGGCAGTGCCCTGTCCTCTGGTCACCACGGAGCTTGATCCCCCCGCTTCTGTTGTTAATAACTTCGCTGAAACTGGGAACTCCTTTGAATTGTATTTCAGCATGACTACAGTTTAAAAAATTTTACTTGTTCGTAAAATTCCATTTGTTATGAGTCATAAATTGGACATGAAAATTTAAATTCAGTGTCAAACTTCAATGTTAAAATGAAACACAGGGTTGACACTTGATTTTCCGGGGTAGTAGTAAAGATCAGAATCAGGGATGGTCAGTCTGCATTTTAACTTTTTAAAGTTTTTTTTGATTTAAGTAAGGTTCAGTTTAGTCTTGTCTGTACATTTAAAAAATGCTGACTTTTTGAAAAAAGTGCTCTTGTTGCATATTTCCTTTTGCACTCTTATGCATAATTTATATTCCTTAGATTTAGGAAGTTTGTGCCGAGGCTCGGGGAAGGGCTGGGCCTCCAGGCTGGAAGAGGAAGGAAGTCTTTGGTCTGACTGCACGCTGCGGCTTTCAGGGAGTCCCCGTGTCCCCGCCGTGTCTGGCTCCTCTCTCTGTCCTCTGTGAGATGTCGAGGTGCCCTGGTGAGGAGTGTATTCTCAGGCCAGATTCTCAGCATTACCTCTCTTTCCTCTTAAAATGATTTTCACTCTGTTTATTTATTTATTTTTTGGCAGCAACACATATCAGGATTTTATAGCTGTGAAATTATTGCAAAGACTGTCTTTTGGGGATTAAGTGGCATTTCTTGGCTTTAAAAAAGTCATACAGGGTCAGACCCGAGGGTAAGGTTCAGGAGTGCTGTGGGAAAAGACACTTGGCATTACTGTGAGCAGCCCGAGGGGCCCTGGTGGGAGCTCTGAGCACCAGGGCTCTCTCTTTGCTCGAACGTCACTTGCGGGTCTTGGGTGCGAGGTCGGCCTCCCTTCGTCCGGATTTCAAGGCCCCTGAGGCTCCAAGGAGGGAAAGTCCTGGTGAGTCTGTGGCAGACACGTCTGGTGCAGCGCTGCCGTGAAGCTCTAGGCGGTCCCCTCCCGGTGAACGGGACGCGTGGGGGCCGTGGCCCCGGTCACGTGCTGGGCTTCCTCCCAGAGGCTGAGCAGTTCTGAGTTCTGGATGGCGTGGGCCTCAGGTTTCGGTTAAAGGGAAGCATCTGGGCCTGTTGTGTGAAACACCGCTGGGGTTCTGAGCAGCTGAGCACGAAGCTCCCGGCCCCAGAGGTGCTTGCAGACAGACACACGGGACGTGAGTTCCCGCTCTGCGTCCTCAGAGTCAGTCGACAGGGTGGCGGAGGTGGGTCCTTGCCCTGAGAGAGCCCCTAGGTTGGAGAGCGGAGGTCTAGGGAGGGGGCAGAGGGAGGAGTAGAGGGACGCGGGTGCTTGGCAACCAAAGCGGGAGTGGGAGTCCACCTGGGCGCACTCCACGTTGGCCTGAGGCTCTGTCCAGCGTCTTTGTCCATCGAAGCCTGTGTGGTCCTCGCTCCCCACCCTGCTCCGTGTGAGGAAATGAAGGGAGGGTGTGCGGGGATGCCTCCCTCCCTCTGGGTGCCACTGGGCTTGGTGGGCCCCACAGGGGGAGGTAGAGAGCCCATGGCTTCTGTCAGCTCCCGTGGGTGCAGGGTGGAGTAAAGGGAAGTCCCTTCATCAGCTTACCAAACGAATTGAGAGATACTCGTTAGAAGACAAAAATGAGCAGTTTTCACTAGGTCACAGGGTGTCTGAGGCTTCAGACCACAGAACTGAACTCACTGATTGTGGCGTTGGCCTTCTTCAGAGTCTTCCTGACTTTGGGATGAAAATCGACACAGGTGAGATGTCACGGAAAGCAGTGCGTGTCGCTTGCCTAGGAGGAGAATTTCAGGCTGGGTGGCGGTGGGTGTTCACTCGTAGTGGGGAGCTGGGGCTGTGTGCTGAGGTCAGCCCTTGCCCTCTGTGGAGGGAGGCTTGTGAGGGACGCCAGGATGCGTAGAAGAGAGAGCACGTTGGGAGGAAGTGCCCGACTTAAAGCAGTGCCTTGGAGGCCAACGTGGGAAGAGGACCAGGAAGGGTGTGGGGCCGCGAGGTGCGGTGCCACAAGGGAAGAGGCAGGCCTGGCCTTGCCCAGTGCATCGCGTCCCCTCGAGGTGCAGTCTCTGCCCTGCAAAGAGGAGGACGGCCGGGCTCACGGCGCCTGCCCGTGCACTCGAGGGCAGGGGGTCAGGGGCTGCTGGGGGAGCCGCCCGGTGGGACCGGAGGAGGTGGGCAGGTGTGGGGTGGGCCGGCGGTCTGCCCCTCGGCGTCTGTGGGAGTTGGGGTGCTCCAGGTTTAAGGAGGGGAGTGAGGTGCCCGCACAGGCCTGTGCCCCAGAAAGAGAGGACTGTCTCTGCAGGGAGACCAGCCCCTCTTCCCTGGCTCACTCCTGGCCCTGGGCAGGGGGAGTGGCTGGCTGAGGATTGGACGTGCTTGTTAAGGGAGGGGCGTCTGGCCGATGCTTGGAGTCGCATCCTGAGTCTGTCCCTTTTTCTTTCTCAGTTTTGCAAATTGTGGCCCAAGACAGCTGGGAGTCTTCATTTTTCCCCAAATTTAAACCCAGTGAGGGAATTCCCCAGCGGTCCAGTGGGTAGAACTTGGTGTTTTCACTACCAGTGGCCTGCGTTGTATCCCTGGTCCGGGAACTAAGATCCTGCAAGTCACACAGCATAGGCAAAAAATTAAAAACAAGAAAACATCTACCCCTCCCAGCTCTGTGAGCCTTGAGCGGCTTTACGTTCACCACCTCCTTGTACTTGACGTGTCTCCCTTGTGTGGCCATTCCCACCTGCTCTCATCTGCAGGATCGCTTAAAAGTGTGAGCACCAAATCCAAATTGGGTTGCTTGGCTTCTGTTTTGCACTGCGGTGCCTGTCTTTCCCCTTTAAAGATCCCTTCTGATGGCAGCAGAAGGGTGTCGTGAGGATTAGGTGTTCCGTGTACTTAGAGCACCTTGAGCTGCTTAGGGTGGGGTCAGGGGTCAGGCGCTGTGTGGGGATCCTGCTTTGCTTTTCCTAAGGCCAGCCTTCCTTCGTGTGCTGGGGTTGGGAGGGCAATTATGAGTTTCTGTTGCAGTTTAAACAGCACTGAAAAAGGGCACTACATTGATACTGAATAGTCTTTTAAAGCACAGTGGGAAAAATAGAGCAAAAAAGTGAATATTTTGGAATACTTTTGGATTGTATTTATTGCTATTGAAAAATAGCTTTTTCTGGCCGGTTACTGTGCGGGGTGTGTGTCTGGTATGGTACTACCAGACCAGAGCCTTCTTCTGACCCTCGCCGTGCCTGCGAGAGCAGAGTCTCCGGTGATGAGGCGAGTGCTCGGTCGCACTGGGGGCTGTGGGGGATGGAGGCTCGTCCGCACGTGCCGGGCGCCTTCCGCGGGCCTCCTGCCCTGGACTCGCTCCTCACAGCCTCAGGGGCTCCTCTCAGGTAGCACACAGCTTCCATTCAGTCAGTTCCCCGTTCAGACTTGGTGCTCTCATCACTCACCTGCGGCCTGAGTCGTCCTCGCCTGGAGCAGCGCGCCAGCCTCCCCGGCACGGAGGGTGCCGCAGGGGTGGAGGGCCTGTGGGTCTGTGGTGCTGAGTCGTCCAGTTTCCAAGGCCTGGCCTTTCTCAGGCTGCCTTCCGTGGACGGGCTGTGGGTCCTTGTGTCCACAGCCTCCCAGACTGTCTTACGGGGAAGCTGGTTGCAGAGGGACAGGAGGCGCTGTTCTGCTGGGGCTTATGTGTCTGATGCATGTTCTCTGATGCAGCATTTACTGTAGATCTGACATAAATCTGCTGTATAAGTAGCTAAGAAAATACTGGTTTTCATATTGCGTTTTTGTTGTTTTGTGATAGTTTTGATACGACTCCAAGAGTGAAGGGTGTTTTGAACGTGCGTGTTTAAAAATTTATTTGTTTTTCTGGACTCTTATTTTTTGACATAATTGTTCAATTCATTCATTCACTTGAGAAACCTGTTGGTGCCTGCTGCGTGCCGGGCATTATCCTAGGCATCAGGGATTCAGTGCGTAACTGAAGGGCCCCAGTCCCTGTTCTTTCAGAGACTTAGATTCTGTGAGAGTAGACAGGACTGACTTCCGCGTTACTCTGCGTGCACGCCCTCACTTCAGGGGCCTCGGGCTGGGCCCCCGGGAAGTGGTGCGGCTCCTCGCGTTGCCGTCCTCTCAGTGGCCGCTGTCTCCCACAGGCTGTGGTCCAGTGTCTGAAAACTATTATTTCCTATATTTCTCTCAGGTTTGTACCGCCTGAGGTGGGGGGGTAGACCCTGACCCTGTTGACAGCAGTAGGTTTGGGAGTAATGTGGAGCGTGCGTGCGGACCCCAAGGGTGGAATTCGGAGGTGAGCGGACGGTGTCGTGTGTAGGTGGCATGTGAGACCACGAGACTGGAATCCGAGCTAGAAGCTGACGGAGGGGGTGGCGATCGTCACAGAAGCTTTACCTCTGTTTACGCAGCTGATACTTCACAGCGGGTACTGAGGTGCTCCCTGTTTCATGGAGAAAGGGGCGGAGGCCAAGGAGGCCGAGGCACGGCTCCTGAAATGGTCCCCTGAGGACCCAGACCCAAGCGACTAGGGCTCCGGACCTCTCCTCTGAAGTGCGTTGCTGAGCCAGCTCTCCAGGAGGATGGCCAGAGCTCCAGATGTGCCTGAGTCCAGGGGGGCCTGGGCCAGGGAGGAGGGCTGGCCAGGGGGTCGAAGGAGGGGACTGGGCGGGGGGCCTGACGGGCAGCTCCCAGGAGAAGAACTGGGAAATGGGAGGGAGGAGGTAGAGACCCCAGGGCTGCTCTGACACGGGAGCGCCCTTTTCCCAGCGCACAGCCGCACTCCTGGGATCAGAGCGGGCACAGCCTGGCAGCAGGTGCTTGGCCTGCGCCTCCCAGAGCCTCAGTCCTCCTGGAGACTGCCTGCCTTCTTCTCCCACTCCCCTCCCCATGCCCTCAGCCAGTCCATCCAGACCTGGGTCTCCCTGACCGCTCCCGGGGCTCCCGCAGGGCTCCCGGGGCTCCCCAGGTTTAGTGACATCTGCAGACTCACGGGGTCCTAGGATTGGGGTGTGAGTGTCTTTGAGGGGCATTCTGCCTATCACGATTGGGTCAAGAGTGCTTTTTTAAGATTAACGCATTTGTTCAGCAAATTCCTGGGTGCATATTTCACACATGGAACAGAAAAACCGACCAGGAGTGCCCTCGTGTGGCTCATGTCCCAGTGAGGCAGACGTGAAATAAGTAAGTTTAACGTACACGCGTTGTACACAGTGTTGGGGCTCCCCAGGTGGCTCAGTGGCAAAGAATCCACCTGCCAACGCGGGAGACATGGGAGTTTGATCCCTGGGTCAGGAAGATCCCCTGGAGAAGGAAGTGTCAGTCCACTCCACTGTTCTTGCCTGGGAAAGCCCATGGACAGAGGAGCCTGGCGGGCTACAGTCCATGGGGTCGCAGAGGCAGACACAGTTGAGTGACTGAACACACATGCACACATCCTGTGTTGAGGGGAACCTAAAGGGAAAAACGAAAGGGGCTTGCAGTGTGGGTGGGGAAGCTGGGGGCAGGTGTCCTTGGAATGCTGGCGGTGGGTGGGGAGCCACTGTACCTGCGCTTCAGAGCCGGAGGAAGGTGGGGCGCGTGGCGGGATCTTGCAGGTGAGCAGAGGAAGGACTTGGCTTTGGGGAGATAGGAGGGAAGACAGTTAGGAGCCTCTGGACCAGGTGAGAAAGGTGAGGACCCCTAGGGGTGGGGAGGCAGATCGGGAGTGACGGGCCAGGGTGGAGGGAGGGGTTTTGCCAGCAAGTGCTCCGATGGAGGAGGCGGGTCAGGCATGCTTTTCGAGATGGGTGGAGACTGGCTGGGCTGGGGTGAGGGCTGAGAGGGGCAGAGAGAGTGGGTCGTAGTGCTTGGGCGGGGCGGTGGGACTCAGAATTTGCTCTCCTGATCTAGTTGCTCACTAGAGCTGCAAGGATGAGGCCCTGGGGGTCCCTGCTGTGGCGTGCAGGGAGCGTGACTGTTGGAACGGCAGCTCTGGGGCACCAGATCTTCTAAGGCACCACGGTTAGGGCCAGCGGGTCTGGGGGTCATTCATCCTGTATGGCGGGGAAGGGGTAGTGTCATAGTAAGTGTTTGGGCAGGTCTTCCCAATTATATTAATTTTTGCTATTTACTTGTTCCTAAGTAAATATTTAAAGAAATGAAAAACAAAATCAAGAATGTAGTTTAAGAGAGGGTTAGTCGCTCCTTTGTGTCTGACTTTTACTGACCCCATGGACTGTAGCCCTCAGGTTCCTCTGTCCACGGAATTCTCCAGGCGACCATACTGGAGTGGGTGCCGCTGCTACTGCTAAGTCACTTCAGTCGTGTTCGACTCTGTGCGACCCCATGGACTGCAGCCCACCAGGCTTCTCCGTGCGTGGGATTCTCCAGGCAAGAACACTGGAGTGGGTGCCGTCCCCTTAATTATAAAACAGTGGACCCTCACCCCATTCCCTCATTTCTAAGCTTAAGTCGATTATTTTCATTTTACATCCATCTTTTCTCATGTTTACTTTAAAAATGTGATTACTTATTCTAAATTACATGTTAAATTGCATATCAGTCATGGGTGTTTTTCTCCATTTAGCCATTATTTATTGACTTCTTATCTTACTGTGGAAGATGAGGATTTAACTTACCTAAGCTTTCCTTTTCCCATGTTCTGATGTGTCACAGTTTTTAATTTAATTGATTTAGAGCATTTAATTACTGTCTGAAAATATTATTCTTGGCCGAGAATGATAATGATTTGACTTTTCAAAAAACGTGTATTTATTTATTTTTGGCTCTGCTGGGTCTTGGTTGCTGCGTGCAGCATTCTCCTTGCAGTGGCTTCTCTTGTTGAACACAGGCTCTCGGTGCACGGGATGTGGGCTTAGTAGCTGTGGTGCGTGGGCTTAGTTGCTTCACAGCATCCAGAATCTTCCTGGACCAGGGATTGAACTCTTGTCCCCTGCTTTGGCAGGGAGATTCTTACCCAGTGTACCGCCAAAGAAGTTCTGTTTTTGTTTTATAAATAAGTTCACGTGTGTCACTTTAGATCCCACGTACAGGTGATACCATACGATATTTCTCTGTTTGACGTCACTGAGTATGATAATCTTTGAGCCTGTTCACGTTTCTGCAGATGGCGTTAGCTTGTTCTTTCTCATGGCTGAGTACTGTGCGTGTGTGTATACTTACACAGCATGTTCATAAAGAATGTACCATACACATGTGTGGGTACATGTGTATGTGTGTACATATACCATATTCAGGACTTCCCTGGTGGCTCAGCTGGTAAAGATCCGCCCGCAATGCGGGAGACCTGGAATCGATCCCTAGGTTGGGAAGATCCCCTGGAGAAGGGAAAGGCTCCCCACTCCAGTATTCTGGCCTGGAGAATCCCATGGACTGCATAGTCCATGTGGTCACAAAGAGTCGGACACGACTGAGCGAGTTTCACTTCACTTCACTTCCATACCATATTTATTAAGGCTGTGTATACTCATCTGTCAGTGAACGCTTAAGCTGCCCCCATGTCTTGGCTGCTGTGAGTAACGCTGCTGTGGACACTGGGGTGCCTGCACCTTTTTGAATTAGGGTTTCTTCTGGGTGTGTGTCCAGGAGTGGGATGGCCAGATCATGTAGTAACTGCTCTCCATAGGTGCTGCCCCAGTTTCCTTTCCATGGATAGTGGGCGAGAGTTCTCTTTGCTGCACGTCTTAAGGGCTCTCTCACGCTCTCTTTTAAACTGGAGCAGGGCTGATTCACAGTGTTGTGTTAGTTTCAGGTGTGCAGCAAAGTGAGCCAGTCACACGCACTCGTGTGTCTACTTTTTAAAGATTCTTTCTCCTTATGGGTCTTTACAAAATGCTGAGTTGAGTTTGCTGGGCTATGCAGTAGGCCCATGTTGGTCATCCACTGCATATATAGCGGTGTGTATACATTGATCCCAGACTCCTGACTTCTCCTTCCCTCCCCTCCAGGGCTTCCTTCTTGGCAGGGTGGCCCTTTGCTGCTGGCATCTCGTTCCTGAAGGGTGCTTTCTTCTGTTTGTGTGAGAATGTCTACTGTCTGGGGTTTGCTCCTCTGCGTTGCCCCTCTGGTCTGAATTCTTTTTCTGCAGGTCTGTGTCCGTCTCTGGCTCGTGCTGGGAGCTGGCCCGGGTGCCTCGTGATCAGTGTCTGGCCATCACATGGACCAGTGACGGCTGGCATGGGTCGGGCTTCGGCAGAGGCCTCGCTGTGGGCCGAGGGGTGAGGGCTGAGGGTCTCTCTCACGAGGGAAGCCATGTGTCAGCCGTCTTCTCCGTCGTCTTCAGAGAAGCTTCAGGCTCCCTTCCTGCTGGGTGAGGAGGCGGGTGTGGGGAGCCTGGCTGCGGTTGCTCTGGGCGAGGGTCTCACTGCTCTGGGCGTCTGTCTCTCGGCTCTGCTTTTCTGAGCCTCCCTCCAGCGTGTGGTGGTGTCACCAGGCCTGCAGGTGGGTGTTCCTGCTTTGTGGGGGGCAGCCTGCTGTCTTCTGCTGGGATTTAGGGGTGTGGCCGGGCTGGGGGAGCGGCTGCTGCTCCTTCTGTCTCTTCCAGCCTGGCCCCCAGGGCCCCTCCTGAGGCACCTTCAGGTCCTGAGGCTGCCACACTCTCTGACGAGGACTTGCTTCTTGCTGGTCCCTCCTGTGGGCGGCTGGAGTCCAGCTTGCTTTGTTAGATGAGTCCACAACCATGGTCTCTTTCCAGTGTCCAGGGCTGTGGTGGTGTCCACTCTCATCATAGTCTTCTTTTAAATAAGTTTTGGACCGATTCTGTATATCACACACACACACGCCATGCACACCTTCATCACCTTGGTGGCCATTATCTATGCCATGGATTAACGGCTCCCTGAGGGAGGTCCTGGGAAAGAATAATGTGACTGTGTGCTTTTACCTTTTGACTCCGGAGTGGAGTGATAATACCTTTTATTGTGAACTTAGTGTGGGTGGGTGGTTCTCACTAGACACGTTTGACATGAGTTTCTAGTAGAATTGCTGAGAGAACCTGGAATTCTGTGGCTCTTACTTTACTTCTTACTCGAGGCAGCAAGCGGGTGGGCTTGGTCTCTGTTCACAGAACACCTGCTTCTTAGGGCTCAGTTCACAGTGCTCCAGGCCCCAGAGGTCAGGGCAGGGGACAGGCGTCTTGGGAGGATCTGCCTCACAGGTGTGACCTGTGGCAACTAGGCAGTTTCTTGCTGGTGATGGAGCGTGGTAAATAGAAGTCTACGGGGACGCCAGTGGATTCTGTAATTGCCGATGATGAATCAGTCAGGAGAGTCTGAATTCCTAACTTTTCGAAGAGTTACTTTGAACCCTGAGCTCCAACTTCTGAAACTGGAAATATTTGTAGAGTATATGTCATCGCGGTGGAGCACGGAAGGGAGCCTGCGTCAGGTAGGGTGTTCACAGAGGCCTCTCCAGGACACAGCACGCGAGCTGGGCCCGGAGGGAGCAAGGCTGGGCTGAGTTGCCCGCGTGGCCCTGCTCCAGGCCCTGAGAGCCCTGCGCACCGCAGCACAGAGGGCGCGGCCCTTCCCCGCGGCAGTCTGAGTTCCCTGAGGTGTCGTGTGGGAGGCTGCTGAAGAGCCAGGTGAGTGACAGGTCCACCTGTACGTGAAGGCCTCTGGACCTCAGAGGAAGTGGGTCAGAGGAGGCCTGCGTGGGAGGCGAGAGGTGTTCTAGTCGCGATCGGATGTGCTGGCGGCAGTGGAGGGGGTGAGTGTCCTCCTGGAGGAGAGCGGGCCAGACCCCCGATAGGGTGGGCTCAGGGACAGGGAACCTCGTGCAGAGCTCTGCGCTGGGGATGAGCACGCCACCTGCTCTGGTGGCCGTTCCGGGCGCAGTGACGCTCGTTGTTTCCTGGCTTGGTCACTTGAAAGCCCTGGGGACCGTTGCTAGTGCAGGACATCCGCTGCTCTCATGGGGCACACTCCGCAGGGTGTGCATTCCTCACCGGGCACCTGCTGAGCGCCAGGGGATATAGCCGGGCCTAAAACACGCAGAACTGCCCACTCCTGTGGAGCTTACATTCTGGTGGGTGGAAATAGAAAACAAAAAGTTGCATCATATGTGAGAAGACAGGATGTGCAAGAGGGAAACGTGCAGGTGAGGAGGTGGCGGGGGACACAGGGCTGTGGGCGCTCCACTTCAGACGCGTGGCCGGGGCTGGTCTCGCTCTGAAGGTGGCAGTTGTGCAGACTGGAAGGCACTGGGTCATGCGCTCGCTGGAGGGGACAGCAGGTGTGAAGGCCTTTGTGGGGGGCGATAGTCCGAGTGTGGAAGAGACAGCAGGAGGCTGCGCGGCTGCCATGGAGCAGGCCCAGAGGAAGGTAGGTCGGAGGTGAGGTCGGGATGCTGGAAGTAGGTCACAAGGAGAGGGCCTTGTGCAGAGCCTGTTCTTCCTCGTGTGCTAAACGCTGAGGGTGATGAGCTGTGGCCTCTCCCCCACAGGGGCCCAGCCCTTGTAGCCAGAGTGGAGAGTGTGTGAGGCGAGTAGTGAAAACCAGGGTAGTCAGCTCCTCAGGGAGGGCTGGCGATGGTCCGGAGAGGGTGGCCAGGTGTGGTGGCGCGGGGCCGCTCGGGCAGCCTTTCTGAGCTGCAGGTGCAGGAAGCGGGAGCGCCACAGATGGGCGGGACACAGCGGGGCTTGTGGGGGTCCCGGAATGACCATGCCTGCAGGCGGGGGGTGCAGTGGGAGCGCTTGGCGTGGCAACCGCTGGAGCTGGTCGTGCACACCTCCTCTGTGGCGTGGGGGCCGTCGACATGTCTTAAACAGCAGAGTGATGCTTTACCATTTATCTTGTATTAGTAGAATAGTAATTTTGAATGCAGAGGATGATTTTAGATGAAGTTTGAGGCAGGGAAGCCAATTAGGACAAGGTTGATTGCTCTGGTCTGGAGGAGATGGCAGGCATCTGAGTCCAGGCAGGAGGAGTGGAAAGGCAGGGTGGATGTGGGGATCTGGGAGTCAGAGCTGCCAGGGCCGTGGGTGGGGAAGCGCTCTGTACCATAGAGGCTGTGACTGTGCAGCAGAGATGCCATTCAGTAAGGGTGGCAGAGTGAGGCCCTCATAAACCCACTCCTCTGTAAAAGCAGTGACACACTAGCAAAAATGGTCAAACTCAACTGTGCTGGAGCTCTGGAAATAAACTAAAAGTTGACATAATCTCAGGAAGATTTATTCAAGTAAAACTGCTGAACCTCCACCTTGACTTCTTGTCGTTCTCCTCTGCCGTGACCTGGGTAGCTGACAGCCATGTCTTACAGCCCTTGCAGTGGCCTTGCAGCTCTTGGAAGGCCCAGATCGGATCTGGGGTCCCTCAGGAGTCCTCTGCTCAGAGCGGTGTTACTGACTGGCCTCGGCACTCTGGAGGAGCCCATTTGCAGAGCTGATGAGGAGGAGCCCACCCTTGTGTCTTTGTTACGATCAAAGCTGGGGGCTGAAATAGTGGGAGTATCTGTGGCCCGGGGACCTGAGCAGCTCTGACAGACTGCTGTGGATCTTGAAGGGTGCTCGGCAGGGCTGTGTGTGTGCCCCGGGGGACCTGAGAGAGGCCTGGCCTCCTGCTGTCTAGACCTGAGTCCTGCACAGACGAGAAGTGAAGGCAGAGGATAACTGCCTGAGGGCTGAAAGTGGGCCTCAGCGTGTCCACAGATCCTGGCGGCATCCGGACACTCACTAGTCAACACATGTAAGAACTCCCTGACTAGTCAGTCACTGATGACTCAGCTAACTGAGCAGAGACTCAGGGTAGCTGCAAACTATGGGGACTTACAGGCTTTGCAGGAAAGTCCCTGAGCAGCAACAGCAGCAGCGACAGCCCCTGGGGAAGGGGACAGTCTGAATTCCAGGGCTGCCTCAGTGTATTGTCTGAAATGCCAGCTTTCAGTAAGAACTGATAAGATGCACGAAGAAAGAGGAAAATATGGTCTTTACACAGGAAAAATGTAGTCAGTAGAAACTGTCCTTGAAAGGGCCCAGACGTTAGGCTTAATAATACTCGACGAGGACTATAAATTGTTAAAGAACTAAAATAAACTATGCCCGAATAATTAATATATGAGAGTGATATCTCACCAAATAGAAGCATCAGTGAAAAGGTAGGTGCTATTTTAAAAAAC
Organism: Bos javanicus; assembly: GCF_032452875.1. Lineage (NCBI taxonomy): Eukaryota > Metazoa > Chordata > Mammalia > Artiodactyla > Bovidae > Bos > Bos javanicus. The sequence goes on along the minus strand of NC_083896.1, from coordinate 50,846,994 downwards.
ATGAAATAGGAATTCTGGAGTTGAAAATACAATAACTGAAAAATGAAAAATTCACTAGAGGGGCTCAAGAGTAGATTTGAACTGGCAGAAGAAAGAAATCAGTGAATTTGGGAATAGGATTTTTACTCTAATTAAATTAAGATCTAAATTAAGGTAAGCACAGATCCAGTTGAGGAACAGAAAGCAAAAAGAATGAAGAAAGATGAACAGAGCCTCAGAGACTGTGGGACACCATCAGGTGCACTGTTGTTCAGTCGCTAAGGCCTGTCTGACTCTTTGTGACCCCACGACTGCAGCACACCAGGCTCCTCTGTGCTTGCTGTCTCCTGGAGCTTGCTCACATTCATGTATGTTGAGTCAGTGGTGCTGTCCAGCCATTTCATCCTCTGCCCTCCCCTCTCCTTTTGCTTTCAATCTTTCCCAGCATCAGTCTTTTCCAGTGAGATGGTTCTTTGCATCAGGTGGCCAGAGTATTGGAGCCTCAGCTTCAGTCCTTCCAGTCAATATTCAGGGTTGATTTCCTTTAGGATGGACTGGTCTGATCTTGCAATCCAAAGGACTCTCAAGATCCAGTTCCACAATTTGAAGTCATCAGTTCTTTTGTACCGAGCCTTCTTTATAGTCCAACTCTCACATTCGTACGTGACTACTGGAAAAACCATTGCTTTGACTATAAGGACCTTTGTCGGCAAAGTGACATCTCTTTTGTGCTTTTTAACACACAAAACCATTTTTCATAAATGAAGAAATTAAGGTATTGCTAAATAAACAAGAATGAGGAAATTTCTTGCTAGCAGACCTGTGCTGCAATAAATATTCAAGGGAGAACTTCCTTGGTGGTCCAGCGGTTAAGAATCCACCTGCCAATGCAGGAGACACAGGTTCGATCCCTGATCTGGGAGGCTCTCACTTGCTGCGAGCAGTTAAGCCCGTGCACCACTACTGGGCTTGGATGTCCCATACTCTGCAACAAGAGAAGCCACCGCAGTGAGACGCCCGCTCAGTGCAGCTGGAGAGAAGCCCCTGCTTGCTGCGACTAGAGAAAGCCTGCGTGCAGCAACAAAGACCCAGCACAGCCAAAAATAAATAATTTAAAACAATGCTAAAGGGAGTGGTCAGGCGACGATAAGGGATACTCGATGGTAGAACACATGCAGAAGTAGAGAGCAGGGGTAAAGGCGGCTGCTGGGCAAATCTACAAGACCTTATGTTTCTGTAACGTCTGCTCTCCTACCTGACTTACAAGGAAACTGCATAAAACAGGAGTTTTTAACTAATTTTAATATAGTTTAAATAAAATTCCCAGGTACACAGGGGACATTCTTCAGAATAGACTGTATGTTAAGCTATTAAAAAAAAGCCTCAACTTTTAAAGGATCCAAACCATACAAAGTGTGTTTACCAGCCACAGTGGAGTGAAGTTAGAAATCCGTGGGATTCTCCAGGCCAGAGCACTGGAATTGGGAGCCGCTCGCTCCTCCAGGGGATCCTCCCAACCCGGGGTCGAACACAGGTCTCCCACATTGCAGGCGGATTTTTTACCAGCTGAGCCACAAGGGAAGCCCAAATAAAATTATACTGATGATCTTGTAATGTTTAAATGTATAATTTGTATGACAAAACTACCGCACAGGAGGAGGGAAGGAACAGCGCTATATTGGAACAGAATTTCTCTATACTACTGAAATTTTTCCTTTGGCCGTGCCACATGGCTTGTGGGATCTTAGTTCCTTAACCAGGGGTTGAACCCAGGCCATGGCAGTGAACGTGCCAAGTCCTAACCATGGACTGCCAGGGAATTCCCTAAAATTAAATTTATATTAATCAATCTAGATTGTTTTAAGTGTTAATTACGATCCCCAGGCAGCTACTGGGAAAGTAACTAAAAAACAAATAGTAAAAAGAAACGGAGTTGAACTGTGTACTGAAAAGCACTTCTCCTTCCCGGCTGGCACCAGTGGTGAAGAGCTTGCCAGTGGAGGAGACATGGGCTCCATCCCTGTGTGGGGAAGATGCCCTGGAGAGGGGCGTGGCAACCCACTCCAATGTTCGTGCCTGGAGAATCCTATGGACAGAGCAGCCTGGAGGGCTACAGTCCATAGAGCTGCAAAGTTGGACAGGACTGAAGTGACTTAGCATGCATGGTGTGCAAAAGAAGGCAGTGGAAGAATGCAGGAACATGACAGCCATTAGGAAACATAGCAAAATCGCAGGCATAAATCCTACCTTATTAGTAATTATCTTAAATGTAAATGAATTAAGCCCTTGAATGAAAAGACAGGTTGGCAGAATGGGTTAAAAAAAAAAGCATGGTCCAACTAAATACTTTGTTCAAAAGACACTGTAGATTAAAAGGTATAAACAAAAGATGCTAGTGCAAGGAAAAAAATGATATGCTTTGCAGACAGTAACCAGAAGAGAGCTGGAGTGGCTGCACTAACATCAGACAAAAGAGACTTTCTAACGAACTGTTATTAGAGCCGTAGAAGCGTATTTTACAATGGTAGAGGGTCAGTATATCGATTCTTTTTTTGTGATCATGCCTCATGGATTGCGGAATCTTAAGTTCCCTGACTGAACCTGGGCCATGGCAGTGAAAGTGCTGAGCCCTAACCACTGGGTCGCCGGGGAGTTCCAGTTCTAAACCCAGTACCAGAGCCTCAAGGTACATGAAGTAAGATACACGAAGAAATGAAGGGAGAGACAGACACTTCAACAGTCGTGTCAGTAGTTGGGATGTTAGTACCTGGTGCTCAGTAATAGACAGTGGACGGAGAGCAGCAGTGAAGAGGAGACGTCACCGTCAGCCGCCGGACGTCACGGGCCTCTGTGGCCGGTGCCGCCGGCAGAGCAGGTGTGCACGTTGTTCTCAGGTGCCCGGGAACGTCACTCAGAATGCACTGTATGTTATCAGGATGCACTGTATGTTATCAGAATGCACTGTATGTTATCAGGATGCACTGTATGTTATCAGAATGCACTGTATGTTATCAGGATGCACTGTATGTTATCAGGATGCACTGTATGTTAAGCCGTTAAAAAAAGCCTCAAAGGATCGGAATCATACAAAGTGTGTTCACCAACCACAGTGCAGTGAAATTAGAAATCGGTAACTGTGGGCAGGAATCCCTTAGAAGTATTGGAGTAGCCCTCATAGGCACAAGAGAGTCTGAAATGCAGTGCTGGAGTGCAGTCTCAAAAATGACAGAATGGTCTCTGTTTGTTTTCAGGGCAAATCATTCAGTATCACAGTAATCCAAGTCTGTGCCCCATCCACTAATGCCGAAGAAGCTGAATTTGAATGGTTCTATCATGACCTACAAGACCTTCTAGAACTAACACCAAAAAAGATATCCTTTTCTTCATAGGGGACTAGAATGCAAAAGTAGGAAGTCAAGAGATGCTTGGAGTAACAGGCAAGTTTGGCCTTGGAGTACAGGATGAAGCAGGGCAAAGGCTAACAGAGTTTTGCCAAGAGAACACACTGGTCACAGAAAACACCCTCTTCCAACACCACAAGAGATGCCTCTACATCTGGATATCACCAGATGGTCAATACCAAAATCATATTGATTATATTCTTTGCAGCTGAAGATGGAGAAGCTGTATACAGTCAGCAAAAACAAGACCAGGAGCTGACTCTGGCTCAGATTATGAACTCCTTGTTGCAAAATTCAGACTTAAATTGAAAAAAGTAGGGAAAACCAGTGGACCCATTCAGGTATGACGTAAATCAAATCCCTTACGATTATACAGTGGAAGTGACAAATAGATTCATGAGGTTAGATCTGATAGAGTGCCTGAAGAACTATAGACAGAGGTTTGTGACATTGTACAGGAGGCAGTGATCAAGACCATCCACAAGAAAGAGAGATGCGAAAAGGCGAAATGGTTGTCTGAGGAGGGCTTACAAATAGCTGAGAGAAGAAGTGAAAGGCAAAGGAGAAAAGGAAAGAAATACCATCTGAATGCAGAGTTCCAAAGAATAGCAAGGAGAGATAAGAAAGCCTTCCTCAGTGATCAATGAAAAGAAATAGAGGATAGTAATAGAATGGGAAAGACTAGAGATCTCTTCAAGAAAATTAGAGATACCAAGGGAACATTTCATGCAAATATGGGCAGAATAAAGGACAGAAATGGTATGGACCTAACAGAAGCAGAAGATATTAAGAAGAGGTGGCAAGAATACACAGAAAAACTATACAAAAAGGATCTTAATGACCCAGATAACCATGATGGTTTGATCACTCACCTAGAGCCAGACATCCTAGAATGTGAAGTCAAGTGGGCCTTAGGAAGCATCACTATGAACAAAGCTAGTAGAGGTGATGGAATTCCAGTTGAGCTATTTCAAATTCTAAAAGATGATGCTGTGAAAGTGCTGCACTCAGTATGCCAGCAAATTTGGAAAACTCAGCAGTGGCCACAGGACTGGAAAAGGTCAGCTGTCATTCTAATCCCAAAGAATGGCAGTGCCAAAGAATGTTCAAACTACTGCACAATTGCACTCATCTCACACACCAGCAAAGTAATGCTCAAAGTTCTCCAAGCTAGGCTTCAACAGTACGTGAACTGAGAACTTCCAGAAGTTCAAACTGGATTTGGAAAAGGCAGAGGAACCAGAGATCAAATTGCCAACACCTGTTAGATCATAGAAAAAGCAAGAGAATTCCAGAAAAACATCTATTTCTGCTTCATTGACTATGCTAAAGCCTTTGACTGTGTGGATCACAACAAACTTTGGAAAATTCTTAAAGAGATGGGAGTGCCAGACCTCCTTACCAGCCTCCTGCGAAACCTGTATGCAGGTCAAGAAGCAACACTTAGAACTGGACATGGAACAACGGACTGGTTCAAATTGGGAAAGGAGTACATCAAGACTGTATCTTGTCACCCTGCTTATTTAACTTATATGCAGAGTACATCATGCGAAATGCTGGGCTGGATGAAGCACAAGCTGGAATAAGATTGCCGGGAGAAATATCAGTAACCTCAAATATGCAGATAACACCACTCTTATGGCAGAAAGCGAAGAAGCACTGAAGAGCCTCCTGATGAAGGTGAAAGAGGAGAGTGAAAAGGCGGGGTTAAAACTCAACATTCAGAAAACTAGGATCATGGCATCCGGTCTCATCACTTCATGGCAAATAGATGGGGAAACAATGCAAACAGTGAGAGACTTTGTTTTCTTGGGCTCCAAAATCACTGCAGATGGTGACTGCAGCCACGAAATTAAAAGATGCTCCTTGGAAGAAAAGCTATGACAAGCCTAGACAGCATGTTGAAAAGCAGAGAGATCACTTTGCTGACAAAGGTCCGTATAGTCAAGGCTGTGGTTTTTCCAGTAGTCACCTATGGATGTGACAGTTGGACCATAAAGAAAGCTGAGCGCCGAAGAATTGATGATTTTGAACTGTGGTATTGGAGAAAACTCTTGAGAGTCCCTTGGACTGCAAGGAGATCCAACCAGTCTATCCTAAAGGAAATCAGTCCTGAATGTTCATTGGAAGGACTGATGCTGGAGCTGAAACTCCAATACTTTGGCCACCTGATGTGAAGAACTGACTCATTGGAAAAGACCCTGATGTTTGGAAAGATTGAAGGCATGAGGAGAAGGAGACAATAGAAGATGAGATGGTTGGGTGGCATCACGGACTTGGTGGACATGAGTCCGAGCAAGGTCTGGGAGTTGGTGATGGACGGGGAGGCGTGCTGCCAGTCCCTGGGATTGCAAAGAGTCGGACAGGACTGAGCGACTGAACTGAATGAGAGAAAATTTGGGAAATTCACTAATCTGTGGAAATCAAACACCCTCCAAAAAGAGGACACAAGGGAGATTAAAAAAATACTGTGAGATAAATGAAGATAAGATCACAGCACAGCAGGGCCTTCCCTGGCAGTTCAGGGGTTAGCAGTCCTTACTGTCACTGCAGAGTGCCTGCCTTCAGTCTGTGGCCTCCGAGGAACTAAGATCCCACAAGCCGTGTGGTGTGGCCCCCAAAAGAGAAAAGGCAGATAGCCTAAGTAAAGACGGGTAAAGTAGATACACAGACGTCCAGGTGAAAACAGAAGCCATTAGGCAACTGCAAATCAAAAACACAGTGACAGCCACTTCTCACACCCTAGGATGGCTAGAATTGAAATGACGGAGGTAACAAGTGTCGGCAAAATTGTGGAGAATTGGAACCCTGGCTCTTTCATAGTGGTGAGTAAGATGGGCTTTCCTGGTGGCCAGTGGTGAAGAATCCACCTGCCAATGCAGGAGATGGGGTTTGATTCCTGTGTCGGAATGGCAGGAAGAAATGGCCGGAAGAAAATGGCAACCCACTCCAGTATTCTTGCCTGGGAACTCCCACAGAGGAGCTGGCGGGCTACAGGCCATGACGTCTCAAAGAGTCGGACAGGACGGAGCGAGGAGACGACCACAGCAGAGACGGTGCTGCCTTTGGGAAGACATCTCGTCAGTTCCTGTGAGTTAGACGTGGAGCTGTCATTCGACCCAGCAGTTCTAGAAATGTGGATTCACACAAAAACTTGTTCATAAATGTTCCTAGCAACATAGTCACAGTAACCAAAAAGTGGTAACAAGCCCCAGATTCATCAAGCGATGGACAGATGACCAAATGTGGTGTATCTGTATAACGCAGTATTATTCAGCAGTGAGAGGGGATGAGGTCCTGACCCAGGCTACCTTGAAACAGTTGTGGCGTCTTCTGTGAGTGCTGAAGGAGACTGGCCACAGAAGAACATGGACAGGTTGTTTGTGTGTGAGGCGTTTAGAGGAGGTGAGCTGTGGAGATGAAGAGTGGAGCCTGGCCGAGGAGGGAGGGGTGAGCAGTGACTGCTGGAGGGTATGGGGTTTCTTTTTGCGGAGATGAACATCTTCCAAAATCAGACAGTAGCGATGGATGCACACCTCTGAATGTGCTCGAAGTCGCGGAGTTGTGCGCTTCAGATGAGTGAGTTGTGGGAACGTGAGTTACGTCTCACTCCGTTGTTAAAATAAGACACACTGTTAGCGTTTGTCTGGACCAAGCTGGTTTTATCTTCTGTGGCACAGCAGCTCTCAGTGTTCCCTGAAGTCTTTGGTTCCCGGCCACTGTTTGAAGGATTTCTGCTCTGAGGCCCAGCCTTCCTGTGCACTAGAGGTAGCATAAAGGGAGAACTCCGAGAATAGTCCTGACGGCCTGCGTGCGCTCAGGCGGTCCGTGGTGTGGCCCTCCTCACGCGCTGTGTGGGGCTCGGCTCCCGCGTGAGGCAGGAGAGGCCGGGCCGGGCCTGGGGCGCGGTCCTCCCCGCGTCCGCCCGCAGCACAGCCTGCTCTCTTCAGAAGCAGGCTTTTCTGTTGTCAGTTTTGGGCTTTTGGCTTCCTCAGGGAAGTCATTGCACACACAGACTGAACTTCTTTGTTTCGATCAAGTTTTATTGTAAATTTCAGACTTATGGCTGTAAGATTTTTGCAGTCTGCTGTGTTAGCTCTATGAGCTGGGATAGGCCCTGTGCTTTTCGTTTGAAACTAGGCTATTCTGAGAACACTTGGCGCTGTAAGCTGAAGAGCTCAGCTAGCAGACAAGAAGGAGTCGTTACCCAGCACGTTGTGAACCAGCGTGTAATTCCAGGAGAAAGAACCGGGTGGTGATTGTAGAACTCCAGGCTGTTTTTCAAAGCCTGTCCCTTTGGAGTGCGTTCTTTGCTCCTGACCAGGTGCATACTGTAGCTTGTTTGGGGGTGGTGGTTGTAGGCCGGTCTGGGTTTCTCATTAGCTCCCAGAGCTCCGACATCCACTGTGGGAACTGCCTGTTAGAAGCTTGGTGTTTTCTGTGGCCGACAGGCCTGCCGTGTTCTGGTGGGGTCCGCACGGGGGTCTCGCTGCAGGCCTTTGAGGCTCAGCCCCACATCCGGCTGCTCTGGCTGCGGCCAGCCCGTCAGGATGGGCTTCTGAGTCAGGGTGGGCAGCCACCTCTCTTTCTCCAGGTCTGCTGCTTTTTCTGAAAAGAGCAGACTTTTTGCTACAGCTGCTCCCAGCAGTGTGGGCCGGTGGGGCTTGGTGGCGAGGTGCTTGGCCGGGAGGGCCATTCACTCTCATGAGCCTGGGGGTGGCGCCGGGCTCGTGTTTCTCCCCGGCGTCCTCACCACGTGGAGGAGGGTGGCGGTGTGGTGAATTTGGGTCATAAGTGTGGATTTGGATGTGTTGATCTGTCTGTGGTGTGTCTCCCTCATGGCCTGTTCCGGGAGAGTCAGAACCTAAGCAGTTCCTGGGTGGTGGGGGTGGGGAGGGGCGTCCCCAGGGCCGTGGGGGTCCCCAGGCCTGTGAGGGTCCTCTGGGCCTGTGGGGGTCCTCGGGCCTGTGGGGGTCCCCGGTCCTGTGGGGGTCCCCGGGGCCGTGGGGGTCCCCGGGCCTGTGGGGGTCCTCTTGGCCTGTTGGGGTCCCCGAGGCCGTGGGGGTCCCCGGGCCTGTGGGGGTCCTCTGGGCCTGTTGGGGTCCCCGGGCCTGTGGGGGTCCCCGGGGCCGTGGCTCAGGCACAGCCTCGCTCTGCGGAGCCGGAGCACTGCCAGCCCGTGAGGGCCACTGTTTATGTCCTCGGTCCCCAAGGTGTTGTCTTCCCCGGGTGATGAGGGCACCCAGGCACAGTGCAGCCAGTGGACCCAGTGGTCCAGCCCAGACCTGAGCCCCCTAGGGTCAGAGACCTGAGCAAGTCTCATTTTCTTCCTTGTATCAGCTGCTTTTTTTTCCCCAGATGTTCAAAGGATTTTTTTTTCTTTCTTTTTTGGCTGTGCCTTGAGGCTTGCAGGTGTGTTACCTGGCAGGGGACGGACCCTCAGCTGTCAGCCGTGAGGGCGTCAGCAGTTGTGGCTCGCGGGCCCTGGAGCACAGGCTCAGTGGCTGCGGCGCGGGCTTCGTTGCCCTGTGGCGTGCGGGACGCTCCTGAATCAGGGCCTGGCCCGCGTCCCCTGCATTAGCAGGCATGTTCCTCACCCCTGAGCCGCCGGGGAGGCGTCTTCATTTCTGTTTGCTCTGAACGCTTTTGTCTCTTCACTCTTCGCACCTTCCACTTCTCCTCAGACCTCTGTGTGTGGCTTCTGCTCTTTTTCTTTCCGGCTGTGCTGCACAGCTTGTGGGGCCTCAGTTCCCTGGGCAGGGATTGAACCCAGGTCCTTGGCAGTGAGCGCACAGGGTCTTAACAACTGGACCGCCAGAGAATCCCCTCTTTTTATTCATTTTTGAAATGATTTTTAAATTCTGTTTTACCTGATTTCTCTTACCTAGCATCTGAGTTGTTCTGTGAATTTTTTAGTCCCTTCTCCGCTTTTCTTGCTGTTCACCGGCTTGTCTGGGGCTGGAGGCTCCACTGCTGCTCTGTCTGTGGGGCCGTCTGCCTGCTGCGTGGCATCTCTGTGTGGGCTGTGACCCGGTCCCCTGCGGTGTTCTTTAGGTGAGGTTAGTCCTCCGGACTGGGACACAGTCCAGGGTGGCTCTCCTGTCGCGCAGACGCCCTCCTCTGCTGTCTCCGCCGGGCAGTGCTCTTGGCATCTCTGAGCCAGGAGCAGTGCCCACGCTCTGCCCGGGGGGTCCCCTGGGTCTGTCCCTTCTGCCTCTTCACACTGCTCATGGGGTTCTCAAGGCAAGAGCACTGAAGTGGTTTGCCATTCCCTTCTCCAGTGGACCATGTTTTGTCAGATCTCTGCACCGTGACCCATCTGTCTTGGGTGGCCGTACACGGCATGGCTCCTAGTTTCACTGAGTTAGACAAGGCTGTGGGCCATGAGATCAGATTGCTTAGTTTTCTGTGATAGTGGTTTCCAGTCTGTTGCCCTCTGATGGAGAAGGATAAGAGGCTCGTGGAAGCTTCCTGAGGAGAGACTGACTGTGGGGGAAACTGGGTCTTGTTCTGATGGGCGGGGCCGTGCTCAGTAAATCTTTAACCCAATTTTCTGTTGATGGGCGGGGCTGTGTTTCCTCCCTGTTGTTTGACCTGAGACCAAACTACGGTGGGGGTGATGAGGATAATGGCGACCTCCTTCAGAAGGTCCCATGATGCACTGCTGCACTCAGTGCCCCCAGCCCTGCAGCAGGCCCCCGCCCACCCACGCCTCCCCAGAGACCCCTGGGCACTCCTGGGCAAGTCTGGGTCAGTCTCTTGTGGGGTCACTGCTCCTTTCTCCTGGGTCCTGGTGCCCACAAGATTTTATTTGTGCCGTCCCAGAGTCTGTTTCCCCAGTCCTGTGTAAGTTCTGTAATCAAATCCTACCAGCCTCAAAGTCACATTCTCTGGGATTTCTCTGTACCTTTGCCAGATCCCCAGGTTGGGAAATCTGTTATGGCTCCTGGTGGTGGATTAGTTGTTAAGTCTTATGACCCCAGGGACTGTAGCCTGCCAGGCTACTCTGTCTGTGGGATTCTCCAGGCAAGAATACTGGAGTGGGTTTGCCATTTCCTTGTCCAGGGGTTTCCCAACTCAGGAATTGAACCTGGGTTTCCTGTACTCCGGGCAGATTCTTTGCCAATGGAGCTGCGAGGGAAACCTGTGGGGTTATGGGTCCTAGAACTTTACCAGCAAGAATTTCTTTGGTATAATTGTTCTGCAGTTTGTGGGTTGTCTGCTCGGCGGCGCTGTGGTGGGGTTAATGGCGACCTCCTCCACAAGGGCTCAGGTCACAGGCTGTGTGACCCTGGGAGCCACACCCGGAGCCTCTGCCCCGCGGCAGGCCGCTGCTAAGCTGTCCCTCGCGGGAGGCTCAGAGGTCTGGCTCAGGCTCTGGTCCTGGTGCTCACAAGGTTTTGTGTGAGCCCTCTGAGCGTCTCTGCTGGGTGTGGGGTTTGATTCTAAACGTGATTTTATCCCTCCTGTCGTCTTGCTGGAGCTTCTTTGCCCTTGGACGTGGGGTATCTTTTTTTGGTGGGATCCAACATTCTGTCGATGGTTGTTCAGCAACGAGTTGTAATTTTGGAGTTCTCGCAGGAGAAGATGAGTGCGTGTCCTTCTACTCTGCCGCCTCGCCAGGTAAGGCACTGAGCATCACTGAAGGCACGCGGCTTGGAGTCTGGCGGGGAAGCACCAGAGCAAGAGTGAGCACGGGGACGCAGCTGTGCTGGCCTTTGGCCACCTGGTGGGAAGGACTGAGTCATTGGAAAAGACCCTGATGCTGGGAAAGGTTGAAGGCGGGAGGAGAAGGGGACTAGAGAGATGGTCGGATGGCATCACTGACTTGATGGCCATGTGTTTAAGCAAGCTCCGGGAGTTGGTGATGGCCGAGAAAGCCTACGTGCTGCAGTCCATGGGTTCACAAAGAGTTGGACATGACTGAGCGACTGAACTGAATTCCTCCTGCCTGCCCGCCGTGGTGTGTTGGCGTGAGGCCTTGTGGCTTTCAGTGCTTTCCTTGTCAAGGGAGCTGTGCTCAGAGATGCGAAGTCATTGTCCCTTGGTTGCAGAGCAAACCAGAGGCAGTGCTCAGATCCAGCCTTAGGGCCCTGCTCCAGAGCCTGCCCTTGTCCTTGGGAGATCCTGCGCGCCGCTTGTGAAAATGAATGTGTGTGTGTGCGTTGCAAATCGGCCAGGCTTTGGCTAACAGGCCCCAGCTTCGTGCCCCCGCCCCGGAGGCAAGGCACGCCCCCAGGGCCCCCTCGCTCCTGTGCCTCCTCCCCCTGAACTCCAGCCTCGTGCCTGCAGTTGTGGGGTGCCTTCCCCGCCGTGGGCAGTAGCTGTCGACCCCCTCCGTTCTGCATGCTGCCCTCTGCGCTCCCAGTCCTTTGTCATTTCTGCTCAGCTAAGTTCCTGCCACGCAGGCCTGTTTCCCTCGGGCTTGGCGGACAGAGCAGAGTTCGCCTACCAAGGAGCAGCACAGACCAGTTCTTGCACTCTCAGGAGAAGCACACTCACACAGACGCACGCCAGCATGGGCACACGCGCAGCTGCGCCCGCGGGCACGCAGAGTGGCGCACGCCCGCGGCTGCCTGCCCGTGCTCAGGCCGCACTGTGGTGCCCCTGCAGGTCCTGTGGGCGGAAGGCGCCCACGGCCTGGTTCCGTAGCCCTCTCACCCAGTCGGTAAAGGCTGCTGCCGCGGGCGGTGCCTTTTCAGGAAAACTTCAGGAAGGTTTGTGCTTGACCCACCGCCCCGCCTGCAGCTTTGTAGGGTGCCCTTGAGTGCTGGGGCGCCTCTTCCGGAGGAAGAAGCCAGCACTCGGGGCTGGGAAGGAGAGTCCAGTCCCCTTGGCCTGCCCCTCGCTCACCAGAGCTGACCACTGTGCTCATGTTAAAGACCCCCAGCCTCTACTCACCCCGCAGTCCCCAGGTGGAGCATCGTCTCCCTGAGGGCAGAAGTGTTTTAACCTGAGTCTGGGCACTTTGAGCAGTGCCTGGTGGGGGAGCTTGCGGCTCCGCCCGGCTGGGGCCTTGCTAGAATAGAAGGGGCTCGAAGGAGGATTCATTTTGGAGAGGTGCAGCCCTGTTTGTTAGCAAGTTAGTGGTGAAAGATAGCTGGTGCTGGGAGTTCCCTGGGAGGAGGTTGCCTCTCCAGCAGCAGTGGAAGCTGGGTGGTGGGCCATGTGTCTTCAGGGCGTCAGTGAGTGCCCAGCCTGTCGGTGGCCCCGGGGCGGTTGCTTTGGAAACCTCTCCTCCCTCTGGGGTGGGGACTTACTTGCCTGCATTCCTGCTTTGAAGCAGCAGCGGGGACCTTACAGAGGGAGCGCACAGCTCAGCCTGCGGTGTGACGAGCAGCCTCCTCTGTGCAGTGCTGTTGAGACGTGTGGCCCCGGGAACGGCGCCTGCTCCCCAGGCCTGTGTACACAGCTGTCAGGGGGCTGAGATGAGCACACAGGCAGACCGTGGGGAGGAGGGTGAGGAGCGCAGAGCGGGGTGTGGGGGTGTGACTGTCAGCTAGTATGTCTTCCTTCCTTCTTTATGTAATGGACGGTCCCCAGACTTCACTGCTTACTATAGAAGGGCACCTGTCAGATGTTGTGGGTTGGTGAATTTCATAAAGAAAATTGGAAGCCTACAGTAGTTAAAACTTGATGCTTTAAAAAATGATCTTGAAGTAAAAGTCACCTTTTGGAGCAGTCGCTTAGCTGAGAGTGGTTTATCATGGAGCATGCTCAGCGACGCCGCGCGCCCGGCCCGGGACTGTGGCGAGAAGGCGAGCAGAGCAAGCTGCGCGCCTTTGGGGGGCTCCCCTCACTCTAGGAGCGTCCACAGACTCGCTGGTCCTGACGAGGGGCTGCGCCCGACCGATGGCCTCAGGTGGAGGCAGGTGGCCTCTCCCCTGGGCTCCTGTGAGCCTGGTCCTGCCTTTAGCGGATGTGTCACTGCTGTCAGGAAAGAGGTGTTTGTTTAGAAATCAGTTAAAGTAAGATGCCTTTGTGTTTTCTCTTTTTAGGCAAAAGTAAAGAAGCAGAAATAAAGAGAATAAACAAAGAGCTGGCAAACATTAGATCCAAATTTAAAGGTAAGAGTGTCTAACCGTTGTCCACACACAATATTCTTTTGTAAATTTTGCAAAAGGGACTTAATCTCTTAATCGCATCTTTGTTTTTTTCATTTCAAATCAGAGCGAAGGCCTCAGTACAGATGCTGTCCTGGCTCTGTTGATGTTTAAAGTAAAGCCGGTGGTTATTCTGGAGTAGTTTGATGGTCTGTGTAGAGTTGATTCTGGATAGCGGGGCTCCTCCCCCGTCCAGCCTTTTCCTGGAGCTGGGAGGACTCTGGCTGGAGCAGTCCCCGCCGACTCTGCTCCACAGGGTGCAGGAGCTCCAGCCAGCTCCCTGACGGCGCGGGCCTGCTCTGCGTGGGCGCCGCGCTTGCCTGAGCGCTTCCTGCCGGCGGCCCCTCGGCTGTGTCTGCGCAGCGACCGCGCGGGCCCTGCGCTCAGTCTCCGCCCCACGCCGGCCAGCCTGGGGGCGGGCGCTCCCTGAGCGGCCTCATTCGGGAGCACTGTCAGGTGTGGATTTTCGTTCTTGGGACATGTTTATGAGTCCCGTAGACTTTAAATTTTCAGTTAATTTTTACAAATTTGAGACCTGGTTCAAATCTCTGAGCAGACCTTAGCCGGAAGAGTGGCTGAAGCTGCCTAGAAAAAGTGCGTTGAGGAGAGGGCGAGGCGAACCCACCGAGCCGGAGGGACCGCGGACGGCAGGGCTGCCGGCAGGACGCAGGCCCTCGTGGGGCCAGGACTGTTCCTGCCGGACTCGGGGAGGCATCTGTCTTACTGTTGGCCAGTCCGGGGATCCTCTGGGAGGCCTGAGAAAGCCTTGGAATTTTATGTGGAGTGCTTTGCTTATATGAATGTTTCGTGTGTGTCTGTGTGTGTGTGTTTGTGGATGTCTATAACTTTCATTGCTTAAAGTTTTTGAAAATTGACTTTTTTGTGGAGCAGTTTTATTTATTTTTAAATTTTTATTGGAGTGTAGTTGTTTTACAATGTCAGTTTTTCTTTTTTTAAATTTAGTTGTTTTTGGCTGCTGCTGGGTCTTCCTTGCTTTGGCAAGCTTTCTCTGTTGATGCAGGCCGGGGGCTTCTCTGGCGGAGCACAGGCCCGGGTGTGCCGGCTTGAGGTGGTTGTGGCGCGGGGTGAGCTGCTCTGCAGCACGTGGGCTCCTCCTGCGCCAGGGATGGAGCCCGCCTCCCCTGCACTGGCAGCAGGCTCTCATCCCCGTGCCGTCAGGGGCGGCGGTGTCGGTTTCTGCTATACAGCAGGGCGAGTCAGCTATGCGTGTTCATGCGTCCCCTTACGTTTGGATTTCCTTCGTGTCAGCACAGATCACTGAGGAGAGGCCCCGTGCTGTGCAGTAGGTCTTCACTAGTTACCTGGTTTATACATGGGTGCTAACGCACTTCAGAAGTGTTTGACTTTTTGTGACCTTGTGGACTGTAGCCCGCCAGGCTCCTCGGTCCATGGGATTTTCCAGGCATGAATGCTGGAGTGGGCTGCCATGCTCTCCTCCAGGGGATCCTGACCCAGGGATCCAACCCTCCTGCATTGGCCGGTGGATTCTTTACCACTAGCACCCTCTGGAAACCTCCATGTGTGCACGTCACGTGCAGTCTCCCCGGTGCTCTTGGGTAGCAGTTTCATGCTCCCAGCAAGATTGAGAGGGAGGCGCAAAGGTGGCTCAGGACAGCCCCGCTGTCCCCACGCGTCCCAGCGCGCGCCTTTCGTCACAGCCGCACACGGCGCGGCTCCCCGTCGCGGACGCCCTCGCTGTGTGCTGCCTCTCCCCTCCCGCCGCAGCCCTGCACCCGCTGCTCTTTGTCCTCTCTCCATGGTTCACCTTTTCTAGAACGTCACAGCGCTGGAGCCACACAGTATGTGCTGCTCTCGTTGGCTCCTCTCGCTTGGTTTATGCATTTAAGGTTCCTTCGTGTCTCGTTGTGGCCTGACAACTCATTTCCTTTTACACGGCTGACACTCCATTGCTCGGTGTACCGCCGTTCATTCATCCATTCACCTACTGAAGGAGGACATCTGGGTTGTTTCCAGGTGTGGGCAGCTATGAATAAAGCTGCTATAAACATCAGTGTGCAGGTTTTACTGTGGTTGTGTTTTCAAGGAGCGTGACTGCGGATCATGTGGTGAGACTGTGTGCACGTTTGTGAGAAGCCGCCCAGCTGTCTCCACGGTGGCTGCACGTTCGCACCCCACCCAGTGGACCCCTGTCCTTCACCATCTCCTGGAGCTTGCTCAAACTCCTGTCCACCAACTCAGTCAGTGATGCCATCCAACCATCTCATCCTCTGCCGTCCCCTTCTCATCCTGCCTTCAGTCTTTCCCAGCATCAGCGTCTTTTCCAGTGAGTCAGTTCTTTGCATCAGGTGGCCGAAGTATTGGAGCTTCAGCATCAGCATCAGTCCTTCCAATGGATATTCAGGACTGATTTCCTTTAGGATGAACTGGTTTGATCTCCTTGCAGTCCAAGGGACTCTCTATAGAGTCTTCTCCAGCACCACAGTTCAAAAGCATCAATTCTTCGGGACTCAGCCTTCTTTATAGTCCAGCTCTCACATTCATACATGACTACTGGAAAAACCATAGCTTTGACTAGACAAACCTTTGTCGGCAAAGTGATGTCTCTGCTTTTTAATACACTCTCTAGGTTTGTCATAGCTTTCCTGCCAAACAAGTGTCTTTTAATTTCATGGCTGCAGTCGCCATCTGCAGTGGTTTTGGAGCCCAAGAAAGCCTGTCACTGCTTTTATTTTTTCCCACGTCTGCTTGCCATGGAGTGATGGGACCAGATGCCATGATCTTAATTTTTTTTTTTTATGTTGAGTGTCAAGTCAACTTTTTCACTCTCCTTTTTCACCCTCATCAAGAGGCTCTTTAGTTCCTCTTCACTTTCTGCCATTATAGTAGTATCATCTACATATTTGAGGTCGTTGATATTTCCCAGAAATCTTAATTCTAGCTTGTGATCCATCCATCCCAGCATTTCTCATGATGTACTCTGCATATAAGTTAAATAAGCAGGGTGACAGTATACAGCCTTGTTGTACTCCTTTCCCAATTTTGAACCATTCCATTGTTCCATGTCTGGTTCTAACTGTTGCTTCTTTCCTGCATACAGGTTTCTCTGGAGACAGGTAAGATAGTCTGGTATTCCGGTCTCTTTAAGAATTTTTCACAGTTTGTTGTGATCCACACAGTCAAAGGCTTTAGTGTAGTCACTGAAGTAGAAGTAGCTGTTCTTCTGGAATTCCCTTGCTTTTTCTATGATCCAGTGGATATTGGCAATTTGACCTCTGATTCCTCTGCCTTTTCTTGGTCCAGCTTGTACATCTGGAAGTTCTCAGTTCACGTACTGCTGAAGCCTAGCTTGAAGGATTTTGAACATAACCTTACTAGCATGCAAAATGAGCACAATTGTGTGGTAGTGTGAATATTCTTTGGCATTGCTTTTCTTTGGGATTGGAATGAAAACTGACCTTTTCCAGTCCTGTGGTCCCTGCTGAGTTTTCCAAATTTGCTGACATATTGAGAACAGCATTTTAACAGCAGCATCTTGTAGGATTTGAAATAGTTCAGTTGGAATTCCATCACCTTCACTAGCTTTGTTCCTAGTAACGCTTCCTAATAAGGCACACTTGACTTCACACTCTAGGATGTCTGGTTGTAGGTGAGTAACCACACCATCACGGTTATCTGGGTCATTAAGCCTTTATCATCTAGTTCTGTGTATGGTTGCCACCTCTTCCTAATCTCTTTTGCTTCTGTTCGGTCCTTGCCATTTCTGTCCTTTATTGTGCTCATCCTTGCATGAAATGTTCCCTTGATATCTCTGATATTCTTGAAGAGATCTCTAGTCTTTTCCATTCTTCAGAGTCTTGGATGGTGGTTATATGGCAACCCACTCCAGTACTCTTGCCTGGAAAATCCTATGGATGGAGGAACCTGGTAGGCTACAGTTCATGGGGTCGCAAAGAGTCGGACAGGACTGAGCGACTTCACTACTATCAGTCAGGAGGATTTTTGTCTCCAGGGACAGAGGCTGGCCCACCTGGGTTTGGTGAGCTGCTGCCACCTACTGGGTGGAGGCCAGGCCGGCCACCAGACACCCCAGAACCACCTGGCCTGAGGAGGCCCAGTGCTGAGGTTGAGCAGCTGGGGTCTAGTGCTGACCAGGGCTCACCAACAAGAGGCCTCTTTCCACTTGAAGCTGAGCCCTGAGAGGCCGGGCCCTTGGGGCGGGAGTGGCTGGGGAGCCAGCCCTGTCCCAGTCTTCTGGAGGAGGAGGCGGCCGTCGCAGGTGGAGCCATGTGCTAGGTGTCACTTACCATCTGCAGCTGACTTTTCAAGGGTGACGTCCCAGCACCGTCACAGAGGAGCTGATGGCTCAGCAGGAGCCAGAGGGGCGACAGCACTGGACTCGCAGGGGCCGCTGGGACTGGACTCGGGGTGGCAGGGGGCGGGTCACTGTTCGTAAAGCAGTAAAAGACAAACTTGAAATTTCAGTGGGACCTTAGTATAAAAAACTCACATAGCAGATTTTAAAATAAGACCAAATGGAAATTCTAGGAGCAAAACATGGAGTAACTAAAATAAAGAGCTTACGTGGGTGTAACAACAGGCTTATTAAAGAGGGACAGTGTCCTGGAAGACGGGTGAGGAGGCAGCCTGTCCTGTGATGGAGAGTGGGTGAGAGACGGGGGTGGGGGACGAAGTCTGGAAGATTGGCTGGCCTCCTGGGAGGAGAGACAGCTGGTGTGACAGAGGACGCGTAAAGATTCGTGACGCTCAAACCTCAGATGCAGTGGCCACAGTTACAGTAAATAATGACTCCACATCTAGAGACGCCGATGTGAAAATGCTGAGCCTCAGACAAGAGGTGTTTGGTCGCCAGAGGGAGAAGGAGATGGGCCGTCCTCACAGGAGCCGTCCCTGCCGGCTCGGGCTCGTCGCAGGGCCGAGGGGCAGCAGGGAGGGGGCTGCTGTCAGCGCGCTGGAAGGTGCAGCCCCAGCCGTCTACGTCCAGCTGCCGGCTCCACGAGAACGAAGCTAAAAGAGGCCTTTCCAGATGAAACGGAGAGTTTCCCAGCAGGGAGCCTGTGCTAATGGAGAGTCTAAATGGCCTACTTCAGGCCAGAAGCAGTCGGTCCCGGACGCTGGCAGAGGAAGGCCGTGGTGGGCGTGTGGGCGTGGGTCCTTGGCGACACACAGCTGGGGCGGGAGGCGTGGACGGGGCCTGGCGCCAGGGCAGCGTCCACGTGAGACCTGGTCCACGACAGAACCGGTGGTCTCACATGGACGCTGCCCTGGCTTCGAAGCCTGAAGGCAGCCGCTGGTCTCCCCTGGGCAGCCCTGCACCCCTCGTGGGCAGGCGGCTCCCCTGCCCTGGCTGCCCGGCTGGCCTGGGAACTCAAGAGCGGGGGTCGGGCTGCTTGTGGACTCTGCGGGCCTGACCTCGGTCTTGGGGCCTCTAGAGACGGCAGCTGTGATGTCCTGTCGGGGGGCAGGTGTGTCGTCTTGGTGCTGGGCTTCAGGGATGTGTTCACGTGCTCATTCACTGCTGGTGCTCACTAGTCCCAGGTGCTGGGATAGAAAGACGAATGGAAGGAGTTTCTGTAAGGAATGTATGTTTTTACAGGTGTAGAAGGACTTGGAAAAAACACCTCTTTTCCTCGAGGGAGCTTGAGTGCGTGCGTCGCGGGCTCACTCATCTGTCCTCCCGCCTGGCGGCCTTCGCGGCTTCAGTGCTTGCCATCCCTTAGCCTGTGTGCTTTAATCTTTCACTCTTTTTTTCTGGGAGATTCTGACACAATAATTTTTTTTTTAATTGGCTTTCTGAGATATAACTTACAATCAGTCGAGTGTGCACTGTGGGTTTCAGCAGATCCAAGTGTTCACGCAGCCACCCCCACAGCCAAGGTGGAGCGCGGCCCCCGTGAGCGCCCCCTCGCGTCTCTGGCAGTGCAGTCCTGCTGCTCTTCTTGCAGCAGAGGCCGCCGTGTCCACCTGCATCCTGGCGGGCTGCGTGTGTCTGCTCACTGACTTTGAGTGTGCCTTCGCGGTCCGCCCGCGTCCTGGCGGCTGCGTGTTGTGCTGGCTCCCCGTGCACGGTGTGGAGCTGCTGTGAGTCCTGCATGCGGGGCTGGTGTGGACGCGTGGTGTCCTTCCCTTCAGGAAGGCTCCTGAGGGTGGAGCCGCTGGCTTGTGTGACAGGTGTTTGACCTTTTAAGAACCTGTCCCGTATTTTCCAGAGCGGCTGCCCCGTTTTGTGCCCGCTCAGCCGAGTGTGAGTTCCCAGCTCCTCCACGTTCTTGCCTGCACGTGGTACAGCTAATAGTTAGGCCTTGGTTTTCCCAGTGGGGGTGTGGTGGTCCTTACGTGGTGGAACAGCTGAGTGCAGTTGGCCTGTGGGGTCCTGGGCAGACACGCTGGTGCTGCAGCCCCGCAGCAGCTCCCAGCCCGGGCCACGCAGACTGGGCTCGGGGCCCATGGGGCTCCCTCTTGGTCCACACTTGGCGTATTGCTGTCCCTGCCCCTGAACATAGGCAGGTACTTGCTGAGGGTTAGAGCCAGGGTTGAACGGGTCTCTGTGAGAGGTGAACCAGGAGCTCAGGTGGGAGTCCTGCGCAGGATGCGGTCGCCGAGCTCAGGTGCCTTGCCCTGGAGACACTGGCTCTTTCCCTGTGTCTCGGCAGCTCCAGGGCCAAGACTCCTGTTGTGGCCGTGATTGCCCTTCCTGCGCGCTCGGCATCTAGCGCATCTGCAAGTCTCTGTGTCCCGCATGTGGCCTGGCGCTGTTCCTGGGGCTGGGGCCGCTCTCCGGGGGTGAGGGGGGGCAGCACTTCTGGCTGCTCATCGGAGGAGGCTTCCAGAGGTGATGGCGAGCGGGCTGGTCCTTGAGGGGCAGCCAGGCTGGGGGGTGAGGCGCAGTCACCTGGGCCCCATGCCCTCAGCTCAGATGCTTTCCTGGGGGGACGGGGCTGTGGTCCTATCGGGAAGCAGTGAGCTGGCTTCTCTGGTGCAGGTTGCAGTGGGAGGAGCAGGGAGCCAGGCCCGCTCTGACTTGATGTTGTTTGATCATTAAGTGGAATGCCAGTTTGCCACTGAGAAGGACGGGTCTCAGAGCTCCCAGATAAGGCGTCCAGCTGGCTGGCTGACTCGTGGTCCACTCTCACCTCCGGAGTCTTGGGGTCTTTCTTCTCGATGCCCTTTGAGGTGGCCGGGGCTTATCCCGGGACACAGGTGACCCGCCCTCGCCATGAGGGCTGTGGCTGCTCTTGCCTTCCCGGCCCCCACATCCTGCTTGGCCCTTGACCCTGCGGTCAGGGTCACTGCAGTGCCTCGCTTGAGGGGCCGTTCTTCCTGCTCTCACCTCTGCAGGCTGCCCGGGGATGCTGCGTGCTTCTTGGGTGAAATGAGAACCTCTGCTTGTAAAACGGCACTGTCTGGTGGTCCTTTTTAAAGCAACACTTTCTGTGCTGACAGTGACATGTCGTGAACCTGCCTTGCCACGGTCTCCCGGGAGAGGCCGAGTCATGCTGCCATCAGGGTGGGGAAACAAGCCCTTCTGGTGGTTTTGTGTGACTTTTCGGTGGGTGATTTGTCCTAACGCTGGGTGAAATGAGAGATTATTTAGAGTGTGTTGTCCTGCCTAAATGAATAAACATCTCTGAAAGGTTAAGCTGCTGGTGAGGTCAGGGTGGCGTGGCAGGGCTGTGCTGGCGGGGCTGACACCCTGGCTGTGCTGGGGGACTGTGTTTCTGCTGCTGGCTGGGACGCTGGTTTGGGGTCTGCGAGGGACCCAGACGCTCGGCTCTCATATGGCGACCAGCTCAGCAGCGCTGGGCGCGAGCCTGACAGTGTGGCAGTCTGGCCAGCCTCCTGGAGGTGGGCCCGGCGCCCTATTCCTGCGCTGCCCCTTCCCGCAGGCGACAAAGCCCTGGATGGCTACAGCAAGAAGAAGTATGTGTGCAAGCTGCTGTTCATCTTCCTGCTGGGCCACGACATCGACTTCGGGCACATGGAGGCCGTGAACCTGCTCAGCTCCAACAGATACACCGAGAAGCAGATCGTGAGTGCGCAGCGGGGTGCTGCTTCTCAGTGGGGCCTCTGGTGCCTGGCTCTTGCTCTGCACCTGCGTCTGTCTGGGGATTTCCCCAGGTTTAGGTGGGAGCTGGCGGTAGGGCACCATGTCCTGGGGGCCCACCCCAGAGGGAGGGTTGGCACACTCCCTCCCCTCAGTGCCCGCGCACGTGTGCCACCGCCCCCCCCCCCCCCATCTGACTTAAGAGCAGAGGGCAGGTGTCTGCGCCTCGCCCGGCCGCAGGGTCTGCTGAGGTGAGTGCCCGTGTCTAGGCCCTGAGGAGCCCTAGCTTCATGCCTCTAGCCCTGTATCCGCTTGGAGTAACCTTATTTGTGTGTTTACTCAGGTGTTATGGAGGAATGTTTTCCTCTTATTTGCCCAGAAAAATTTAACTTGCAGAAAGTGAAAAAGTACCCTTGATGCCCCAGGGGTTTTGTTAGTATTGGTGTTTACTCGTCAAGAAACGAGCTTCCCGAGTGCTAGTGGTGAAGAACGGGCTAGTGGTGAAGCTCCTGCCGCCAGCGCAGGAGGCGCGGGCTCCGTCCCTGGCGGGAAGGTCCTCTGCATAGGAAACGCAACCAGTTCTAGTGTTCTTGCCTGGGAAATCCCACGGACAGAGGAGCCTGCCGGTCTGCTGTCTGTGGGTTGCTGAATCAGACACGACCGAGCAACTAAGTGCACACTCACACTCACACTCACTCACACTCACACTCTCACTCACTCACACTCACACTCACTCACACTCACACTCACACTCACACACATTCACACTCACACTCACACTCACTCACTCCCACTCACTCACTCCCACTCACACTCACTCACTCCCACTCACTCACTCACACTCACTCACACTCACACACTCACTCTCACTCCCACTCACTCACACACTCACACTCACTCACACTCACTCACTCACACTCACATTCACTCACTCACACTCACACTCTCACTCACTCACTCCCACTCACTCACACTCACACTCACTCACACTCACTCACTCACACTCACACTCACTCACTCACACTCACACACTCACACTGACACTCACACTCACTCACTCCCACCAAGAGATGACCGACTGCCTTCCATAGACCCGGCAGTGTGCTGGGGGCCCTGGGGACACAGTGACCGTAAGCAGGGGTGGACTCGGCTCTTCTCAAGGGGTGAGGCCGTCAGACAGCCCGCTACAGAGAGCAAGCGGAGCTGTGACCATGGCCAGGAACCGAGGCGGGTGGAGCCCTCTGGACTCTGAGCAGTGGGCGGCTAGTAGGCAGGGCTCTGGCAGGAGGAAGACCTGAGCTGAGGCTGAGGACGGGGTACATGGGGGCGGAGGGGACAGGGCACGCGTCAAGGCCCATGTGCGGGAGGGCAGGGTGGCCAGAGCCCAGAGCAGAAGGCGAGTTCCTCCCGAGACCGACGGGGCTGAGAGGTGCTGTCCCTGGCGTGGGGAGGGCATGGACAGCGGGGACAGCACGAGGCTGGAGTTTGGCCCAGTGGTGAGGGGACGCTGGGGCCCTGAGACAGCTGAGAGAGGGAAGGTGGTCCGCAGTGTTCCCGTCACAGCCGAGGCAGGCCCTTCCATCCTGTTCAGGTCCCCGTGGACCAGTGACTGGGCTGAGGGTGGGGCTCCAAGGTGTCTGATGCCCATGGGGACAGTGCCTCAGGTTTGTCCTGCAGAACTGTCCGAGGAGGGCTCTGGTCCCCTGGGGCCACGGGTTGTTGTCCGTGGGCCCTGTCCCCTGGGGGCCGTGTTCTCAGGAGAAGGCAGGTGGGCCCTCTGTGGCCTGAGCGCAGCAGTGCACCGAGCAGACTCGGGTGGGGCTCGGGGCCGGCCGAGTATGTCCAGCGGTGGTCTCTCTCCTCTCTGGAACCCAGGGCTATCTCTTCATCTCCGTGCTGGTGAACTCCAACAGTGAGCTCATCCGCCTGATCAACAACGCCATCAAGAACGACCTGGCCAGCCGCAACCCCACCTTCATGGGCCTGGCCCTGCACTGCATTGCCAACGTGGGCAGCCGGGAGATGGCCGAGGCGTTTGCAGGGGAGATTCCCAAAATCCTCGTTGCCGGGTACGTGTCTGGCGGCCTGCTGAGGGCACGGTCACCTCCCGCATGCATAAGTCAAGTGTGTGAGTCCTGAAGGCTCTGTGGGTCTGTTAGCCTCCCTTCTTGGTAACAGCCGTGGGGAGGAAGTGGGTTGGGATTGCTGGCTTAGTTGTCAGGAGGTCCACGTGGGCCTCTGTCCTGGGCCAGAGCCTCACCCCGCCTCCTCTTGGTCTCCGCGGGCTGTGGCAGCCCAAGCTTGATTGCGTGGAGAGCCCAAAGAAACCTTTTCCCCTGTGTCCCTCCAGCCCCATCTCTGGTGCAGCTCTGTCCCTTGGGGGCTGCGGGGTGTCATCCATGGGCTCTCTCCCCGGGGGCCCGTGGGGTGTTGTCTGTGGGCTCTGTCCCCTGGGGCCGCAGGGTGGTGTCCTTGGGCTCTGTCCCCTGGGGCCACGGGGTGGTGTCCGTGGGCTCTGTCCCCTGGGGCTGTGGGATGTCGTCCGTGGGCTCTGTCCCCTGGGGCCGTGGGCGTCGTCGTGGGCTCTGGGCCACGCTGGCCTCACTCCTGCCCGTCTGTCAGGGACACCATGGACAGCGTGAAGCAGAGCGCCGCGCTATGCCTGCTGCGCCTGCACAGGGCGTCCCCGGACCTCGTCCCCGTGGGCGACTGGACGTCCCGCGTGGTGCACCTCCTCAACGACCAGCATCTGGTAGGTGCCTCTGGGCCACACCCACACTCCTCTGCGGGGCAGCCTCTGCGGGGCCACAGCCACGTGAGCAGCCTTGTGTGACTTCCAGGCTGCTGAGGGGGACATCCCTGGCCCAGTCGTCGAGCTGGGAGAGCGTGCAGGTAGAGGCTGGGAGCCCCTCCCCTGGAGTCAGGGCAGATGAGACGGGGTCTCTGACTCACCCTGTCCAGGCGTTGGAGGGGCTCCTGCTTGCTGGGTGCAGAGACAAACAGCACAGCCCAGCATGTTGCAGGAGTGCTGCGTCCACAGGGCCTGCAGAGGCGCACCTTTCTGTACCCCAGTTAGGGCTGTCCTGTGGCCCCGGGGGCTCTGGCACACAGCCCGCCTAATCCACATGGCTGGACATGAGCCAGGCCCGAGCCTGCTCCACATCGTCGGCAGGGCATCGTCAGAGCAGCGAGATGTGCAATGAGGTGGTGTCTGGGCTGGCCGTGAGTCACGGGCCCTTGTCCACGCTGACGCTGGGAGGCAGGGTCAGGTAGGAGCTGATGCCGCACAGCTGGCCTTGTCTTGCCGGAATCCTGTCTACAAACGAGAGAGTCAGGATTCCACACGGAGTTTCCCATTGAGCAGAGAGGTGTTAGCATGTTAGCTGGCTACTGCATGTTTTCCCACAAGAGAAATCTGCCTTAAGGATGAAATGAGGACTAAACGGTCCACACAGGTGGACCACGGGGCGAGGGTGGTGGCCGTGCGGGCTCGCCCGCCGTGGGGCAGCCTGCGAGCGTCCCTCCGCGTCTCACACTCACGGGGGAAATCGGGTCCGCACAGGCGACCTCTCCTTGGGGCGGGGGGCGTCTCAGCCAGGAGGCCCCGCGCCTGGGATGTCTCTGTGCCCGGCTGTCTCTTTACTTTGTGTTTTCACCTGCATGGCTGTGTGGCTGGTGCACGGATTGGTGCCTGCGTGGTTCTAGGCTGCAGGAGCCCAGCGGTGGTGGGCAGGGTGGGGTGCATCGCAGCCCAAGGTGAACTGGCACCTGTCCTCTGTGGGTGTGGCTTCTGTGTCACACATCTCCTGGCTTTGCCACCAGAGGTTTGGGGTTGGTTTCTTTGGTCTCAAGGTTGGGGACCCCCCGGAAGAGGACCCCTTGTCCACCCAGAAGAAGCAAGCGGCCCTTCTGAGAGTAGCAGGGGAGGCGGGGGGCTGTGACATGCATAAAGCTCCGCCTGCGGCCAGGCCCCTCCTGAGTCCGACATGGCCCAGGCGTCGCCTGGAAGGAGGGGGAGGAGGCAGCCTGGGCGTGGGGGCCCCCAGCCCTCTCCTCACAGCCTCTTCCTGCACAGACCCCTGCAAGTGTGCAGGGAATGTGGGGCACCGCGCTGGGGAGCTGACCAGCTCCCTTGACCTCAATGGGGGGTCGGGTCTCATCCAGGCCTGGTGGAGCTCCCCTGTCAGGGGGCAGAGACATGGGTTGGACCACATTTGAAAATGGGCAAGAATGGGTTTTACTGTTCTCCACGGTCTCAGATTTGGGTTGGAAAGATTCCTGTGAGTCTGAATGTAACGTGTCTGTCCTTTTGTGGTCCACACGGAGTGACCTAAGTCAGGGCAACGAGGAGGTGGGTGGGTGGACGCGGGGCCTGGGGCTGTTGCCCCGCGCCGCCTCCCTGAGGCAGGGCTCTGGGATGAAGCGTGCCGGGTCTCCACATTTTCAGAGAGAACAGTAAGCAAGGCAACAACGACGTGTGCGTCTCGCTTTCTTGAAACATCGAGGACTGATGGGAGTGGCCCCAAGGTAGCCCCAGGGTGGCCAGTTGTTGCTGAGTTTAACGTTCGTTTAGAAGATGTTTCAGACGAGAGGCTGTCTGCAGGGCCTCCGGCGGGCGTCTGAACGTGTGTGTGTGTGTCTTCTCAGGGTGTGGTAACTGCCGCCACCAGCCTCATCACCACCTTGGCACAGAAGAACCCGGAAGAGTTCAAGACCTCTGTGTCTCTGGCCGTCTCCAGGTTAAGCAGAGTAAGTCTGCCGAAGGGAGGGGAGCTCAGGGTGGGTTTTGGTCTTTGTCACTTTATTTAACTAACGTGTCCCTTTCAGTAGGCAAGGCCTTTGGGCAGTCTGTGATTCGGGGGTGGACGTGTGTCTTGGTTAGTGACTGGTGGGCTTTCCTTTGACCCGTGTCAGGGGTGTCTTGGCGCAGGAAGCATGAAGGGCAGAGCCTGCCCCTGGTGGCTGCTGCGTGCCTGTGCTGTGCCTCCTGCTGACGAGGGCTCGCGGCCCGTGTCGCTCTGTGACCGGCTTGCTCTGATCATCAGGGTCGTGAAGTCGCGGAGTCGTTTCTCTTGCTGATGGTTGACGCGTGTTGCTGGGCAGCACGTTCGCCTCTCTGTGCCCTGTCTTGCCCAGCGCTTGGGTGTCCCCTCTGACGGCCACTGTGAGGAGCCCGTGGCCCCTCCCCGGCCTGCGGCCTCTTGGTCTTAACCCTTCTGGGCACTTGGTCCTGTGCGTTCTCACCTAGTCTGCATTTTCTTGATCACCCAGTAGCTAGGGCAGCTCGGCGTGTTTGCTGGCTTTAAAAAAACTTTTTCTCAAGATAACATCCCTTTATTTTATCTATTTTGGCCACACCATACAGTAAGCGGGATCTTAGTTCCCTGACCAGGGGTTGAACCTGTGTCCCCTGCTCTGGGACCATTTCATCTGAACTACGGGCCCACCAGCGAAATCCCTTTGTTGGCATTTTGAATATCTTCTTTTGTGAAGAGCCTGTTCAGTCTTTCATACATTTTCCACAATGTCATCTTTTTTGTTGTTTTGTAAAAGCTCTTGTTTATTTTTTTTGGCAGCACCTCTTGGCATGGAGAAGGGAACGGCAGCCCACTCCAGTGCTCTTGCCTGGAAAGCACAGTGGAGCCTGGCGTGCTACAGTCCGTCGGGCCCCAAAGTCAGACACAACTGAGCAACTAAGCCACCTCCCGGCATGTGGGGTCTTAGTTCCCTGACCAGTGGGTTCCCTGAGCCCACTCCCCCTGCAGTGGAAGTGTGGACTGCCACAGAAACCTCCTCTTTGTATTTTTTAGATATAAACACTTTGTTGGTTAGATTAGGTTAAACCAAACAAAATTTCCAACATTAAACCATTCAGTTCAGTTCAGTCACTCAGTCATGTCCGACTCTTTGCGACCCCATGAATCGCAGCACGCCAGGCCTCCCTGTCCATCACCAACTCCCGGAGTCTACTCAAACTCACGTCCGTCGAGTCGGTGATGCCATCCAGCCATCTCATCCTCTGTCGTCCCCTTCTCCTCCTGCCCCCAATCCCTCCCAGCATCAGGGTCTTTTCCAATGAGTCAGCTCTTCGCATGAGGTGGCCAAAGTATTGGAGTTTCAGCTTTAGCCTCAGTCCTTCCAGTGAACACCCAGGGCTGATCTCCTTTAGAATGGACTGGTTGGATCTCCTTGCAGTCCAAGGGACTCTCAAGAGTCTTCTCCAACACCACAGTTCAAAAGCATCGATTCTTCAGCGCTCAGCTTTCTTCACAGTCCAACTCTCACATCCGTACATGACCACAGGAAAAATCATAGCCTTGACTAAACGGACCTTTGTTGGCAAAGTAATGTCTCTGCTTTTGAACATGCTGTCTAGGTTGGTCATAACTTCCTTCCAAGGAGTAAGCGTCTTTTAATTTCATGGCTGCAGTCACCATCTGTAGTGATTTTGGAGCCCCGAAAAATAAAGTCTGACACTGTTTCCACCGTTTTCCCATCTGTTTCCCATGAAGTGGTGGGACCGGATGCCATGATCTTCGTTTTCTGAATGTTGAGCTTTAAGCCAACTTTTCACTCTCCACTTTCACTTTCATCAAGAGGCTTTTGAGTTCCTCTTCACTTTCTGCCATAAGGGTGGTGTCATCTGCATATCTGAGGTTACTCATATTTCTCCCGGCAGTCTTGATTCCAGCTTGTGCTTCTTCCAGTCCAGCGTTTCTCATGATGTATTCTGTGTATAAGTTAAATAAACAGGGTGACAATATACAGCCTTGACGAACTCCTTTTCCTATTTGGAACCAGTCTGTTGTTCTATGTCCAGTTCTAACTGTTGCTTCCTGACCTGCATACAGATTTCTCAAGAGGCAGATCAGGTGGTCTGGTATTTCCATCTCTTTCAGAATTTTCCACAGTTTATTGTGATCCACACAGTCAAAGGCTTTGGTATAGTCAATAAAGCAGAAATAGATGTTTTTCTGGAACTCTCTTGCTTTTTCCATGATCCAGCGGATGTTGGCAATTTGATCTCTGGTTCCTCTGCCTTTTCTAAAACCAGCTTGAACATCAGGAAGTTCACGGTTCACATATTGCTGAAGCGTGGCTTGGAGAATTTTGAGCATTACTTTACTAGCGTGTGAGATGAGTGCAATTGTGTGGTAGTTTGAGCATTCTTTGGCATTGCCTTTCTTTGGGATTGGAATGAAAACTGACCTTTTCCAGTCCTGTGGCCACTGCTGAGTTTTCCAAATTTGCTGGCATACTGAGTGCAGCACTTTGACAGCATCATCTTTCAGGATTTGAAATAGCTCAACTGGAATTCCATCACCTCCACTAGCTTTGTTCGTAGTGATGCTTTCTAAGGCCCACTTGACTTCACATTCTAGGATGTCTGGCTCTAGGTCAGTGATCACACCATCGTGATCGTCTGGGTCATGAAGATCTTTTTTGTACAGTTCTTCTGTGTATTCTTGCCATCTCTTCTTAATATCTTCTGCTTCTGTTAGCTCCATACCATTTCTGTCCTTTATCGAGCTCAACTTTGCATGAAATGTTCCTTTGGTTTCCGAGGTAAACCATTTAATATCACAGTAATCCAAGTCTATGCCCCAACCAGTAATGCTGAAGAAGCTGAAGTTGAACAGTTCTGTGAAAACCTACAAGACCTTTTAGAACTAACACCCAACAAAGATGTCCTTTTCATTATAGGGGACTGGAATGCAAAAGTAGGAAGTCAAGAAACACCTGGAGTAACAGGCAGATTTGGCCTTGGAATACGGAATGAAACAGGGCAAAGGCTAATAGAGTTTTGCCAAGAAAATGCACTGGTCATAACAAACACCCTCTTCCAACAACACAAGAGAAGACTCTACACATGGACATCACCAGATGGTCAACACTGAAATCAGATTGATTATATTCTTTGCAGCCAAAGATGGAGAAACTCTATACAGTCAGCAAAAACAAGACCAGGAGCTGACTGTGGCTCAGACCATGAACTCCTTATTGCCAAATTCAGACTTAAATTGAAGAAAGTGGGGAAAACCACTAGACCATTCAGGTATGACCTAAATCACATCCCTTATGATTATACAGTGGAAGTGAGAAATAGATTTAAGGGCCTAGATCTGATAGAGTGCCTGATGAACTATGGAATGAGGTTCGTGACGTTGTACAGGAGACAGGGATCAAGACCATTCCCATAGAAAAGAAATGCAAAAAAGCAAAATGACTGTCTGGGGAGGGATTACAAAGAGCTGTGAAAAGAAGAGAAGCAAAAAAAGGAGAAAAGGAAAGATATAAGCATCTGAATGCAGAGTTCCAAGGAATAGCAAGGAGAGATAAGAAAGCCTTCTTCAGTGATCAATACAAAGAAATAGAGGGAAACAACAGAATGGGAAAGACTGGAGATCTCTTCAAGAAAATTAGAGATACAAGGGAACATTTCATGCAAAGATGGGCTTGATAAAGGACAGAAATGGCATGGAGCTAACAGAAGCAGAAGATATTAAGAAGAGATGGCAAGAATACACAGAAGAACTGTACAAAAACGATCTTCATGACCCAGATAATCACGATGGTGTGATCACTCACCTAGAGCTAGATATCCTGGAATGTGAAGTCAAGAAAGCATCACTACGAACAAAGCTAGTGGAGGTGATGGAATTCCAGTTGAGCTATTTCAAATCCTGAAAGATGATGCTGTCAAAGTGCTGCACTCAATATGCCAGCAAATGTGGAAAACTCAGCAGTGGCCACAGGACTGGAAAAGGTCAGTTTTCATTCCAATCCCAAAGAAAGGCAATGCCAAAGAATGCTCAAACTATCGCACAGTTGCGCTCATCTCATACGCTAGTAAAGTAATGCTCAAAGTTCTCCAAGCCAGGCTTCAGTAATATGTCAACTGTGAACTTCCAGATGTTCAAGCTGGTTTTAGAAAAGGGAGAGGAACCAGAGATCAAATTGCCACCATCCACTGGATCATCGAAAAAGCAAGGAGTTCCAGAAAAACATCTATTTCTTCTTTATTGATTATGCCAAAGCCTTTGACTGTGTGGATCACAGTAAACTGGAAAATTTAACCATTACTGATCTACAAATATGACAGCAACTTTCTGTGGTTCAGCCTGCTCTGTGTTTAAAAGTCTCATCCTGCTCTGTGCCTTGCCACCTCACTCTCTGGTGAAGTCTTCTCTGATCAGAAACGCCACGTTTGAATGTAGTCAGGCTTCCTCATGCTTCCTCTGGGGTTAATGCCTCGTGTCCCCAAAAGTGTGGTCTGTCCCTCTTCTGAGGGCGCACTGCAGGTCGACAGTCCCGCTGAGCCGCATCACGTTGTGGTGGGGCCTTTTCTTGCGTCGTGTCGTTGTCCCAGCACCGCTGCGAAGGCTCCTCCCTCCGCACACCCTGGTTTTGCAGTAAAGAAACCTGCCCTCGCACAGATGCCGCTGTCTGTGCTGAGCCCCTCTGGTTCTCTGTGTATCTTGGCGCCAGTGACGTGACTTTGGGTTAATTTGATTTCCAGTAGCACCAGTGAGCCCCATCCCCAGAGTCCCAACGGGGCTACCTTTATCTGTAGTTTCAGGAGAATTCAGATCTTTGCAGTATTAAGGTTTTGAGTCTATGGCCACGGTGTATCTATTTACTTAGTCTTTAATTTCTGTCAAATATGTTTCATAGCTTTTCAAGAAGAGGTTCTTTTATTTTTGTTTAACTTATCTTTATATACTTTATTTTAAAAACGCTCTTCTCAGTGACACCTTAAAAATGTTATCATAAAAGTCTGTGCTGGTTTGTGCAGGTGGACTTTGTATACTTACTGCTCTTGATGTTGGCGACTTTGCCAAACTCACCTGTCAGACCTGGCGGTTTATATGTAGGTTGCTTTGGGTCGCCTTTGTCTTCCATCACGTGTTCTGTGGACAGTGACCGCTTCTTTCCTTTCCCGGTGCATGTTTGTTTGTACTTTCTGCTTTATTGCTCCAGCTCGGGCCTGCCCCGCAGCGCTGAATGTGAGAGGTGATTGGTCTCCGGCTCGGGCCTGCCCCGCAGCGCTGAATGTGAGAGGTGGTCGGTGTGTTTTTTACGTTGGAGGGAAGCCTTTGATGTCTCGCTGTCATGTATGACATCGGCAGGTTTCGTCCACATCCGTGTCCTTTGCCACATTAAGGAAATTCCTTGTTATATCTTTGCTAACAATTTTATTAATTAACTGGTGAAGCCATGTGAACGTAGGATTTTCTTTGTGGGGCGACCGCTAATTATGGATTCAGTTTATGTAGTAAGTGTTGAGGCCTCAGATTTTCTTTTGTTAAGTGGCATTTTCTTAACCGCTTGCTAACTTACACGAACGCTCAGGTGTTTGGGCAGAAAGTCCCTTGTTGGCCCTGCGCTGTGGCCTCCCGTCCTCATTTTGTGTTGGGTATTTGCCCTTTTGTTGTGCTGGATTTAGCTCATCAAGTATGTAAGAATTTCTTTTGACTTTATTGGTCCTGTTTTGATTTTTGTACCTTATTACTTTCTGCTTGTATCTTTATTGTTTTCTTTCCTCCACTATCTTTGGGCTAATTTGCTAGTCTCTTCCAAACCCTTGAGATTAATTCTCCAATACTTTTGTTTTTGTATTTGTTTCACATATGTGCATTTAATGCTCTAAGTTTAACTCTGAGCCTGGTTTAGCTGCCTGAGGGGCACTGGAAAGGCAGCCTTGGGTGGCCGGCTGTGTCCCTGGCGGCGTGGTCGGGCCTGCTCCGTGCGCCTGCCCACTGGCTGCTCCTGCTGGGCTCCCCACTGCTCTGCCCAGCCTGGAGCTCCCCCCTCTCAGGTGACCTGGTGTCATGGCCGAGCCTGTGAGGGGAGCCACTCCGAGCCCCAGCCGTGGGGTCTGGGGGCACGTGTAGTGGGTTTGCGGGTGTGTGCACGGGGTGTGGTGTGTCATCTGCCCAGACCCCGGGGCGCAGGTGGTGGGGGTGAGAGTGGAGACCCTGTGCTCTCGGGCCGGCCCTGAGGATGGTGGGGCGTGGGGCCAGTCGGGAAAGGTGGGGCTCCCCGCCCAGGCTCTGGAGACCTGGGTCCTGAGGGCGGGGTGCCCACAGGCCTGTGTCCCTTGGGGCGGGGGTGTCCTTGTGCAGTGGCTCTTCTGGGGCTGGGGGCTGCGCTCCTGTTCCTCAGACCTGGACAAGCGTGTCTGTTCTTAGCACACGGCGTGGGGCTCTTGGGGACTCCAGCCCCGCATCTCATCTTGCTGTGCTTTCTCGCAGATCGTGACGTCGGCCTCCACGGACCTTCAGGATTACACCTACTACTTTGTCCCGGCCCCCTGGCTGTCGGTCAAGCTCCTGCGGCTCCTGCAGTGCTACCCGCCCCCAGGTAACAGCCGAGCACAGAGCCTGGGGGAGGGCTTGCTGTGGTCTTTGAGCGTTAGGTTTCGGGTTGAGCGACTGAGCATATGTGCACACACGCAGTCTTAACAAGTCACCTTTCGCTCTCCTGGTGCCGGCTCCGGTCCTCCGGGTCTCTCTGATGCTCTCACAGCTCTTGGCTTTCCTGGAGCAGCTAGTCGAGGACGCTCACTTCATTACGGCTGAGATGAGCTCTGCTTCTGTGTATTATGTACATGTAGGATCAGATCCTTGTGGGTTTTTGAAACAGTCTTTTAAAATAATTCTTGAAACCAGTTGAAACTTCACATCCAAAATTGTTAAGTTTGTGTTACTTTAAAGTGCGTGTCATGGATATTGTTACGTTTGTTTTATTCTAAAATATGGCAAGTAACTAGAATCACTGGTTCGAGAACGCTCATGAGAGTTCCTATTGCGCACTTCCAAATTGCCTTCTACAAAGATGGCTTTCTTGTTGTAACCTCCACACTTTAGCCTTCATTTGTTTTTGTACACGGTATGTCTGTTAAATTCAAGTCACTTTGTGTCCTGAGTGTTTTTTATATTAAAGTGTGAGCTGCTCACCCTGCAGCAGAGCTGAGTAGGCGCGGGGCTCATGAGGCCTCACCCCTCCAGCCGGCGGGCCTCCACCCCCGCGCAGGGCAGTCGTTTTCTCGGTGGAACTGGCTGCTGCCTTCTCACTCCCAGGCTGGGGCGACTTGGAGCCCCTGGGGGTGGGTCTCGGTGTCTTCTCCCGCTTTCAGCCCTGTCCCGCCCCTGGCGGCTTCGGGGACCCTGCCGCCCCCCGCCCGGCGCCTGGGGGCCCGGCCCGCCCTGAGTGGTCGTTAGACAGGCGCTTTAAATGCAGTGCCACGGCAGTTTCTGGAGTTCTCACGTTTCTATTACTTTCTTAGTCTTTCTTGGTCTGCTTTGACTAAAATTTTAAAATTTCCCTTGTTTTTGTTGCTCTTCGTGTGTTTTCTCTGTTTCTTGTGGTGATAGCAGGTAATGGGGAGAAACCTTTCATTCCTCCCCATCCCCCCAAACTTCCATATCAGGTGTTTTTTGTCCACGTCACTGAGATTTATTTTCCTCAGCTTATATAATCTATATTTCAGCAAAAACTTGCGTCTCTTACTTGTGTTAAAATGTTATCTTGGCCGTCAGATCCTCTGACTTAAGCAGCCTCAGGGTTTGAGTTGGGACCTTGGCCTTCTGAGAGGCTGAGGCGAGGGTTACTGGGGCTGGGGCAGGGCGGGCCGCGGGGAGCCGCCAATGGCTGTCTGTTTTGCCCAGAAGACCCTGCAGTGCGTGGCCGCCTGACCGAGTGCCTGGAGGCGATTCTCAACAAAGCCCAGGAGCCGCCCAAGTCCAAGAAGGTGCAGCACTCCAACGCCAAGAACGCCGTGCTTTTCGAGGCCATCAGCCTGGTTATCCACCATGACAGGTGGGCCTGCGCGCGCTCAGCCTCCACCCTTCACACACAGCTGGGTGCTGTGCTCTCGCCTCCCCCGGGGGCTCCCCCTTCTCCTGGGCATCCCACCCAGCCAGCCGCTCCCAGGGCCACCCAGGAACCTGTGTGAGCGTGTGTCCCACGGGCTGCGTGGGTCAAGGCTGTGGCAGGAAGGTGTGTGGAGGCCGCGCTGGGTGGGGTGGGGGTGTCTCCAGGTCCCAGCAGGTGCGCCCACCAGAGTGCCATGGTTCCACAGACTGGGTACTGTTAGCCAGCTCCCCTGCTGGGGGGTGTACCAGTCTCGGCTGTGTTGGAAGGGCGCAGACGTCACGAGGACAGAATGAAAAGCGAGCAAAGACCACCCCCCCAAACCCTGGGGTGCGTGGAGCTGGCGCTTGAACACCAGTGACCTCTGTGTACCATCTCCACCTGCGTTTACCTTCTCCACGTCGGGGCTTTCATCCCGCTGTTAGGGGATGAAACAGGCAGGTTCTCTGGCTGAGCGTGTCACCTCTGGTCAAGGCATGATGAAACTGGGGTCCCCTGGCCAGTTTGGTGTGGAGGCTCAGGTTGCTGGCCAGCCTTGGCCCTCTGGAGGCGGGTCCCGTGGATGCACTGAGAAACGCTCTGGGGGTCCTCGTGTGGTACTGACCAAAGTGAGCGTTAGGCCTTGTGTCCTGGGAGGCCGTGGTGGCTGTGACGGGAGCCATGGCCGAGCGGGGGACCCCTGCCCACCTGTCTCTCCCGTCTGTGCAGCGAGCCGAACCTGCTGGTCCGGGCCTGTAACCAGCTGGGCCAGTTCCTGCAGCACCGGGAGACCAACCTGCGCTACCTGGCCCTGGAGAGCATGTGCACGCTGGCCAGCTCCGAGTTCTCCCACGAGGCCGTGAAGACGCACATCGAGACGGTCATCAACGCCCTGAAGGCAAGCGCACTGTCCCGTGTCTCAGGCTGGGTGGGAGCTACTCATGGGTTCCGGGGTCCTACACGCTCGGCCCCGGGGCTATCTGCTCGGATGCGTGGGTCCCTGGGTGGTTCTGCGCTTTGCCCTGAGAGGCTGTGCCCATGGGCAGCTCCCGTGGGTCTGGCACGTGGGCAGACCTGCAATAAAAGTTGAGGTCGGTTCAAACCAAAAAAAGAAAGACAAGCTGAGGTCAGTGAAACTGTTCTTTTTGGTGGAAGGATAAGATATTTTGTCCATGTCTGCAAAAAACTCACTCTTTGCAAAAGAATATTTGCTTTCCCAGGGAATTCAAATTCCAGAGCAGGGTCTTCTGCTTCAGGAGGGTTTCCTCAGGGTCAGACACAACTGGTCGTGCACGTTAGGAAAGCGGAGGCAGGCGGGGGAGCTCGCGGCTGCCGCCCGGGTCCCACGCTAGAGCTGGGAACAGGTCTCACCCTGTTCCTTGGGGTTTACGTGGACTTACTGGGCATTTTTGGTGTGAGTTTTGAACGTGAGGGCTTCCAAAGGTTGGGAATTTGCTTTCTGGCGTTTTAAATTCTGCCTGGGTGGTTGTGGCATCTCTTGCAGTCGCTGCCTGGATCAGAAAGCCGCCTGTGCGGGCCGTGGCGGCTCTCGGCAGCGCCTCTCCCGCTGTCCAGTGCTGTGGAGCGGCTGCGCCCTCGCTTCTCAGGGTCTGGGGTGGGGCCAGGAGTCGGCACGGTGACGGGCTCCCAGGTGATGCAGAAGGGGCCAGTCTGTGACCACACAGTGGGTGGCCTTTGACCCGCCCCCGCCCCCCCATCCTGGGACAGAGCATGAGCCGGCCTGTCAGAGCAGGAGCCAGGGCAGTGGTTAGTGCGTGGCGTTAGGGCTCCACAGGACACTGGACTTGGATGGTGAGGGGGGCGAGCTCCGAGGGGGGCACTGGGACGGGGCCCCCATGCCCGCCCAGCACCCCTCATGCTGCTGCTCCTGTGCTCACCCCCAGACGGAGCGGGATGTGAGTGTGCGGCAACGGGCCGTGGACCTCCTCTACGCCATGTGCGACCGCAGCAACGCCCAGCAGATCGTGGCTGAGATGCTGAGCTACCTGGAGACAGCGGATTACTCCATCCGAGAAGAGATTGTGAGTCTTGGGGCCTCTGTCATCAGGGCCTCTGTGGTTGCATCTGAGCTGAAGCGCTTCTTCATGGGGTCTGCTACGGGCTGGATGAGAGTGCTGTGCTTTGTTCAGCTTTTTTATCAGCGTTTTCAGTAGAGCTCCAGTTTTTTGGAGTCACTCTGCAGAGGCCCTGATCCTAACTTTGCACCTGCCCTGCAGAGGCTCTGGAGGCAGGGGGTTCAGCACCAAGGGAGCAGGTTGGGGCATGCAGGCACTCGGGCCAGTGTGGCGGTGAGGGGCCTCCAGTGTCCAGCTTTAGGGGCAGCTCTGGGCTTGGAGGACTTGACGCCGAGGGCATTGACAGGGCAGGTGCTCCAGGATGGCCTCTGGGCTCGTTATGGAGGGTCGATGTGGAGGCCAGAGAAGGCGCACAGCAGGTGGAAAGGGCTCTGGGGGGTGGTCGGGAGGTCAGGCCGGGGCAAGGTGGGCGTGAGGGCCGCCCTGCCAGAGGGCCGGGCTCTGGGTGCACTGTCCATGCTGCCCAGGGTGGCTCCGTGCAAGCGGAGGCTGTGCCTGCGTAGGCGAGGGGCCTGCTTCCCACAGCCCGGAGCAGGCACCCCCGGGCAGCAGAGAATAGGGAGCAAGTGAGAAGGACTGGTTGGAGCAGGAGGCCAGCGAGCGCGGGGCGTCCTGGGCAGCTGAGTGCGGAGGGGCGGGCGGGGTCCACTGTGCCTCTTGCAGAGCCCATCTCACTGGTTCACTTGTTCTGCTTGGCGTGTCCTTCCACATCTGTCCTGGAACCTTAAACTTTCGAGATTCCTTTGAGCAGCTGGGGGCGCTCTGGTGCGGGTTCAGACCCTCCTGAGTCCCTTCCTGGGCGGCTGTGCCCTGCAGGTGCTGAAGGTGGCCATTCTGGCAGAGAAGTACGCCGTGGACTACACGTGGTATGTGGACACCATCCTGAACCTGATCCGCATTGCCGGCGACTACGTGAGTGAAGAGGTGTGGTACCGCGTCATACAGATCGTCATCAACCGGGACGACGTGCAGGGTTACGCCGCCAAGACGGTGTTCGAGGTGTGCCAGCCCTCCCTGCTTCCCTGCCAGCTCTGGGCCCGCGTCCACCTCCACACGTGTCTCAGTGCCGTGTCTCCCTGATTTCCACACGGCTGCCCCGGGTGAGGTGCTCTCGGTCGGCCAGAGACTGCCTGAGCAAGCTGCCCAGGGCAGGGGGCTCCCACTGGCCTCCATGTGCCCCCGCCCCTGTCCAGGGTCTGAACCATAATTTTTGGGAGCAGCTCTTGTTGAAGGGGTGGGATTGACCGTGGACCTGTCCCCGGGGCTCCCCTGCTGCTGACCCCTCTGCTGAAGTGGCCAGGAGTGGGGGATGGGGTGGGCAGTGTGGTTGGAAGCGGGACAGATGGCTCAGGAGGTTCTGGTGACTGAGGCCATGTGCAGCGCCGGCTCCCTGGGAAGGCCCCTGGGCCGCACTCATGGTTCCTCACGCAGCTCAGCCGCTTTCTCTGGAGGCTGAGCCCATGCCGCCTCTACCTGTGCGTGAGCTCTGGGGCACTGGGTTCAGGGCATGCTCCTCCACAGGCTCTGCAGGCCCCGGCCTGCCACGAGAACCTGGTCAAGGTTGGTGGCTACATCCTCGGGGAGTTCGGGAACTTGATAGCAGGAGACCCAAGGTCCAGGTGAGTCGCCCGGGGGCCAGAGCCCTGTGTCCAGGTGCTGGTCCTGTGCCCCGAGCTCTCACCTGAGGCCTGATTGAGGCCAGCTGACGTCTTGAAGTCCTGGACAGCCCAGAGTGAGGGCACGTCCGTTCAGGACAACTGTGCAGAATGCGGGGATTCTGGGAGAAAGGAGGTGTGGCTAGTGGCCGACGCTGTTTCGGGGGAGCCTGTACTTGGCCTGGAGCTGGAAACGTGCAGGTCCTGGCGAGGGTGGGGCTCCTCATCGCTCCCTGCTCACCCATCCCCGGGGCTCAGGCAGGGCGGGCACGGTGCAGCGTGAGACGAGAGGTAACGCTGCCCCGTGTGTCCCCTCCACCCCGCAGCCCCCTGACCCAGTTCCACCTTCTGCACTCCAAGTTCCACCTGTGCAGCGTGCCCACCAGGGCGCTTCTCTTGTCCACCTACATCAAGTTCGTGAACCTCTTCCCGGAGGTGAAGGGCACCATCCAGGACGTGCTGCGCAGTGACAGCCAGCTGAAGAATGCCGACGTGGAGCTGCAGCAGCGTGCGGTCGAGTACCTGCGGCTCAG
The DNA here is from genome assembly GCF_032452875.1 of Bos javanicus. NCBI lineage: Eukaryota > Metazoa > Chordata > Mammalia > Artiodactyla > Bovidae > Bos > Bos javanicus. The sequence goes on along the minus strand of NC_083896.1, from coordinate 50,808,328 downwards.
CACTGTCGCCAGCACCGATATCCTGGTGCGACCCCCCTATCCCCCCCTGTCATCCCCATCCCCCCCTGTCATCCCCATCCCCCCCGTCATCCCCATCGCCCCCTGTCATCCCCATCCCCACATCCCCCCATCCCCGGGCTGCCCTGTCCCCCCTGTCCCCCCATCCCCACCCCACCCCCATCATCCCCATCCCCCCGTCCCCCCCATTCCCCCTCACTCCTGGGCTGCCTGGTCCCCGCCATCCCCCCGTCCTCCCCCATCCCCCCCGTCCCCCCGTCCCCGCCGTTCCCCCAATTCCACCCCATCCTTGGACCACCTGGTCCCTGCCGTCCCCGCCCCGTTCCCCCTTGTCGTCCCTGCCCCGTTCCCCCCTGTCCCGCCGTCCCCCCGCCCCCATCCCCGGGCTGCCCTGGGTAGGGGCTGGAGGCCGTGGGGCTTTGTGCCCTGCTGACCTGGGCTCCTTTCCCACCAGGCAACTGTCCTGGAGGAGATGCCCCCCTTTCCAGAGCGCGAGTCCTCCATCCTGGCCAAGCTCAAGAAGAAGAAGGGTCCAAGCACCGTGACCGACCTGGAGGAGGCCAAGCGGGAGAGAAGCGCCGATGTCAACGGGGGCCCCGAGCCCGCCCCGGCCAGCACCAGTGCCGTGGTGGGTCCTCCCGAGGGCCCCGCCTGCACAAGCTCTGGGGTGCCTGGTGCCTGAGGTTCAGGACCTGGGATGGTGTCCTGGGTGGGCTGACCCAGACGCAGTGTCTGTCGTTAGACTGTCAGACGGTCATCTGGGGTCCACGGTCAGTTCCTACGTCTCCTCTTGGCTTTGGATTTGGAAAGTGTGGTCATTTTTGGGTGACGGCTGCATAGGGACCTCTCCTGCCAGCCCGGGCTGGTATCCAGGGCCTCCACCTCCTGGGGTCCGGTAGTGAGCGGGTTAGAGCGAGCTCCCTGTTCATATAAGTGCCCTGAGAACGTGCCCTCTGATGTCTGTTGAGGAAAAAGCGCCGTTTTCAGAGCTGTGTTTCCTCTCTTGTCCCCGTTGGGGGGGCTCCCAACCACCGCGGGCTTTGTGGCTGCCGCGTCGGGAGGCAGCCTGGAGAGCAGGCCCCACCCTGGATGCTGGTCCGGCGATGTGGCCAGCTGCTCACACTGTCCGGCGGCCCCAGTGAGGATGCGCCCGGGGTAGAGGTGCCGCGTGCTCGTGCGTGGCAGCCTGGGGCCAGGGTGGTTTGTTTATGTATGGCGCCGGGATGCTTGTGTGTGAGCCCTGGCGCTCTACGTGTGGGGGCACTCACCTGACCCTGGGCCCACTGTGAAGCCTGTGCTCACGCCTGGCCCTGGGCTTGGGGCCCGTCACAGTCAGGACCTCCCACCCCAGACCTGGCGCCGGCTCTGCAGAGGTGCCCAGGGTGGTGCTGGGGACGGAGTTCTTGTGTGTCCCCAGGGCTCAGGTGGTCTGATGGGGGCGGGGGAGGTGAGGCAGGAGGGCAGAGAAGGGCCGGGGTCCCTCCTGCGTGGGAGTCTCGTCCCAGGGCTTCTGCCTCCAAACTCAGAGGGGAGGCCCCACCTTGAAGTGGCGCTGAGATATCTGGGTTTTATTGGGGAACGTGTTATGCCTTTCACTTCCGTGTAGCATCAGCTGGAATCCCTTTTGCTTAGGGTTGCACGTCCCCTCTGGAGGTGGTTTTGTTTGGGACTGTCCGGGGGGCTCAACTCCTGTGGCTCCGGGATGCTTGTCTGTGCATCTGTGAAGGTGTCTGCAGGCTGCCTGTCCCCTGGGCTTTGGGCTGGCAGGGGAGCCCAGAGCTGCCCCCTCATGGTCTACAGCACTTTGAGCAGCTGTAACCTGTGCAGACTGTGCACCAGGCCAGCTCCTTGGGGAGGGTCTCCCCGCGTCCTCAGAAGAGGGCCAGGTCACCGGTGTAGGGAGTGACTCCAGTGTTGCCAGGTGGAGGCCCTGCAAGGGGTCTGGGGAGGGAGCTGGCATCCTGGGGGATCTCCTCAAGGAACCACCTAGCTTTTGTGTGTTCACATTTGACTTAGTGGGACAAAAGGGCTTTTCTACCTTAGAAAGCATTTGAACTGTTCTTCAGGAACCAGTGGTAGACGTCTTGCAGCAGGTGGTGGGTCCACAGGGGCTCAGGGCCCCCGGGAGCAGCCCCTGAGCTGGTGGGCAGGCTCCCAGCAACCACAGCAACCTGGCTGGTGGGCGGGGATGCCTGTGACTTGTCCCCCAGACTCCCCAGCCGCACCGAAGCTTCTGCTGATCCTTCCCCACCGGTCCTCTGGGCCCTCCCTTCTCCTGGGGATTCTAGCCTGGCCTGTTCTGCATCTGACGCCACCCTGCCCACCAGCCCGCTTCCTACCGTGGCTGGGCCTTCGCGCACTGCCGCCCGTGAGTCCTCAGGCCTCCCAGACCCACGGCCTCTCTGCACACATGTGTTCTGTGACACTTCCTTATTTTCATGTGGAATCCATACGTGAGATCATCTGCCTACACATGTAGTTGTCTAAGAAGTGCAGTGCAGTGTTCCAGATGTTAAAGGGAGATAAGTAGTAACTTGTGCTGAGGTCGTGGTTTCATCCAGGATGTCACCTAGAGCTGGACATCCTGGGGTGTGAAGTCAAGAGGGCTTTAGGAAGCGTTTCTGTGAACAAAGCTAGTGGAGGTCATGAAATTCCAGCTAAGCTGTTTTGAATCCTGAAAGATGATGCTGTTAATGCGCTGTACTCAGTATGCCAGCAAGTTTGGAAAATTCAGCAGTGGCCACAGGACTGGAAAAGGTGAGTTTTTATTCCAGTCCCTAAGAAGTTCTATGCCAAAGAATGTTCAAACTGCCTCACAATTGTCATTTCACATGCTAGCAAGATAATGCTCAAAATCCTTCAAGCTTGGTTTCAGCAGAATGTGAACCGAGAACTTTGAGATATAGACGCTGGATTTAGAAAAGGCAGAGGAACCAGAGATGAAATTGCCAACATTTGATCATGGAGAAAGCAAGGGAATTCCAGACAAACATCTGCTGCTGCATCATTGACTACACTACAGCTTTTGTGTGGATCACAACAAACCGGAAGACCTCTTAAGGAGGTGGGACTACCAGACCACCTTCCCTGTCTTCTGAGAAACCTGTATACAGGTCAAGAAGCAATAGTTAGAACTGGACATGGAACAACGAAGTGGTTCCCAATTGGGAAAGGCTGTATATTGTCACCTTGCTTATTTAACTTCTATGCAGAGTACATCATGTGAAATGCTGGGCTGGTTGAATCACAAACTAGAATCAAGATTGCTTGGAGAAATATCAACAACCTCAGATAAGCAGATGATATCACTCTAATGGCACAAAGTGAAGAGGAAGTAAAGAGCGAGCCTCTCGATGAGGGTTAAAGAGGAGAGTGGAAAATGCTGGCTTAAAGCTCAACATTCAAAAACTAGGTGCCATCTCGTCCCATCCTGTGTGTGTGCTGAGTTGCTTCAGTTGTGTCCAACTCTGTGACCCTTTGGACTATTGCCTGTCAAGTTCCTCTGTCGATGGGATTCTCTGGTCCCATCACTTCTTGGCAAGTAGAAGGGGAAAAAGTGGAAGCACTGACAGATTTTATTTTCTTGGGCTCTCAAATCACTGCGGATGGTGACTGCAGCCATGAAATTAAGACACTTGTTCCTTGGAAGAAAAGCTGTGACAAACCTAGACAGTATAGTAAAAAACAGAGACATTAGCTTGCCAACAAAGTTCTGTACAGTCAAGGTTATGGTTCTTCCAGTAGTCACGTACAGATGTGAGAGTTGGACCATAAAGATAGAAGGCTGAGCTTCGAAGAATTGATGTTTTTGAACTGCGATGCTGGAGAAGACTGTTGAGAATCCCTTGGACTGCAAGGAGATCAAACCAGTCAATCCTAAAGGAAGTCAGTCCTGAATATTCATTGGAAGGACTGATGCTGACATGGAAGCTCTAATACTTTTTGGCCACCTGATGTGAAGAATTCATTCATTTGAAAAGACCCTGATGCTGGGAAAGATTGAAGGCAGGAGGAGAAGGGGATGACAGGATGAGATGGTTGGATGGCATCACTGACTCAATGGACATGAGTCTGAGTAAACTCTGGGAGTTGGTGATGGACAGGGAGGCCTGATATGCTGCAGCCCGTGCGGTCTTACAGAGTCGGTAACTACTGAGTGACTGAACACCTGCGAATGGTCCCCACGTGTAAGTCCTCAGTATTACCTGAGGGCAGACGGGCTGTTGCCTGGGTTGGGTGCGTCCGCGTGCTGGAGAGAGGAGGGCTGGCTCTTAAACATGAGTGCTCCAGAACCAGCGTGGTGCTCACTGCAGGCACGCAGTGACTCCAGGAGGGACTCGGGAGTTGTAAGTGGACGCTGGCCCGCAGGAGGGTCCAAATGAGTTCTCACAGGCCGGGTTCTTGCTTCAACATGATCCTCAGGATCATAAGAACCCTGTGGGCTTCTGGAACTTGTGTGCCCGGGCAGGGGCAGTGCCACCCCTGTGCAGCGGGCAAGGGGACGCGTGAGTGACTGTGATGAGCTGCACGCTGTGTCTCCTGTGGTCTGAGAGGGCGTTGGAAGGACTTTGTTCTTTGTCTTCTGCCTCGTGTCAAAACGTAAAAAGCAAAACAACAAAGCAGTTAAAAAGAGATCTATTCTGCAGGACTTTTATCTACTTTTTCTCTGTAACACAGTAGGACTTAGAGACATTTGAGGGTGCATGCTAATGTGGTTCCTGCTTAGTCATTTCACCTCTTAAGACTCTCTTAGGTGCTTGACAGTAACGTGCAGAGCTGTGTTCCTAAAACCAGACGCTGCTTTTTGGCGCTGTGGGTGGTGAGGGCACAGGCATTTGCACTGCGTGAAGTCGTGCCCGGCAGCTTCTGCACTGACCTCTTTCCCTGTTTTCCAGTCCACGCCGTCTCCATCGGCAGACCTCCTGGGTCTGGGGGCTGCACCCCCTGTCCCCGCAGGCCCCCCGCCCTCTTCCGGCGGGCTGCTCGTGGATGTCTTCTCAGACTCGCCCTCCGCGGCTGCGCCCCTGGCTCCCGGCTCCGAGGACAACTTTGCCAGGTAGTCTGCCTCCCGTCCCGAGGGGGCCTCCCTCTCTCCTGAGTGTGTCCCAGCCAGGCGGCAGGCGGCAGCCAGCGTCCATCCCTGCAGCCCCTCACCCTGCTGGGCCTGTGCCCTGGACTCCCTGTCTCCAGTTACTGAGGAAGCTGGGACTCCAGGTGGGCGAGGGAGCGGGCCGCCCCAGGGCTCTCGCTGTAGCTCACCCCATCCTCTGCACTGTGCTCCTGGTCCTCCAGTTATGCCCACGGCTGCCCTCCAGGGGCCCAGCTGGTGTTTAAGAAGCGCTCTTCAGTTGCATAGTCGCTGCTTTGTCTCGTGGGATCTGTGCCAACAGACCCCACAGGCCCTTCCTGCGCCGCCTCTGTCTGCTCTCCACTCGTCACCTGTGTGACCGGTGTCCCACATTGGTGTCCCTGCTGTGGGCTGGCGGAGTGCTGCATGAGCTTGCCTTCGCTGGGTTCCCTGAGGCCTCCCTCCCTCCCTGCCTCCGGTGCTTGGTGGGTCCTGTCCCTTCTCGGCTTGCTCTTTGTGCCTCTGTCTCTTGAGTCTTACGTCTGGATGAAAGGCGGGCACCCCCCACCAAGAGCAGAGCGGCTGCCCGGCCTCGGTCCTGGGCTGTGGCGGCGGCTGTGGTCTGCAGCCTCCACCCTCTGCCCGCCCCGCACGCCGCCTGCTTCCTATGTTGCGGGAGTGACTGGGCGGGCAGCTGTGCAGGGCTCCTCCTTGTCTGGCTGTGGCTGAAAACACTTTTTTTTAGATTGAGATGTAGTTGGTTGGTTTATAGCGTCATGTCAGTGACTCACAGCTTCTGTAGACTCCAGAACACCGGCTGTCTAACCCGAGCGCGGGGTGCGTCCAGATCGCTTCCTGTGCGCCCCTGTCTGCACCTCCCCACCCCCACCCCGGCTTCCCTCCCCCTTTCTTCTCCCCTCTGGTAACCGCTGGTGTCTCCTCTGTCTGTGAGTCTGCTTCTGTTGGTTACATTCGTTTAGTTCTTCGGTTCCACGTGTGAATGGTGACACACAGTCTCTGTCGCTCTGGTTCATTTCTCTTCCCATAATGCCCTCTGGCCCACCCATGTTGTCACACGTGACAGTTTCATTCTTTTCCGTGGCTGAGTAGTACTGTGTCACGTATGTGTGTGCGTGCGTGTGTACGTGTGTATACACACACACACCCCACGTCGGTATCCACTCACCCACTGACGGACCCTTGAGTGGCTTCCGTATCTTGCTGTTGTGAACGGTGCCGTGCTGACTGTGGGGCACGTGGACGGGCGTTCACCCTGGACTGGGATTGCTGAGCCATGTGGTCGTCCTGGGTGGGGAAGACCCCCTGAAGAAGGGAATGGCAGCCCACTCCACTGTTCTTGCCTGGAGAATCCCATGGACAGAAGAGCCTGGCGGGCTACAGCCCATGGGGTCACAGAGTTGGGCACGACTCTGCGACTGGCCCTTCCCCTTTCACGGCAGCCCTAGCGTTGTTCTCTGAGGACTCGGTGCCGTGCCCGCGTCTGCAGCAGCCCTCCCCCGCCGTGTGCTCACTGACACGTGTCTCTGTCCGTGGTGACGGCTGTTCTGACCTGTGTGAGGTGACACCTTATTGTTCTGGTCCCCATCTCCCTGATGGTTAGTGATGTTGACCATCTTTTCACCTGCCTGTGGCCATCTGTATGTCTTCTTTGGAAAAGTGTCGGTTCAGGTCCTCTGCCCTTGTTTTAATTGGGTGGCTTGGTTGCTGTGATTTGAGCTGCATGAGCTGTCTGTATGGTTGGAGGTTAACCCTGCGCTGGTTCTGCCGTTTGCAGATGTTTTCTCCCGTTCAGTGGGTTTTGCTGATGGTTCTCTACCGTGTGAAAGCTTTTAATTAGATCCCATTTGTTTTTGCATTTGTTTCCTTTGCCCCAAGCTGATCCAGGGAAATACCTCCTGTGATGTATGTGAAAGAGCGCTCTGCCCATGTTCTCTCCTAGGAGTTCAGTGGTCTCAGGTCTCACGTTCAGGTCTTTCACCTGCTTCAAGTTCATTTTGCGTGTGGTGTGAGAAGGTGTTCTGGTTTTGTTGTCTTCCACGGAGCTTTGCCAGCACCAGGGGCCAGGGGAGCAGGGGAGGGCCGGGCGGTGCGGGGGTGTGTGGGGGTGCCTGTGTCAGTGGGGAGCCACGGGCAGGTGAGCAGCACTGTCACGGAAAGCAGGCTGACCCGCCACTGAGGGCCCCGCACGACTCACCTCCTGTCTGTGGGGGCGCTTGCAGCAGTGCCCATTGGAATGTCGCCTGCTTTTCTCGTTCTGTCCCAGAGAAGGTTTCCAGCCTTCGTGTTCCTTAAACCCCTTTTCAGAACTTACCTTGGTATTTTCACTGGGTGACTTTGAGTGACTCACACGCTGTTCCTTGTCCCCAGGTTTGTCTGTAAAAATAACGGTGTGTTGTTTGAAAACCAGCTGCTTCAGATCGGACTGAAGTCTGAGTTTCGGCAGAATTTAGGTATGCGTTTTACTTCTTTAATGAAAACGTCTCTTTTAAGGGTCTAGTTTCCAGAATATATAAAGGATTCCAAGTCAAAAACAGGGAAAGAACCAGATGAAAAAATGGGCAAAAGTCTTGAATAGACATTTCTTTGAGGAAGACATTCAGGTGTCCAGAAGCACTAGACAAGGTGCCTGCATCACTAACAACCTGGGGATGTGGTGAGGCCACACTGAGGTGTGTTCACACCCGCAGCGGCTGCCGTGAGCGTGGAGCCAGCGCCGGCGGCCGGGAGGGACCGGAGCCCCGCGCGCTGTTGGTAGGCCTGTCAGCGGGGTGGCTGTTGCGGAAACAGTGGAGGTTTCTTACAAGATTAAAAGTGGGATCACCGTGTACGTGACCTAGCCTTTCCTCTTCTGGGTGTTTACCCAAAAGATGTGACAAGAAAGCAGGGCTGAGCAGACACTTGCACACCCACATTCGCAGCAGCATCACGCACAGTCGCCCAAAGGCGGAGACAGCCCCAGTGCCCACCCCGATGAGTGCATGCACCGAATGTGGGGTAAACCCACCACGGGCGTTACTCAGCCTTACAGGGGAAGGAAACCCTGACACAGGCTGCAGCGTGGATGACCCTTGAGGACGTGATGCTCAGAGAAATAATCCAGGCACAGAAGGACAGATGCTGTCTGACTTCCCCCAGAAGAGGTCCCTGGAGGGGTCTCATCCATAGACACAGGAAGTAGACTGGGGGCCGGGGGCTGAGGCCGTGTGGGGAGGGGAGTGAGTGTCCAGTGGGGATGGCGTGTCCGTTTGGGAAGATGAACAGATTTCTGGGGATGATGGTGGGGAAGGTAACACAGCCAGGGGAATGTTCTAGTGTCCCAAGCTGTGCGACTGGAAATGGTTAGATGGTAAATTGCAGGGTATGTATATTTTACCACACTTGTTAAAAAAGCTGTTTTTGCTCCCCCCATATCCCCCCCAAAATTACACACGCTGACTGTTGGGATAGCCCCCTCCCCGTACCCTCCTGGAGCCTGTCCTGGAAGTGAGTGGGGAGTAAGCAGGGAGGAGGCGGTGTGTCTGCCCCGCAGGGACCCCGACTCTTCTCACTGAAACTCAGAACTTCGCGTGGAGCTTAGGCGTTAACTCTGGGCTGCCGTGGGGTCAGCCAGGCGCTCGGTGTTCCTTACACCGTGGGGGAGCCATGCACACCTGCGTGTGCTCTAGGAGGTGTGAGGTCATGTTCCGTCCTGGACTCCACGGGCGCAGACGTTCACGGAGGCCTGCGTGACATCTTCTGCTCTGATGGCACAGGGCTCCCCACGCTACGGCCGAGGGCTCGGGGTGCAGTCGGGGTGGGGTGGGGGCTCTCCTTTCCCCCTGCAGCTCAGGGGCTGTGATGCGCCCTGTGAACAAGCTGCTCTGCTTCCTTCCAGGTCGGATGTTCATATTTTATGGTAACAAGACCTCCACACAGTTCCTGAATTTTACTCCGACACTTATCTGTTCGGACGACCTCCAGGCCAATATCCTTGGTTCTGTTGCCCCTCGGGCCACAGGCAGAGTGGGTGGGAGGATGGACTGGGAGGACGGACGCTCCCGGGGCTGGTCCTGCAGCTTCAGGGTCTCTGACTGCTCTCAGGCTGTGTGTCCATAACCCTGAGAACTGTCTGCAGGTGCGCTCCAGCCTCTTGTCCCTAGAGGAGTCCCCAGGCAGAGCCAGGGCTGGGGCACCGGGACCCGCTGCAGTCGCAGACAGCCCTGGCGGACAGCAGGGCTGGGCATGAGCACCTCCCGTCCGTCAGCCTCGCCATGTAGGGGTCTGTCTGGGAGGATGGACTCCCAGATAGTGAGGGGTGGGCGGCCGAACTTGACCGCCAAGGACACCACCTTCTTTGGAGAAACTGTGTGAAGCAGGAACCTCCTCACCTCAGACCAGATCTATTTTTCAGTGAGTTCAGTTGTGTCTGACTCTCTGTGACCCCGTGGAGTGGAGCACGCCAGGCTTCCCTGTCCACCACCAACTCCCAGAGCTTGTTCAAACTCATGTCCATTGAGTTGGTGATGCCATCCAACCATCTCATCTTCTGTTGTGCCCTTCTCCTCCTAAGATCTATTTTTAAGATAAACACCTTTCAAACGTAGACTGTTGATGCTCAGTGTTTGTGGCTAGCCGTTAAAGACAGCATGCAGGTTTTGTCTGCAGGCAGGATGAGTGCTCTGTCCTGCTGAGCCCCTCCTGGCGCCCCTATGGCCGCAGGGCTCAGCTGCATTGCCCTCATTCCCTCGGCATCCTTGACTCCCGCACATCTGAGCCTGCAGACCAAGCCCGTGGACCCAACTGTGGATGGGGGCGCACAGGTGCAGCAGGCGGTCAACATCGAGTGTGTGTCCGACTTCATGGAGGCGCCGGTCCTCAACATCCAGTTCAGGTGGGTGTCAGGCCAGGACAGTGCGTGGCTGTAGCTGTCAGTGCCGTGGCGGGGGCCTGCTGCCCGGAGGCCGGCTGCGCAGGAGTGCCGGTGAGGGTCCTCCCTGGGTGCGTGCTCTGTGTCACACGCCCCACGCACAGACTGCCTGTCTTTGTAGCATGTTTGTGTTGTTGCTGTGCTCGTTCCTGCTGTTTTTCAGTGACCAGTAGAGTGAGTGACCAGGCTACCCTGTTGGGTATTTGTAACGTTAAATTTTGGAAAAGCACGCTCTGAAACATGAGCTACGTAGAGACCTGAAGACAGTGTACCGTGTAATATCTAGGGAAATAGATGTGCAGAATTTTGTTTCATTCTGTAGGCACTCTTCTTTAATCATTTTATGGAAAAAAGGAACGACCCACGCAATTTAAACTGACTTGGACTGCTGGGGAACGAGAAGAGGTGGCAACTGTCCGTGGTCATTGTGACCAATCTGGCAGCGTTGGCTGAGGGTGTGTTTCCCAGTGTCCTCGGCTCTCGATGACTGTGTGCTGGAGATGGACAGTCTTCCTGGGGCCCCGGGCCGCCCTTCTGTGCCCCAGGGGTCTCGCACTCAGGATCTGGTCCTGGCCGAGTCTCGGGTTTTCTGCGTATTTGTGGACTCCTCCCAGGGGACCTCTGTGTTGCTCACAGGTACGGGGGAACCTTTCAGAATGTGTCTGTGAAGCTGCCTATCACACTCAACAAGTTTTTCCAGCCCACGGAAATGGCTTCTCAGGATTTCTTCCAGCGCTGGAAGCAGCTGAGCAAGTGAGTGGCAGCTTGTCTGTAGGTGGGCAGGTGGGCGGGGCCCAGGCTGCAGCCCGCTGACAGGATGGCTGCTCTGTCCCCACAGCCCCCAGCAGGAGGTGCAGAGCATCTTCAAGGCCAAGCACCCGATGGACACAGAGGTCACCAAGGCCAAGGTACCGGTGTGGCGATGGCCGTTCCCAGGTCGGGGCGTGGCCTGGCCCTCTCAGGAGGCTGGTGTGTGCTCCTCTTGGAGGACGCTCCCCTCTGCCGTCGCTGGTGCCATGGGCTCCTGTTTCTCCCCTTTCTTCCCAGATTATCGGCTTTGGCTCTGCGCTCCTGGAGGAAGTCGACCCTAATCCTGCGAACTTTGTGGGCGCCGGCATCATACACACCAGGACCGCCCAGATTGGGTGCCTGCTGCGTCTGGAGCCCAACCTGCAAGCCCAGGTGCAGCCCTGTGACGTCACTGAACACGCTTGAGTGGTGTTTACTGCAGTGGAGTTTATGCACAGGGAGATGGGCGGGTCCCGGGCTGGTCGTCTGGTGCGCTGCACAGCGGCGCACACCTGCGTCACCACCACTGCCGCCCACTGGCGCACGTGACACCCCATCGCTCCACAAAGTTCCTGGGCACCTCGTCGGCCCTGGCCTCCTGGGAGGCCGCGCTCTGCGGCGTGGGGCCCCCGCTTCGGCAGGCGCTTGTTGCTGCCGTGTCCGTGGGGGCCCTGTGGCACGTGTGTCTCCCTGTAGGGAGGGCACTGTTGGCTCGCCCAGCACGCCTGTCCGTGGACGTGCGGCTGCTGCAAACACCGGGTGTCTTTTGTGTGCATGTGGCTTCATTTTTCGTGGGTGCCACCCGGGTGGGCTGGCAGGCTCACGGCGTCCAGGCATTGTCAGCGTTGCTGCCCCGCCGCAGTGCGGTCCTGATGCCCAGCAGCTGTGCTTGAAGGCTCCAGTTGGTCCCCATGTACACGAGTGCTTGTTATGTTAAGCTTTTATTTTAGCTGAAACTGCCTTTGATGCTTGAGTCTGTCAAACTGGGTGCCTTCAGGGAAGGGCTGAGCAGGGCCTTTGGGGGCTGCTCGTCAGGGCCTGGCCCCAAGGTGGTCTGCTGCCCGGAGCGCCCCTACCCCACCACTACCTGCTGTGTTCTCTGTTCCAGATGTACCGACTGACACTGCGGACGAGCAGGGAGACTGTCTCTCAGAGGTTGTGTGAATTGCTGTCAGAACAGTTTTAAAGCAGCAAGGGCGGAGCGTCAGGCTCCCGTCTGTGCATCTCTTCTCGTCTCCACCGCTGTCTTTGTTGCTGAGCTGCAGGTCCGTGCCCTGCCCGGCATCGCAGCCCCCAGCGCCTCCCAGCCCCGCCCCTCGGCCTCGTCCCTCCTGGGGATGGATTTGGAGCCTGTGTGCCCTTGAGGAAGAGGAGGCTCAGCCTGGACCCAGTCAGTCTGCCGAGTCAGGAAGAAGGGCATGGCTCCCGGGATCAACTCTTACAGAAATCAAAGACAGTTCTGTGGTTAAGTCTGCACATTAAAGGGAAATTAGAAGTTCAAACGAAAGTGGAAAGTTTTTTTTGAAATTCTCTCAGGGTGCCGTGTCTCTTATTGGTAGTTCATCTCTGATGCCCTCGGAGGAGAGGCGGTGTTCTGTCTGCAGGACTAGATCTCGGCTGCTTGGATGGGTGATGGGGAGGCTGCCATGGCTGTGGGTGTATTTGCTAGGGGCCTGGGGGCCTGTGGAGGCTGAGTTCTGCATCTACAAGTTAAGACGGGGTTGTGTTCTCAGTGACTGTCAGGGAAAACTTGTTCTGCCTAGACTGAGTGCAGCTTCCCTCCCCAGCACTGTGTTGTTAAAGGGAGGCTTGTAAGGCCCTCCGACTGAGTTCTGGTGTGCACAGGGGGAGGAGGGTCCCTGGTGGCCCTGGAGGGTGTGTTCCTGGCCTCACGCGTCTTTGAATTCATTTGGGTCATGGTCACCACAGCGGCCCAGGGCTGGGTCCCGGTTGTGACTGCAGGGTGTGGCATGGCTTCTAGAGAATATTCTGGAAGGTGAGCCGTCTCTTCCCTGTGCAGTGTCCCTAACCTGTTGGGGTCACGACTGCAGGCTGAGGTGCCGTGGACCCTGGCCGGTGGGTGGGAGCAGAGAGGCCTGTGTGCTGGGGGGCGGGCCTGAGGTGGCAACAGCCCCCACGTGCCTGGCTCTCCATGCCTCACCTGCACCCTGAGGTGCCGAGGTGGGGCCTGTGTCATTCCCTGGGTTTCCAGGGGAGACCAGGCTGCTCACCGCCCCGTGGGGGCCGCCACATGGGTCGGGAACGTGGCGGCCCTCTGCCGGGTGCAGGTCCTTGGGGAGGCAACTTCTGGGAGTCGCCAAGTGGGTGCTGGGCCCCACCATACCGCTGATGCCCCACTCAAGGTTCCCACACCTGGCACCCTGCACAGTCCTCCATGTGCAGCCATGGGGCCTGAGGCTATGCGTGAGAGGCAGCTGGTGGCGCCACTTGGCACGGCAGGTGGATGGTGTGGCCGTCCTGCTTTTTGTTCAAGCCCCAGTTTGTGGACTGCCCAGCTCTGGGCTGGTTTCCTGTTAGCCGATGCCCTCCCTCCACCCACCATTCTAGCTGAGTGTCCATCTGCAAAGCAAAAGCAGTGCCGGGGTGCTGATGGGAATGTGTGGTCTCTAGAGGGAAGGGTCCCGTGGGGCCATAAGCGCTGATGACACGGGCCATCATCTGGCCCCAATTCCCGGTCACAGGGCAGGAGCCTCGGTGTGCCCAGATGACGTGCCTTTTGCTCTGCACTTGGACTCAGAATGTGGGTTGAGCCTGCAGGACTCACTGTGCGTGTCGGGGGCCCGCCTTCTAGAGGGTGGGGGTCTAGGGGACAAGTGGGCCCAGGAGTTCCTTCCTGGAGAGTAAGCCTGCTGAGCTCAGGCAGGGCGACCCCCGCCACAGGTGGGGTGCAGGGTCCCTTAAGACGAGGGTGTCACGGGAGAGTGGTCCTGAGCTAGGAGCGGGGCAAGGGCCTGCAGGGGAGGGGAGGGGAGGGCCTGGGGCCACAGCAGTGTCCCTGCTGGGCCCAGACTGATGTTGGGCCAGTCCCGTGGACCAGGAGTGGATCTGGGGGCTCTGAACGCGAGGGCGTGGGAGCCAGCAGGAGTCTTCGTGAGCCTTCGTGCTTTGACCAGTGCGTTTATTTGTCACCCGTTCACCGGGGCTGTGGGGCACAGCGCCTGGTGCCCCCTCCCCAGGGTGAGCTTTGTCGGCAGGCAGCTGGGGTGCTCCTCCCCCTTTGCTTCCCTCTGTGCGCCGTGACCTGTGTCTCTCCCCGATCCTCTGCTCGGGGGCCCGGCCTCCCAGGAGCCCGTTCTGGACGGCCTTCCTTGCTGCTCTCACCCCGGGTCCTGGTCCCAGCAGGCCTGGAGGCTGTGTGCACGAGCCGTGGGCGTGCAGGCAGTGCCCTGTGTGGCCCCGGAGGCCAGCCAGTCCAGTGCAGCCTGCTGGGTCCAGTCGGGTCTGCAGAAGCCCACCTGCACCTCCTTTCTCTCTGGGGGCCCAGGCGAGCCCCCTCGGAGGCTCTCGGAGGCCGCGGCTATGCCTCGGGAGGGGCTGCGGGGCCCAGCGTGTCGGGGCGGTTTTGTGGATGCAGCTCTAGTCTCCGCAGCGCCGGCGGCGGCACGCACAGCTGCCGAACACTTGCACCGTGAGCACCAGCTGCTGCCCCCGCACCGCAGGGTCCGTGCAGGGCAGCACGAGCTGCTCCTCGTAGGAGCTGACGGGGTGGCAGCAGCTGCAGGTGGTGGCCACTTGCATGGTGTTGGTGTTGAAGCTGCAGAGGAGCAGTGGTGGAGCGTGCGTCAGGGCAGCTGCCTCAGGGTGCCCCTCCCGGGCCCTTGGAGAGGTGGGCGCCAGGATCCCAGCCTGGGCCTTCAGGCAGGGGCTGGCTCCCGTTTCTGAGCCCCCCTGCTCCCAGCAGGTGTGGCTCAGACAGGTGTGTGTGTGGGGGCCAGGGTGACCTGACGGGGCGGCACGCTGCTGGGGCTGGGAGCTCTCGGTGGATCTTCCCTAGCTTCTGTGAGAAGTGCCTCTGTTGGGCAGGGCGGGCTCCCAGCCCAGGACCCGGACAGGTGCTGCACAGGGCCGATGGCTCACCTGGCCGAGGAGGTGCACACACCCTCGCAGCGGGTCACTGTGATGTTGGCCGTGCACCCCTGGTAAGTGACTTCTTCCTCAGACACCTTCACGCTGCAGGCCCCTGGGCGTGGAGAGGCAGGCGTCAGACAGCAACCCCGGGGCATGGCCTCTGGGGGCTCCGCACCTGGCCCCCTCGAGAGCAGGAGCTGACGTACCTGGCTCTAGGACGGGGGTTTTTAACCCCTTGTTCTGCGGCACAGTGGGTGGTGCTGGCTCCGCCGAGGGAAGGCTGCCAGCTGCCTGACTGCTTAGATGATCTGAACGGGGCCACTTGGGCACCTGCCCACAGTGGTGTCTCTCCTGGGTCCCCACCCTGGGCCCCGGGCCATCTCCCCTTGTCTGAGCCCCACCAAGGTCAGACCTCACAGCTTTGTGTAGAAACAAAGCCCAACGTTAAGTCTCTCGTTGTGTTTTTTCTTACTGAAAACTGGCTGCATTGGATGTCCCTTAAGGTCGAGGGTTTCTCAGAGGGTGAGGCCGATTCCAGCCCTGGCCCTGGTGGAGCCATGCTCAGCCCCCAGCCTCCCTCGCCACCTTCCCTCCCGGCCCAGCACCAACCTGTGGGCGGAGCTGTCTCTGATCTGCTGGTCTCAGTACCTGTGAGAGGGATGGGGTAGGTGTCAGTGTACCCCATGGGAACAGATGGTATCTCACAAACTCCCTGCAGCGGTCTGTGCTACTGGGGGCGGGCTGGATGTGGACCCGGCTGTGAGCTCTGCCCTGCATCCATTGCAGTGGACAGGCCTGGGTGCCCGTCAGAGAACTGCCAGTGTGGGACTTGAGTGAAAAAGGGAAGACTAGACAGTGTCTCTCACCTTCCCACCTGCCCCCATGCGAGGCCTGCCTGTGGCTTCACGCCTTGCCTGCCTTGCTTTTCCACTGGAGGTGAGGTGAGAGGCTTGGCAGGGACAGAGCTCGGGGTGCGTCCCCATGGTTCCCGTTGCCCCCGCCCTCCTCTGCTCCATCTCCTGCTCCTGCTCTCACCCCACACTCTGGTCTCCTCCTCGACAGGCAGCCTCTCCCTGGTCCTCGTCCCTCAAGAGAGCAGGCTGCCTGTCAGTGCCATCCTGCAGTGGCAGGTGTCCCACTGCGGCAAGCCTGGGGATGCATGCCATGCAAGGGAGAGGCATCCCTGGAGGACAGGGGGCTCGGGCAGGTCTCGAGCAGGAAGGCAGAGCAGAGCTGGAGGCACCTGCAGCACTGAGGCCTGGGCACCCCAGCCACTAGTTCAGCCCCTGGCAAGCACCTGAAGTGAGCTGTGTGTGTGCTTTCTGTAACCTGGGTGAGGCTGGCCAGGCTGGAGTTCACTGACCTGGCCAAGAAAGGCCGAGGAGAGGCCCAGAGGACATGTGAGCAGCATACAGCAGAGGGCAGGATGGAGAGGGGGTGGGGGAGCTGTGGCCCTGTCCTTCCAAACACCCCCAGGACATGGCTGAAGCACCAGAGCTTGGAGACCTGGGGTGGCACGCCAGGGCTGGCCAGAGGCTGCGGCTGCAGCTCCAGCTGGTTGTGCATGACCCCAAGTCTGCTCGTGGTCCTGTGCTGCCCGACCATCCCTAGGCAGGGCAAGTGATAGCTTTAGAGGGGAGAAACATACACTTGCTGTGAGAGCCGGACCAGCCTCTGTGGGTGTGGGCAAGGCGTGATGGGGTGCAGCAGAGGTTGGGGGAGAGGCAGCACCCACAGGGTCATCAGGAGGTGTGAGGGGACAAGAAAAGGCGGGGATCCAATGGGAATGGCCCAGAGTGTTGTCCAGAACACACAGACAAGGCTGAGAAGTGTGCCCCGTGGGTCATGAGGTAGCTGCAGAGCTGTCACTCACCTGCAGAGCTGGGAAGAGATGTGACGAGAGAGGAGATGGACTGGCTCTCAGTGGACACAGACCTGGTGGTGGGGAGGGAGGAGCTTCCGTGTGCAGTGATGGAGCTGGCTAGGAACACAGTAGTCTGCAGCCTGGTGGTACTCGGCTGTCTGGTGGTGAGGTTGGTGGCTGGAGAACTTGGGACGGCTGTCACCCCCAGTGTAGAAGACAGGAGGCCGTGGGTGGGGGTTTGGGTGGTGAGAGAGGTGGACTGGGCGGTGGTGGACTGAGAGGATGGGACAGAGGAAGTGGGACTGCTGACCGTGGTCCGGGGTGTAGACAGGATGACCGTACTAACAGTGGGGGCAGGGGACAGGGTGGGAGCTGATGGAGGTGACAGGGAGGCCCTGATGGGTGTGGAGGCGGCTGGGGAAGGGGGGCTGGTTGGCAGGGACGCTGTTTGTGACATGGTCAGAGGTGCAGAGGGCGAGGGACTGTGTGGAGCTGAGCTGACGCTTGGGATGCTGTGTGAAGTGGAGACTGCAGAAGGGGAAGGGGAAGACGATATCAAAGGAGAGGTGTTCGAGGACCCGTGAGGAGGAGGAGAGGAAACAGTGGGCAAGGAGGAGGGGATCGGGACAGTGGAAGAAGAAGGGTAATGGGGAAGAGTCGACACAGAAACAGAAGTGGTTAAAGGACTTTGGCTTGGGTTCAGAGAAGCTGGAGAAGACAATGGAGAGCTGAAGCTAGAGCTTTGTAGTGGTGCTGTGCTGACTGAGCTCTGGGTTTGTGTGGTCCCTGTTGTGGTCTTTGTGAGTGGCAGGGTTGTGGGTGTGGTGCTCCCTATTGTTGTTGTCAGCAGTGGGGATATGGATGTGGGTGCCGTGGATGTGACCGGGACGTGTGTCAATGGTGTTGGGGTGCCAGTAGGCTTTGTGGTGGAGTAGGTAGCATGGGACTCAGTTGGGGTGATGACTTGGTGAGAGGTTGAAGTCACAGATGTTGACACATGGATGGGAAGGGTCTCTGGATGTGATGGGGTGGAATGGGTGGTGGTGGTCCGGAAGGATGTTCCTGTTGGCAGAACTGTTGTGTGAGAGGTGGTGTGGACAGAAAAGGTGGCACTGGAGTGAGTGGTGAATGGAGTGTGTGGCCCAGTGGGGGCAGCTGTTGTGGTGTGTGTCACGGGTGTTCCAGTGCCTCTACTGGTAGATGGAAGGGAGATAGTACTGAGCAGTGGAGAAGTGGTTACAGGGAGGATGGTTGAAGTAGAATGTGATATTGGGGCTGTGGAGGTTGTTATTGTGCTGACCAAGTTTTGGGCTTGAGTGGTCCCTGTTGTGGTCTTTGTCAGTGGTGGGACTGTAGGTGCAGTGGTCTTTGTCAGTGGTGTGGCTGTGGATGTAGTGGTTTCTGTGGTGGTCTTTGTCAGTGGTGTGGCTATAGGTGTGGTGGACCCTATGGTGGTCTTTGTCAGTGGTGTGGCTGTAGTGGTTTCTGTTGTGGTCTTTGTCAGTGGTGTGGCTGTGGTGGTCTCTGTGGTGGTCTTTGTCAGTGGTGTGGCTGTGGGTGTGGTGGTCTCTATCAGTGGTGTGGCTGTGGGTGTGGTGGTCTCTATCAGTGGTGTGGCTGTGGTGGTCCCAGTGGTGGTCTCTGTCAGTGGTGTGGCTGTAGTGGTTTCTGTTGTGGTCTTTGTCAGTGGTGTGGCTGTGGTGGTCTCTGTGGTGGTCTTTGTCAGTGGTGTGACTGTGGGTATGGTGGTCTCTGTCAGTGGTGTGGCTCTGGGTGTGGTGGTTTCTGCTGTGGTGGTTGTCAGTGGTGTGCCTGTGGGTGTGATGGTTTTTGTCAGTGGTGTGGCTGTAGTGGTGTCTGTGGTGGTCTTTGTCAGTGGTGGGGCTGTGGTCTCTGTGGTGGTCTTTGTCAGTGGTGTGACTGTGGGTGTGGTGGTCTCTGTCAGTGGTGTGGCTCTGGGTGTGGTGGTTTCTGCTGTGGTGGTTGTCAGTGGTGTGCCTGTGGGTGTGATGGTGTCTGTCAGTGGTGTGGCTGTAGTGGTGTCTGTGGTGGTCTTTGTCAGTGGTGGGGCTGTGGTGGGTTCTGTGGTAGTCTTTGTCAGTGGTGTGGCTGTGGTGGTCTCTGTGGTGGTCTTTGTCAGTGGTGTGACTGTGGGTGTGGTGGTTTCTGTCAGTGGTGTGACTGTGGGTGTGGTGGTCTCTGTCAGTGGTGTGGGTGTGGTGGTTTCTGTGGTGGTCTTTGTCAGTGGTATGGCTGTGGGTGTGATCTCTGTTGTGGTCATTGTCAGTGGTGTGGCTGTGGGTGTGATCTCTGTTGTGGTCATTGTCAGTGGTGTGGCTGTGGGTGTGGTGGTTTCTGTTGTGGTCTCTGTCAGTGGTGTGTCTGTGGGTGTGGAGGTCTCTGTCAGTGGTGTGGGTGTGGTGGTTTCTGTGGTGGTCTTTGTCAGTGGTGTGGGTGTGGTGGTCTCTGTTGTGGTCATTGTCAGTGGTGTGGCTGTGGATGTGGTGGTCTCTGTCAGTGGTGTGGCTGTGCTGGTTCCTGTGGTGGTCTCTGTCAGTGGTGTGACTGTGGGTGTAGTGGTTTCTGTGGTGGTCTCTGTCAGTGGTGTGACTGTGGGTGTAGTGGTTTTTGTGCTGGTCTCTGTCAGTGGAGTGGCTGTGGATGTGGTAGTTTTTCTGGTTGTCTTTGTCAGTGGTGTGGCTGTGGGTGTGGTGGTCTCTGTCAGTGGAGTGGCTGTGGATGTGGTAGTTTTTCTGGTTGTCTTTGTCAATGGTGTGGCTGTGGGTGTGGTGGTCTCTGTCAGTGGTGTGGCTGTGGGTGTGGTAGTCTCTGTCAGTGGAGTGGCTGTGGATGTGGTAGTTTTTCTGGTTGTCTTTGTCAGTGGTGTGGCTGTGGGTGTGGTGGTCTCTGTCAGTGGTGTGGGTGTGGGTATGGTGGTGGTTGTCAGTGGTGTGCCTGTTGGTGTGGTGGTTTCTGTGGTGGTCTTTGTCAGTGGTATGGGTGTGGTGGTCTCTGTTGTGGTCATTGTCAGTGGTGTGGCTGTGGGTGTGGTGGTCTCTGTCATTGGTGTGGCTGTGCTGGTTTCTGTGGTGGTCTCTGTCAGTGATGTGACTGTGGGTGTAGTGGTTTCTGTGGTGGTCTCTGTCAGTGGTGTGACTGTGGGTGTAGTGGTTTCTGTGGTGGTCTCTGTCAGTGATGTGACTGTGGGTGTAGTGGTTTCTATGGTGGTCTCTGTCAGTGGTGTGTCTGTGGGTGTGGTGGTCTCTGTCATTGGTGTGACTGTGGGTGTAGTGGTTTCTGTGGTGGTCTCTGTCAGTGGTGTGACTGTGGGTGTAGTGGTTTCTGTGGTGGTCTCTGTCAGTGGTGTGACTGTGGGTGTGGTGGTCTCTGTCACTGGTGTAGGTGTGGTGGTTTCTCTGGTGGTCTTTGTCAGTGGTGTGGGTGTGGTGGTCTCTGTTGTGGTCATTGTCAGTGGTGTGGCTGTGGGTGTGGTGGTTTCTGTTGTGGTCTTTGTCAGTGGTGTGTCTGTGGGTGTGGTGGTCTCTGTCAGTGGTGTGGGTGTGGTGGTCTCTGTTGTGGTCTCTGTCAGTGGTGTGTCTGTGGGTGTGGTGGTCTTTGTCAGTGGTGTGGGTGTGGTGGTTTCTGTTGTGGTCATTGTCAGTGGTGTGGCTGTGGGTGTGGTGGTTTCTGTTGTGGTTGTCAGTGGTGTGGCTGTGGGTGTGGTGGTCTTTGTCAGTGGTGTGGTGGTCTCTGTTGTGGTCTTTGTCACTGGAGTGGCTGTGACTGTGGTGGTTTCTATTGTGGTTGTCAGTGGTGTGGCTGGGGATTTGGTGGTCTTTGTCAGTGGTGTGTCTGTGGGTGTGGTGGTCTCTGTCAGTGGTGTGGCTGTGGGTGTGGTAGTCTCTGTCAGTGGAGTGGCTGTGGATGTGGTAGTTTTTCTGGTTGTCTTTGTCAGTGGTGTGGCTGTGGGTGTGGTGGTCTCTGTCAGTGGTGTGGGTGTGGGTATGGTGGTGGTTGTCAGTGGTGTGCCTGTTGGTGTGGTGGTTTCTGTGGTGGTCTTTGTCAGTGGTATGGGTGTGGTGGTCTCTGTTGTGGTCATTGTCAGTGGTGTGGCTGTGGGTGTGGTGGTCTCTGTCATTGGTGTGGCTGTGCTGGTTTCTGTGGTGGTCTCTGTCAGTGATGTGACTGTGGGTGTAGTGGTTTCTGTGGTGGTCTCTGTCAGTGGTGTGACTGTGGGTGTAGTGGTTTCTGTGGTGGTCTCTGTCAGTGGTGTGCCTGTGGGTGTAGTGGTTTCTATGGTGGTCTCTGTCAGTGATGTGACTGTGAGTGTAGTGGTTTCTGTGGTGGTCTCTGTCAGTGGTGTGGCTGTGGGTGTGGTGGTTTCTGTTGTGGTCTTTGTCAGTGGTGTGACTGTGGTGGTTTTTGTGGTGGTCTTTGTCAGTGGTGTGACTGTGGATGTGGTGGTTTCTGTGGTGGTCTTTGTCAGTGGTATGGGTGTGGTGGTCTCTGTTGTGGTCATTGTCAGTGGTGTGACTGTGGGTGTGGTGGTCTCTCTCAGTGGTGTGCCTGTGGGTGTGGTGGTGGTTGTCAGTGGTGTGCCTGTGGGTGTGGTGGTTTCTGTTGTGGTCTCTGTCAGTGGTGTGACTGTGGATGTGGTGGTTTCTGTGGTGGTCTTTGTCAGTGGTATGGGTGTGGTGGTCTCTGTTGTGGTCATTGTCAGTGGTGTGACTGTGGGTGTGGTGGTCTCTGTCAGTGGTGTGGCTGTGGGTGTGGTGGTCTTTGTCAGTGGTGTGGCTGTGGGTGTGGTGGTTTCTCTGGTTGTCTTGGTCCATAGTGTGACTGTGGGTGTGGTTGTCTCTGTTGTAGTCTCTGTCAGTGATGTCACTGTGGGTGTAGTGGTTTTTGTGGTGGTCTTTGTCAGTGGTGTGGCTGTGGGTATGGTGGTCTTTGTCAGTGGTGTGGATGTTGTGGTTTCTGTCAGTGGTGTTCCTGTGGGTGTGGTGGTTTCTGTGGTGGTCTTTGTCAGTGGTGTGCCTGTGGGTGTGGTGGTTTCTGTTGTGGTCTCTGTCAGTGGCGTGGCTGTGGGTGTGGTGGTCTCTGTCAGTGGTGTGGCTGTGGGTGTAGTGGTTTTTGTGGTGGTCTTTGTCAGTGATGTGACTGTGGATGTGGTGGTTTCTGTCATTGGTGTGGCTGTGGGTGTGGTGGTCTTTGTCAGTGGTGTGGCTGTGGGTGTGGTGGTCTTTGTCAGTGGTGTGGCTGTGGGTGTGGTGGTTTCTCTGGTTGTCTTGGTCCATAGTGTGACTGTGGGTGTGGTTGTCTCTGTTGTAGTCTCTGTCAGTGATGTCACTGTGGGTGTAGTGGTTTTTGTGGTGGTCTTTGTCAGTGGTGTGGCTGTGAGTATGGTGGTCTTGTCAGTGGTGTGGTGGTTTCTGTCAGTGGTGTTCCTGTGGGTGTGGTGGTTTCTGTGGTGGTCTTTGTCAGTGGTGTGCCTGTGGGTGTGGTGGTTTCTGTTGTGGTCTCTGTCAGTGGCGTGGCTGTGGGTGTGGTGGTCTCTGTCAGTGGTGTGGCTGTGGGTGTAGTGGTTTTTGTGGTGGTCTTTGTCAGTGATGTGACTGTGGATGTGGTGGTTTCTGTCAGTGGTGTAACTGTGGGTGTGGTGGTCTCTGTTATAGTCTCTGTCAGTTGTGTGACTGTGGGTGTAATGGTTTTTGTGGTGGTCTTTGTCAGTGGTGAGCCTGTGGGTGTGGTGGTTTCTGTTGTGGTCTCTGTCAGTGGCGTGGCTGTGGGTGTGGTGGTCTCTGTCAGTGGTGTGGCTGTGGGTGTAGTGGTTTTTGTGGTGGTCTTTGTCAGTGATGTGACTGTGGATGTGGTGGTTTCTGTCAGTGGTGTGGCTGTGGGTGTGGTGGTCTTTGTCAGTGGTGTGGCTGTGGGTGTGGTGTGGTGGTCTCTGTCTGTGGTGTGCTGTGGGTGTGGTGGTTTCTGTTGTGGTCTCTGTCAGTGGTGTGGGTGTGGTAGTCTTTGTCAGTGGTGTGACTGTGGGTGTGGTGGTCTCTGTTGTGGTCTCTGTCAGTGGTGTGACTGTGGGTGTGGTGGTCTCTGTCGGTGGTGTGGATGTGGTGGTTTCTGTCAGTGGTGTGACTGTGGGTGTGGTGGTCTCTGTTATAGTCTCTGTCAGTTGTGTGACTGTGGGTGTAGTGGTTTTTGTGGTGGTCTTTGTCAGTGGTGTGCCTGTGGGTGTGGTGGTTTCTGTTGTGGTCTCTGTCAGTGGCGTGGCTGTGGGTGTGGTGGTCTCTGTCAGTGGTGTGGCTGTGGGTGTAGTGGTTTTTGTGGTGGTCTTTGTCAGTGATGTGACTGTGGATGTGGTGGTTTCTGTCATTGGTGTGGCTGTGGGTGTGGTGGTCTTTGTCAGTGGTGTGGCTGTGGGTGTGGTGGTCTTTGTCAGTGGTGTGGCTGTGGGTGTGGTGGTTTCTCTGGTTGTCTTGGTCCATAGTGTGACTGTGGGTGTGGTTGTCTCTGTTGTAGTCTCTGTCAGTGATGTCACTGTGGGTGTAGTGGTTTTTGTGGTGGTCTTTGTCAGTGGTGTCGCTGTGAGTATGGTGGTCTTTGTCAGTGGTGTGGATGTTGTGGTTTCTGTCAGTGGTGTTCCTGTGGGTGTGGTGGTTTCTGTGGTGGTCTTTGTCAGTGGTGTGCCTGTGGGTGTGGTGGTTTCTGTTGTGGTCTCTGTCAGTGGCGTGGCTGTGGGTGTGGTGGTCTCTGTCAGTGGTGTGGCTGTGGGTGTAGTGGTTTTTGTGGTGGTCTTTGTCAGTGATGTGACTGTGGATGTGGTGGTTTCTGTCAGTGGTGTAACTGTGGGTGTGGTGGTCTTTGTCAGTGGTGAGCCTGTGGGTGTGGTGGTTTCTGTTGTGGTCTCTGTCAGTGGCGTGGCTGTGGGTGTGGTGGTCTCTGTCAGTGGTGTGGCTGTGGTGTAGTGGTTTTTGTGGTGGTCTTTGTCAGTGATGTGGCTGTGGGTGTGGTGGTTTCTTGTGGTAGTCTTTGTCAGTGGTGTGACTGTGGGTGTGGTGGTCTCTGTTGTGGTCTCTGTCAGTGGTGTGACTGTGGGTGTGGTGGTCTCTGTCGGTGGTGTGGATGTGGTGGTTTCTGTCAGTGGTGTGACTGTGGGTGTAGTGGTTTTTGTGGTGGTCTTTGTCAGTGGTGTGGCTGTGGGTATGGTGGTCTTTGTCAGTGGTGTGACAGTGGATATGGTAGTTTCTCCTGTTGTCTTGGTCCGTGGTGTGGCTGTGGGTGTGGTGGTCTTTGTCAGTGGTGTGGATGTTGTGGTTTCTGTCAGTGGTGTTTCTGTGGGTGTGATGGTCTCTGTTGTGGTATTTGTCAGTGGTGTGACTGTGGGTGTGGTGGTCTTTGTCAGTGGTGTGGCTGTGGGTGTGGTGGTCTTTGTCAGTGGTGTGGCTGTGGATGTGGTGGTCTTTGTCACTGGTGTGGATGTGGTGGTCTTTGTCAGTGGTGTGGCTGTGGGTGTGGTGGTCTTTGTCAGTGGTGTGACTGTGGGTGTAGTGGTTTTTGTGGTGGTCTTTGTCAGTGGTGTGGCTGTGGGTGTGGTGGTCTTTGTCATTGGTGTGGCTGTGGGTGTGGTGGTCTCTGTTATAGTCTCTGTCAGTTGTGTGACTGTGGGTGTAGTGGTTTTTGTGGTGGTCTTTGTCAGTGGTGTGCCTGTGGGTGTGGTGGTTTCTGTTGTGGTCTCTGTCAGTGGCGTGGCTGTGGGTGTGGTGGTCTCTGTCAGTGGTGTGGCTGTGGGTGTAGTGGTTTTTGTGGTGGTCTTTGTCAGTGATGTGACTGTGGATGTGGTGGTTTCTGTCATTGGTGTGGCTGTGGGTGTGGTGGTCTTTGTCAGTGGTGTGGCTGTGGGTGTGGTGGTCTTTGTCAGTGGTGTGGCTGTGGGTGTGGTGGTTTCTCTGGTTGTCATAGTGTGACTGTGGGTGTGGTTGTCTCTGTTGTAGTCTCTGTCAGTGATGTCACTGTGGGTGTAGTGGTTTTTGTGGTGGTCTTTGTCAGTGGTGTGGCTGTGGGTGTGGTGGTCTTTGTCAGTGGTGTGGATGTTGTGGTTTCTGTCAGTGGTGTTCCTGTGGGTGTGGTGGTTTCTGTGGTGGTCTTTGTCAGTGGTGTAACTGTGGGTGTGGTGGTCTCTGTTATAGTCTCTGTCAGTTGTGTGACTGTGGGTGTAGTGGTTTCTGTGGTGGTCTTTGTCAGTGGTGTGCCTGTGGGTGTGGTGGTTTCTGTTGTGGTCTCTGTCAGTGGCGTGGCTGTGGGTGTGGTGGTCTCGGTCAGTGGTGTGGCTGTGGGTGTAGTGGTTTTTGTGGTGGTCTTTGTCAGTGATGTGACTGTGGATGTGGTGGTTTCTGTCAGTGGTGTGGCTGTGGGTGTGGTGGTCTTTGTCAGTGGTGTGGCTGTGGGTGTGGTGGTCTCTGTTGTGGTCTTTGTCAGTGGTGTGACTGTGGATATGGTGGTCTCTGTCAGTGGTGTGGCTGTGCTGGTTTCTGTGGTGGTTTCTGTCAGTGGTGTGATTGTGGGTGTAGTGGTTTTTGTGGTGGTCTTTGTCAGTGGGGTGGGTGTGGTGGTCTCTGTTGTGGTCTTTGTCAGTGGTGTGATTGTGGGTGTGCTGGTTTCTGTGAGTGGTGTGGCTGTGGTGGTTTCTATCAGTGGTGTGATTGTGGGTGTAGTGGTTTTTGTGGTGGTCTTTGTCAGTGGTGTGGGTGTGGTGGTCTCTGTTGTGGTCTTTGTCAGTGGTGTGGCTGTGGGTGTGGTGCTCTTTGTCAGTGGTGTGACTGTGGGGGTGGTGATCTTTGTCAGTGGTGTGGATGTTGTGGTTTCTGTCAGTGGTGTGTCTGTGGGTGTGATGCTCTCTGTTGTAGTCTCTGTCAGTGGTGTGACTGTGGGTATGGTGGTGGTTGTCAGTGGTGTTCCTGTGGGTGTGATGGTTTCTGTGGTGGTCTTTGTCAGTGGTGTGCCTGTGGGTGTGGTGGTTTCTGTTGTGGTCTCTGTCAGTGGCGTGGCTGTAGGTGTGGTGGTCTCTGTCAGTGGTGTGGCTGTGGGTGTAGTGGTTTTTGTGGTGGTCTTTGTCAGTGATGTGACTGTGGATGTGGTGGTTTCTGTCAGTGGTGTAACTGTGGGTGTGGTGGTCTCTGTTATAGTCTCTGTCAGTTGTGTGACTGTGGGTGTAGTGGTTTTTGTGGTGGTCTTTGTCAGTGGTGAGCCTGTGGGTGTGGTGGTTTCTGTTGTGGTCTCTGTCAGTGGCGTGGCTGTGGGTGTGGTGGTCTCTGTCAGTGGTGTGGCTGTGGGTGTAGTGGTTTTTGTGGTGGTCTTTGTCAGTGATGTGACTGTGGATGTGGTGGTTTCTGTCAGTGGTGTGGCTGTGGGTGTGGTGGTCTTTGTCAGTGGTGTGGCTGTGGGTGTGGTGGTCTCTGTCTGTGGTGTGGGTGTGGTGGTTTCTGTCAGTGGTGTGGGTGTGGTAGTCTTTGTCAGTGGTGTGACTGTGGGTCTGGTGGTCTCTGTTGTGGTCTCTGTCAGTGGTGTGACTGTGGGTGTGGTGGTCTCTGTCGGTGGTGTGGATGTGGTGGTTTCTGTCAGTGGTGTGACTGTGGGTGTGGTGGTCTCTGTTATAGTCTCTGTCAGTTGTGTGACTGTGGGTGTAGTGGTTTTTGTGGTGGTCTTTGTCAGTGATGTGACAGTGGATGTGGTGGTTTCTGTCAGTGGTGTGGCTGTGGGTGTGGTGGTCTCTGTTGTGGTCCTTGTCAGTGATGTGACTGTGGATGTGGTGGTTTCTGTCAGTGGTGTAACTGTGGGTGTGGTGGTCTCTGTTATAGTTTCTGTCAGTTGTGTGACTGTGGGTGTAGTGGTTTTTGTGGTGGTCTTTGTCGGTGGTGTGGCGGTGGGTGTGGTGGTTTCTGTGGTGGTCTCTGTAAGTGGTGTGGCTGTGGGTGTGGTGGTCTCTGTTGTGGTTGTTGTCAGTGATGTGACTGTGGATGTGGTGGTCTCTGTCAGTGGTGTGGCGGTGGGTGTGGTGGTTTCTGTGGTGGTCTCTGTCAGTGGTGTGGTGGTTGGTGTGGTGGTCTCTGTAAGTGGTGTGGCTGTGGGTGTGGTGGTCTTTGTCAGTAGTGTGACTGTGGATGTGGTGGTCATTGTCAGCGGTGTGGCTGTGGGTGTGGTGATCTCTGTTGTGGTTGTTGTTAGTGATGTGACTGTGGATGTGGTGGTCTCTGTCAGTAGTGTGACTGTGGGTGTGGTGGTCATTGTCAGCAGTGTGGCTGTGGGTGTGGTGGTCTCTGTTGTGGTTGTTGTCAGTGATGTGACTGTGGATGTGGTGGTCTCTGTCAGTGATGTGACTGTGGGTGTGGTGGTCTTTGTCAGTAGTGTGGCTGTGGGTGTCATGGTCTTTGTCAGTGGTGTGGCTGTGGGTGTCATGGTCTTTGTCAGTGGTGTGGCTGTGGGTGTGGTGGTCTCTGTCAGTGGTGTGACTGTGGTGGTTTCTGTGGTCGTCTCTGTCAGTGGTGTGGCTGTGGATGTGGTCTTTGTCATTGGTGTGGCTGTGGATGTGGTTTCTGTCAGTGGTGTGGCTGTGGGTGTGGTGGTTTCTGTGGTGGTCTCTGTCAGTGGTGTGGTTGTGGTGGTTTCTGTGGTGGTCTCTGTCAGTGGTGTGGCTGTGGGTGTGGTGGTCTCTGTAAGTGGTGTGGCTGTGGGTGTGGTGGTCTTTGTCATTGGTGTGGCTGTGGATGTGGTTTCTGTCAGTGGTGTGTCTGTGGGTGTGGTGGTTTCTGTTGTGGTGTTTGTCAGTGGTATGACTGTGGGTGTGGTGGTGTTTGTCAGTGGTGTGGCTGTGGGTGTGGTGGTCTCTGTCAGTGGTGTGGCTGTGGGTGTGGTGGTCTCTGTCAGTGGCGTGGCTGTGGGTTTGGAGGTCCCTGTGGTGGTGGTTGTCAGTGGTGTGGCTGTGGGTGTGGTGGTCCCTGTGGTGGTTGTCAGTGGTGTGACTGTAGGTGTGGTGGTGGTTGTCAGTGGTGTGGCTGTGGGTGTGAGCACTGTCTCTGTGACAGGGGTGTGTGTTGATGGAGGAGGGGTGCCAGTTGTCTTTGTGGTGGAGAAGGTGGTGTGGGACTCGGTCAGGGTGATAACCTGGTGAGAGGTTGGAGTCACTGAGGAGGTGGCCGATGTTGACACGTGGACAGGAAGGGTCTCTGGAGGTGGTGGGGTTGGGTAGGGTGTGACTGTGGGTGTGGTGGTCTCTGTCAGTGGTGTGGCTGTGGGTGTGACTGTGGGTGTGGTGGTTGTGGGTGGAGTTGATGTCTGGGGTGTGGTGGGGACAGGGAGTGGAAGGGTGGTGCTGGAGTGGGTGATGGGCATGGCTGTGGAGGGAGGAGCCGGTGTGTTGGGGCTGGCGCTGCCCTCGGCCCCAGTGGTGGGGGCCGTTGGTCTCAGGCCTGTGTGTGCTGTGCTGGGCCCTGTGGTGCCCTCTGGCGGTCGTGGGGGCTCCGTGCGCTGTGTCTCCTGGCTGATGGGGGTTTCGGGGGTCCATCGATGTGTTGAGGATGCTGTTGAAAGCAGGGCGTCATTTCACTCCCTCCCCCTCGTACCCTGCTTTGGGGTCGCCCACGCCTGCCACATCAGCCTCCACACCTGTGGCTCTAGTGTGCCTGCGGGGGTGTCCAGCAGCTTTCTGGATGACTCTGGTTCCTCTCCCAGCCCCCTGTCCCGGCACTGTCTGTGGGCCCTTGTTGCATCCTGAATGTCTGCAGTGGGTTTTGGGGTCCCTCCCTAGCAGCCCTACTCTCAGGGTGGGCTCCTCTGCCCCGGCCTCAGGCAGGTGCTTCCTCTTCCCTCCTGCTCTCAGGGGAATGGGAAGTTGGTGGCCCTGCCCCCGAGCTGGGGCCTGTGCGTGGCTCAGGGGCCTTTTGGAGCCCTTGCACCCTGAGGCCTGTGGATCCCTCAGTGAGGGTGGCCATGGGGGAAGGCTGCTTGGGTCTGGTGGTCTGGGAGATGTATAGAGAGGAGTGTAATGAGCTGGGAGGGCCGCCCCCATCTTAGACCCATGGTCATAGGGGCCGCCCAAGGCCGCTCTCTTCCCCGTGGCCCAGAGGCTCAGGCTGGGCACCAGGGCTGCCCCGTGGAGGCCTCTCTGCAGGGACAGACAGTGGTGGCATGCTTACTTGTGGGGTTCCCTGTGGCGGTCCCTGACGTCGCCAGGCTTGGTGAGGCATTCCCTGTGGCGGTCCCTGATGTTGCCAGGCTTGGCGAGGCTGCTGTGGTGCGCACCGTGGCCCGAGCTGTGGACTGCGTGGCGGTGCTGAGGGAGGGCCCCGTGGGCCGTGTGGTGGCCCAGGTCACGGGAGGGCCCGTGGCTGTGGACCTTTGCGTGGCTGTGGGGACCGGTGCAGATGTGGCCCGGGTGGTGACAGCAGAGGTGCTCCAAGGTGACTCTGCAGGGACGGTGCCTGGTGTCCCCTTCAGCCCCACCCACACACCCCCAGGTGCTTCCTCACACACCGTTGGGCCTCTGCCTGGGCCTTACCCTCCGAGGAGACCGTTGGTTGTGTCCGGGTGGTTGGGGCTGTCCCTGCCTGTGTGGATGAAGAAGCCGTGGCTGGGAGGCTGGGCGTCTGCATGGGCCCCGTGGGTGTTGTTGGGGAGCCGAGCCCAGTGCTGGGGATCAGCGCGGTGCTGGCCGTGGCCGTGGCTGGCGTGGTTTCTGTGGCAGGCGAGCCTGTGGGGGACATGCGTGCTGCTGTTGTGGAGTCGGCAGCTGCCACCGCACACCCTTGAGGAGGAGCCCTCTTCCCTGCTGGGCCTCTGAGCCTCCTTTGCTGGGCAGGCGGCCCCGCGGTGCTCAGTGGCCGGGCGTTGGGGCCTGCCTGCCCTTCCCGTCTGGCTCCTTCCCCCAGGGCTGGCCCAGGTGCACCTGCCCCCGACACCCGTGTGCCCGGCTGCTGCCCCGGTGGACAGACAGAGGCTGGCCTCCTGGGCCGTCCCGTGGAGTAGAGCCGGGAGAGCCAGGGAAGAGCCCGCATCACCACGATCCCACTCGGGTGTGCAGTCACCTGTTGGCGCTGGCGTGGGCACCGGCACTGGAAGAAGGGGGCTGGTCAGGAGCGCTGCCCTCCCGTCCCCTGCCCCCCACCCAGGGAGGCCCTGCAAAGCCTTCGGTTGTGTCCCAGGGGTTGTCAGGAACCCAGGGGTTGGAGCTGCCATGGAAGTGTCGGGACTCCTGCTTCCCATCCTTCCCCCTCTCCCCATGTCGGCATGGATGGGCCTGGAGGGGACTGGCAGGGCCGGCCGGATGCTGCCCCAGGGTCGCTGCAGGTGATGGTCAGTGCCCCCCAGCTGCCTGTTGCTGAACCCAGGGGAGGTCCCTGCCCTGTACCCACACTCCTCAGCAGGCCTGGGTATGCCCTGCGACCAGGGCCGGGAGAGTGGGTGTTTGGTGCATCCACACTCTCAGAGGCTGGGAGAGTGGGTGTTTGGTGCACCCACACTCTCAGAGGCCGGGAGAGTGGGTGTTTGGTGCAGGGAAGCAAGGGCTGACCCTTTTCCCTGGGTGTCTGGCTGTGTCCCAGGGAGCAGGGTGCTCAGGGGCTCACCGGGAGCTCTGTGAGGGGTGGGGGCTTGCGGGCAGTGGGCTGAGCTTACTGCATGGCATGCACGTCCCCTTGTCGTGATCGAAGTACTCATCCCGGGAGCAGTTGTAGCAACCTGAGAGGTGCACGCAGAGAATGGCCAGACCTCAATGCCCGAGCCGGAAGCCCCTCTTCCCCTGGCCTCAGCCCTCCCGGAGGGCCTGTCAGGCTCCCTGCCATCTGGCTCCCCATCCCGCCTGTCAGTGGTCCTAATGCTGCAGGCCGCCCTCCTCCCATCTCTCCCACGCCCAGACCTTCGACGTTGTCAGGGACGCTCTGTGGTGACGCGGGGCAGAGGCACGGCTGGTAGTGCCACGTGCAGTTGGCCTCCTGGGTGTACTGGAACTCGCCACCCACCTGCGTGTGCGTGTTGTAGAACTCACAGTACACGGCTAGGGGGAGGGGCACCATCAGTGGTGGAGCCGGGCTCAGGGTCCCCCCGCCGGGCTCAGGGTCCCCCTGGGCTCAGGGTCCCCACAGGCTCAGGGTCCCCACCGGCTTAGGGTCCCCCCGGGATCAGGGTCCCCCCAGGCTCAGGGTCCCTCTGCTGGGCTCAGGGTCCGCCCGCCAGGCTCAGTGCCCTTCAGGGATCAGGGTCCCTCTGCAAGGCCTCCCTGGGCATGGCCTGCCGCCCATCCTGGAGAAGCGCCGCAGCCTGGCAGCTCAGCCACAGCCCTGCAGAGGCTGGAGGGCCAGAGCAGGACTCACGGCAGAAGTCAGGGGACCGCCAGTCCACACACACGCCCTTGTCCACGCAGGCCTTGGCGTAGGCGGCCACAGCATCACATAGGCACTCGCAGTCCCCGCCAGTGTCGCACGCACACGTGTCCTGCACGCAGGCCTCGTAGTAGGGCAGGCGGTAGACCTGTGGGCGCCCCTCGGGGTCAGGTAGGGCCTGGCCTGGCCCCGCTGACCTGCCCAGACGGCTTGGCGTGGGCGGGGCGGGGCGAGGGGGCGATGGGGCAGGACGGGGCCCACCAGGTGGGGAGGGGCAAGGGCGGGCGGGGCGGGGCCCACCTGGCTGTGGTGGGCGGGGCGAGGGCGGGACGGGGCGGAGCCCACCTGGCTGTGGTGGGCGGGGCGGGACGGGGCGGGGCCCACCTGGCCGTGGTGGGCGGGGCGAGGGCGGGACGGGGCGGAGCCCACCTGGCCGTGGCAGGCTGCGAAGGTTTGGCTGTTGATGATGCTGCACTTGCGCTCGGCCCAAGATTGGCGGAAGGTGTTGAGGCTACAGGGGTCCAGCGCGAAGGTGGTGTCGCCGCACAGTGGGCTCTCCTTCCAGGAGTTCACAAACTCCAGCTCGCTGGATGCCAAGTACTTGCTGCGTGTCTGGAAGTCGTCTTTCATATTCCCATTGTAGTTGCCACATAGGCCGCAGAGGGGATCCTGCGGGGGCCGGTGTCAGGTGCCAGGCGGGCAGGGGCTCCCCACACCCCCAGGCCGCAGGGCGGGCAGCAGTACCTGGGAGGCGCGGGCGACCTTGATGAAGACGGTCATGTGCTTGTTCCAGGTGAGGGTCAGGTTGTACGTGCTGCCGATGGTGATGTCCAGCACCAGGTGCAGGGAGCCAGCCTTGACCCGGAAGTGCACGCCGGGGTCCTCCCCGCTCACCGTGTAGTTGGCGTCTGCCAGCACGATGGACAGGCCCTGGGGGGCGCAGCTGTCACCAGCTGCCTGCGCTCTGGGCAGCAGCTCAGTGCTGTGGGTCTTCCCCCTCCTGGCCTGAGCTTTCCTGGCCTGGGGGCCTGCCCTCTAGAGCCTTGTTGGGAGAAGGTCCCAGGGCACCCTGGAATCTGCTGAGGGCTGAGGGTCAGGCTTGGGGGAGACCCCTCCCCGCTGCACCGTTGTCCAGTTCTGGGGGACACTGCCAGCATGGTGTGGACGTGGAGGTCAGGGGCAGAGGTCAGCAAGGATCCTGAGTGGCCAGGCTCTGGGGCCCCGTGGCGGTTGGGGAGGCTGCCCGCTTGCTTACCCCCAGGAGGATCTTTATGGCCCTCGAGCAGGTGGCACCCGACTTTGCGCACACGACGTTCTCTGTCAGGATCTTGAAGGTGGGCTGCGAGTCACTGGCATTGCAGCCGTCCTGTGGGGAAGGGGTGTTGAGGAGCCGGCCCCATGGCCCCCAGCCCCACATTGGCCCCATGGCCTGGCGCGCACTCACCGTGACCAGGATGTACTCGCAATTGCCATCGAACACAAAGCGCTGCCCGTCAAAGGTGACCACGTGGCCCTCCCCATAGAGGCTGCAGGTGGACGGGCAGTGGGCGCTCTGCTGGCAGGACCATGTCCCGTTTGAGCAGATGCTGTGGGAGGAGCAGGGTGTCCTGGAGTTCGGGGGATGACCTGGGCACACGCACCCCACAGGACCCTTGGCCTTGTGGGTAGGAGGGGCCCCTGCCAACGCCAAGCACCTGACGACAGTTGGGCCACCAGGGTTTGCGGGTGGGGTTGCAGCTCACCAGCTCTTACAGTCGGTGTGGAGCTCAGCGCCCCGGGGATAGGAGATGCCGGCAAACTCGCATGGGCACTCCTCGGGGGGCACGCACTGCCCGCTGGCATTCTCGTAGAGCCCCTTGGCACAGACACATCCGGGCTCACACTTCGTGGGCACCTGGGGGAGGAGGGTCGGTGGCCCCTGGAGGGTAGCCCCACTTGGGGCCACTACAGCCCTGGGCCCTTCTGAGGCCCCCTACTGCGTTCTTCCCAGGCCTCTCCCTGCATAAACCCTGCTCTGGGCCTTTCTCTTATCAAAGCTGCCCCGCCCCGCCCTTAGGGGCATCACGGCTGGGCTGCTCTAGCCCCTTCCCAAGCAGCAGGGCCCTCAGTCCTCAGGGAGCCCACAGAGGAGCACGCTTGGCGGCCAGGCCGTCGGTCACACGCATCATGGGGTGGGTGGGATGGAGCATGGCCTGCCGTCCCTGAAGGGCCTGTGGGAATCCTCTCATGGACCAAGGAGCTGTGGGACACCCACTGTGGGAATGCCCGCCCCAGGGCATCCTCGGCCTCCTCAGGCAGTGGGCTGTGCTCTACCAAGGAGCACCCTTGCCCCTCACTCCTTACACAGGGGGTGCCAGTGGCCAGCATCTGACAGGTGGGGGCGCAGGCTGCCCCAAACTTTTCCTCCGAGGACTGACTGCAGGACTGGAAGGTCTTTGGGGCTGAGCAGGTTGCTGCAGAGACAAGGGGCCCGGGGTGAGGTGGACACAGAGGAGCCGAGGCCCCCGCAGT
Source organism: Bos javanicus (assembly GCF_032452875.1). Classification (NCBI taxonomy): domain Eukaryota; kingdom Metazoa; phylum Chordata; class Mammalia; order Artiodactyla; family Bovidae; genus Bos; species Bos javanicus. Next base: position 50,774,690 of record NC_083896.1, on the reverse strand, counting down.
CCAGCTCCGCCAGCCTTGGCCGTAGCCACATACCCAAAAGCATCTGAGGCCGCACTGGACAGCTCAACCGCCCACTGATGCAGTGGCTGTGGGAGAGAAGCCAGGTGAGCACTGCCTCGGCAGGGCCGCAGGCCGGGCAGCTGCCCTCCGGAGCCCTTGCTCACCAGACGACCCCGTTGACCATGGTGGACTGGTCGGCCAGGATGAACCCGTGGTTGTCCAGGAGGCAGGGGCACTGGGCCTTGCGCACACACTCGGCCTTGTGGTTCAGGTAGGTGCCCTCGGGGCAGTTGCAGCCGTCCACCGGCACAGCGCTGGGGTGGCACTCGGCCTCGCGGTCAGTTAGCGACAGGCACGTGTGGTCACAGGCCTGGCTGTCGTAGCTGAACGTCTGGTTGCCTGTGCAGGGAATGCCTGCGGGGGCCCGGGGGACAGGAGACAGATCCTGGGGAGGCGCCCTCTGTGCCCGCCTCGCAGGCCACGCCCACCTGCTGTGCCCGCCCCCATAGGCCACGCCCACCCACAAGCCCCGCAGACACCTCCAGCCCCACTTTGCCCGCCGCCACAAGTCCCGCCCACCACACAGGCCCCTCCCACTCCACTGAGCCCACCACACAGGTCCCGGCCCCCCCACGCACTGCAGTTGTCCACGCTGCTCCTCCAGCCCTGCAGCAGGACGCCCCGTGAGGCGCACGCCAGCGCGTAGTCACCGAGGGCGGCGCAGATGTGCGGGAATGTCTCCTCGTAGTTGCAAGCCTGGTACACGCACCTCTGCGGGCAGACAGTGGCCATGAGCGTCCTCCTGGAACCCCGAGGGTCTCCCCAGGGGCCTCTCCATGCCCACGGCCCCACCCACCTTGTAGAAGGGCTTGGGGTCCACAGTGGCGTGGCAGTTCTCAAACACCGTGCCCTTCTGCACCAGCACCGCGCAGTGGGTCTCCGCACACACCTCTGGGGGGACAGGCGGGCGTGTATCAGCTGCCCGGGGTCTCCCGCCCACCCCGCCCTTCCTGGGCAGCACTCACTGTTGAGCTGGCTCATGGAGCAGGGGTCGATCTCACGCTCCAGCGCAGCGGGGCAGTTTCCTGCTCGCCAGGAGTCCACGAAGAGCGAGGCAGTGCCCTCGGCGATGCCCATGCTCGTGGTGAAATCGTCCGTCGTGTCCCCGTTGAAGTTGCCGCAGAGCCCTGGGCCGGTGGCGAGGGTGGGTGGCCTGTGCTCCTTCCTGTCCTGCCCTGCGCTCCCTGAGGCCCCCTCCTCCCCTAACCACACTGGGAGGGCCAGCTGTGGTGCTGGATGGGCTGGGTCAGCGCCAGGCTCTGCCGGGCCCTCCTCCTCTGGGGTGGCCAGGCCGGGCAGGGAGGGGCGTCTGGGCCAGCCCTGGGCAGACTGGGGTGGGACTCACCTCTGGTCTGGCCTCTGAACTGGGGCCCGACGGTGATGTACAGCTGGAACACGGGCCACAGCTGGATCACAAGCTCTAGCCCGAAGGTGGTGACCATCTGAAGGTGGGTGGATGTCTGCCTGAAGACCGTGATGTTTCCTGAGGGGACAGGAGCCTCAGCGGGTGGCCTGCTTTGGGACCCAGCTCAGTGAGGCCCTGGGTGCCGGGTAGGGCTGGGGACGTACGAGTCTTGTATGGCAGCCACTTGGAGTCCCCGTTGTTGGTGACCACCTCATCCTGAGAAATCACGATTTTGTCCTGGGGGAAGGAGGCTTGAGTTACAGGGGGCCGGGAGCAGGGGAAGCCCCCACCTCGTGTGGGCCAGGCAGGGTGAAGCGGGAGCTGGGGTGTGTCTGCCTGGGGCACAGGTAGGGTGGCCTCACCTTGCTGGACTTGTAGATGACAGCAACCAGGGAGGTCTCCGAGTGAGAGTACCCAGACTTGTCGAACACAGCCATGAGCGAGCCACCGTCAGGGAGCTGGGGGCTCTGGGGGAGGGTGGCTCAGGTCAGGCCCCAGGGCGCTCACGGTGTCCCCCCGCCTGTGGCGGGGCCCCTGGTGGGGGTGTGTCCTACCTGCACAAGGACGTAGGTGCAGGTGCCATGGAAGCGGAAGGGCCTGGCGTCGAACGTGGTGACGAAGGAGCCGCCCTCCAGGGCACAGCGCCGCGGGCAGGGCCGCTCCTCACACTCCCAGTGGCCCCCCGAGCACCGGCTGTGGGTGGCAGGCGTGACCCAGCGTTCCCCAGCACCCCCCGCTGGCCTGCACGCCCTCTCCCGCGGCCCGGCACTCACCAGGTCTGGCAGGCGGCTGTTGTGACCTCCCCGGGGGCATAAGCCACCCCGCTGAGCATGCAGGGGCACTGGGGCTCAGGAACACAGCTGTGGTTTTTCGAGATGTCATCCAGAACCATCCCTGCAGGAGAGGGGCTTCCTGGGGCTGCGGCTGGGCCCTGCCCCGCCTGTGGGGTCATGGGAGAGCCCTTCCCCTCCGCCCTACCCCCTCCCTGGGTGCTGCCCCGTGGGTGGCAGGCCCTGCCCCGCCACCGCCCTGCTCCCTGAGGGTGGGCACCTGCACATGCACAGGGCAGGCAGAGCCTTCGCTGGGGCAAGTCCCAGTGGAGCGTCTGGGGCCGCGGGTCCTGGCTCCCAGCCTGGGGTTGGGGGCATGGAGGCCCGGCTCTGGGCTCCGCTAGGGGCTCCTGGGAGGGTGGTGCCCTCACCTTCTGGGCAGAAGCAGCCGAAGGTGCAGAAGCTGGAGCAGCTGTGCTGCGGGTTGGAGCAGGTCTGCACGCAGGTCTCGCCGCACTCGCGGTACACCTGGTTGGCCGGGCACTGGCCCACAGCTGCAGGTCGAGCTGCCCTGTGAGAGGGGCCTGCGGCCCCCAGCCTGACCCCCCACCACCCGCCCCGGCCCTCTCCTCGCTCCCCGGGACTCACAGCAGAGGTCGAGGCCCCGCCAGCTGCTGACGGGCTGGCCGGCCATGCTGCACTGGCGTGAGTACTCGGACAGCGTGGCGCAGCTGCAGTTACGCCGGCCGGGCTCCACGCATGCGGCCATGTCCGCCTGGCAGCTCAGCAGGAAGGGCTCCTGGGGCACGGTGCACTCGGGCGCCACCAGGGTCAGCAGCTGCAGGCAGGTCTGGGCCTGGACACAGGGCCACGCAGGGTCATGGGGGCCAAGGCACGTTCCCCACCACACACATGCCCTGCAAGGCTGGGGTGTTGCTGGCCTGGGTCCCTGTCAGACCCCATGGGCTGGCCCCACCCTGGTGATAGGCCCCCCACCTCCAACCCCGGGAGCCCGGCCCCGCCGCCTCACACACGTGCTCTGCCTGCAGGAGCCGGGGGCTGGGGATGGCCTCATAGGCACAGATCTCGTTGGGGTCATCCAGCTTCTGGAGGGCAGCGTACTTGTGGGGCTCCAGCAGTTGGCCTGGGGGGGCAGGGCGGGGTCAGCACCCCGGTTGCCGGGCCACAGCGGGGGCCGCCAGCCCTCACCTACCGTTCTCGCTCAGAAACTCGTTGGTCTTCTCGCCGTCGAAGTTCCCGCACAGCCCGCACATCTTGCCCATGTGCTTCCTCTCCACCAGCAGCTGCAGGGGTGGGCACTGCCGTTGGGTGGGCGGGGAGGGGCACAGGGCCCCGGGGCCCCCCAGGAGCTACTCACACCCGCTCCAGGGGCACAGAGGCCCCTCACAGGGGAGGACCCAGGCCTGCCCGCCCAGCTCCTCACTGGGGATCCCCGTTCTCACTAGCTTGTCCTCAAGCCCCTGGGAAGCCCAGGCTCCCCAGCCCACCCCCCGCCCCCTGCTGACGCCCTCACCATGAGATGGGCACCGGGACCCCACATGACCACCAGCTCCATCTCCAGCTGCTTGGCCAGCAGCCTCACGCTCTGTCCGAAGGGTGTGATCTGGAGCCCGTTGCTGGTGTGGGGCAGGCTGACCACCCTGCAGGGCAGCTGTGGTCAGCGCCGCCCCTGGCCCCCAGCTGCCCCTCCCGGCTTTCCGGCCTACCCCATGTCCTTGATGGTGATGACTGTGTCCTGCACGGTGACCGCAGAGGCCCCCAGCTCCACAATGATCCGGGAGATGTTCCCAGCAGGCCCTCGCCGTAGCTGGACGCTGAAGGTGGATGGGGCATCCTTGCAGACGGCCGCAAAGACGTAGTTGCAGGTCCCCGAGAAGTCGTACGTGTGGCCATCGAAGGTGGAGAAGTGGCCGGCCCCCCACGTGGAGCACCGGCCCCTGTCGTCGGGAGCTGCAGAGAGCGCGCGGTCTTGGAGTTCTGCGTCCTCCCAGCTGGCAGAGTGGGTCTGGAGCCCCTCCCAGTCTCCAGGTGCCCCCCGGGGGTGGGTGGGGAGAGGCCCGCATCCCCATGCCCACCCAGCTCTGGGCTGGGGTCTGCCTCATGGGAGTGTGGGCCTCTGTCGGGGCTGGGCTCTGGGACGTGAAGCAGCAGCTTAGCCTGCGCTCAGCAGGACCCGTGGCCCCCTCTGCAGGAGAAGCTCATCTCCCCTGGGGGAGGGGTGGACTGGGGTCTCCCCTCGCGGAGACTCCAGGCCACACTCGCCCTGTAGCTGGGCCGTGGCCCTGTGCCCTGGGCAGTTCCTCAGGACGGGGGGCTGCCCGTGAGCCTCATCTGGCTGTGGGGGATCCTTCGCCCTGTGGAGCCCTGGGGGCACCGAGGAGCTGTCCTCCAGACCTGCGAGGACAGGGCCCCCCATCAGCGTGTGGCCGCCCACGTCTGGGGGTGAGGTCCCAGTGCTGGTGGGTGGCAGGGTCATCTGAGTGCGCCCCGGGGTCCCGTCTCTGCCCCGGTCCGCTGTGCCCCCTGCCTCAGGGTGCGCGGGTTCCTGGCCACGCCGACTCCCGAGTCCCAGCATGGTGGCTGCCCGCATTGTCCCTCTGGGTGGCACCAGGAGCGGGCCCGCCTGACTGATGGCCGTGGGGTCTCCAGCCGGCTCAAGGGGTGGTGACCCGGCCTCCTCCCCTACAGCACCCACCACGCGGGTGCGCCCCTGGCACCTCTTCTCAGCTCACCACCAGCCCCCACAACGCCTGGAGTCACGTTGGCTGTGCCACCCTGGACGGGCCCTGTGGGCCTGGCACACACGGTGTTCCTTCTGCACGCTTGGTGGCCTTTCCTGCATTGCCCGTTCTGGTCGGCCTGGGCCCCGCTCAGAGGCCTCCATCCCAGAGTCCCCGGCCTCCAGACCCCAAGGTCGGAGCCTCTGGTCCAGGAAGGCAGGGCCTCCCTCCCGCCTCCCCCGGGGCCAGTGCGGGGTCAGCGCTTAGACACCCTGTCCCGCTCCCAGCCCCACCGTGTCCGCAGCCCAAACCCCCACGGCTCCAAAGCCATGCCCCTCGCCGCCCCTGCGTCCTACACCCACCCTGGCTGGCTCCTGGCGTCTCCCTCCCCCTGGTTCTGGGCCCAGGTCTGGGGGTCCCCAGGGCCTGGATTGGGCCCAGGGAGGTGGTCTTGGCTGGGCAGGGGTCCTGGGTGCTCAGAGCCACCCCTGGTGAGAAAGCTGGTGCCTGGGGGTGTGGAAGGGGCTTCGTGGGAGGTGAGGGGTGGAATGGGCCTAGGGCTGCCCACTGGCCTCGCAGCCTGCCCCTGGGCCGGGCACCTCTCCCTGGCTCCACACTGAGGTTAGAGGGGCCCTGGGGCTGCCAAGGGGCACAGCGGGGCAGGAGCTGAGGAGGTAGGCTTCCTCCTGGCTCGAGACCGGGCTCTGGGTCAGGCCTGGTGCTTGCTGTCAGCCAACAGGAAGGGCTTCCGCTGGCCATGGGGTGACCCCTCTGGGCTGGCCCCTTCTGAGGGGTGCTTGGCCGAGGGTCCTGGAGGAGGAGGAGGGGGACCCATGTCCCCATGGCCTGACAGGTGAGACTGGGTGGGGCGGCCCTTGTAGCCCCCGTTTCTTTGATCCTCACATCATCACACAGGGGAGTGTCACCCCACTTTACAGACCGGGAAACCGAGGCCCAGAGCCCCCCTTGGGCTTGCTATTAGTAGCCAGGACTCCCCAGAGTCAGCTCTCTCCCTGAGTCTTTTGACTTCAGTGCCCACAAGGCCCCCTGCACGCCCTCTGGCTGCCCCTGGGGACCCCAGAGGCCTCTCAGGACCCAGGGCCCAGTGGGGAGTGCCAGGCTTCAGGCACTGAGGCCCCACCACTGTCCCCCGCCCCGCATGCCTGTGTCCCAAGGGACCCCTGTCCCCCTGACTCGCGTGGACATGTGGGCCTTGGCCAGCAGGGCAGCCATGGGGCAGGGACAGGCCACCCTGGCCTGTCGGTCGTCTCCTGGTCATCAGCGTCCACATGGCCTGCCTGCCTCCCGCCAGGTCTCTGAGGTGAGAAGGCCTGGACACGCTCCCACGCGGAGGGGCCCCGAGGGGTCTGGCACCCCGATGCCCATGGCCCCCACTCACCGGCGCCGAGCAGGGCCCCCCCGCAGGAGAGGAGCAGCAGCAGCCGAGGCCCGAGCATGGCGCGAGGCGGGAGCGGCCGCTGCTGGACTCGTGCCTCCGCGGGGGACACCGCGGCCGGCTGCACCAGTGCGACCCGAGCAGGCGCCCAGCGCCTTATGTAGGGTGAGGCTCGCCCGCCACGCCTGCCGAGCCCCACGCTCCGTCCCCCAGCGCCACGGCCGGCCGGGCGCCACGGCGGCCAAACAGGATCTCCGGCGCTGCTTTATCAGGACGTGGCCTTTGGAAAATTCTTGAGCAGGCAGCAGCCCCATAATTACTCACCTCTGGGCAGGGGGCTGGCACACACCCTCTGGGGTCCCGCAAACATCTCCGGTGTTTACTCGAACTGCGGTTGCCAGGAGTCTCCCGGGGTCACTGCAAGGAGTCAGGCCGGCACCTTCAGCTGCACTGAGAGGGGCGTGTCTGGGGCGTGTTAGGGGAGATGCTGGGCTCCCCACTAGGGCGCCACTGGGGGGAGGGCTCCTGGGGGGGCTTCATTCTCACCTGGACCCTTGTCCCTGAAACGGCACCAGCCTGCCAGGCCCACCCCCACCTGGGAGGATTGACTGCCCGTGGAGGGACCTCCAGAGGTCAACCCCTGCCCTTGGGGGTCCCGGGTGGGGGATTATTGTGCAGCCGGCCTGGGGCTCAGATAAACACCTCCCTGGAGGTCCCAGGAGCTTGTGGGGCCACCTCAGCTCCCCAGTGTGGGGACCCTGTTTGACCAGCTCACCCCTGGAAGCCGCCTTCTTGGCTGGCCTCCCGGGACCCTGGTTGTGCAGCGCGCACATGCTCTGAGCTGCTGACCTCAGGTGCGGCAGGGGCCAGGTGGGCTCAGGGCTGCCCACTGGGCGCATCTCTGGGGGGAGTCCAAGGCCAGCCCTGGGTGCTTGGCCCCTTCAGGCAGAGGAGCAGAGGCTCTGCCCACACCCTCTGCGCGGGGGCTAAGGGTGTGGCTCCTGGGGCAGCATCTGGAGGAGCAGGAAGCGGGGAGGGGTGCTGGTGGGCACTTGTTCACGAGCAGTTCACACGCCAGCCCTGCAAGGGGTCAGGGCGAGGGTCAGCTGAGGGTCACGATCGGGCGAGGGGAGGGTTGGGGCACAGGTGTTCAGAATCCTCCAGCTTCTCCAGGGTACCTGGCTCTGAGTAGGGGCCGGCATGGAGGGGGCACCCCGCTTCCTGAGGGGGTTCTGCCCACAGGGACTTGGGGTGCTGAGGCCTGGCTCCTTCCACAGAAGATCTGTGTCTGGGGCCTCCCCACACCTCACAGACCACAGCCTGGCCGCCTGCTCCCAGCTCACAAGTACAGAAGCTGCTGTGTGCTCACCTAAAGAAATTTCAGTTTTGTGGAATAGTGTTTAAAGGCCGGGGGGTGGGCAGGCGGGATGTTCTCTATCGTCTCTCCCCGCTGCTCTCCGCACCCTGTCGGGCGTCCCAGGACTAGGGGTCCGTGGGCACAGGCGGGTGGGGGCCTGCCCTGGAACCTCCGTGGCTGTCCCTGCAGCCACCTTTGTTCTGGGGGTGACTGGGTGCCCTTGGCCGTTGGTCACGCTTTGCCGGGGGCCTCGGTGGGGGGCTGCCCCGGGGCTGCTCCAGGTGAAGGCTCAGGGCAGGCTGACAGATGAGGGCTGGGGTCCCTCAGGGGCAGGGGAGTGGGCCTGCTCTCAGGCCTCCGCCTAGCGGGGGCTCCAGGAGGGCGCATGCACCCAGATGAGGGGCTGCAGGGAAGCAGGGCTCTGACAGCCACCGGACCACCCACACCAGTCGGCCTGGGGCCTGGGTGCTGCCCAGGGTGGGCAGCGTGAGGCTCCAGAGGGGGGTGGGGGGACTGTGATGGAAAAGAGCCCCAAGCCCTTCTCTCTCCCGGCACATGTTCCCTCCCCCTGCCTGGACCCTCCTGGGGCCCCGAGCTCCTCCGTCGGGCCACGTGCCCACCTGCCCCTGAGCTCCTCCATTGGGCCACATGCCCGCCTGCTGCTCCGCCCCAGCAAGACCCTGCCTGGACCCTCCTGGGGCCCCGAGCTCCTCCGTCGGGCCATGTGCCCCCCTGCCCCCGAGCTCCTCCATCAGGCCATGTGCCTGCCTGCCGTTCCGCCCCAGCAGAACCCTGCCTGGACCCTCCTGGGCCTTAAGCTCCTCCGTCGGGCCAGGTGCCCACCTGCCCCCGAGCTCCTCCGTCGGGCCACATGCCCGCCTGCTGCTCCACCCCAGCAGGCGCCCAGCCACAGGGCCTTGGCACCAGCTGCCTGAGTTTCCCACACGCGGCCCCGGGTGCCCCTCCCCACCCAGTCCCCCCTCCATCCAGACCGCGCCCTGCACGCTGGGGGCAGCTGCGTCTCCCAGCAGGCCCCTTGCCCAGGGCCATCCGCATGTTCCGTGTGTCCCAGCGCCTGGAGGGGCCCACACGTGGTCTTGGGCCGGGAAGGGGGCGGGGCTTGTGGCAGGCAAGGGGTCCGCTTGTTGGGGTCCAGGGGGCAGGTGTCATCAGCCGGATGTCCGGTTGGATGTCGGCGGGCTGCAGTCGGCTGCGCCCGGGGCCGGGACACAGAGGCCTGTGTGTGTGCACGTGTGACTCGGTCTGAGTTTCCTGGAAAAGTCACACGTGTGGCCCAGGATCTGTACCACAGGTGGCCCAGGCCCTGAAGTGAGTGAACGGCTCTGGCCTTTCAGCACGGCTGGCGCCCAGGCCCTGCTCCGTCCCGGAGAGGGTGGTGTGGGGGTGCTTGGGAGGGGTTTCCCTCTCCACACGGGAAATCACAAAGCGGGACATTGTTGTCGCTGCTCTGGGGGCGCGGGAATGTGCTGCGCAAACAGTGTGGAGATAAGCCTGTGTGTGGCCATCTCGCCACTGTCCCGTCGGCCGGCCGGCGGCCTTGAGGACAGAGCCCCAGACAAGCGGGCGATTGTCCGCTGTGGAGCCCTGCCTCACAGCTGCCACCTCGGCCTCCTGGCTCAGTTGGGAGGGTGGGCACCGACCCCTAGGCTGCGGCTCCCTGGGGTTGGGGTTGAGGGCTCGGGTGAGGACTCTGCACTCACGGCCTGTGGATGCTTCTAGAGGCTCCTGTTGGGGCTGCGTGTCACTCTGGCAGCCCTGAGGCTCGAGGGTGGTGGCTTCAGCACAGCTGAATTTCAGTCCTGAGGGGTCGGCCTTGTGGCTCCTGTGCCCGGGCCTGTTTGTGAACTGGCCGGGTGGCAGAGGGGGCCGTGATGACCAGGAGCTGGGGAGCTGGGCGTTCACGCAGGGCCAGCAGTGACCTTGCACTGAGCTGGGGGCAAGGTTGCGACTGCCCTGGACCTGGGCTTCAAGGCCAGGGGTGAACAGCCACTGGCTGAGTCTTTCCCAGGAGAAAGGTGAGGTCACAAGTGGCCGTGGGACCAGGACCCTCCGCGGCCTGAGAGCGGACGCTGGGGAGACGTGCCGACCCGGAGACCCTGGGCCCAGAGTGGCCCGAGCAGAGGCTCCCCGAGGGACCTCTGCTGGGGCGGAGTCGCCTGCCCTCTCCTGCCCGCCCCACCCCGGCATCCTGTGTGTGGCCAGCTGGGGAGGTGCCCCCACTGTGGTTCTAGAGCCTACTGCTCCTTCCTGGGGACCCCCACCTGCAGCTAGCAGGGAGCGGCCGCATGAGGCTTGGGAGGGGCCCGGGCCCTCCCTGTCACGCTCGGCCGCCTCACCTGTGGCTGTCTGGCCTCCTGTCCACTCCGCGGCCAGCGTCCTTCTAGACCCCCACCCTCAGCTACTGGGGTCGGCCCTGCATCCGGCACCGGTGGGGCCAGTGAGCCAGGAGGGGCTGGGAGGGGCCCCCAGAGAGGGTGCTGCAAGGGGATGCGGTGGGCGTTCCCCCGGGGCCCAGGGCCTCCCTGCCGCCCCCACAATGCCTTTGGGCCCCAGTTCTTCCTGCAGATTCCTGGGCCCAGATTTGGGGAGGGGGCTGTCCCTGCAGAGCAGCCCCAGGGCTGTCTGTGGTCCCCAGCTCCCTCATGGCGCCGTCAGATGGACAGAACTTCGTGTCCATGGAGGGGGTTAGGGGTAGAACTGGCCTTGGCACAGGGTAGGGGGCCCTGGGGACGGGGATGCCACTGCCCCCACGGCTGCCGCAGGCCGGGTGGAGCTGTGTCCCTGAACAGGCTCACTACCCACCCCTGCCGGCTGGGCCTGGGCTCCTTAGTGTCCGTTTAGCGCCTGGCCTGGCTGGGGCCTCACCAGGGACCAGAGAGGCTTAGGGGCACATGAGCTGAGGTGGGCTGGGAAAGTGGGCCTGGGGCTGGGTGCCCACCCGCTGCCCAGGCAGCCCCGCAGGAGGGGCCCTGGCCGCCTGGCCCTCCTGCTGGGGAGGAGGGAGCTGGGTCCCAGAGGCTGGCTCCCAGGAGGCGGTGCTCACCCGTCTCTCCGTGACCCCTGTGCTCTGCATGGCCTGCCACCCACTCTGGTTGGGGGACCTCCGATCCCTCTAGGGGGCCAGCACTGCCCCATCAGCACCCCCTCCCTGCCTCTGGGGACCTGGGGCACCCCCAGTTTCCTGGCTCCAACCCCCACTCCCGCCCCCCGTTTGAGGGTCCCAAAGGCTCCACTCGAAGATGGTGGGGGACACTGATGTCTGCAGCTTCTGGTCCAGATCAGAGGCCCCCCTCCACAGCTGATCATGCCCCCCAAACCTTCCATCCCGCCCTGCTCCCGCCCCGCCCCTCCCCCTCCCCTCCCCCAACACCCTCCCATTCCGCCCCCCAACGCAGGCTTCGCTGTGCTGAGAGCTGGCGGATGTTGGTGAGAAGCAAACAGATAAGGCTGGCGGGAGGGATCCGCGGGGGGCCCGCGTCGGGGTTGGGGTGTTATCGGGCTGCTGGGGCCTCCAGACCCGGCACCGAGTGCGCAGTGCTGAATGTTTGCTCTGCTGGTGGCTGTGAGGGGGCTTCGGGGAGGCGGGGAGGGGGGGGGTCTGTCGGCTGCTGCGGGTGTGACCCTGGGTGCAGGGGAGGGGGGAGGATGGGGCAGGGGCTGGTGGTGGGGGGAGTGCATTCTTAGCAGAGGGTCTAGGTCGGGCTGCTGGACACAGCCGGCCTGGCGGCTCCGAGCCCAGGCTGCCGGGGTCTGGGTCAGGTCCCGGGCTGGCTCTGGGGAGGGCCCCACCTGTGCCTGGTGGAGGGGGGAGGGCAGTTCCGGCATCTGAGCCCACTAGAGGGCCCCATGGTCACGACCTCTGTGTGAATTTTGGGGAGACACAAATATGCTGCCCGAAATAAGTGGTCCTGAGTTCTGGGGGCCATCAGGTTGGAGGACCCTGCTGCTGCTGCTGCTGCTAAGTCGCCTCAGTCGTGTCTGACTCTATGCGACCCCATAGACAGCAGCCCACCAGGCTCTGCCGTCCCTGGGATTCTCCAGGCAAGAACACTGGAGTGGGTTGCCATTTCCTTCTCCAGGAGGACCCTGCGGGACCCCCAGAAGCACACATCAAGTGGTCTCTGAGGGCAGACACAGTGGGGAGAGCCCTGAGTAGCCCAGGAAGGCTTCCTGGAGAAGGTGGGCTAGAGGAGGGCCAGCCAGACCTTCAAGGCCAAGAGTCGGGCTTGGAGTGGGGAGAGGCCTTGGCCAGGCAGGAAGTGCCGCCTGTGTGGCCGAGGGGACAGTGCTGAGGGGCGGGGTCCAGCCAGAGGAGAAGGGGGTGAGATAAGAACGAAGGTGGGGCCGTGACCCGGGACCAGCAGGAGGCAGGGAGGGTGCGCAGACTGAGTGGGAAGTGTCCCAGGGCCGGGCTCCCGGGCTTACAGGGGCTGGTCTGCCGGGCTGGTCTGCCAGGCTGGTCACGGAGACTCGGCGCGTGCCACACAGGACCAGGTGGGCTTCTGGGGCCACTTAGGCCAGGTCCTGACCCCGGGGAGCCTTGGGGCCAGGCTTGCTGTCCAGGGGCCATGGGTCCCTCTGGCTGCCTGGGGGGGTGTCAGGCGGGTCCCTGCAGGCCCAGGATAGCGAGTGGCTGCTGGACTTGGGGCACAAAGGCAGCTGCTCGGGGCTCCAGAGCTTATGGGACTGGAGGGCCTGGCGTGGGCTGCAGGACAGGGGCCTGGGGGCTGGGTGAGGCACGTGGGCAGGGCTCGGGCTGCAGGGGTCCTGGCGGGTGGCGCCAGGCACTCCAGATCCAGCCCAATGCAGAGGCACAACTCCCGGCCCCCTGCTGCTGCCTGCTGGGGGCTGTGCGCTGGGGACTGTGACCCGTGATCTTAGCGCTCAGGGGCAGTTCCGAGCGAGGGGGCAGGGCGCAAGGCTCAGGACGGGTCTTTCTTCTTCCTTCCCTTCCTGCTTCTCCGGCTGTTGCTGCTGCTGCTAAGTCGCCTCAGTCCGGTCTGACTCTGCAACCCCATGGACTGTAGCCTGCCAGGCCCCTCTGTCCACAGGATTCTCAGGCAAGAACACTGGAGTGGGTTGCCATGCCCTCCTCCAGGGGATCTTCCCGACCCAGGGACCAACGTCCCTTACGTTTTCTGCATCAGCAGGCAGGTCTTTACCATTAGTGCCACCTGGGAAGCCCCTGCTTCTCCTTCCAGAGGTTAAAAGCATAGCTGGGGGTGGGTCTTGTTTTTCATAGCTCTGCGGGTATGGAACACACACACACACAACATGCATAAACAGGCAGGCCTGGGAGACACTGCAGGTCAGTTCCAGACACCGCAACGCCCAGATGGCATCATGACGGTCACGTCACGCTTTGTTTCCGGCTCGTAGAAAAGTTATGTTTATGCTCTCCTGTAGCCTAGTAAGTGTGCAGTAGCACGATTTCTAAAACACACACTCTGGGACTTCCCCGGTGGTCCAGTGGTCAAGAGTCCACCTTGCAATGCAGGGGACGTGGGTTCAATCCCTGGTTGGGAAACTAAGCTTCCCACATGCTGTGGAGCAGCTAAGTCTGTGCTCCACGACCAGACAGCCCGGATTCCACGACGAAGACCTGCACAGCCAAAAGACAAACCAACCCGCCCACAGCGTGCATACAGCCTAGTTTAAAAATGCTTTATTGCTGGGAGAGCGGATACGTGTATACACGGCGGGGCTGCTTTGCTGTGCGCCCGAAACTGTTGTTAACCAGCCATCCTCCGGCATACAATAAAACGTTTAAAGAAAGAATGCTTTCTTGCTGAAAAATGCTAACCATCATGGGAGCTCTTAGCAAAGATCACGGACACCACAGGTCACAACAGACAGAAGGAAGAAGAAGCTGGACGCGCCGTGAGAAGTGCCAGGGTGTGACACGAGACAGGAGGTGAGCAGGGCTGCGGGAAAAGGGTGCCCATGGGCTCTCTTGGGGCAGGGCTGCCTCCAACCTTCAGTGTGTGGGAAAAAAGGCCGGATATTTGCCAAGCACCATAGAAGGAGCCTGCCCATCCTTGCAGAGCCCCGTTTGATCAGCTTCAACCCAAGCACACACCCGTGAAAACGCCACCACCTTCCAGGACAGCAGTGGCCTCCTTTGTCCCCAGAAGTGTCCTGTGCCCCTTTGGGAACGACTTGTCCCAGGCCTGCAGCAGCTGTGGCCCGGCTCTCGGTCACCTCACGTGCATTTTCTAGACTTTTACGTAAATGGTACCACGCACTATGTGCTTTTTTGGTCTGGCTTCTTTCACTGAGCTTTTTGAGTGAAATGTTTTGAGATTCCTCCACATTGCAGTTCGATCCAGTCATTGGCCCCCTCTTGTCGCCGAGCAGTCGTCCTGGTTTGGGTGAGCCTGTCTGCTCCTCCATCCCCCACTGGGGGCCACTGGGAGGCTTCTGGTTTGTGGTCATTACAAACGGAGCTGCTGGAACAGGTGTGTCTGGTCTCAGGCGGCACGTGCTCCTGTTTCTCTCGGGTAGACACCGGGACATGGCTGGATTGTACAGTTGGCGTCCGTGTTCCTGTCTCTCTCAGGTAGACACCGGGACATGGCTGGATTGTACAGTTGGCGTCCGTGTTCCTGTCTCTCTCAGGTAGACACTGGGGCATGGCTGGATTGTACAGTTGGCGTCTGTTGGAATTTTCAAGCCAAACTGCTCTCCAGGGTGGCCCCACCACTGCAACCCCGCCCACCACAGATGAGATTTCTGGTTCCTCCACGTTTTTGCCAGCCCTTGGCACGGTCAGTCTCTCAAGTTTTAGCCATTCTTACAAGTAGTGGGGTCTCACACACACATGCTTACCTGCCATCTGTGTGTCTTCTTTGGTCAAGTGTCCTTCAAATCTTTGCATGTTAAAAATAATTGGATTATTTGCTTGTTATTCAATTTTGAGAGATTAAAAAAAAAATCTGTTCTGGATACAAATTCTTTACCAGGTACAGGCTTTGCAAAGGTTTTTCTCCCAGTCTGTGGCTTGTCTTGAAATCTATATTCTGACTTACTGCTGGCTGCGCTGCGTCTTCTCTGCCTGCAGTGAGCAGGGCGGCTCTCCAGCTGCGGGGCACAGGTTTCCCCCGGGGCGGCCTCTCGTCTGGGGGCACGGTTTCTGGGGCTTGCGGACTTCTGCAGTTGTGGCACTCGGGTGCAGTGCCCGTGGCACGCAGGGTCTTCGGGGCCCAGGGACTGAACCCGTGTCCCTGCCTTAGCAGGTGGTTTGTGTTTTTAATCCTGAATAGTATCTTGCAGAGAGTTGACTTTTTTCCAATTAATTTTTTATTGAAGGATAATTGCTTTACAGAATGCTCTTGTTTTCTGTCAAACCTCAGCATGAATCAGCCACAGGCATACACACGTCCCCTCCCTCTTGAACCTCCCTCCCCTCTCCCACCCCACCCCACCCCTCAGGTTGATACAGAGCCCCTGTTTGAGTTTCCTGAGCCAGACAGCACATTCCTCTTGGCTATTTTACACGTGGTGACGTGAGCTTCTCTCCATGTGCGCTACTCTCTCCATACACCTCACCCTCTCCTCCCGTCTCCCTGAGTCCATAAGTCTGTCTTCCATGTCTGTTAAAAAGCTGAAGTTCTTAATCTTGACAAAAGCTAGTTCACCAAGTTTTCTCTATGGATTGTGCTTCCGGGGGTGCATCCAGGAATTCAGACTTTCTCCTCACGACGTGACCCCCCTTCATCCCTAACGGTGTCCTTTGCTCCGAAGTCCACTTTGCTGGTGTTCCATCGCCGCTGCGTTCTCTGCTGCGTGTTTTCCTGTCCTGCTTTGAGTGGGCTCACTTGCGTGGAGCTCACTTTCCTCAGGGCTCGCTCGTTCACGCAGCCTGGCCCGGGCCAGGCTGTCCGCTGGCTGTGGGGTTTCCGAGGCTGCGCTGAGCACAGTCACTGACCCCGGCCAGCTGAACCTGCCGCCTCGGGAGCTGCTTTCTCTTCCTCCGTCTCTTCTGCCTCGTGTTGATCCACTGAGCAGTTTTTCACGATTCAGTTCACCTCCTTTGCTGCTGCTCTGCTGTAACCCTTCATCTTGTTTTTTTTTTTTTTTTCGCTTTCAGGGCCAGATCCACCTTCAGAGACTCGCGTGTGAGAGGAGACCGCGCAGTGCTGACCTCCCATCCCCCCCGCCCCAACCTCTGTGTGCGCTTCACTTTCACACCTTACAGACCCTCACTAGCTACAGGGTTATTATTGCTGCTGCTGCTGCTGCTAAGTTGCTTCAGTCATGTCCAACTCTGTGTGACCCCACAGACAGCAGCCCCCGAGGCTCCCCCACCCCTGGGATTCTCCCGGCAAGAACACTGGAGTGGGGTGCCACTGCCTTCTCCATTATTGTCGTTTAGTTCTCTTTTAAAGAGATTTAAATAAAATGAGCAAAAAATCCTAAATAGCCTGTATTTATCCGTGTGACAGCCATCCCAGCCGCTTCCATCTCTGTGTGACCCATGCTACCACCGGGGATCATTTCCTTCTGCCCAGAGGACCGGCGTGAACCTCTCCCGCGACGGTGGGTCTGAGGACACCCTCACTTTGCCTCTGAGTTTGGACGGTGCTTTGCAGGATGACCACTGTCTTTGTTCTGCTGGTTCTTCATCTTCTGTGTGCTCCCCCGCTCCCTCACCCTGGCTTTTTATTTTGGCCGCATCATGTGGCGTGTGGGACGTTAGTTCCCTGAGCAGGGATCAAACCCATGCCTCTGCATTGGAAGTGTGAAGTCTTAGCCACTGGACTGCCAGGGAAGTCTTTTGCTTTAAAAAAAGATTTATGTGGCGGTACCAGGGCTTGGTTATGGCACGTGAGATCCCCTTTTAATGAATTAACCAGCCATGCTGGGGCTTCACTGCTGGGCGAGGGCCTCTGCACCCGAGTGGGGGCCGCCCTCAAGTCCCGCGTGTGGGCTTTTCACGTCGGCGGCTTCTCTGTCTTCTCCTGTGGCTCTGCGCACTCGGGCTCGGGAGCTGTGGCTCACGGGCTCAGTCGCCCTGCAGCACGTGGGACCCTCCCAGACCAGGAACCAAGCCCGCTTCCCGCGCGATGGCAGGCAGGTCTTCGGGGAAGCCCCCGGCAGGGTCTCGGGTCTTTGCTGTGGCGGGTGGCGACTTTGGTGCGGCGTGTGGGACCCCACCCCCCGAGCAGGGACGAGCCCAGCCCCCGGCATCGGGAGCGCAGAGGCCTAGCCACGGGACTACCAGGGGAGTCCTTCCTTTTAGAACCTCTTTTCATCACTGGTTTTAGCAATGTGATGACTTGTCTCATGTAGTTTTCCTCATGTTTCTTGAACGTGGGGCTATTGAGTGTCTCGTATCTGGGCTTCTGTTTTCACTATTCTGAACAAATTTTGGCCATTATTTCTCCCGTCTGTTTCCTGTCCCTCTCTCCTCTGTAGAAACAGTTGCACATAAATTAAACTGATTAACGTTTCCCCGCTGCTCACGCATGAGCTGTTTATTTTTTGGACTCTTCTGTCTTTCTGCGTTTTGTTTTGGATAGTTTTTCTCGCTGTTCTTCAGGTTCACGCGTCTTTTCTTCTGTAGGGGCTAATGGGTGTTAATCCCTCCGGCACGCTCTTCATCTCGTACGTGGCCATGGTTTTCATCCCTAGAACCGTAATTTGGATTATATATATATATCTTCCTTGTCTCTACTTAACATGGGCAATCTATTTTCTATGCTTTATGAATTGAACAGAGGGAGTATAATTTTTTACTCTAATTGGAGGCGACTATAGTTATAATACGGAGAAGGCAATGGCACCCCACTCCAGTACTCTCACCTGGAAAATCCCATGGGCGGAGGAGCCTGGTGGGCTGCAGTCCGTGGGGTCGCTAAGAGTCGGACACGACTGAGAGACTTCACTTTTCACTTTCATGCATTGGAGAAGGAAATGGCAACCCAGTCCAATGTTCTTGCCTGGAGAATCCCAGGGATGGGGGAGCCTGGTAGGCTGCCATCTATGGGGTCGCACAGAGTCAGACACAACTGAAGCGACTTAGCAGCAGCATAGTTATAATAACCATTTTAACATCCTTGTCTGCTCATTCTAACATCAACGTCAGATTTGGGCTGGTTTCAAATGACTGATTCTTCTCCTGATTGTAGGTTGAACGGTCCCTTTTCTCTGCCCTCCTGGGATACATCTTGATTGGATGCCAGACGCTGTGACTTTTGCCCTGTGGGGCAGGTGCTTTCGGCCTCCTCTGCATCCTGGGCTCTGTGCGGGACATGGTCGAGGCTCCTGGGTGCCGTCTGGTCCGGCAGGTCTTGCTCTGGTGGGCTGCTGATGGGGCTGGCGCATTGCTCTGTGGGCAGGGCCAGGGCTGTCTGCCCACTGCGCTGTGATCCTGGGGCTTGCCAGCATGGCCTGGGGGGCCTGCCCCTTGCCCATGGGGGCCCGCTCCCTGCCCGTGGGGGCCCTGGCTGCTGCTCCCCCGTCCTTGCAGGTGGCTCCTCCCAGCCTGGGCACACCCCTCACTTGTGTGCCCTGCCCCATGGGGCTTGGGGTTCTGCCCGCCCAGGGTTTGCTCTGTGCAGCCCTGTCTTCTCCAGCATCCCATGAACCCCACCCACTTTGTCCCCAGGAGTCTCAGCCCCTCCCCACACCTCGTCCTGGCAGCAGTTTCAGGGCAGTGACCAGGAAATTGTAGCTGGCACCCACCTCGTGCGTGCCCATCTCCTCTGCGTTCCCTGTTCTTCACTGCCTGATGCCCAGTGTCTTGACCACAGTCAACCTCACGTGTTTTTTCCCATCCTTTGGTTGTTAAACCTTGTCATGTGGTTCACAGGTGCTGACAGAAGGTGGGGAATGCAGAGAAGGGCGGGAAGGAAGGCGCCACCCCAGGAGCCCTGCCCACAGCTACGCTGCCAGCATGGGCCCTTCGGGTGCCTCCCCCTCCTGGCTGTTTTCCAAGTGAGGCGTCAGGCAGCACCACGGGGACTTCCGTTTTACTTTTCCAAGGCGGCCTGAGTGCCTGGCGTTTATCACCTCCCGGTTCTAGAGGCTGACGTCTGAGGGCCAGGCCTCAGCAGAGCCGACTCCCTGAGGCTGGGAGGAGCGTCCGGTCCATGACCTGCCCCTCCCCACAGTGCTTCCTGGCCACCCTTGGGGTTCCGTGGCCTGTGGACACATTATCCCATCTCTGCATCTTCAGGTGGCGTTCTTGCTCTGTGTGTCTGAGCCACATGCCCCCTCTTTTTATGAGGACACCGCCACATGGGTGAGGGCCCGCCTGTTTCAGTGACCTCACCAGAAGCAGTTTGGTCTGTAAGACCCCTGCTTGCACGTCAGGCCCCCTTCTGAGGCTGGGGTCAGCACCTCCACCTGTGAGTGTGTGCATCTTCAAAGGGGGCTGCCTGCCCTTTGGAGACTCCGCTTTGGGGGCTACTCTGTGTGCTTTGCTCATCTTTTGGGGAGCCGGGGGCAGACCCATTCCTCCCGAAGCTCTGCCTGCACCCTCCAACCCGCAGATGTCCTGAGCCACTGTCCCAAAGGAGAAGCCCATCTCAGGGGTCCTGCCTGCCATTGCTGGGGGCCTCCAGAGGCTGTGGTTCCCCTCTGAGCTGGAGCACTGTCCCCGCTCCCGCTGGGGGACCACCCCTGGGTAGAAGTCTCCCCCCACCTCCTTCTGGGCATCACTGAGATGAATGTAGCACCCGCAGGCCTGGGCCTGGCTGGCCTGAGCCGGCCCCCAGCCCTCTGGGCACAGCCTCCCCGAGCACTCACAACTTGGAGAACCAGGGTGGGCTTCCAGCAACAGTGGCAAACGTGGCCGTGGCCGCTACCGCAGCCCGCGCGCACAGCCCCACGCCAGGCCCTGCCCCTCGCATGTCTGTGGTCGGTGGGGCTGCCTGGAGCCCAGCGCCGCCCACCGGGCCCCATCCCTGTGCGGCTGCCCCTGGGGTGACGCTGACCCACAGGTGACGGGCAGGGCAGGTCCCCCAGCTGCTCCTTGAGCTTTCTGTTGACTTTCCTGCTCACCTGGCTCAGTAATCTGCTGGTGCAAAGGCCACATCCGCTTCCTTGAGGCCCGCTCCCACCACACTGCGTCACCCAGACCTGGCTCCGGTTCCAGCCCTGGCCTCCTGGGGGGTCACCCCTCCTGGGGGGTCACCACTGAAGGCTGCGCTCCCCGCCATGGGAAGGCAGGGCATCAGGGGCTCTCTGTACACTATGCTGAGGACACGTGGCCACGCCTGGGAGGACGGCTCCTCTCTGGGGGAAGCGGGGACAGATTCTAGTGCAGCTTCACTGCCCGGGGGGAGGGGGTGGTGTTGTGGCCGACTCCAGGCAGGGTCCCACCTCTTCCCACCCCCAGAGCTGGGGCGGTCACTCTGGGCACTTCTGAACCCTCACACATGCCCTGCCCTAAGGACCAGCCGGCAGTGTGGGCCCTGCCGCCTTCATCCTGCCCCCTGGCTCCCCTGGGGGTGTAGGCCAGGTGGGCTCCTGGTGGCCTGTTTGCAAAGGGCCTTCTAGGGTGGGGACTGAGGCCTCAGAGCCCTGACCATCCCCGGAGGCTGTAGGCAGAACACCAGGACCACCGGGTCGGGGCACTTCTCTGGAGGACGGAGGCCATCGGGTTGTCCATTTCCCCCCCACCGGCAGTCTGCCACCTGGCTCCCTGCGCAGGCGCAGAGGTGGGCGGCCCTCTGTGGGGCAGGGCCAGGCACGGAGGGCCCAGGGCCAGACCAGCAGGGCGGGCTGGCCAGCTGGGGAAGTGTCCCCAGCAGGTGTGATGCTTAGAGCGACTGATGATTCCCAGCCATCACAGCGCGGAGGCCAGTGACCTGCCCAAGGTCAGGCAGAGGTCCCTCCGGTCCAGCCTGTGAGCCCCGCAAGCTGGATGCGACTCCGCAGCACGCGCTGCTCACCTGTCACAGGGCCGCGATGCGGAGACAAGTGGGGTCAGGGGACGGCGAGACGCCTTCGGACTGATCCCCGCACCCGGTTGCAGGGGCCCTGAGGCCGGCGCAGACCCGGCGGATCTTCGGGTGGGCGAGGTCCACTCAAGCCACGCCCACGCGGGGGGCGTTCCTAGGGGGCGTGACCCGCTCACTGAACCACGCCCCCCGATCAGGCCCTCCTACGCCCCCGGTGCAGGAGTGCACATGCGCAGACTTCCCTCTGGGCGGCTGTGCGGGCGACGCGCGCCACCTGCTGGCCAACGTCCGCATCCCGGTGCCTCCCGCGCCTGCGACCTTCCTTGGTCCGGTTGTGCTGACTAAGGCGCGCGCTTGCCTGGGATGCTGGGACGGGCTGGGGCGGGGGGCGGTGAGCTCCCTGCATGTCTGGCTGCGGGAGCGCCCAGAGGAAGCACTGCAGTGGGCAACGACGAGGTGGCTCTGGGGGGCCCTGGGGCCTCTGGCTCCTGGGACCTCGGGGCCTGGCAGGGCCTGTGCGGGGCTCCGGGGTGGGAGGTGGGGCTCCGGGGTGGGAGGTGGCGCTCCGCTGGACTTGATCCGAGGGACCTGGTGGTCGCCAGTTCACAGCTGTGCCAGGCCCCCGCCCAGTCCCGGCCCATCCCTGTGAACGTGCAGAAGGGGCAGCTGCTGGCAAGACCCCAGACCCCAGATACAGGAGGCCTGTTCCACCCGCCTTGGCTGCTCATGGTCCTCCATGGTGATGTGCAGTTTCAGAGAGCTGATCCCCATTTGCCGCCAGGTCCCTGCAGCCCCCAGGGGGACAGTACCCCTTGCCCCTGCACCCCAGCCTAAGGTTCTGCCTGAGTCTGGGGGGACCACCCCCAGGACCCCGCCCCTCCCAAGGCCACCCTCTGGCAGGAGGGTGCAGGTGGGGGCAGGAGGCGGCAGCCCACACAGGGCCCGAAGTGCCGCAGTGTGCAATGGAACCACCCTCCACCACAGAAAAACTGCAAGCTTTTACTGAGTGCCAGCTGTATGCACGGAGAAGGCAATGGCACCCCACGCCAGTACTCTTGCCTGGAAAAGCCCATGGATGCAGGAGCCTGGTGGGCTACAGTCCATGGGGTTGCTAACAGTCAGACAGGACTGAGCGAGTTCACTTTCACTTTCACTCTTCACTTTCATGAGTTGGAGTAGGAAATGGCAACCCACTCCAGTGTTCTTGCCTTGAGAATCCCAGGGACAGGGGAGCCTGGTGGGCTGCCATCTATGGGGTCACACAGAGTCAGACACGACTGAAGCGACTTAGCAGCAGCAGCTGTATGCAGAGTGCGTTGAGGGTGGGGGGCCTGGGAAGCAAAGAGTGGGCTGGCTCAGAGGGCCTGGGAGGACCTGGGGAGGACCTGGAACCCCGGGAGGGCTCGGTTCCAGACCCTCTTCCCACACATTCACTAGCATCAGGGGCGCTAGGACGGAGCTCTCCATGGCTGAGAGAACTCTCCAGGTTCGCCATGGCTGTGCCAAGCACCCCCTCCCCGCCCTGCCCCTCCCTTACCCTAGCTGTTTGGGGTCCTGCAGGCTGCCTGGGGGAGCAACTTGCAGGGGCTTGTGGGGGGGCTGCTGGGTAGGTGTGGACATTCCTCCCTCCCCCACCCCCCCAGCCCATAGATGAGCCTGGAGGAAGTGATTTCCCAGTGATCTTACCTGTGGCTGGAGAGGTGGGCCCCAGCGTCTGCATCTCAGCGCCCCACCCTCCAGGGCAGAGCCAGGTGGGTGGCCTGGGCACCGGCTCATCAGCTGTAAGGGGTGCCTGGTGGCCCCACCTGGCAGCTCTGGGCCTGAGGGCAGTGGGTCCCCCTGGTGGTCCCCTGGGCCCTGACCAGAGGGAGTGGTCAGCGGCTGTGCCCGTGAGTCCCTGACCTGGGAAAGGGTGCAAGGATGAGGAGGCCCCCAGATTCTCCTGGAGGCTCTGCCGCACAGGGTGGGTGCCCTCGCTGCTTCCCAGGGCAGTGTGCCTGGCTGCTGGGTGGCTGACAGTGGTCTTGGGCTCCTGATCCTGAGTACCACCCCCGCAAGTCCCCTTGGTTCTGATGTTCTAGTCCTCAGACCCAGCCCTGTGCCCAAGCTGTACCCCGACCCCACCCCTGCCCTAACCTGCCTCTTAGAAGCCCCCTGGGCCTCTGAGCTGACCCTGTCCCCCCTTCTTTAGCAAGTTTAACACACGAGGCTCAGGGGAAGCAAGCGGGTCCCTGTCGAGGCTATACCCCGAGTGTGTGGCCCTGTGCCTGGTTGGGGCGCACAGGGCAGAGGGCAGCAGCCTGGGCCGCCGGGGGCGCCTGTCCTCCACTCGCCCTGACCCCGCCCCTGACTCTGAGTTGGACCAGGTAGCAGCTGCCCATGTCCTGCTCTCTGGGGAGCTCCCTCCTGGCCTGCACCCTTGACGGGCCCCCAGAAGCCGCTGGAGGAGGAAGGGCGGGGGTGCTGGAACGGTGCCCCAACAGGACCTGGCCATAAACTGGGGCGGGGCGGGGCTGCGGTCTGGACCGCTGACCCTCCCTGCTGGACTTTCCCCCCAGCCTGGCCCCCAGCTGTCAGCCCTTCCCGGGAATGGCCACCTTTGTTTGTTCCTTGAGAGCTCAGGTGTCATTGACTGCCTGCCCAGGTCCCGGCGGGCTCCTCTGCCGGCCTGGAGAGGGGCCGGTGGGGGCTGGGCTCTCCAGGGGGCCCGGGGCTGCAGTGAAGTCCACCCACCCAACAGTGGGGCGCAGGCCTGGAGAGGGACCCATCGACCAAAGGCCAGGCCTGCGTGCATCCAGCCATCGCCCAGCCTGAGCTGGGAGCGCGGCCGGGGGTCGAGGAAGGTGGTGGTCGTTTGAGGCAGAAACAATCTCTCCTGGCTAGTTTTGAAAGCAGGGAGGTCATGGGGGAGGTCCTTGCTGGCTGCCTTGCGCAGTCGCACCCAGGCGTCAGCCTTCAGCGGGCGGTTGTAACAGAGCCCTCGGGAGGGTGCCCTGTCCCACTCCAGCACGGCCCCTGAGACACCCTGGGGGAGGCCGGAGCGCTGAGCTAGTTTCATAACAAGACTGAGAAGTCGTTCGCCTTTTTCACTGGGCTCCTGTGGGCACGGATGGTGCAGAAGCCCTGGGGGGTGAAGCTGTTGGCTCCTCAGCGAGGATCCCCGCGTGGCCATGGCAGGACCCCCTCACACACACCCCCGGGAGGAAGTGCCCGAGCGAGCCCAGGGCCTTGGGGAGAGCTGGCAAATGCTCCTGACGCAGCGGACTCCAGTCTGGGCCTTCGGTGAGAGCCCTCGGGTGCCAGCCTCCTGCAGCACTTGCTCGGGCGACGGGCGAACCCCGACCCACACTGGGCCGGTCGTGCTGTTCACACCTGGGGTCTTGGCAGGCGTTTGCTCCCAAACAAGAGAAACAGCAGTCTTTGTTGCCATGGTAAATTCGAGCTCTCTACTGGAAATTAGAGTTTTGGAGCCTGCCAGCATCAGCGAGGCAGCTCCCCGACCTACAGGCCCTTTTCCGAGCGTGCGATGCTGCTGTGAGTCCCATGTGGACGTGGAAAGGGAGGCTCTGAATCTGCATTTTCCAACAACCAACGCGTGACATTACAGAGTCACGGGGGCCAGAGACCCGTCCTTGGAGCGGGAGGGACCATGAGTCCCCGGGGCCCCAGTGAGCCGCGCCCGGGGTGGGCTCCCCGTCCAGACGGCTGCCGCCCGGAGAGACACCCCGAGCTGGGGTTCAGTGTCGATCGGGGGAGAACCTCCTCGAGGACCCGAAAAGGCCGCTCACCTGCTCCTGGTTTCTAGCTCCAAGTCTGGGCGAGGCCGGGTTTTCTCTGGATGCTTCGACCAGGATGGTGTCCCCAACAGAACGAAGGTGGGCATGGGGATGAGGTCCAGCTGCTGCTGGGAAGCCCGACGTCAGGGAGATTCGTAAAGACACGTATTCACGCCGCTCTTCTTACTGCATTTTTGTTTTGGAAAGCAGGGTTTTTTTTTGGTAAAGAGCTTATTTATGTCAGCATGTAGTATATTTAATTTTTAACTGAAATAACAAACATTTAAAAATTTTCTCATTTTTATTGCCTAATATGGTGAATACTGAGAGATATCACCCTCATAAGCTGAGCTCTTTGTGGAGGGGTCTTCAGCTGGGGCAGTCTGTCCGGTTGTCAGGGAGGAGGGAGACCTCGTCCTCGTCCTCCTCGGGGACTCTGACCCTGAGGGAGCGGGCGGCCCCATGTGGAAGTGCTACTGCTCAGGAGCCCCGCTCAACAGACCCACCCTTCTCTTCCCCCTCCCCGAGGGTCTCAGATAGGGGCTGCTTCCCTGACCTGCTTTTATTTACTTATTACTTCAAATAAATTTTCTCTGAAAAAATTTCTTTTGTTTTGGTAAAGTACACTTAACACAGAACTTCTGGGGGCACAGCCCGGGGCACCAGGACATTCCCCTGACTGTGCCTCCCCACATCGTCCCCAGAACCTGATCATCTTCCCAAACGGACCCTCCATCCCCACTGGACACTCACTCCCCTCCCCCGACGGCCCCAGCCCCCGGCCCCCCATCCGCTTCCCGTGTCTGCGGGTGCGAGCCCTCCAGGGACCTCCTGTGGTGGAATTAGACAGCATCCGTCCTTCTGTGCCTGGATTATTTCTCCGAGCATCACGTCCTCAAGGGGCAGCCGCGCTCACGGCGTGTCCGGACGGCCTCCTCCGTGCGAGCGTCGTCCGCGGACAGACGCTGGGTTCTCCCCTCTCAGCCGCTATGAACACGTGCGGCAGCAGGGAGGCCCGCCGGCTGGTCTCTGGGGTGCGGGAGGCGGGAGTGCCCGCTCAGGCGGCGGGCGGGTGGGAAGGGCTCTGAGGCCCTCCGCGCCGTTTCCACACGCTGCCCTGGGGGTCACACCCACCAGCAGTGCGGGGGGCGGTCAGGTTCTGTGCCTCCCCAAGTATGACTGCCTGGTTCTTGGATAACAGGCAGCCTGCAGGCTGCGCTGTCCTGGCCTCTAGCTCGGGTCCATTCTCAGCGGGCCCCGGGGCTCAGACACCCCTTTGCCGTGGGGCCAGGCGCCCACCTGGCTCCTGCTCCGCCCTCGCAGTCCCCTCCTGCCCCCGGCAGCCCCTGGCCGTGGCGCCTGTCTGATAAGAGGCCAGGGATGCTGTCGGGACGGGTGTCCTGGGGTCTCTGAACATAGAGCCTCCCCTGGGGCCCAGGTGTCATGTCTGGGGTCTCAGAACCAAGGCCGGGACGGCAGCTGGAGTCCAGGCTGGGCCTCCCTGCCCTGCCAGCGGCGGGCGCCGGATGTGGGCCCTGGGCTGACGTCTGGTCTTTACTGAGCTGAGTGCTTGCGTCAGGAGGTGCCCACGGCCGGAAGCAGGCATTTATGGCCGGGCGGGCCGGCCGGCGGCTCTGAGGGCCGTGACGTCACCGTGCCCAGGCCGGCGGGCGGGCAGGGCTGGAGGGACGCCAGGCACCTGTCCCTCCCTGCTCACGGGCCGCTCTCAGCTCGGAGCAGCGGACATGCAGACCGCCTCCCTCCCCGCTCTGCCGTGACGCTCTGGGCTGCTGCTCTGCCTGAACATGGTGGAGACAATTGACACCTGGTTCTCTTTGCTGAATAGCATTGACTTCTCTGAACTGTCAGTGGCCTGGGGACCCTGGCGCAGCCCCCGTAGAGGGGCCATGGCCCTGCTCAGCGCCCAGCCCTGCCTCCGAGCCCCCAGTTCCCGCGCCCACCTGCGTTCTCCTCGTGATGAGTGAGCAGTGATGTGGGCAGTGGGTGAAGAGAGGCTGCTCGCCGCCCATGGGCACCCGCCAGCGGGGGCCGCAGGGCCTCTCAGAACAGGTCACCCACCCTCCAGCTGAGGGGCTGTGGGCCAGGGTCTCACACTGACCAGGGGCAGCTGGAGGGCAGGGTGATGTGACCTGTTCTCCTGGAGGCATGAGGCTGGTCTGCGGGGGGCTGGGGAGCCCTCGTGGGTCTGCCGAGGCTTCTAGGGTGTTGGTCGGGGCCTGCTGGCCCCCTGCCCTGCCGCTGCCTTAGCTCGCTTTGTGGACTCTCTGAAGCGCCCGTGTGGGCGCTTTACGTGACGCCCCCCGATTCGAGTGTGCTGCACGCTTCCTCGCGGTTGGGAGGGAGGCGTGCAGGAGGAGGGCCCCCCGAGCGCTGTGTGGGAGAGCGTGGCCGGACCGTTCTGCCCCTGGGGTACTGAGAACCCCCCTCTTACCCAGTGAGCCCTGCGGGAAGGGTCCGCGACCGGCCGTAGCGGCAGAAGGCGCGGCAGTGAAGGCAGTGGACTGTTCATACGAGCGGGGCTTCCTTCCCGTTCGCTTATTTCTTCGATGATGGGAGTCGCTCTGGACTTGATGCTTGTTTTATCCCATGGGTTACAGTCACACATCACAGTTACGGCTTCGGTGGCTCAGCCTACCCATCTCTGCCAGCAGGGCCGCGTCCTGCCGCCCTGTGGCCTCGGACAAACCTCAAGCCACTGGCCACCTCCTCAAGTTCTGATGCCACAAACCAGGTAATCTCGACATTCTCACCCAGAAGCTCACCTGCTTCCCCAACGAGCCCCAGTTCCTTTTCTTGTTTGCGGGCCCCCTAGGTGGGCAACATTAGGGCACCAACCATATACACATCTGTCGCCCGTCTATCTACCAACTGTCACCCATCTGTATCTATTATTATTATTATTATTATCTCTCACTACCTAACATCTGCGAATGCATTTATCACCTGTGTATCTAGTATCTATCTATCATCTATCCATTCAGTTCAGTTCAGTCGCTCAGCCGTGTCCGACTCTGTCTCCCTATGTACTGTAGCACGCCAGGCTTCCCTGTCCATCACCAACTCCCAGAGCTTGCTCAAACTCATGTCCATAGAGTCAGTGATGCTATCCAACCATCTCATCCTCTGTCATCCCCTTCTCCTCCTGCTTTCAATCTTTCCCAGCATCAGGGTCTTTTCCAAGGAGTCAGCTCTTTGCATCAGGTGCCCAAAATATTGGAGTTTCAGCTTCAACATCAGCCCTTCCAATGAATAGTCAGGACTGATCTCCTTTAGGATGGACTGGTTGGATCTCCTTGCAGTCCAAGGGACTCTCATGAGTCTTTTCCAACACCATGGTTCAAAAGCATCAATTCTTCAGTGCTCAGATTTCTTTATGGTCCAGCTCTCACATCCATACATGACTATTGGAAAAACCATAGCTTAGACTAGACGGACCTTTGTCGCAAAGTAATGCTTCTGCTTTTTAATATGCTGTCTAGGTCAGTTATAGCTTTTCTTCCAAGGAACAAGGGTAAGTTCATGGCTGTCTATCCACTATCTACTGGCTAGGCATCATCTGTAGATCTGTGTATCTCTATGTCTCTGCGTGTTTATCTATCATCCACGAATCTATCTTGTGCTTATGGTTTGAACCCACTGGGTCTAAGGTGCTGTGTTGTGAGTGACAGCTGATTCACACTGTTGCTGGGACCTTGGAAACTGTGTTTCCAGCCTCCCTGGCAGCCGGCTCCCTGGAAACGGCTTTTGGTTGAGGGGAAGGAGAAGCCGTGCCATCACCGTCACCAGGGCGGCTCTTGGGCAGGCAGTTCCAGCACCAGCTGTGCCCCCCAGGAGGCCCTCCTCTCTGCCCCCCAAGCCCTGAGGCCTCCAGGGCCTCCTGTCCTCACGGCTTCCAGCGCCTGAGTGACTGGCTCTGAATCACCTTCTGCAGTTTCCTTCTTCTGACGGGACAATAATTGGTATCGGATGGGTTTCTGAGGTCAGTCCTGGGTCCAAAGGCAGGAAAGAGACTAGGGCAGGTGGGGCCCAGAGACAGAGCCCCGGGTGGGGTGGGGATGCCGAGAAGGCAGTTTTCAGGGGACCCGTGTCGGCACGAAGCAGCTACAATAGAAAAGAGGACAGAAGGGTCAAGGCCTCAGACTCCACCATCAGAAATCATAAGAGAAAAAGAGCAGATTAAACCCAAAGTAAAGGGAAGAAAGGAAGACCATTAATAAGATGAAGCCGAGAACAGAGCACTAGAGGGAAAACGAGGAGCCTGAAAGCTGGGCCTTGAGAAGACCAGTAACACTGATAAACCTCTAGCCGGCCTGACAGCAAAAAAGGAGACCTAAGTTACTGACCTTAGGAATGAGAGTGGTGATACCAGCACAGAGTCTACAGATACTAAAGGGGTAATAAGGGAATGTTGTGACCAATGTTCTGCCAATAAATATAGCAACTTGAGTGAAAAGGACATTCCTTGAGAGACAATTCACTCAAGAAGAACAGGACTTCCAGGCCTGTTAGGTGGCGAGGACGCCACGCTTCCTCTCAGGGGCTCCTTGTTTTTCCCTCCAGCGCTTTGTTCTCTGGTTCATCTTCCTAATGATCTTCCTTTCTTCCCTTTACTTTTGGCAAAAAAAAAAAAAAAATAGCCCCATATATTAAACAACTAGAAAACCAAACCAAACCAAAAACCTCCCCACAGAGAAAGCTCCAGGCCCAGATGACTTTAGTGGTGAAGTCCATCAAGCATTTAAGAAAGGAATAATACCAACTCTGTTCAGACTCTTCCAGAAAGACTGAAAACAAAGGGATATTTTCAGCTTTTTCTTTGAGGCTAGTGTTACCGATGCCAAAATCACATAAAGATGCCCCCAAGAGAGGAAATCTGTAGACCCACCTCCCTCATGAACATAGATGCAAACAGTCTAAACAAAATTTTAGCAAATTGAATCCAGCAACAAATGAAAATCATGACTAAATTTTTTTTTTCCTGGAATACAGGGTAGGTGTGACATTCATGAGTCAATATAATTCACAATATTACCAGACTAAAGAGGAAAAACTATAGAATCATCTCAATAGATGCAGAAAAAGACATGTAACGAATTTCGACATCCCTTCCTGATAAAATCTGTCAGCAAACTAAAAATAGCAGAGAACTTCCTCAACCTGGTAAAGGGCATCTACTACAGGCCTGCGGCCGGCATCACACTTCAGCCTGAACGCTCTTCTCTGGAGTCGGAAACAAGATCAGGATACCTGTTCTTCCCTCCTAATCAACACCATGCTGGGAGTCATTGCCTGTGCAACCAGGAACTCTGAGAAAAATAATTAGACTAGAAAGGAAGAAGTAAAACTGCCTTCACTCACAGGGAACATGATCTTCTATGTAGAGAACCCGGAATATCACAAAATAGCTACTGTAATTAGTGGGTGAGTTTATCAAGGCTGTTGGTACTACAAGATCAGTTACAAAAATCAATTATATTTTTATATACTAGGAACAATCAGAGATAAACAGCATAAAAAACATGAAATCCTCAGACACAAATCTGACAAAAGAAATGAAAACCTGTACAGCGAAAACCATGAAACGTCACTGAGAGAAATCAAAGGCCCAAATACATGGCGAGACAGACCTTGCTCGTGGGATGGAGGGTTCAGTGTCGCTAAGATCTAAGTCTTCCAATACGTCTCATTGGTCCAGATATTCAATGCAATCCCAGTAAAAATACTATCAGGATTTTTCTTGGTAGAAATCAATAGATTCTACAATTCAGAGGGAAATGCAGAGGACAGATAGCAGCCAAAGAAAACAAAACAAAACCCACAACTTTGGAAAAGAAAAACAGAATTGGAACATGAGCATTAGGTGATGTTACAGTCGTTACAAAGCTCCAGTGGTCAGAGCAGTGTGGTATTAGCATAAGGATGGACGAATAGGTCAGTGTAACAGAAGAGAGTCCAGAAATACACACACACAGATATAAAGAACTAACTCTTTACAGGAGAACGCAAGGAGGCAAGGCTGGCCTTGTCCAGAAGGAGCTGCAACAGCCGGGTTAAGAAAGGAAAGGAGACTCCAGTTCATGCCTCACACTGTATGAAAAAATAATCTCAACTCATCGTGTAAAACCTAAAGCTTAGGGCCCCCCTGGGGGTTCAGCAGTAAAGAATCCGCCTGCCAAGGCAAGGGACACGGGTTCGAGCCCTGGCTCCGGGAAGACCCTGTGTGCCTTGGGGCAGCTAAGCCCACGGCGCAACTGCTGACCTCACGCGCTAGGGCTCACGCGCTACGAGAGAAGCCCCGCCCTGAGAGGCCGCAGTGAAGAGCTGCGACCGGAGAAAGCCCACGCAACAACGCAGACCCAGCGCAAAAAAACAGAGGAAGCGACAAACCCCTCAAAACCTAAAGGTGCACCTCTAGAGAACTCAGCAGGAAGCATTCCTGACCTTGGGTTGGGCAAAGCTTCCTGCTACATCACTGTAGTCGTGTCTGACTCGGTGCGACCCCATGGCGGGCTCCTCCGTCCACAGGACTCACCAGGCGAGAATCCTGGAGAGGGCTGCCCTGCCTGTATTCTATCATCCATAAGATACCACAAGGTACCATCCATAAAAGAGTAAATGGATGGCCTGGATCTCATCAGAATGAAAACTTCCCACTCTTCCAAAGACACTGAGCAAAACAAGCCACAGAGGGGAAGAAAAATATTTGCAAAGGGTAACTCTGGTACTGGACTGGTATCTTGAATAGATAAACCAGTCTTGGAGCTGAATAAAAAAAATCCACCCAAATAACCCAAAAAATTGGCAAAAGATCTGAGCAGACACTTCAGCAGAGAAGAGAGGAGGTGACACATAACCTTTCTGACACGGACAAGTTCTCAGCTTCAGTAACGGTTAGAAAGGCAACTCAAACCGGGGGAGGCATCACCATGCACCTATCAGGACAAGTGTGGCTGGGTGGGGTGCATGGGGGGAGTGGGGGCTCACCGCCGCTGGGGGGATGGGATGCACGACCCCTGTGGAGAACAGCCCGCTGTTTCTGAGACTTCGGAACAGCGTGGCCCAGACACCCGACTCCCAGGATCACAGGTCCGGCACAAGCTCCTGGTGGTGTGGTCTGTGATGCTGTCAGACTGGAGACAGCCCGAGGCCATCAGCAGCAGGAGAAATGAATTCAGCAGCTCAGTCATGTCCGATCCTATGGACGGGAGCTGGCCAGGCTCTTCTGCCCATGGGATTTTCCAGACAAGAATACTGGAGTGGGGTGCCATTTCCTCCTCCAGGGGATCCTCCCGACCCGGGGATGGAATCTCT
Source organism: Bos javanicus (assembly GCF_032452875.1). NCBI lineage: Eukaryota > Metazoa > Chordata > Mammalia > Artiodactyla > Bovidae > Bos > Bos javanicus. The sequence goes on along the minus strand of NC_083896.1, from coordinate 50,742,924 downwards.
TGCCTCTCCTGCACTGGCAGGCAGATTCTTTACCGCTCATGCGACCTGACATGCCCCAAACACACTTTTATTTCCACACAAAAGAAAGCCACTCAGTCATAAAAAGGAACGGACGGTGCACGCAAGTGAGACTGTGGATGGATCTCAAAATAATTATGCTGATTCTGCGAGGAGCCAGCAGCAATAATGGCAGCAGAGGAGGTAGCCAGAGACCAGAATCCAGAAAATCAGAATGCCCAGTCATGGGGGGCTTCCCTGGCGGTCCAGTGGTCAGAGTGCCGCGCGTCCACTGCGGGGCGTGGGGGCGCCACCCCTGGCCCAGGAACTGAGGTTCTGCGTGCTGCATGCTGCGGCCAAAAGGCAGGAAAGAAACGAAACGAAAGCCGCTGGTGACCCCCCGAGAACCTGGCCGCCCGCGTCCGGAAGCCGGGCCTCCCACAGTGCGCTCTCTGTTCCCCACCACCGTGCGTGAGGAATACGGACGGAATGCCTCTACTCCAGTGAATGCAGGTAGCGGGGAAATTAGTTCAAAGTTTAGACACAAGTACAGAAGGGCTCTCAGAATTAATAATGGCCGAAAGATAGGGATACACCCAGGAAATCAGCAGGTTCCGTGATTTGGGAGTGGTGCTTCCCGAGGGTGATTGCTTCTATAATCTTTCCAAAATAGAAGTCTCTCTTTTGGGAGAAAAACTATCCCGAGTGAAAGAAACCAAACCAACAGACAGTGCCAGTGTGTGGGGCTGTTTGCATACGATTCCAGAAAACACAGACTAACCCGAGGGGCAGGAAGCAGACCGAGGGCAAGGGGTGTGAGGTTTCCTGGACGGCCGCTGCACACACACCCCCGTTCGACTCAGGTGGCGAAGGTGTCAGGTGTGTGTTATGTCAAAACTGGTCAGATCCGCACTTAGACACATGCTGTTCATTGTGTATCAATTACACTTCCGTCAAACTGAAAACATGCTTCAGATTAGCACTGTTAGACAAAACTCTAAGTTTTCCAGACCAGTGAATCGTGTTTTCCTTCTAGCAACAGAAAATCATAGCCATAATTTATAATGGCTGCACAGCAAAGAGGCAGCCATGACCGAGCGACTGAGCACAGCGTGGCCCATGGCATGACATTCTAGAATTATTTTAGCAATTAGAGATTTAGGATTAATCATAAAAATATATTCAAGCCAAAACTATGGTGACGGTGAAAAAGATCATTGGTTGCAGGGGTTTGCTGGGGAGGGTTGAAGAGGTGCAGAAGGGATTCGATACTGTGCTGGGGCACGTGACACTGTGTTTGTTGAAACTCGTAGAGCGCTGCAGCTCAAAGACTGAGCCTCAGGATGCGCAGAGTACAAGAGTTAGCTAGGAGGCCGGGGGATCCCAGGATGGCGTGCAGACGTGTGAGAAAGCAATCTAACTGTACTCTAAACACGTGAGACGCCCCACTGGGGGTGGGAAAGAGGGGCCTGTGTCCCAGGGCACCACTCCGGGAAGGAAGGGGAGGAGACTCCTCTCCTGGGCTGTGGGCTCGCAGGAATCGGGTTTTCTGTTACTCATTCTGAGTTTCACAGAGAGCGACAGTCGACCTTCTGTGAACAGCGGCCACACCATCACCAAGCAGTGGGCAGCGTGGGCTGAGGGCAGCGAGGACGACTGTGAGCGGCCTCGGGCGGGGCAAGCGCAGGGGCTCTTCACACTTCCTGATCATTGGTCCAGAACAAAGCAATGAGAGCGCCCGCCTCTCAAGGCTGTGGAGGGCTTTAATGAGGCGGGCTGACTGAGTTCCTGGCCACTGCCTGCACACACTGTGCCCTTGTGAGGTGGTAGCCCTGCGGAGCTGCTGCAGAAGGCACAGCCCATCCCTCCTAGAGACTGTTTGTCCATCCATCCATCCACCCACCCACCCAGCCCCCCACCCAGCCGCCCATCTATCCATCCATCCATCCCCCCATCCCCCCACCCCCCACCCCCCCGAAACGAAGCTTGTAAGTGTCTGCTGTGACGCTGCTCCGTGGAGGCGCCCACACAGGCGAGCCCTCCAGCGCTCACTGAAGGCAGCAGTGGTCCCGCGGTGCAGGCGGGGCGGTGAGGACGATGCTCAGGGTCAGTGTTGGGTCTCGAGGTGGGAGACGTGTGAACTGGTCCCTTGAACTGCAGAGGCCCTGTACCCCCAGGGAGGCCATGCCTGTGCCCGCTTGCTCCGGGGAGCCTGGGTGAGGGCCCAGCCCACTGACCTGCCCTGGCCCACTCACACCTGAACAAACACCTGTGTGTGTGAACCCGCCCCCTCACCCGGCGCAGGGTGGGGCGGCAGGGTGGAGGTAACGTCCTCTCGTAAACGCTCGCAGGCCCGGCGGTGACGTGGGCCCGCGCGTGTGCACCAGGCCCTTCAGATCCTTGGCGGGCGTCTCCAGGCCTGAGAGTCCCCTTCCGACGTCTCGGGAGCACTTGGGGAGGGGGTGGGCACAGCTGATGCTTTGTCAGCCCCTCACCGAGTCTTCAGACGCTTAACTGTCAGGGACTCCGTCTGGGCCTGGCTGGGGCTGGGGTCTCCCTGGGGTGTTCAGAGGGCTCCCCTGGGTGCACCCTCCAACTGCCCACGGAGGCTGGACCAGAACCGAGGGCCTGGGGCGGGGCCCAGGGTCTGAGCAGGGTCCACACATACAGAGGGAGCCGCTGACCTCCCCTTCCTCGCCTTCCCCTCCCCTCCCCTCTCCCTTCCCCTCCCCTCTCCCTTCCCCTCCCCTCCCCTTCTCCCTTCCCCCTCCCCTCCCCCTCCCCCTCCCCCTCCCCTCCCCTCCCCTCCCCTCCCTTCCTGATGAGTCAGGGTCTGTGGACCTGACTTATCCGACTTGGGCTGCGTTTTGTGACGTCTCTGGGCCCCTCCCTCGGTCAGCGGTGACCCATGCGGTCCTCGGGAACAGTGTCTTGTCAGGGTAAACACCACTGGGTGTGGGGCCTATAGGAGGAGGGCCATGCCTGCCCAGGCTGCTGGCATATCTGCTCTGCAGGGGTCCACCCGGCGGGCGGGCACTCAGGCCCCCCGCAGCCCCAGCTGGGCAGAGTGCTGTCCTGGTGGCCTGGGGTGTCACAGCTTCATCAGAGAGGAGCGCTGGGTGGTTTGCTCAGCCCTCTCCCTGAGAGGAGTGGGGGTCCCTCTGGGGCGGGGACAGGGCTCCAGCCACACTGAGGGAGCCTCTTCCCGCGTCCCCGAGTCAGTGTGATGGACGGGTGGATGTACCCAAGCACCCGGGGGTACGCAGCCCTGCTCAGGGGCTGGAGCCCGCCCCATGCCCGCCCCAGCCAGTGGGGCTGATGCCACTGCTCACGGGCCCGCCTCACAACCTGCGACTCTGCCCAGAGGGCTGGGGGCCGGACACAGGGGCCTCGGGCAGCCTGTTGCCCACCCAGAGGGTCCACAGGGCTGACCTGCTCAGACGCAAGGGGGACCCCACCTCCTCAGTCCCAGGGGGCCCTTCCTTCTCAGACCAGAGGCTGTGCTGGGCACCCTGTGTCTGGCCAGGAATCCCTGAACCCACCAGAGCAGAGGGAGCCTGGCAGGGAAAATGACTACCCTTGGGGCCCACGGCGGGCCCGTCCTCGGGTTTTCCCAGGGCTCAGTGCCAGCCGTGCCAGCCCCACGGGAAAGTGGCACGGCCTGCCCGCTGGCCCTGCCGCTCTGGTTCCCTAATCCCTGGGCCTTCTGCTTCCAGCCCTGCGCTGTGCGAGTCCCTGGGGCCTGCGGGGAGGCGTGTCCCCAGGTCTGGGGAGGGTGGATGAGGGGCTTCACCCTCAGGAGGGCTGGGTCTGGGGACTGTGGCTCCCAGTCACGCTCTCAGACTCTGGGGTGCCCGTCCCTTAATGTCCTGGCCCTGCAGGGGCCCTGGGAGCCATCACCTGTGCTGGGGGGAGCTCGTGGCCCTGGGCGCTGCCGTGGGAGGATCGGGTGTCAGGAGAGGGAAGGCCCATGAGGGGCTTCTGTGGGGGTGCCGGGCTCAGGGACTCAGGGGGTCCCACGGCCCCCCCAGGCGGCCCCCTCTTCCAGAGTAACTGCTGAGATGAGCCCCTCCCGCTCACCCTGAAACCAGGGACTGTGAGGCTGGAGCCTGCATCTCCCCCTCATCTGAACAGTCGTCCACGCTCGTGTGGGCCAGAGTCAAAAGCTGAACCCAGGATGCACTGTTTTCAGGACGGGCGGACTGCTTGGAGGGGAGGCCCAACCTCGGTTTATCCACCAGCAACGGGGGCTGCCCAGAGGTCGCTAAGGTTCGGGGCCCGTGCAGCCCAAACGCCCCTTTCCGAGGCGTTTCCAGACGCGCTGGGCTCAGCTTGGAGGGTCTGGGATGCGCCTGAGGCCACAGCTCCTCTCCGGGGCAGGACCCTCTGCTGTGGGAGGCCTGGTCTGGGAGCACCTGTGGGCCACCTCCCCCGGCCCTGGTCCTCCCCACTGTCCTGGGAGGCGGCAGGGCCAGGCCTGTGCTGGGCTGAGAGCCACCTCCTTGCCCGGACCTGGCCCCTTCCCCTGGGGGATGGCCACTCTTGGCCTGGGGCCAGGTGCCCTGTGTCCCAGAGGATGCTGGGCTCCCCAAGTTCCAATTACATGTAATTCCAGAGGCGGGCCGGGCTGGGGGAGGGAAGGGATTAGCGAGTGGGCTGGAGCCAGGCCCTCACGGAGCTCGTAGGCTCCAGGAAGGAGCTGTGCTGAAGTGAGGGATCCCTGGGCCCCCAGTAGCCCACGCCTGCCCTGCCTCGGGCAGCAGGGTTCAGGGAAAGCAGGGCCCCGGTGGGGTAGCTGTGGCCCAGATGACCTCTGGGAGGCCCCCAGGTGGGAGGGGGCGCCCACCCCACAGACTGGCCTATCCGGGCCCCTGGGGAGGCCCCCACTGGACCTCACTGTGCCGGGGGTGCTGGATGGGTGAGGTGGGGACGCGGGGAGCGCGCTGTCTGCTGGGACAAGCTTCCAGCAGGACCCCTGGCCCCAGGCTGGCCCAGCAGCAGGAGGGACGGAGGTCCGCCTTGGGTGTGTGCTGGAATCGGGTAGACGGTGCCACATTGGGTAGATGGTGCCGCATCCCGGGCACGGCCAGCTCTACCGGAGCAATAAAAGATAAACCCCAGATAACCTGAGTCAATATTTCCCCAGCGGGCCCTCGGAGCCCCCACAGCTGTTTTCCTGATGACCTGGGGGGCGCCCCACCCGTCCCGCACCCTCCTGCCCTCCCCGCCCTCTGGCGGCTCTGTGGGGCATATAAGGCCTGGCCCCTGCCCCGGGCGCTCTGCCCTGCCTTCCTTCTGGCCACCATGGGGCTGCTGCTGGCCCACCTGGCGGCCCTCTGCCTGGCTCTGACCTGGGCCAGGGGCACGGAGCTCCAGAGAGGTGAGAAGGCTGCAGGATCCCCAGAGCAGATGGTCCTGCCTGGAGGAGAGGGGGTCTTCCTCGGCCCAGGCTTTGGGGTGGGCGACCTGGCCCGGCATTTGTGGCCCCACCCCTGCTGACTCTGGGTGCAGAGAGGAAAGGAGAAGGGAAGGGGGAGTCACTTTGAAGGTGATGGTCCGGCCAGTGTGTCCAGGGGACAGTCCCAGGTGGACGCACTGGGCCGGGCAGCTGCCTGTGGCTCTGAGGGAGGCAGGGGCCCACCAGAAGGGGCCAGGCCCCCAGTCCTGGGTGTCAGGGGCCCTTGGAGGGTCGAGACCAAGGCGGTCCCCTCTGCAGAGCCGGCTGTTTGCGCCTCTGCTCGGGGGCGGCTTCAGCCACAGAAGCCTGTGTGAGGGCAGGACAGGGGGCTCTCCATCCAGCGGAGCCACCGGGGCCGGGGGGGCGGGGGCGAACCTGGGGGCCCCCTCTGAGGGGTCTGGCACCACCCTCTGCTGAGTGCGGGCAGGCTGGAGCCAGGGGAGGGGGCACTGGCTGGGGCATCACTGGACAGAGTGTGGCAACGGCCAGGGTAGGGGCCCCCGCAGGGTACGGGCGTGAGGGCGAGGCAGCTGCAGATGCCCTTGCGGGGGCCCGAGACCGCGCGGGCGGGTGACCAGGGGCCCGGCAGAGGGCCCTGCAGGGCGACCTCCCCAGGGCCTGGGCCAAGACCCCAGTGGCTCTGAGCAGCTGGCGTGCGCCTCCGGAGCAGAAGGTCCTTGAGGGAGGCGGCCAGGCCACTCACGCCTCCCGCCGCGGCCCCCAGAAGGCAGAACCCGGAACCACGGCCACAGCGTGTGCAGCTCCTGGGGCGATTTCCACTACAAGACCTTCGACGGCGACGTCTTCCACTTCCCTGGGCTGTGCGACTACAACTTCGCCTCCGACTGCCGCGACGCCTACAAGGAGTTCGCCGTGCACCTGAAGCGCGGCCCCAGCAGCAGTGGGGGCCCGTCCCAGGTCAAGTACATCCTGCTGACCGTCAAGGACGACACCATCTACCTCACCCGCCAGCTCACCGTGCTGAACGGGGCCATGTGAGTGGTCCGGCCGTCCCCTCCTGAGTCCTGGTGACAGGGCTGCGGCCCCTGCCCCCCAGCCTGACCCACTCCCCCGGCCCGCGTCTATTCTGGCCAACGGCTCAGAAGCAGAGTGTGGGGTCCGAGTCCAGGTCATCGATTCATTCAGCAAATGCTGATGAGGCCCTGGCAGGAACTCCCAGGGGTGCGGGGCTGGGGAGGGGGCTCAAGGGATTTATTTATCCCGCGCGTCTCTGAGACCTTTTCTGCTGGGAGCCCACCAGGCTCTGGGCTCGCCGTCCTGGCGGCCCGGCGGGCTAGGGTTACGCGGGGCCCACAGGAGGCCGTTCCTCCCCCACGTTGTCCAGCATTGTCTGGGGAACAATGGGGCTCTGAGCGCACTCCCGCCCAGCGGTTCCCCACCTGCAGGCTTTGCCCTTTCCCTGCTGCTCGGGGTTTAGTTTCCCACAGCCCGGGCTCAGCGTCGGGGTGGGCACAGGGCCCCAGAGGTGGTGCGGGGTGGGCACAGGGCCTGCCCTCGGAGGCTGGGTGAGGCTTTCCCAGTTGGCCCGCCCTCCTCCCAGGGCTCCTGGGGATTCCTACCAGGAATGGAGCCTGAGGTGGGGTGTGGAGAGGGCCCTGGGCAGGCGTGTGTGGCCCCACCTGGCCAGGCAGGTGGGCAGGGGCTCAGCCACTGCTCAAGTGTCCCCAGAGAGCGGCCACCCGACCCAAGCCCACAGCCTCGGCCCCTCTGCGAGGGGGAGCTGCATGGGCCAGCGTGACCCCCGTGCCCACCCCCAGGGTCAGCACGCCCCACTACAGCCCGGGGCTGCTCATCGAGAAGACTGACGCCTACACCAAGATCTACTCCCGTGCTGGGCTCACTCTCATGTGGAACCAGGAGGACTCAGTCATGGTGCGTTGCGGGGAGGGCCGGGGGGCTGGGGCGCCACGTGGGGAGCGGGGGGGCACCCTGTGAGGGTCCCTCTGGGCCCTCAGGGCTGCCAGAACTGCCCCCGGGTCTCCCACCACAGCTGACCAGACTCTGAGCCCCACTTGGCTGTGGGGGGGGGGCGACCCTGCGGCCTGCTCACCTGTCCCCTCCCCCGGCAGCTCGAGCTGGACAGTAAGTTCCGGAACCACACGTGCGGCCTCTGCGGGGACTACAACGGCCTGCAGACATACTCGGAGTTCCTCTCCGAGGGTGAGCGCCTCCTTGGGGGCCTCAGTGGGCGGGTGCGGGCGGCCCCCTGGCGCCCTCCAGCCTTGCTGAAGGCCGTGACCCCCCAGGTGTACGCTTCAGTCCTGTCGAGTTTGGGAACATGCAGAAGGTGAACAAGCCTGACGTGGTGTGCGAGGACCCCGAGGAGACGGTGGTCCCCGAGTCCTGCTCCGAGCACGTGAGTCCCCAGCCGCGGTGCGGGTGGGGGCTTTGGGGGGTGGGGAGAGCTGGGGGCGTGAGCAGCCCCACCCATGCCCACCTCCTGCATCGCCCCCCAGCGCGCCGAGTGCGAGCAGCTGCTGACGGCCTCGGCCTTCGAGAGCTGCCAGGGCCTGGTGTCCGTGGAGCTGTACGTGCAGGCCTGCATGCAGGACCGCTGCCACTGCCCGCAGAACGCCTCCTGCATCTGCAGCACCATCGCCGAGTTCTCCCGCCAGTGCTCCCACGCCGGCGGGCGCCCAGAGAACTGGAGAACCGACGCGTTCTGCCGTAAGCGGCGTGCCGGGACAGCGGCGGGAGGACGCAGGAGGCTCACGGGGGTTGACCCTGGGGAGCGTGCTGGTCTTTGTGGGTGCCGGGCAGGGCGGCCTGGTGTGTCCAGGGCTGGGGGCCACGTGTGTGCACCAGACCCTTCATGGTGTCCGCCGCGCCCGCCCCTTGGCTCAGGGGTCTGCCTTTGCTTGTCCAGCCAAGAGCTGCCCTGGGAACATGGTCTACCTGGAGAGCGGCTCACCCTGCATGGACACCTGCTCACACCTGGAGGTCAGCAACCTGTGTGAAGAGCACCGCATGGACGGCTGCTTCTGCCCAGAAGGTGAGGATGCGGGCGGGGAGTGGGGAGGCGGGATGGGGGACAAGCGGGAGAAAGAGCATGAGGGCTGAGACCCTCCCCACACAAGCGCGCACACGCACGCACACGCACGCACATGCGTGCACACACGCACGCACACACGCGCGCACACGCACGCACACACGCACGCACACACGCGCGCACACGCACGCACACACACTCAGCGTCAGCTTCCTGCTCCTCACCCCTGGACAGTCCTTCTCCAGCCTGGCCCGTGACCCTGAGTCTGGAGGCAGGTCCCTCAGACACAGTGTGGGTCCACAGTGCCCCCAAAGAGGGGTCTGTGGGTGGGAGGCCGGGTGCACCTGTGGCCCTGGGAGCGGTGGGATCGGGGCGGCTGAGGGGAACGTGTCCTGTTGCAGGCACTGTGTATGATGACATCGCGGGCGGCGGCTGCATCCCTGTGAGCCAGTGTGGCTGCAAGCTGCACGGACACCTGTACACGCCCGGCCAGGAGATCACCAACAACTGCGAGCAGTGGTGGGTGCCAGGGCGGGGGTCGTGGCGGGCGGGGGTCCCGGCGGGCGGTGGATCCCTGTGGGCTGGGGGGTCCAGGTGGGCCGGGGGTCCCGGTGGCCCGGGGGTCCCGGCGGACTGGGGGTGGCAGTCGAGCCTGACCCTGGGCCCTCTGCCTCACAGTGTCTGCAACGCTGGCCGCTGGGTGTGCCAGGACCTGCAGTGCCCCGGGACCTGCAGCCTGGAGGGCGGTGCACACATCTCCACTTTCGACGGGAGGAAGTACACCTTCCACGGGGACTGCTACTACGTGCTGACCAAGGTGGGCTGGCGCTCAGCGGCGTGCGGGCGCTGGGCCCCTGCCCCACCCGCCGTGTGACTACAGCGCCCTCACCTCCACCCCACAGACCCAGAACGACTCCTACGCCCTCCTGGGCGAGCTGGCCCCCTGCGGCTTCACGGACAAGCAGACCTGCCTGAAGACGGTGGTGCTGCTGGCCGACAACAAGAAGAACGTGGGTGTTCCTGCCTCCCACCCCCCCAGCCCCCCGGCCACGGCCCTTCTCAGCCCTGTCCCCTCGGCTTTGCCTGCAGGTGGTGGCCTTCAAGTCGGACGGCAGCGTCCTGCTGAATGAGCAGACGGTGAACCTGCCCCACGTGACGGGTGAGTCCTGCTCCGGGTGCGCCGACTTGAGGGGGAGACGGGGGAGGGAGGAGGAGATGGGGGATGGGCAGACCCCCACCCCTTACCGCCCCTCACACCCCCCCTCACGCCCCCCACCGCCCCCCATGCACCCCCTCATGCCCCCCCCACCCCTCTGCCACCGTCCCTCACGCCTCCCCCCTCACCGACCCTCACGCCCGGCCTCACGCCCCTCCCTTGCAGCGAGCTTCTCCATCTTTCAACCGTCCTCCTACCACCTCGTGGTGACCACGACCTTCGGCCTCAAGCTGCAGATCCAGCTGGTGCCGGTCATGCAGCTCTTCCTGACGCTGGACCAGGCGGCCCAGGGCCGAGTGCAGGGTGAGTGGCCCCGCCCGGCTCCCCCTCGCGACCGCCGTCGGGCCTCTGCGGCCCCCGCCCTTCCCAACCCTGTCCCGGCCCCTCAGGCCTCTGCGGGAACTTCAATGGCCTCGAAGGGGACGACTTCAGGACGGCCGGGGGGCTGGTGGAGGCCACGGGCGCCGGCTTCGCCAACACCTGGAAGGCCCAGTCGAGCTGCGATGACAAGCTGGACTGGCTGGAGGACCCCTGCGCCCTCAGCATCGAGAGCGGTGAGGCTTGGCCGCCGGGCCCCGGCCCCAGGCAGACGGGGTTCCTGGGGGGACGTGGTGGGTGGGTGAGGTGTGGCCGGCTGGCTGCCTGCTGCCTTCTGCCTTGCGGCTGGCTTACGGTGGCCCACGGTGGCAGCTGGCCGAGGGACCCAGCAGAGGGTCTGCTAATCCGTGGGTGGTGGCCTCGACTGGACGCCCTCACACCCACCGGCCGCCTGCCACGTCTGGGGAGCTGGCGAGAGGCAAGGGGCACCTGCCCTGAAGGGAGGGGCCTGTTTTGGTCCACCGAGGGGCAATGTCTGCTCCAGCCTGGGTGACGGGGAAGCGGGATGCAGGGACGTGCTAGAGCGGCCGTCCCACTGAGGGGGCTGAACCCTCCACAGCCAACTACGCCGAGCACTGGTGCTCCCTGCTGAAGAAGCCCAAGACCCCGTTTGAGAGGTGCCACTCCACCGTGGACCCAGCCGAGTATTACAAGGTGGGTGGGCACGCAGCGGCCCCCGCCCCGGCTAAGCCCCACCCCTCCTGTGGGAAGCTGCTGTGTGTGCACAAGCACGTGTATATCGCTGCTTGTGTGAGTGTGCACATGCGGTGAAGGGTGTGTGTGTGCACGCGTGTACATGCTGTGTCTGAGTGCTGTGCACGCGTGTACGGGCTGCGTGTCCGAGTGCTTGTGCACGCGTGTACAGGCTGCATGTCTGAGTGCTGTGCACGCGGGTATGGGCTGCGTGTCTGAGGGCTTGTGCACGCGTGTACGGGCTGCGTGTCTGAGGGCTTGTGCACGCGTGTACGGGCTGGGTGTCTGAGTGCTGTGCATGCGTGTACAGGCTGCGTGTCTGAGTGCTGTGCACGCGTGTATGTGCTCCGTGTCTGAGTGCTGTGCACGCGTGTACGGGCTGCATGTCCAAGTGCTTGTGCACGCGTGTACGGGCTGCGTGTCTGAGGGCTTGTGCACGCGTGTACGGGCTGCGTGTCTGAGGGCTTGTGCACGCGTGTACGGGCTGGGTGTCTGAGTGCTGTGCACGCGTGTACGGGCTGCGTGTCCGAGTGCTTGTGCACGCGTGTACGGGCTGCGTGTCTGAGTGCTTGCATGGGCGTGACGCTCCCCAGCCGGCTCCCACCTCACGGCCCATCTGCCCCCCAGAGGTGCAAGTATGACACGTGCAACTGCCAGAGCACGGAGGACTGCATGTGTGCGGCCCTGTCCTCGTACGCCCGCGCCTGCGCCGCCAAGGGCGTCATGCTGTGGGGCTGGCGGGAGCACGTCTGCAGTGAGTCTCGGGCTCCGGCCGGCCTTCCGGTCCCTGCCGTCCCACCCTGGCAGTCGAGGGGGGAGGGGATGGGGGTGACATCGCAGGGGCCAGTGGCAAACCAGCCTGGGCCTCTGCCTGCATGGAGGAGCTTGGAATCCCTCAGCCCAGAAGGTGGGGCACGTGGCCCCTGTGTGGCCGGGATGGGCCTGGGGTGACCGCTCTGCTGGCCCCTCGGCTGGGCGGGTGTCCCAGCTGGACACGGGGCTTGGGGCTGGCCTTTGGGGAGCAGGAGCTGGGGCTGCCCCACCTCACACAGGCCCCTCCCCTCTGCAGACAAGGACCTGGAGTCCTGCCCCAAGTCTCAGGTCTTCCTGTACAACCTGACCACCTGCCGGCAGACCTGCCGCTCGCTGTCCGAGTCCGACACCCACTGCCTGCAGGGCTTCGCGCCCGTGGACGGCTGCGGCTGCCCTGACCACATGTTTCTGGACGAGAAGGGCCGCTGCGTGCCCCTGGCCAAGTGCTCCTGCTACCACCGTGGCCTCTACCTGGAGGCAGGGGATGTGGTCCTGAGGCAGGAGGAGCGATGGTGGGTGTCCTGGGGTGGGGGAGGGGTGCGCCCCGTCTGCTCGGGGGGCCCACCCCCTGCCCGCCCATCCCATAGAGCCGCTGGGCCTGGCTCACCCCACCTCTCCCTCTCAGCGTCTGCCGGAACGGGAGGCTGAGCTGCATACAGGTCAAGCTGATCGGCCAGGGTAAGTGGCCGCCACCTCGTGCGCGGCCTCCCGCCCCCCACACTCTCCCTTGCCCGTCCGAGCCCCCACCCAGCTTCAGCTGGGCTCAGCGGCCCCTTCCATCCCGCAGCCTGCGAAGCCCCGAAGATCCATGTCGACTGCAGCAACCTAACGGCACTGGCCACCCGGAGCCCCAGGCCCGTCAGCTGCCAGACGCTGGCTGCCGGCCACGTGCGTTCTGGGGGTGCCGCTGAGGCGGGGGGCGCGGGGGGCTCCTGTGTGGCCCTGAGGCTCCGGATCCTGGGCCTCGGACGCTCGGGCTTTGCTTCCCTCTCATCCCTTGAGGGAGTAGCTGCCCGCGGGCCCCTGTAGGGACCGTGGAGGGGCCCCGGGCAGGCCGTTCTCACTTGCCTCCCAGCCCCACGGGGAGCCTGAGGGTGGGGCTCTGGAGGCTGGACCAGGGCGCGGGGTCGAGGATCGGAGGGTGGGGTGGGAGACACGAGTGAGTGTCTGCAGTGTCAGAAGAGGGGCTGGCCATCCTGGGCCTGGCATCTGGTCCTTGAACCCCTCTCTCCAACCACCCCCCAGTACCAGATGGAGTGCATTAGTGGCTGCGTGTGCCCTGAGGGGCTGATGGACGACGGCCGGGGGGGCTGCGTGGTGGAGGAGGCGTGTCCGTGTGTGCACAATAATGACCTGTACCAGCCCGGGGACAAGATCAGGGTCGACTGCAACACCTGGTGAGAGCCCGGCCCTGCCTCTGACGCCTGAGCGCTCCGCCGGGAGCCTGCCCTGGGGCACGGCCTCCTCCGTGGGGCTGGCTGGGGTCTGCAGGGCCCTGGTCCTGATGGGGGCTGCGGTACGAGGGCTTGGAGGTATGAGCTGCTGGGGGTTTTCTGCAGGGCTCCAGGCTGCTCTCTAAGCAGGGCTGGGGAGCCCAGGCCCCTGCAGCCCCTCCAGCCCCCATCTCCCTCTCCCCAGCACCTGCCAGAAAGGGCGCTGGGCGTGCACCCAGTTCGTGTGCCATGGCACCTGTTCCATCTACGGGAATGGCCACTACATCACCTTCGACGGGAAGTACTATGACTTCGACGGACACTGCTCCTACGTGGCCGTTCAGGTGAGGCCGAGGGCACGGGCAGAGCCCGCCTCTGTTCTGTGGTCCCTGAACTGCTGGCCCTGGGTTGTCCCAGCCCAATGAGGAGGCTCTGAGCGGACAGGGTCTGGGGTCAGAGGGGAGCCCTTCCTTGGCCCTCCCATTCCACGACCTCCCGCGGGTGTCAGGGGTGTGGGGTGCCCAGGGGCGTGTGTGGGGGATGGTTAAGCCACCTCTCAGCAGAGGAGGGGCTGGGGTGGGGCCCAGCTGGGGTGGGGTGCCCCTCACCCCGTGGCTGGGTCAGCCTGGCTCACGTGCCCCTGGGCCCCCAGGACTACTGCGGCCAGAACACCTCCCTGGGTTCCTTCAGTATCATCACCGAGAATGTGCCCTGCGGTACCACAGGGGTCACCTGCTCCAAGGCCATCAAGATCTTCATTGGGGTGAGTGCTGCCCCTCCCCGGGGGGTGCATGGTCCCTGGGGACCCCTTGGACCAGGCCAGTGACGGGCCTCTCCCCTGGGCACAGAGGACGGTGCTGAAGCTGGAGGACAGACACTGCATGGTGATCCAGCGTGACGTGGGCCACAACGTGGCCTACACCACGCGGGATGTGGGTCAGTACCTGGTGGTGGAGGCCAGCATCGGGGTCATCGTCATCTGGGACAGGAAGACCACCATCTTCATCAAGCTCGACCCCTCCTATAAGGTGCGCAGCTCCCTGCCTGCCCGGGCCGCCCAGGCACGCCCAGGGCCAGCCCCCTCCCTCCCGCGAGGCCCCCGGGCAAAGCCCCCTGTCCGGCTTGTCTCTGCAGGGTGCGGTGTGTGGCCTGTGCGGGAACTTTGACCAGCGGTCCAAAAACGACTTCACCACGCGGGACCGCATGGTGGTGGACAGTGAGCTGGACTTCGGGAACAGCTGGAAGGAGGCCTCCACCTGTCCGGACGTGAGGACCACCCCGGACCCTTGCACCGTGAACCTGCACCGCCGCTCCTGGTCGGTGAAGCAGTGCAGCATCATCAAAAGCCGGGTTTTCGCGGTCTGCCACAGCAAGGTGGGCGGGGCGCGGGTGTGGGCGGAGCCACCGCGAGGCGGGAGGGGCGTGTGGGCCTGTGGGCGGGGCCACGGGCCAGGGGCTCTCCCTGCAGTGTCACCCCTGAGCTCTGTCCTGTGTGTCCGGACACATGACCAGAGGTCCAGTCTTAACTTTGAGAGACGTGGCTGGATCCCCAGGCTCTCCCATACCTTCCAGGGCACAGCGCGCCCAGACAGCCGTCTGCTCCGGGCAGTGGGGGGTGGGTGTGGTGGGCACCGCTGTGGGACCCCCCTGGCAGGCCCCTGGGGGGTGGTGCCGGGTCACCTTTCCCTGTCCCAGCCTCGGGGCCCTGCGCTTCTCGGGGCACAGGGGAGGGCCTGGCCCCGGCAGGGCAGCGTGGACCCTGGCACATGGACGCCCCTCCCCAGGTGGACCCCATGCCCTTCTACGAAGCCTGCGTCCAAGACTCCTGCTCCTGCGACGCCGGCGGGGACTGTGAGTGCTTCTGCTCCGCCGTGGCCTCTTACGCCCAGGAGTGCACCAAGGAGGGCGCCTGCGTGTTCTGGAGGACCCCCGACCTGTGCCGTGAGCGCCGGCCTGCCCTGGCCCCCGGGCACCCGCGGGGCGGGGCTGGAGCTGCTGAGTGGGGGGGGCGTGTCCGTGGTCCCCTCCCCGCCTCCGCCCTCCCCAAGTCTGACGGCACCTCTACCCCCAGCCATATTCTGCGACTACTACAACCCCCCCGACGAGTGTGAGTGGCACTACGAACCTTGCGGGAACCGCAGCTTCGAGACCTGTCGGACCGTCAACGGCATCCACTCCAACATCTCCGTGTCCTACCTGGAGGGTGAGGGGCCCCGTGGGGTGTTGCCCTGCGTGCCAGGCAGGCCAAGCTCGCCCTGCTGCAGTTTGTTCATCAGACAGTCTGCTGGGAGTCTGAGCTGAGACCCCACTCTCAAGGGGAGAGACAGAAAGGGGTCAGGTTAGCACACCAGGAAGTCAGGGGGCCTCTGAGTCAGGAGCGAAGGTGCCGTGGGAAAAGAGCAGGTCAGGATGAGCTGGGGGCTGAGGAGGCCTCTAGCTGAGAAAAGCTGGGAACTAGAGGACCATCTGGGGAGGGCGCAGGGGCCATGCCCCCCAGGAGGCTGGGCGGGGCCTGGCTGTCCCAGAGGGCGTCCTGGAGAAGAGGGCCTGCGGGGCGGGGAGGGTCGGCAGGGTGAGGTGGACGGGGTGGATGTACATCCTCTGCGCCGGTCCAAGCCCAGCGCCCTGTGCCCACCAGGCTGCTACCCCCGGTGCCCTAAGCTCAGGCCGATCTACGACGAGGAGCTGAAGGCGTGTGTCACCAGGGACCAGTGCGGCTGCTACATCGACAACACTCACTACTCACCGGGCACGTCCGTGCCCGCAGGGCACATCTGCCACGCCTGGTACCTAAGCTCCCGTCACAGGGGCCCGGGGAGATCAGCGCACACACACAGACATGCACGCCCACTCACACGCACGCACACGGCGGGGGGGAGGGGTGGCCCGTGTTGCCTCTGCGCCTCGCCTCGTCCCTGCTCTGCCCACACTGGGAGTCCAGGTGGGGTCCCGAGCCGGCCTTTGGGGCAGCGTCACCCTGAGGCTGCAGGCCTGTCGTGGGGTGTGGGGGGCGGGTGAGGGCACAGGCCGGCGCCTCCTCGGGCCTGCAGCCTCGCGCTTGCTTTTCAGCATGTGTACCAAGTCCTCGAAAGTTGTCTGCCGGGTTGATAAAGGTAAGCTGCCCACCCCCGGACGCTCCTCCTGGACCCACCTGGGTCCTGGCTGGGTGCAACCTCCTGTGCTTCTGTCCCCGGCCCCCCTGAAGGTCCGCGTGGCTGCCCTGAGCCCCTGTCAGCTCGGAGGTGCCTCTGGTTTGCAGCAGCCCTTAGGGCTCACCTGACACATCTGTGTTTCTCCTGATGGGGAACGAAGCCCCTTCTGTGACGCAGCCTCTATGTTCTGATGGGCACCGCTGAGGGTCCTGGGTGCGGGGTCCTGGCGGGCGCTGGCTGGCTGCTGGTTGGTGGTGGGGGACCCGTCTCCCCTGTGTGGACGGGCTGAGGGGCCTGGGGAGCCTCTGTCTTGTCCCTGATGGGTAGATATTGGCCTCCCGCAGGGAAGATCGTCAACATGACACAGGACGGCTCCTTCTGCTACTGGGAGTTCTGTGGCCCCAACGGGACGGTGGAGAAATACTTCAACGTCTGTGTGTCCACCTCAGCACCCTCAACCCCCACCACGACCACCTCCGCCACCTCAACCCCCACCACAACCACCTCCGCCACGACCACCCCCACCAGCACCACTCCGACCCCCAGCACAAGTAAGGCCCCCTCCCCTGCAGGGGGCCTGCCTTCCCCTGAGCTCGGCAGGGACGGCCCTTCTAGGCAGGCGGGAAGTAATGACCTGCCTCTCAGCTCGGGGCGTGTCCCCCGCCCCCTCCCACATTTCAACCACAGCCCCAAGCCCAGAGCAGGGTGACGGCCACACAGACCTGCAGGAGCCAGGGCTGGAGGAGGCCGCCAGTGCCCTGGGTCCCTCAGCTGGAGTCGTAGCTAGTGCTGAACAGGCCGCGGGTGTATAACAGCCACCGGGAAACAAAACGTGAAAATGAAGAGATTTCACAAACCTCAAACCTGTACAATGACCTTCTCTCTCCCCACGTTTTACCGCAGCGTCACCTTCCTCTTCACCCACGACCGGTAAGTCACGTTAGCAGCTGGTCCCGTGATGCAGGGCGAGGAGCAGCAGAAAGCGTGCCTCCCTCGAGACCCCGATGCGGGCTGGGCTGGGAGGCCGGACCACCGGCTCAGGGACTGGAGGTGGTCTGTTTTGGTGACCTGATTCCTGATTTGCTGAGCCCAGGGACTCATGCAGGGGACTTGACCAGCTCTGGGTGAAAACACTGGTCAAGAGTCCAGCCTGAGCCCCGCCAGCGGGCTTCTGGGCTGAGCTGGGTGGCCCTTCCTCATTCATTTGTTTGGCTTATGGATTTGAAGGTAGCTGAGGAAGGGGCACTAGGCTGGTGCCTCAGGCCTGGTCTGTCACTGGCGGGGCATGGGGGTCTCAGGTTTTTAGCTGCAGAAAGAGGGGAGAAGTAGAAGGTGGAAGTTTAGGCTCAGCCTGAAGTCTCTGAGCCTGCTCCAGGCCCTTTGGTGGTGATGGGGACAGCTGGTCACGAGGGTCTCTGGGTTCTCTGAGCCCGTTGACCTCCCGAAAGGTGCGCCCCCACCTGACTGGCCAATGCCGGTCTTGCTCGCCTAGTTTCCTGCTGCTCCTGGTCCGACTGGATCAACAACGACCATCCCAGTACCAACAGTGACGGCGGGGACCGAGAGACGTTCGACGGAGCCTGCAGGGCCCCCCAGGACATCGAGTGCAGGGCGGCCGTGGAGCCCTTCCTCAGCTGGGAGACGCTGGGCCAGAAGGCTCAGTGCAATGTCTCCTTCGGGTTCATTTGCAAAAAAGAAGACCAGTTTGGAAACGGACCTTTTGAGGTCTGCTATGACTACAAGATACGGGTCTTTTGCTGCCGGCAGAGGGATGAGTGTCCTACCTCGACCCCAACCACCACCCCGCCGACCACCACCCCACCAACCACCACTCCACCGACCACCACCCCACTGACCACTACCCCAACCACTACCCCAACCACTACCCCACAAACCACCACCCCAACCACTACCCCGCTGACCACCACCCCACCAACCACCACTCCACTGACCACCACCCCACTGACCACCACCCCAACCACTACCCCAACCACTACCCCACAAACCACCACCCTGCCGACCACCACCCCGCTGACCACCACCCCATTGACCACCACCCCAACCATTACCCCAACCCCCACAACAACCACAGTGACCCCAACTCCAACACCAACTACCACAGAGACCACCCCCCCCACCACTACCCCAACCACCACCCCGCAAACCACCACCCCGCCAACCACCACTCCACCGACCACGACCCCACTGACCACCACGCCACCAACCACCACCCAGCCGACCACTACCCCAACCCCCATCTCAACCACCACCCCACAAACCACCACCCTGCCAACGACTATCCCAACTGCAACTACAGTCACCACAGTGACCCCAACCCCATGTCTGCCAGACTGCAGATGGACTGGCTGGCTGGATTCTGGTAACCCGAACGATACCGAAGCAGGCGGAGACGTTGAATCCCTTGAGAACGTCTGCGAGACGGGCTGGGTAGCCAACATCTCCTGCAGAGCCACCGTGTTTCCCAACACTCCCCTCCAAGAGCTTGAACAAACTGTGGTGTGTGACACCTCTGCTGGGCTTGTGTGCAAAAACCAGGACCAGAAGCCAGGGGGAGCCACCCCGCCTGCCTGCCTCAACTACGAGATCAACGTCTACTGCTGTTTTGTTCCACGTAACTGTGTCTCCACACCGTCGACGACCACTACCAAGGCCCCAGGCCCATCATCTACCACCCATTCAACAGAGACTCCAACCCCAACACCCACCATCACAGAGACCACAACCCCCACCACTACCACAACCACAGGGACCCCAACCGCAACACCCACCACCACAGAGACCACCACCCCCACCACTACCCCAACCACCAGCTCACAAACCACCACCCCACCAACCACTACTCCACCAACCACCACCCCACTGACCACCACCCAGCCGACCACTACCCCAACCCCCATCTCAACCACCACCCCGCAAACCACCACCCTACCAACCACCACCCCACTGACCACCACCCCCACCACTACCCCAACCACCAGCCCACAAACCACCACCCCACCGACCACTACTCCACTGACCACTACCCCACCGACCACCACCCCACAAACCACCACCCCACCAACCACTACTCCACTGACCACCACCCCACCGACCACCACCCCACCAACCACCACCCAGCCGACCACTACCCCAACCCCCATCTCAACCACCACCCCGCAAACCACCACCCTACCAACCACCACCCCACTGACCACCACCCCCACCACTACCCCAACCACCAGCCCACAAACCACCACCCCACCGACCACTACTCCACTGACCACTACCCCACCGACCACCACCCCACAAACCACCACCCCACCAACCACCACTCCACCGACCACGACCCCACTGACCACCACGCCACCAACCACCACCCAGCCGACCACTACCCCAACCCCCATCTCAACCACCACCCCACAAACCACCACCCTGCCAACGACTATCCCAACTGCAACTACAGTCACCACAGTGACCCCAACCCCATGTCTGCCAGACTGCAGATGGACTGGCTGGCTGGATTCTGGTAACCCGAACGATACCGAAGCAGGCGGAGACGTTGAATCCCTTGAGAACGTCTGCGAGACGGGCTGGGTAGCCAACATCTCCTGCAGAGCCACCGTGTTTCCCAACACTCCCCTCCAAGAGCTTGAACAAACTGTGGTGTGTGACACCTCTGTTGGGCTTGTGTGCAAAAACCAGGACCAGAAGCCAGGGGGAGCCACCCCGACGCCTGCCTGCCTCAACTACGAGATCAACGTCTATTGCTGTTTTGTTCCAAGTTACTGTGTCTCCACACCTTCAACGACCACTACCCGTTCATCATCTACCACCCATTCAACAGAGATTCCAAGTCCTACCACTACAGAGACCCCAGCTACAACAATGCCCACGGCTTCAACTGGGACTCCGATGCCAACCTCTAGCACCACCTCAAGAGAGACAACAACCACCACACCAACAACTACAGTGACCCCAAGCCCGCCATCTGCCACCACTACAACAGAGACTCCAACCCCAACACCCACGACCACAGAGACCACCACCCCCACCACTACCACAACCACAGGGACCCCAACCCCAACATCCACAACCACAGTGACACCACACTCTCCATGTCTGCCATACTGCAGATGGACTGGCTGGCTAGATTCTGGTAAACCAGATTATACCAAAACAGGCGGAGACTTTGAATCCCTTGAGAACGTCTGCGAGACGGGCTGGGTAGCCAACATCTCCTGCAGAGCCACCGTGTTTCCCAACACTCCCCTCCAAGAGCTTGAACAAACTGTGGTGTGTGACACCTCTGCTGGGCTTGTGTGCAAAAACCAGGACCAGAAGCCAGGGGGAGCCACCCCGCCTGCCTGCCTCAACTACGAGATCAACGTCTACTGCTGTTTTGTTCCACGTAACTGTGTCTCCACACCGTCGACGACCACTACCAAGGCCCCAGGCCCATCATCTACCACCCATTCAACAGAGACTCCAACCCCAACACCCACCATCACAGAGACCACAACCCCCACCACTACCACAACCACAGGGACCCCAACCGCAACACCCACCACCACAGAGACCACCACCCCCACCACTACGACAACCACAGAGACCACCACCCCCACCACTACCACAACCACAGGGACCCCAACCCGAACACCCACCACCACAGTGACCCCAAGTGCACCATCTACCACCACAACAGAGACTCCAACCCCAACACCCATCTCCACAGAGACCACCACTCCCACCACAACCACAGAGACCACCTCCCCCACCACCACCACAACCACAGAGACCACCACCCCCACCACTACGACAACCACAGAGACCACCACCCCCACCACTACCACAACCACAGAGACCCCAACCCCAGGACCCACCACCACAGAGACCACCACCCCCACCACTATGACAACCACAGAGATCACCACCCCCACCACCACCACAACCACAGGGACCCCAACCCCAACACCCACAACCACAGGGACCACCACCCCCACCATTACCACCACCACAGAGACCACCACCCCCACCAGTACAACAACCACAGGGACCCCAACCCCAGGACCCACCACCACAGAGACCACCACCCCCACCACTACCACAGAGACCACCACCCCCACCACTATGACAACCACAGAGACCACCACCCCCACCACCACCACAACCACAGGGACCCCAACCCCAACACCCACAACCACAGGGACCACCACCCCCACCATTACCACCACCACAGAGACCACCACCCCCACCAGTACAACAACCACAGGGACCCCAACCCCAGGACCCACCACCACAGAGACCACCACCCCCACAACTACCACAACCACAGGGACCCCAACCCCAACACCTACAACCACAGAGACCACCACCCCCACCACAACCACAGAGACCACCACCCCCACCACAACCACAGAGACCACCACCGCCACCACTACCACAACCACCAGCCCACAAACCACCACCCCACCAACCACCACCCCACTGACCACCACCCCGCCAACCACCACCCCAACCATTACCCCAACCCCCACAACAACCACAGTGACCCCAACTCCAACACCCACTACCACAGAGACCACCACCCCCACCACTACCCCAACCACCAGCCCACAAACCACCACCCTGCCGACCACCACCCCACCAACCACCACCCCAACCATTACCCCAACCCCCACAACAACCACAGTGACCCCAACTCCAACACCCACTACCACAGAGACCACCACCCCCACCACTACCCCAACCACTACCCCACAAACCACCACCCTGCCGACCACCACCCCACCAACCACCACCCCAACCATTACCCCAACCCCCACAACAACCACAGTGACCCCAACTCCAACACCCACTACCACAGAGACCACCACCCCCACCACTACCCCAACCACCAGCCCACAAACCACCACCCCACCAACCACCACCCCACTGACCACCACCCCACCAACCACCACCCCAACCATTACCCCAACCCCCACAACAACCACAGTGACCCCAACTCCAACACCCACAACCACAGAGACCACCACCCCCACCACTACCCCAACCACCAGCCCACAAACCACCACCCCACCAACCACCACCCCACTGACCACCACCCCACCAACCACCACCCCAACCATTACCCCAACCCCCACAACAACCACAGTGACCCCAACTCCAACACCCACAACCACAGAGACCACCACCACCACCACGACCACCACCACCACCACGACCACAACCACAGGGACCCCAACCCCAACACCCACAACCACTCAGTGTCTGCCGGACTGCAGATGGACTGGCTGGCTGGACTATGGTAACCCGAACAATACCGAAGCAGATGGAGACGTTGAATCCCTTGAGAATGTCTGCAAGAGGGGCTGGGTAGCCAACATCTCCTGCAGAGCCACCATGTTTCCCAACACTCCTCTGCAAGAGCTTGAACAAACTGTGGTGTGTGACACCTCTGTTGGGCTTGTGTGCAAAAACCAGGACCAGAAGCCAGGGGGAGCCACCCCACCTGCCTGCCTCAACTACGAGATCAACGTCTATTGCTGTTTTGTTCCACGTAACTGTGTCTCCACACCGTCGACGACCACTACCCGTTCATCATCTACCACCCATTCAACAGAGATTCCAAGTCCTACCACTACAGAGACCCCAGCTACAACAACCCCTACAGCTTCAACTGGGACTCCGATGCCAACCTCTAGCACCACCTCAAGAGAGACAACAACCACCACACCAACAACTACAGTGACCCCAAGCCCGCCATCTGCCACCACTACAACAGAGACTCCAACCCCAACACCCACGACCACAGAGACCACCACCCCCACCACTACCACAACCACAGGGACCCCAACCCCAACACCCACAACCACAGAGACCACCACCCCCACCACTACCACAACCACAGAGACCCCAACCCCAGGACCCACCACCACAGAGACCACCACCCCCACAACTACCACAACCACAGGGACCCCAACCCCAACACCTACAACCACAGAGACCACCACCCCTACCACAACCACAGAGACCACCACCGCCACCACTACCACAACCACAGGGACCCCAACCCCAACACCCACTACCACAGAGACCACCACCCCCACCACTACCCCAACCACCACCCCACCAACCACCACCCCACTGACCACCACCCCGCCAACCACCACCCCAACCATTACCCCAACCCCCACAACAACCACAGTGACCCCAACTCCAACACCCACTACCACAGAGACCACCACCCCCACCACTACCCCAACCACTACCCCACAAACCACCACCCTGCCGACCACCACCCCACCAACCACCACCCCAACCATTACCCCAACCCCCACAACAACCACAGTGACCCCAACTCCAACACCCACTACCACAGAGACCACCACCCCCACCACTACCCCAACCACCAGCCCACAAACCACCACCCCACCAACCACCACCCCACTGACCACCACCCCACCAACCACCACCCCAACCATTACCCCAACCCCCACAACAACCACAGTGACCCCAACTCCAACACCCACAACCACAGAGACCACCACCCCCACCACTACCCCAACCACCAGCCCACAAACCACCACCCCCACCAACCACCACCCCACTGACCACCACCCCACCAACCACCACCCCAACCATTACCCCAACCCCCACAACAACCACAGTGACCCCAACTCCAACACCCACAACCACAGAGACCACCACCACCACCACGACCACAACCACAGGGACCCCAACCCCAACATCCACAACCACAGGGACCCCAACCCCAACACCCATAACCACAGGGACCACCACCCCCACCACTACCCCAACCACCAGCCCACAAACCACCACCCCACCAACCACCACCCCACTGACCACCACCCCACCAACCACCACCCCAACCATTACCCCAACCCCCACAACAACCACAGTGACCCCAACTCCAACACCCACAACCACAGAGACCACCACCACCACCACGACCACAACCACAGGGACCCCAACCCCAACATCCACAACCACAGGGACCCCAACCCCAACACCCACAACCACAGGGACCACCACCCCCACCACAACCACAGAGACCACCACCCCCACCAGTACCACAACCACAGGGACCGCAACCCCAGGACCCACCACCACAGAGACCACCACCCCCACCAGTACCACAACCACTGGGACCCCAACCCCAACACCTACAACCACAGAGACCACCACCCCCACCACAACCACAACCACAGGGACCGCAACCCCAACTCCCACAACCACTGTGACCCCAAGCCCACCATCTACCACCACTACAACAGAGACTCCAACCGCAACACCCACCACCATAGTGACCACAACCCCTACCACAACCACAACCACAGGGACCCCAACCCCAACACCCACAACCACAGAGATCCCAACTCCCATCACTACCACCACCACAGAGACCCCAGCTCCAACACCCACTGGCACAGTGACGCCAGGCTGGCCATCTACCACCACCAGCACAGCTGTGGAGCCCTCTAGCACACCACTGACCCCGACGTTGACAATGCCGACGGTCACTCCAGTGGGAGGCACCACCCTTCCAGGTACTTGGACACCAGTGTGGTTTGTACTCATGGTTCTTCCTCTCATCAGGGGTGCATCACAGCTCCTGGGAGTTCAGACAGGTACCTCCACTCTTCCCAGGGAATGCAGTTCCCAGGAAGGTTTTAGAAGGGCTCACTGGCCATCCCACCAAGACCTACGGCCAAGTGTTCACAGAGGTGCTGACCCTCAGCCTGTGCCTGCTCCCACGGGATGTCTTTCCTTGGGCATGGCTGCCCGTGGCCCACATCCTCAGCCTACAGCTATATGATGGGTTCTGTGGGCAAAGCCCCGCTGTGGGAGCCACCAAAGGACCTGGGGCCTCGTGGGGAGTCGAGGCTGCTGGCCGGGCACCCTGGGAGACCCTCCTCTGTCCCCCCACTCCCACTGGTGCTTCCCCACTGGGGCTTCAGGGGCCAGTGGCCAGCCCCTCCGGGTGGACCCGTGTCCCATGGTAGCCACCCCGTTACACACCCCGAGGCCCATGGGCCTGACGCCCCGTCCAGCCCCGAGGCCTGGAGCTGGGACGTGGATGGGAGGCCTCCACACCACGTGCTGTGCCTCCAGGGCGCTGCCTGTGTGTGTTTGCTGCCATGCCGCCTGTGCGCTGAGTGGACCCCCTCAGCCCTTACCGCACCCTCCATTCTTACAGGCTCGCCGACCCCGGGTCCCACCTCCTCGAAGACCACCCCCACCCCTGGATCCACGACGGGGCCGCCTTTACCCAGCACAAGCCCTGCCTCCAGCCCCACGTCAGCAGGACGCCCGTCGACCACGCCAGAGTCCACCAGCACCTGGACCTCCAGTGTGTCCACCTCCACTGTGACCCCAGGAACCTCCCCCCACATTACCATGAGCACCAGTGGGGTCACCCCCTCCGCCATAGTTCCATGCTGCTTCTTGAATGAGACCTACTACGCCCCAGGTACGCAAGCTCTTCGTTCTGATTCAGCAGCGCAGGCTGGTGGTGCTCTGGGTTCCCGGTGCTTGGGGATCACTCAAAGGTCTGCACTGAGAGCTTTCTTGGGAAGCTGGGTGCTAGGCCTGGGTGGATGTCTCCATGGCCGGCCCCACGTGCTGCAGCCACAGATCGGGGCAGTGGGAGGTGTGGGCTTCTTTCTCGTGGCCTCTGGGGGAGCTAGCCTGAGTGCTCGGGGTGGCGTCAGCACTGGTCTCTCCCCTTGCAGGCGAGCTGGTGTACAACGGCACGCATGGAGACACGTGCTACTACGTGAACTGCTCGCTGGACTGCACGCTTGAGTTCTTCAACTGGTCGTGCCCGTCCACACCCTCCCCAACACCCAGCCCATCCACACCTACCACCCACGAACCCCGCACATCCAGCACCCCGCCCCCTGGGGTCCGCGGGTGCCCGGACTTGGATCCTCCCAGGCAGGTCTGTGTCTGCGGCGGCTTTTGTCCCCTCTGGCATCTAAGCCCCCACATGCTGCCTTCCCGTAGGTCGTGCCCTGCCTCTGTGCCCCACACCAGCCCAGTCAGGCCAAGGCTTCTGGCAGCCTGCTGGGCGCAGGGTGTGCGGGGGCCGTCCCGCCTTCTCCCCCTGGCTGGCTGCCCTCCTGGACAGGGTCGCCCTTGGCTTTCAGCCTCCTGGGCAGGGCCTCGCCAGCACGGCCCAGCCCTCCCGTGTGGGCCAGGCCGGTGGCGCCGACCCCGCGTCCTTCCCGCCCCCGCAGGAGAACGAGAGCTGGTGGATGTGCAACTGCACCAGGGCCACGTGCAAGCACAACAACACCGTGGAGCTCGTGAAGGTCAAGTGCGAGCCCCCGCCCATGCCCACCTGCACCAACGGCCTCGCGCCCGTGCGCGTCGAGGACCCCGACAAGTGCTGCTGGCACTGGGAGTGCGACTGTAAGCCCGACGCGCGGGGACCCCCGCCTGCTCCCCGGGGGTGCTGCAGACCCCAGGCTGTCGTGCTGGCTTTGGTGGCTGGGTGCCCGTGGAGAGTCAGGCCCCCGTCGGGAGCCATTTCTCCTGCCTCCTGCTGGCTCCTCCTCTCGGCCAGGGTCCAGGAAAGGCCGGGGCTGGCCTGGTGGAGGGTGGCCACCGCCGAGAGCGGGGCGCAGAGGAGGCGTCGGGACCGAAGCTGGGCCGCTGTGGGCCGAGGGGCGCGTGCCCTCTCGGGCCCAGATGCCCTGAGTGCCCCGGGAACCAGACTGCAGGGCCTTCCACAGTTTCTGCTTGCCCTTCCCACCCGAGCCTTGAGCATGTCCTGTCCCCGTCCTGCCCCCAGCTGGGGGTGCGGTGCAGGCTCACCCCACTTCCTCCGCAGGCTACTGCACGGGCTGGGGGGACCCCCACTACGTCACCTTCGACGGGCTCTACTACAGCTACCAGGGCAACTGCACATACGTGCTGGTGGAGGAGGTCAGCCCCCGGGTGGACAGCTTCGGGATCTATGTCGACAACTACCACTGCGACGTCAACGACAAGGTGTCCTGCCCCCGCACGCTCATCGTGCGCCACGAGACCCAGGAGGTTCTGATCAAGACCGTGCAAATGATGCCCATCGCGGTGCAGGTGCGCTGGCGGGGCGGGCGTCCTCACGCAGCGGGAGGCTGGGCTGCCCCCGACCCAGAGCCAGGCTTGGAGAGGTGCTCTGAGGACACATCTCACGGGCCCTCTGGAGGCCTTCAGGGGCCCCTTGACCTCCGCTGCTCACGCCCCTAACCACTCACCCTGGACACAGGTCTCTGCGGCAGGCGCCCCCTCCCTGAGGACAGGGGCTGTCTACATACCACGTAGGGAGTCCTACCCGCTTTCGGGGTCCCCAGGCCTCCCGGGGGGACCGTGAGGACGGTGCCCCTGCCACCTGGCTTCTGGGATTAGTCAGGACAAGGATCTGGCCCCGTGTGATGGGAAGGAAGCGGGGAGGGGGACGGGTGGCCCCCACAGCTCACCCTGCCCCCTGACCCCCCGCCCCGGGGTTCCTGCCGCAGGTGCAGGTCAATAGGCAGGCCGTGGCGCTGCCCTACACCAAGTTCGGGCTGCGGGTGTACGAGTCGGGCATCAACTACGTGGTTGACATCCCCGAGCTGGGTGCCCTTGTGTCCTACAACGGCCTCTCCTTCTCCATCCGGCTGCCCTACCGCCTGTTCGGCAACAACACGAAGGGCCAGTGTGGTGAGCCCCTGGGGGAGGACGGCCTGGCAGAGGCTGGCTGCGGGAGCTGCTCCCCAGGGGTGGCTCTGCACACTGCTCAGGCCCCCACGGGCCCCCGGCCGCGTCTGGGTCTGGCCCCTGTGGGAGGCCAGTTGGAGCCGCGTCTGTGCCCTTAGGCCCGGCCAGGTGCCCTCCAGGGACCCGGGCTGGAGCAGGGGTCCCGGGGGCTTGCCCTGCTGGACGGCCGGGCCTGGCATGTGTTCACGTGGCCTCCCCAC
Organism: Bos javanicus; assembly: GCF_032452875.1. Classification (NCBI taxonomy): domain Eukaryota; kingdom Metazoa; phylum Chordata; class Mammalia; order Artiodactyla; family Bovidae; genus Bos; species Bos javanicus. The sequence goes on along the minus strand of NC_083896.1, from coordinate 50,714,811 downwards.
CCGCACAGGCACGTGCACCAACAGCACCTTGGATGACTGTGTGCTGCCCAGCGGGGAGAGCATTGACAACTGCGAGGTCGCGGCCGACTCCTGGGTGGTGAACGACCCCTCCAAGCCACGCTGTCCCCACACTGGCTTCACCACCAGGCGCCCGGCCACCTCGCCTTCGGCGGGCACCAGCAGCTTCCCCACGAAGGGCTGTGCGTCTCCGCTCTGTGAGCTCATCAAGGACAGGTGATCCGCCCTGGAAGCCGCACCCCGACCTGGTCTGCGCAGAAAGACCACTGGCGCTGGGCCTGGGGCTGGGAAGGCAGATGGCAGTCACAGCGGGGCCAGGACTTGGGCTCCTGTAGGGTATCCAGGGCCCTTTGTGACTCCCCCCATCCCGTCTCTCCTGCCTCCTGAGACGGTGCAGCGTCTGCTGAACTTGAAGGCTGGGGTAGGCCGGTTGACCCAGGATAGTTAGCATCCATAGCTGATGTTGGGGAGGGGAATCTGGGCTTAGAGAGGGGGCCAAAGCTGCTATCAGTGGGAGCGAGCCCCTCACCCCCAGAGGTGTGTGCGTGGAGGCCAGGACGGCCCCTGCTGGCCTTGCTGGGGGACCTTGGCACCTGGTGACCACTTAGACACAGACCTTCCCTCTCTAGGGGCCGAGCACAGTGCTCTTCCTCTGGCCTCAGTGCTGGCGGCCATGGCCTCAGGCCAGCCCCTGCCCCCGAGGCCAGCCCAGGCCCCCGAGGCCACCCCGAGCCCCCGAGGCCAGCCCATGCCCCCGAGGCCAGCCCGAGCCCCCGAGGCCGGTGCCCCCGAGGCCAGCTCGAGCCCTTGAGGCCAGCCCGAGTCCCTGAGGCCAGCCTGTACCCCTGATGCTCTGTTCCCACTCTTAGCACACGGGCATCGGTCTGGTGGTACAGGCTGAGCTGGGCCCCCAGGGGGTGCAGCCCAGATGGAGGTGCTGGGCAGGGCGACGTGAGAGGCTGGGGGCACCAGCCAGCCCGTGACCTGCATCCCTCCTCCACAGCTTGTTTGCCCAGTGCCACGCTGTGGCGCCCCCCCAGCACTACTATGAAGCCTGCCTGTTCGACAGCTGCTACGTGCCCAGCTCGAACCTGGAGTGTGCCAGCCTGCAGACCTACGCGGCCCTGTGTGCCCAGGAGGGCATCTGCGTGGACTGGCGGAACCACACTGGCGGGGCCTGCCGTGAGTACCCTCCTGCCCCGCCCCAGGCTCAGCGGGAATCGTGGCTGGGTGGGGGGCCAGGCCGCCTGAAGACTGACTGTGCTAACCCTGTGGGGCTGGACCCCCGCCTCCTGGCTCGGGACAGCATGAGGGGCTGAGGCCATGCTTGGCCGGTGTGGGACGGGGTCCTATGAAGGGGCTGGGCGGGGGTCAGTGGGGGTGGGGTGGGGGCCCAGGCCCCTCCCTCTGACGCTGCCCTTCCCCAGCGGTGACATGCCCTGCCCACCGTGAGTACCGGGCCTGCGGCCCCACGGAGGAGCCCAGCTGTAAGTCCAGGTCAGTCACGGTGGAGGTGCTGGGACGGCCGGCTGGCCCTCTGTGCTGCTCTGGGCAGCCCTGTCTGGGCCTGGCGGTCCCACCCATCCCCACACCCGTCTCCTGATGCCCTCCTCTAGCCCCTCCCAGCTGAACAGCACACGCCTGGTGGAAGGCTGCTTCTGCCCCGAAGGCACCACCAGCTACGCACCTGGCTTTGACGTCTGCGTGGACCTGTGCGGTAGGCTGCCCACCGCGTGGCCTCTGCCCTCCCCTTCCCGGGGCTGAGCCCAGCGCCTGTGGCAGGGGCCCGAGCTCACAGGGCCTATCTCCTCTCTCTCCTAGGCTGCGTGGGGCCCGACAACGTGCCCAGAGAGGTAGGGCACCCCCTCAGTGCCGGGGCCAGGCCCTCCCATGAGCCCTGCATTTTGGGGGGCGGGATGGGGTGGATGAAAACCTGGGACCCTCGGAGGCAGAGTAATGAGTCCCTGAAGTCCTGGAAGGTTGAGCCAGTGCGGGGCCCATCCACCCGCCCCTCTGTGCGCCCGCCTGCCCGCCCCGCCCATCCGCCCACTAGCCCCGGATGCTCTGGCTACACCTGCGGCCTGTCTGCCCTGTGGCGTGCGTGTCTCTGGCACGTGGCTGGTTCTTTAGCTCTGCTCTGCGTGAGCCCCGCAGACACACCTGGTGCCTCCGCCACGCGCCAGGCCTGTGGGCCCACGGAGCAGGTCCCAGCTGTGGTGTGAGTGTGCTCCCCAGAGCCTGCCCCGGGCACGCGGAGGTGGGGAGGGCTCGGGGTTTCCCGCCGGCCGCTCCGTGGGCCACGCGGCACAGTGCTGTCTTGCGCTGACCGGGGCCTGCTCCCCATCCCCTGCAGTACGGGGAACACTTCGAGTTCGACTGCAAGGACTGCATCTGCCTGGAAGGCGGGAGCGGCATCATCTGCAAGCCCAAGATGTGCCGGCTGGAGCCCCGGCTGGAGTGCGAGGAGGATGGCACCTACCCGTTCACGGAGGTGGACCCCGCCAACACCTGCTGCAATGTCACCTCCTGCAGTAAGGCCCCCACCGGCGGGGCGCGCGGTGGCCGGGCTCTTGCGTGGTCCGGGAGGCTGGGGCCTCAGGCGTGTCTGCGGGGCGTGGGCGCTGGGCAGGCGGGGGTTGAGGGGGCCCAGGCCCAGGGCCTGCCCTGCCTGGGGCAGCGTCTGCAAGCTCACCGGCGTGTCCCCACTGCCTGCAGAGTGCAATGCTAGCCTGTGCAGGGAGAAGCCCCCGCTGTGCTCACTGGGCTTCCAGGTGAAGAGCGAGATTGTGCCCGGGAGGTGCTGCCCCCTGTACTCGTGTGGTAGGTGGGCCGGGCCAGGTGGGAGCGAGGCCTAGGGTGGGCAGGGCTCCAGCTGGGTGTGGGGGGCAGAGGACAGCTGAAGGGGCCCCTGCCTGGGGGCTCAGGGTCTGCCTGATGGAAGCACCCAGCCCCATGCCCCGACGCTGTCCACTGGCTGTGCATCCGCCCCGGGGTCCGGCAGGACAGTCTGACCCTTGTTCTGGTTCTTTCTCCCAAGTGCCCAAGGGCGTGTGTGTGCTGGAGCACGCCGAGTACCAGGTGAGCCCTGCTGGCCGTGGGGAGCGGTGTGGGGGCGCAGAGGGGCTTTGGGGGCAGGGTCCTGGGCAGGCTCATGGTCAGGCTCGCCAGACGCTTGGCGGTGTCCTGGAGGAGGGGAGGCGCCGCGTGGGCCCACCTCACCGGCCCTCCCTGTGCCCAAAGCCCGGCTCTCCAGTCTATTCATCCAAGTGCCAGAACTGCGTCTGCACGGACCGCAGGGACAACGCCACGCAGCTCAATGTCATCGCCTGCACCCACGTGCCCTGCAACGCCACGTGCAGCCCGGTGAGCAGCCCCGCCCCGGCGCGCTGGGCCCGCCCACCTCACGCCACGCCCCGGCACACTGGGCCCGCCCACCTCACGCCACGCCCCGGCGCACTGGGCCCGCCCACCTCACCCCCAGCGGCCCTTCCTCTTCCCATGCCAACCCCCCGGTGTCCTGCAGGGCTTTGAGCTGGTGGACGCTCCCGGGGAGTGTTGCAAGAAGTGCCAGCAGACCCACTGCATCATCACCCGGCCTGGCCAGCAGAGCCTGGTCCTGAAGGTGCGCCCCCGCCCCCGCCCACAGGGCCGAGAACGTCCTGCCTCCCGTCAGGACACCTGTCGTGGGGTTTTGGGCCCTCTGGGTGGCTTCTCCAAGTCAGGCCACCGCTGTGGGACATGGACCATCTGGGGACTGTGGGCCGCGGGTCCCTGGGCCCCTCCTATGTCACTGGCTCTGCAGCTCTGGGCCTATGGGCTGCACTTGGCAAGGTGGTCAGGGAGCAGCCTGGAGGGCTCCCACCTGGCCTCACACAGAACTCCCCCGACCCCAACCCGCAGCCCAGAGACATGAAGAGTGACCCCCTGAACAACTGTACCTTCTTCAGCTGTGTGAAGATACACAACCAGCTCATCTCATCCATCTCCAACATCACCTGCCCCGACTTTGACCCCAGCACCTGCGTCCAGGTGAGCAGGCCCATCACTCCTGGAGTGGGGCCCTGATGTCCCTGGGAGGCTGGGCTCCATTGCAGGATGTGGCAACAGCTGCAGGCTCCGCTCTGGGCCCTTCTGCAGGAACTGCCCCTTCCACCCTCTTGGCAGGGGGCACTGTCACCACGGGGGGGTCTGGGGTCCCAACTGTCTCTCCTGCCCCCTAGGGCTCCATCACGCTCATGCCCAATGGCTGCTGCAGGAAATGTGAGTGTGGGCCTCGGGCGGGTGGGCCCTGCGGCCCAGGCCTGGCGGGGGCTCCCTCTGGGCTCCTTGAGGGGAGGGGGTGGAAGGGGATGGTGCCCCGGGAGCCCCGTCCCCTCTGTGCCACTCCTGGCTGGACACTGACTTTGAGGACATCACCTGGGGTGCCCAGGAAGCCTGAATCCCTTCCAGGAGCCCATGATGACCCAGCTTGCTTGAGGGCCCTGGAGTGGGTGGCGGTTGGGAAGGCAGGAGGAGGTCGTGAGGGGGGAAGGAGGGCCACAGAAGGCGGAGACCCCCTCCCAGCCTCTGCCTCTCTCCCCAGGCATCCCTCGCAATGAGACCAGCGTCCCCTGCGCTGCCATCCCCGTCGTGAGGGAGATTTCACACAATGGCTGTACCGCGTTGGTCTCCATGAACGACTGCTCTGGGTCCTGCGGGACCTTTGCCATGTGAGTCCTGGGCGCCGGGGCCTGGTGGGGGCCGGGTGGGGGAGGCTGTGCCCGCCCCAGCGGGCGGCGGACCCTGACCCTGCCTCCCCCCAGGTACTCGGCCGAGGCCCAGGGCCTGGACCACAAGTGCTCATGCTGCAGGGAGCAGCGCACCAGCCAGCGGGAGGTGACGCTGCGGTGCCCGGACGGGGGCGCGCTCCGCTACACCTACACGCACGTTGACAGCTGCCTGTGCCAGGACACCCTGTGCGAGCTGCCCACCCAGCGCAGGGCCCGGCGCTCCTTGCCCCTCGGGGTGGCCCCCGGGCGGGGGTGAGGGGAGGGCCCGCCCCCACCGTCCCGCGTCCCCTTCCCGCTGATCCCTTCAGCTGCCTCGCCTTCTGAGCTGACTTTCTCTCTGCAGGTATTTATTTTCTGAGCCTTTGTTCGATTCTTTGCTTTCCAAAATAAACTTGGGCAGACACGCGCGCTGGTGTGCTTCAGTAGTGGCTGGGGGCCTGGGTGGGCTGCTGGGCACAGCCCAGGTCTGGCCACTTCCAGGGGGGTGCATGGGGCCTGGCCACCAGGCTCTGCACGCGGGACATGGGGGGGGGGGGCTGTGCTTGGATGCCTGTCCCGCCCTTGGCGTGCACAAAGCCCTCTCTGTGCCTTCGAGATGCTGGAGGCTACCCCTGCGGGAGGCCCTCCGAGCCTGAATTTGTGAAAAAGGAGCCACTGAGCTGCGTTTGCACCTGTTTGTGCGCATGTGAGTGTGTGTTTGCCTGTGTGACCTGTGTGTGAGTATGCAAACATTTGCATACATGCGTGTGAAATGCACTTCCTCCTGGGGGAAATAGACACAAGCCTGGTCCTGAACCACGTCCCACCTGCTGCCAAAACGACAGACAGTGACCTTATGGGTCCGCCCGGGGCCGCCGTAAAGCATTTGGCAGGGCCGCCAGACCCTTCAGACCAACCTGACGGAGCTGCAGGGGGCTCTGGGGACCTGGGCTGGAGGCAGCCCTGTGTGTGTCCACGTGTTCACCTGCCCACGCGTGTCCGTGTGTGTCCACCTGCCCACGTGTGTCTGCGTGGGTCCACTTGCCCACACGTGTCCACGTGTGTCCACCTGCCCATGTATGTTGCGTGTCCGCTTGCCCGCATGTGTCACGTGTCCACTCGCCTGTATGTGTCCACCCTCCTGCGTGTGTTGGGGAGCTGCTTTGTGAGCTGGCTGAGCCGCCAGAGTGGGAATTCTGGGGAGGGACCATCTGACTGTGGCCGAGGGCAAGGCTGGTGGCCAGGGACCCTGAGGCTGGGAGGCGGCCAGGTGCCCGGGCGCCTGGGCTGAGGACCCTTGAGCACAGCATCATCTGTGGGCATTGTTGGAGGCCTAAGAGGAGGGTGCTGACCCCCTGGGACGGCCCCTAGTACCCTTTACCCCAGACACCTGTCTGCCACATTAACGCCTGAATGATGGATGGCTGCTGGGAGAAGCTGCCCCGGGGCCAGCGGGCTTGCCCAGGGCAGACCCAGGCCCCCCGCTCCATCCACTGCCCTCTCCTCGGCTGGACGGCTCCCTCCCGGCCCATCCCTGACGGACACCAGGTCAGGATCCTGCAGCAGCAGCCCCAGCCCGGGTCCTGGCTCCCAGTGACCCGAGGAGCTCACACAGCTGCTGGCCCTGCCCTGTGGACTCCTGGGCGGTCAGTGGGCCTGGGTTCACCTTGGAGCTACTACGTCCCTCCCTGGAGCAGAAGTTTGCTAAGGCAATGGGGGCTGCCCGCCCAGCTGCATGGCCACGGCGGGGTTTTGGGAGCCTCGGAACCACCCCTGCACCTACCTCAGGCTCTGAGCTCTTCCTGTGCCCAGCCTGGCTGTGGGGGCCATGAGCTCTGGAGGTGGACGCTAGCCCCGCCCGGCAGCGCCAGCCCTGGGGCCTGCGGGACAGGAGTCGGTGGCAGGAGCTGCGGCCTGTGGGGCAGGGGGGCCTCAGCCTCTGCCCAGCGTCCGCCTTCTGGGGCCCCTGAGAAGTGGGGGCTCCCCGGTGACCGGGCAGGGGTGGGCTGAACTTCCGGACCTGCTAGTTTAAGCCCAACAGCCCTGGCTTGTCTCTTCCGGACACATGGGTTTCATGAGGTTTTGTTTGGAAGGAGGTTTTTGGCTTAGAAATATTTTGACGACCATCAGCAGACGGTCTTGGAGGCAACAGCCCCAGGCCCAGAGAAGTCAGGGGCCGCCTCCGCCCCACCCACGCCGGACAAATGAACCAGAGAATAGCTGAACATATGCACGCACGCCTCGGTGACCCCAGGCTCCCCCCGGACCCCAGCGGGGGCAGGGAAGGGTGGAAGGTGGTGGGCGCTAAGTTACTTCAGGTGTGTCTGACTCTGTGACTGGACAGTAGCCTTCCAGGCCCCTCCAGGCTCCTCTGTCCATGGAATTTCCCAGGCAGGAATCCTGGAGTGTGCAGCCATGCCCTCCTCCAGGGGACCTTCTCCACGTAGGGGCTGAACCCGCACCTCTTACGTCTCCTGTGTTGGCAGGTGGCTTCTTTACTATTAGCACCACCTGGGGAGCCCAGGGGGTGGTATCGGTTCATTACCTTGCTTTTTTCAGGTCATCTATTTCTGCCCCCACCCCCATTTTTTGGTGAGGGCTCTGAGGGTCTGCTCTCCGCCGGGACACCAGTGGGCAGCAACCCTGCCCCTCTGCTCTGGGGGCAACTGCCTCGGCCTGCCCACCAGGCTCTCGAACAGAGCTGTGACAGGGGAAAGGCGTGAGATGGTAGATGTTCCCCACCGCCTGCGGGGCCCAGTGTGACGCCTTTGGTAAATGGGTGCTTCCCGGCAAGAGCTCTGGGGAACAGGACCCCCCCTCCAAAGCCCCTGCAAATGGCCCACCCAGGTCACAGACGTGTGGGAGGGTTGTTGTTGTCCAGTTGCCTAGTCATGTCTGACTCTGTGACCCCATGGATTGCAGCACACCGGGCTTGCCTGTCCTTCACCATCTCCTGGAGCTTGCTCAAACTCATGTCTGTTGAATCAGTGATGCCATCCAACCATCTCATCCTCTGTTGTCCCCTTCTCCTCTTGCCCTCAATCTTTCCCAGCATCAGGGTCTTCTCCAATGAGTCGGCTCTTCACACAGGTGGCCAAAGTATTGGAGCTTCAGCTTCAGCATCAGTCCTTCCAATGAATATTCAGGACTGATTTCCTTTAGGATTGACTGGTTGCATCTCCTTGCTCTCCAAGAGACTTTCAAGAGTCTTCTCCAGAGCCACAGTTCAAACGCATTAATTCTTTGGCGCTCAACCTTCTTTATGGTCCAGCTCTCACATCCATACATGACTACTGGAGAAGCCATGGCTTTGACTATACACACCTTTGTTGGCCAAATGATGTCTCTGCTTTTTTAATACACTGTCTAGGTTTGTCATAGCTTTTCTTTCAAGGAGCAAGTGTCTTTTAAATTTCATGGCTGTAGTCACCATCCACAGTGATTTTAGAGCCCAAGAAAATAAAGTCTGTCTCTGTTTCCATTTTCTCCCCATCTATTTGCCATGAAATCATGGGACTGGACGCCATGATCTTTGTTTTTTGAATGTTGAGTTTTAATCCAGCTTTTTCACTCTCCTCTTTCACCTTTATCGAGAGGCTCTTTAGTTCCTCTTTGCTTTCTGCCATTATGGTGGTGTCATCTGCATATCTGAGGTTATTGATATTTCTCCTGGCAATCTTGATTCCAGCTTGTGATTCATCCAGCTCAGCGTTTCATATGATATACTCTACATGTAAGTTAAATACGCAAGGTGACGATATACAGCCTTGAGGTATGCTTTTGGAACCAGTCTGTTCCATGTCCGATTCTAACTGTTGCTTCTTTACCTGCATGTGAGTTTCTCAGGAGACAGTAAGGTGGTCTGGTGTTCCCGTCTCTTGAAGAGTTTCCCACAGTTTGTTGTGATCCACACGAGCAAAGGCTTTAGTTAGTCGATGAAGCACAAGTAGCTGTTTTTCTGGAATTCCCTTGCTTTTTCTAGCATCCAATGGATGCTGGCAATCTGATCTCTGGTTCCTCTGCCTTTTCCAAATCCAGCTTCCACAGCTTGAATTTCTCAGTTCATGCACTGTTGAAGCCTAGCTTGAAGGACTTTGAGCATGACCTTGCTAGCATGTGAAATGAGTGTAAACGTGCAGTAGTTTGAACATACTTTGCATTGACCTTATTTGGGATTGGAATGAAAACTGACCTTTTCCAGTCCTGTGGCCACTGCTGAGTTTTCCAAATTTGCTGGTATATTGAGTGCAGCACTTTCACAGCATCATCTTTTAGAATTTGAAATAGCTCAACTGGAATTCCATCACCTCCACTAGCTTTGTTTGTAGTGATGCTTCCTAAGGAATCAAGATTGCTGCAAGAAATATCAACAACCTCAGATACGCAGGTGATACCATCCTGTGGCAGAAAGTGAAGAGGAACTAAAGGAGCCTCTGGATCGGGGTAAAGGAGAGTGAAGAGCTGCCTTAAAACTCAACATTCAAAAACTACAATTATGGCATCTGGTCCCATTACTTCATGGCAAACAGATGAGGAAAAAGTGGAAGCAGTGACAGATTTTATTTTCCTGGGCTCCAAAATCACTGTGGATGATGACTGCAGCCATGAAATTAAAAGACACTTGCTCCTTGGAAGAAAAGCTATGACCAACCCAGACAGAGTACTAAAAAGAAGAAATATCACTTTGCTGACAAAAATCTGTACAGTCAGAGCTATGATTTTTCCAGTGGTCATGTATGGATGTGAGAGCTGGACCATAAAGAAGGCTGAGCACCAAAGAATTGATGCTTTTGAACTGTGGTGTTGGAGAAGACTCTTGAGAGTCCCTTGGACTGCAAGGAGATCCAACCAGTCCACCCTAAAGGAAATCAGTCCTGAATATTCACTGGAAGACTGATGCTGCAGCTGAAGCTGCAATATTTTGGCCACCTGATGCGAAGAGCTGACTCATTGGAAAAGACCCTGACGCTGGGAAAGATTGAAGGCGGGAGGAGAAGGGGACGACAGAGGATGAGATGGTTAGATGGCATCACTGACTCAACGGACATGAGTTGAGCAAGTTCCAGGAGTTGGTGAAGGACAGGGGAGCCTGGCATGCTGCAGTCCAGTGGGTTTCAAAGAGTAGGACATAACAGCGACTGAACAACAAGACTAGAAGGAACTATTACTCATTTGTTAAGAGATATTGATCAAAAAAGGCAGCAAACATCAGATTTAGTGCTGGGGCTTTAGAATCACCCCATGGAAGGCCTGGTGAGTGTGTCCTGCGCCATCCAGCGTGCCCCTCGGGCCCCAGCAGGAGCACCGGGAACACGCGGCGGGGTGCCCGGGTCTCAGCTGAGGGTGAGGGCGAGAGGAGCCGCCGGCCAGGCTGGAGTGGCCCTGAGCCCCTCATCTCCCGTGTGGTCAGTCCCACTCTGGACTCAGCTGGCCGGGCCAAGCCCACAGCCTGTGACCGGGAGGGCGGAGCAGGGACCCAGGGGCATGACCCAGCTTTGAGAGCCTTGAGGCGCCCTCAGGACTTTGCTCATGGGGTCGAATCAGATCCCGTCTCTTTAAGGCTCTTCTGGCCACTGCCCCCCCTTGCCCCTCCCCCCTGCCACCTGCTGGTCCTGGAGAGAAGCTCAGAATTTCCTCTCTGGGCAGGGGTTCACGGTCCCCCTTTGTCCTTGCAGGCTGTCTCGGGCTGAGCTGTGTCCCCAGGTCATAAACAGGAATCCTGAGCCCAGCCCCCAGATGTGAGTATTTGGAGATAAGATGGGTTAACGTGAAACGGGGGCTTCCCTGGTGTCTCAGTGGCAGAGAACCCGCCTGCCAATGCAGGAGACCCAGGTTCGACCCCTGGGTTGGGCAGATCCCCTGGAGAAAGCAATGGCAACGCACTTCAGTTTTCTTGCCAGGGAAATCCCATGGACAGTGGAACCTGGTAGGCTACAGTCCATGGGGTCGCAAGAGTCAAAGAAATGGCTGAGCGACTGACTAAGCGAGGCAGAAGGTAAAGTGAGGTCACCAGAGTGGACCCCGACCTCACAGGAGGACATCCTTACAAGGAGGTCAGGACACAGACACACAGAGGAAGGGCCACGTGAGAACGAGGGGAGGAGACGCCGTCTGCATGCCCGGGATAGAGGCCTCAGGAGGGCCAGCCCTGCCCCCGCCTGGGTCTGGGGTTCCAGCCTCCAGGACTGGAGACAGTCAGCAACAACACTGTTGTTCAGTCGCCCTGGGAAGCAGCCTCCAGGAGGAGCGGACAGGGCGCTCAGGGGTCACGGGCTTTGGGGCCGTCGCCTGTTGGCGTTCCCACTGAAAGCCCACCCCCTGCACGGCTGTGGGGTGTGACCAGCGGCTCAGAGACCCCAGCCCAGGGTGAAGCAGCTCTGTCCAGGCACAGTCTTGAGCGGGGTTGGGTCGACTATCTCTTCATCTGACAGACATCTAAGCCAGCCGAGATGCGCCAGCAGCCTTGGGGATCACGCCGCTGTGTAGGCAGCACCCCACCAAGCTGACCCCCGAGACCCAGGCTGGGCTGCCGGGAGATGGGGCGGTGGGGGTGAGGCCGGGGCTGCCCCAGGTCCCCTCCCCGCCCTCCCGGCCTGGTCCTGCAGCAGAAAGCGCCTGCCCTGTTCTTCGGGAGCACTTCTAAGCCCCGAATCCCCCTCTTCCGGAGTTGGGGTGCTATCTGCCAGCCGCTGAGCCAGGCCCCACGACCAGCCTCACACGTTCTTTCTGCCTCGTGACTGCGCCCTCTGCAGCCAGGCTGCCTCCTCCTGCACTCTCGGGTGGGGCGTTGGGGGCGAGGGGGGGGATGTTGTAGGGCATTTTCCAGGCCCAACCCCCTTGGTGTCTGCAGGCCTATATATCAAGGCCCCAGGGAGATTGGGGGCCTTCACTTCCTGGCGTTGCAGGCGCCCCCGCAGTGGCCTGGGGCCCGTGGTGTCCTGTCTAATCGGCCTTCCCGGTGCTCCCGGCGTCTCCAGGGCAGTGAGCCATCAGCGCATCTTCCCTCTTCCTGCTTGGACATGGGCTCCAGCTCCAGCTTCAGGGTGGGCCGTGGGCCGAGACTCCTGCGACCCTCTGTGGCCCCTGTGCCCGGCCCGACCCTTCCCCGGGGGCCTGGACGCCACCCCTGTGTGGCCTCGGCCCCCTGGCACCCACCCCTCAGCCCTGCCTGAACTGCCTCCGTTATAGTCTGCAGAGTCGACCCTGCCTCTGCCTGAAGATGGGACCCCGCACAGAGAGCCGGGAGGTGGGGCAGCGTGCCCCCTGCTTAGCGTCAGCTTTTAAGACCTTTCCTGCAAACCAGTCTCGGGTCTCCGGGGTGGGGGGTGCGGTGTCGTCTAAAGATGCCAGCGCCCACAGCGGCCTCCTGTCTGAAATCTGGGCTCAACAAGACCAGCGCTCAAACAGCAGCTCTTGGCCAAACCACAGGCCTCTCAGTCCTTTGGCCTCTTGGCATGAGTTGGGCTGAGCTCCAGGCCACGGAAGTTTACCCAGGGATGGGAAGGTCTCCTGCCTTCCCCTCCGGCAGGAAGCGTTGGCACAGTTCACTGAGAAGCTGGTCAAAGGCTCCCAGCAGGGCTGGGTGCTGGCTGCACCTTTGAACTGGAGGGCTGGTGCTCGGTCTGGTGGGGGACAGCTGTCCCTTCTGGCGCTTCCCCAGAGGCCATCCAGGGTCAGCTCCAGCCACTGCCTGGAGCCCATCGGAGGCCTCGGTCGCTGCAGACATGGGGGCCAGGGGTGGTAGTAGGCAAGGTGAGCGGCCCGCTGGCCACGAAGCCCGCGTGTCCGGAGTTCTGATGGTGGCTCACATGGGTCGAGCTCTTCCTTCTGTTTGGCCGAGGTGTTTGGCAGCGAGCGCTCCCAGGGTGTCACCCCCGCCCCTGTGCTGGCTTCTCAGCATCCACGCGTCTGCGGGAACTCTTCCAGGACCGGCAAGCTCGAGGGTTGTTTAGTGCCCTCGAGCTGGAGCAATAATTGGCCTAAGTATCAGATGAAATTCAGACTTCTTCAAGCATTTAAGTAGCCGACTTGTTGGAAAAGACCCCGGTTGGGAAAGATGGAAGGTGGAAGGAGAAGAGGCCGACAGAGGACGAGGTGTTTGGGTGACGTCACTGACTCAGTGAACCTGGGCAGACTCAGAGGTGGTGAGGGGTGGGGAGGCCTGCATGCTATACCCATGGGTCACAGAGTCGGATACGACTTGGCGGCTAAAAAACAGCAACCACAGCTCCTTGGTCCTGTAACCGGTGGGCGTGGAGCTGCCCAAGTGGGCCCTGCTGTCCTCTCCCCTGCCTGTCTATGACTGAGGTGTGACGGGGCCTTGGTAATGAGAGGCCTGAGGAGTCTGCCCTCCCAAAAGGTCCAGAGCCCCCCGGCACTCTGCTAGGTCCTTGTGGTTTCCCTCTCCATCTCCCCTGTTTTTATGATTCGTGCTGAGAGACGAAAGGGGAACCCTTTGAACTTGAGATTTGTGCGTGTTGTATCAGAAACTCGTTCTCTCTGTGCCTGGGCGCTGCTGTGCTGTCGTTTTACCAGGATTGCTTGTTCCTCCCACTGTGGTGGGCGTAGGTTACTCCCCGGGCCATGGGTGAGCTATGTCCCCCCACATTCATGTGTTGGCATCCGAACCCCGAGTACCTCCCAGTGTGACCTTATTTAGAGATGGGTCTTTTCAGAGGTGACATAAGGTCATTGGCTGGGCCCTATTCCTGTGCGATTATTGTTTATAAAAGGGGGAAATGTGGAGACGGACACACACCAGGGAGGACGGACGCCATGAAAAGGTGAAGGCAGAGGTTGGGGTGATGCTTCCACATGCCAAGGATGCGGAGGATGCCAAAGACCTGGGCAGACCCCCACAGCGGAGGGCGAGAGCGTGCCACTCCTCCCTTTAGAGCCTTGGGGGGCAGCCCCGCAGGCCCTCGACCCAGGACTTCCCGCCTCCAGGACTGAGCAAGTGAACTTCCGCTGATCAAGCCGCCAGTGTGGAGCGCTCTGTCCTGGCTGCCGGGGGTGCGGCTGTCCTCGGTTCCGGGTGACTGTGAATAGACAATCACCCCACAGGGTGTTCCAGGCGACTGTGAATAGACAATCACTCCACAGGGTGTTCCGGGTGACTGTGAATAGACAATCACCCCACAGGGTGTTCTGGGCGACTGTGGATAGACAATCACCCCACAGGGTGTTCTGGGCGACTGTGAATAGACAATCACCCCTCAGGGTGTTCCGGGCGACTGTGGATAGACAATCACCCCACAGGGTGTTCTGGGCGACTGTGGATAGACAATCACCCCACAGGGTGTTCTGGGCGACTGTGAATAGACAATCACGCCACAGGGTGTTCTGGGTGACTGTGAATAGACAATCACCCCTCAGGGTGTTCCGGGTGACTGTGAATAGACAATCACCCCTCAGGGTGTTCCGGGCAACTGTGGATAGACAATCACCTGCAGGGTGTTCTGGGCGACTGTGGATAGACAATCACCTGCAGGGTGTTCCAGGCGACTGGGTGTTCCGATAGACAATCACCCCTCAGGGTGTTCCGGGCGACTGTGGATAGACAATCACCCCTCAGGGTGTTCTGGGTGACTGTGGATAGACAATCACCTGCAGGGTGTTCCAGGCGACTGTGGATAGACAATCACCCCACAGGGTGTTCCGGGCGACTGTGAATAGACAATCACCTGCAGGGTGTTCTGGGCGACTGTGGATAGACAATCACCCCACAGGGTGTTCCGGGCGACTGTGGATAGACAATCACCTGCAGGGTGTTCCAGGCGACTGTGGATAGACAATCACCTGCAGGGTGTTCCAGGCGACTGTGGATAGACAATCACCCCACAGGGTGTTCCGGGCGACTGTGGATAGACAATCACCCCACAGGGTGTTCCGGGCGACTGTGGATAGACAATCACCCCTCAGGGTGTTCCGGGCGACTGTGGATAGACAATCACCTGCAGGGTGTTCCAGGCGACTGTGGATAGACAATCACCCCTCAGGGTGTTCCAGGCGACTGTGGATAGACAATCACTCCACAGGGTGTTCTGGGTGACTGTGAATAGACAATCACCCCACAGGGTGTTCCGGGTGACTATGGATAGACAATCACCTGCAGGGTGTTCTGGGTGACTGTGGATAGACAATCACCCTGCAGGGTGTTCGGTGGTGCAGCCCCCTCTCTTGGAACCTCTCAGATACCCCAGTGGCCCAGGGCAGCCTCTGAGCCCAGGGGGCTCTGACAGCTCTGTGTGGGGCTGGCACCGGGGGCCGTCCTTCCACCTCCACCCAGAGCCCTTCTGGGAGTCCCTTTGGTCCTGGCACATCACTCAGTCATGCCCAGGTTTTGAGGTTCCCATTTCTCTTGGTGGGTCGCCCCTGAGTCCCTTTCTTCTGAGCACTTTCATTTTTTACTGTGGGAAAATATTCCATTATTACTTTAACACTTTCCCTCTCCATTAAAACTTAAAAACTTGTTATCTGTGGTAAGAAACACATCATATAAAATTTTCCATGTCAGTCATTTCCAGGCGCACAGCTCAGGACACTGGGACATTCCCCTGGCTGTGTTACCTTCCCCACCATCATCCCCAGAACCTGTTCATCTTCCCAAAGAGATACTCTGTCCCCACTGGACACTCACTCCCCTCCCCCATGGCCCCATCCCCCGGCCCCCCATCCACTTCCTGTGTCTGTGGATGAGACCCCCCCAGAGACCTCCTGTGGGGCAGTCAGACAGCATCCATCCTTCTGTGCCTGGATTATTTCTCCGAGCATCCCGTCCTCAAGGTGCAGCCACGCTGCAGCCTGTGTCAGGGTTTCCCTCCCCTTTAAGGCTGAGCAATGTCCACCGATGGACAGACTGCATTTTGTGTGTCCATCCGTTCACCCATCGATGGGCACTCGGGTTGCCCACCTGGGCTGCTGTGAACACCAGTGCACAAGCCCTTGGCACCTGCTATCAGTTGCCTGGGGGTCCTCCAGGTCTTCTTGAGGAGAAAAGGGGCTGAGCCCAGGCCCTCAGACTCACCCTGACGTGTCCCCCTGGACCAGACCCCTCTTGGCCAGACCCTGCCCCGGGCCCTCTGTGGGAGGCGCATGTGCAGGCCTGACTCTCCAGCCAGGAGCTCGGAGTGGGACGCAGGGAGGAGGGATTCTGGGCGGGCTGGTCCACGGCCCTGCCCGCCGATTGCCAGTGCAGTACCCGTCGTGCCCCTCCCACCATGTCACTGCTGCCAACCTCTGACCTCTGACCCCAGAGCCCAGGAGCCTGTTTTGGGCTGAGACCAGAGAGCGGCCAGAAGGCCTCATCCGGCCTGCCCACCTTCCCACCCACACACCCGGCCAGCAAGGCAGCCTCCAGCTCTCCCGCTCAGCACCTCTGTGTCCCTGTCTCTCTCTGTCTCTCAGACATTCCCCACTCTGGGTGCTGATCAGTAACTGCATCATTAGATAGGACTTAATTAAAACCCCATAAATCTCAAAACTAAATAAAGCAGCCGGGCCAGCCCTGTGTGCAAACAAGAAGCATCCGTGTGGCCTCCGCCCCACTGCTGGGGAGAGCAGGACAGCTCCCAGCCTCCGGCACTTTCCCGCCAAACCCGCTGACACCTCCGGCTCTGAGGCCTTACACGGCGGAAGGAGGCTGAGTCTGTGCTGGGCCGCCCCGAGGCTGAGGGAGCCCCAAGAGCAGGTGGGGGGTGACCAGCACACCTGGGGCTCCATGCACATCCATTCCTGGCCTCCCTGCCTCCTGCGGATCCCCCAGCACCAGGCTCTGTCCTCGAGGGTGAAGGGGGGTGGGAGTCTCCTGCTCTCCAAGCCCTACCTGTGGGCTTGGTCACCTGTGGGCTGGGCTGATGCCACCATCCTGCCCACGGTGCCCTGAAGGGACAGAGGGCGTAAAGCTATGGGGGCCGATCCCCCACCCATAGGCACCCCCTCACTGAGGTGCCGGGGGCTGCAGGATCACTGCCCGGGGCCCAGTGTCCCCCCGGGATGGGACAGCCATAACCCGAGTGTGGGCTGACCCTCTGGTCCCCAGCGGTGAGTCCGGGAGGCAGGCCATGTTCTCAGGTCCCCGAGCCCCACCCCCAGGCCCGTGTCTGTGGCCCCAGGAAGGTGGTGTCCCCAGGGGCAGCAGGCTGGGCCCGCATCCCTGAAGCCAGAAGATCAGGCACTTAGGCAGCTCGAGGCGGCCTGGCCCAGCCTGAAGGTGGCTGCCACCCTGCCCTCCGGGGCTGGGCCCACATCGCTGAAGACAGGTCCCCCTCCCTCCTGCACAGGCCTGGACGTGGCCTCAGGGTCCTGGTGAACAGCCTGCCCCGGGCAGCCCTGTGCCCAGGGCTGCCGTGTAAGGAGCACCCACCGCCGTCTGGGAAGCCTGGCCTCCCCGTGTGATGGGAGCGCTGCTGGGCAGAGGGCCTGATTTGCCAGGGGGGGTCTTTAAGAGCGGGGCACCTGCAGGCCCCAACACCAGTGTCTCTCACCCCCAGCACCCCCCTATAAAGTGGGAACAGCGGCCACGAGACGTCTGGTCGACCTGCAGGCAGCCTGGGGCTTGGCCACATTCTGAGCTGTGTTCCCTTCCTTCCTCTCTGGCCTGGAGCGTTTGTTTTACTGGGGAAAGGGAGGCCCCAGTAGGTCTCTCCTTTGCTGGGAAGAGCCCTGCTTTCACTGGCCCAGAGCTGAGTGCACAGCTGTGGGCAGAGAACCCGCAGATCGACGTGGGCCAGGAGAATCCAGCTCCCAGCGGGAAGTGCCGGCCCTGGGCTGAGAGACCCCCATGAGCTCCCGAGGGCAGCCAGCTGCCTGTGCCAGCCCGTCCTCAGATCCCCTCGGGAAGCAGTGGCCGCCTGGCCCCTCCCCACACAACCCCAGGTCGGTCTGTGGGGTTCGGGCAGACAGCAGTGCCCTGCGTGTGTGCACGCGGGGCTTCATCAACGTCCGCAGCACAAGAAAAGGAGAGAATGGTTCCAGCCCCGGTCAGCGGAACGTGTGTCCACGCAGCCCCCAGGAAATCCAAGTCCTCCTGGTCTGGAGCCACAGGTCAAGTCCTTTGGTGCGGAGGGTGGGCAGAGGCCAGATCTGTGCTGGGAGCGGCCCAGACACAGCTTCTCCCTGACCCTGCTATTCTGTCCAGGAGGTGTCCTGCCTTCCTTTCTATAGATTATGCTGCCCAGAGGGTTGATTTTTTAAGTTATTTTTTTAAAAACGTGGCAAAATGCACACAACATAAAGCCTGCCATCTTAACCGTTTGTGAACGAGGTTTCAGCAGCGCTGAGTACGTTCACATCCTGTGCAACCGTCACCAACATCTCCTCCAGAAACTTCTCACCTTTCCAAACAGACCCTCTGTCCCCACTGAACGCCCGCTCCCCTCCCGCTCCGCCAGCCCCTGCCCCCTCCGTCCACTTCCTGTGTCTATGGCTGTGACGCCTCCAGGGACCTCCTGTGAGTGGAGCCAGACAGCATCTGTCCTCTGTGACTGGGTTATTTCTCTGAGCAGCGTGTCCTTGAGGTCCATCCAGGTTGCAGCTTGTGTCAGGGTTTCCTTCCTCTTAAAGGCTGAGTACTATTCCACGGGTGGATGGACAACGTTTTGTGGATCCACTCACCCACAGCTAAACACTGAGTTGCCTCCTCTTGGCAACTGTAGCGCTGCTGTGAGCACAGGTGTGCAAGGGGCTGATGTTCTGTAACGAGTGGGCAGGTGAGATCTGAGGTCACGTGAGAAACATGGAGGCTCCCACACACCCCACAGAGGTGTGGCCCCAAGCGTGGGCCCAGCTGGAGCTGCCTGGGGCTCAGAGTGCAGGGGCTGGATGGGTGTGGGGGCCCCCAGCCCCGCCATGTGCTCCGTCTTGCTGGAATCCCCTCATCGGATGTCTTGCAGGTCTGGTGAGAAGCCCTGGGGACCCCGGCCCATGAGGGCATTGCCAGTGGGCTCGGAGTGGGCAGCCAGGCATGGCAGTCTCAACTTTAGAGTCCTTGAAAAGCCCTAAGTCTATTCTCAGGTCGAGGGTGGACCTCAGCCTGACCACGGGGCTGAAGGCAGCAGAGGCCATGAGCCGGCCAACGGTCAAGGTGCGCCCGCAGCTGTCTATCCTCAGTGACGCCCATGGCTGCCCCCGTGCCTGGCGGCGTTGAGCTGCTCTCTCTCCTACGAGGCCCAGTGGGCCCACCCCCACCCAGGAGCTCAGATTTCCCTCTAGACCTCCGCGACGACGTTCACATAAGAAGGCTTTCCTCGTTATTCTCTGGAACTCTGCATTCAGTTGGGCATATCTTTCCCTTTGGGCTTCCCCGATGGCTTAAATGGTAAGGAATCTTGTCTGCAATGCAGGAGATGTGTTCGATTCCTGGGTCAGGAAGATCCCTTGGAGAAGGGAATGGCAACTCACTCCAGTCTTCTGGCCTGGAGAACTCCATGGACAGAGGAGCCTGGCAGGCTACAGTCCATGGGGCCACAGAGTTGGACACGACTGAACGACTAACACTTTCATTTTCGTCTTTCCCTTTCTCCTTTGACTTTAGCTTCTCTTCTTTTCTGAACTATTTGTAAGGCCTCCTCAGACAATCACTTTGGCTTCTTGAATTTCTTTTTCTTTGGGATGATTTTGGTCTTGCCCCCTGTACAGTATTATGAATCTCTGTCCATAGTTCTTCAGGCACTCTGTCTACCAGACCTAATCCCTTGAATTTATTCACCATGTCCACTATATAATCATAAGGGATTTGACTTAAGTCATACCTGAATGGTGTAGTGGTTTTCCCTACTTTCTTCAATTTAAGCCTGAATTCTGCAATAAGGAGCTTATGATATGAGCCACTTCAACAGTACGTGAACCATGAACTTCCAGATGTTCAAGCTGGATTTAGAAAAGGCAGAGGAACCAGAGATCAAATTGCCAACATCCACTGGATCATAGAAAAAGAAAGAGAGTTCCAGAAAAACACCTACTTCTGCTTTATTGACTATGCCAAAGCCTTTGACTGTGTGGATCACAACAAACTGTGGAAAATTCTTAAAGAGATGGGAATACCAGACCACCTGATCTACTTCTTGAGAAATCTGTATGCAGGTCAGGAAGCAACAGTTAGAACTGGACATGGAACAATAGACTGGTTCCAAATAGGGAAAAGAGTACATCAAGGCTGTATATTGTCACCCTGCTTATTTAACTTATATGCAGAGTACATCATGAGAAATGCTGGGCTGGAAGAAGCACAAGCTAGAATCAAGATTGCCGGGAGAAATATCAATAACTTTAGATATGCAGATGACACCACCCACCCTTATGGCAAAAAGTGAAGAGGAACTAAAAAGCCTCTTGATGAAAGTGAAAGAGGAGAGTGAAAAAGTTGGCTTAAACCTCAACGTTCAGAAAACTAAGATCATGGCATCTGGTCCCATCACTTCATGGAAAATAGATGGAGAAACAGTAGAAACAGTAACAGACTTTATTTTGGGGGGCTCCAAAATCACTGCACATGGTGACTGCAGCCATGAAATTAAAAGATGCTTGCTCCTTGGAAGGAAAGTTATGACCAACCTAGACAGCATATTAAAAAGCAGAGACGTTACTTTGCCAACAAAGATCCATCTAGTCAAGGCTATGGTTTTTCCAGTAGTCATGTATGGATGTGAGAGTTGGACTGTGAAGAAAGCTGAACGCTGAAGATTTGATGCTTTTGAACTGTGGTGTTGGAGAAGACTCTTGAGAGTCCCTTGGCCTGCAAGGAGATCCAACCAGTCCATCCTAAAGGAAATCAGTTCTGAATATTCATTGGAAGGACTGATGCTGAAGCTGAAGCTCCAGTACTTTGGCCACATGACTAACTCATTAGAAAAGATCTTGATGCTGGGAAAGATTGAAGACAGGAGGAAAAGAGGACGACAGAGGATGAGATGTTTGGATGGCACCACCGACTCAATGGATGTGAGTTTGAGTAAACCCCGGGAGTTAGTGATGGACAGGGAGGCTACAGTCCATGGGACTGCAGAGTCAGGCAAGACTGAGCGATTGAACTGAACTGAACCAATCTGAGGCACAGTCAGCTCCAGGTCTTGTTTTTGCTGATACAGAGATTCTCCATCTTCGTCTGCAAAGAAGAAATCGATCTGATCTCAGTATTGACCACTGGTGATATCCACATGTGGAGGCATCTCTTGTGGTGTTGGAAGAGGGTGTTTTCTGTGACCAGTGTGTTTTCTTGGCAAAACTCTGTTAGCTTTGCCCTGCTTCATCTTGTACTCCAAGGCCAAACTTGCCTGTTACTCCAAGCGTCTCTTGACTTCCTACTTTTGCATTCTAGTCCCCTATGAAGAAAAGGATATCTTTTTTGGTGTTAGTTCTAGAAGGTCTTGTAGGTCATGACAGAACCATTCAAATTCAGCTTCTTCGGCATTAGTGGTTGGGGCATAGACTTGGATTACTGTGAGAGTGAATGATTTGCCCTGGAAACAAACAGAGATCATTCTGTCATTTTTGAGACTGCACTCCAGCACTGCATTTCAGGCCCTTTTGTTGGCTATGAGGGCTACTCCATTTCTTTATAATAGAAATAGAAGAAAACAATAGAATGAGAAAGACTAGAGATCTCTTCAAGAAAATTAGAGCTATCAAGGGAATGTTTCATGCAAAGATCGGCACAATAGAGGAAAGAATCAGCAAGGGCCTAACAGACGCAAAATAGATTAAGAAGAGGCGGCAAGAATACACAGAAAAACTATACAAAGAGGATCTTAATGACCCAGATAACCATGATGGTGTGATCACTCACCTAGAGCCAGACATCCTGGAGTGTGAGGTCAAGTAGGTCTTAGGAAGCATTATTACGAACAAAGCTAGTGGAGCTGATAGGATTTCAGCTGAGCTAGTTTAAAACCTAAAACTTCATACTGGTAAAGTGCCGTACTCAATATGCCAGCAAATTTGGAAAACTCAGCAGGGACCACAGGACTGGAAAAGTTGTTTGCATTCCAACCCCAGAGAAATGCAATGCCAAAGAATGTTCAAATTGTGCTCATTTCCCATGCGAGCACGTTCATGCTCAAAATCTTTCAAGTTAGGCTTCAGTAGTATGTGAACCAAGAAATTCCAGATGTACAAGCTGGATTTAGAAAAGGCAGAAGAATCAGAGATCAAATTGCCAACATCCACTGGATCATAGAAAAAGCCATGGAGATCCAGAAAAATATCTACTTCTGCTTCATTGACTATGCTAGAGCCTTTGATTGTGTGGATCACAACAAACTGTGGAACATTCTTGAAGAGATGGAAATACCAGACCACTTGACCTGCCTCCTGAGAAACCTGTTTGCAGGGCAAGAAGCAACAGTTAGAACTAGACATGGAACAATGGACTGGTTCAAAATTGGGAAAGGAGTTTGTCAAGACTGTACATTGTCACCCTGCTTAATTAACTTCTATGCATCATCTGAAATGCTGGGCCGGATGAAGCCCAAGCTGGAATCAAGATTGCCGGGAGAAATACCAATAACCTCAGACATGCAGATGTTACCACTCTAACGGCAGAAAGTGAAGAGGAACTGAGGAGCCTCTTGGTGAGGGTGAAAGAGGAGAGTCAAAAATCTGGCTTAAAACTCAACATTCAGGAAACGAAAATCATGGCATCTGGTCTCATTACGTCACGGCAAACTTGTTGCTGTTGTTCAGTCGCTCAGTCGTGTCCGACCCTTTGTGACCCCATGGACTGCAGCACGCCAGGCCTCCCTGTCCATCACCAACTCCTGGAGTTTACTCAGACTCATGTCCATCGAGTCAGTGATGCCATCCAACCATCTCATCCTCTGTCGTCCCCTTCTCCTCCTGCCCTCAATCTTTCCCAGCATCAGGGTCTTTTCTAAAGATTCAGCTCTTTGCATCAGGTGGCCAAAGTATTGCAGCTTCAGCATCAGCTTCAGCCCTTCCAATGAATATTCAGGACTGAGTTCCTTTAGGATGGACTTGTTTGGTCTCCTTGCAGTCCAAGGGACTCTCAAGAGTCTTCTCCACACCACAGTTCAGAAGCATCAACCCTTTGGCGCTCAGTCTTCTTTATGGTCTGACTGTAATAGCCATGCCTGTCATGGCAAATAGATGGGGAAAAAATGGAAAGAGTGACAGATTTTCTTTTCTTGGGCTCCAAAATCACTGTGGACTGTGACTGCAGCCATGAAATTAAGATGCTTTCCCCTTAGAAGGAAAGCTCTGAGAAACCTAGATGGTGTATGAAAATGCATAGATGTCACTTTGCTGACAAAGGTCTGAATAGTCAAAGCTACGGTCTTTCCAGTAGTCATGTATGGATGTGAGAGCTGGACCAGAATTTCTAAAATCTCTCAGCAGCAGCCCCCAGGGGAGAGGGCAGAGGGGCCGACCCGGAAGCCCGCGGGATCCCTGGTGAGGATGGTGATCTGGCCCCATTCCCTCCGGCTGCTGCGTCTGGCCAATCCTCACCGGGCTGGGCTGGTGTTGTCCTCACAGCCTCCCAGAGGGCGGCAAGTACCCACCTGCCCCAGGGACGGGAGACCCACCTGCCCCGGCACAGGGGTGCAGTCACACCAGGACTCACCTACCCTGGGGGTCCCAGCCTTGGAGGCCCAGATGCCGGTGTCCAGATAGAGTCCCCTGCGCTCTGACCCAGTGGGGGTCTAGCACTTGGGACTGAGCCTCCCGCAGACTCTCTGGGGTCAGGGTCCCTGCTGCCCCCACACCACCCCTCACCCTGCTGCATCGACGCCTGTGAACAGTGTGTCCCCCAAACCTCAGGGGGGCTGAAGGGAGGGGCTCCATAAACAGTGGAATAAATGGATGAGTGCAGGTGAGCCAGCTGCAGGCATGGCCCTGGCGTCCTGCAGAGCCTCCTGGATTGAGCTGGCCTGGCAGCCAAGGCAGGAGCATCTCCCGGCCGGATCTGCCCACCGCATGTGCCCGCCCCGCCCCCCGTCCTGGTGCTGACCTGTGGTGGTGGGGGCAGTGGGCAGGGGGGCCGGGGCCAGCTGCCTTGCTGTGCGGCCACTCAGGGCCTGTCCCCCACTAGGGTGCCCGTGGCTGCTTAGCGCAGGGCCACGCCCTCCCAGCCTGAGCTCTTGGAGGTGCATGGTGATCTCAGCCACCATGACCAGCGGCCCAGGCCGGAGAACATTGCCCCCAGAAAACGTCGCTCCGACCAGGGGTCGGAGGTCAGGGAACTGGAGGCCCCGAGGATGTGGCCGCTCGGTCAGCCCCGGGGGTGCCTGTGCGCTGGGCTCAGTGCAGCAGCCCTCCTGTGCCCACCCGTCTCCAAGGCCGCGCCCCCTGTGGCTCGTGGCTCGCCTCCCCCTCCCTGTCCGCTCACCACGACCCTTGCCTTGGAGCTGGACCCAGCAGGGAACCAGGATGAAGGGTGCTCAAGGGCCTCCCCTTAGTTACAGCCGTGAAGACCTGTTTCCCCAGTACACACACTCATAGCTTCTGGGGCTGGGGCGTGAGTCGTGGGGGCCACCATTCACTAGCTTCACTCACAGCCCAGACAGGTGATCCAGAGGGAGGGCAGGGCTCCCGCACGGCCGAGGGTCCGAGTCCCCGCAGGCCTGACCGTGCCAGG
The DNA here is from genome assembly GCF_032452875.1 of Bos javanicus. Classification (NCBI taxonomy): domain Eukaryota; kingdom Metazoa; phylum Chordata; class Mammalia; order Artiodactyla; family Bovidae; genus Bos; species Bos javanicus. Next base: position 50,690,454 of record NC_083896.1, on the reverse strand, counting down.
CCCACATCTGCCCTGCACTGTTCCCGCTTTCTGGCAAGTCCCCAGGCCTCTCCCCTCTGGGACAAAGACCCTGGGCCTCAAGCTGACTGGTCACTAAGGTCCTTCAGGCGCTGGAGGCGGAGCCATGTCACCGCCCCCGCTCCGTACCCAAAGACTAAACCCACTGTGCCCCTTGCTCCCGAGAGAACAGCCACAGTCCCCAGAGACCCCAGAGCCTGTTCCTGGGCCCCACTCTTCGGCCCCCAGGCAGGCCCGGGGGCTGAGCATCCCTGGGACCCCCCACCACCTGGGGAGGACGCCGTCCAAGCCCCCCAGGCCAGCTGTCTCAGGCACCGCGGCGCACAGCCGACCCGCCCACCCGGCCTGTGTCCTGGCCCTCACCCTGCCCACCTGCCAGCCCTGCTGGGGCAGGGGCATCTGTGGGGACCAGCAGCCTGGCACCTGCCCTCAGAGCCCACGTGCCTCCCAGAGGCCCTGTGTCCTCGTTTCTGAAACTACCGCCCTACCCCACACCCCCTGGCCAAGTTCTTCCTGGGGTTTATCGCTGGCCACCAGCATCAGAGCCATGACAGGGCGAGGGGGTGGTCTGTGCTGAGAGCAGCCCTCGGCTGGCGTCCCGACTGAAGGAAGCAGCAGCTCACTCACGTGCCGCCTCCCGCGTGCCCCCCCGGCTTCATCCTCACAGCTGTTGTGGGGTGGAGAAGAGGATGTCCTCACAACGCAGGAGGGGTCCCCAGCCTGCAGCCCAAGCAGGGCTCCCTGGGGCAGCCCGAGACGGGAGTCAAGGCTGGCCTGGCTGCCGACCCGAGACCTGCGGCCCTGTGTCCTGGGGAAGCCTCAGCGGTGTCCCCGGCCTGGCCAACCAGAGCCCACGGAGCCCCCTTCTTTTGCGATGCAGGGGCTACCTGCCGCCTCACTGTCTCTGCCAACCTCAGGGGCCTTCCTGGTGGAGGCGCCGCACTTCACGTCCATTGAAAACAAAAGCTGCCACCAGGCAGGGGTCCTGGGCTTTCTTACTCTTTGAGGCAGGACATGCGGGCTCCCTGACCCCTGGGACGCTGCCGTGAACGCACGTGAGGCTGGCTGGGATCCTGGAGGTGCGTCGTCACCCGAGGCCCTGCTCTGTGCTGCAGCTGGTCCCACTGCTGCTGGAGGGGTGCACGTGGGCTGGGGGGCTGCTGGGAGAGCCTGGGAGCCGTCTGTGCCAGAGCTCTGGCCATGCGCCCTCATGGAGCTGCCGTCGTGAGGGCGGGGGGCCTTGGGAGGGAGGCTGTCCAGGTGGGCGGGTCCTGGGGAGGGGCAGCCGGTACCCCCAGTGGCTGGGGGGCAGGCGTGGTGGTGGAGGGGTGCAGGGGGTACCCCGCAGGCCCGTCCTCGGCCCGATTGCCGCTGCGGAGGCCCACCCGCTCCCTGCCCTGTGTCCTCGAGCTCGTGCTCCTCAGGCGCAGCTCGAGGCCCAGGGACCCTGCTCTTCTCCAGCTGCCCTTTTGAGTCACTTCCTACCCACTGTCCTGCCGGGTCCCCCGGGGCACGCTGGCCCCTGGCCCCTCACCTCGTCCACAGGGCAGGCAGCTCTCACTCCCCTCCCCCAGGCGCTCAGCACCCACTCTGACCCCTGGCCCCAGGGAGAGGGGCGGCTCAGGGGCACCTGCCAGGCAGAGGCTCCCGGCAAGTGCCCTCCAGCCGGAGCTGCCCGGTGGGGAGGGGCACAGGCCACGCTTGAGGACGCCGTCCAACGATGGGAGGGGGTTAGGATGGCCTGGGCCGAGGAGGCTCGACACCACCGTGGAGCAGGTCCCTTCCCGGGCCAGGTGTCCTGCAGGTGGACATGGCTCCACGGTGACCCCTGCAGCCGTGGGGCACGGGGAAGCAGGCATGCCAGGCACTCAGCTCTAGCCTTTGCCAACAGGCTAGCTGATCTGGGGCAGCAGGCACGCCTCCCTCCTATCAGGCCCCGGGGGGCTCCTCAGGGAGTGGCCTGGCGGGTCTCCACATCAGCAGGTCAGGGCCGTGAAATCAGCCTTATCGGCGGGGTCCCCACGTCAGCAGGTCGGGGCCGTGAAGTCAGCCTTATCGGCGGGGATGTTGTCTCAGGTGGAGCTGGGCTGCCAGGCCTGGAGGGCGTTCCCGGCCCCTCCCATGGCCCGGGGGGAAAGGTGGCCGGTAGCCTGGGTCAGGGGCCTGGGAGGGCCAGGCGGGGCGGGCAGCAGGATGCCAACCGCTCGGCCTGGTCTCCAAGGGCCTGTCCTGCCCCTGGCCCTCCCAGAGCTTCTGCACTGGGGGCCGGGTGACCCTGGGGTACGGGGGGCCTGGCCTGCTCCGGGCCCCGCTGGGAAGGGGCTGCGGGCACCCTCCGGGCAGTGTCTGCAGTGGCGTTGGGGGTGCCTGGGGTGCCCGAGAGCACTGGCCTGGATTCTCAAGAGGGGACCCCTGCCCACAGTGAGGAAGAAGTCTCGGGGCCTTGTCTGCCTCGCGTGAAGTCACTGGCGGGTGGTTCGGACCGTCACGGTCAGAGCTCGCCTCATCCCGCAGGGCCGGGCACCTCGCAGAGACATGCAGTGCAGGAAAATAAGGCAGCCCCGTGGGGAAACAGGGAAAGAGAGGCGGCCCTGGACGCGGGTAAGGCCAGGCCGGCAGCGGGCACTGCTCGGGCGGGCACTGTTCACTCGTGGCGGGGTGGCTCCAAGTCTTCCTGCCGCTGCTGCCTGGACACGGGAGGTGGGGCCACGGAGAGGGAGGGGGCCAGGGCTCCAGGGCCCTAGGGGCTTAGAGGAGGGAGGGCCAGAGGGCCGGGGGTGCAGACTCACAGCCGCCGGGGCCTCCGCGTCCGCCAGGCTGAGCCTCGTCTTCGCTCCCAGAACATCAGGTTCTGGGTCTGCTCCCAGAACCCCTGCCAGCTCCCAGCTCTGTGTCCACTTCAAGAAGGTCCAGCCCGCATCCGAGCTTCCCTGGACACCCCTGCACAATGCCCTTCCCTGCCCCCCGAGCCCGTCCTCACCCCACCTGGCCCTCAGCCACAGGTGGGCAGCAGGTCTGAGGTCAAGCTCCCAGGCTGGGCCCTCCGGCCGGCCCTGGACCTGCGTATGCATCCTGGGAGCTACAGCCCTGAGGCACTCTGGCGGTGTCCTGGGCCCCCGCTCTGGCCCAGAGCCAGGGGGCGTCTCCAGCTGGAGAGGAAGGCAAATACCCCTTTGTCTGCAGCTTTGGCTTCTGCTTGAGGGTCTCAGGGGACAAAAGCCAGGTGGGCCGAGGAGCCTGGAGGCTGTCTAGACTGCCCCGCCCGGGGGGAGGACAGGGACGCACAGGTGTGGGGGACGGGAGCCTGCAGAGGGGCCAGAGCTGAGGCGGCCTGGCCATGGTCCTGCCGCCTCGTCCCGCCCCGGCTTGGCCCTGCACGAGGTCACCTCCTCCAGGAAGCCAGCAGGATGTGGCTTCCCTCCTGTCTCCCCCTACTGGCCTCAGAGCCCCTCCAGTGGGCCTGTGGTGGGGGAGCCGCCTGTGAGACTTGACCTAAGGGGCTGGCCGGGGGTGATGCCCTGCTGTGGTCCAGTGTCGCCTGGCCTCTGGCACCGGCCATCGAGACCCCCTGTCCTGGGAACCGGTGGGCCTCATGCCTGCTTCCGACCGTTGCCCCTCACACGCCCCCACTTCCTCTCTGCATCCCAGCCCCTGGCAGCTCGTCACCAGCCTCCATTCTCAACACGCGGCATCCTCCCGGCCCCACGCAAGCGTTCCTCACCCAGGTGTGCGCGCCCTTGGAAACGCCCTGCGGCCTCCAGGTAGGCCCCCCTCCTTGGAGCACCGTTCCCCTGGCCTCCTGTCCAGCATCTCCAGACCTGCCGGAGACCCGGTCATCACCACCCCATTCTTAGTCCATCGGCCCCGCCGGGATTTAACCCTTCAAGGCCATTTTCTCCTGGCACCCAGCCTTCTCAAGTGCTCACAGCTCTCGCTTATTCAGGATTACTTTATTGCCCTGGGCAATAAAGATGCAGAAGTAGGAACATCTCTAGCAATACTCTGGGCCCAGGGCTCTGTCCTCTGCCACAGCGTGGGGCAATGCCCCAGGAGCCCAGGTCCCGCAGCAGGGGGTGCCGCACACGAGGCCCCAGCCAGTCCACAACGGACCTGCATGCTGTGTGGGCCCCCATTAGAGCGTGGGGAGTTTGAACCTCAGACTTTTAACAAATTGACGGATACACTAACCAATCACTGAGCCCTGGCCCGAGGAGAACGCACGATCCCCTCCACAAGAAAGTGCCAGAGGCCTGGAGAAATTACTTCACAGCAGGCAAACCGCAAGCAAATAAAACCAACTGAAGCGGGGCCCTTGAAAAGAGGCATCTGCTAGTATGAAAGAACATTTCTGCTGAGAGACAGAAGAGACATAATAGTTCTGTAAGAAAAAAAATTAACAGGGAAGTAAAGTATACTTCAGAAAATGTCTATTAATTCAAGGAACTATTGACTCTGAAACAAGAAGTGAAAGATGGAGAATGAAAGATGGCTGGTAAGTTCCCCCCAGGATCAAGTGGCCCACCGAAAAGTTAACTCCTTGCTGACCCAGACCAGAGCCTGCTCCTGAGGAAGAGAAGAGGACCTAGAACCTGGGCATGCATCCTGCACAAAGTCCTGCATACAATAAAAGCCACTGGGGAGTCGAAAGGAGAAGGGGGCAGCCGAGGATGAGAGGGTTAGACAGCACCCCAACTCAATGGACCTGAGCAAACTCCAGGAGGTAGCGGAGGACAGGGAAGCCTGGCGGGCTGCACTCCACGGGGTCAAAGAGGTGGACACGACTGAGCAACTTAGCCGCCGCCACCATCCCCACCGTAGGGCCACAGGGACCGTGAGAATAATGCCAGGCTATACAGCAAGTCTCAACAGACTTTTGAGAATTGATGTCATCCAAGTATGTTCTCTCACTAAAATATAAATTCACTAAAACCCAGTAACAATAGTTGGTAAGAACACCCTTAAGTGTTTGAAAGTCAAGCAGCATCATGAGTTCTAAATAACCTATGGATTGAAGGTGCCCCAATAAGAATGACAGCTGATTTCTCCTTGGAAATAACAGTGGCTAGAAGATGATAGAAGGGCATCCTTCTAGAGCAACAGCCGCGCGCCAGTGGAGTTGAGATGGACAGGAGCAGAGCGCCAGAAGCAGCAATTAGAAAGGCAAACACAGATGAAAGAAATGTCAATTTTCTTAGTTTTTCTTAAAGAACTATTAACTGTTTAAAGCAAAAAAAGGACTTGACTGGTGGTCCAATGGCTAAGAATCCTTCCGTGAAGGCCGAGGATATGGATCCAAGAAGATTCTACATGCTGTGGAGTAGCTAAGCCCGTGCACTCCAACCGCAGAGCCCGTGCGCCCTAGAGCCAGCGCTCTGTGACGAGAGGAGACAGCGCAGCGAGGAGCCCTCAGACCACGACGAGGAGCGGCCCCTGCTCGCCGCAACTAGAGCAAGCCTGTGCAGCAGTGAAGACCCAGAGCGGACAAAAGCAAGCAAATAAGGAAATAAAACAAAGCGCCGACCATGAGAGCGAACGGCACATGTGATAGTAACATATATAACACCAATAGCACCAGCCATGGAGGAGAAATGAAATTAGAATGTTCCAAAGTCCTCACGTTTCAGTCATTTCCCAACAAAATCTTTGCTTGAGCCCTGAGAACCACATATTAATTTCCAAAAGAAAATATTTGTTTCATCTATAAGTTTCTAGGGCAGACATTGAAGCCAAAATTCACATTTTTGTTTATGACACTCATCAGATCAATGTTCTCACACACGAAATAAAGTTCTTCCACGTCACATTGAGCTATATGATGTTAATTCAAAACAGATTCTGATAAGTTAAGGATGCATACCATAATATTTTTAAAAGCCACGAGAAGTGTAAAGGCAGACACATGAAAGACAACGTGTGCACTCAGTCGTGCCCAGCTCTGTGGCTCCTGCCAGGCTCCTCTGTCCGTGGAATTTTCTAGGCATGAATTCTGGGCAGGGTTGGCGTTTTCTCCTCCAGGGGTTCTTCCCGACCCAGGGATTGACTCTGCGTCTTTTGCATCTCCTGCATTGGCAGGCAGAGTCTTTACCACCACACCACCTGGGAAACCCAAGAAGCCAACAGAGGTGTTCAGATTACATATTGAAAAATACTTAACCAACTACGCCAATTGTTGGCAAGAATGTAGAATAAGTGTCCAGCCCTTTGCGACCCCATCTCCTCTGTTGATGGGATTCTCCAGACAGGAATTCTGGAGCGGGTTGCTGGGCCCTCCTCCGGGGGGTCTTCCCGACCCAGGGGCTGACTGCAGAGCGGCATGAGCAACTCTTTTGGAGGCGGTGGAAATGTCATATCTCGATCGCAGTGGTGGTTTTGTGAGTGTAAACGTTTGTTAAAACTCATTGACTAAGAGCTTGAAACGAATTAATCTTATGGTGTGTGAATTATATCTCAATAAAGTTTACTTTAAAAGGAGAAAAAAAGATTAATTGAAAAGAAATCAGGAAAGAGGAACAAAGAACAGGTGCGTAAGACACAAAACAAGCCGAGAACTAAGCCCGACTGTGCCGACCGCACAACAGAGCTGAAGATAAGGCAGGGGCCTTTCAAGCCGAAGCAAGACGTGAGTTTTGCTCATTTATTTAGCCGTTTGAGAACCTGACCTGTCTTTTCTCATTGAGCAAAAGTCACAAGAACAGACAAAGTCCTTGCTCTCACGGGAAATAAAATACAGTGGGATCATCATTTTCTGGTTCTGCAGTCTCATTAATCAGTGTATAATTGGAAAAGGAACGTAATTCTATGGGAACATTCTTCCCAGGAGGTGAGCCACCTGAAGTAGAGAACAGCCAGAGAAGGTGTCCCTAAGCGGGAGATGGAGGCCCAGACACAGGTGTTCAGCTGGACTGGGAGAGGACAGGGCCTCTGAACGCTGCTCAGTCCAAGGATTGTTATTTCTATTCTTTTTTTAAATGATTTTTTGATGTGGACCATTTTTAAAGTCTTTATTGAATTTTGCTACAATATTGTTTCTATTTAATGTTTTAAAGGCATGAGGCATAGGGATCTCAGCTCCCTGACCAGGGGTTGAACCCACACCCTCTGCAACAGACGGCAAAGTCTTAACTGCTTCAGCCTCTTAGACCACCAGGGAATCCCAAAGGATCAGAAAGAATAAATATTCTCCATGTACTTTTCCTGGAAACTAAAAGGACTCAAAGACATGCTTGGAGATGATACAGTCAAGAAACACTCTCTGTGGACGTCCCTGGTGGTCCATTGTTTGGCACTCTGCCCTCCCAGTGCCTGGGGCAAGGGTTCATCCCCTGGATGAGAAATAAGATCCACAAGCCGCATGGAGTGGCCTAAAACAAAATTCCTAATAAACTTTCAAATTCTGTTAAAAAAAAAAATTGCAGCCTGAATAGGATGCTCAAGAATGAGGAAGCTGCGATCTAAGGAGGCCGGTGGGGGCCCTGGAGCACTCTGGCTTGGGCGTCACTCCAGGCAGCAACAGCTCTGAGTGCAAAGATGACAAACAGCCCCTGCGGCAGACCAAGGGGCCAAAGTGTTATCCCCACCAGAGTGAACATTCCAGAATAATGCCTGGGAGAACAGAGGGTGGTGGTTTTCCTGCCATACACAGTGGTGAGTCAATATTGTTGGAAGAAAAAGATAGTCTCTATGGTGAGGTGAAGTCACAGAGTGAGTGCCCACAGGGCAGAAAAGGCCAGGCAAACGTGCGCCAGTGGCGAGAGAGGCACAGGCTGGAGAAAGAGGCAGAGATGCAGGCGACGCGGCCTGGAGCGCCCACTCTCACCTGTGATGCCAGAGGCGCGTCCAGCCTCTCCTGAGCACGAAGCTGCAAGTCAGGCTGAAAAGGCATAAAAGTACCCACAGGCTGACTGCACGTTCTGCGTAAGAGACACACCTAAAAACCACGGCACAGCACCCGGGTGTCCGCTACAGCACTATTTACAACATCCTTTTCGTGGAAACCACGTAAATGTCCATCAACAGAGAAGTGGACAGAGAAGATGTGGTACATCTGCACAGTGGGATGTTACTGCACCATGAGACACAGTGAGACGATGCCATTTGCAGCAGCGTGGATGAACCCAGAGATTATACTGATTGAAGCAACTCGGACAGAGAGGAGAAACATCGTTTGACACCCATTACATGTGAAATCTAAAAAGAAATGATGCAAATGAACTTAGAAAGCAAAAAAAGACTCACAGACTTACAGAACCAACTTATGGTTGCTGGGGTGAAGGATGGGGGAACGGACAGTTAGGGAGTTTGGGATGGACGTGTACACACGGCTGATTTAGAATGGATGATCGACAAGGACCTGCTGTCCAGCACTGGGAACTCTACTCAGTGCTATGTGGCAGCCTGGAGGGTAGGGGAGTTTGGGGGAGAATAGGTGCATGTTATGTGGGGCTGAGTCCCTGAGCTGTCCACCTAAACAGCCACAGCATTGTTAATCGGCTACACCCCAATATAAAAGACAAAGTTTAAATAAGTAAATAAAAACCCACGTCACAGAAAAGTCAGAGGAGAAAGGCAACACGAAGTTGACAGAGGCCAGAAGCAGAGTGGGCGATGGTATCAGTAAACCAAAGAGCAGGGTGAGAACAGGAAGCCCAACAGGATGAAGGGGAAGCTCTGGTTCAGCTGACCATCCCGAGTGTCCCTGATAGAACAGGAGACGGAGAGTCAACAAGGATGCGGAAGAATTTAATACTGTCCACCAACAGGACTAATCGCCTTTCACAGAGCGCTCCACCCAGCAGTAGCGGAACACGCTGTTTCAGGTGCCCACAGAAGACACACACCAAGACGGGCTGTATCCCGGGACACAAAACAAATTCAACAAACTTAATGTGACTGAAACCATGCAGAGTTTGTCCTCTGACCACATAGCCAGAGAATCAGATTAGAAACCAGTAAGCAAAATTTACTTACTGCAGATGGTGACTGCAGCCATGAAATTAAAAGACGCTTACTCCTTGGAAGGAAAGTTATGACCAACCTAGATAGCATATTCAAAAGCAGAGACATTACTTTGCCAACAAAGGTCCATCTAGTCAAGGCTATGGTTTTTCCTGTGGTCATGTATGGATGTGAGAGTTGGACTGTGAAGAAGGCTGAGCGCCGAAGAATTGATGCTTTTGAACTGTGGTGTTGGAGAAGACTCTTGAGAGTCCCTTGGACTGCAAGGAGATCCAACCAGTCCATTGTAAAGGAGAGCGGCCCTGGGTGTTCTTTGGAAGGAATGATGCTAAAGCTGAAACTCCAGTACTTTGGCCACCTCACGCGAAGAGTTGACTCATTGGAAAAAACTCTGATGCTGGGAGGTATTGGGGGCAGGAGGAGAAGGGGACGACAGAGGATGAGATGGCTGGATGGCATCATCGACTCAATGGATGTGAGTCTGAGTGAACTCCGGGAGTTGGTGATGGACAGGGAGGCCTGGCGTGCTGGGATTCATGGGGTCACAGAGTCGGACATGACTGAGCAACTGAACTGAACTGAACTGAAGTGAAAGTTAACAAGAAGACCTCCACATGCTCAGAACCACATTTCTAAATAATTCATGGAGCAGCGAAGAAGTCTTGAGGGAAACACAAAGATGCATGCAACTGACTGAAATGAAAACTCAGCCCATCAGAACTGATGGACAGAGCTAAAGCAGTGCACATTCTAGGAAAGAGGGAGAGCTTCAGGTCAGGACACCGAGCTCCCACCTCAGAACCTAGGAAGAGGAGAGAAAAAACAGACTCAGGTCAGAAGGGGGAATAAGCAAACACAACAGCAGATTTCAGTGAAATTGAAAATAGGAAAATGGGAACGAAATGCATTTTAATTCATTCAAATGAAAGAAAGGAAAGGAAAAACGCCAATAAAATTAACAAAACTCTAGAAAGTCTGCAAAGAAAAAAGAGAGAAGACCTAAGCTGCCAAAATCAGAAATGAAACAGAGGCTATCACTACAGACCCCACAGACATAGAAAGGATAATGAGCAAGTGCTGGAAACATCACACAGAAACGACAACTTAGAGGAGATACACCAATTCCTCAAAAAGCACAAGCTACACAACACAATTTAGATAGTTTGTGCAGCCTTATAACCACTGGGAAAATTAGATTCATAATTTTAAACTCCAAAAAGGGAACCTGGGGTCAGACCTCTTCAGGGAAGAATTTTTTCAAACTTTTAAAGAATTAACACCAAGTCTGCACAATTTCTTCCAGAAAATAGAAGAGGAGGGACTTGTCCCAATGTATTTCACAAAGCTAGTGTTACCCAGATATGATAATCATAGAGACAGCACAAAGAAATTAAAAACCAACTCTCAAAACTACAGATCAACATCTCTGATAAATATAGACACCAAAATGTTGAATAAAGCAGCCACACACAGAGTTCATTGGTACATAAAGAGAATTATGCATTATGGCCAGGTGGGGGATGTAAGAGATGGAAGGCTGGTTCAACATCAAAAAATTAATGAAGTCAATTGTATTAACAGGCCAAAGAGGAAAAATCATGAGCTTATCAGTTGATGCAGAAAAAACTCTTGACAAGGTTCAACATCTGTTCATGATAAAAGCTCTCAGAGAAATAAGAATAAAGGGAGCTTCCTCAGCTGGATGAAGGCCATCTACAAAAAGCTGTATTTCTAACACTGAACTTTGCAGGGAGAGGTGAACACTGGGAACCAGAGAAGGACACCCATCTCCTCACTCTTGTTCAACAGGCCTGGAAGTTCTGGTCCATGCAGTAAGGTAAGGGAAGGAAGTGAGCATCCAGGTTGGGTGAAATGAAGCTGTCCATATTTGCTAATAACATACACATCTACACAGAAAACTCCAAATAATCTATTAAAAGCCTGCAAGCACTAATAAGCCAATTATGCAAGTTTCAAGGATACAAGATAAACATAGAGTCATGAGTTGAGGTTCTCAGTTCAGTTCAGTCGCTCAGTCATGTCTGACTCTTCAAGACTCCATGAATTGCAGCACGCCAGGCCTCCCTGTCCATCACCAACTCCCAGAGTTCACTCAGACTCACGTCCATTGAGTCAGTGATGCCATCCAGCCATCTCATCCTCTGTCGTCCCCTTCTCCTCTTGCTCCCAATCCCTCCCAGCATCAGAGTCTTTTCCAATGAGTCAAATCTTCACACGAGGTGGCCAAAGTACTGGAGTTTCAGCTTCAGCATCATTCCTTCCAAAGAAATCCCAGGGCTGATCTCCTTCAGAATGGACTGGTTGGATCTCCTTGCAGTCCAAGGGACTCTCAAGAGTCTTCTCCAACACCACAGTTCAAAAGCATCAATTCTTCGGCGCTCAGCCTTCTTCCAACTCTCACATCCACACATGGCCACATCTTAGCAATGACCAGGTCGTCACTGACCACTGTATTAAGATCACAGTATTGCGGGCTTCCCTGGTGGCTCAGTGGCGTAGAATCCACCTGCCGGTCAGGTTTAGTCCCTGATCCAGGAGGATCCCACATATTGTGGATCGGCTGAACTCATGCGCCACAACTATTGAATCTGTGTTCTAGAGCCTGGGAGCCTCTGCTCCTGAGCCCACGGGCCCAGAGAAGCCACTGCAGTGAGAAGCCCATGCACCCACAACTGAAGAGAAGCCTGTGCAGAAATGAAGACCCAGCACAGCCATAAAGCAGTAAACAAAATGATAGAAAGAATACAGCACCATTTGCAATTGCTCAAATCGAATGAAAACGTTAGATGTAGATCTAACAAAGCATATACAGGACTCACGTGCTGAAATCTACAAAACACTGATGAAAGAAATCAAAGAGGATCTGAACAGATGGGAATGTTCTTGAACTCAGCTGGCTGCTCACCAGCTGAAGGATGCAATGCTAAGAGACAGATGTTGGGTAAACGGAAAGGTAGCTTTACTGAGGAAGCTGGCAGCCCTGGAGAAAAGGGGAACTCATGTCCCAGAGAACCAGCTCCCCAGCTGCCAGTAAGAGGGCAAGCGATTTTCAGGGATTGTTCAGGGTGCACAGGCAGGGCGAGGGGGCTGAAAGTGGATGCAATTGAGTCAGTGCTGACCTCGTCGTGAAACTGGTCATGTAGTGGTCTCATGAGCGTCATCTTGACTGTTGTAATTTTAAGGTTAATCTTCAACTCCACGGTCATCTTTTTTTTCTTCCTGTTTCCTTGAGGCCAGTTCTTAGAATTGTGCAAGATGGAACAGCTTATGTGATGACTAACGTCTGATCATCACGCAGTTGGTTTTTTCCAGTTTCAGCATCTATGAAACAGCTCAGTGGATATTATCTACAGCCCCTGAGGAGGAACAAAAGATCCTTGACTTTGTTTTATGGCTAAACTATTATTTTGTCCTGCTTGACTGTTTCCCTTTGCTTTTGCATTTTCTCACTTCTCAGATTAAATTTGTCATTTGGAACTCAAGGAATGTCTAGGAGGCTAGTTTTTCTATAAACAAGAGGAAGATGCGGATGGGAGTGAGGTCTGTTCCGAGAAGGCCCCATAGCGTCCTGTTCTCTTAAAGACATGCCCTATTCACGCACTGGGGGACTTGGCATAGGAAAACTGTCAGTTCTATCCAAATTCACATACAAGTGCAATGCAATTCCTATCAAATCCCAGCAGGAATTTTTGTAGATATAGGCAAGATTATTCTAAAATTCACAGGGAAAGATGAAGGAACGAGAGTGGTCAAAGCAACTTTGAAAAAGAACAATGCAGGAGGAATCACTGTACCTGATTCTAACATTTCCTATATAGTTGGATGACCAGAACTGCCCGATGGTGGTGGTTGTTCAGTCACTCGGTCGTGTCTGACTCTCTGTGACCCCATAGACTGCAGCACTTCAGGCTTTCCTGTCCATCACCATCTCCTGGAGCTTGATCAAACTCATGTCCATTGAGTCGGTAATGCCGTCCAACCATCTCATCCGGTCATTCCCTTCTTCTCCTGCCTTTAATCTTTCCCAGTATCAGGGTCTTTTCCAATGATGGGCATTTTGCATCAAATGGCCAAAGTATTGGAGTTTCAGCTTCAGCATCAGTCCTTTCAATGAATATTCAGGACTGATTTCCTTTAGGATGGACTGGTTTGATCTCCTTGCAGTCCAAGGGACTCTCAAGAGTCTTCTCCAATACCACATTTTAAAAGCATCGACTCTTTGGTGCTCAATCTTCTTTATAGTCCAACTCTCACATCCATATGTGACTACTTGAAAAACCATAGCTTTGACTATATGGACCTAGTCAGAAGAGTAATGTCTCTGCTTTTTAATACACTATCTAGGTTAGTCATAGCTTTTCTTCCAAGGAGCAAGCATCTTTTAATTTCATGGCTGCAGTCACCATCCACAGTGATTTTGGAGCCCCAGAAAATAAAATCTCTCACTGTTTGCATGGTTTCCACATCTATTTGTCATGAAATGATAGGACCAGATGCCATGATCTTAGTTCTTGAATGTGGTGATTCAAGCTTGAGCTTCATCCAACCCAGCATTTCACGTGATATATTCTGCATAGAAGTTAAATAAGCAGGGTGACAATACACAGCCTTGACCAACTCCTTTCCCAAATCTGAACCAGTCCGTTGTTCCGTGTCTGGTTCTAACTGTTGCTTCTTGACCTGCATACAAGTTTCTCAGGAGGCAGGTAAGGTGGTCTGGTATTCCCACCTCTTGAAGAATTTTCCACAGTTTGCTGTGATCCGAAAAGTCAAAAGCTTTGGTGTAGTCAATGAAGCCGAAGTAGATGTTTTTCTGGAATTCCCTTGCTTTTTCTATGATCCAATGAATATTGGCAATTTGATCTGTGGTTCTTCTGCTTTTTCTAAATCCAGCTTGAACACCTGGAAGTTCTTGGTTCACATACTGTTGAAGCCTTGCATGGAGAATTTTGAGCATTACTTTGTTAGCATTTGAAATGAGTGCAGTTGTGTGGTAGTTTGAACATTCTTTGTCATTGCCCTTCTTTGGGATTAGGATAAAAACTGACCTTTTCCAGTCCTGTGGCCTTTGCTGAGTTTTCCAAATTTACTGGCATATTGAGTGCTGCACGTTAACAGCATCATCGTTTAGGAGAAAGGAGCAGCAACCCCACAAAGACTGAACCAAACTTACCTTTGAGTGTTTTGGAGTCTCCGGTGGAGGTGTGGGTCAGCGGTGGCCGGCAGTGGGCTCAGGGGCACTAACAGCAGCAGTCATGCTGGCCTAAGTCCTTTTGCAGAAGGTTGGCCTCAAGCCAAACTACAGGGAGGGAACACAGCCCCATCCATCAGAAGAAAATTGGATTAAAGATTTAATGAGCACGACCTTGCCCACCAGAGCAAGACCCATTCTTCCCAGCAGCCAGTCCCTCCCATCAGGAAGCTTGCACAAGCCTGTTATCCTCAGCCACCAAAGGGCGGACAGAATGAAAACTACGATCACAGAAGCTAACCAAAATGATCACATGGATCAAAGCCTTGTCTAACTCAATGAAACTATGAGCCATGCCGTGTGGGGCCACCAGAGACAGACGGGTCACAGTGGACAGTTCTGACAAAACGTGGTCCCTGGAGAAGGGAATGGCAAACCACTTCAGCATTCTTGCCTTGAGAACCCCATGAACAGTATGACAAGGCACAAAGAAAGATCCTATACAAAGATACAAAGAGATATCCACTGGGAGGGCATATTTGCAAACCTCATATTCACCAAAGGATTAGTACCTTGAATATGGAACAAACACTCAAAATTCAACTTTAAAACCAAACAATCCAATTAGAAAATGGGGAAAAGATTTGAAGAACCACTTCTCTGAAGAGGAGCAGAGACAAATAAGCACATGAGACGATGCTCAGCATCATTAGCCTGGCTGCTGGTGCTCAGCATCTCAGTCGTGTCTGACTATTACCCCATGGACGGCAGACGCCAGGCTTCCCTGTCCTTCACTACATCCCAGAGTTTCCTCAAACTCATGTCCATTGAGTTGGTGATGCTGTCCAACCATCTCATCCTCTGTTGCCCCCTTCTGCTCCTGCCTTTAGTCTTTCCCAGCATCAGGGTCTTTTCTAATGATGGGCTCTTCCCATCAAATGGCCAAAGTATTGGAGCTACAGCTTCAGCATCAGTCCTTCCAATGAATATTCAGGACTGATGTCCTTTAGGATT
Source organism: Bos javanicus (assembly GCF_032452875.1). Lineage (NCBI taxonomy): Eukaryota > Metazoa > Chordata > Mammalia > Artiodactyla > Bovidae > Bos > Bos javanicus. Next base: position 50,675,255 of record NC_083896.1, on the reverse strand, counting down.
GACTGGTTTGATCTCCTTGCAGTCCAAGGGACTCTCGAGTCTTCTCCAACACCACAGTTCAAAAGCATCAATTCTTTGGTGCTCAGCTTTCTTTATGGTCAAAATTTCACATCCATACGTGACTACTGGAAACATCATAGCTTTGACTATTTGGATCTTTGTTGGCAAAGTGATGTCTCTGCTTTTTAATGCACTGTGTAGGTTTGTCATAGCTTTTCTTCCAGAGGGAAATGCAAATTAAAACCATACTTGTCAGCCTGGCTAAGAAAACCATGACACCAGATGCTGGTGAAGATGTAGAGAAAGTGGCTCGCTCATTCATTGCTAGTGGGAATGAAAAATAATACAATTACTCTGAAAAAACTTTGTTGCCAAGTTTTTAAAAATCTAAATATGTGACTGCTGTTTAATGCAGAAATCACACTCAGATATTTATTATCCCAGAGAAATGAGAACAGATGTTCAAATCAAAGCCTGTGTGCACGTCCTCACCACAGCTTCATTCTAACAGCCAAAACCTGGCCACGACCCAGATGTCCTTCAACAGGTGAATGGATGGACACGCTGTGGTCCAGCCACACCCCGGAATCTCACTCGGCACTGAAAAGCAGGGAGCACAGAACAGTCTGAGTGAATCTCCAGAGACTTACGCGGAGTGGAAAAAGCCAGTCCGCAAAGGCTGTGTGGCATCCTGGAAACAACAGGATTACAGAACTAGAGGACAGATTTGTGGTTGTCAGGGGTTAAGCAGGTGGTAAGCGTGAGGGCAAGGGCAGTGGCAGGCTCCGGGAGGAGCTGGAGAGGCTGTGTGTCTTGGCCGCATCCGTGCTGTGAGACATTACCCCTCAGGGAGCCTGGGGACGGTGCCTGGAATCTTCCTGGATTATCTCTTAGAGCTTCGTGAGAATCTACAGTTATCTCAAAATAAGAAGCTCAGTTGAAAACAAAAAACAACACCCCACAGGGCTTCCCTGGTAGCTCAGCAGTAAAGAATCTGCCCGCCAACACAGGATCCGGGAAGATCCCACGTGCTGTGGAGCAGCTAAGCCGGTGCTCCACAGCCACTGAGCCCGTGTTCTGGAGTCCAGGACCCACAGCTGCTGAGCTCACACGCCTCAGCTACCGAAGCCCGTGCACCCTGGAGCCAGGGCTCTGCAGCGAGAGAAGCAGTGCAGGGAGGAGCCCTCTCACCGCAACTGGAGAACAGCTCCTGCTGCAACTAGAGAGACTGTATTTTCTCGGGCTCCAAAATCTTCTTTCAGGACTTGGAACAGCTCAGCTGGAATTCCATCACCTCCGCTAGCTTTGTTCGTAGCGATGCGAACACCATCCTTTATCTGCGTCATTAAGATCTTTTTTTTAATATAGTTCTTCTGTGTATTCTTGCCACCTCTTCTGAATATCTTCTCTTCTGTTAGGTCCATACCATTTCTGTCCTTTATTGTGCCCATTTTTGAAAAGGCAAAAAGGTATGATACCAAATTATTTACCAGTATTTTCTCAAGGTGAGAGTGGTGACTTTTGCTCCATTTTCTCTCCCGGCTTGGCCTCTCCCTTGGGGTCGGCCGCCCTTACGACTCGGGTGCCCTATCGTTTGTTTATGGAATAAAACTGTGAGCTGTTAAAAAAAAATTGTGTCACTATCCGTGTGACAAAGGGCTTCCCAGGTGGTGCTAAAAAATCCACCTGCCAATGCAAGAGACATAAGAGACGCAAGTTTGATCCCCGGGTCGGGAAGATCCCCTGGAGGAGGGCATGGCGATCTACTCCAGTGTTCTTGTCTGGAGAATTCCATGGACAGAGGAGCCCGGTGGGCTACAGTCCATGGGTCAGTAAGAGCCGGACATGACGGAAGCGACTTAGCACGCGTGTGCACGTGTGTGTTTACCACGTCGACCGCGTCTAGTGTGTAGCTCAGACGCACAGAGAGCCCGTGTGCGTCTCGCCCACCGTCCACCTGCAGAATCTCAACCTCCTGCTGAGCCCTCACTCCCCTCCTCGCGGCCCCAGCGCCCGGCCCACCTCCTGTGTCTACGGAGGCCGCCCCTCCAGGACCTCCCGTGGAGGGTCAGGCAGCACCCGCCCTTGGTGACTGGCTTGTTTCCCCGAGCACCGTGTCCCGCAGGCGCCTCCTGAGCTGAATGCCCTTCCCGTCCGAGGCTGAGTGACGACGCCCACCGTGCGGATGGAGCCCCGTCCGCGTTCCTCATCCGTCCGTGGACCATGGACCCTGGGCTGCCTCTCCCTCTGGGCGACTGTGAGGACCCGCCGCGAGCACGCGGTGTGCGCATCTCGCTGAAGTCCTGCTCTCACGTCTTCTGGGGACACGTCCAGAGGCGCCCTGGTTCACACGGTGAAAGACTCCTTGACAATGTGCTGAAGCATTCACCCCCACCCCCCGCTCCAACTGCTGACCCCTTCGTCCTGGGCTCAGCCGCTGAGCTGGACAGCTGACCCTCAGCAGGCCCCCGGGGTCACGCTCAGGGCCGTTTGGACAACCCTGCACTTGGCCGTGGGGACGCTTCTGTGTCCTGATGCAGGCAAGTGGCCTGGCAGCTCCCTGCCTGTGGATGGCGGTGCCCGGGGAGGGGCTGGCACAGAGCTCTGAGGGCAGAGGAGGGGCTTCTTCGAGGGTCAGCTGCTCCCTGGCCCCTGGCTGCTGAGGGAGGCATGTGCTTCCTCAGAACGGTCTCAGCGGACCATGCCTCCCGGCCCTGGGAGGTGGGAGATGACTGCTGAGCGGGGCGGGGGCGCTGCAGAGGGAGGTGTCGGGAGGGGGCTGAGGCCTCTGGGCTTCCTGGGGCAGGTGGAGCGAGGAGGCGGCAGGGCTGAGAAGCTGGGCCCGGGGAGGTGAGTGACCCCAGGGCCGGCGCTGCCCTACCAGGCCTGGACGGAGCGGGGCCCGGCCGTGGGGCGCGGATGGGCAGGGGCAACCACGGGCAGTGCTGCCGGAGCTGCGGCTGGGGCTCAGGCTGCGGCTTCCAGGCCAGCTCTCGGGAGGGACTCTGCTGCAGCCGGGGCTCAGGCTGCGGCTTCCAGGCCAGCTCTCGGGAGGGACTCTGCCCGCCCAGTGACTCAGGTGAACAAACACGTGCAGGAAGGTCCCAATCAGTGCGGCCCCGCCGCGAAACCAAATTTACTCTCCTCCCGCCCCGTGGGCATCTCTTGGTGTCTCTGCCTCCCGGGCCCCAGGGCCGGGCAGGAGGGTGAGGGCACCTTCCTCCTTATCAAGGAAGTCCCTGGGCTGGGAGAAACTTGGGGCCACCCTGCCCTTTCTGTCAACACTGCAATAATTCCTGTAAGCTAGTGGACGTTCCCAGAGCCTCCTGCCAAGGTGGTGCCCACTTCCTCTTCGCAGGCTTGAGGGCTTCCGTCTGTCTTTGTCCTGGAGTCGTCCCCTGCCACACGGGAGAAGCGGCAACCTTTCCCCAGACTGCTGGTTCCCCACCTGTGACATCAGGGCCCAGAGCGGCCCGTCTGGTGCCTGGCTGGGGGGCCGCACCCTTGGCCCCACAGGGTCCCCTGAGTCAGACGCAGCCACGGGTCCCGGATGCTGAGAATCTGGGTCATGAGTTCAGATGCCGCCAGGCAAGGAAGGCGTCGCCCTTCTGACTGTCACAGTGCAATCAGGCCCGCGACGCTCTGTGACCCCAGACGTGTTAGATTAGAGACACCGTGCAGCGTCAGGAAGTCTCCTGGGGGGGCCCCATGACGGTGGTGGGGGCTCTTCTGGGGACCAGATGCAGCTCGGGAGACACTCCCCTGAAGTCCGTTCTGTCCTGGGGGCAGCCCATCCTGTGATCACTGATTTCCAGACGAGGCACAGAGAGGGTGATGTGCTTGCCGGGGACACACAGGTGATGGGTGTCGGGGCCAGGACACCACCTCCTCCCAGGGTCTGGAGCCCCTGGCCCTGGGTTCAGATCCTAGCCAGCCCCTCTGAGGTCAGGTGCTTCCCACCTGTGTCACCCAGAAGTGGGGACACCCACAGACCCTACTTCTCAGGAGTTGTTGGTGTTCTATGGACTGAATTACACGGTGAAGCCTCCAAGAAGCCCACCTGGCCCACCAGGGCCCCCGAGACTGTCGGAGCAGCCGGCCCTGTGCTCAGAGCGTCCGAGATGGGGTTGGCAGAGTGTCCGCTGGGGAGACAGCCGTCCACTCCACCGTCTGGGCAGAAAACAGGAGCCCAAGCGGACTGTCTGCTTTACCACCTGTGGCTGGTCCAGGCCTGTCCTTTTCCCCAAGGGACAGGGTTGGAGTGACCTGGCATTTGGGTGCGGGTGCCCACCTCCAGGTCGGAGGTGCGCCCCAGATGTGAGGATGGAAGTCAGGTCTCCCCACTGCGGCCCCTTGAGGGCACCAGGCTTGCAGAGGGTGGCCTGGCTCCCAGCCATCTGGCCACTCCACTGTGTTCACCTCTTTGGCTTGGAGGGGCGGAGGCCAAGCCCCGAGTCCCACACGGGAAGGGCCATGAACGGCCCTCTTTTGCTTCCCCGAAGCTGTACCTGAGCCCCCAGACAGAACACCCACTTTGGCAGGGAGTAGGGAGCGTCGGGCCTGAGGGCAGTGACAGGACTGCTTGGCGCCCCAGGTCCCACAGCTACTGCAGAGCAAACCCCCCCAAATCTGGGAGGGGTCCCAGCGCTGGGCAGGTAGTGCTGAACCCGGTGTCCCCTGCCTTGGTCACTTTGGTCAGGAACAGCTGGGCCGGGCTGGGCCAGGCCAGGGTCGAGATCAGGGTCAGGTCAGGCAGCCCCGGGGCCAGAGGGGCGGATGGGCGGGCTGCGTGTCTGAGGAGAGAGCTGTGAGGACCGCGCTCCCCCAGGTGCCCGGGGTGCCGCCTACCCCGGGAGGAAAGTGCTGGGCCGGCTCCCTGCCCACCGTGGGGCCCGGTTCTCAGCGGATCCCGGCTGGCAGGCATTTCCCCATCATCTGGTCAGTCACTCATACGCACAGGGGCCTTCTGACGCTCGCCTCCTGTCCCGAATCGGAGCTGCCAGAGCAAGTCTGCCCTGGCCTGCATCCTGCCCACGTCCCGCCACGGTCCTCTTGTCACCATGGCAACCCATGGGGGCTCTGGTCAGGGCCAGATCCCAGTCCCCTGTCCACACAGCCACTGCCCTGCTGGACCCGTCAATCCACAGTTCATCAGGTCCAGGTTGGGGCTGGCAACAGCCCAGGGGCAGCTGACCCTGAGGAAGCAAGGCCTCTGGGACCACCGCCCTGCGCCAGCCCCATCCCCGTGCGTAGCAGCCTACGTGAGCCGTGGACTCCGTTTAGAGGGGGAAACTGAGGCGGCCAACACATCCCAGCTGGGCCCCTTCCCCTGTGCGGCCCCTCGCTGAGCGTGCAGGCCCCGAGAGGAGGACGCTGGAGTTTAAGGGGTCCCTCTCCAGCCCTGACCCTTCCAGGGCCTCCACTGGGCGCGGGGGGAGGTCCCAGGGAATAAGGCCCCCGGTTCCCGGGCTGGGTCACTGGGCCACTCCAGCCCCAACGCCAGGCCCTCTCCCCGCGGGGTGCTTCTTACAGGGTTCCCCTGCAAGGCAGGCCAACCCTGGGTGGGGGCATACGCTGGTGGCCCAGACGGGGCAGGGGCGTGGGGGGCCCAGGCTTGTCACCCTGCCAGCGGCGTGGACGTCGTTGCCTTGCTGCCTCCCTGCCTGCCTGCGGTCACGAGGAGGGTGGGCTCACGTCACCGCAGCCTCCAGCCTCCTCCCTCCCACTGAGCCAAGCTCCGGCCCCCGAGGCCGACCCTCAAACCTCCCCCAAGGCACGAGTTGCCCACATCTGATATCCCAACCACAAAAGCCGCAGCGCTTTGGAGCCAGACGTGTCTCTTGGCCCGTCCTCTAGGGACCTCCCCTGCGCAGCACCAGGCTGCCTGTGGTCCAGCTGTAGAGCGGGCAGCCGCGCGGGGACAGTGGGGGCGCGAGGCGGCAGCCAGTGCGCGGGCCCGCTCCCACGGCACCCCTCAGCCGGGCCTGGGCGAGCGGCCACCAGCGCTCATCACTCACTCACACTCACTCACTCATTCACACACTCACTCATTCTTTCATCCACACACTCATTCATTCACTGACTCATTCACTAATTCACACACTCATTCATTCACTCACTCACACTCACTCATTCATTCACACACTCGTTCATTCACTGACTCATTCACTAATTCACAGACTCATTCATTCACTCACACACTCACTCATTCCCTCACTCACTCATTCACACACTCATTCATTCACTGACTCATTCACTAATTCACACACTCATTCACACACTCACACTCACTCACTCATTCACACACTCACTCATTCATTCATTCACACACTCATTCATTCACTTACTCATTCACTAATTCACACACTCATTCACACACTCACACTCACTCACTCATTCACACACTCACTCATTCATTCATTCACACACTCATTCATTCACTGACTCATTCACTAATTCACACACTCACTCACTCACTCACTCACTCACTGACTCACTCACCATGCCCCACCCTCACACTCCTGTTCAGTGTGGGGTGTTCTTTCTACCAGATACCAGGGTAAATCGGGGGCATAAAGAGGGGAAAGGCTCTGGGATGGAAAGCTAGGTGCCCAGAAGGAACTCAGGACAGGCCCAAAGCTCCGGTGAGCTCCATGGGGCCCCTGAGCCAAGCCTGCCTCAGCATCAGGGACCCGGCCTGCTGCCCCGCCCCAGGGAGAGCCTCCTGGCCGGCCCCCTGCGGCAGTGGAGCCACCAGCTGCGGCGGCTGCTGCGAGTGGCCGCCTGGGACTGGGCCCCAGTGCCCAGCACCCTGACGGGCCCGGAGCTCACACACCCATGACCGGAGTGGGTGGCCACCACTAGCGTGCTTCCTCAGGCAGAGTCCATCATGGCCAAGACCACCAGGCCAGTTTCTGGGCTGGTTCACTCGGCATTGCCCCTGCCCCTCAAGGAAGGGCACGTGGGAGGAGCTAGCCTGGGGCTGCTCACCGCCGCCGGGAGCACAGCCAGCCTCCCAGGCAGCGCTGGTCCGGGGTGGGGGTCCTGACGCCGGGAATGCCGCCCTTGAGCCCTCTGCAGCAAGGGTGGGGCCAGCCCAGCAGCCCTGGCAGCAGGAAGGGTGGTGGTGGCCTCCAGGCATAGGAGCTCCAGGGTCGGCCTCACAGAAGCCTGCCCAGCCAAGGTTCAGAGCGAGACGATGCCTGAGCCAGTGCTGAGGGACCCCAGGAACCACGTCCCAGCTGCAGACACACCCATGTCTGCTGTCTTCAGCCGCGGGCCATCCCAAAGCCGGTGGCCACTGTTTACCTGGGCGAGGGGACTCGCAGGCCTGGCCCCGCCCTCCCACGTGAGGCTGGTGGGGCTGCAGTCAGCTCCAGGACTACAAAAGGCTCCTGCTGGCTCACAGCCGTCCTCAGAGGCTGCCCTGGGACTTTCTCCCACACGCCATGGGTGTTGGCCGAAGGAGGCTGGCCCTGCTCTGGGCCCTGGCCCTCACTCTGGCCTGTGCCCAGCACACAGGTAAGGTACCCACTGGCATCCCCAGGCCGGCCATGACCGGAGCCTGGAGCCCCTGCCACTCCTCAAGTCCTAGAGTGGCCCTGGTGCCAGGTGCGCAGCAAGCAGCTCAGAGGCCTTGCCCGGGGCCCTGAGAAGTTGAGGGTGTCTGTGGGCCACTCTTCCTGCTCGGTCCCACTCCAGGAGATTGTGGGGTCAGGGAGGGGATTTTGGGGCTGTAGGGTCCAGGTGGGGGTTGGGGAGGGGTCAGCCAGGCATCTGTGAGCCCCTGGCTGCAGGGTGCTGTCCTCAGAGGCCTCTCCCACCGGGGCTGGCGTCTCCTGCCTGCTTCCCAGGGCGCGGCCGGGCCCAGACTTGTGTAGGGGCTGCTCGGCCCCCAGCGCTTGGCAGCTCGGGGCCGTGCAGCTGAGATGCCCCTGCCCCAGGCGTCTCGCACGCCTGGTGCCCAGCCTCCTGCGGCCAGCCGCCTGCAGTGCTGAGGCAGAGGCTGCCCCACTGGGGGCTCCCTGGACATGACTCAGAGGCAAGGCCAGGTTCTCGGGGCGGCCTCTGGGCCGACCCCGCTGGTCCCCGGGCGCTGAGCTGTGCGGCGGCACTGAGCACCTCGTTTCGGGTGCAGCTCTGTCTGAGCTCTGGGTCCCAGATCCCCAGCTGGCTCTGGAGGGGCTGAGCCAGCCCACGGCCTCAGGGTCTGCCCCTCGGATGGGCTGCTGCCTGGCGGGTACTCCCGCCTGTTCCCCTGCGTCCTGAGCAGGGAACCAGGGCCTGATACCTGGTGGATGCTTGGTGGGCATGAATGCACCGTGCATGAAGGAAGGGCCCCTGGAGAAGCTGGCTCAGGGCCGGGGGGCTCACCGGAGAGCATGGTTGAAGGAGCCGTGGCCCAGCGGAGGGCCTGGGGTGACTCAGAAGAGGCCCTCCCAGGCCCCCAGTCCGCGTGGAGAACCCCACCCTCCAGGCCCGGCCCCTTCCGTCTGTGCGTCCTTCGGGGCCAGCTCCAGCCCAGCGCCCACTCCCCTTCCTTCAGGCCAGGCCCGGAACAGCGCTGCAGAGCTCAGCTTCGAGCACCCAGACCTCCCTCCTGCCCCTCAGGGGCCTGGCGGTGAGTGGATCCCCCCACCTGTCGGAGCCCCCGCCCTGCTCCGGAAGCTCCGCTCAGGCTGCTCGCCGTCTCCCGGTCTCCCGGCGAGGCCATCGGCCACAGAGCAAGGGCGGGCTCGGGGACAGGCTTGCTGCCTCCGTCTGCTTGTCCCCTGACGGGCTCCCTGGGAGGCACACCTGGTCTGAGCTCAGCATGGAAGCGTGGTTCGCAGCCACGGGTGTTGATTCAGGCATTTTTGAGATTCCGGAGCCAGGAACTCCCAGGTGCAAACAACATCAGGGCCACGTGGGCATGAGAGCTGACCTCTGCTGCTCGGCTGTGGGAATCTCTGCTCACGCAGCAGGGAGGTCCCACACACGGCAGGTCCAGAGCTCGGGAGCGGGCAGCCCTGCAGCTGCGGAAGCCCTCCTGGGGGTCAAGCTGGCGGTGGGCAGTGGGGGTGAGGGCTCTGAGCCACCTCCCCATTCCCTCAGGCACCGCCCTCCGTGGAGTGACCATCCACCCGCCTCTGAGGACCGCCCCCGTGGTGCGAGGTGAGACCCCGAGGCCAGGTCGGGGGCGGGCGGCTGTGTCCCTGGAGACCTGTCTCTCCGGAGCCGGAGGCGGCAGGAGGGTGCGCGGCTCCTTGCCGGGATGAGGGCCCGGCTCTGGGAGGTCCGGGCCGTGTCGTCGGTGTCCCTCGGAAACGCCCTGCTCTGTTTGACGGCAGCCCTGAACGCGGCCCACGGCGGGCGGGCGTGCAGCACGTGGGGCGACTTCCACTACAAGACCTTCGACGGCGACGTCTTCCGCTTCCCCGGGCTGTGCAACTATGTCTTCTCCGCACACTGCGGCTCCGCCTACGAGGACTTCAACCTGCAGCTCCGCCGCGGCCCCGGGCCCAACGGCGTTGCGCCCAGCAGGGTGACCATGAAGCTGGATGGCCTGGTCGTCAGGCTGACCAAGGGCTCCGTCCTGGTCAACGGCCGCCCGTGAGTCTGAGGCCCGGTGGCGCGTGTGCTCCCGGGACCACGCAGGGTGGCTCCAGGCCCCCACGCTCTGCCCCCGTCTCTCCTGGGGGCTCAGGCTCTGGCTCTGCCCCCAGACGCGGCCCCTCCCTTGTGCTGCTGACGCTCGAGCTCCGTGCTCTTGGGTCTTGGTGACCTCGTTGGGATGTGACCTGAGGGGCCTCCCCACCTGTCCTGACCTCTGCTGTCCGGGCCCTTGGACCCCACGTGCCTCAGCCAGGCCCTCTCCCTGCAGAATTCAGCTGCCCTTCAGCCAGTCTGGGGTCCTCATTGAGCAGAGCAACAGCAATCTGAAGGTGGTGGCCAAGCTGGGCCTGGTCTTCATGTGGAACCAGGACGACAGCCTCCTGGTGAGGCCAGGGGCTGGGGGCCGGGAGTGGGGGCTGGGGGCGGGGGTGGGGAGCTGGGAGTGGGGGGCTGGGGGTGAGGGGCTGGGGGCGGGGGTCCTGGCACATACCTCCAGCCCAAGAGCCTCCTGGTGAGGCTGGGGCCAGGGGGCCGGGAGTGGGGGACGGGGGTGGGGGCTAAGGGTGGGGGCCCAGCAGGTTCCTCCAGCCGACAGCTCCCCCAGGGAGGGAAGAATGTGTTCTGGGTGAAGGAGGGTGGGACGGCAGACCCCACCCCGCTGGGGGCCCAGGACCCACACCCCAATGCAGACGCCATGTGTGGGGGAGGCATCTCCTCCAGGACACACTCCTGCTCGGGGTCCCAGCTTGGAGGAATGAGTTGGGGGGGTCTTCTGTGAGGAGCTGCAGCCCTGACCTCCTCGGGAGCCTGGTCCATCATTCTGGTCCTGGGGCGTCCCTGGCGTGGCTGGAGTCTGATGTGTCCCCTCCTTGCAGCTCGAGCTGGATGCCAAATACACCAACCAGACTTGCGGACTTTGCGGAGACTTCAACGGTGTCCCCGTCTACAACGAGTTCTTCTCGCACAGTGAGTTCTCTCGGGCGCCTCCCCATCCCCCCACCCCCGCCCGCTTCCGGCTCCTCAGTGCTCCCTGAAGCCTGCCTCCAGAATCCCAAGTCAGAGACCTCAGTCCAAACATGTGTGCACTGCCCACACGTGCACACAGACCCGTGCACTCGCATGTGTCACACGTGTGTGCAGATCCCGGCACGGCCCCGCACCGCCCTCCACCGCCCCCCACCGCAGAGCAGGCAGCCCCCGCCATGCCCTCCTGTGAAGCTGAAGACCCGCCTCTGTCCAGACCCTGTCTCTGTGTCTTAGTCCTGACACTTTGCCACCAAGCCGTGGCCTTTCATGTGACCCACGCTTGCTGCGGCCCCGAGCTTGGGGTCCCCTCTGCCAGGCCTGTGGAGCCCCACGCAAAGCCCGTCCATGAGGGCTGCTTACCAGAGGCCAGCCTGGGGGCCCGGGGGCGGCTGGCAGGGGCTCGGGCTCACTTTCCAGCCCCCTGGGCTGCGAGCCGGCCCCAGGCCCACGGAGCATCAGGTAAAGGGCCGAGCTCACGGCTCTGCAGCCTCGAATACCCAGGGGTCCCTCACTTCATCTCCAGATGCCCTGAATGTCCTGCAGAGCTGACACTTAACCGGGCAGTGTGGGCACGGGAGATAGGCATGGCCAGAGCACCCTGAGCGAGGGATGCGGGGGGTCCTTGTGCTTCCGGCAGATGTCAAACTGACCCCCACCGAGTTTGGGAACCTGCAGAAGATGGACGGCCCCATGGAGCAGTGTCAGGACCCTGTCCCCGAGGATGCTGGGACCTGCTCGAACGACTCTGTAAGGCCCAGAGTGGACGGGGTGGGGGTCTTGCTCCCACAGCCCTGGGGCTGAGCCGGGGACACTCCAGACCCGACTAAGCGAGGGCTCCGGGCTCTGCCCCAGGGCATCTGTGAGGAGATGCTGAGCAGCGAGCCGTTCTTGGGCTGTGCCCGCCTGGTGAACACCAGCAGCTACCTGGAGGCCTGCCGGCATGACCTCTGCCACTGCAGCCGGGTCAACCTCACCAGCTGCCTCTGCCACACCCTCGCCGAGTACTCCCGCCAGTGTGCCCATGCCGGGGGGCTGCCCCTGGACTGGCGGGGCCCCCAGCTCTGCCGTGAGTGCCCGAGTGGCCCGGGCCCTGCCCTGCTGTCCCCCCAGGGCGGGGGCAGGGCGGGGTGTGACACGGCCCATCCCCCCCCCCGCAGCCCAGACGTGCCCCCTGAACATGCGGTACCACGAGTGCGGCTCACCCTGTGCGGACACCTGCTCCAACCCTGGGCGCTCCCAGCTGTGCGAGGACCACTGTGTCGCCGGCTGCTTCTGCCCCGAGGGTGAGGAGGAGCCCCTCCCCGGCCCCCCGAATCACACGGAGGCATCATGGATCTCGGACAGAGTCCCTGGGTCTGAGGAGCCCTCTGGGGCAGGCCCGTGGTGGGTGGGGGCCGCGCCCCTCCCCACGCCCTCCCAGCAGACCGTGCGGCACGTGCCCCACGACCAGCTTGCCTCTGCAGGAATGGTTCTGGACGACATCAGCCACGCGGGCTGCGTCCCCGTGTCCGGGTGCTCCTGCGTGTACAACGGGGCCACCTACGCTCCAGGGACCGGCTACTCCACAGGCTGCACGAACTGGTAGGACCCCGGGCCCTGCCCTCTGCTCCCCGGACCCGTCTGGGCCGGATGCTCCTGGGCGGCCCCCTGGGGGCCGTGGCCAGGTGCCACGGGTCTGCTTCCACCTGGGGCCCGGGGCAGAGGCCAGCAGCTCTCTGAGCAGGCGCCAAGGGGCTCCAGTCCATGTGGGGAGGCAGGCGGGCCTGGGCGAGACGGCTGTCAGCCTGCCGACTGGGTGGGGGCTGTGCCTGGGGCCCAGCACGCACGCGGGGCCTCCCTGCTCTCAGCACCTGCTCTGGAGGCCGCTGGACCTGCCAGGAGGCGCCGTGTCCGGGGACCTGCTCGGTGCTGGGCGGCGCCCACATCTCCACGTTCGACGAGAAGCAGTACAGAGTGCATGGGGACTGCAGCTATGTGCTGGCCAAGGTGCGGGCCTCCCCGGGCGGGCCCGCGGGCTCCCGGCGCCGGACCTCTGGGAGACCAGCCCGGCTTTGGGCGGGCGGAGCGGGGAGGCCGAGGCGGGCTGGGGCCGACGAGCTCTGCGTGGGGGCCTGTGTTTCCAGCCTTGTGACAGCGGCGCCTACGCCGTGCTGGCCGAGCTGCGCAGGTGCGGGCTGACCGACAGCGAGACCTGCCTGAAGAGCCTGACGCTGAGCCTGGGCCACACGGTGAGCGCGGGCCGGGCGGGCGTCCCTCCTGGCAAACGCCCCCTGCGCGGGCCGTGACCCTCAGAGGCAGCCTGTGGACACCCCCACTGCGTCCCACCCGCACCGCTTGTGGGTCTTCTGAGCAACGGGCCCCAAAAGACCAGCTCTGAGGCGGACCCTAGGGGCCCCTCACCTGTCCAGAGCAGCCCAGGAAGCTTCTCTGCTGAAATTGACTTAAAAAAAAAAAAAAGTACATTTAAAAAAACTTAGGCTTCCCCAGGCCTTGGCTGCGGCCTGTGGGGTCTTCTCGTGACACGCGCTGCCTCGCTGCGGCGAGCGGGCTCTGAGTGCCGCTTCAGTGGCTGTGACCCACAAGCTTAGTGGTCCTGTGGCGTGTGGGGTCTTAGTTTCCCGACCAGGGATCAAAACCACATCACCTTCTTTGCAAGGTAGATTCCTAACCACCGGACCGCCACGGAAGTCCTTGATGTCGACTTTTTTACTTCAGTAAATCTCTTTGCTCAGTTCAGTTCAGTCGCTCAGTTGTGTCTGACTCTTTGTGACCCCATGGATTGCAGCACACCAGGCTTCCCTGTCCATCACCAACTCCCGGAGTTCACCCAAACTCATGTCCATTGAGTCAGTGATGCCATCCAGCCATCACATCCTATGTCACCCCCTTCTCCTCCTGCCCTCAATCTTTTCCAGCATCAGGGTCTTTTCAAACGACTCAGCTCTTCCCATCAGGTGGCCAAAGTACTGGAGTTTCAGCTTCAGCATCAGTCCCTCCAAAGAACACCCAGGACTGGTCTCCTCTAGGATGGACGGGCTGGATCTCCTTGCAGTCCAAGGGACTCTCAAGACTCTTCTCCAACTCCACAGTTCAAAAGCATCAATGCTTTGGCCCTCAGCTTTCTTTATGGTCAAAATTTCACAGCCATACATTTCCATACATGGAAAAAACATAGCTTTGACTAGATGGACCTTTGTTGGCAAAGTAACGTCTCTGCTTTTTAATATGCTGTCTAGGTTGATCATAGTTTTTCTTCTAAGGAGCAAGCGTCTTTTCATTTCATGGCTGCAGTCACCATCTGCAGTGATTTTGGAGCCCAAGAAAATAGTCTCTCACTGTTTCCATTATTTCCCTATCTATTTGCCCTGAAGTGATGGGACCAGATGCCATGGTATTAGTTTTTTGAATGCTGAGTTTTAAGCCAACTTTTTCACTCTCCTCTTTCACTTTCATCAAGAGGCTCTTTAGTTCCTTTTCGCTTTCTGCCATAAGGGTGGTGTCATCTGCGTATCTGAGGCTATTGATATTTCTCTCTTCAATCTTGATTCCAGCTTGTGCTTCATCCAGTCTGGCATTTCGCATGATGCATGTAAGGGGTTTTCCAAAATTTGCTGGCATATTAAGTGCAGCACTTTCATAGCATCATATTTTAGGATTTGAAATAGCTCAGCTGAAATTCCATCACCTCCACTAACTTTGTTTATAGCGATGCTTCCTAAGGCCCACTTGACTTCGAACTCCAGGATGTCTGGCTCTAGGTCAGTGATCACACCATCGTGATTATCTGGGTCATGAAGATCTTTTTTGTACAGTTCTTCTGTGTATTCTTGCCACCTCTCCTTAATATCTTCTGCTTCTGTTAGGTCCATACCATTTCTGTCCTTTATTGAGCCCATCTTTGCATGAAATTGTTCCCTTGATATCTCTAATTTTCTTGAAGAGATCTCTAATCTTTCCCATTCTGTTGTTTTCCTCTATTTCTTTGCATTGATCACTGAAGAAGGCTTTCTTACCTCTCCTTGCTATTCTCTGGAACTCTGCATTCAGATGCTTATATCTTTCCTTTTCTCCTTTGCCTTTCACTTCTCTTCTTTTCTCAGCTATTTGTAAGGCCTCCTTAGACTACCGATTTGCCTTTTTGCATTTCTTTTCCATGGGGATGGTCTTGATCCCTGTCTCCTGTACAATGTCATGAACCTCCGTCCATAGATCATCAGGAGCTCTGTCCATCAGATCTAGGCCCTTAAATCTATTTCTCACTTCCACTGTATAATCATAAGGGATTTGATTTAGGTCATACCTGAATGGCCTAGTGGTTTTCCCTACTTTCTTCAATTTAAGTCTGAATTTGGCAATAAGGAGTTCATGGTCTGAGCCACAGTCAGCTCCTGGTCTTGTTTTTGCTGACTGTATAGAGCTTCTCCATCTTTGGCTGCAAGGAATATAATCAGTCTGATTTCGGTGTTGACCATCTGGTGATGTCCACGTGTGGAGTCTTCTCTGTGTTGTTGGGAGAGGGTGTTTGCTAGGACCAGTGCACTCTCTTGATAAAACTCTGTTAGCCTTTGCCCTGCTTCATTCTGTACTCCGAGGCCAAACAAAGGCACTGGGGTCTCTGAGGGGTCCCTGGGTCCTGGTGCACAAGGTTTTGTTTGAGCTCCCCGAGCATCTCTGGCAGGTGAGGAGTTTGATTCTTAATGTGATTCCGCCCCTCCTACTCTCTTGTGGGGGCCTCTCGTTTGCCCCTGGACGTGGGGTGTCTTTGTTTGGTGGGATCCAACATTCTCCTGTCGATGGCTGTTCTGCGGCTAGTTGCAGTTTTGGAGTGCTCACAGGAGAAGATGAGCACAGATCCTTCTACTCCGCCGTCTTGAACAACTTTCATGTCATCAAAAAAAAAAGTCCTATCCTTGTGGAAAGCTTAGCAAAGCAGGCTGAGCCTGAGTTGGGCAGGGGGTGGTCATCAGCCCTTCTCCGCCCTGTGGGGACTGTCACGACCCCTGCCGTGTGCTTCTCCAGGTCTTCGTGGTCAAGGCTAGTGGGGAGGTGTTTGTGAACCAGATCTACACCCAGCTGCCCGTCTCAGCAGGTGAGGGTGCCCGCCCCGTCCCCGCTTCTGACGGTCCCGCCTCTCGCACCCACTGAGACACGGTCCCCTGTGTCCACAGCCAACGTCACGCTCTTCAGACCCTCCACCTTCTTCATCATTGCCCAGACCCAGCTGGGCCTGCAGCTGGACATCCAGCTGGTGCCCATCATGCAGGTGTTTGTGAGGCTGGGGCCGCAGACCCGAGGGCAGAGCTGCGGTAAGAGGGTCACCGCCCGGCACCCAAGCCCAGCCCCCGTGGCTGGGCACTCAGGGGCCTCACACTGCCCTCCGCCCCAGGCCTGTGTGGGAACTTCAACCAGAACCAGGCCGACGACTTCCTCACCATCAGCGGCGTGGTGGAGGGCTCAGCCGCCGCCTTCGCCAACACCTGGAAGACCCAGGCCGCCTGCCCCAACGTCAAGAACAGCTTCGAGGACCCCTGTTCCCTCAGCGTGGAGAACGGTATGTGTCCAGCAGCCCTGGGGCCCGCCTGGTGCCTCGGCCGCTCATACCCGGCACTGCTCCATACAGAGGAACTCGGGGTGAAGGAAAGCCGCTCACCTCGAGGGGGCTCCCGCTTGACGTGACGTCCAGCCCCACTGACCGCCCCTCCTCTGTCCACAGAGAAGTACGCTCAGCACTGGTGCTCTCGGCTGACCGACCCCCATGGCCCCTTCGCCCAGTGCCACTCCGCCGTGGACCCCAGCACCCACTACTCGGTAATGCCGCCTCCTGGCTCTGCCCTTGGGTCCGGGCCACCCTCAGGGTCCCAAGGGCCAGGGCAACAGCGTCTGGGCCCGGCCGGTCTCCCTGGCTCTGTCCCCTTGCCCGCTCACTCACTCACTCAGTCATTAATCACTCAGTCGTTCATTCGCGCACCCACCCACTGTGAGATTCTGAATCCATCATGTCCTCCTGCCCTACACCCAGGCACTAGGGCAGGGGCTGCTACATGCAGTGAGTGAGTAGCCTTCTGGCCCTGGGGTCAGTGAGAAACTGGTGTCTGGGACTGACCACACGAGGCTGGACCGCTGGGTCACAGAGATGAGGGACTGTGATCCTTCCGGCGGCCCCCCACCAGCCCAAGGACGTGACTGCAAGATGGTCTGTACACGTTCTGCTGAGGGAGGGGGAGCCCCCGTGAGCCTGGGGAGGGGTCCTGGGGAGGCAGGGGCTCCGGCCGCGGCATGAGGCGTGATTGCCGTGTGTGACCTGAGGTCCCCGACATCCCGGTGCGCCCCCCAGAACTGCCTGTTCGACACCTGCAACTGTGAGAAGAGTGAGGACTGCATGTGTGCGGCCCTGTCCTCCTACGTCCGGGCCTGCGCCGCCCGGGGCGTGCTGCTCAGCGGCTGGCGGGATGGCGTGTGCAGTGAGTGTCTGCGGTAGACGCGCCACAGGCCCCACCCCCCAGCCGGGCGCGGGGGTCGGGGAGCACCGTGCCCACGGCCCCGGGACCCTGTTGGGGTCTGTGGGGGCCGGGGGTGCCCGCCAGCTCTGGCCTGAGTGCCGCCCTCCCTGCACCCACAGCAAAGCCCATGGCCACCTGCCCCAAGTCACTCACCTACCGCTACAACATCAGCACATGCCTGCCCACCTGCCGGGCCCGGAGCGACAAGGACGTCACCTGCAGCATCGGCTTCGTCCCCGTGGACGGCTGCACCTGCCCCGACGGCACCTTCCTGGACGACGCAGGCGCCTGTGTGCCGGCCACCAGCTGCCCCTGCTACTTCCAGGGCTCCGTGGTCCCCAACGGGGAGTCGCTGCACGAGCAGGGCATCGTCTGGTAGGAGCCCCTGCTGAGTGGGCGGGGCGGGGGAGGCTGGGGGCTCTCTGACCGTGCTCTCCCGGCAGCTCCTGCACCCAGGGCACGCTGACCTGCATTGGAGGCCACACCCCAGACCCAGGTGAGCTGGGAGTGGGGGGTGAGGGGGAGCCTGGTGATCTCTGCACGAAGCTTCTCGAGTACCTGCGGGGTGACATGCCCGCGAGGCCCCCCTGAGCGCCCCCTCCCTCCCCAGTCTGCCTCCCGCCCATGGTCTACGTCGACTGTCGCAATGCCACGCCCGGGGCCAGTGGGGCCGGCTGTCAGAAGAGCTGCCACACCCTGGACATGGACTGCGTAAGTGTCCCCCGCCATCCCCGGGGTCCCTCTGCAGGCCCGGGTCATCTGCTAAGCGGGGTCTGTCCCCCCCACAGTATAGCACCAAGTGCGAGCCCGGCTGTGTGTGTCCCGACGGGCTGGTGGCCAGCGGCGACGGCGGCTGCGTCCCCGTGTCCGCCTGCCCCTGTGTGCACAACGAGGCCAGCTACCAGCCAGGCCAGACCATCCGCGTGGGCTGCAATACCTGGTACGGAGGGGGCGGCTCCGGCAGCGGGCGAGGCCCGGCCCGGCCAGCGTGGGGCGGGCAGCTGGGGCCTCGGGCAGGGAGGTGAGGGCTGACGGGCACTGTCCCCCAGCACCTGTCAGGGTCGGGCGTGGCAATGCACCAACCGGCCCTGCCTGGCCACCTGCGCGGTGTACGGGGACGGCCACTACCTCACCTTCGACGGGCGGCGCTACAGCTTCAGCGGGGACTGCGAGTACACGCTGCTCCAGGTACACGGCCACCGAGCTACCCCCCCACCCCGGGCCTGCTCGCTGCCCCGGCGCATGCTCACCCCAGCGGGCCGCTCCTCTGCCCACAGGACCACTGCGGCGGGAACGGCAGTGCCCAGGACAGCTTCCGCGTCGTCACCGAGAATGTGCCCTGTGGCACCACAGGGACCACCTGCTCCAAGGCCATCAAGATCTTCCTGGGGGTGAGCAGGGGAGGGGGTCCAGGCAGGAGCCCCCCAAGAAGGCTGTGTTCCCATAATTAAGCCAGGACTGGGGTTGCCGAGCCGTGGACCCACCCAAGCGATGGCCAGTGTCCTCAGCCAGACCCTCATGTCCCTGCAGAGCTACGAGCTGAAGCTGAGTGATGGGAGACTGGAGGTGATAGAGACGGGCCCGCGGCCGCCCTACTCCATCCGCCAGATGGGCATCTACCTGGTGGTGGACACGGAAGTGGGCCTTGTGCTGCTGTGGGACAGGGGCACCAGCATCCTCCTCAGACTCAGCCCCGAGTTCAAGGTGAGGCCTCGCCCCAGACCAGGGGCAGCTGGTGATGGAAGTGCAGGCAGGGGAGAGACAGAGACCCCGAAACAGAGACCGAGAGACAAGCAGAGGGAAACAGGGAGAGACAGAGAGAGACAAGAAACACAGGAGAGAGGCACCGAGAGATGGAGAGACAGAGAGAGAGGGAGGAGCTGCCAGCACGAGGCCCTCAGCCACGTCTGGGTCCCGCAGCTGCTGGAAGCAGGGCCCCAGACAGGGGGCCATCCTCTCCAAGGCTGGACGCCGAGCCACCGAGGTGCCCCAGGGCTGTGGGCCTCCCTCCCTCCTCCAGGCTCCATGGCCCCAGGCGCCCCTTCACCCCAGACCCTGGTCCCCATGTCCCCGCACTGTCTTCATTGCATGGACCCTCGTTCCATAAGGATGCAGCCACCAGATCAGCCACCTCACGCCAGGGAGCCCTTGTCCTGCAGAGACCTCACTCCCACTCTGGGCTGTGGGGGCGTCCGGGATGAGGACCCGAGCCTGTCTTTGGGGGCACCCCGTAGCTGCTAAGCCGCGTCACCTGTACCCTCTGCTCCAGGAGACGCCAGCGCCCAGCGGGCCGCACCCAGGGCCGCCCTCACACTCACTGGGGCTGCTCCGGGGGCTGTCCTGGAGGAGGCGCGGGCTCGAGGGAGTGAGTGGGCCCCTCCTGCGCCCGCCCGGAGCTGCTGCCATCTCCATGTCCATCTGCCTGCAGGGGAGGGTCTGCGGGCTGTGCGGGAACTTTGACGACAACGCCCTCAACGACTTCACCACGCGGAGCCAGTCTGTGGTGGGCGACGTGCTAGAGTTTGGCAACAGCTGGAAATTCTCCCCGTCGTGCCCGGACGCTCTGGCCCCCAGGGACCCCTGCACCGCCAACCCGTCCCGCAGGTCGTGGGCCCAGAAGCAGTGCAGCATCATCAACAGCGCCACCTTCAGCGCCTGCCACACCCACGTACGCGGGGCTCCTCCCGGCACCTGGGGCGGGAGCGACGGAAGTGGTCTGGGCTCCCACCACCCTCTGAGGCCAGCGGTGGCCGCACAGGACTCCGTGCTCCAGGGGAAACCGGCCCAGGTGGACGCCAAGCCTCGTGGGTGCCCAGGAGCCCCCCAGTGTCTGAAGCCTCTCTCTCCCACAGGTGGAGCCGGGCAGGTACTACGAGGCCTGCGTGAGCGACGCCTGCGCCTGCGACTCGGGGGGCGACTGTGAGTGTTTCTGCACGGCCGTGGCCGCCTATGCCCAGGCCTGCCACGAAGCGGGTGTGTGCGTGTCCTGGCGGACCCCGGACATCTGCCGTGAGTGTTCTGGGACCTGCCTCCCGGGTGGCGTGGGGGTGCAGGGGGTCACGAGAGTGGGGCTGAGAGTGGGAGGGGAGGCAGGGAATCAGCAGGGCCCCCTTCCCTCGCCCCGGGGCCTGGGCGCAGGGGACGGGCATCCCCAAGAAGCCGGCTGCCTGCCCGCTGTCGCCGACGGGCCTTGTAGGCCCACACCCTCCGAGGCCAAGTCTGGGAGGCACAGAGGACAGCCGTGGCTTTAGAGCAGCTCTCAGGACTCGGTCAAGGATCAGGGTGTGGGGCTGGCCCTGGGCTGTCCTTCCAGGGCAGTCCTCCGCCTGGGGCCCCCTGACTGGATGCCTGGCCCTGAGTGACCCCTCGCCCACAGCTCTGTTCTGCGACTACTACAACCCCCAGGGCTGGTGTCAGTGGCACTACCGGCCCTGCGGGGCGCCCTGCCTAAAGACCTGCCGGAACCCCAGCGGCCAGTGCTGGCATGACACCCGAGGCTTGGAAGGTGGGCGCCCTGCTGGTCTGGGTCGGGGTGGGGCCTGTCCTGGCGATCCTGGGACCGTTGACCAGGCTGGACTCCCCTGGGCCCCTCGAGGTGCCTTTGTGGCTGTTGCCTCGAGCTCCCCGCTGCCTGGGGGGTGAGGTCCAGGGCTGGGGCCTGAGGTGGGAGCGAGGTCATGGGTGACCGGCCCGGCTGGGACTCATGTCCCTCTGGCTCGCAGGCTGCTACCCCGAGTGCCCAGCAGAAGCCCCCATCTTCGACGAGGACCAGATGCGATGTGTGGCTTCATGCCCGCCCCCATCCCTACAAGCCCCCTGCCACGTTGGAGGCCAGTCCTTCTGGCCAAACTCCACGGTGCCCTCGGACAGGGACTGCTACTCCTGGTGAGTCTGGCTGGAGCTGCGAGGTCCCGGAGCACATGGGGGATTCGCCTGGCCACCTCCCAGCAGGGTCTCCTCCCTTCAGGGCCAGAGGGGTGCCCCATTCTGGGTCTCCCGTGGGGGTCCATGGGGAGCCTCCTCACTGCTGGATGAGGGTGGGGGGCCTGGGGGTGAAGGAAGGGGGCAGAAGGGAACCTGGGTCATGACACCACCCGAGGAGCCCTCCCCAGGAAGAGGCCCTGGGGAGGAAGGGGCCTCCAGAAGGTCCCTGGGTCCAGAGACTGTCCAGAGGCTGTGCTGGAACTGCCTCCTCTGCTCATTGGCTGAAAGGCTCCCTGAGAGGGCGTGACCTCCGGCGGAGGCCTGGCCGCAGGGACCCAGCCGGGTGGTTCCTGCCTGCCCCCGGCACAGGCCAGGGGACGCCTGGCACCCCCAGACTCACCTTTCTTCTGTCACCAGCGTCTGCACCGAGGGTGGCGTGCAGTGTGCCTACGACGCGAACGGTGAGCAGCGGACAGCCCTCCTCGCGCCCGGGGCCTGGGGCTCCTGCCCATGTCCCGCCCCGTAACGCTGGCGCTCTGCTCCCCACAGCCTGCGTCTGCACCTACAATGGGAGGCGCTTCCATTTGGGGGACGTCATCTACTACACAACGGATGGCCTGGGCGGCTGCATCTCGGCCCGCTGTGGGGCCAACGGCACCATCGAGAGAGGGGTCCACACCTGCAGCCCCACCACGCCCACCCCTCAGACCACGTTCTCCTTCTCGACATCCCTGCCCGGTAAGGCAGACATGGGGGTACCACTCAGGGCTGTGCCCCACCCCCGCCCTGAGTCAGGAAGGAGCCGGGACCCAGCAGAGCGCATGTCCCTTGGCCGGTCACCCTGCAGCCAGGAAGGGCCAGCCTTCTCGAGGCCCCTGGCAGGACTGATGCCCCTCTCGTGCTTTCAGGGCTGAGGCTCCCAGCGAGGGGTAGGCACTGTGAGCAGAGATGTCCCAGGCCGGTCCCCGGGAAGAGGACCACGGGAAGCCCAGCTAGAGCACCCCTGCCCCGACCTGCTGTCCTCGAGGCCCCTCTGAGTCCTCACTCTTCCAGGGGCACCTCAGGGCCTTATTAAAGCTTGCCCAAAGGGTGGCGAGCCCCTGGAACTCTGGCCTTAGGTTCCAGGAAGCAGGCTTCCTTTCACAAGCTTGACTCACCTCTTGACTCAGGAGCGGTGAGCCCCACACCTGGCAGGTGTGGGTGCCTGCCCCCCAAGCTCCCGTTGGGGCAGACAGATGCGGTGGAATGCCCCGGCAGCTGATGCCAACAGAGCTGCGGGGTGGGGTGTCCTCGAGGGCCGTGGGGAGCCCCAGCCCGATGCCCATCCTCGCTCTCCCACCCTCAGGCGTGAGCTCGACACTTCCACCTGGCACACACCCCAGCCCTTCCGAGAGCACAGCACACACCCCAAGCACGGCCCCGGCCTCCACCCCAGGCATGGCCTGTGCCTTGCCCTCACCCTGCTGCGGGCAGGACTGCCACTGGTCGCCATGGCTGGATGTCAGCCGTCCAGAACAGGGCATGGACAGTGGAGATTTTGACACGCTGGAGAACCTCCATGCCCACGGCTACCAGGTCTGCCGAGAGCCGAGGGCAGTAGAATGCCAGGCTGAGGGTGCCCCCGGGGTGCCACTTGCCACCCTGGGGCAGCATGTGGAGTGTAGCCCGACAGTGGGGCTGATCTGCTACAACAGGGACCAGGCCTCTGGGCACTGTGACAACTACCAGATCAGGGTCCTGTGCTGTGTCCCCCCGGCCTGCCCCACTAGCGGAACAGAGACCAGCTCTCCAACAACCTTCAGCACAGTTGGAACTGGGCCCACGTCAGGAACCAGCAGGAGCACATGGGTGCTGACAGAAAGCACAGCTTCCTCAACCCTGGTCACTACAAGTGGTCACACCACTGTCTCTATGACCGCAAAACATCTGTCCCAGGACCCTCTACACCTGCCCCAGGACCCTCTACATCCGTCCCAGGACCCTCTACACTGGCCCCAGGGCCCTCTACACCTGTCCCAGGACCCTCTACACCTGTCCCAGGAACCTCTACACCCGTCCCAGGAACCACTACACCTGTCCCAGGACCCTCTACACCTGTCCCAGGACCCTCTACACCCGTCCCAGGAACCTCTACACCCGTCCCAGGAACCTCTACACCCGTCCCAGGAACCACTACAACTGTCCCAGGACCCTCTACACCTGTCCCAGGAACCTCTACACCCGTCCCAGGAACCTCTACACCCGTCCCAGGAACCTCTACACCCGTCCCAGGAACCACTACAACTGTCCCAGGACCCTCTACACCCGTCCCAGGAACCTCTACACCCGTCCCAGGAACCTCTACACCCGTCCCAGGAACCACTACAACTGTCCCAGGACCCTCTACACCTGTCCCAGGAACCTCTCATCCAAGGAACCACTACACCCGTCCCAGGAACCTCAACACCCATCCCAGGAACCACTACATCCATCCTAGGAACCACTACAACTGTCCCAGGACCCTCTACACCAGACCCAGGAACCACTACACCTGTCCCAGGAACCTCAACACCTGTCACAGGATCCTCTACACCTGTCCCAGGACCCTCTACACCTGTCCCAGGAACCTCTACACCTGTCCCAGAACCTCAACACCCGTCCCAGGAACCACTACACCTGTCCCTCAACACCCATCCCAGGATCCTCTACACCCGTCCCAGGAACCACTACACCTGTCCCTCAACACCCATCCCAGGATCCTCTACACCCGTCCCAGGAACCACTACACCTGTCCCTCAACACCCATCCCAGGATCCTCTACACCTATCCCAAGAACCTCAACACCTTTCCCAGGAACCTCTACACCTGTCCCAGAATCCTCTACACCTTTCCCAGGAACCTCTACACCTGTCCCAGAATCCTCTACATCTGTCCCAGGACCCTCTACACCTGTCCCAGGACCCTCTACACCCATCCCAGGAACCTCAACACCCGTCCCAGGAACCACTACACCTGTCCCAGGAACCACTACACCTGTCCCAGGACCCTCTACACCCATCCCAGGAACCACTACACCCATCCCAGGACCCTCTACACCCATCCCAGGACCCTCTACACCCATCCCAGGACCCTCTACACCTGTCCCAGAACCTCAACACCCATCCCAGGAACCACTACACCTGACCCTCAACACCCATCCCAGGATCCTCTACACCTGTCCCAGGAACCACTACACCTGTCCCTCAACACCCATCCCAGGATCCTCTACACCTATCCCAAGAACCTCAATACCTTTCCCAGGAACCTCTACACCTGTCCCAGAATCCTCTACACCTGTCCCAGTACCCTCTACACCTGTCCCAGTACCCTCTACACCTGTCCCAGGAACCACTACACCTATCCCAGGAAGCTCTACACCTATCCCAGGACCCTCTACACCTATCCCAGGAACCATTACACCCATCCTAGGCACCTCAACACCTGTCCTAGGCACCTCAACACCCGTCCCAGGCATGTCTACACCCGTCCCAGGACCCTCTACACCTGTCCCAGGACACTCTACACCTGTTCCAGGACCCTCTTCACCTGTCCCAGGACCCTCTACACCCATCCCAGCACCCTCTACACCTGTCCCAGGAACCACTACACCCATCCCAGGCACCTCAACACCTGTCCCAGGCACCTCTACATCTGTTCCAGGAACCACTACACCCATCCCAGGAACCTCTACACCCATCCCAGGAACCACTACACCTGTCCCAGGAACCTCAACACCTGTCCCAGGCACCTGTACACCTGTCCCAGTGACCTCAACACCTGTCCCAGGACCCTCTACACCTGTCCCAGGACCCTCTACACCTGTCCCAGGAACCTCAACACCTGTCCCAGGCACCTGTACACCTGTCCCAGTGACCTCAACACCTGTCCCAGGACCCTCTACACCTGTCCCAGGACCCTCTACACCTGTCCCAAGAACCTCAACACCCATCCCAGGAACCACTACACCCGTCCCTGGACCCTCTACACCTGTCCCAGGAATCTCAACACCTGTCCCAGGCACCTCAACACCTGTCCCAGATAACTTGATTCCTGGGAAAACAACCCTCTTGACTCCCAGCCCAGTGCCAGTTTCAAAAACAATTTCAAGCTCAACTTCTGTGTTGTCCACAGCTCCAAGGTCCTCAGAGCCATCCTCACCTGAGCCCACCACGGTCACCTGTTTACAAGTTTTATGCAACTGGACTGAGTGGATAGACGGCAGCTACCCTGGCTCAGGGAGAAACAGTGGAGATTTTGACACTATTTCGAATCTCAGAGCCAAAGGTTATAAATTCTGTGCAGAGCCCAAGGATGTGCAGTGCCGGGCAGAGAGCTTCCCTGACACCCCACTGCAGGAGCTGGGCCAGGACGTGATCTGTAACAAATCCGTGGGCCTGATTTGCCGGAACAAGGACCAGCTGCCCCCCATCTGCTACAACTACAACATCCGCTTCCTGTGCTGTGAGCTGGTGGACACTTGCAGGACAAACACCACTTCCCCTGCCACACCTGCGACCACACAGACACCCACAGCTGAAGCCAGCACTACCTGGGCCACTGGAACCCTCTCCACTTCCACAAAACTCAGCACTGCTAGCTCACCTCACGTGACCCCATCAAGATGGGGCACGCCCAGCACGCACGAGCAGTCCTCTCCAGGGACCACCCCCTGCAAGCCAAAGTGCAGGTGGACCAAATGGCTTGACGTGGACTTCCCAGTGCCCGGGCCCCACGGGGGAGACAATGAAACCTTCGGCAACATCATGAGGAATGGAGACAGCATCTGCCACCGACCTGAATCCATCAGCAAAGTGGAGTGCCGAGCCGAGAACCACCCCGGGGTCAGCATCCACGAGCTGGGCCAGCTGGTACAGTGCCACCAGGACGTGGGCCTGCTGTGTCGGAACCAGGACCAGAAGGGCAAGACCAGGCTGTGCCTCAACTACCAGATCAGAGTGCTGTGCTGTGAGCCCCGAGAACACTGCCCTCCCCCTACTGTCACAGTAACCAGCACCTCCAGTGTGAGTGTCACTGTGCACACAGGGACCACCTTCCATGAGGCCACATCCAGTGCAACCCCTGTGCACACAAGCAGCACCACCTCGGCTCCTACAACCAGTCCAACCCCTGTGCAGACAAGCAGCACCACCTCAGTTCCTACAACGAGCTCAACCTCTGTGCAGACAAGCAGCACAACCTCAGCTCCAACAACCAGTGCAACCCCTGTGCACACAAGCAGCACCACCTCAGTTCCTACAACGAGCTCAACCTCTGTGCAGACAAGCAGCACCACCTCGACTCCTACAACCAGTGCAACCCCTGTGCACACAAGCAGTGCAACCTCAGCTCCTACAACCAGTATAATCTCTGTGCAGACAAGCAGTGCAACCTCGGCTCCAACAACCAGTCCAACCTCTGTGCAGACAAGCAGCACCACCTCGGCTCCTACAACCAGTACAATCTCTGTGCAGACAAGCAGCACAACCTCGGCTCCTACAACCAGTCCAACCTCTGTGCAGAGAAGCAGCACAACCTCAGCTCCGACAACCAGTCCAACCTCTGTGCAGAGAAGCAGCACAACCTCAGCTCCGACAACCAGTCCAACCTCTGTGCAGAGAAGCAGCACCACCTCAGCTCCTACAACGAGCTCAACCCCTGTGCACACAAGCAGCACAGCCTCAGCTCCTACAACCAGTCCAACCCCTGTGCAGACAAGCAGCACAGCCTCAGCTCCTACAACCAGTACAATCTCTGTGCAGACAAGCAGCACAACCTCGGCTCCTACAACCAGTCCAACCCCTGTGCAGAGAAGCAGCACAACCTCAGCTCCTACAACGAGCTCAACCTCTGTGCACACAAGCAGCACCAACAATTCAACAACAATTTCAAGCTCAACTTCTGTGTTGTCCACAGCTCTAAGGCTCTCAGAGCCGTCCTCACCTGAGCCCAGCACGGTCACCTGTTTACAAGTTTTATGCAACTGGACTGAGTGGATAGACGGCAGCTACCCTGGCTCAGGGAGAAACAGTGGAGATTTTGACACTATTTCGAATCTCAGAGCCAAAGGTTATAAATTCTGTGCAGAGCCCAAGGATGTGCAGTGCCGGGCAGAGAGCTTCCCTGACACCCCACTGCAGGAGCTGGGCCAGGACGTGATCTGTAACAAATCCGTGGGCCTGATTTGCCGGAACAAGGACCAGCTGCCCCCCATCTGCTACAACTACAACATCCGCTTCCTGTGCTGTGAGCTGGTGGACACTTGCAGGACAAACACCACTTCCCCTGCCACACCTGCGACCACACAGACACCCACAGCTGAAGCCAGCACTACCTGGGCCACTGGAACCCTCTCCACTTCCACAAAACTCAGCACTGCTAGCTCACCTCACGTGACCCCATCAAGATGGGGCACGCCCAGCACGCACGAGCAGTCCTCTCCAGGGACCACCCCCTGCAAGCCAAAGTGCAGGTGGACCAAATGGCTCGACGTGGACTTCCCAGTGCCCGGGCCCCTCGGGGGAGACAATGAAACCTTCGGCAACATCATGAGGAATGGAGACAGCATCTGCCACCGACCTGAATCCATCAGCAAAGTGGAGTGCCGAGCCGAGAACCACCCCGGGGTCAGCATCCACGAGCTGGGCCAGCTGGTACAGTGCCACCAGGACGTGGGCCTGCTGTGTCGGAACCAGGACCAGAAGGGCAAGACCAGGCTGTGCCTCAACTACCAGATCAGAGTGCTATGCTGCGAGCCCCGAGAACACTGCCCTCCCCCGACTGTTACAGTAACCAGCACCTCCAGTGTGAGTGTCACTGTGCACACAGGGACCACCTTCCATGAGGCCACATCCAGTGCAACCTCTGTGCACACAAGCAGCACCACCTCGGCTCCTACAACCAGTACAACCCCTGTGCAGAGAAGCAGCACCACCTCAGCTCCTACAACGAGCTCAACCTCTGTGCAGACAAGCAGCACAACCTCAGCTCCGACAACCAGTCCAACCTCTGTGCAGAGAAGCAGCACCACCTCAGCTCCTACAACCAGTACAATCTCTGTGCAGACAAGCAGTGCAACCTCGGCTCCAACAACCAGTCCAACCTCTGTGCAGAGAAGCAGCACAACCTCAGCTCCTACAACCAGTGTAACCCCTGTGCACACAAGCAGCACAACCTTGGCTCCTACAATAAGCTCAAACTCTGTGCAGACAAGCAGCACCACCTCAGTTCCTACAACGAGCTCAACCTCTGTGCAGAGAAGCAGCACCACCTCAGCTCCAACAACCAGTGTAATCCCTGTGCACACAAGCAGTACAACCTCAGCTCCTACAACCAGTACAATCTCTGTGCAGACAAGCAGCACCACCTCGGCTCCTACAACCAGTCCAACCCCTGTGCAGACAAGCAGCACAACCTCAGCTCCTACAACGAGCTCAACCTCTGTGCAGACAAGCAGCACCACCTCGACTCCTACTACCAGTGTAACCCCTGTGCAGACAAGCAGCACAACCTCGGCTCCAACAACCAGTCCAACCCCTGTGCAGACAAGCAGCACCACCTCAGTTCCTACAACGAGCTCAACCTCTGTGCAGACAAGCAGCACAACCTCGGCTCCTACAACCAGTCCAACCCCTGTGCAGACAAGCAGCACCACCTCAGCTCCTACAACCAGTCCAACCTCTGTTCCTACATCTGAGACTACCCCGTCCCCACGTTCGACCGTGCCCTGCTCCTGCAGCGTCTCTGGCCAGTTGCACCCTGCAGGTACGTAGAGTCTCCCTGGGCATGTGCCGTGTGCCGCCTCTGATCCCTGGTGCCCTGTGCACAAAGCCTCCGTGTGCAGGAGACGCAGGTGTGTCTTGTCTCCGTGACGGGCTGGGTCTGTGTCCAGGATCGCAGTAAGCTCTCCATGAAGATGCAGTCTAGACCTGGGCGGGAGGGCCGCAACCACGCCAGCTCTTCTCTGGAGTTACGTCCTGGCCTACAGTGCCTGCCTCTCTCTTTGTCCTGCAGGATCCTTCATCTATCAAGCAACTGACCTATCGGGCCACTGCTATTATGCCTTTTGCAACCCGGACTGCCACGTGGTCAAGGGGACGGCCCCCACCTGTCCCACCAGCATGCCACCTCCCACACCTCCTGCCACCACATCGGTCCCTCTACCATGGTGCCCAAATGCAGTCCCCCCAAGAACGGTAACCTCGCCTCTCCTGCCCTTCTCAGGGACTCAGGGGGCCTGGGAAGGGACCCTCAGTGGTTTCCAACCAGAGAGTGTGGCATGAAGCCTGGGTGAAGGTCAGTGACTCCTGGGCTGATGCAGGCTGGCCATGACAAGTGGCCATCTGGTCTTCAGCTCTTCTGGATGGGGGTTCCAGGAGCATGGGGCCCAAGGTTGGCCTGTAAAGGGGGCTGGAGCAGGCTGTTGTTTCTCGGGGGTGGGTGGAACAGCCAAGGACTGGAGACCAAAGAGTTGGAGGCAGGGGACAGGGTGGAAAGGGGGCCACCTTCACCAGCCAGAGCTCCCCCTACTCAGCCCTGTGCCCTCTGGGTGGGGCAGGGGGAGGAGAGGCCTGGGACAGGGCTGGCCCCTAGTCCCAGAAGGATGGCTCTTCTCTCTGGGGAGACCCAGGCGAGCGCTGCCCTGCGAAGTGGGTGCCAGGTGGCGACAAGGCCCTGTAGCTTTCTCTGCTTCCACAGAAAGGTGAAACCTGGCCCATGCCCAACTGCTCCGAGGCCACCTGCCAGGGCAATGGGGTCATCACGGTGAGCCCACGCCACTGTCCGAGGGTGCAGAAGCCCACCTGTGCCAACGGCTACCCCGCCGTGCAGGTGACTGACCATGACGGCTGCTGCTCACACTACCAGTGCCCGTGTGAGTGCGCGGGGCGGGGCACAGTGGTTGCACGGGACTGGGCTGGGCAGGGCAGGGGCAGAGAAGGCAGAACGGAATTGGGCTGGACCCAGGAAGGACACCCCAAGATCAAGGCTCAGCCTCAACCGGGGTGCCACGCGGCGCCCTGCCCGGGCCTGGAGTCCCCAGGCCACGCAGGGGCGAGGAGGCGGAGGGAGTCTGGTCCACTTCAGGCGCCTGCTGGACAGAGTTGTGTGCGGTGCCAGTGCATGGGCCCTGGCGGCAAGGCGGTCACCTGCTCCCCTTGGTGTGGGACCACGCGTCCCTGGGGCGGGGGGCGGCGGTGCGGCCCGTAAGGTGCTCGCTGCCCCGTGCAGGCGTGTGCAGCGGCTGGGGGGACCCACACTACATCACGTTCGACGGCACCTACTACACGTTCCTGGACAACTGCACATACGTGCTGGTGCAGCAGATCGTGCCGGTGTTTGGCCACTTCCGCGTGCTGGTCGAGAACTACTTCTGCGATGCAGAGGATGGGCTGTCCTGCCCACAGTCCATCATCGTTGAGTACCATGAGAACCGCGTCATGCTGACCCGCAAGCCCGTCCACGGGGTGATGACCAATGAGGTAGGCACGCGGCAGGGCAGCCCCCACAAGTGCCAGGCAGGCTGAGGGCGCCAGGCGCTGGCTGATCACCACCGTCCCCTTCCCCTCTCCATCTGTTCCTCACGGGTCACGTCCAGATCATCTTTAATGGCGAGGTGGTAAGGCCCGGCTTCCAGAAAGGTGGCATTGCTGTCTCCCAAGTTGGCATCAAGATGTACGTGAGCATTCCCAAGCTCGGTGTCCAGGTCATGTTCAGCGGCCTCATCTTTTCCGTGGAAGTGCCCTTCAGCAAGTTCGCCAACAACACGGAAGGGCAGTGTGGTGAGTGCCCGGCCCCCACTCCCCACCCTCCTGGCTCCGGGCTACATCTGTGGTCATTCAACGTGGCTGAGTGTGTCCGGTGTGAGAAGGGTTGGCCTTGGGTGTGTCCCCCTGGAGCCGCACTCTTGGCCCCGGGCTGAGGCCACTGCGTGGTGCTGAGCCTACAGGCACTTCTGCTTTCTGGCTGCGCCAAGAATGTGCGACCACAGGGCCCAGGGCCCGGCCACGCGGCCCACACCCGAGGCCCACCCCTGTCGTCCTCCCTGGGAACGGCCCCAGGGTCTGGTTTCTTGGAGGGAAAAGGAAGCACATGGAGGCGGAGCGGCAGGTTTGCACACTCCATCAAGGGCCGCCCGGAGATGCTGGGCCCGACCCTCGGCTCGGGGACACTGAGCCCCTGGTGGCGGCGTGCGGGAGGCCCCCTGACCGCTGCCCCCACGCTGCAGGCACCTGCACGAACGACCAGAAGGACGAGTGCCGCCTGCCCGGGGGCACGGTGGTGGCCTCCTGCTCCGACATGTCTGGCCATTGGAAGGTGACATACCCCGGCCAGCCGTCCTGCCACGGGCCTCCCCCAACGCCAGGGGAGCCCGGCACCTCGCCCACCCCGTGCCCACCTTCGCCGATCTGCCAGCTCATTCTGAGCAAGTGAGATTCTGGGGCAGGGCTGGGGCAAAGGCAGGGGTGTGAGTAGCCCTGCTGACCCCACGCTACCGGGCTGGCGGGAAGAGGTGGGCCTACAAGGGGCTGGAGGGAGAGGGGGTCACAGCTGCTGGGACGCCGGGCATAGAGCCCCGTGGAGGCTGGCTGCGGGCGGCCTCAGGCTCTGCAGCAGCTCATGGGGGGTCCGGGTGCAAGTCCTTAGCCAGCAGGGCGCTGGGTGGGCAGGCCCTGGGGAACTCAGTGGAGAATCTGCAGAAAGAAAAACGGTTCAGCCAGACTCCCACCCTGCCGCATACAGATGGCCCCAGGGGCTGGGGTCCCTGGGCATGGGGGTTGGCCCAGTGACTTCTCTCCCTCAGGGCCCTTTCGGGGAAAGCCTGCAGCCAGGCAGCCCCTCCCTGGTGCCACCCATGACCCCCGTGTTTGTGCCACAGGCCCTTCGAGCAGTGCCACGTGCTGATCCCTCCCTGGCCGTACTACCAAGGCTGCACGTTTGACCAGTGCCACATGCCCGGCACGGACATGGTGTGCACTGCCCTGGAGCTCTATGCCGCCCTCTGTGCGTCCCTTGGCGTCTGCGTCGACTGGCGGGGCCATACCAACTCCGCGTGCCGTGCGTGTCCGCCCCCTCCCCCTCCCTCTGGGCAGTGGCATTCAAGGGAATGGGCACAGTGTGCAATCAGTGGGGGCGGGGGGGGGCTTCTGGGAGGAGGAGGAGGGCTGGGCCCAGGATGGAGGGCATTTGTTTCCTGAGAGACAAGAGGGGCATCTAGGTGAGCGCGCCTGGGCCTAGGGTGCAGGGGTCAGGGCTCTACCAGCAGGGCCTGGCCCGAGAGCTCCCAGCCCTGCCTGCCAGTGAGGCCCAGGCCAGGGCCCCAGGCTGGTGCCGTGCAGCCTCAGGCACGTCCTTGCCCTCCACACAGCCTTCACCTGCCCTGTGGGCATGGAGTACTGGCCCTGCGGCCCGCCCATCCCTTCCTACTGCTACACGAACAACAGCGCCAGCCCCCTGTAAGCACCTGCCCTCTGCCTTGGAGACCCCCCCCCTCCCTGGCCCAGCCTGTGTTCCTGCCCTGGAGGGCACGGCCTGCTCACCCTCTGCTCCCACCTCCCGCAGGGCCCTCCTAGAAGCCAGTCCCATCACGGAAGGCTGCTTCTGCCCGCAGGGCACAATGCTGTACAGCTCGAGCAAGGAGGTCTGCGTGCTCGACTGCAACAGTAGGTTCCTGGGCTGGGGTCCCCGGGCTGGGCTCCGGGCTTCCAGGCACTGCCCCTGGCTTTTCAGTCGGACCCCAGGGCTTTCCGCCATGACCTGGGGTCCCCCGGCCCCAGACTGTCTGGCCCTGCCTTGAGTGCACCTGTGAGGGCAGCACGCAGACCATGAGCTGCCAGCCCCAGGCCTGCCCCACGGCCCCCGCCTGCCCCGAGTCCGGCCAAGTGCCTGTGCCCGAGGCCATGCAGACCGGCCAGTGCTGTCCCCAGTACCGCTGCGGTGAGCCCCGGGTGGGGTGGGGGCGGGGGGCTTAGGGCTGGCCGGCAGAAAGGCTCCGAAGTGTGGGCTACTGTGAGGTCAGAGCTGACCAGAAGCCTTGTCCCTCGGGCAGCAGGCACCCCTCAGAGAGCCTACCCCCTACCAGAGTCCTCCCCCATTCAGGATTCCTGGAAACCCCCCCATAGGGGTGGCGCTCAGGGCGGGGTGGAAGGCCCTGACGCCTGCTCTGTCCACTGTAGCCTGTGACACCAGATACTGCCCTGAACCGGAGGCCTGCCCAAAAGGCTCGCATGCCATCCAGACCCACAGGGAGGCGGCCTGCTGCCCGACCTACAACTGCAGTGAGTGCCCTGGCTCAGCGGCAGCCAGGCGGGGGAGCGGGGCTGTCACCTGGGACCTGACGCTGTGCCGAGGGGCGTGGCAGCTGCTCTAGGGGCCAAGGGTGGGTCTGCAGCTTTGCTTTCTTCCCCGAGCAGGCTGGACCGCCTGCAGCATCAACGGCACCCTGTACCAGGTGGGAACCGGTGAAGGTCAGGCCCCCCTGGTTCGCAGGGACCAGAGTCCCCGTCCTGCAAGCTTCTCCATGGCCGAGGCTGCATCCCTGCAGGGCCTGGGGAAGGGGCACTTTGGATCAGCAGTGGGCTCTCCTGGGACCACAGCTCTTGTCCGGAACTTGACAAGGTCCCCAGACAAGCTTTCCCCTGGCCAGGTCCTCCAGAGCATGTGACGCAGCCTTGGGACTCTCCCCAAGACTGGCAGGAGGCACTCCCAAGGGTGGCCCGGGGGGAGGAGTCCATTTGGCAGGGCCAGGCCTGTCCTGCTGACACTGCCCCTGACTGCCGCAGCCCGGTGCCGTGGTCTCCTCCAGCCTGTGTGAAAAATGCTGGTGTGAGCTGCCTGGGGGAGCCCTGTCAGACACCTTTTTGATCAACTGTGAGACCCAGATCTGCAGCACCTCCTGCCCCGTGGTGAGTGCCCCTGCACCTGGCCTCCACACCCACCTCCGCAGCGTCCAGAGGGGCTCAGGCCACGTCCTGCCTCCCTCAGGGCTTCAAGTACCAGGCTCGGGCCAGGCAGTGCTGTGGTGAGTGCGTGCAGGTGGCCTGCGTCATGAACACCAGCAACAGCTCTGCCCACCTCTTCTACGTGAGTAGTGGCCGCAAAGCCTTGGGGTGTGTTCTGGGGGGGGGGGGGCAGCCCCAGCCCTGTACAGAGGGCAGAGCGCACGGCGACGGTGGGGGTGCAGGGTGCGTGGCATCCTGGTGCACCAGGGACCCTGGGGAGCTGTCAGAGCTAGGCGGCCTCTGGGCAGAACCACGGGAGCTCTGGAAGCCTGTGGGCTGGGGGCTCACGGACAGACACAGCACCCGCCCCAGCTGGAGGGGGCCCGGGGGAGGGCCGCTTACCTGCCGGCGGGACTCCCTGCAGCCGGGCGAGTCCTGGTCAGACCCTGGAGACCACTGCGTGACGCACGAGTGTGAGCAGCACCGGGATGGGCTCGTGGTCGTGACCACGAAGAAGGCGTGTCCCCCGCTTAACTGTCCTGCGGTGAGTCCCAGCAGCCCACCCGCCCTTCCTGGGGGGCCCACAGTGGCCGTGGAGGATCAGTCCCTGGACAGGAGCGGGCGGCCACGATCAGCAGGTGGAGGGGCATGGCTGCGCCCTCCTGGTACCCGCTCCCCGCTAATGGCACCGTGGTCCACGCAGGACAAGGCTCTGCCAAGCGAGGACGGCTGCTGCCTCTTCTGCCCCCCACACAGCAACCGTGAGTGAGCGGCTCTGCCGGGGAGGGGGCGCGGATTCCCGCCTGCCCCGGCCACGGCTGACCTCTGCACACCCCCTGACCCTCCCCAGGGTCGACCTGTGCGGTGCACCACCAGCTTCAGGTCCTCCGGCAGCAGGGCTGCAGCTCCCCCGGGCCCGTGCGCCTCGCCTACTGCCGGGGCAACTGCGGGGACACCACCTCCGCGTACGTGAGCCCGCCCCACCCCACCCCGCGGGGCCACCACCTCCCTGGGCGTGAGCCCCGACCCCCCACCCCGCGGGGACACCACCCCTGTGGGCGTGAGCCCCGCCCCCACCCCCCACCCCGGATAGAAGGCTCCTGCGGGGCAGTGCTCGGGAAGGTGCAACGGGGCCCGCCCGCGGGGAGCCGCGGGAAGTACCCCACCCCGGGAAGGGACTGGAGGGACCACGGGCCAGCAGGGGGCTGGGCTGGGGTCCAGGGACGGTGGCTCTTAGCCTCTTTGGAATCACGCTCTTCTCTTTACTAAAAACCCCGCTTGGGTCGCGGTGCTGGTGGTCCGGAGCCTGGCGGGCTCCTCCCTGCGGAGGCGGGGCCTCTGGGGGCGGGGCCTCTGGGGCGGGGCCTCTGGGGCGGGGCCTCTGGGGCGGGGCCTCTGGGGCGGGGCCTCTGGGGCGGGGCCTCTGGGGGCGGGGCCTGGGCGGGGTCTCACGGGGCAGTGCTGAGCGGGCCCCGCCCACAGGTTCTCCCCGGAGGCGAACGCGGTGGAGCACCGGTGTAGCTGCTGCCGCGAGCTGCGCTTCTCTCTGAGGAACGTGACCCTGCACTGCAAGGACGGCTCCAGCCGCGCCCTCACCTACACGGAGGTGGAGGAGTGCGGCTGCGAGGGCCTGCAGTGCGACTCTCCCGGCGGCCTCGGCCTCTCGGCGGTGGCGCTGGAGCCAAGCCCGGAGAGCGGGCTCAGGCGCCGCGTGAGAAGGGCCCCGCGGGCCCGGCCCCTGCCGTAGAGGCCACAGCCCCGGCCTGGGCCTGGCGGCCGCGCTCCTCAACAAGCCCACAGGAACGCTCCTATTTGCTGCCAGCGGCCTCCGAGGCCGGTGGAACCTGAGCCCCGGGCTAGGGAAGCACCCCCACCGCTTTCGTCCCTCCCAGGGTCCAGCTGCCCCGGTGTGCAATGGCCCCAGGGGCCTGCTCAGGACCAGCCCCGCGGGCGGGGGGTGGGGAGGCTCCTCTGGCCGTGGGTCCAGCCTCCTGGCCCCAGGCCTCAGCATCACGCCGGTCCCTCAATGTGGCGACTGGGGCTGCTCGGCTGGCCGCTGGGAGGCGAGCCTCACCCCCCTTTCCTGGCCCTGGGCCTCAGGAAAGGGCCAGCGGGTTTGTGAATACACTTGGCGCATTTTGCAATTCCTGGACTCCGTGTGATTTTTTAAGCTTGTCCATAATACCCAGGGGAGGGGCAGGGGACGCTCCTCTCTGCGCTTGGATGGTCAGAGTGCGTGAACAAGCGGACAAGGGCAGGAGTCTCCTGTGTCCGCCCGGTTGGACCATCAGACAGGAGGGGCTTCGTCTCCTCCCACAGACCCCGGGACTCTGCCATTATGCCAGAGCCTAGCTCGGTGTGCGGTGCCTGTGTGTATGTGCGGTGTGCGCACAGGCCCAAGGGGAACCACTGCCCCAGGGGTCCTGTCACCCGCCCCCCTCTCCACGGCACTGCAACCCCTGACCCCCACTGGCCTCACGCTGGGCCTGGTCCCACAGAAGCACTGGGAGGGTGGGCAGGGGCTGTTGCATGTACGGAGGGGCCCCCTGCCTAGACAGGGCACCAGAGTGGGGTGGATACAGCGTCCAGCACAGGAATCCCCCTGGGGGGGTCCAGAGTCCCCCAGACCCCAGTGTTGGGAGGGGCCCCCAGAGCAGACAAGCTGACAGCATCCGAATCAGGCCCGCTTCGTCCACCTCAGGCTGCCTTGGTTGCAAGAAGCAGGCCCAGGCTGAGCTGGGTCTGGGGACCGTAGTGAGGTGGGTGGGGTAGGAGCCAGCGCTGGCGGCAGGACGTGGCTGCAGTGTCTGTGGCCGCCACCAGGTGACAGCACAGCGGTCCTGGTGCCTCCGACAGGCCAGGGGCTCAGGAAGCAGTCGGGGGTCTCAGGGCCCAGGTCGGCGGCTTTTGTTCTCTGAGTCTGGGCCGCCTCTCAAGGCCAGCGGGGTCAGGAGGACCTTGAGTGGGGGCCAGGACCACCCTTTACAGTTATACACCGGCATTTCCCACTCCCACCCCGTCTGCCCTGTGCTGAGCCCCATAGCCATGTGGGCAGTGGAGCTAACCTTGCAGCCTGACCCCTCCGGTCAGAGACCAGACAGGGGCTGAGGTTCTCCTGCAGCCATGACCTCATGATCTCTTGGGCCTGGGGGGCGGGCGGGTAGGGGGTGGACAGACGTGGCCAGGAGGTGGGGGCAGAGAGCTCACTGCCGCCCCCATGAGACGCTCCCCTTGGGAGCAGGAAGTTCCTGGCCCTGGCGGTCTGGGAGCTGCTGCCCCAGTGACCGGCTGACCCTGCAGCCGCAGGCAGCACCCTAATCAGCGCCTCTGCCCCCTCGAGGGGCTCAGGTGTTGGGAGCCGCCTCTTCCTCTTTGGCCGGGCTGGACGCCACCTCAGGGACTAATCCCCACCCCCCACGGAGTGCACGCCGCCCCCACCCCCGGAACTCTGACCCAGCAGCAGGAGAAACCAGATAACAGCCCCTGTCCCACCCCAGGCCCCAGCCAGGTTGTGAGGAGGCGCTAAGCGGCTGGGCAGGGCCCACCCACCGCAGCTCCGCCTCCTCCAGGCTGTGCTCGGCCCCACGCCCCCTGCGGGGCTGGGAGGGAGCGCACTGCTTGGGGCAGTTCACCACCCCACCTCCTGGGGCCCCCCTTGGAGTCCAGCCTTGGCAGGGCCGTCGCTTCAGGGGCTGGACGAGGAGTGGTTCCGGGTTCTGCCCCAGTCAGACGGGGGAGGGGCGTCCCCGCTCTCGCGGGGATCAGGCTGGGTGCGGCTTCTGCCCAGATGAAGGGCTGAGGGAAGGAGTGATCAGAGACACAAGATGCTGGCAGCCCCTCCTGACCTCTGCCCCCAGCATGCCCCCCGAACTCTGGGACACCTGGACTCCCACCCTGGCCCCAGCCTTCAGGAGAGGGCTGCTTGGTCTGAGGCCAGAGGCAGGGTGCCAGCGGCCAGCTTGGTCTTGGGGACGCGTGGGCCACAGCTCTGTCCTCTTCAGACCTGAGCCCTGGGCAGCAGTTGGTGCTTCACAGCTGGCCCTGTGGGACATGTGGGGCCCGGGACACCCTGCAGGTGTCTCTGTGAGTGCAGCTCAGACAGCGGCACAGCCTCATCTTCAGAGGAAGTGAGTGAACTGGCTGCAGGATCGCGTGGACGTCAGAGTCCTCGGGCCTCCGGGGGTCAGCGGTGACAGAGAGCAGGGGGTGCTATCCACCAGCGCGGGAAGGACCATGGTGACCTCAGAGCCAGAGCTGCCCCCGGACCTGTGCTGCGTAGCAGCCAGGACCCACCCAGGGCGAGCCAGGCTCAGGGCCCTGGCCTCTCAGGGAGCCATGCCCAGTGTGAGCCTGGCGACGGCAGGCAGAGTGTACAGATCACCCAGAATGAGGCCACGTTTTGGTGCCACAGAAGCAAAGCAGAAACCCCCCGTCTGCTGGGAAGTTGGGCTGGCATCCCGCTAAGAGACCAGCACAGGAGGGAGGGAGGGCGGGCAGAGGTGGCCCTGCAGGGTTTGGCAGGATCAGAGGTCGCAGCTGCGGGGACACAGGAGTGCCTGTTGTGGGTGGCGGAGGGGGCTGGAGGGCGGCCAGGCCAGGCAGAGTGGGCCTCAGGGTCATCCAGGACCAGGCCTCCGCACTGAGGGAGGGGCACTGGGGGGCGGGCAGGGGTGGTGGAGCCCTGCCTTGTCCTTCAGACCCCCCCGCTGGGTGAGGATGGACACACGGGCTGAGGAAGAAGCCGGCGGCCAGCTGGGGGACAGGCATTGGGTCAGAGGTGAAGGTGACAGGTTGGCGGTGGGCCGGGTGTATACTGTGGGTGAACGGAATGGACCAGACCCCTCCATGTGGGGGGAGGATGGGGTGGCTGAGGAGGGGTCGGGGTGTGTGGGAGCTCTGTTGGGTCACGCTGTTTGACTTACTAGATGCCTGGTGGAGAGGTCAGGCAGGCAGCTGGACATGAGTGTCAGGGGCCAGAGCAGGAGCCTGCCTTTGATGGATGGTAAAGATGGGACCCCTTGTCCAAGGTAAGGAGCAATGGCTGCGCTTTGCTGGAGCAGCCGTGAGGACATACCCCACGCCCAAGGTAAGAGAAACCCAAGTAAGATGGTAGGTGTTGCAAGAGGGCATCAGAGGGCAAACACACTGAAACCATACTCACAGAAAACTAGTTAATCTAATCACACTAGGACCACAGCCTTGTCTAACTCAATGAAACTAAGCCATGCCCGTGGGGCAACCCAAGACGGGCGGGTCATGGTGGAGAGATCTGACAGAATGTGGTCCACTGGAGAAGGGAATGGCAAACCACTTCAGTATTCTTGCCTTGAGAACCCCATGAACAGTATGAAAAGGCAAAATGATAGGATACTGAAAGAGAAACTCCCCAGGTCAGTAGGTGCCCAATATGCTACTGGAGATCAGTGGAGAAATAACTCCAGAAAGAATGAAGGGATGAAGCCAAAGCAAAAACACCACCCAGCTGTGGATGTGACTGGTGATAGAAGCAAGGTCCGATGCTGTAAAGAGCAATATTGCATAGGAACCTAGAATGTCAGGTCCATGAATCAAGGCAAATTGGAAGTGGTCAAACAAGAGATGGCAAGAGTGAATGCTGACATTCTAGGAATCAGAGAACTGAAATGGACTGGAATGGGTGAATTTAACTCAGATGACCATTATATCTACTACTGCGGGCAGGAATCCCTCAGAAGAAATGGAGTAGCCATCATGGTCAACAAAAGAGTCCGAAATGCAGTACTTGGATGCAATCTCAAAAACGACAGAATGATCTCTGTTCGTTTCCAAGGCAAACCATGCAATATCACAGTAATCCAAGTCTATGCCCCAACCAGTAACACTGAAGAAGCTGAAGTTGAACGGTTCTGTGAAGACCTACAAGACCTTTTAGAACTAACACCCAAAAAAGATGTCCTTTTCATTACAGGGGACTGGAATGCAAAAGTAGGAAGTCAAGAAACACCTGGAGTAACAGGCAAATTTGGCCTTGGAATACGGAATGAAGCAGGGCAAAGACTAATAGAGTTTTGCCAAGAAAATGCACTGGTCATAGCAAATACCCTCTCCCAACAACACAAGAGAAGACTCTATACATGGACATCACCAGATGGTCAACACCGAAATCAGATTGATTATATTCTTTGCAGCCAAAGATGGAGAAGCTCTATACAGTCAGCAAAAACAAGACCAGGAGCTGACTGTGGCTCAGATCATGAACTCCTTATTGCCAAATTCAGACTGAAATTGAAGAAAGTAGGGAAAACCACTAGACCATTCAGGTATGACCTAAGTCAAATCCCTTATGATTATACGGTGGAAGTGAGAAATCGATTTAAGGGCCTAGATCTGATAGATAGAGTGCCTGATGAACTATGGAATGAGGTTCGTGACATTGTACAGGAGACAGGGATCAAGACCATTCCCATAGAAAAGAAATGCAAAAAAGCAAAATGGCTGTCTGGGGAGGCCTTACAAATAGCTGTGAAAAGAAGAGAAGCGAAAAGCAAAGGAGAAAAGGAAAGATATAAACATCTGAATGCAGAGTTCCAAAGAATAGCAAGAAGAGATAAGAAAGCCTCCTTCAGCGATCAATGCAAAGAAATAGAGGAAAACGACAGAATGGGAAAGACTAGGGATCTCTTCAAGAAAATCAGAGATACCAAAGGAGCATTTCATGCAAAGATGAGCTCGATAAAGGACAGAAATGGTATGGATCTAACAGAAGCAGAAGATATTAAGAAGAGATGGCAAGAATACACAGAAGAACTGTACAAAAAAGATCTTCAGGACCCAGATAATCACGATGGTGTGATCACTGACCTAGAGCCAGACATCCTGGAATGTGAAGTCAAGTGGGCCTTAGAAAGCATCACTACGAACAAAGCTAGTGGAGGTGATGGAATTCCAGTTGAGCTATTCCAAATCCTGAAAGATGATGCTGTGAAAGTGCTGCACTCAATATGCCAGCACATTTGGAAAACTCAGCAGTGGCCACAGGACTGGAAAAGGTCAGTTTTCATTCCAGTCCCAAAGAAAGGCAATGCCAAAGAATGCTCAAACTACCACACAATTGCACTCATCTCACACGCTAGTAAAGTAATGCTCAAAATTCTCCAAGCCAGGCTTCAGCAATATGTGAACTGTGAACTTCCTGATGTGCAAGCTGGTTTTAGAAAAGGCAGAGGAACCAGAGATCAAATTGCCAACATCCGCTGGATCATGGAAAAAGCAAGAGAGTTCCAGAAAAATATCTATTTCTGCTTTATTGACTATGCCAAAGCCTTTGACTGTGTGGATCACAATAAACTGTGGAAAATTCTGAAAGAGATGGGAATACCAGACCACCTGACCTGCCTCTTGAGAAATCTGTATGCAGGTCAGGAAGCAACAGTTAGAACTGGACATGGAACAACAGACTGGTTCCAAATAGGAAAAGGAGTATGTCAAGGCTGTATATTGTCACCCTGTTTATTTAACTTATATGCAGAGTACATCATGAGAAACACTGGGCTGGAAGAAGCACAAGCTGGAATCAAGATTGGCGGGAGAAATATCAATAACCTCAGATATGCAGATGACACCACCCTTATGGCAGAAAGTGAAGAGGAACTAAAAAGCCTCTTGATGAAAGTGAAAGTGGAGAGTGAAAAAGTTGGCTTAAAGCTCAACATTCAGAAAACGAAGATCATGGCATCTGGTCCCATCACTTCATGGGAAATAGATGGGGAAACAGTGTCTGACTTTATTTTGGGGGGCTCCAAAATCACTGCAGATGGTGACTGCAGCCATGAAATTAAAAGTCACTTACTCCTTGGAAGGAAAGTTATGACCAACCTAGACAGCATATTCAAAAGCAGAGACATTACTTTGCCAACAAAGGTCCGTCTAGTCAAGGCTATGGTTTTTCCAGTGGTCATGTATGGATGTGAGAGTTGGGCTGTGAAGAAGGCTGAGCGCCGAAGAATTGATGCTTTTGAACTGTGGTGTTGGAGAAGACTCTTGAGAGTCCCTTGGACTGCAAGGAGATCCAACCAGTCCATTCTGAAGGAGATCAACCCTGGGTGTTCTTTGGAAGGAATGATGCTGAGGCTGAAAC
This sequence comes from Bos javanicus, assembly GCF_032452875.1. Lineage (NCBI taxonomy): Eukaryota > Metazoa > Chordata > Mammalia > Artiodactyla > Bovidae > Bos > Bos javanicus. Next base: position 50,633,142 of record NC_083896.1, on the reverse strand, counting down.
TCCAGTACTTTGGCCACCTCATGCGAAGAGTTGACTCATTGGAAAAAACTCTGATGCTGGGAGGGATTGGGGGCAGGAGGAAAAGAGGACGACAGAGGATGAGATGGCTGGATGGCATCACTGACTCGATGGACGTGAGTCTGAGTGAACTCTGGGAGTTGGTGATGGACAGGGAGGCCTGGCGTGCTGCGATTCGTGGGGTCACAAAGAGTCAGACACGACTGAGCGACTGATCTGATCTGATCTAAAGATGGGAGGATCACAACAAACTGTGGAAAATTCTTGTGTGCACCAGGACCCAGAGACCCCACAGAGACTGAGCCAGCACTGTGTGTGCGTGTCTCCTGAGGAGGTATGCGTCAGCAGTGGCCTGCTGCAGGGGCAGGGCTCTGGGTGCAGCAGATCTGGGTACGGCATACGCCCTCTTGAAGGTGGTCGCCATTAACCCCACCATAGAGCCAGCAGAACTTACACCAGACTGAGGAAACAGAGTCTTGAAGGGCACAGACAAAGCCTTGTGGGCACCAGGACCCAGGAGAAAGGAGCAGTGACCCCACAAGAGACTGACCCAGACTTGCCCGGGAGTGCCCAGGGGTCTCTGGGGAGGCGTGGGTCGGCGGGGGCCTGCTGCAGGGCCGGGGGCACTGAGTGCAGCAGTGCATCATGGGACCTTCTGAAGGAGGTCGCCATTATCCTCATCACCCCCACCAAAGTTTGGTCTCAGGTCAAACAACAGGGAGGAAACACAGCCCCGCCCATCAACAGAAAATTGGGTTAAAGATTTACTGAGCACGGCCCCGCCCATCAGAACAAGACCCAGTTTCCCCCCCAGTCAGTCTCTCCCATCAGGAAGCTTCCATGAGCCTCTTATCCTTCTCCATCAGAGGGCAACAGAATGAAAACCACAATCACAGAAAACTAACCAATCTGACCTCATGGACCACAGCCTTGTCTAACTCTATGAGCCATGCCGTGTGGGGCCACCCTAGATGGGCGGGTCATGGTGGAGAGTTCTGACAAAACATGGCCCACTGGAGAAGGAAATGGCAAACCACTTCAGCATTCTTGCCTTGAGAACCCCATGAACAGTATGAAAAGGCAAAAAGATAGGACACTGAAAGATGAACTCCCCTCGTCAGTAGGTGCCGAATATGCTACTGGAAATCAGTGGAGAAATAACTCCAGAAAGAGTGAAGAGACAGAGCCAAAGCAAAAACAACACCCAGTTGTGGATGTGCCTGGTGGTGGAAGTAAAGTCCGATGCTGTAAAGAGCCATATCGCACAGGAACCTGGGATGTTAGGTCCACGAATCAAGGGAAATTGGAAGTGGTCACACAGGAGATGGCAAGAGTGAACATCGACATTTTAGGAATCAGCGAACTAAAATGGCCTGGAATGCGTGAATGTAACTCAGATGACCATTATATCTACTACTGTGGGCAAGAATCCCTTAGAAGAAATGGAGTAGCCCTCATAGTCAACAAAAGAATTCGAAATGCAGTATTTGGATGCAATCTCAAAAACGACAGAATGATCTCTGTTCATTTCCAAGGAAAACCATGCAATATCACAGTAATCCAAGTCTATGCCCCAACCAATAATGCTGAAGAAGCGGAAGTTGAACGGTTCTATGAAGACCTACAAGACCTTCTAGAACTAATACCCCAAAAGATGTCCTTTTCACCATAGGGGACTGGAATGCAAAAATAGGGGGTCAAGAGATACCTGGAGTAACAGGCAAACTTGCCCTTGGAGTACAGAATGAAGCAGGGCAAAGGCTAACAGAGTTTTGCCAAGAGCATGCACTGGTCATAGCAAACACCCTCTTCCAACAACATAAGAGGTGACTCTAAACATGGGCATCACCAGATGGTCAACACCGAAATCAGTTCAGTTCAGTTCATTTCAGTCTCTCAGTCATGTCTGACTCTTTCCGACCCCATGGACTGAAGCACGCCAGGCCTCCCAGTCAGTCACCAACTCCCGCAGTTTACTCAAACTCAAATCCATTGAGTCGCTGATGCCATCCAATTATCTCATCCTCTGTCGTCCCCTTCTCCTCCCACCTTCAACCTTTCCCAGCATCGGGGTCTTTTTAAATGAGTCAGTTCTTCGTATCAAGTGGCCAAAGTATTGGAGTTTCAGCTTCAGCATCAGTCCTTCCAATGAATAGTCAGGACTGATTTCCTTTAGGATGGACTGATTGGATCTCCTTGTAGTCCAAGGGACTCCCAAGAGTCTTCTCTGTCTTTAGAAAAGACAGAAGAACAAGAGAGCAAATTGCCAACATCTGTTGGATCATCGAAAAAGCTAGAGAATATCAGAAAAACAACTACTTCTGCTTTATTGACTATGCCAAGGCATTTGACTTTGTGGATCTCAAAAAACTGTGGAAAATTCTTAAAGAGACAGGAATACCAGACCACCTGACCTGTCTCTTGAGAAATCTGTTTGCAGGTCAGGAAGCAACAATTAGAATTGGACATGGAACAACAGAGTGGTTCCAAATAGGGAAGGGAGGACCTCAAGGCTGTATACTGTCACCCTGCTTATTTAACTTATATGCAGAGTACATCATGAGAAACGCTGGGCTGGATGAATCACAAGCTGGAATCAAGATTGCCGGGAGAAATATCAATAACCTCAGATATGCAGATGACACCACCCTTATGGCAGAAAGTGAAGAAGAACTCAAGAGCCTCTTGATGAAAGTGAAAGAGGAGAGTGAAAAAGTTGGCTTAAAACTTAATATTCTGAAAACTAAGATCATGGCATCTGGTTCCATCACTTCATGGCAAATAGATGGGGAAAGAATGGAAACAGTGACAGACTTTATTTTTGGGGCTCCAAAATCACTGCAGATTGTGATTGCAGCCAAGAAATTAAAAGATGCTTGTTCCTTGGAAGAAAAGCTATGATCAGCCTAGACAGCATATTAAAAAGCAGACACATTACTTTGCCAACAAAGGTCTGTCTAGTCAAAGCTATGGTTTTTCCAGTAGTCATGTATGGATGTGAGAGTTGGACCATAAAGAAAGCTGAGCGCCAAAGAATTGATGCTTTTGAACTGTGGTGTTGGAGAAGACTCTTGAGAGTCCCTTGGACTACAAGGAGGTCAAACCAGTCCATCCTAAAGGAGATCAGTCCTGGATGTTCTTTGGAAGAACTGGTGCTGAAGCTGAAACTCCAATACTTTGGCCACCTGATGTGAAAAAGTGACTGATTGGAAAAGACTCTGATGCTGGGAAGGATTGAAGGCAGGAGGAGAAGGGGACAGCAGAGGATGAGATGGCTGGATGGCATCACTGACTCTGTGGACATGAGTCTGGGTGAACTCCGGGAGTTGGTGATGGACAGGGAAGCCTGGCGTGCTGTGATTCATGGGGTTGCAAAGAGTCTGGCACGACTGAGTGACTGAACTGAAAGATGGGTGGGGGTGGCGCAGAGAGAGATGCCCTTCACTCTGGACTCCAGGAGACTCAGCATCACTCAGGTGAGGCCCCTGAGGCCACAGGGAGACGGGAGGTGGGGAGTGAGTCTTCCAAGGGATGTAAAACACCAGATACACACCAGACATTGGCAACATCCCTGGGCTTTGACGACAGCAACTCCCTTCACTGTGGAGAGAGTGACTGACCCGGATCACTGTCTGCCTTGGCGGCTTTCTCATGGCTCAGGGAACTCACCTCAAGGCGCCCACCAGGGTTTTATTTCTTTGCAGAATAGAATAAAAACAGGACGTCAGCATGTTACCATTGTAGGGCCCCTGTGTCCTGGCTTCTGGAGGAAAACGTGTCCATGGCTGAGGTTTCAAGGAGCATGGTTCCCAGGACTGTGTGTGGATGGACAGAGGGACGTGGGAGCCACCCAAGCTGCCAGCAGACCAGCCCAGAACTGCAACGCGGCAGGAGTGACTGGAGGGTTCTGGCCTGGAGCCTGGGGGCTCTGTGCGGTCAGCCTGGGATCCAGGACCCCCCCAGAGCCCACCCCTAGGGCCCCTGCTGCCCAGCAGGGGTCCACCCAGGCACGGCAGGTGGGAGAGCGCCCAGGGCAGGTCAGAGCTGACCCGGCCAGACGTGGACTGCGGTAGCCTGGGTGTTGCCCCCACACCCTGCAGGGCCCGGGGACTCGATGCCCCACTCCCCAGGTGCGGGCCCTGAGGGCGCCCAGCACCCATGGCGGGCTCAGGGTCACCCCGTCCTGCAGTGCCACAGCCCCATCCCCACGCAGTGAGGAGCAGGGGGCACCCTTGGGGGGCACGGCCATCAGCAGGTGCCGCCCGCTTCAGGAAACCCTTCTGCATGGGTTCTTGGCCACTGGAGGCCGCGAGGGGCTAGAAGCCCCTGGGGATATGAGGCAGCCCCTCCCCTGCCCGACCCTGACCCCTCCCTCCCGGCTTTCTCCAGGGAAGCCAAACCCGGGGGCACCAGTGTTCACAGAGCTGGCAGCCCCCGGCAGCCTGGGCATCTGGAGACTGTTCTCCAGGTGAGAGGGGTGGCCTGGGCCTCGTGGGCTCAGCCTCAGCCTCACAGACTCCATGCTGAGCCCTCGGTGGAGGGCCTTCCTGTCCTGTCTCCAGACCTGCTCTTTCCTGGACCCCCTCCTGGCCCTTAGCCTCCAGGACCAGGAAGTGGGTGCCGGCTCCCTGCCTTGGGTGGGGTCTCTGCTTCCTGCTGGCTGTGTGCACGCCGTGCCTCCGAGCCTCTGTGGCTCCAGGAGGGGGCTGTTCAGTGTGTGTGAAGCCGGCAGGGACCCGGTCCTGCTGAAAGCAGTGGGCGCAGGGCTGCTGCCCTGGCGGACGCAATGCTCCATGGGGCTGTGCCGGCCCAGGAAGCCCCCAGGAGCTCCCAGCGGTGCCCCCTCCTGCCAGGGCTCTTACCCCCAGGGTTCCCACCCAGCCCCTCGCCTCCCAGGGCCCCTGCAGACAGCTGGCCCAGGGCAGCTCTGGGCGTTGGGAAGCTGTGTTTCCAGCCACGGCTGCAGGGCTGGCTCCTGTGTCTCTGCTCGGCGCGCCCGGATGTGAGTGTCGCTCACACAGTCTCTGGCCTGATGTGCAGACGTGGACGACAGGCCCAGGGTGTGGCGGGGGGACCCCAGAGCCCTGGGAGCCCGGGCAAAGGCTGCACCGCTTGGCAGAAGACCCTCATCCAGAGGCGAGGCAGCCTCCCCAGGGAAGGGGTCCCGGCAGGGGCTGTGGGGGGGGTGCTCGGCCACTGCTGCCCCCTTGCTGGCCCCACCATTCTGCCAGCCAGGGAGGTCCATCCTGAGCAGCCCTGAGCTCGAGGGGGCCCAGCAGTGCTCAGCAGATCTGCTGGGCAGGCCTGGGGGCCGACGTGAGGAGGTGGTCCAGCGGGGTCCAGCTGGGGCGTCTGGGAGGCCTCCGTCTGACACCCGCTAGTCCCGCTCACCCCTCAGGCCTTTCCTGGACACAGAACCCCCCCGTGCTGTGAGCCCCCGTCCTGCTACAGGACAGAGTTCAAGCTCACCAATCTCTGGGGTGCCCCCACTTACTGCACTGACCACATCACAGATGGGGGAGGGAGGGGTCCTGGCAGAACACCAACACTGTATCCAGGTGGGAGGGAGCCCTTCAGCCTCCCCAAGAAAGCTCAGCGGAGTGAAGTCAGGGGCCTCCGGGGGCCATGGATGAGGCCCGGGCCTGTGACCCCCAGGAGGGCGGGGCCCCCAGGAGGACTGTGCCCTGCCGCCCGGCTCCCTGCACCAGGGGCCAAGCCCAGACCCAGGACAGCGGTGTGCCTCCCGCTGGGCCCTGCGACCAGGGGAGAGGGCAGCAGGCGGGGCTTGGGTGCGGATGGCTGGCCTGTGCGGCCTCAGGGGAGGCCAGGCGCCCCTGGCAGCGCTGGCGGGCGGGCGGGGGCACTCCAGGCAGCGTGCGGCTGCGCCGGGGCTCCTCTGCCAGGCTGCGGTGCTGAGTCAACACTGCGCTTCCTGGAGGCAGGAGGCACGTTGCCCACTGACACCTGGTCGTCTCTGCTGGCGTCCAGGACACCCTTCCTGCCACTGTTTATTCTCCCTCACGCTGCCTTAATCCTGAGCAAACGTGGGCCCAGGGCCTGACCTTTTCTGCCGTCCACATCTGGTCCCTTGCCTGGCCTCTGCCCTTCAGGGGGACCCCACGTCCCTCCCCAAGACCCTGGCCTGTATGGGGTGCCGCTTCTCCAGGAGGCTTACAGGGCTGGGGAGAAGTGGGGGAGAGGGGAGTGGGGGGCCGCGCCTGCACTCGCCTGGGGACCTGGCGCGCCAGGGCCCCCGCACAGGCCGGCTCTTCCCAGGCCTTCCCTCGCTCTCCCCCGTTTCTGCCCCCTGCTTCCCACCTCTCCCCCTGGTCCTCTCCTACCTCACCACCGTGTCCCCGCCGTGTCCAGCTGCAGCCACGCCCCCAGTGGTCTCCTTATAGTCCATTCTCCAAGCCACTGCCAGCATGGAGCTTTCTGGAGAGCTCTGGGATATGATTTCCAGTTTATGGAGAAGTTGCAGAAATAGCGTGAAGAGCTCCTGGCTGTCATTAGCCCAGATCCTCCAGTGTTTGTGTTCGGCTCCCTCTGGTGAACTGTCTGCTCCTGGGCTGTGCTGTGCCTGCCCTCTCCTCTCTGTGTCTACACAGTTTTTTCTGCAACACTGGAGTTTGAGAGGCTTTGCTCTTTCACCCTAAAGAGACAGGTGTGTGTCTCCCAGAAGTAAGGCGGGGCCCGCCATGGCGCAGCACCGCCGTCTCCCGTGGGCCGCGCTGCTGCACCCGACTCTCGCCCTGCTCTCGTGCCTTCCTCCCAGTCTGGGGTCTGACCGAGGGCCGCGTATCGCGTGAGCACAGCCTCCTTGGTCACCTCTAACCTGAAATCTGCCGCCAGCCTTTCTCTGGGCTTCTCGACCACACCCTTCCTGAGGAGTGGGGGCTGTTTACCGGGGAAGCGTCCCCACGTCTGGGTCCGCCCTGGCCTTTCTGTGCTGAGGTTGGAGTTCACATTCGGCAGAGTGGGGGTGTGTCCTTCCTGGTGTCCCGTATCTGGAGGCATGTGGTGTCAGTTGGACCCACCACTGGGAGCTCACTTCGGCTCAGGTGAGGCTGTCAGATTTTCCACTGGAAAGCGATTCCTCCCCACCCTCGGGATGAATACGGTCTTGTGGGAGATGCTTGGGGGCCATGTAAGGCGTCAGCACCCACGACGCTTTGCTAATTGCTCCCGCTCTTGGCTGCATCCTGCAGCAGGAAGACCTTCGTCTACTTCCCCTCGTATCTATTTCTCATTTATTCATTTGTACCAGGTTAGTCTCACACGCTTGTATTTTCAGAATGACTCTGTGATGGGCTTGGAATCTCTAAGATCTTGTTCTCCACAGAAACACTGAAAAAGATGGGAGACTGTCAGGACTAACTTGTCAGAACTCTAGAAGACAGGCAGTGCTTTACAAAAACGAAGCTAATGTCCAACCCAGAAAAAGCCATCTTCAGAAGAGCAGGAAAGTTTACTGGCATTTTTACTCACCCTTGCCTGTCCCCAGTACAGGGGCAGTTTTGGGCTTAAATTGCCACCCAGTTCCATTTCCCTCCCCCGCCCCAGTGCAGGAGGAGCAGAGAAACCCATATTTGCGAATGGCTGTGAACATCTGGCGACTACATGAAGGAATGACGCAAGGCACCCGTTTCTGTCCTGCTTAATCTGAAACCCAAGTAGCAACAGTGGCAGGCGCAGCTCATAAAGGCTGTGAGGTGACTTTAGAGCCACAGACTCCTGCGGCAAGAGACTGCAGTTGGAGAAATGTGAAGGACCATCTCAGGGCTGAAGGAGTTGAAGGGTGACTCTTTGAGAAATTAGGACGTTTGAAAGCAGCCACGCACATGCAGAAATTTAGAAAGACGCATTCGTGCCTGGCAAGGTTTCACCCTGGGCTTGTCCCCAGGCTCAGAGCAAGTCTACCCAAGTGCTGAAGGACAGACCCAGGCTGCGAAAACTGGGAAGGCTCCTGCTACTCAAGGAATCTCTGTCCGAACAGCAGCTGTAGGAACAGAGAGTCCATGATCACATGTAACGAGCAATAGTCTTTATAACAGTTGTTTGGAAAAGTTTCAAAACAAATGGACCAGTACAGTCTTCAGAAGGACAAAAAAGAAAGAAGGAAAAGAAAAAGAATATCAAATACTGGGAAAGGGAAGAATTTGATTTCCAGAGTTACCATATGGTCAATTCTCCAATTTTCAACAACAAAAAAACATAAGGCCTACAAAGAAACAAGAGAATATGGCCTATTTAAGGGAGCAAAATAAATTTACAGAAATCATCCATGAGGAGGTGACGGTATCAGTCTTACTAGGCAAAGACTTTAAAACTACTGCTTTAACTATGCTCAAAAAGGGAAAATAAAGCGTGGGCAGAAATAAAGGATATCAGGAAAATGATACATGTACAAAAGGAGAATATTAACAAGAAGATAGAAACTTTTTAAAAAAGCAAGCAGAAATTCTGGAGCTGAAAAGTACAGTGACTGAAATGGGAAATTCACCAAATGGGCTCAGCAGCAGACTTGATCAAGCAGAAGAAAGGTTCAGTGAACTTGAAGACAGGACAGCTGATGCTCAAACCGGGGAGCAGGAAATAAAGAAGGAAGAGAAGAGAATAGAGCTTGGAGGACTCCTGGATTATCATCAAGTGGGTCAGAGCAAGCATGAGAGTCCCTGCAGAGAAGCAAAAGGGACGAGGATACTATGTGAAGAAATAATGGATGAAAACTTCTAATACGCTTAACCAGCTCCAGGGAGGATAAGCTCAAAGATCTCCACATTGACATACATTATAATCAAACTGCTGAAAATTAAAGAGAAAAATCTCAGAAACATCAAGAGAAAAGAGGCCGGCAAGTCATTCTCAGTAAGATTATCAGCTCATTTATTATCAGAAAACTTGGAAGCCACTAAGGCACTGAATGATACACTTGAAATGGTGAAAGAAAAAACAGTCAACCAAGAATCCTGTGTCTGGCCAAGCTGTTCCTCGGTAATGAGAGAGAAATTAAGATGTTTCCAGATAAACAAAATCTGAGAGTGCATTACCACTAAACCTATTCTGTAAGTAAGTGAAGGTTGCTCAGTCGTGTCTGACTCTGTGACCCCATGGACTACACAGTCCATGGAGTTCTCCAAGCCAGAACACTAGAATACTGGAGTGGGTAGCTGCTCCCTTCTCCAGGGGATCTTTCCAACCCAGGGATAGAACCCAGCTCTCCCACACTGCAGGCAGATTCTTTTCCAGCTGAGCCTGCAGGAAACCTATTCTATAAGAAATGCTAAAAGAAACCCTTCAGGTTGAAATGAAAAGACATTAGACAGTAAATCAAAGCTATAAGAAAGTAAAGATCTCCAATAAAGCTAAATAAGTGGGCAAATATAAAAATCAGTATTATTGTAATTTTGCTTGTAACTCCAGCTTTTATTTTTCATGATTTAAAAGATAAATGTGGGAATTCCCTGGCCGTCCAGTGGTTAGGACTTGACGCTTTCACTGCTGGGGCCCAGGTTCAATCCCTGGTCAAGGAACTAAGATCCTGCAAGCCGAGAAGTGTGGTTAAATTTTTTTAAAAGATAAAAATATGTCTGTTATTCGTACACAACCAATAAAGGTTTAATTTGTTGCAACAGTAACATAAGGAGAGGACGAATTACATGGGATTAGAGTTTTGCATGCAATTTAGCCTAAATGTGATTAAAGGGAATAGTATGAATAAGTACATGCCAACAAGTTTGATAACCTAGAAGAAATGGACAAACTCCGAGAAACAAAGAGTCTAACAAAACTTCCTCATGGAGAAATAGACAAACTGAATAGACCTTTAAATAGCTATTGTTAAATAGTTTAGTGACTTTTGTTCAGTCACCAAAGTCATGTCCGCTTCTTTGTGAACCATGAACTGCAGCATGCCAGGTTTCTCTGTCCATCGCTCTTTCCCTGAGTTTGCTTAAACTCATCTCCATTAAGTCAGTGATGCCATCCAGTCATCTCACCCTCTGTGGCCCCCTTCTCCTCCTGCCTTCAGTCTTTCCCAGCATCAGTCTTTTCCAATGAGTCAGCTCCTCACATCAGGTGGCCAAAGTATTGGAGCTTCAGCCTCAGCATCAGTCCTTCCAATGAGTATTCATTGGGTTGATTTGAAAGGGTTGATTTCCTTTACGATTGACTGGTTTGATCTCCTTGCTGTCCAAAGTATTCTCAAGAGTCTTCTCCAGCACTACAGTTTGAAAGCATCAATTGTTTGGTGTTCAGCCTTCTTTGTGGTCCAAGTCATGACTCAAACCATATCTTTGACTCTACAGATCTTTGTCAGTAGGATGACAAAGTGATGTCTTTGCTTTTTAATACACTGTCTATGTTTGCCATAGCTATTCTTCCAAGGAGCAAGTGTCTTCTAATTTCATGGCTACAGTCACCATCTGCATTGATTTTTGGAGACCAAGAAAAATGAAATCTGACATTGTTTCCATATTTCCCCCATCTATTTGCCATGAAGTGATGGCATGAGATGCCATGATCTTAGTTTTTTGAATGTTGAATTTTAAAGCAGCTTTTTCACTCTCCTCTTTCACCTTCATCAAGAGGCTCCTTAGCTCCACTTTCTTTCTGCAATTAACGTAGCATCACCTGCATATCTGAGGTTGACATTAATTAATTATTAAGGAGATCAAATCAGCAGTCAAAACCTGTCAACAAAGAAAACCTTGGTCCAAGCAAAAAAAAGTATGGGCCAAAATTATTAAGGAGATCAAATCAGCAGTCAAAACCTGTCAACAAAGAAAACCTTGGTCCAAGCAAAAAAAAGTATGGGCCAATATCTCTTATGGGCAGTTATGCAAAAATCTTCAACAAAATACTAGCAAAAAAATTCAGAAGTATATTAAAAGGTTTCTACACCACTACCAAGTGAGTTTTATTACTGGAATGCAAGATGTCCAACATACAAAATAACCAATCACCACCTTAATAGAATGAAAAGGGGAAAACCCCACATCTCAATGCAGAGAAAGAACTTGCCAAAATTCAATACTTTTTCATGATTTAAAAAAAAGGAAACTCAACAAACTAAGAATAGAAGGAAACTCAGTGTAACAAAGGCCATATATGGAAACCTCACAGCTAACATCATACTCAGTGCTGAAAGATAAAATCCTTTCCTTTAAAATCACTAACAAGACAATGATACCTACATTCACCACTTCTATTCAATGCAGTATTAGATATTCTAGCCAAAGCAATTAAACAAGAAAAAAAATAAAAGGCACCCACACTGGAAGATAAAGAAACTATCCCTGTTCACAAATGACATGAACTTATATGTATAAATTTCTAAAAATTCCACCAAAAATTATTCAAGCTTGCTATGATGTGGATGTTTCCCTCCAAAATCCATATGTTGATATTCTAACCCTCAACAGTGATGGTATTAGCAAGTGCTTAAGTCATGAGAATGGAGGTCTCCTGAATGGGATTGTGCATTATAAAAGCAATTCCAGAGAGATCCATAGCTCCTGCTGGCTTCGCAAGAAGTTGACAGTCTGAAATCAGGAAGAGGACTTTCACTAGAACCTTATCATGCTGGCTGAATTCCAGCCTCCAGTACTGTGAGAAATAAATTTCTGTCATTTGTATGCAACCCAGTCTGTGGTATTTTTTTATAGCAGCTGAAATGGACTAAAACAGAGCTAATGAATGAATTCATCAAGCTGCTATACACTAGCAAGGAACAACCCAAAGAATAAATGAAGAAAGTAATTCCATTCACAATACCATCAAAAAAATACTTAGGATTAAGTTAACCAAGGAGGCAAAAGACTTGTACAATGAAAATTACGAAACTTTGCTAAAGGAAATTCAAGAACACATAAATAGTAGAACGTCTCATATCCATGGATTTGAAGACTGAATACTGATAACAATATTACCCAAAGAGGTCTACAGATTGTACATAATCCCTATCAAAATCCCAATGGTGCTTTTGCAGCGATACAAAAATCCATCCAGAAATTCATATAGAATCTCAAGGGAATAGACAAAATACTCCTGAAAAAGAACAAAGTTAAAGGACTAATTCTTCCTGATTCCTGATTTCAAAACTTATTACAAAGCTACAGTACGCATAACGCTGTGGTACCGCCATGAAGACAGACGTGTAGACCAACAGAACAGCACAGCTAGAGCAGAAATGAGCCCAGAAATGAGCCCAGAAATGAGCCCTGGCAGACACGCCTGTCAGTGTCGACCGGTTTTTGATCAGTATGCCAAGACCATTCCTTGAGGGAAAGAACAGTCTTTTCAACAAATGGTCCTGGGGAAAAAAAATTTGATACCCACAAGTAAAAGAGTGAAGTTAGACTCTTATCTGAAACCATATATGAAGATTAGATCAAAGGCTTAAATGTAAGAACTAAACCAATGAAACTCTTAGAAGAAAATTAGCGGGAAATTCTTGTGATGTTCTGTTTGTCAATGATTTTTGGATGTGATGCCAAAAACACAGGCAGCAGAAGAAAATTGATAGATTGGACTACATCAAAATTAAAACCTCTGCATCAAAGGACAAGACCAACAAAATGGATAACACATTTGCAAATCGTATATCTGATTAGGGATCAATATTCAGAACACTGTTGTTGAGTTGCTAAGTCGTGTCTGGCTCTGTGATGCCCTGGACTGAGCATGGCAGGCCTCCCTGTCCCACACTGTCTCCTGGAGCTTGCCCTAGCTCACGTTCACTGAATCAGTGATGCCGTCCAACCATCTCATCCTCTGCTGCCCTCCTCCTCTGCCTTCAATCTTTCCCAGCATCAGGGTCTTTTCCAATGAGATGGCTGTTCGCATCAGGTGGCCAAAGTATTGGAACTTCAACTTCAATATCAGTCCTTCCAATGAATATTTAGGATTGATTTCCTTTAGGATTGACTGGTTTGATCTCTTTGCTGTCCAAGCAACTTTCAAGAGTCTTCTCCAGCATCACAGTTTGAAAGCATCAATTCTTCTGCGCTCTTCCTTCTTTATGGTCCAACTCTCACATCTGTACATGACTAGTGGAAAGACCATAGCTTTGACTATGCAGATCTTTGTCGGCAAAGTGATGTCCTTGCTTTTTAATACACTATCTAGGTTTGTCATAGCTTTCCTTCCAAGAAGCAACAATCTTTTAATTTTATGACTGCAGTCGCCATCTGCTGTGATTTTAGAATCCAAGAAGAGAAAACCTGTTACTCGTTTCCACATTTTCCCCTTCTATTTGCCATGAAGTGATGGGGCTGGATGCCATGATCTTAATTCTTTAATACTGAGTCTCAAGTCAGCTTTTTCACCCTCCTCTTTCAACCACATCAAGAGGCTCTTTAGTTCCTCTTCACATTCTGCCATTAGAGTAGTATCATTTGCATATCCGAGTTCTGACAAAACGTGGTCCACCGGAGAGTCAGAATGTTAAGAACTCCTAAAACTCAATAACAACAAAAAAGAAACAACCCAACTCAAAAAAACCAACCAAACAAACAAACCTGAGCCAGAGACTTGAATAGACATTTCTCCAAAGAAGATATCCAAATAGCTAATTAGCACATGAAGAGATGCTCAACCTCAACAGCCATTAGAGAAACGCGCATCAAGACCTTGGTGAGATGCCCCTTCATACATGTCGGGCTGGCTGTTATTAAAAGGAGGGCTTCCCAGGTGGCTCGAGTGGCAAAGAACCTGCCTGACGCTGCAGGAGACTCAAGAGACTCAGTTCGATCCCTGGGTCAGGAAGGTCCCCTGGAGGAGGAAACGGCAACCCGCTCCAGTGTTCTTGCCTGGAAAATTCCCTGGACAGAGGAGCCTTGTGGACTATAGTCCATAGGGCTGCAAAGAGTCAGACATGACTCAGCGAGTGAGTATATCTTGTTTATTAAAAAGGAGGGGATAGGGATTTCCCTGGTGGCCCGGTGCTAAGACTCTATGCTCCCCATGCAGGGGGCCCGGTCAGGGAAACAGACCCCACATGCTGCAACTGAGTTTGCAACTGAAAAGATCTGCCATGCTGCAACACAGGCCTGGTGCAGCCAAATAAACACTTAAAAAATAAAGAAGAGGAAAAATAGCAAGTGTTGGCAAGGATGTGGAAAAGTTGGGACCTTTGGGCATTGTTTCTGGGAATGTAAAATGGTTCTGTGTTTGGTGATTCCTCAGAAGAGACAATATGATTTAGTATTACTAGGTACATACCCAGAGGAATTGAAGGCAGGGGCTCCTATATTTACGCCTGTCTGTTGACAGTTGCTTTATTCACAACAAGCAAAAGGTGAAAAGAACCCAAATGCCCATCAAGGGACGAATGTGTGAAATGTCATATATTCACACAATAGAGTACTATTCAACCTTAAAAGGGGAAATTCTGACACAAGCTACCACGTGGATGAAACTTACATTGTGCAGAGCAAATAATCCAGTACCAAGAGGACCCAGAAGAGTCAAATCCACAGAGACAGGAAGTAGGGCGAGGCCAGGCCTGGGGGACGGGGAGGGGACTTGTTTCCCGGGTACGAGTCTCTGTGGGATGATTAAAGTGTTCCAGGGATGATAGCGGCGACAGTCACACACCTAGAATGTACTTAATGCCAATTAATGTACACTTAAAATGGCAAATTTTATGTTATGTATGAGTTTGAGTAAACTCCAGGAGACAGTTAAGGACAGGGAACCCTGCCATGTTCCAGGGGAAGGAGTTGCAAGGAGTCGGACGTGACTTAGTGACTGAGCGACCACAAAGGGCATTTCATAGACAGATGGGAAACAAAATCCAGATCCCCTATGGCTTCCACGCTTTAAGTGCTCCAGTAGCTTGCACCCCAAATTCACAGGAAGCCCTGAGTCCTCCTTCCTCCAACCTCGCCCACCGCGTCCCACCCCCTCTTGAGGTGCCCCAGCCATACCAGGTGCCTCCAGACCCTTCAAGGGTCACGTTCATTCCTGCCACAGGGCCCTTGCACCTGCCGCTTCCTAAGCGGAAGGCTGGCTCCTCCACGTCCTCAACGCACCCTGCCCCACCCCACACAGAGCTCTGTGCTGTGAGCTCCAAGGGGAACTTGCTCTTCCTTGGTGGCGTCAGATCCCCAGGGCCCTGGGAGGTATCCCTCGGGGTGCATCAGAATTTACTAGAAGGCAGAAAGGAAGGCGGGAAGGAGGGTGGGAGGGGAGAGGAATTGGGCAAGGAGAGGGGTTTGAGTGAGGATGGGAAAAGCGGAAGATGGGCAGGGGCCCCCTGGGGGGGCACCCTCATCTCCTGCAGCCCTGGGCAGGGCTAGGGCAGTGGGCACAGCCCTTCTTGGGAGGGGGACGCTCTGGGGACTGGGTCTCCCAGGGGGACTGATCGGCCCCTCCCCCGCCTCCCCCAGCATAGACCTGGGATGTCTGGACCCCGTCTGGTCTGAGAAGGGTGGGTTTCCATTCCCCAGATGCCTGGCGCTCTGGGGAGCAGAAGTCTGTAGCCCCAGACAGCCAGCCAGGCCCTGGGCAGGCCTAGAGTCAGCCAGGCCTTTGAGCCCCCAGGCTGTGCCACACCGTCCGAGACCCTCCAAGGAGTGCAGTGCAGAGCAGGGCAAACCGCCAGCACTCAGCAAATGCCTGAGGCTTGATGCCTCCCAGCGCCTGCGGCCCTGACCTGGCGCTGCTGTGGTGGGAGGCAGGTGGGCAGGGAGGGATGAGCGGAGAAGGGCCCCAGCCTTGGTGATGACCCGTTCCCGGGGCTTCCGGCAAGGCCGGGGACTGGCCGGGGCAGCCCGGCTCTGGGCTCTGTCTGTGGGGGTCTCTTCTGCAGGTGGGATCTGGGCTGCCTGAGGCCCGCGGGCTGAGCACGGGGCAGGGTGTGCCCCAGGCAGGGCAGGACTCTGGCACGTCCCGCAGCCTCCCCGAGCCCCGGGAGGCCTGGCCCCGGCCCCCTTCCCGGCAGAGCTGCACGCCGCTTCCTTGTTCTTCTGTTCTCGGCTCTCTCAACTGTGAAGGGGCAAACTCGCTGAGCAAACAGGCTGGGCTCTGTGGCCTACATCCGGGATGTCTCAATCCCGCGACCCCGCCCACGGTGACCCTGCCCAGGGATGCTGATGGCATGGGGGGCGGGGGCACAGGGCAGCGAGGGCTCACTCTTCCGGTGCATTTATTGAGTGCCTACTGTGTGCCGGCCATGAGCAGATGGGCCAGAGCCCGGCTACATGGAGCACTCCTTCTGGGGGTGGGGGGTGAGGTGAGGGGTGCAGAGGACAACCGCAAAGCTTGAAGAGACTGCCCTAAGTGCCCAGGTGCCCAGCTGCTCCCACATGGTGGCGGTGGGGGCCAGGGCTGCCCCGAGTGGCTGCAGGATTCTGGCCACGCAGGACGGCTGGAGGGATGTGCTAGCTCTGACGGTGTCCAACTGGGGTCAGGCTGGGGGCACAGACCGAGAGCCGGGGCTTCGGGGAGGCGGGAGAAGGCTGGGCACAGGGGCACAGCTCGGGGGCCAGATTCCCGCTTCCTTCCTTCCTTCCTTCCTTCCAGGGGTCTCAGTGTGCCCCCCACACACACGAGGACCAGGTGCAGAGCCCCGTGTTTGCAGGGAGGCCAGGCACAGCCACAGCCTGAGGGCACGGGGGTGGCAGGGGCCCAGCGCACCCCCAGGCCGGTCCTGTGGGGCCCCTGCCCAGCCCTCCCCCGGAGACCCCTCCCCCAGAAGCCCCTCCAGCTGTGCTCTCTGCCACTGGGACCCCTGGGTCCCTGAGAGAGAACTTTGGAGGCCACGCAGCCCCAGCCCAGGGGGTGACAGTGAGCGTGGGGCGGGAGGGCAGCCTGAGCTCCTGCTGAGACCCAGGACCCAGGTCGGCAGGAGGGCCGCTCCACCCAACTCTCGCTGGTGCCGGAGGTGCTCCAGAAACACCAGGAGCCAGGAGGAGAAACAGGGCCTGCGGGGCCCTCGGCCAAGCTGAGGGCGGCGGGGTGATGGCGGTCAAAGACGCCCACAGCTTTAAGGTGGGTTTTCCCTTTGCCCCAGAAATTCCACGTCTATGGACTCATCAGGGAGATGAAGGCGGGGTGGCTGAGGGGAGTGGGTCCAGGTGCTGAGTGTTCACCACGCAAGCCTGGAAACCGCCCCCCACCGGGGGGCAGGTCAGGCACCCCAGGGCCTTCTGTGCTCAGACACGTCAGGTTTGGGGTCAGGAGCCCAGTGGCGGGAAGAGCCAGAGGAGGAGTTCCGGGGAGAACTGTGGGCTGGAAGAAGGGCACTGTGGGGCGAGGGTCACCATCGAACTTCCACCACCAGCCACGCCGGCCGGGGAGCTGAGCCTTCAGGGTTCTCATTTGGGCCGGGCGCTGGGGTCTGGAGAGCCCCAGCCCCAGCGTGCCCCGTCAGCCCTGCTGGGGGCCAGGAGTACATCCCTTTGTACGTGGGTCCCTGCTCAGCCTGTTGTTGGTGGGGGACCCCGAGTGGGGAGAGGGTGGCAAGGCCTTGAGGATGGACGCCCCGGCCCGCACGTGGGGATTGGCTCCTGGCCTGCGTTCTGTTTGACCCTCACCTCACTCCCAAGGCCAGTTTTCCCTTGAATTTGAACTTAGTGACGGAGAGGAGCCCAGAGACCTGGTTGGGTCCTGCTGGCACGGCTGGGGTCTCTGGGACCCCTGTGAGCCTGGGGGCAGGCTCTCCCCCGCCCACAGCCTCCACACTCCTGCGGGGAGCAGATGTCCGGCCCTCCTCACTCCTCGGGAACGGCACCCCCACAGCCTCCTCCTCTGCACGGGGGCGCTGCCCGGGCCCAGGGTCTGCCCTCACCTGGCCCATCGCTACCCTATTGGGAGCGGGCATGGCAGCAGCGGGCCTGGGTGGTCACAGCAACCCTGTTCCAGGGGGGCTCTGCCAGCCCTGCCACCCGCCTCCTCCCTTCTGACTCTCAGACGCTGCTGGGAGGTGGGGCGGGGAAAAGTGGGGGGGGTCCCACGTCTCTGGGGCCCAGAACCACAAATCCCTCCTCCTCCGGGTTCCTGCGTGCCTCAGCCCTCCCCAAGAGCAAACACACGCGGCTGTCATGGGGGAGGATCATGCCCTGCGTGGCCCGGGAGCTGGGCTCGGGGCCAAGGCCTCCTGCTACATAAGCCCCAGGGCCCCCAGGGGAGTGAGCATCGCGCCCCACTCCCTCTGGCCGCCCGCCCACCGCTGCGCCAGCCCCAGGATGGGTGCCCTGAGCGGGTGCCCGGCGCTGCTGTGGGCCCTCGTGGCCCTACTCTCAGCGGGCACAGCAGGTAAGGATGCAGCCCCTCACTCTCCCCGCACAGCAGGGGCGGCCCCCGCAGGCCCATAGTGGACAGCGTGTCTTCCACGGGGCTCTGCGTGTCCTGGACTCCTGGGCAGCCTGAGCTGGGAGAAGTTAGAACCTCAGGGGAAACTGAGGGTCTTGGCTTCGGGGATGGGAGGGGCTGGCGCTGGGTGAGGGGCCTGGGCTGGGGGGTCTCTCTGGTCTCTGTGAGGCCACCCCCCACTGCCACGGAGCCAAGCGGGCAGAGTCAGCACAAAAGGTGCCCACGGGGAGCTGCATTTCCCACTCTGCCCTCAGGGCTGGCCCAGGCAGTAGCCTCCAGGCAGCCCCATCAGACTCTTGGCTGTTCCCGGAGCCACACCCGCCCTGTGGCCTTTCTCGCTCTCCTCACCTGCAGCCGCCCGTCTGGCCCCACAGCCGGGGAAGCACCAAGAGCCCTAACACTCACTGTGCACGAGCGGGCAGCGGTGCCCAGCGGGGCTGGCCTGGGCCCGGGCCCCACAGTCACTCCTTCAGGCCCCCCATGCTCAGGAGTCTTGGCAGCTGGGCACCGCCTGAGGCCCTCTCCACCAATGGAAAGGAGGTGGTGAAGGGGTGGGCAGACAGTCTGTAGAGCCTCTGCCCCAGGCCGCCTTTCTTGGAGGGCAGGCAGGCTTGGGGTGGGGGCTGAACCGTGGCAACTCCTGGTGAGGGTACCAGATGCCGCCTGGCATCTGCTGTGCAGTTCAGGTGCCCGGCCAGCCTGTCTGGCCAGCCGTGGCCCTACTCAGCCCCGGGGCAGCGGGCCTGCAGTGAGCCTACTCCCCTTCTCTTGTTGAGGGCAAGTCCCTCGAATGGGGCTCCTTCCTGCCAGAAGGAGATGCTCACCGTGGTGACTGTGATGTGGGAGAGGCCGCAGGGAGACCTCAGTTCCCTGAGGACCTGGATCCGGGCGGCCTGGATGAGGAGTAGGAATCCTGGCCACGCGCCCACCGGGGCCTCAAGGCAGGACGCAAACTCCCCTCGGCCTCCAGTGAAAAGTGCATCTCTCAAGGGGGCAAAAGCTGTAGATGAAGGTGCAGAGCCTGTTCTTAGAGCCACAGCACACGTGGGAACTGCACAGAGAAGTGCTTTGTTCAGTCCTGAGAGACCATGCAGCAGTTCCACACAACCCACCCCCTCCCCAGAAAGGGCGCGGGCATCCCCACAGTGGGGCATGCCGGTCACATGTCCGACTCTGCGGCCCCGTGGACTGGAGCCCGCCAGGCTCCCCTCTGTCCATGGGGTTCTCCAGGCAAGAAGGCTAGAGTGGGTTGCCACTCCCTTCTCCAGGGCATCTTCCTGACCCAGGGATCAAACCCGGGTCTCCTGCATTGCAGGCAGGTTCTTTACCGTCTGAGCCACCAGGAAAGAGGCAGCTAAGTCATTTACGGAGGTCAGTTCTTCCAGGCCTTTGCTCACCTTTGGCCAGTTATCTGACTTCTTTCTCCACACGCTTAACTGCCCCAGGACCCTCCCTGACACGCGTGCACAACTTTCCTCCAAGACAGATTTGAGTCGAGGCCTACGGAGAGCGTGGCATCACCCATGGTGGGGGGCGCCTCTCTGGTGGGGCGTGCTCCTCTGACGCGGGTGCCCCTCTGGTGGGGGCGCCCCTCTGGTGGGGAAGCCCCTCTGATGCGGGTGCCCCTCTGGTGGGGCCGCCCCTCTGGTGGGGGTGCCCCTCTGACGGGGGGTGCCCCTCTGACGCGGGTGCCCCTCTGGTGGGGGTGCCCCTCTGACACGGGTGCCCCTCTGGTGGGGGCGCCCCTCTGACGCGGGTGCCCCTCTGGTGGGGGCGCCCCTCTGGTGGGGGCACCCCTCCTCTTTCACCCTCAAGGAGCCTTTCTGCACATGTGTCTCCCTTGCCCCAAGGGTAGGAAATACGTGGCCCTAATCTTGCTCAGACGGGGCTTGGCCCCTCCGTCCCAGCGATGACCGTTGCAGTGTTCTCAGGACACAAAGCTGCTCCTGTTGTTAATCCATCTCTGAGCGCAGACAGGAGGCCGACAGAAACGTCAGCCTGGATCCCGTGTATCCACCGTCTCACACTGGTGTCCCCTGGGCTGAGCCCCCGTGGGGTGAGGGGGTGAGGCTGGCCCTGAGTGGAGGGGCTTCCCGTCAGGGGATGTGTGCCTGGACGGCAGTAGATGGGGTGGTTGGCGGTGGGCATCTCCCTGGCCGAGCTCTGGACCAGCCAGGTTCACAGGTGGTCACCTGGCCCCAGAAGGGGTGCCGTGTGAGCCTGTCCATGTGAAGCCCCTGGTTTCTCAAAGCGGAGGTGGATAAAATGACCGGCACGTGCAGGAGAGGCTGCAGGCCTGGGGTCGGGGCCGGGGGTCAGGGTGGGCAGGGAGAAGCGTGGCCAACAGGGCCCTGACGAGGAGAGAGAAACGCCGGGCCAGTGCCCACGGCCTCCGGGCCAGCGTCCTGGCCGGAAGGTAGTGTAGGGAGCCGAGCCCGGTGCAGCGGCTGCAGAGCCAGCCCAGCACCCCTTGCCGGGCAGCACCCCTCCAGGGACACAGGGACCTCCGGGCCTCACCTCCGTCTCCCCACATGGCACAGGCTGGGCGGAGCGGGGAGAGCCCTACCGACGTGAGGAAGGAATTCTGGGGCCATGTGTGCGGGGTGCCCCAGGCCAAGCCTCACAGAGAGGGGCCTGGAGGGGGCTCAGTCTTGCTCACCGAGGTGGCGGGGGCACCTAGACCCGGGAGGGGCGCCCCCAGTGGTGGGGGACACAAGGTGGCCTTGGGCCCCCAGGGCCTCCCGCCTGCCCAGGGCTGGGGCTCGAAGGCGGAGCTGGCTGCAGTCTTGGGTTTCTGCTAAGTCACGCCCGGGAGCCTCTCCAACCTGTGTGTCCTTCTCCCCACAAAGCCAAGCTTTGTCCTTCTCCGAGGGGTGTGTGGAGGGGGCCAGACGCTCTCCCTGGGGTGGCCTGGGGTCAGCGAGCCGACACCCTTTCCTGATTCCTTCTACCCCAGCCACAGTGAGGTGCACACCATGCAGATGGGGGGCGGTCAGCTCTGGGCACAGGGCGCGGTTCCCGGGGCCGCCAGCGTGCAGCCTCGGAGACCCCGCCGCCCCGGGGCGGGGTCCTGACGGCCAGCTTCTCATGGACTCCTGCTCCCCTTCCCTGCAGACACCCAGGACGGCGAGCAGCAGAGCTGGACAAGTCAGCAGCCTGAGATGACTGGTCAGAGGGCGGGCATGGCGGGGAGGGCCCGGCATGGAGCCGGCAGGGGTCCCCTTTCCACATCGGCTTCCTGCCACAGAGACGCCCCTGGACCCGTCTGCCCACAGGAGGGGGCAGCAGAGGGCCCTGAGGAAACAGACACTGAGCAGAGAGGCTCAGACACGCTCACACACGTGTGGTGCATACGACTGCCCACCCGCACTCACATGCTCACACACACACACACACAAGCAGGGACACACTCAGACCTGGGCAGGAGCGTGTCGTGGGCGGACGGGGAGCGTCCTACAGGGACAGCATTTGTCCTGGGCTCCCTGGGCTGGGTCAGGCTGGCCTGCGGCCCCCTGCTGCCCCAGGGTGGCCAGTGAGGGGTCCTGGGGGTGGGGATGGCGGCCGGTCCCCGTCTGGCCATGTTCGGTGTGTGACCTGGCTCCCTTCACAGCCCGGCACCTGACCTTCATCCCGCCCATCACTGTCTTCCCCACCATGAGCCGTAAGTGGACGCTGCCCATGGCCCACAGGGTTGGGGGTGTTTGCCAGCCTCTGGGGTGGTCACAGACCTGGGGATAAAGCCGGGACCGTGTGTGCAGCTGAGCAGCTAGATGGCCTTGGGTGCCTGCCCTGTGGATGGTTCTCTTGGGGGCCGGCCCAGGTGCTGGGGTGAGGCCCTCAGGGTTGGGCAGGGGCGAGAATCTGGGGCAGAGGGGAGAGAGGAAGGGAGCAGCGGGTCCCCATCCCACACGGGGGCCTGGCCCCAGGGAAGGCCGCACCCCACCACCGCGCGCCCCCCACAGCCCTGAACGCGGCCCACGGCGGGCGGGTGTGCAGCACGTGGGGCGACTTCCACTACAAGACCTTCGACGGCGACGTCTTCCGCTTCCCCGGGCTGTGCAACTACATCTTCTCCGCGCACTGCGGCTCCGCCTACGAGGACTTCAACCTGCAGCTCCGCCGCGGCCTGCTGGGCTCCAGGCCTACCATCACCCACATCGTCCTCAGATCACAGGGGCTCGTGCTGGAGGTCTCCAACGGCTCGGTCCTCATCAACGGGTGGCGGTGAGCACAGCCGGGGCGTGGAGGGGCCCGGCTCCAAGGTGGGCGGGGGTCGGAGCAGGCGGGGAGGGGGCTGGACGCGTGGGAGCACTGGACTCTTGTCCAGGGAGGAGCTGCCCTACAGCCGCGCGGGGCTCCTGGTGGAGCGGAGCAGCGCCTACGTCAAGATCAACATCCGGCTGATGCTGACCTTCATGTGGAACGGAGAAGACAGCGCCCTGGTGAGGGTGCCCCACGCCTCCCACCGGGGGGGCCCCAGGGGCTGGGGGGGGCCGGCAGAGACTGAAGTTGCCTCTCCCCCGCCCCCAGCTGGAGCTGGACCCCAAGTACGCCAACCAGACCTGTGGCCTGTGTGGCGACTTCAACGGGCTCCGGGCTGTCAGCGAGTTCTACGCCCACAGTGAGTGCCCCGGGGCCAGGCGTGGTGGGTGGCCGACCCCAGCACAGTCCCTGGGAAGCTGGAGGTGCAGGGGTGGGTCTCACTGGGGCGCTGGGCAGGGGTCAAGTCAGGGGTGTCAACAGTTCCAGTGATGCCCCAGAGGGGGTGCTTCGGAGGTCCTGAGCACAGGCGGGAGCTCTGCCCCCAGAGCCCCCCAGGGTCTGCAAGTAGGGCCTGCTTTTGCAGACGCCAGGCTGAGCCCACTACAGTTTGGGAACCTGCAGAAGCTGGACGGGCCCACGGAGCAGTGTCAGGACCCCCTGCCCTCTCCCGCTGCTGACAACTGCACAGACGAGGTAAGCGCCTGCCTGTGGCGGCCCCAGACATAGAACCACCAAGAGGGGCACTTGGGGAGTCAGGGAAAAGCCCTTCTGATGAGCTGGGCAGATCCCACCTCCGGAATCTAGAGGCTCCAGGATCCCCGAAATCAGCGGAACCAGCAGCTGTAAATGAGGCCCTGGAACTGGTCAGGGGTGGGGGCTGAAGGAGGGCAGCCATCAGCAGATCGGCGCTGACCCCGCTGGGGCTGCCAAGGGGGCCGGGGGGCAGGTCCTCCTGCCGCCCCTTCTCTGCAGGGTGGGGTCTGCGCCCCTCCTAGGCAGGTGTGTCCTGCAGCCCAGTGGGAGTGGGGGGTCCAGGGTCATAGGTCACCAAGCCGACTCCACACCGAGCATGGCAAGGTGTCAGGGGTTGAGAAGGATGTGGGGGGTGGGGGTAGGTGGACAGCTGGCCAACTGGGTGGAGGCCTGGATGGATAGACAGACAGAGCAGTGGAAGGAGAGGTGGGTGGAGGTACGGATGAGAGGACGGACAGTGAGGGATGAAGGGGCCACAGGGGAGGGGGCTCCCTGGCCTGGGAGAGGCTGCAGGGTGGGGTCCCCGCATGAGCCCCAGGGAGGACACAGCCTCCGTCCTGTCCCCCAGGAGGGCGTCTGCCGCCGCACCCTGCTGGGCCCCGCCTTCGCTCCGTGCCACGGGCTGGTGGATACCGAGGTGTACGTGGCCGCCTGCACCCAGGACCTGTGCCGCTGCCCCACCTGCCCCTGTGCCACCTTCGCTGAGTACTCCCGCCAGTGCGCCCACGCGGGGGGGCAGCCGCAGAACTGGAGGGGCCCTGACCTCTGCCGTGAGTGCCCCGGGGAGAGTGGGGGGAGGTGGCCCCAAGCATGACGCCTGGCCCCTGGCTGGGGACCCCTGGCAGGCAGAGCCCCTTGGGGGCCCACAGTGAGAGGATGGCAGGAGAGCATGGGGTGGTGCAAGGCCTGGGCATCTGGGGGCCCAGAGGGTGGTCCTGGCACATTGAGCAGGGTTCCCCCTGAACCCAGGTGGGGTCTGGAGGCTGTCCTCAGGGGCATGGGACCCATGGTCCCCTCTCCTCCTGCCTCACCCAGAAGACAGCTAGACAGGGCAAGAGGCCCTCATTTCCCGGACCCTTGGTGGCACATGGCGGGCGGGGGCAGGCGTGGCTTCCTGGGCCAAACGCTGCCTCCCCCCCGCAGCCCAGACATGCCCCCTGAACACTCAGCACCAGGAGTGCGGCTCGCCCTGTGTGGACACCTGCTCCAACCCCGAGCGCTCCCAGCTGTGCGAGGACCACTGTGTGGACGGCTGCTTCTGCCCCCCAGGCAGGTGCTCCGGGCCCTCGGGGATGGCGCCCCGACGGCCTCTGCCCCTCCTCGTGTCTGCCTCCCATCAGTGTCTCCCACACCTGCCCCCAGCCCCCCCTGAGAGCTCGTGCCCCACCCCTGCTGCCCCGCAGACACGGTGCTGGACGACGTCACCCACACGGGCTGCCTGCCCCTGCGGCAGTGCCCCTGCACCCACGGCGGCCGCACCTACGCCCCCGGGGCCTCCTTCAACACCAGCTGCACCTCCTGGTAGGTCCTGGCCCGGCCCGGCCCCGCCCCGCCCCGCCCCGCCCCGCCCCGCCCCGCCCCGCCCCACCCTTCGCCTCGCCCTGGTCCCGCCCCTGCTCCGCCCCGCCCCCGCCCCGGTCCCGCCCCGGACCCACCCCCTGCCCCGGCCCCGCCCGGTCCCGCCTCACCCCAGGCCCCACCCCAGACCCCGCCCCACCCCATGCCCCGCCCCAGCCCCGCCCACTGCCCCGCCTCACCTCGCCCTGGTCCCGCCCAGTCCCGCCCCACCTCAGGCCCCGCCCCAGGCCCCGCCCCAGGCCCCGCCCTGCCGGGATGGGGCTCACCACCCCTCCCCACATCCCCTCTGCTCCCCCTCCCCCCAGCACCTGCTCCGGGGGACTTTGGCAGTGCCAGGACCTCCCGTGCCCAGGCACCTGCTCCGTCCAGGGCGGGTCCCACATCTCCACCTACGACGAGAAACTCTACGACGTACACGGGGACTGCAGTTACGTCCTCACCAAGGTGAGCCCCGCCTGCTGGGCCTCCCGGGGCCCTTGGCCCCGCCTCTGCCCCAGGGAGGGTACCCCGATGGCCATCAGAGCGGTGAAGCCCCCGGGGTTCCATTCCCAGAAGAAGCTCACACTCGTGGGGCCCGGCGGTCCCGAGGTGACTGCGTGCGAGTTCCCCACCCCCGCAGGGGCCTCCAGGGCATGGGGCTCCCTGCCCGGTGGGGGGCTGACCACCCAGCACGTGGGGTGTCCTGCCCCATCAGGTATGTGCAGACAGCGCGCTCACTGTGCTGGCCGAGCTGCGGAAGTGCGGCCTGACCGACAACGAGAACTGCCTCAAAACAGTGACACTGAGCTTGAATGGAGGGGACACGGTGAGTGAGGCCCCGGCCGGGGGCTGGGAGGGGTTGGGGCAGGCGGTCCCCCGCTGGGGCGTCAGGCTGGCCCCTCCCCTCGCTGACCGCAGCCCCGCCTCCTCTCGCCAGACCGTCCAGATCCAGGCCAACGGCGGGGTGTTCGTGAACTCCATCTACTCCCAGCTGCCCGTGTCTGTAGGTACGTGGCCCTGGGGAGCCCTGTGAGGCCAGGCGGGGCCTCCAGGTGGCGGCGCAGAGCCAGCCCGGCCTCTCGCAGGTCTCTGCGGTTCTCGCCTGCATGGGGGGCGGGGCTCACGGCGGCTCTGAGGACCGGCCTCGCGGGGCGGGGGGGGGGGGGGTCGGCGGTCGCAGGCGCATGCACTTGCGGCTCCTGCCCGGCTCCTGGGCCCCTGAGGGGCGGAAATGAGACCCAAGACAGGCTGGTCAGCACCGCAGGCCTCTGACCGCCCCCCACCCCCTGCAGCGGACGTCACGGTCTTCAGGCCGTCGTCCTTCTTCATCCTGGTGCAGACGGGCCCCTGGCTGCAGCTGCAGGTGCAGCTGGTGCCCCTCATGCAGGTCTTCCTCCGGCTGGACCCCGCCTACCGCGGCCAGATGTGCGGTGAGGCTGGGGGGGTGCTGGAAGCAGATGGGCAGCCAGGGCGGGGACGCAGCCTGGGAGGCGGGGACCCTGGCCTGGGACAGTGGCTGGGAGGGTGAAGCACAGGGCACGCTGCCCTCATGGCAGGCTTCACGCTGGGGCTGACCTCCCCCTCCCACCAGAGGTCATCTGCAGATAGTTCTGGAGCCTACCTCCCAGGACTCTGGTTGGGTGGAGTCACCTTGTGGTGGGCCCTGCAGGTGTGGGGAGCCTGGGCCGGACTGGGCAGCCCCCTGATGCTCACACCCCCCCACCCCTGCCCCCAGGCCTGTGTGGGAACTTCAACCAGAACCAGGCCGACGACTTCCGGACCGTCAGTGGCGTGGTGGAGGCCACGGCTGCGGCCTTCGCCAACACCTGGAAGACCCAGGCCGCCTGCCCCAACGTCAAGAACAGCTTCGAGGACCCGTGCTCACTCAGTGTGGAGAACGGTGTGTGTCCAGCAGCCCCGGGGCCCTTGGATTACCCCGGGTCTGGGCCTGGGAGCTGTGAGGCTGGGGCTGGGGGTGACCAGGTAGGGGGATGCAGGGTCCTTGGCAGGCTGGGGGCTCATCCCCGGGAAGGCGCCTGCTGCCCTGTAAGCAGTGCCCACTTAGCATAGCCAGTGAGCCTGTAATCAGTGTCCCTGGGGGAGTCACTGGCCACAGAGCCTGGGGGCGCCAAGCGGGGCTGGGCGGGTGGACAGGTGCAGGGGAGGCAGTGTGGGAGGAAGGCTGGTGAGCGCTGAGCCGTGCCCATGACCGTCCGCCATGCGCCCCCCCCCCGCCCGCCCAGAGAACTACGCCCAACACTGGTGTTCCCTGCTGACCCGCCCTGCCGGGCCCTTCTCGCCCTGCCACTCCGTCATCAGCCCTGGGCCCTTCCACTCGGTGAGACCCCCGGCCAGCACCCAGGGTGGGGCGGGGTGTCGGGAGCAGGACGGTCCACACCTCCATGGCCATGGGTCAGGCCCGCTCGAGGGACACGGCCACGGCTGGTGTGTTTGTTGCCTGGGGTGGCCGTGACAAAGGACCGCAGACTGGGTGCGGGGTGGGGGGTGACAGCACCCCAGTCCTGGATCACAAAGCTGGCAGGACCCCAGGGCCTTCCTGCCTCTCTAACCTCTGGGGGCCGTGAGGTGGCACCACCCTCTGCTCGTCTCCAGGAGGACCCAGACCTGTGTGTCTGTGCCCAAAGCTCTCCTCGTGGGGACACCAGGCGTGTTGGTTCAGACCCACCCTAATGACCTCATCTGAGCTTCCACACACCTGCAAGGAGCCCATTTCCAACAGGGCCGTTCACAGGGGCCTGACGGGGACACAGTCTTCTTGGGGACACAACTCCACCCATGACAGTTGGCTCACAGGCCACCGTTTTGGAAGCCAAAACCCTTACGCGCACATGGCTCTGGCCCCCAGACGTGCGTGTCCACAGCTGGAAGACCCAGGCCCACTTTGGGGGTGCTTTGGGCCTGCCAGCACCCTCCCCCCCACAACCTCCAGCTTCTGCCTTTAGTCTCCCCCCTGCAACCCACGCCCCTCATAGGCACCCAACCTGTGACGGATCCAGAATCCCAGCTAGACGCTGTCATGGCCCCATGCAGAGCCATCCATCAACCCTGTCCCTGTGCAGCCCGGCCTCTCCCGTCCCTCAGGGCAGCGCATCCACTCCCCCCGAACCCCGTGGCCTTACGCCTAGCTCGGGGCTGCCCCGTGTCTCTAGCCCAGATGGGGGTCCCAGGAAGGATGGACAGGGAGAGAAGGCTCTCTGGTGGGCTGGGGTCCCTGACGTCCCGGTACGCCCCCCAGAACTGCCTGTTCGACACCTGTAACTGTGAGAAGAGTGAGGACTGCATGTGTGCGGCCCTGTCCTCCTACGTCCGGGCCTGCGCTGCCCGGGGCGTGCTGCTCAGCGGTTGGCGGGACGGCGTGTGCAGTGAGTGTCTGCCAGCTGGCTAGACGGGCATTGGGGGGACTGGGCACCCCAGGACACCCCCTGCCACGTGTCCTCAGCGAGAGCTCAGGGCTCCTCCCTACCCCCAGAGGGGAAGCCGAGCCTTGGGCCACTCCAGTCCCAGTTTGGACGTGCCCAAGGTGAGCGGGGACAGGCCACCCGGCCGCTGACCTGCGTGTTGCTCACCCACCCCCCAGCCAAGTACGCGAGCAGCTGCCCGAAGACCCAGAGCTACGCCCACGTGGTGGACAGCTGCCAGCCCACCTGCCGCTCCCTGAGCCAGCCTGACGTCTCCTGCGACGTGGCCTTCGTGCCCGTGGACGGCTGCGTCTGCCCCCGGGGCACCTTCCTGGACGACGCGGGTGACTGCGTCCCTGCCGAGGCCTGTCCCTGCTACTTGCGTGGCACGGTGCTGGCTCCAGGGGAGGTCGTTCACGACAACGGCGTGGTGTGGTGAGGGGCCTCTCCCCACTGCCACTCTATCCCACCTGCTTCACACGGAAACACAGGGGCTCCCCGCGGAGGGGCCTTCACCCTGCCCGCCCCTCAGCCCTTCTGAGAGGGACCGCTCCTCTGGCCCGGGGACGTGTTCTGCGGGTCTGGAGCCCGCGGAGGGCCGGCCTGGGTGCAGCCCTGCCCCGGCCTACCCGCTTCCCTGCCGCACCCCACCCCTACCCTCGCCCGCGTCCAGGGCCCTTCCTGGAGCCTCCACTCGCTCACCCAGTGCCTTCGGGTGGGGGGTGGGGTCCTCATCACAGCCCCGTAGAAGGTGCCCGCCCCCCCTCATGACAAGGCCTGGGGCCCGGCCGGGGTCTGGGTAGGGGCAGTGGGGCAGCAGCCCAGACTGCCCCCACCCCCGTCTCTCGTAGCTCGTGTGTGAGCGGGAGGCTGAGCTGTCTGGGGGCCACGGAGCAGAGCACAGGTGCGGCCTCCCCTGGACCTCTGCCCCTGGGGCCCCGTGCTCCCCCCATGACCGAGGGGAGGGCTGCGGCTGGCCGGGAGGCCCTCCCAGCGTGGCTGTCTCCACAGGGTGCGTGGCCCCTATGGTGTTCCTCGACTGCAGCAACGCCTCTGTGGACGCGCCGGGGGCCGAGTGCGTGCGAAGCTGCCACACCCTGGACGTGGACTGTGTGAGTCGGCTGGAAGGGCGTGGCTGTGCTGCCCGGGGGCCCGGGTGGGCGGCGTCCCTGAGCCGGGGGCAGAGGAACCACTGACGGACACCCGCCTGTCTGCAGTTCAGCACTCACTGTGTATCGGGCTGTGTCTGCCCCGTGGGGCTGCTGTCCGACGGGAGCGGAGGCTGCGTGGCCGAGGAGGACTGCCCTTGTATGCACAACGAGGCCGCCTACAAGCCCGGGGAGGTCATCAAGGTCGACTGTAACACCTGGTGTGTGGAGGGGCCACGGAGGGCGGTGCGGGCCGACAGCACAGGGAGAGCTGGCCCCGGGCGGTCTGCTCTTCCCTGGACCAAGCCCAGGGCCTGGCCTCCTCTGCCCAGCAGATGGCAGGGCCAGTTAAAGCCGCCCCCATGACTGCCTGCACCCCGGCACTGAGCGTTGAGGGTGGGCCAGGGTGTGGGGTGTGGGACTCCCTGCTTTGTGAACCCCTGGAGCCCTGGGGGTGCAGCACCGCCTCCCGCTTTACGGAAGAGGGGCTGGATCCACGTCCTTGTCACGGCACCGCCTCTCCTTGCCCGCAGCACCTGCAGGGGCCGCAGGTGGGAGTGCAGCGACCGGCCCTGCCTGGGCACCTGTGTGGCCTATGGGGACGGTCACTTCCTCACCTTCGACGGTGAGCGCTATGGCTTCGAGGGGAGCTGCGAGTACACGCTGGCCCAGGTACGCAGCCCCTCCCTGCCCAGGGCCGTGATGCCGGCGCTGGGGCCGTGACCACAACCCTCTTCTCCCCGCCCCAGGACTACTGTGTGGGCAGTGACACCGCCAACGGGACCTTCCGCATCGTCACCGAGAACGTGCCCTGCGGGACCACGGGCGTCACCTGCTCCAAGGCCATCAAGATCTTCCTGGGGGTGAGGGAGCCTGGGCGCCGCCCCCTCCCTCTGCAGTCCTGTCCGAGCCCCCGCAGGGGCCTCGGGCCTCCAGACAACAGCCCAGGGTCCTGACACCCAGGAGAGTCGCTCTCTCCTGGGTCTGGGCCTCCCTCCAGAGGCTCCAGGGGAGGGTCCTTCCTGCCTCGTCTAGTTTCTGGGGCTCCTAGCCTGTGGCTGTGTCCCCCCAGTCTCTGCCCTGAGCTCACGTGGCCTGTTCTCTGTGTCCTTCCCCCATCCTGTCCCTGGGTCTGGGCCCTCCCTAAATCCAGGATGGTCTCATCTGCAGACCCTTCACTTCATCCCATCTAAGACCCTTTGCCCAAATCAGGGCACACTTGTGGATTCCGGGGCTTAGAACTCGACGCGTCTTTTGGGGGGCCTCCATTCAGCCCACCACACCTGGGGATGACCCCTTCTAGCAGAGGGAGGTCGGGGTTCACAGCACAGAGTGCAGCTGCTGGCTGGGGGCAGTTCCCACCTGCTCCGAGGTGGGAAGGGGTGTGAGGAAGCAGGGGTCCGAGGGGGCTGAGAGGGGGCCACATGCTCTCCTGCTGCCCCCTGTGCTCTGTGCTCCCCCCACCACTGACGGCCCCTAAGCTCCCCCTCGGCCTCTGCTGCCCCTCAGCCTCTCACCTCAAGCTTGAGGATAATGCCGGGAGGCTGGCTCACTCCTAATGCGAGCCCCATGCCTCATGACCCCAAGCACCCTGGTGCCCGCCTGGGCCACGTTGGGGAGGGGGCTCTGGCCCAGAGCCGGGCCCTCAGTTCCCTGCAGGCAGCGCCTCCCCGTGCCTCTCTGCAGAGCTATGAGCTGATCCTGCACGAGGGCACCCACAGGGTGCTGCAGAGGGGGCCGGGCGGAGACCTGCCCTACAGGGTCCGGTACATGGGCGTCTACCTGACCGTGGAGACCCATGGCGGCGTGGTCGTGTCCTGGGACCGGAAGACTAGTGTGATCATCCGGCTGCGCCATGAATACAAGGTGGGGGCTGCAGTCTGCAGGACCCCCGGGCGGGCGCAGAGCTCTCCCTCCTAGAGCAGGCCCAGCAGTGTGGTCTGGCAGCTGACGGACTGCTGGGGGCTGGGGGCGGGGGCCAGGCACACTCCCAGTTCCCAAGGGGCTGTGTCAGTCCTGGGGGGAAGGTGCTCTTGGCTCCCTGGTCCCTGCACGCAGCGGCTCCATGCCCACTGGGCTAAGGCTCTGTGGGCGAGGCAGGCACCTGCCCACTGCAGGACCCCGAGTGCCCCCGCCTTCCCGAAAGGTTGCTGAGTGCTGCCTGAGGAGCAGGTGCCCTGTAGCCGTACCGCCGGGCCAGGCTCTGTGTCTCCCCCGGCGCTGCCCCACATGCCCTGTGCTGTCCCTGCAGGGGAGGGTCTGCGGGCTGTGCGGGAACTTTGACGACAACGCCCTCAACGACTTCACCACGCGGAGCCAGTCTGTGGCGAGCGACGTGCTGGAGTTTGGCAACAGCTGGAAATTCTCCCCGTCGTGCCCGGACGCTCTGGCCCCCAGGGACCCCTGCACCGCCAACCCGTACCGCAGGTCGTGGGCCCAGAAGCAGTGCAGCATCATCAACAGCGCCACCTTCAGCGCCTGCCGTTCTCAGGTGAGCAGGGTCGGGGTGGGACCTGCGTCTGGCCCGAGCTGGCCCTCTGAGGACGGCCTTGACCCCGACCGTTGTGCAGGGCACACTGTGTGGCCCTCCCCCGGGGCACTGCCGGCATCCCCAGCCCTGCCCCACGTTCCCTGACCACACTCAGCCTCACCCCCTGGAAGCGGGGCTGCAGGCTTCCCGGGCCCCAAGGGTCATCTCCTGTCCTCCTGCACATTCCCCGAGCTGCCAGCCCCAACGCGGACAAACCTCAGGGCGCCTCCAGTCCAGCCCGGTCCCCTGAGAGCAGAGAATCGTGATGGCCTCAGGCCCTTCCCCACAGCCCTTCCTGCCACTTAGGGACCGCAGGGCACAGTCGCTGACGTGGATGTCGGGACCCGGACTGTGCACGGTGATGAGCAGGCAGCCGGTGGGACTGGTCTGCCCTGAGGCTGGCTGGCCTGTGTGAGGCCCTGAGGTCCTCCTGGATCACAGCCACCCCGCACCCCCCCACCCCCACCAGTGCCCTGCCCATTCGATCAGAAAAGCCTTTGTGAAGTGACACAGCAGGCTGTGACTCAGATGGCACTGTCCATGGTGGCAAATGCAAGACTCGGGCTCCCTGGGTTCTGCTGCCTGGGAGGGAAGACTGGGGCAGGGCACCCCCTGGCCCTGCGGAGACAGGACAGGTCACAGCAGGGTCACGGGGGGGCTGGCCTGCAGCTAAGTGAGGCACCGAGCAGAGGCAAGGGAAGGGTGGCGGGGTGAGGCCAGAGAGGCAACAGGAGGCCCGAGACGGCAGTGGGGCTTGCTCGTGGGCAACCGGCCATCCAGGGGCTGCGGTTGGCACCTCTCGCTGAGCAGCCCCCGCCCCGCCCCAGGTCGACCCCACCAGGTACTACGAGGCCTGCGTGAGCGACGCCTGCGCCTGCGACTCGGGGGGCGACTGCGAGTGTTTCTGCACGGCCGTGGCCGCCTACGCCCAGGCCTGCCACGAAGCGGGCGTGTGCGTGTCCTGGCGGACCCCGGACGTCTGCCGTGAGTTGGGCTGTCCCTGGGGGTGAGAGGAGGTGCAGCTTCAGCCGCTCGGGGGCCTGGCGGGCATGTGTGCACACACAAGGACATGCGTGTACTACATGTGTGTGTGCGTGCTCTTGTGTGTAAAAACCAGACAGACACATTGCCCCCAAAGGGGAAGGCTCCCTGGGGGCCAGTTTTGAGGGCAGGGATGAGAAGGAAGCCTGGAACCCAGTGGGTGCAGCCTGAGGTGCCTCCTTTGTGGGAGGGTGAGCTGGCAGGCACCTGCAGCCTCTCTCCCCCTCGCTCAGCTCTGTTCTGCGACTACTACAACCCACACGGGGAGTGTGAGTGGCACTACCAGCCCTGCGGCGCACCCTGTCTGAAGACCTGCCGGAACCCCAGTGGGCTTTGCCTGATGGACCTGCCAGGCCTGGAAGGTGAGGACAGGCTTCTATGGGGAGGCCACACCTCGTCACCCCAGGACAGCACACAGGCGAGGGGGCCAGGGGCTCCTGCCGCCCCATGTCCGCCCCTGGGACAGGGAGGCAGAGACGGCGGTGCAGCAACCGCACACGACGCCTGGCTCGAGACATGAGTCTTCTCCCCGCCCTGCGTCCACCCCAGGCTGCTACCCAAAGTGCCCGTCCAGCAAGCCATTCTTCAACGAGGACCAGATGGAGTGTGTGGCCCAGTGCAGTGGCTGCTACGACAGAGATGGGAACTACTACGATGCTGGCACGAGGGTTCCCAGCACGGAGAACTGTCAGAGCTGGTGAGCCAGTGCGGGTGCTGGGCGGGGCCAGGTGGGCACACTGAGGCCTGTGCCCTGCTGGCTTAGCTCTTCTCTCTCCCTCCCCCAGTGACTGCACCTCCAGCGGCCTCCAGTGCACTCACAGCCCCGAGGGTAAGGGGGACCCGGTTGGTTTGGGGGCCTAGGAGCTGGGGGCTCAGACTGAGCCCTGTACTTGTCCATCTTTAGCCTGTACGTGCACCTACGAGGGCAGGACCTATGCCTATGGGGATGTCATCTACAACACGACCGATGGGCTGGGCGCCTGCCTGATCGCCATCTGCAGAGACAATGGAACCATCGTCCGGAGGGCCGTGGAGTGCCCCGGAACCCTGTCTACAACGCCCTTCACCTTCACCAGCACCGCAGCTCCGCCCTCCACCACGGGTGAGCCTGGCGGGCACACCACTGGGTCTGCCTTACCGCTGGGGCCCTGGGCCCTGCCAGCAGTCTGGGTTCTGAGGGAGGGCCCAGGAAGCCCCTGGCACAGGTGTCCTGGGTGCAAAGGATGGTCCGGGCCACCCTGGGGCCAGGGGACATGAGTCACCCCTCCTCTGGGTGTGGCTGGCAAGGATGCAGAGGAGGCTGATGGGGACCCCTGCCCTCTGCCCACAGGCTTGGTCCCCACCCCGTCCACTGTGTGTGTGTGGAAGGTCTGCCACTGGTCCGACTGGTATGACGGAGGCCATCCAGAGCCAGGCATGAGCGGGGGAGATTTTGAAACATTCGAGAACTTGAGGCAGAGGGGCTACCAGGTCTGCCTGGCCCCCGTGGACATTGAGTGCCGGGCGCAGCTACTCCCAGGCATACCCCTGGAGAAGCTGGGCCAGAAGGTGGAGTGCAGCCGGGACAAGGGCTTGACTTGCTTCAACAGTGAGCAGAGCCCCCCACTCTGTCTCAACTACAAGCTGAGGGTCCTCTGCTGCGACTATGTGCCCTGTGGCACCAGCCAGCCTCCATCCTCCCAGACCACGCCCACCACAGGAACCACCCACCCAACCACGGCAGTGACCACCTCGCAGTCCCCATCCACCAAGCTGACCACAAACACGACCCCAGAGGGCAGCAGCTCTGTGTTCCCGGCCACCACCACCTGTGAGCCTCACTGTCACTGGACAGAGTGGTTCGACATGGACTACCCCAAGTACGAGGAGGGCGGTGGGGACTTCGAGACCTATGAGAAGATCAGGGGCGCAGGTGGGGCTGTGTGCAAACAGCCCCAGGAGATAGAGTGTGAGGCTGAGAACTACCCTGGCCTGACACCAGAGCAGGTGGGCCAGCGAGTGCACTGCGACGTCCGCTTCGGCCTGGTCTGCAGGAACGACGAGCAACTGGGCCTGTTCAAGATGTGCTACAACTACAGGATGCGTGTGCTGTGCTGTGAGTACAACCACTGCACGCTGCCCACGGCCACCACGTCCCCCACGGCCACGGCCACCACCTCCACAGCCACTGCTGCCACAGCTACAGTGCCCACGGCCACCACGTCCCCCACAGCCACGGCCACCGCCTCCACAGCCACTGCTGCCACAGCTACGGTGCCCACGGCCACCACGGCCACCACCACAACAGCTACAGTGCCCACAGCAACCACTGCCATCATAGCTACAGTGCCCACGGCCACCACCTCCACAGCCACTACTACAGTGCCGATAGCCACCACCACCACTGCTACAGTGCCCACAGTGACCACTGCCACAGTGCCCACTGAGAATGCCACCACTGTGACAGTGTCCATTGCCACCCCCTCCACAGCCCCTGGCACCACTACCACCGCCCCCACTGCTACAGTGCCCACGGCCACCACTGCTACAGTGCCCACAGCTACTACTGCCACAGTGCCCACGGAAACCACCACCACAGCCACAGTGCCCACAGCCACCACGGCCACCACCACCACAGCTACAGTGCCCAGGGCCACCACCTCCACAGCCACTGCTACCACTGCTACCACTGCTACAGCGCCCACGGCCACCACTGCTACAGTGCCCACAGCTACTACTGCCACAGTGCCCACTGCCACTGCCATGAGTGCTACAGTGCCCAGTGCCACCACTGCCGCAGTGCCCACAACCACCGCCTCCATAGCCACTGCCACCACTGTCACTGCCCCCACATCTACAGTGCCCACAGCAACCACTGCGATAGTGCCTACTCTGACTGCCACCACTGAGACAGTGTCCACGGCCACCGCCTCCACAGCCACTGCTGCCACTGCTACCACTACTGGCACTGCCACCACAGCTACAGTGCCCACGGCCACCACTGCTACAGTGCCCATGGCTGCCACCACCACAGCCATAGTGCCCAGAGCCACTACGGCCACTGCCACCACAACTACAGTGCCCACGGCCACCACCTCCACAGCCACTGCTGTTACTGCTACAACTGCCACAGTGCCCACGGCCACCAGCACCACCGCCACCATCTCTACAGCTGCCACCTCCAATGCCACAGCTCCCACTGCCGTGGTTGTCACTGCTACAGTGCCCACTGCCGCCATCTCCACTGGCACAGTCCCCACTGCCTCTGCTGCCTCCAGCACCACCTCCACTGCTGTGCCAACACCCACACAGACCAGAACACAGACGGGGAGCACAGTGGTTACCGGGTCCCCTGCCAGCAGTGCCACACCAGTGCCTGCCCTTTCCACGCGACTCACGACCCAAGTGACGGCCTCGAGTCCAGGCCACACAGGCACACACCCCACATCTCCGCCAGGATCCACAGGGTCCACCTCCCCGGGGACAGCCACGTCGGTCCTCCCGACTCAGAAAACCTCCCAGGGGCCCACCTCGGTGTCGGCAACAACTCAAACCTCCACAGCTCGGCCGCCAACAAAAACAGCAGTGAGCACAACATACACCCGATCCACCCAGCACCCCGAGACCAGCACCCCAGCCCCCCCTACGGCCACCACTGGGGCCACCACCAGCCAGGGTGTGACCAGCTGTCAACCCAAGTGCAAATGGACAGAGTGGTTTGATGTGGACTACCCCAAGTACGAGGAGGGCGGAGGAGACTTCGAGACCTATGAGAAGATCAGGGGTGCGGGTGGGGCTGTGTGCAAGCAGCCCCAGGAGATAGAGTGTGAGGCTGAGAACTACCCTGGCCTGACACCAGAGCAGGTGGGCCAGCGAGTGCACTGCGACGTCCGCTTCGGCCTGGTCTGCAGGAACGACGAGCAACTGGGCCTGTTCAAGATGTGCTACAACTACAGGATGCGTGTGCTGTGCTGTGAGTACAACCACTGCACGCTGCCCACGGCCACCACGTCCCCCACAGCCACTGCTGCCACAGCTACGGTGCCCACGGCCACCATGGCCACCACCACAACAGCTACAGCGCCCACAGCAACCATGGTTACAGTGCCCACGGCCACCACCTCCACTGCCACAATGCCCACAGCCACCATGGCTACAGTGCCCACGGCCACCACTTCCACAAGCACTGCTACAGTGCCCACCACCTCCACAGCCACTACTACAGTGCCCATAGCCACCACCACCACTGCTACAGTGCCCACAGTGACCACTGCCACACTGCCCACTGAGAATGCCACCACTGTGACAGTGTCCATTGCCACCCCCTCCACAGCCCCTGGCACCACTACCACCGCCCCCACTGCTACAGTGCCCACGGCAACCACCACCACTGCCGCAGTGCCCACAGCTACTACTGCCACAGTGGCCACCGCCACTGCCACGAGTGCTACAGTGCCCAGTGCCACCACTGCCACAGTGCCCACAACCACCGCCTCCATAGCCACTGCCACCACTGTCACTGCCCCCACATCTACAGTGCCCACAACCACCACCTCCATAGTCACTGCCACCACTGTCACTGCCCCCACATCTACAGTGCCCACAGCAACCACCTCCACAGCCACTGCTGTTACTGCTACAACTGCCACCATGCCCACGGCCACCACTGCAACAGTACCCACGGCCACCACAGCTACAGTGTCCATGGCCACCACCACCACCACTGCTTCAGTGCCCACAGCCACCACTGCCACAGTACCCACAGCCACCACAGCTACAGTGCCCACGGCCACCACCACCACCACAGCCACAGTACGCACGCCCACCACTGCCACAGTGACCATGGCCACTGCCACCACAGCTACAGTGCCCATGGCCACCATCTCTACAGCCACTGCCACAGTGCCCATGGCCACCACCGCCATTGCCACCATCTCTACAGCTGCCACCTCCAATGCCACAGCTCCCACTGCCACGGTTGTCACTGCTACAGTGCCCACTGCCGCCATCTCCACTGGCACAGTCCCCACTGCCTCTGCTGCCTCCAGCACCACCTCCACTGCTGTGCCAACACCCACACAGACCAGAACACAGACGGGGAGCACAGTGGTTACCGGGTCCCCT
The DNA here is from genome assembly GCF_032452875.1 of Bos javanicus. NCBI lineage: Eukaryota > Metazoa > Chordata > Mammalia > Artiodactyla > Bovidae > Bos > Bos javanicus. Next base: position 50,594,992 of record NC_083896.1, on the reverse strand, counting down.
GCCAGCAGTGCCACACCAGTGCCTGCCCTTTCCACGCGACTCACGACCCTAGTGACGGCCTCGAGTCCAGGCCACACAGGCACACACCCCACATCTCCGCCAGGATCCACAGGGCCCACCTCCCCGGGGACAGCCACGTCGGTCCTCCGAACTCAGAAAACCTCCCAAGGGCCCACCTCGGTGTCGGCAACAACTCAAACCTCCACAGCTCGGCCACCGACAGAAACAGCAGTGAGCACAACACGCACCCCATCCACACAGCACCCCGAGATCAGCACCCCAGCCCCCACTACGGCCACCACTGGGGCCACCACCAGCCAGGGCACGACCAGCTGTCAACCCAAGTGCAAATGGACAGAGTGGTTCGACGTGGACTACCCCAAGTACGAGGAGGGCGGAGGAGACTTCGAGACCTATGAGAAGATCAGGGGTGCGGGTGGGGCTGTGTGCAAGCAGCCCCAGGAGATAGAGTGTGAGGCTGAGAACTACCCTGGCCTGACACTGGAGCAGGTGGGCCAGCGAGTGCACTGCGACGTCCGCTTCGGCCTGGTCTGCAGGAACGACGAGCAACTGGGCCTGTTCAAGATGTGCTACAACTACAGGATGCGTGTGCTGTGCTGTGAGTACAACCACTGCACGCTGCCCACGGCCACCACGTCCCCCACGGCCACGGCCACCGCCTCCACAGCCACTGCTGCCACAGCTACAGTGCCCACGGCCACCACAGCCACCACCACCTCAGCTACAGTGCCCACGGCCACCACTGCCACAGTGCCCACAGCCACCCCAGCCACCACCACCTCAGCTATAGTGCCCACAGCAACCACTGCCACCATAGCTACAGTGCCCACGGCTACCACAACTACAGTGCCCACGGCCACCACAGCTACAGTGCCCACAGCCACCACTGCCACAGTGCCCACGGCCACCACAGTCACCACCACCACAGCTACAGTGGCCACAGCCACCACTGCTACAGTGCCCACAGCCACCACGGCTACAGTGCCCACAGCCACCACTGCCACAGTGCCCACGGCCACCACAGCCACCACCACCACAGCTACAGTGCCCACGGCCACCACTGCCACAGTGCCCACGGCCACCTCCTCCACAGCCACTACTACAGTTCCCATGGCCACCACTTACACAGCCACTGCTGGCACTGCTACCACTGCTGAAGTGCCCATGGCCACCACCACCACAGCTATAGTGCCCACGGCCACCACTGCCACAGTGCCCACGGCTACCACCACCACTGCCACAGTGCCCACAGCTGCCACCAGCACAGCTACAGTGCCCACAGCCACCACTGCTACAGTGCCCACAGCCACCACCACCACAGCTACAGTGCCCACAGCAACCACGGCTACAGTGCCCACGGCCACCTCCTCCACAGCCACTGCTGCCACTGCTACCACTGCTGAAGTGCCCATGGCCACCACCACCACAGCTATAGTGCCCACGGCCACCACTGCCACAGTGCCCATGGCCACCACTGCCACAGTGCCCACAGCCACCACCACCATAGCTACAGTGCCCACAGCCACCACAGCCACCACCAGCACAGCTACAGTGCCCACAGCCACCACTGCTACAGTGCCCACGGCCACCACAGCATCAGTGCCCATGGCCACCACAGCAACAGTGCCCTCGGCCACCACCTCTACTGCCACCATCTCTACAGCTGCCACCTCCAATGCCACAGCCCCCACTGCCGCGGTTGTCACTGCTACAGTGCCCACTGCCGCCATCTCCACTGGCACAGTCCCCACTGCCTCTGCTGCCTCCAGCACCACCTCCACTGCTGTGCCAACACCCACACAGACCAGAACACAGACGGGGAGCACAGTGGTTACCGGGTCCCCTGCCAGCAGTGCCACACCAGTGCCTGCCCTTTCCACGCGACTCACGACCCTAGTGACGGCCTCGAGTCCAGGCCACACAGGCACACACCCCACATCTCCGCCAGGATCCACAGGGCCCACCTCCCCGGGGACAGCCACGTCGGTCCTCCGAACTCAGAAAACCTCCCAAGGGCCCACCTCGGTGTCGGCAACAACTCAAACCTCCACAGCTCGGCCACCGACAGAAACAGCAGTGAGCACAACACGCACCCCATCCACACAGCACCCCGAGATCAGCACCCCAGCCCCCACTACGGCCACCACTGGGGCCACCACCAGCCAGGGCACGACCAGCTGTCAACCCAAGTGCAAATGGACAGAGTGGTTCGACGTGGACTACCCCAAGTACGAGGAGGGCGGCGGGGACTTAGAGACCTATGAGAAGATCAGGGGTGCAGGTGGGGCTGTGTGCAAGCAGCCCCAGGAGATAGAGTGTGAGGCTGAGAACTACCCTGGCCTGACACTGGAGCAGGTGGGCCAGCGAGTGCACTGCGACGTCCGCTTCGGCCTGGTCTGCAGGAACGACGAGCAACTGGGCCTGTTCAAGATGTGCTACAACTACAGGATGCGTGTGCTGTGCTGTGAGTACAACCACTGCACGCTGCCCACGGCCACCACGTCCCCCACAGCCACGGCCACCGCCTCCACAGCCACTGCTGCCACAGCTACGGTGCCCACGGCCACCCCGGCCACCACCACCTCAGCTACAGTGCCCACAGCAACCACGGCTACAGTGCCCACGGCCACCACAGCCACCAGCACCTCAGCTACAGTGCCCACAGCAACCACTGCCATCATAGCTACAGTGCCCACAGCCACCACCACCATAGCTACAGTGCCCACAGCCACCACAGCCACCACCAGCACAGCTACAGTGCCCACAGCCACCACTGCTACAGTGCCCACGGCCACCACAGCGTCAGTGCCCTCGGCCACCACCTCTACTGCCACCATCTCTACAGCTGCCACCTCCAATGCCACAGCTCCCACTGCTGCGGTTGTCACTGCTACAGTGCCCACTGCCGCCATCTCCACTGGCACAGTCCCCACTGCCTCTGCTGCCTCCAGCACCACCTCCACTGCTGTGCCAACACCCACACAGACCAGAACACAGACGGGGAGCACAGTGGTTACCGGGTCCCCTGCCAGCAGTGCCACACCAGTGCCTGCCCTTTCCACGCGACTCACAACCCAAGTGACAGCCTCCAGTCCAGGCCACACAGGCACACACCCCACATCTCCGCCAGGATCCACAGGGTCCACCTCCCCGGGGACAGCCACGTCGGTCCTCCCGACTCAGAAAACCTCCCAGGGGCCCACCTCGGTGTCGGCAACAACTCAAACCTCCACAGCTCGGCCGCCGACAGAAATAGCACTGAGCACAACATACACCCGATCCACCCAGCACCCCGAGACCAGCACCCCAGCCCCTGCTACGGCCACCACTGGGGCCACCACCAGCCAGGGCACGACCAGCTGTCAACCCAAGTGCAAATGGACAGAGTGGTTCGACGTGGACTTCCCCACCTCAGGGGTTATGGGTGGAGACATAGAGACCTACGACAATATCCGAGCTGCAGGTGGCAAAATGTGCCAGGACCCAGAGAAGATTGAATGCCGGGCAGAGAACTACCCTGAAGTCAGCATCGACCAGATCGGGCAGGTGCTCAACTGCAGCCTGGAGACAGGGTTGGTGTGCAGGAACGAGGACCAGAGAGGGCCTTTCACCATGTGCTTCAACTACAACATCCGTGTTTACTGCTGTGATGATGTCCGACACTGCCCCACCACAGCCACCCCAGGCCTCCGGTCCACTTCCCTGCCCCCTGGCAGCTCCACAGCAACAGGGCCATGGCCCCCAACCTCCACCATGACCTGGCCCCCATTCTCTTCCTCCAAGGTCCTGCCCATGACCCCGAAGCCAACTTTGACTGGTGCCACCTCCACAGTCCCTGTGGTGACTTCCCACATTCTTGAGTCCACCTCTGTGACCAACCTGCCCCCCAGCCCAGTGATGCCCACTACCAGGGCCACCACCCACACCCAATTCCTGCCACCCACAACCTCCAAGGGCATGACACAAATCACAGAGCTCCCCACCAGGCCCTCTGAGACCACGACCAGACCCCCAGTCACCACACTCAGCACAGGCCAGGCTACCTCCCACACAGGGGTGGGCACCAGAACCTCCCTATCCCCTCCGGGGCCTGAGCCCAGCACCTCCTCACTGGGCACTACCCTGGGCCCCACCACCACCACCACCTCTATGGCCACTTTGTCCTCCCCAAAGACCCACACCTCTGGGACCACCTTGGTCCCCACGTCCCCAGGGACTGAGTCCACCACCTGTGAACGTCGGTGTGCCTGGACAGACTGGATGGACAAGAGCTACCCAATGCCAGGGGCTTATGGGGGGGACTATGAGACCTATGCTAACATCCAGGCAGCTGGTGGGGCTATCTGTGAGCAGCCTCTGAAGCTGGAGTGTCGGGCTGAGGAGCTGCCGGACATCCCCCTGCCGGACCTGGGCCAGGTAGTACTGTGCCAGCTAGAGGTGGGCCTGGTGTGCCGGAACCAGGACCAGAGTGGCCAGATGTGCTTGAACTACCAGATCCGCTTGCTCTGCTGTGACAAGAGCTACTGCCCCAGCACGGCCATCACCACCTCCACCCCCACCAGTGAGACAGGACTGTCCTCCACAGTGACCACAGGGAGGGTCTCCATCCCCACGAGTGTGACAGGACCTTCCTCCACGGTGACCACTGAGAGGGTTTCCACCCCGATGAGTTTGCCAGGACCCTCCTCCATGGTGACCTCAGGGGTGGTCTCCACAACCACAAGTGTGACGGGACCCTCCTCCAAGGCGACCACGAAGAGGGTCTCCACCCGCACCAGTGTGACTGGGCCCTCCTCCATGGTGACCACCAAGAGGACCTCCACTTCCACCAGTGTGACAGGACCCTCCTCCACAGCGACCACAGAGAGGGTCTCCACCCCCACGAGGGTGCCAGGACCCTCCTCCACAGTGACCACCGAGAGGGTGTCCACCCCAACAAGTGTGCCAGGACCCTCCTCCACGGTGACCACCCCCACGAGCGTGCCAGGACCCTCCTCCACAGTGATCACTGAGAGGGTCTCCACCCCCACCAGTGTGACGGGTCCCTCCTCCATAGCGACCACCGAGAGGGTCTACACCCCAACAAGCGTGCCAGGATCCTCCTCCACAGTGACCTCAGCAGTAGTCTCCACCTCCACCAGTGTGACAGGACCCTCTTCCACAGCGACCACTGAGAGGACCTCCACCCCCACGAGTGTGACAGGACCTTCCTCCACAGTGACCACAGAGGGGGCCTCCACCGCCACGAGTGTGACTGGACCCTCTTCCACAGCGACCACTGAGAGGACCTCCACCCCCACGAGTGTGACAGGACCTTCCTCCACAGTGACCACAGAGGGGGTCTCCACCGCCACGAGTGTGACTGGACCCTCTTCCACAGCGACCACTGAGAGGACCTCCACCCCCACCAGTGTGACAGGACCTTCCTCCACAGCGACCACTGAGAGGGTCTCCACCCCCACAAGTGTGATGGGACCCTCCTCCATGGTGACCACCGAGAGGGTCTCCACCCCCATGAGTGTGCCAGGACCCTCCTCCACCGTGACCACTGAGAGGGTGTCCACCCCAACGAGTGTGCCAGGACCCTCCTCCACAGTGACCACTGAGAGGGTCTCCACCCCCACCAGTGTGACGGGTCCCTCCTCCATAGCGACCACCGAGAGGGTCTACACCCCAACAAGCATGCCAGGACCCTCCTCCACGGTGACCTCAGCAGCAGTCTCCACCTCCACCAGTGTGACAGGACCCTCCTCCATGGTGACCACCGAGAGGACCTCCACCCGCACCAGTGTGACAGGTCCCTCCTACACAGCAACCACGGAGAGGGTCTCTACCCCCACGAGTGTAACAGGACCCTCCTCCATGGTGACCACTGAGAGGACCTCCACCCCCACGAGTGTCCCAGGACCCTCCTCCACAGCAACCACCGAGAGGACCTCCACCCCCACAAGTGTGACTGGACCCTCCTCCACAGCGACCACTGAGAGGGTCTCCACCCCCACCAGTGTGCCAGGATCCTCCTCTACCGCGACCACGGAGAGAACCTCCACCCACACCAGTGTCACAGGACCCTCTTCCACGGTGACCATGGAGAGGACCTCCACCTCCACCAGTGTCACAGGACCCTCTTCCACAGTGACCACGGAGAAGGTCTCCACCCCCACCAGTGTGACAGGACCTTCCTCCACAGTGACCACAGAGGGTGTCTCCACCCCCACGAGTGTGACTGGACCCTCTTCCACAGCGACTACTGAGAGGACCTCCACCCCCACCAGTGTGACAGGACCTTCCTCCACAGTGACCACAGAGGGGGTCTCCACCCCCACGAGTGTGACTGGACCCTCTTCCACAGCGACCACTGAGAGGACCTCCACCCCCACCAGTGTGACAGGACCTTCCTCCACAGCGACCACTGAGAGGGTCTCCACCCCCACAAGTGTGATGGGACCCTCCTCCACGGTGACCACCGAGAGGGTCTCCACCCCCACAAGTGTGCCAGGACCCTCCTCCACGGTGACCACCGAGAGGGTGTCCACCCCCACGAGTGTGCCAGGACCCTCCTCCACAGTGATCACTGAGAGGGTCTCCACCCCCACCAGTGTGACGAGTCCCTCCTCCATAGCGACCACCGAGAGGGTCTACACCCCAACAAGCGTGCCAGGATCCTCCTCCACAGTGACCTCAGCAGCAGTCTCCACCTCCACCAGTGTGACAGGACCCTCCTCCATGGTGACCACTGAGAGGACCTCCACCCCCACGAGTGTGACAGGACCTTCCTCCACAGTGACCACAGAGGGGGTCTCCACCCCCACGAGTGTGACTGGACCCTCTTCCACAGCGACCACTGAGAGGACCTCCACCCCCACCAGTGTGACAGGACCTTCCTCCACAGCGACCACTGAGAGGGTCTCCACCCCCACGAGTGTGACTGGACCCTCTTCCACAGCGACCACTGAGAGGACCTCCACCCCCACGAGTGTGACAGGACCTTCCTCCACAGTGACCACAGAGGGGGTCTCCACCCCCACGAGTGTGACTGGACCCTCTTCCACAGCGACCACTGAGAGGACCTCCACCCCCACCAGTGTGACAGGTCCGTCCTCCACAGCAACCACGGAGAGGGTCTCTACCCCCATGAGTGTGACAGGACCCTCCTCCACAGTGACCACGGAGAGGACATCCACCCCCACCAGTGTGACACCTTCCTCCACAGCGACCACCGAGAGGACCTCCACCCCCACGAGTGTGATTGGACCCTCCTCCACAGCGACCACTGAGAGGGTCTCCACCCCCACCAGTGTGCCAGGATCCTCCTCTACCGCGACCACGGAGAGAACCTCCACCCACACCAGTGTCACAGGACCATCTTCCACGGTGACCACAGAGAGGACCTCCACCCCCACCAGTGTGACAGGTCCCTCCTCCACAGCAACCACGGAGAAGGTCTCCACCCCCACCAGTGTGACAGGACTCTCCTCCACAGTGACTACAGAGGGGGTCTCCACCCCCACGAGTGTGACTGGACCCTCTTCCACAGCGACCACTGAGAGGACCTCCACCCCCACCAGTGTGACAGGTCCCTCCTCCACAGCAACCACGGAGAAGGTCTCCACCCCCACGAGTGTGACAGGACCTTCCTCCACAGTGACCACAGAGGGGGCCTCCACCGCCACGAGTGTGACTGGACCCTCTTCCACAGCGACCACTGAGAGGACCTCCACCCCCACGAGTGTGACAGGACCTTCCTCCACAGTGACCACAGAGGGGGTCTCCACCGCCACGAGTGTGACTGGACCCTCTTCCACAGCGACCACTGAGAGGACCTCCACCCCCACCAGTGTGACAGGACCTTCCTCCACAGTGAGAACAGAGGGGGTCTCCACCCCCACGAGTGTGACTGGACCCTCTTCCACAGCGATCACTGAGAGGACCTCCACCCCCACCAGTGTGACAGGACCTTCCTCCACAGCGACCACTGAGAGGGTCTCCACCCCCACAAGTGTGATGGGACCCTCCTCCATGGTGACCACCGAGAGGGTCTCCACCCCCATGAGTGTGCCAGGACCCTCCTCCACCGTGACCACTGAGAGGGTGTCCACCCCCACGAGTGTGCCAGGACCCTCCTCCACAGTGATCACTGAGAGGGTCTCCACCCCCACCAGTGTGATGGGTCCCTCCTCCATAGCGACCACCGAGAGGGTCTACACCCCAACAAGCGTGCCAGGATCCTCCTCCACAGTGACCTCAGCAGTAGTCTCCACCTCCACCAGTGTGACAGGACCCTCCTCCATGGTGACCACTGAGAGGACCTCCACCCCCACCAGTGTGACAGGACCTTCCTCCACAGCGACCTCAGAGGGGGTCTCCACCCCCACGAGTGTGACTGGACCCTCTTCCACAGCGACCACTGAGAGGACCTCCACCCCCACCAATGTGACAGGACCTTCCTCCACAGTGACCACAGAGGGGGTCTCCACCCCCACGAGTGTGACTGGACCCTCTTCCACAGCGACCACTGAGAGGACCTCCACCCCCACCAGTGTGACAGGACCTTCCTCCAGAGTGAGAACAGAGGGTGTCTCCACCCCCACGAGTGTGACTGGACCCTCTTCCACAGCGACCACTGAGAGAACCTCCACCCCCACCAGTGTGACAGGACCTTCCTCCACAGCGACCACTGAGAGGGTCTCCACCCCCACAAGTGTGATGGGACCCTCCTCCACGGTGACCACCAAGAGGGTCTCCACCCCCACAAGTGTGCCAGGACCCTCCTCCACGGTGACCACCGAGAGGGTGTCCACCCCCACGAGTGTGCCAGGACCCTCCTCCACAGTGATCACTGAGAGGGTCTCCACCCCCACCAGTGTGACGAGTCCCTCCTCCATAGCGACCACCGAGAGGGTCTACACCCCAACAAGCGTGCCAGGATCCTCCTCCACAGTGACCTCAGCAGCAGTCTCCACCTCCACCAGTGTGACAGGACCCTCCTCCATGGTGACCACTGAGAGGACCTCAACCCCCATGAGTGTGACAGGACCTTCCTCCACAGTGACCACAGAGGGGGTCTCCACCCCCACGAGTGTGACTGGACCCTCTTCCACAGCGACCACTGAGAGGACCTCCACCCCCACCAGTGTGACAGGACCTTCCTCCACAGCGACCACTGAGGGGGTCTCCACCCCCACGAGTGTGACTGGACCCTCTTCCACAGCGACCACTGAGAGGACCTCCACCCCCACGAGTGTGACAGGGCCTTCCTCCACAGTGACCACAGAGGGGGTCTCCACCCCCACGAGTGTGACTGGACCCTCTTCCACAGCGACCACTGAGAGGACCTCCACCCCCACCAGTGTGACAGGTCCGTCCTCCACAGCAACCACGGAGAGGGTCTCTACCCCCACGAGTGTGACAGGACCCTCCTCCACCGTGACCACGGAGAGGACATCCACCCCCACCAGTGTGACAGGACCTTCCTCCACAGCGACCACCGAGAGGACCTCCACCCCCACGAGTGTGACTGGACCCTCCTCCACAGCGACCACTGAGAGGGTCTCCACCCCAACAAGCGTGCCAGGATCCTCCTCCACAGTGACCTCAGCAGCAGTCTCCACTTCCACCAGTGTGACAGGACCCTCCTCCATGGTGACCACTGAGAGGACCTCCATCCCCACGAGTGTGACAGGACCTTCCTCCACAGTGACCACAGAGGAGGTCTCCACCCCCACGAGTGTGACTGGACCCTCTTCCACAGCGACCACTGAGAGGACCTCCACCCCCACCAGTGTGACAGGACCTTCCTCCACAGCGACCACTGAGAGGGTCTCCACCCCCACGAGTGTGACTGGACCCTCTTCCACAGCGACCACTGAGAGGACCTCCACCCCCACCAGTGTGACAGGACCTTCCTCCACAGTGAGAACAGAGGGGGTCTCCACCCCCACGAGTGTGACTGGACCCTCTTCCACAGCGATTACTGAGAGGACCTCCACCGCCACCAGTGTGACAGGACCTTCCTCCACAGCGACCACTGAGAGGGTCTCCACCCCCACAAGTGTGATGGGACCCTCCTCCATGGTGACCACCGAGAGGGTCTCCACCCCCATGAGTGTGCCAGGACCCTCCTCCACCGTGACCACTGAGAGGGTGTCCACCCCCACGAGTGTGCCAGGTCCCTCCTCCACAGTGATCACTGAGAGGGTCTCCACCCCCACCAGTGTGACGGGTCCCTCCTCCATAGCGACCACCGAGAGGGTCTACACCCCAACAAGCGTGCCAGGATCCTCCTCCACAGTGACCTCAGCAGTAGTCTCCACCTCCACCAGTGTGACAGGACCCTCCTCCATGGTGACCACTGAGAGGACCTCCACCCCCACCAGTGTGACAGGACCTTCCTCCACGGTGACCTCAGAGGGGGTCTCCACCCCCACGAGTGTGACTGGACCCTCTTCCACAGCGACCACTGAGAGGACCTCCACCCCCACCAATGTGACAGGACCTTCCTCCACAGTGACCACAGAGGGGGTCTCCACCCCCACGAGTGTGACTGGACCCTCTTCCACAGCGACCACTGAGAGGACCTCCACCCCCACCAGTGTGACAGGACCTTCCTCCAGAGTGAGAACAGAGGGTGTCTCCACCCCCACGAGTGTGACTGGACCCTCTTCCACAGCGACCACTGAGAGAACCTCCACCCCCACCAGTGTGACAGGACCTTCCTCCACAGCGACCACTGAGAGGGTCTCCACCCCCACAAGTGTGATGGGACCCTCCTCCACGGTGACCACCAAGAGGGTCTCCACCCCCACAAGTGTGCCAGGACCCTCCTCCACGGTGACCACCGAGAGGGTGTCCACCCCCACGAGTGTGCCAGGACCCTCCTCCACAGTGATCACTGAGAGGGTCTCCACCCCCACCAGTGTGACGAGTCCCTCCTCCATAGCGACCACCGAGAGGGTCTACACCCCAACAAGCGTGCCAGGATCCTCCTCCACAGTGACCTCAGCAGCAGTCTCCACCTCCACCAGTGTGACAGGACCCTCCTCCATGGTGACCACTGAGAGGACCTCAACCCCCATGAGTGTGACAGGACCTTCCTCCACAGTGACCACAGAGGGGGTCTCCACCCCCACGAGTGTGACTGGACCCTCTTCCACAGCGACCACTGAGAGGACCTCCACCCCCACCAGTGTGACAGGACCTTCCTCCACAGCGACCACTGAGAGGGTCTCCACCCCCACGAGTGTGACTGGACCCTCTTCCACAGCGACCACTGAGAGGACCTCCACCCCCACGAGTGTGACAGGACCTTCCTCCACAGTGACCACAGAGGGGGTCTCCACCCCCACGAGTGTGACTGGACCCTCTTCCACAGCGACCACTGAGAGGACCTCCACCCCCACCAGTGTGACAGGTCCGTCCTCCACAGCAACCACGGAGAGGGTCTCTACCCCCACGAGTGTGACAGGACCCTCCTCCACCGTGACCACGGAGAGGACATCCACCCCCACCAGTGTGACAGGACCTTCCTCCACAGCGACCACCGAGAGGACCTCCACCCCCACGAGTGTGACTGGACCCTCCTCCACAGCGACCACTGAGAGGGTCTCCACCCCAACAAGCGTGCCAGGATCCTCCTCCACAGTGACCTCAGCAGCAGTCTCCACTTCCACCAGTGTGACAGGACCCTCCTCCATGGTGACCACTGAGAGGACCTCCACCCCCACGAGTGTGACAGGACCTTCCTCCACAGTGACCACAGAGGGGGTCTCCACCCCCACGAGTGTGACTGGACCCTCTTCCACAGCGACCACTGAGAGGGTCTCCACTCCCACCAGTGTGCCAGGATCCTCCTCTACCGCAACCACGGAGAGAACCTCCACCCAGACCAGTGTCACAGGACCCTCTTCCCCGGTGACCATGGAGAGGACCTCCAGCCCCACCAGTGTGACAGGTCCCTCCTCCACAGCGACCATGGAGAAGGTCTCCACCCCCACCAGTGTGACAGGACCTTCCTCCACAGTGACCACAGAGGGTGTCTCCACCCCCACGAGTGTGACTGGACCCTCTCCCACAGCGACCACTGAGAGGACCTTCACCCCCAGCAGTGTGACAGGACCTTCCTCCACAGTGACCACAGAGGGGGTCTCCACCCCCACCAGTGTGACTGGACCCTCCTCCACAGCGACCATGGAGAAGGTCTCCACCCCCACCAGTGTGACAGGACTCTCCTCCACAGTGACTACAGAGGGGGTCTCCACCCCCACGAGTGTGACTGGACCCTCTTCCACAGCGACCACTGAGAGGACCTCTACCCCCAGCAGTGTGACAGGACCTTCCTCCACAGTGACCACAGAGGGTATCTCCACCCCCACGAGTGTGACTGGACCCTCTTCCACAGCGACCACTGAGAGGACCTCCACCCCCAGCAGTGTGACAGGACCTTCCTCCACAGTGACCACAGAGGGTGTCTCCACCCCCACGAGTGTGACTGGACCCTCTTCCACAGGGACCACTGAGAGGACCTCCACCCCCACCAGTGTGACAGGACCTTCCTCCACAGTGACCACAGAGGGTGTCTCCACCCCCACGAGTGTGACTGGACCCTCTTCCACAGCGACCACTGAGAGGACCTTCACCCCCAGCAGTGTGACAGGACCTTCCTCCACAGTGACCACAGAGGGGGTCTCCACCCCCATGAGTGTGACTGGACCCTCTTCCACAGTGACCATGGAGAAGGTCTCCACCCCCACCAGTGTGACAGGACTCTCCTCCACAGTGACTACAGAGGGGGTCTCCACCCCCACGAGTGTGACTAGACCCTCTTCCACAGCGACCACTGAGAGGACCTTCACCCCCAGCAGTGTGACAGGACCTTCCTCCACAGTGACTACAGAGGGGGTCTCCACCCCAACGAGTGTGACTGGACCCTCTTCCACAGCGACCACTGAGAGGACCTTCACCCCCAGCAGTGTGACAGGACCTTCCTCCACAGTGACCACAGAGGGGTTCTCCACCCCCACGAGTGTGACTGGACCCTCCTCCATGGCGACCACCGAGAGGACCTCCACCCCCACGAGTGTGACTGGACCCTCCTCCATGGCGACCACCGAGAGGGTGTCCATCTCTAGTCCCTCTGCCTTCTCGGGGTCCTCACCCATGACCACCAAGCCAGACTTGTCCAGTTACTCACCCACAGGTCACCTGTTGACCTCTCCCGTATCGACTACTCCTGGTTCTCCACCCACTACTCCCTCCTGGTCCTCAGAGACCTCCGGCAGCCTGATGCCCTCCATTGTTCCCACAACCTCGCCTGGCCCCACCACACCCTGCCTTTGCCACGCCTTTGGGAAGTTCTTCCTACCAGGCACGTGAAGTATCACCCCTCCTGCAGAATCCTCCCTGGCATTTGGTTGCCTTGGTTGTGTCCTCATGCCCTTGGCCCTGCCCTGGCTGACCTGTTGTCTCTGACCTTGTAGGGGACATTGTCTACAACAAGACAGATGGGGCGGGCTGCCCCTTCTTAGCCATCTGCAACCAGCGCTGTGACCTTGACCGCTTCCAGGGCGCCTGCACCACCTCCTCACCCCCAGGGACCTCAGCCTCTGTGCCCCCAACCACTCCACTTAGCGACTGTGATCGTACAATCCCTCCTCGAAAGGTGTGCCTTCCACCTCCACCATGACCTGCCAGGCCCTTCTGTGTGCATGGGGCCCGGGGCATCCATCAAGGTTGATGGCACACCCCCAGCCCTCAGTGGCCACTCCACGGGTTGCTCTGGCTAGAGGAAAGCACGCAGGGTCCAAGCCCAGCCAGGAGGCAGCGGCCGCCCTGCCCCAGGCAGGGGGTGGTTCCTGTGGCTGAGGTGGGGGCGGTGGGAAGGGGTCCTGCCATCCCACCCTGTGGGTGCTGTGCTGTCTCACAGGTGAACGAGTCCTGGTTCCTGGAGGACTGTACGGTGGCCCGCTGTGAAGGTGACAACCGTGTCACCCTGCTGGGGCCCCGGCCGATTGGCAGCATCACGTGCGTGAATGGGCATCTGCCCGTGAAGGTGCAGAACCAGAGCCATCGCTGTGACTACCACTACGAGTGCGAGTGTGAGCGCCGCCCTTGGTTTCGGGTCGGGGGAGGGCTGGTGGGGTTTGAGACGTGCACACGCCCCCCATGCCCTGGGCCTGGGGTCACTGGGCCCATCCCCATCAGGCTTGACGGTCTGAAGGGAACCTGGGGGTTTCTGAGAGCAGGGAGAGTAGGGGTGAAGCTGAGGAGCTCTGAGGGGGTCGCATCCTGAGGGTCCTGAGCAGCTTTCATGGCAGAACGGCATGCAGGAGGAAGTGGGTGGTCTTACAGGCCTCGGGCTCCTGGGGCGGCCGAAACAAATGACCCCCAGCCAGGCATCTTAAAACAGCATGGTCCTGGAGGCCAGAAGACAGAGATCAAGGAGTCAGAGGGACCGAGCTATCCCCAAAGCTTTGAAAGTGGGGGGTCCTGCCTGGCCCTCCAGACTTGGGGCCCCGGGTGCACCTGGGCTGTGGCCCCGCCTCTACCCAGTCATTACGCAGCTTCTTCCCTGTCTCTTAGAAGGACCCTTGTCATTGGATTGAGGGCTACCCTGGTCATCCAGGATGACCTCCCCCCATGAACCTTCACTTACAGCTGCAGAGACCCTCCTTCCCCCAAAGGAGGTCACATCCACAGGCTCTGGGTGGACACATCTGGGGGGCTCCCCCATCCAACTGGGTCCACTTGTGTCCCGAAGGAGGGACGGAGGCCCCCGGGGCTGAGCGACCCCCAAAGTAGTAGCTCCGGGTGGCACTGGGTAAGACCTGTCCATGCCTGCAGGTGTCTGCAGCGGCTGGGGGGACACCCACTACGAAACCTTTGATGGCACCTCCTACTCCTTCTGGGACAACTGCACCTATGTCCTCATGCGCGAGATCCAGCCACGCCATGGCAACCTCCGCATCCTGCTGCACAACCGCTTCTGTGAGGCCACCGCCCACTGCCCCCGTGCCCTAAGCATCCACTACCAGTCCATGGACATCGTCCTCTCCACCACCAGCAGCGCCACTGGGCAGGAGGAAAGCCTGGTGAGCGCGGGCGGCAGAGCAGCGGTGGCCGGTCCCGGCCTGGTTTAGGGGGACCCTGGTGCACAGAGATCACGTTGTCCCCCTGCCAGAGAGCCTCAGGGGCCTTGGGGAAGACAGAGGGCACACCAGGACCTGGGGTCCCGAGTGTGGTGACTCCAGAGAGGGCAGGGAAGGAGCATGGGGGTGCCCGAGGCCAAGAGCCCCTGGGACCCAACACACTGACCGTGACCCCAGCCTGAGGTGGGTGTCTGCTCTTTGGGGCACGGGTGCCCAGGAGGGGGCCCAGCACCTGGGAGCACAGCCCAGGTGTCATGGTCCCCCGGTCACACCCCCAGATCCTGCTGGACCAAACTCGGGTGAGGCAGAGCTTCAGCAAGAACGGCGTGATCGTGACCCTGACCGGGGCCACCGGGATGCGCGTCGATATTCCCGCCGTCGGTGTCGGCATCACCTTCAACGGGCGGGTCTTCCAGGCCCGGCTCTCCTACAGCCGTTTCAGTCACAACACCGAGGGCCAGTGCGGTGAGCGGGGCTGCAGGACGCCTGCAGGGGTGGCGAGGGGCCGGCACCACCGCAACGGGCGCACCCCCCCCGGGGACCCCAGACGCACAGCCGGCCCCTGCACCTGCCCCAGGCGGGAGGCCCTCTTTGATAGCTGAGCAGTTGCTGGGGAGGTTGGGAGACGAAGGGGGACGGCGACGACGGTCCAGTGTGTCCCCCTGAACCCCGCCCTCCCCAGGCACCTGCACCAACAACCGCCGGGATGAATGTCGCCGGCCGGACGGCACCACGGCCCGCACCTGCCGGGACATGGCCCGGTCCTGGCTGGTCTCCAACAGCAGCGTGGAGGGCTGCGGGGTGCCCACCCGCCTGCCCCCAACCACCAGCCCCCTCTTGCCGGAAACCAGCACGCCCGCCATCCACCCGTCGTGCCCCCCAGAGCCCCTCTGCGAGCTGATGCTGAGCTCGTGAGTTCTCCACCTGGGTTGGGTGGTGGTGGTGGGGTGCCATCACCCTGAGGGGCCTCCGCTGCAGCCTCTGATGGGCCCTGCCTGCAGGGTCTTCGCCGCGTGCCACAGCCTCATCCCACCTGGCCCGTACTTCAACGCCTGTGTCAGTGACAGCTGCTGGCCCGGCCGTGGCCGCAAGGTGCTCTGCCAGAGCCTGGAGGCCTACGCAGAACTCTGCCGCTCCCGGGGCGTCTGCCCTGACTGGCGCAATGCCACTCACGGGCTGTGCGGTGAGTCGGGCGTGGCCACTGGGGGCCCTGGCCTCCTTGGCCTGCCTGACACCTGTCCGTGTGCCCCCAGACCTCACCTGCCCGTCCGCCAAGGTGTACAAGTCTTGTGGCCCTGTGCAGCCGGAGTCCTGCGACTCCAGGTGAGCCCAGCCGACAGGGAGAGCATGGTGGGGACAGCGGGCCTCCCAGGCTGGCCTGGAGGACCTGGTGGGGAGCCAGGAGGAGACCCACGAGGCTCCAGGACCCCGACCCCAAATCTCGGGGGTGCCCTTCCCCCACCCGACCTCCGACCCCGGACCCGAGGTTGCCCCCGGGCCTGCACCCTGCCCACTGCCCTCCCCCTCGGTCTGCCTTTGTCGCCTTGCAGGAGCCAGAGCCCGCTGAGCGTTGGGCTGGCAGAGGGCTGCTTCTGTCCCGACGGCCACATCCTCTTCAATTCTCACAGGGACATCTGTGTGCCCGAGTGCCGTAAGCACCCTGCGCCAGGCCCACCCAGCCCCAGAGAGCGGAAGGGGCCCCGGGGCGGGCAGACCCCAGCTGGGGCCAGTCCTGCCCAGTCCTGCCAGCAGCGCAGCATGGCCTGGAGCCTTTCTGAGTCCCCTCCTAAGTGATCCCCCTCAAGCTCTCCAGGGGCTTCTGCCCCAAGCAGGGAGAAGAGGCCTCCATTGGGGGAGGGGTGGCCAGGCCGGCTGGGCCCCGACCCCAGTGCTCCCACTAACCCCCTTCTCCCCATTCTTGCCTCGCAGCCTGTGTGGGACCGGATGGGCTTCCCAAATTCGTGAGTGCTCCACCTTCAGCAACCTGACTCCTCGCTTGAGCGGAAGGAGGGCAGGGGTCCCCCTCCCAGGGCCCCGGCTCTGCCCGGGGTCGGGCGGTGGGGCGGGTGTGGGTATGGCACACCCAGGTGTGAGCCATGTCAGCCTCAAGGCTGCTCCCGGGACAGGGAGGCCGGGGCCCGACCTGCTGCTGGACGCGACCCCAGAGGCCAGGGCACCACCCAGGAGCCCTGGGGGACCCTGACCTGGTCTGTTGCAGCCTGGAGAGCGGTGGGTCAGCAACTGCCAGGACTGCGTGTGTGACAACGGCACTGTGTCAGTGCAGTGCACGCCCGTGGAGTGCCTGGCCCCAGACCAGCCACAGCAGTGTGGCCGGGCCGGCTTTGTGGCCGTGAGCAGGCCTCTGGCGGACAACCCATGCTGCATGGAGAATCTGTGTGGTGAGGCCTGCACCCCAGTGGGCGGTCGGTGGCACGGTGTCTGGCTCCGGCCACCTGGCCGGCAGGGCAGGCGTGCCTCGGGGTCCCGTGGCCGGGCTGAGGCTGGACCCGAGGTGGGGCCTCTCAGTTCTTCGCTCCTCCACCTAAAATGAAGCTGGTGGCCTCTGGCGTCCCTGGTGCCAGGCAGGGTCTTGGGGAAGACCAGGGAGGTGACACAGCATGGCCCAGAAGGGCCACAGAGAGCCACTGACTCCTGTGGAAAGGACTTCTCTGGTCCAGCGTGGGGCAGTGTTACCCTGGGAACCACAGTAGCGGGAGGAGGGGGGCAGGGGCACCCAGGCAGCTCCCTGACTCTCCCGCAGTCTGCAATGCAAGCACGTGCCCCCAGAGCCCCCCTGCATGTCGGCTGGGAGAGAAGCTGGTCCGCACCCAGGTGGAGGATGACTGTTGCCCCACCTTCAGCTGCCGTGAGTCTCAGGGTTCGGGGGACGGTGGGGCTGGGGCTGGGTGCCTTCCGGCAGGCGCTCAGCAACCCCTTTCCTTCCAGGGCCTCTGCTGTGCACCTTCAATGGCACATTCTATGGGGTAAGGGCTCCGTGTCCAGGCAGTCGGGAAAGGGCAGGGGGTGGGCTCCAGACTCAGCACGTCCTCCGAGGACCCCTGTGCCCCTCTTGCCACGACAGCGGATGGGTCGAGGCTCCAGGCCCTTCAGAGGCAGCTGCTGTTGAGAGCCACTGGGAGCTTAGCTTCAGGCTCTCCCAGCAAGAGTTTCAGGGCAGGACTGCCCCTCCCACCGGCCTGGGGTCCCGGCTGCCCCAGTCTGCACTCATCCAGGGTCATGTCTCTGATCCTGTGTGAAGAGGAAGGAGACCGCTCTGTGGGTCTCACGGGCACAGGGAGGGGGCCTGGCCCTGGTGCCCCCTCAGGGTCACCTCCCCTCACCCTGTCCACTGCAGGTTGGTGCAACCATCCCAGGGGTTACTCCGTGCCACACGTGCACCTGTTTGTCCACGGACAGTGAGGACCCGACTGTGCGGTGTGAGGAGGAGGCCTGTAATACCACCTGCCTCCAGGTGAGGCCAGGCTAGGCCCCTGGGGAGGCCCATCACCGGACCCTGGGCCCCCGGGAGGGCCTCCAGCTCAGCCTTCATGGAGGTTTTTCCGTCCCAAAAGGAGGGAGTGAAGCAGGAGTGTGGGGTATGGGGCTGTGGGCTGGAGGCGGACCTGTAGGCTGCTGGGATAGGGTTCTGGAGGGCCGAAGTGGAGAAGGTGCTGGGAGCAGGGCTGAAGCTAAGAGAGGACCCGGGGGCTGGGCAGGGGCATGCCTCACAGAGGAAAGGGGGTTCCAAGGAGGCTAGCCCTGGGCCCCAGGGTGGGTGGGAGAGCAGGAGGGCTAGGTGTGGGACGTGACCACCCTCTGCCCCAGGGCTTTGAGTACTCCACGGTGGCCGGGCAGTGCTGCGGGGAGTGCGTGCAGACCGCCTGCCTCGCACCGGACGGTCAGCTGGTCCAGGTAAGGGGACACTCAGTCTCGACCCTTGCCCTGCAGAGACCCTCCTGACCAGCTCCTCTTCATCCACCAGGTAATCCCCAGCCCGGCCCCCAACCATTTTCCCCCTTTCATTCCAGCTCAACGAGACCTGGGTCAACAGCCTCGTGGACAACTGCACGGAGTACCACTGCCAGGCCAGGGACGGACCCCCTATGCTGACCCCAATGCCTGTGGTCTGCCCTGACGTGTCCACCTGCAAGGTGTGTGTCTGGCACAGAAGCCCCGCCCACATCACACCTACCCATTCCATCACCAGAGGCCCCGCCTACCCACAAAGGAGCCCCGCCCACACCACAGCCCACACCCACTCATTCCCAGAGTCCATCCCCAGTAGGCCCCGCCCACCCACCACGAAGCCCCGCCCACTCAAGCCCCGCCTCTGCCCCTCCCCCTGCAGGGCATCCTCAAGAAAATCGGCTGCTGCTACTATTGTGTGCAAACGGGTAAGTCAAGGCTCCCCTTCCTGCCTCTCAGCGCTGTCAGCCCCGCCCACTGACTCCTCCCGAAGTTGCCCTCCCCAGCCAGAACCCCCACCCTGAGCGGGAGGTTACGTGGGTCCTTGGAGACCTGCCCCCACTGCCTTTCCTCTGCGCAGACGCCTGCCAGGTCCACACCAACATGACGGTCCTGCGACACCGGGGCTGCGTCACCCAGGCCGCCGTCAAGGTCTCTTTCTGCGAGGGCTCTTGCCCAAAAGTGTCCCGGTGAGCCGCCCGTGCCCTCCACCCACGCCCCAGACACATGCGTGGTCACCAGCCGGTGCCCCACGTGACCCTGTCTTTAGAGGGACCCCCTGCGCTGGGGCTGAGGCCGGAGGGCCCAGCTTGCTACAGGGAAGAGGGAAGGGCCCCCCAGCAGGGCTGCAGAAACCCTGAGCCTCCCCAACCCCCTGAGCCAGGCCTGGGGCAGCTGGGAGGGGCCACGGGGGTCAGAGCACCAGGGCTACCAGTGGAAGGTCTGCCCGTTGTTGGGGCCAGGCAGAATAAGCACCTTCCCTGAGCCGGACTGTCAGGGCAGAGCTGGTGGCAGAGTCCACCCCCCAGAAACCCAGGCCACGGCCAGCTGTGAGCCCTGGCAGAAGAGGCAGGAGGAAGGGTCTGGACCTGGCTGGACGGCCCAGGGCAGGTTCCCAGAGGAGAGATCTGCCACGGTCGGCAAGTTTGAGGAGCTGGTTTGGGAAAGAGCAGGGCCTGGCTGGGGAAAGCTGGGGTTCTCAGCGACCCAGAGCGCTGTCCAGGCCAGTACCAGCAGCGCTGTGCGCTCAGGGAGCCAGCCACTGTCTCCGGACCCCCAAGAGACTAGGAGCCGGGTGATCCGGGCAAGAGGGGAGGTCCTGAGGCTGTGCGTCTGCAGGTACTCCATGGAGGCACAGGCCAGGCAGTGCAGCTGCTCCTGCTGCCAGGAGACCAGGACCCACCAGGAGGTGGTGACCATGCAGTGCCCCGATGGGACGGCCTTCCAGCACACCTACACCCACGTGGACGAGTGCAGCTGCGTCCCGGCCTGCGCATCCTCGCCCCAGACTCTCGAGGATAGCTCATCCACGTTCCCAGTCTTGGGGTTCACCACTGTATGACGTTCCGCACCCCCAGGCACCCCCCCCCACCATGGAAACCACGGGTGCCCAGGCATGCCTTCCATGGGTACCACTGCCCCCGCCCTCTTTGCACTTGCCCTGGTGAAACCTGGGCCCTACAGGGTGACAGCACAGTGGGGGTCGGCTTGAGGAGGACCCGAGGTCCTGCCCTCAGAGCCCCTCGCGCCTGTTTGGCCACCTCCCTGGCCATCAGGGTCAGATGACCGTCATCTGAAACATGGGCACACCCAGGCTCGACCCTCGCCGGTGTCAGGAGGCGGCGATGCTGTGCAAAAAACCGTACCCCACTGCGCTCGGGTCCCACCGCGGCCTCTGTGCTCCTCGAAGCCCCCAGGGCACAGACCCCCACTGGCTACCTCCTGCAGCGAACCACAGACTGAGGCCGGGGCAGGCAAGGCCGGCTGCCTCCAGGGAGCTGCGTCAGGCAGGCTGGCTGCCTGCCGGTGTCTGGACCCTGGGCTGAGGCTACAAGGGCCAAGGGGCAGGCCAGGGACGGGGTGGCCCCCACGGCACGCCCTGTGCTTACGCAGCCCCAGTCTTGCAAATAAAGGCCGAGCATCACACACGCTTCCTGGTCCTGGTGTCTCTTCCCATCAGCTGCATCCCTGGGCTCCCCTGCCATCCGGGGGGCTGGGCTGTCCCTGAACCCCACGCCTCAGGCTTTTGCTGGAACCTCCAGGAAGGGCGGGCAGAGCAGGTGGCAAGGAGGCCCCCAGGGTCCATCTCAGGCTTTGGGAGTATCAGGCGGAGTCAGGGTGGCCCGAGGGCTCGGAAACACTATCACCGTGATTGCGAACATGAAGGGTTTAGAAGGAAGTTGTTCACAGGCGCAAAGACCAGATGAGCCTCTGGGGGGTCAGTGTGTCCACGCAGGAAACCCTCCCCATGCTGTCCGCACCTCCTGCAGGCGCTTGTCACGGGCCAGCCTGCCCCGTCTCTGACCCTCATGTCTCCTCTCCACCGAGGGCAGGGGTTGCTGCCTTTCTTTTCCGCTGTTTCATCCTGAGTGGAGAAAGTGGTCTGCACCGGGTGGGGCAGGACGAGCTGGGTGCGAGGAGCGGGTGGCAGGCCTGGCCTGACCTACCCGCATGGCACGGGCACCTCCCTGTGAGACAGGGGAGGCTGCCCGCGGAGGGCAAGGCAGCGCTGGCTGCAGCCAAGCAAGCCCGGTGGGTGAGAGGAGGGTCTTCCAGGCCCTGCACACCACAGGGCCCGCCTCCGCTATCTGAGCGCTGGGGCCCACCCAGGGTGCCCACCTGGGAACCAGTGACTCATGCTGTCCCCCAGGGGCTGCGGTCCTCAGCTCCCAGGGAAGGTGGGGGCTGGGGTCTCTTCGTGGCCTTTCCTACTCAGATCACCAAGGTCTAGTCAGGGCAGGACCCCTCTGGGACTGGGCTGGAAACTGTCCAGCAGGGCTGACAAGCTTACGGACAGACTGCGGGGGGCTGGCGGCCCCTCCCCCAGCCGCCACTGGGGTCTGCGCACTCCCCCATCTCAGTCTGATTTCCTGGGCGACCGTGGCCGGGTCCTGCCCTGGCCTTGCTGCTAAGTTGCTTCAGTCCTGTCTGACTCTGTGTGACCCCATAGACGGCAGCCCACCAGGCTCCCCGTCCCTGGGATTCTCCAGGCAAGAACACTGGAGTGGGTTGCCATTTCCTTCTCCAATGCATGAAAGTGAAAGTGAAGTCGCTCAGTCGTGTCCGACTCCTAGCGACCCCATGGACTGCAGCCTACCAGGCTCGTCCGTCCATGGGATTTTCCAGGCAAGAGTACTGGAGTGGGGTGCCATTGCCTTCTCCGTGCCCTGGCCTTAGTCTCCTAATTCACGTGTGAAACAGCAGCATTTCCTATACTTCAGTCATTCTCAAGGCACAGCGTCTTCTTACACCACGGGCCTCTTCCAGAACTAAGCATGTTTTCGAGGCACCTGAGGAGTGTCATTTGCCACAGACCAGAGCTCACGCATGTGAACTGTTTTTATCACAGACTGGAGCTCACGTGTGTGAATTGTGTTCACTCATCGCAGACCAGAGCTCACGTGTGTGAAATGTCTTCTCTCCAGAGACTGGAGCTCACGTGTGTGACCTGTCTTCACGCTCCGCAGGTCGGAGCTCACCTTGGAAACGAGGGTGCTGACGTCCTCTGTAGGCTTGCTCCCTGCCTGGGTAGAGTGAAGGAAACAGCTCAAGCTGGAGTTGGGACGGGCCTCCAGGCTCAGCTCTCCCACCCTCAGGGCGGTGTTGGTCACCCCAAGTGGGAACACACCCCCTCCACCCCCAACAGGAAGGCCTTGCCCCTTCCCATCCCGCAGGAGGAAGGAAGCCTCCCTCTGCTTCCCACAGCCCAGCCAATCAGAGACCGCACAGGCCCAGCCCCCGGAAGCCTCCCTACTTTGGACCCGGCTCCTCCAATGGACTCTGGTTATCACAGCCCCTCCCAGCTCCCCCTTCTCCCTCGAGTAGCAAGTCCCCTTCCGTGACCTCTGGATTTGCGTGTGGGCCACCACTGCTCGTATATCCCGGGCTGCAGTCGCTGAAGAAACTCACTTTTGCTGGCGAAATAACCAGCTATGATTAGAGTCGCTGGGCAAGCTGGCTCCATCTCTCTTCAGAAACTGTAAACCCAGAGTCACTGGGACAGTGCTGAGATACAGCATCCGCCGCTGGGTCCTGCCCACAGGGCCCTGGGACTGCCAGGTGCTGCCCCTCAGCCCGCGGCCACTCTGCACTTGCTCCAGGCAAGCCCCACGGCTGACCGGTCAGGTCCAGTTCTGACTCAGGGCCCTGACTGGGACCCCGTTGGGCACTCCCCGCCTCCCCAGGCCTTGTGTCTCCCTGACCCATCAGCTGGGTCCCGGGCACCCTCATCATCTGCCTGGTGTCACGGGCCCCCCTGGACCGCCGTGAACTTCGGCAGCTCAGGTGGACCCAGCTCTGCCTCCAGGCTCACCGGGGCAGGGCCAGGAGCCTGGAGAGATTCGGGAGGCTCCCGTGTGATTCGTGATAGACCTTTTTCTTTCATGAGAACTTTATTTTAGGTCTTCTGTGTGGCATATGGAATTTTAGATCCTCAACCAGGGATCAAGATCAAACCCACGCCCTCTGCAGGGGAAGTGCAGAGACTTAACCACTGGCCCACCAGGAAGTCCTTGAAGATTACGTCTGAAAATAAAAATGGAAGTGCTAATGAGGATAAATTACTCTCATCAGCACAGGGAAGACAGCCCTGAAGGCCCAGCTCTGTGCTCTGGGAGCCCCCCTGCACCAAGGGCCCGCTCAGGCAGGTGCCCCACCCTCAGGCCCACCGTGGGCAGGGGCCCAGCTGAGCTCTAAACCCCTCCTGCTGTCGTTCGTCCCACAAATGCTGACAAAGTCCTGCCATGCGGGCAAAAGCTTGTGCCTCCTCCCCAGCCTGTCCAGCAACCCAGCTGGAAGCAGAAAAAGGGTGCATCCAGATGACCCACAAGAGAGGGGCTGGGTGCGGGGAGGGTGGGTGTTGGGAGGGGGCCGGGCAGCTGCATGGGGCCCTGGGGTGGGCTGGGCAGCTGTGGGGACCAGGAGGGGTCAGGAGCCCACAGTGGGTGGCACACCCGGAGCGGGCCTCCCGAGCCCCAGCGACCCTGCTCCTGTATGCCGGTGTCTTCCTGCAGCGTCAGATGGGACGTGGGGAAACCTAGATGGAGGACCAGAGCCGCTGCTGGGGCACCTGGCCCACCCACGAGTCTCCAGGGCTCTTTCTTGGTGGGAATGGAGGTGTCCCCACAGGACAGGGCTGGTCTGCAGACGAAGGCAGTGGGTCTGAGCCTCAACATAAGGGCGGCAGCACTGCAGCCCAGGGAGCTCCGCAGGGGAGCCGGGCACCGCGACGGGCACCCTCGGAGCCGCCACAGTGGCGGGGCCAGCCCGCCCCTCTGCCCGTAACTGAGGGGGGTCAGCGTGCAGGCTGCAGGGGCTGAGGCATGGGTGACGGAGGGCTGGGGAGGCATCTCGGGGGCCTGACAAACCCTGAGCCTTGTCAGGGGACCGGCTGCGGGGTAGGGGACAGGCCGAGGACCCAGAGCAGTGCCCGGGTCAGACCCAGCTTTTGGAATTTGGGAGCCCATCCCAGGCTGTGTGAGTGACGAGCCCAGAAGGGCCCTCGGGGCAAGGAGATCTGTGAGGCTTGGCTTTCCGTGGCGGGGCCTGGGGATGCGCGGGCCCATGAAGACCCAGAGCATTGGACCGGCAGGTGCCTCCAGGGGCGGGGGCACGCCCCCGAGACCAGTGGGGCTCGGCTAGCTGAGGGGACATCCCGCGGCCTACTCCCGGGTCAGAGCACCCTGGAGAAGAGCCACACATGGGGCAACTGGACCGGGCAGCCAGTGCCTGTGGGCTGGGGCCAGTGCCCGGGCTTTGTCCTCTGGAAGCCCAACCAGACAACAGACCCAGGCTCCGCGCTCGCACACCAGGCTCCATGCAGGCTCCACGCTTGCACACCAGGCTCCATGCAGGCTCCGCGCTCGCACACCAGGCTCCATGCAGGCTCTGCGCTCGCACGCCAGGCTCCATACAGGCTCCGCGCTCGCACGCCAGGCTCCATGCAGGCTCCGTGCTCACGCCAGGCTCCATACAGGCTCCGTGCTCACACGCCAGGCTCCATGCACACTCTGTGCTCACACGCCAGGCTCCATGCAGGCTCCGTGCTTGCACGCCAGGCTCCGCGCTCACACGCCAGGCTCCATGCAGGCTCCGCGCTCGCACACCAGGCTCCATGCACGCTCTGTGCTCACACGCCAGGCTCCATGCAGGCTCCGTGCTCGCACGCCAGGCTCCACGCTCACACGCCAGGCTCCATGCAGGCTCCGCGCTCGCACGCCAGGCTCCATGCAGGCTCCGTGCTCGCACACCAGGCTCCATGCACACTCTGTGCTCACACGCCAGGCTCCATGCAGGCTCCGTGCTCGCACGCCAGGCTCCGCGCTCACACGCCAGGCTCCATGCAGGCTCCATGCTCACACGCCAGGCTCCACGCACGCTCTGTGCTCACATGCCAGGCTCCGTGCAGGCTCTGTGCTTGCACGCCAGGCTCTGTGCTCACATGCCAGGCTCCATGCAGGCTCCACGCTCGCACGCCAGGCTCCATGCAGGTTCCGCACTCGCACTCCAGGCTCTGTGCTCACACGCCAGGCTCCATGCAGGCTCTGTGCTCGCACGCCAGGCTCTGTGCTCGCACGCCAGGTTCCATGCAGGCTCCGCGCTCACACGCCAGGCTCCATGCAGGCTCCACGCTTGCACACCAGGCTCCATGCGGGCTCCGCGCTCGCACGCCAGGCTCCATGCGGGCTCCGCGCTCGCACGCCAGGCTCCATGAAGGCTCCATGCAGGCTCTGTGCTCGCACACCAGGCCCATGCAGGATCCGTGCTCTCACACCAGGCTCCGCGCTCACAGGCCAGGCTCCATGCTCACACGCCAGGCTCCACGCAGGCTCCATGCTCGCACGCCAGGCTCCGCACTCACACGCCAGGCTCCATGCAGGCTCCGTGCTCGCACGCCAGGCTCCATGCTCACATACCAGGCTCCATGCTCACACGCCAGGCTCAATGGATACACTCTGAGCTCCGTGCACACACTCTGAGCTCCACGCTCACACTCCAGGCTCCTGGGCAGAGTCCAACCTCTGCCCTGTGCTTTTACTCACTAGTCTGCTGGTAAACCGTTTCATCAACTGGCTTATTACAAGCCAGATTAAAGTGGAACAAAAACAGTAAACTCTCTCTGAAGGACTGGATTCTCTGTTTTTCCATAGACCGTTTATTAAGTTAGAAGGCTGAAAGGTACAAACATATCTTACAATCGAAGAGGAACCTGGACCCTGGACCCCAACAGAATGACCTGAAACTCAAAGCTCCAAGGACCATTTCTGCAAACACCGGCAGGGCTCCTGAAACGGGAGTGGGGTGGGGAGCCCGCTGTACACGCCTCTCCTCTCCGACACCAAGCAACGACGACCTGCAAGGCGCCCTGTCCTGGGCCTGGCAGCCACGGGCGCCGCGCTGAGGACCCCCGAGGGGCATCCGGGACACGCGCATGGACGTGAGCAGAGCGCGGGGACAGCAGGGCTATCGGACGTCTTGAGGCCCCACAGATGCACCCTCCTCTGACCCAGTGAAGCAGCAGGCGTCCATGACAAAGGACCCCAAGCTGGCAGGCCTGCAGCTGCCCTGAAGCCAAGACTCCTGTCTTCGGAGGCCCAGGCAGGGGGAGGCGGCGGTGGGGAGGCGGCGTGGGGCCGCCTGGGCCGGGGACCACTGGGCGGGGTGCACAGGCTGGGTCGGCCTGTCAGAGCTGCGCCGACTGTGGTCACAATGCTGCAGCCAGGCTGCGGCTGCCCAGTCGGTCTCACGCATCTACAGAGAGCCTGCGGCAAAGGCACCGGTGGTCTGAACCCCCCTCACAGGCCTCCCCGCCCCCGGGTCACCACGGGAGGAGTCTGGTCAGCTTGACCTCTGGCCGGCATCCCATTAAGCCTACGTGGAGGACAGGACTGGGCTCTGAGTCCTCGCCGCCTCAGGTGACTGCCCGACGTCACCGGGTGGGGTCTGTCTCCATGTCCAGAGGCTGGGTAAGGCCTCCAGACAGCGGCGACCACGGCTGACCGCCAACAGCAGCAACCACGTCAGAGCGCACTGTGTTCCCATTTCCACGGGGCACCACCCAGCCTGGCCCCATCCTCAGTGTACACAGCCAGAGGCAGCAGGGTGCCACCCACGCCGCGGGGCGCCTCTTGCCTCTTGAGAAGACCTCCTGGTGCCGGCGGTCACGCTGACCCAGCCTGGGGCCCAGCTTCCTACACGAGGTCGGCGGTGAGCTGAGAGTCCTAGAGACCCTCTGACAGACAAGGCCAAGGACTGGGCCTGCCCCCAACACCCGCCTCACTGAGCTCTGTGGTCAGAGCGTGTCTGGGGGCGGCGACCCCTTGGGACAACATGGCATGGAGGGCGAGGCAGCAGGAAAGACTACGGGGCCGCAGGCTCAGGACGTGGCTGCAGATGCCAGGCTGGGCCCAGGACTCCGCGCACAGGCTGGGCCCCGAGACGAGGTCTGCCCGGCCCCAGCGAGAGGCCCACGAAGACCACCACGGGGAGGAGAGAAGTTTCTCGTCCTGAAGTCCTAACAAGACCCACAGCAGCTGTCGGTGGATCCTCTGTGCCTCACGTTAGTGTGTCTACCCAGTCAGGTGGCATCACCAGAGACCACCTGTCCACCCAGAAGGGGCCCAGAACCGAAGCCCTGTGGGGGGAGCTGCTCCCAGGAGAGCCTCCTGGGAGGACGGCCGGCAGAAAGTGGGCGTGTGCACGGGACCTGCCACCTCTACCCTCCGAGAGGAAGCGGGAAGAGAGCCACCCCACCCAACCCGACCACGTGGAGAACGGCTGCAAGAACCAAAACCACATGCATCCCAGACGAGGGCGAGGGTGGCGACACGGACGTCCGAGGAAGGGGCTGCGTGGGGCGCGTTCACGGGGATCTGCTGGGGACAGTGCTCGGGGGAGCTGGGTGGGCGGGCAGGCGGCAAGACGGCGGGCGTGTCTAGGACTCCTCGCCCATCTGGAGCAGGGAGTTGATGGCCGCGTCCCTGCTGCCCCGCTGGGCCTCCAGCACGGAGCGGATCACCTCTCGGTCCATGTTGGGGAACATGTCCTGGATGGCCTTCAGGTCCTCCTCGCTGCAGCGGGGCTGGGCGCTCACAGCTGGGGGCAGCGCCACGGGCACCACACCGGGGCTGCACACAGTGGGCATTCCTGCAAGCAGAGGTGGGCTCAGCGGGCAGCACTTCCACCGTGGGGCCAGGTCTCACCTGAGGTCTCCCCCCCAACACGACCCCAGAGATCTCCCCCAACCCATGACATGACCCCAGGGGTCTCCCCCACCCAACACGACTCCAAGGGTCTCCCCACCCCAACATGACCCCAGGGGTCTCCCCACCACGACATGACCCCAGAGATCTCCCCACTCCAACATGACCCCAGGGGTCTCCCCTCTCAACATGACCCCAGAGGTCTCCCCACCCCAACATAACCCCAGAGATCTCGGCCCCCGACATTACCTCTCAGATAGGCCAGACACTCAGGAGAAACGGGGGTGAGCAGACCTCGGCCATTTACACCATGGGGGTCAGCCCCTCCCACCGTGGCCACCCCCAGCTGCCACCCTCCCCACCCCAAGCACTGAGACTCCCCCGCCGCCCTCTCTGCCAGCGCTCCAGGACAGGCCTTCCCAGTTGGGCACCCAGTCCCAGTCAGACCCTGACAAGGAAGGAGACCCCACCAGGGCCAGCGTCCTGGGAACAGCAGACCCCCCACTCCACATGGGCAACACGTGGGGCTCCAGTGTCAGCTCGCCACGCCAGCCTCACCCCCTCAATCCCTTGTGGACACTGAGAACCTCAAGGCATCTCAGCTGCTGAAGATTCAGACCTGGAGCCACCAGACCCCAAGTCAAAGCTCCGACCATCTCGTGAGGAAAACAGACCAGCACAAGGAAAGACGGTGCTACTGAGACCCTACGGCTAACAGAGACAGAACCTGGTCAAACACCACTCTGAAGAGCAGAAAAGGATTTAAAATCATTTGTCTTTAGAAACTCAAAAGCACAGTCACCCAACCAGGCCCGACAGCTCACATGGTCTCCTTTCCTGTCTGAGCTCAGCTTAAAGGCAGCTCAAAACCATCCAAACCAAAACCAGCAGAAGAGCCGACAAGCGCTGAGGCGAAGGGGTGCCAGCCGCAGGGGTGGGACCAAGCATGTGATGGACACAGCCGCCTGCAGGGCCGGACATGCACCCGAGGCAGGAGCGGGGCCCGGCCCCTTCCTCCCACCGCCCCCCAGCCCCCAGCCCCCAGCCTCCTCCTGGCCCGGCCCCGCTGAGCACCCAGCTGCCTGCGCCCGCCGCCCCTTAGTCCTGACCATCCTGAGAGGCGAGAGGTTGCCGGGTCCCACACGGGCCCTTGAGCCTCATGAGGCCAAGGGCCCAGGCGTTCCGGAGCTGGGCAGGCGCCCGCTCGCCACCCTGAACCTGCGGGGAGCAGGAAGGGGACCTGAGACAGGGGTGTTGACGGCTTCACCCGCCAGCTCCCGCCGTCTGCAGCCCCCACCCTGCTACGGCCTGCATTTCCGGCTCTGGGACACTCACCCTTTAGCAGACACCCCGCCTCTCCTGAGGCCCCTGCCCGGGTCCAGGGCTGTAACTCCAGCCCTCACTCTCCCATGCGCTCTGCTCAAGAGCTCAGAGGTTTCTCAGGATGTGGCCACCACCGTGTGCACGGCATCCGCGCGTCCTTGCCCATCTCCCGGGCGCTGAGCCTCCCACGCTTGCATCCCACCCCGTCCTACAGACGTTCACAGGCAGGGGAGCTGAGTCACTTCCAACCAGAGCCAGGGTGGGAACTGACCACAGGCTGACGTGAAAGCACAGAAATCCAAGAGAAAAGCCAAACCCAACCTGACTCTGCTGCAAGACGCAAACCACCGGGTCATAAAGGTAAACGCTGTGAGGTCAACGGCTGCGTACGGGGAACGCACGCAGGAGGGCTCAGGCACGCAGCCCGTCCACCCACCCGACAGGACGTGCCTCGCGCTATGGTGACTCAGAACACTCAGAAATCACGCTTCCCCGTCTCCATACGTTTCAACTCACCTTTGCACCGACAGAGAAAAAAAAACTATTCCCTACACGTGCAGAAGCCCACACACAGCAGCAGACCCCCGGTTAGGGAGGCTCTCCAGGCACCACTTGCAGAGCAGGCCCAGCCTCTAGTCTGACACCCCACGCACCTCCCTCCTGCTCTGATGCCATCCCAGCAGACGTGCTGCGGGGAGGGCAGACGCACCTGTGATGGGCACGTAGCCCACACCCTGCTGGTACACGGTGGGCATCAGGACCACGGGCTGAGGCGGCATCATCACGGCGGCCGGCAGCGACTGAAACACACCCAAGATGGCCCAGGGTCACGGCAGAACACGCACACCCAGCCTCAACAGGAGCACCCTGCACGGGGACAGCACCGGGCCTGGAGCCCCACGGGTCGAGGCAGGGACGCGCCCTGTCCGCACCGTCAGACTCCCGTTCACACCGACTCCCCACAGGCTCCTCTGCGGGCAGAGGACGACGACTTGGGTGGAGCGTCTGTCGTCAGACCTGCGGAACCCCGACTGAGAAGAGATGACCCCTGAGCCGAACATCAACAGAGGACGCTGCTCAAGAACGTAAACCGAAGTGTGAACTTCAGGCTCAGACTCCTGACGCCTCGGGACGGCCTCTCTCTGGCTGCAGTTAGTTAAGTACAGTAGCAGCGTCCCAGCCATGTGGAAGCATCTGCTCAACAGGCAGGATGTACCCAGGAGTCAACGTGCTGACATGGGAACCCGCAGTAACCTGGTCCAGTGCCAGGAAGGGGTGAGCAGGTACCAGCGCGGCAGCCCCGAGGCTGGGGGTCAGCCGGCCCGGGCCCCCTGCCTGACCCCGCGCTGGGGGCACCAGGGCGGGGCGGCGGCCTCACCGTGTAGGACAGCACCAGGTTGATCATGCCCTCCTTGTCGTCGCCCTGCCGCCCGCTCAGGCTGTACCACTCGTCCACGACCTTGCCCTGCTTCAGCGCCTCAGGGATCGTTACGTGCGTCCAGGCGATGCGGTCGTCCATGGAGAAGGCCCGCTGGGGGAGACGGAAGAAGGCACGTGACCCCAGAGCTCCCAGGGCCCTCCCCCCGCAGGGTGTGCCCAGCACGGAGCACCCGCCTCGCTCCCCTCCTGTGGGTCCACACGGAGGGAGGGGGCTCCAGGGAGCCACCACCATCGCCTGCACCAACCCGCGGGGCCAAACCCCCGCAGACACGCGCTCCCCTGAACCACGCCTTCCCCTCCCCCTCCACCCCAGGCCCCAGAGATGAGGCTGCGGGGCGGGAGGAAACACAAGGGAGGGGGCCGAGCCCCGAGGGCCGCAGCCTCTCCCAGCCCTGCCGCCCACCCCACCCTGAGCCGGCTTTAGGAGGGCTGGGGCACGTGGAGGGCCAGGCTGAGAAGGGCCCGGGGCGCCCGACACCCCGGGGACACTCAGGAGGCTCCTGCCACTCACCCACAGAGAGGCCAGTGCCCACCCTGCCAAGGGCCTGACTGCGTCAGCCCTGAGCCATGTGCGGACAGCAGTGCCTGGCCTGCCTGGTCAGGCGATGCCCACACTCTGAACACGGTGGTGACGTGTCTGAGTGTAGGTTCCAGAGACTCTGGGGGCACAGAGCGCCTGTCACACCACAGCACCCCGCATGCACACATGCCCGACGTTCTGGAGCAGCCAGGAGCCTGAACCGCAGTGGCCCGCGTGCCCACCTCGTCGAAGATCTCCAGGTAGAAGGCGTCCACGCCCGGGGGCACGGTGCACTGGATGACCTTGTTCCAGCGCGGGTTCTTGGCGCCGTTGTGGGCCGTGGGCGTCTCGTACACGGCGTAGCCCAGGCGCAGGCGGCAGTAGGGGTCCATGCGGGTCATGCCGTAGTTCTTGGCCAGCTTGGCCTGAAACAAAGCCGCCGCATGAGGCGGGGCGGCAGCCGTCCGCCTGGGGGCCTCCCCACCACCCACAGCTTCCGGGCTGCTCTGGGTGCTGACCCACTGGACACGGCCACCACTGTGCTGTGGGCCCTCCACAACCACAGGTCCAAAGTGAAAGGCACTGTACCAGGAAACAACGTTCCAGAAACTTCCAAAAGCAAAACCTGAATCTGCCACACCAGCAACTGCGTTTACAGCCTTGTTCCGTATGACAACTGTGCTCCTGTGGCATGTTCGGCGTGTTAGGTGTCACAAGTAACCCAGGGATGGCTCTGAGTACATGGGATCTGTGGTCACGTGCAAACCTGCACTGTTTTAGGTAATGGCCTCGAGCGGCCTCAGACTCTGCTGTCCATGGGGTCCCAGAGCCCGTTCTGAGGACAACCGTGCTCTGGGGCCCAGGAACAAGGAGGCAATCTGGGCTGGGCCCAGCGTCTCAGGACACACCTGCTGCTGAGCAGGGCTGGGCCCCACCACCACTCCCGGGGAGGAGGGTGGAAAGGGCAGGCCGTCCTGGGACACGGTCTGAGCCCCAGAGAAGCAGGGGTCGGGACCCTCCTGAGAGGCGAGGCCTGGCCAAGGCCTTCTCTGCGTTCTCAGACAGCGACCGTGCTGGCTCTCTGACCGGGCAGGACTCTTAGCGGTGACTGATCCTGCCCAGTGCCCGGGGGGGCTGGGAATCCGCTCTGAGGGGCCTGATCCCCTGGAGCCCAAGCCTCACGGTGACCAGGGCTGGCACCCTGCTTCCTGCTGAGCAATGGACAGACTCCAGGAAGCGTCCTGGGGCCTGAGGGCAAGCCCACGACAGGCAGAGGGAAGGGAACTTTCCACGGTGCTGGAGAAATGCTCTTATCACAGGGGTGGACACATGTGTCAAGAGGTCACAGAAACAAATTCAAACCAGTGCATCCTGACACGCAAATCATATTCAACAGGCTGATTTTTTTAAAAAACCCCTAGAGCCTGCTGCCCGTGTGACACCATCTCTTCCCTCTGAAGGCTTGGAGGAAGCCCTGCCCATTGGGAGCCTCCTTGCACCCCTCTCGGGCCAACACCCCGAGCTCTGGCGCACCTGCCCACGATCGTGCCCCAGAGCCGCCCCTCCACGGAGGACCGGCTGGCCCACCTCTGGACACGCGCCTCATGTCGCCGCGGGACCTCCCCCCTCAAGTCCTCGTCTCTCAGCCTCAGGCACCTCCTTTTAAGCACCCTTGACTGAATGTCTCCCAACATTGAAGCGTGGCTCTCCTCCCCGCCTGCTCCTCCTGCAGTCTCCCCGTTCTGGTCACTGCCCACCACCCCCGGTGCCGGCAACAGGCCGTGGGGTCACACACCCTCCTCCCACCCCCACTTGAGGGCTCTCGAACTGGGCTGGATACCCCCAGGAGGCCAAATGCGGGGCCTTCCAGCCTTGCCCACGATCTTCCTGACACAGAGCCCAAGGGAGCCCTGGACCCAGCTCAAGACGAACTACCTGCTTCCCACTTACTTGCTCCACGCTGCTCACTGCCCCCCAAACCCCACCCTTGCCCCGACCCCAGGGGTGGGGACTCCAGTGCGAGCTATGCTCTCCACAGTAGCCCGGGGCCGCCCACCGCTGCCCCAGCCCCAGCGCCTGCGCTCGGCCCTGTGGGCTCTGGGGGCTGCACCCACCTGCACCACGGTGACGCTGAGGCGGCCCACGGTGCCCAGCGCCCCTCCGTACTGCAGCTGCTGCGCGGCCTGTGCGTCCAGCTGGATCTGCTGCTGTTGCTGCGTGGGCGTTATGCGCAGGAAGTCCTGGGGCAGCTCCCCGATGTATACCTGCAGGACCGCGGCGTCAGTGCGGGGACACCCGCCCCAGGCCGGCCCCCTGCCTGCACCACGCGGGTCTGGGGCTCCAGCCTGCAGGGCCTGTGCTCCCGGGGGCAGGGCGCCCAGCACAAGGGGCTCCGTGGAGGCCCGAGCACGTCCCTGCCTGAAAGCAGGTCTCGCACCCTTGCCGGGGCTGCGAGCCACTCTCAGGCCTCAGATGCGCTTGTCCACATGCTGGCGGTCCCCGCCGCAGACCAGGACCATGGCAAACACGGCCTCCCCACCACGAGCTGTTCACTGGGTGAAGCCTGAGGCCCGGATGCCCGCAGACTCGGAACAGCCTCTGTGCGGACGCCTCAGGAGAACAGCTCACACACAGAAGCACCCTGGAGACCAAGAAGCCAACAGACTGACCAGCAGAAGCCCCGGGACCTGGCCCTGGACAGGGAAAGTGACGGGAGAGCGCCGGCTCCTGGGCACATGCCCGCTAGTGGAGCACGTGCGGTCTGACGGCAAGACGGTGACGACTCCACGGAGACCACAGGAGACCCAGCTCGGGCCAGCTGGGCTCCGCAGGGGCGCTGAGTATGGAGAGATGGCCCCCAGGGCAGGCGGCCCTGTGTGCTTGGGGACCTGGACCACCCGCCTCTGCGCTCTGCCGGGTGGGGGCGGTGCAGGACCGGGCGGCACAGTACAGCCAGGGCCCAGGACCCACGACAGAGGCCTGGCTACTGGGGGGAACCAAGGCCACAGCCCCCCTTGGTGCCCAGAGCGCAGGGCCCACAGACCCCTGTGCAGGGCCCTGAAGGACACGGCGGCTTCAGGGAACACGGGAGAGAAGACCCTGCATGTCACGGTGAGCTCTGGCAATCACGTTTATGGACAGTGACCGCCAGGGACCACCAGACGCTGCCAGACGCCAAGGCTCCCACAGGGCTGACCAGACGGCTTGCGGTGGGCATCCAAACGGCAGCCGCCTGCCCCGCTCACGGCGCCCCTGGGAGAGCGCTCCTGCCAGCTCTGAACTGCCCCCACTGCACCCTCAGCCTGGTGCCCTGCTGCTCGAGCAGCGTGCTGGCTCTCGCCCCAGAACCAGCACCGGTACAATGGAGAGGGCCCCCGCGAGTCTGATGCCAACGCCGGGACAGCCGGGAACCATGGAGGGGCAGAGAGGCCTTTCCGACGGGCACCCTCGCCACTGTCCCCCGTGGCCTGTTCCCTGGGGACACCGGGATCCACTCCACGTCCCCCAGCTCCGCTGCCTCGAGGCCCAGCGCAGGGCGGGGCCCAGGCACCCTGGAGCCCGCGTTGCCAGGAAAGGCTCAGCACCTTCCTTCGCTCCCCAAGGCGCTGTGGGGCGCGTCTCCTGGGTGGTGGCGCAGCAGAGCGGGTCCCAGCACGGGCCTCGGGAGGCAGGCCGCTCATGACACCCTGTGGCCGCACCCCTCAGGAAGGGCTGAGGCACCCAGGACACACCAGTCCCCAGTGCCAAGACCAGAGCCCGTGTGCCCACAATGCACCCGCCCAGAGCCCTCGGGCTGCTTGCTGCCACGTGCCCACAGCCCCGCCCCAGCCTGCCTGGCGCTTTAACCCTGACTCCTGGTGACCACGCCCCCGGGGTCGAGCACAACCCACCCCCGCCCGCTGTCCTTCGGAGCGGCCGCCTGCCAGCCCTGAGGACCCTGCGGGGACGGTCAGGAACGGCCGCTCCGCTCCTGCACAGTCCGTGTCCCCTGCCGTGAGTCGACTCCCGGGGCTGTGCCCCCACTTCAGCATCCTCACGCTGGCTCTGGGTCAGCACAGGTCACATGGGAGCCACTGGACAGTGGGCCAGGCTCAGGCCTGGGTGGAGGGCGGGGGGTCATCACAGCCAAGAGCTGGTGCAGCAGCACAGAACCCAGAGACTCCCGGTCCAGGCAGCTGCCCGCCTGCAGGCGCCGCGGGGGGCGGAGGCCTGAGTCAGCAGTGGGCCAGAGCAGGCCCTGGGGGCTCCCTGCCCGGGGGTGGTTGACAACAGCCCCACCAGCCGGACAGCAGCCTCAGTGGCCTGTTGGGAGGAGCAAGCCACACACACCCCACACCCGGGAGGTCACAGGACGTGCCCGCTGAGGCCCGCAACTCCCACCATCACCACGCGGGCCACTGCAGCCATGGAGTGGGTCTCTGCGCCGTCACCCTCCCTGCCCACCCCATCCTCCTCCTGCCTCAAGGAACGAGAAGGAAAAATCTGGAAGCCACCAGAGGGAAGGCGGGTACCACCAGCGCCTCCGAAGCCAGCCGAGGAGGGGTCGGCTCCTGAAGGACTCCATGGAGCCCCCAGCCCTGTCCTCTGCCAGGTGTCACTGCAAACAGCCCCGTCCTTCCCGGAGACCAGCTCTCCTCCAGTTCCTATCCTGCAGGCTGCCCCAACTTCCTAAATGGCCCAGACTCAGACAGGCCACTGAAGCCCAAGCGTCTGGCTGTCCCAGCCCTGCGGACAGTCCACGTGAGCCCCGGACGGGGGCCAAGAGGAGGCGTTAAGTGGGCACAAGGATGCCAGAGGGCAAGAGCAGAGAGGGCACCACCAGCCACACGCGCACCAGACCACGCCGCGGACAGACAGTGAGCGGCCCCTGGGGGCCCGGCCAGGAGCGCCTGCGCCTCTCATGCTGCTCAGGGCCTGGCGCAACTGACTCAGACGCAACAACCCCGTCCACACTGCAGTCAACTGACCGGGAGCGCCCCGTCCACACTGCACTATACCGGCCCCACCGGCAGGCTGTGGGGCAGCAGGGCGGGGTGGACGGGCGCGGCACGGCAAGGCCTTAGCTTCACCGCACGTGCGCGTCTTCACAGCCAGACGCTGGGCAATCGCAGCGCCCGCGGGGCTCGGGTCACAGCAGAAGACAGGCAACCGCACAAGGTCCCACTGCTGCCTGAGGGGAGACGGCGTGGCCGGCTGAGGCGGCCTTGGGAGAAGACGCCGCCTCCGCAGGGACCTGAAGGCAGGAAGGGGCGGCAAGCAGGGTCTGGGGAGAAGTGGGGCACAGGCCTGGCCAGGAGCCCGGGGGGCTGCTCCAGGGACGGCGGGGAGGTGGCCAGAGCCGGGCAAGCCAGGGAGGGCAGGAGCATGGCAGGCGGACGGGCTCCAGGAGCGCCGGGCTCTGACTCGGAGACGAGGAGGGGCCGGGGTGGGGGTGGGCGAGGGGCTGCATGCACAGCGGGCTCTGCCTGGGGCCTGGCCCCAGGGGTGACAGCGGGGACCAGCTGGGCAGGGGAGGCAGGTGTGGAGGTGCCCAGGCTGAGAAGGAACGGACTCTGGGTCTGCTCAGAAGGCAGAGCCACAAGAGAACCTGTGGGTGTGCGCGAGTTTCTGGTGGGAGCTGCAAAGGGGCTGGGGCTGCCGCCTGAGGCAACGGGAACTTCAGCGAGGGTCCCAGGGAATGAAGGAAATCCCCATGAAGATGAAGACCCCCAGCAGGAAGGGACATCACACCTGTGTCCACAGCTGCAGCCATTTTCAGAGGCCCCAGAACAAACCCCAGACAAGTCACCACCTGAGTCCCGCTCCCCACCTGCTCACTCCTGCGCCCCACAGAATGCAGGCAGGTTCTGCCCCGGGGCCTTTCCACTGTGACAGGCAGCGGCCCCTCCCGTGCTGGCCGGGGCAGCAGCATCGGCGGGGGCGGGGCGAAGGACGCGGAGACGCGGGCGCCTGAGCAGAGGGGGTCTGCTGCAGAGGCCACACGGGCAACCTTCACATCCGGAGAGGAGGGGACCGTGAGCTCAGAGTCCCAGATATCACACAGACTTTTCAGGAATCAGAGAAAGCAGGACGAACAATCCATCTGAACAAACACAAGCTCATCAAAATAACACCACTTCTGGGAGGAAAGCAGAGGTCACCAAGGCCGCCTGCTGCCCAGGAGGGCCGTTACAGGGACGGACCTGAGAGCCCCCTGGGCCACACGGTGATGTCCCCAGGAGGACTGCAACAAGAGAGAAGAATGACGTGTTTCCAAACCAGCAGAGAACGAAAATGGAACGTACCTGGGTCAATGACTCCAACAGAAGGCAGGAGAGAAAAAGAAGAAAAGCAGGCAAATAAAAGCACAAAAGGAAGTACTGGGAACAAACAGCGTGTGTGTAACCGTGCACGTAACAATAACACATTCCCGTCAAAGGGTGAAGACCTGATGGTCGAGTGCGTGCTGCTGACGGCAGACCCACCCGACACTCGCACTCAAAAGAGTGAGTCTGAGAACGGAAATCCACCAGGCAGACGCTCCCTGAAAGCAAGCTGGCATCCCTCATCGCAACAAACCAAACAAGAAAGGCCTGCACAGGCCAGCAGGGCCACCACACGCAACAAGGTCTGACTCACAGGAAGACGGGGCCTTCTCAGCCCGGAAGCGCTCCTAGCTCAGCCACAGAGAATCCAGAGCAGAGCTCACGGAGCCTGGGGAATCAGGACATGGGCCAGCTGGGCGGAGAAGCCACCCCTCGCCCCGGACTTGGGCCAGAGGGACGGACTCACCTGGCGAGAGCGGGCCACTTGAGCAAGAAGGGAGCTCGGGCCAGACTCCAACCAAGAGAGAGACAAAGCCACGCACCAGCCCGAAGAGATGAACCGCTCCTTCCTTTGAATACTGCAAAGACAGAGCAAGACCTGAGCCTGCGTCTTGCCTTCCATACAGACTGTAATTAAGGACAAGTAGACCACACTCATCTATACCAACAGGCCCCCCAAAACCAAGCAATAAAACTCAAACACAACTCTCTGCCACCCCTGGTGAGTCACAGGTTCAGCAACAGTGATCACTTCGTGCAAGGCTGATGAGGACCCGGCCATCACAGGCCAAGTGGCGTCACCCGACAGCTCGCCCTCAGGCCTCACGAGGCAAATGACAGAAAGGGGCTGTGCTGACCAGCCCGCATCTCCAAAAGCTGGACCAGTGGCCCTCATTGCTCCCGTCGGCCTAGAGTCTGCGGGCACACAGCATGGCACAGGGTCTGCAGCGACACGTGCCACAAACCTCCTCCGACCCCCACACAGTCGCTCCCGTGGGTGCCCAGTCGTGCTTCTTCACCCTCTGTGGACCAGACAGAAGCACAGGGTGGAGAAGGTAGTCAGAAGGGAAATGCCAGCACCGCTGAAAGTGGGCAGACAGCACAGGGCGGGCAACCCTCAGTGGCCACTCAGGGAAAACTATTCTGAAGACACAAATGCCACATCTTCTGGAGTTTCAGTCAGTCCCCAGGCCCTCAGGCGCCCTACTAGGGGACAGAGAGAATCTCCAAGTGGGCGGGCCACTTCTGCCTTCTCGTGCCCGGGGGCCCTGCCCATCCGTCCTTCCCCAGGCACAGGAGGAGACATCAGGCTTCAGAGTCGGCCCGGGTCCCCTGGTCAGTGACCCTGGGCTGAGGCTGAACGCTGCCTGTCCTGTGTGGGCCGGGCTGGGATCCCCAGCAGAGGGCTGGCCCTTGGGCGTGCCACCCGGCCGGGACCCGGCACAGGAAGCCCCTGCTGCAGGCCCCGGCTGGTCTCGCAGCTCTGCCACACGCCGCGCCGTCCGCGGGCCCCACTGCGCCAGGCACGCACAGGACAGACTCTAGGCCGACGGGAGCAATGAGGGCCACTTGTCCAGCTTTTGGAGAT
This sequence comes from Bos javanicus, assembly GCF_032452875.1. Taxonomy (NCBI): domain Eukaryota; kingdom Metazoa; phylum Chordata; class Mammalia; order Artiodactyla; family Bovidae; genus Bos; species Bos javanicus. Next base: position 50,555,267 of record NC_083896.1, on the reverse strand, counting down.
GCGGGCTGGTCAGCACAGCCCCTTTCTGTCATTTGCCTCGTGAGGCCTGAGGGCGAGCTGTCGGGTGACGCCACTTGGCCTGTGATGGCCGGGTCCTCGTCAGCCTTGCACGAAGTGATCACTGTTGCTGAACCTGTGACTCACCAGGGGTGGCAGAGAGTTGTGTTTGAGTTTTATTGCTTGGTTTTGGGGGGCCTGTTGGTATAGATGAGTGTGGTCTACTTGTCCTTAAATACAGTCTGTATGGACAGTAGGCGGGGGGCAGGCAACGCCGAGTCCACATATCCTGGCAAGGGAGGAGGTCTCCGCCAGACTCTAGTAACCGCACAAGGAAGGGCCCCCAACGCCGACAGCAAAGGAAGCCTCTACAAGTGCAGTTCACCCACGGGGGGTAGGCTGGCGGGGACACGTGAACCAGAGGGAAGGTACCAGGCAAAAGCTCCAGAAAAAACAGGAAGCACACTCTAGTGACCCCCCCGCCCCCAGCACAGGCACCCCGCCCAGGACCCCCCAGCCTCGAAGCAGCGGCTCTCCCCGCTCTCTCAGGCTCTGCTTTCCATGCTCCCCCTCCCTCAAGTCTCGGTCAGACGTGCTTCCTCCACAACCCTACTCACCCCACGCCCTGGCCCAGGGAGGCCACTGCTCACCACGATTCCAGGTCAGACCTCCAGGCCCAGGCCTGGCTCCTCTGTGAGCCTGGCGGCGGCATCAGTGAGCCATGCTGCACAAGACATGAGAGCCCCTGCACCGAGGCCAGCGCGCCCAAGGGCCGGAGCCCCCAGCTGCTCTGGCCCAGACCGAACCTCACGGCATGAGCTCGGCTCCTGAGGAGCACCCCTCAAACACCTGCCAGTCCACGTGTGGGGCCCACGACCCTGACAAGAGAACATGCAGGTCGTCTGGGTCACTGGGACCTCAACAGCACAGGCCTCATATCCGGACACCCCCTGCCGCCTGGGCCCCGTCACAGCCCTACGTCAGCGCAGGGCCAACATCCCTCTGGACGAGAAGAGGCCCGCCTTCACCACGCGCTCCCCTCCCCTGGGTCCCAGCAGGCCTGCGTATGTCTGCCTGTGGATCCTGCCTGATGAAGGCCCTGAGCTCCCAGCAGGTCTGAGCCGGGACAGAACGGACACCAGCCCTGCCCCAGGGGAGCGGATCATCTGCGCCCCGAGCTTCTCTGAGGAGCCGCCATGTAGAATGGAGGAAGCGCCGACGCTCAGCCTGCTCCAAGCCCCCGTGTGCAGTGAAGATGGAGACGTGGAGTCAGGGGCCAGAATCCACCCGATGGACTCCGGGACCTTTCCACACCCATGTCTGTCACGAAGTCCATTCAAACGCTCAGAAAGAGCACCTGTGCCCAAAAGGCTTCCACCAAGACCTGCTTTCCTCAAACTCAGAAAGATGTCGTGTAGATAGATTCGTCTCGGCTGGGAGAGACACAGACAAGATCTGTCCACCCTGACGGGAGGGTGAAGAGGCCAGGGCTGCGGGGACTTCCCTGCTGAACCCACATCAAAGCATCAACCACAACCTTGTCCCAACTCAAGACTCTGACTGTGATTTAAATAAACAAACGTCACTGCTCATGGTCAGGCACCCCAACCCAGTCTGAATGGGGGCTGGAGGCGACTCCCCAGGAGCCCGAGCCTTGCTCTCGGACCAGGACACAGTAGCGGCGCAGGAGACAGGGCTCCAGGGCCGGGGGCGGAAGAGGACTCCCAGCTCAGGACCCCTCATGCGTTACCGAAGAAACCGACGGACACAGCGGGGCCTGGACCCTCCTTCATTCAAGCGCTGTCCGGTGCTCCTCTACGGAGGAACACTCGAGGCACAGGGTGCCGCCTCCTTCCGGGGACCCAGCGGTGGCCGACCCTCCCCCACCTGGGGGGCCCGCCGGTGGGGGCGGGGCCGCCTCCTCCCGAGGACGCAACGGGCGCCGACGCTCCCCCGCCCCGGGGACCCAGCGGGCGCCGACCCGCCCCCATCCCGGGGGCTCGCCGGTGGGGACGGGACCTCCTCTTCCCGGGGAACCAGCGGGCGCCGACCCGCCCCCATCCTGGGGACGCAACGGGCGCCGACCTCCTCCTCCCGGGGACCCAGCGGGTGCCGACCTTCCCCCACCCGGGCGCCGACCCTCCTCCTCCCGGGGAACCACCGGGCGCCGACCACCCCCCGCCTCGGGGACCCAGCGAGCGTGAGGCCTCCTCCTCCCCGGGACCCGCACAGTGCGCGGCCTCTCCCTCCCGGGGACTCCCTTCCGCTCGCACGGAGCCCGGCGTCGGGCCCTCCCTGTGCCCGAAGGCCGCGGAGCTCGCCCCCGCCGGAGCCTACCGGCCCGCGCTGCGTGCTGACGGTGGTCGCCATGGTCCGGCCGGCCCCGCGCCTAGCCCACCGACAGCTGACAGAGACGCGACCAGACGGCGGTCCCGCGAGGCCGCAGCCGCCTCAGTCAGCTGACGGCGGCCCCGCCCCCGCCCGGCCCCGACGCAGGCGCAGTGCGCCCCGCCGCTTCCGGCTTCTCGCGCAGGCGCGCGCGCTCCCGCTGGGCGCCTGCGCAGTTGCACCCCCTGCGCCGCGGCCCCGCGAAATGGCTCCCGAGCCGGCAGTGTGCGCATGCGCCCTGGGGCGCGGCGGGCAGTTGGGCGCGGCTGGCAGTTGGGCGCGGCTGGCCCGTGCGGTTTGTGATAGGAGCCGCCGCGGATGCGGCGGTCTCGTGGCCCGGCTGCGCCCAGCGAGTGGCCGGCGTGACCCGGTTCGGCCGCGGCCTTCCGAGTGTTCCGGCAGTGAGGCCGCCCGATGCCCCTGCTGCCCGCCGGCCCCTCGGCACGGTCTGCCCGACGCTGCTGGACGGGCAGTCTCTGGAGTCTCCACGCAGCTTTGCGCTTTTCCATCCGAGGCGGCTTCCCCGGGCCTGGTGTTCTGCTGTCGACACAGGCGGTTTCCAGGCAGCAGCAGGAGACAGCCGCTGGCCACTCCAGTCAGTCGCGTGGACTGCCCCCGCCAGTGGCCACCCTCTCCCACCCGAGCTGGAACGCCGCTTCCCCCCTCGCGTCACAGCCTCAGCCGCCCGCCAGTCGCCTCTCCTTCCAGATGGGAAGTATTAAGAAGCTTCCAGATGGCACCCAATCCACAGCGAGACCCCGCGTCCTTACACCTTACCCCGAATCACCTACAAAAGCCCCAGTCCTACATGGGGTCCCCCTGTGTGTCCCCAGGGTGTGTGGTCTTACTGGTCTCCAAACCAGTACGAATCCCAGCTTGTCGAGTTGCAGGGGTTCCCGGTGGCTTGCCTTGAGGGCACTGTCACACCCGAGGCTTGAACCGTCCTTTCCCTGGTGTGTAGCTTCCCGAACCTTCAGAAGTAGCCAGCCCACTGCAAGGTCTTTGCAATCCCGCATTTGCCCAAGCGACTAGATACCCACTCGCACAGCGTCCCATGCCACCGCTGGTGATAATTTTAGGAATTGGGATGTCCCTGGATGACACAGGCTCCTGGTACTCGATTTCCCTGGGCAAGGATTTTATCCACACACCCATCAAACAGACGTGCACCAAGGCCAGCGTCCCATTTAGAGCCTGTTTTGTGTGGTCACTTCTGCTGGCAATTATCGTATCAGTCAGGGTCCCAGCAAGAAACAGTCAGTGTTCTCAGGAAGAACACTGGAGAGACTTCAGCAAATGTCCTGTTTACCAAGAAAGGGCAGAGCGAAGTGAAAAAGCAAAGCGTGAGGGACTTTTAGTCTCATGGAGCTACCACTACTCCTGGCCTGGAAGAGAGGGAGGGAGCAGAGGTCAGGGGAAGAGGCTTCCTCAGCGGACGGTGAAGTCACTGCCAACCACAGGGCTGTGGGAGGGGCCTGGGGACGTGAACCCCTGACCTCTGCCCTTGCATCTCTGATCTGTGCAGTGTCTGCCATCAAGCTAACCAGGAGATCCATTCTGTAGACAAACACACAAAGAGAGAGAAAGGTGGAGAGGATCTCGGAGGAGACTAATCTACACATGTGTCTAAATATCCTAAATGGTGGGTGGGAAGGAGGAAGTGGGAGGAATGGAGAGAGTAGCTTGGAAAACTGTACACTAACATATGCAAAATAGACAGCCAGTGGGAATTTGATGTATGACTCAAATTGAGGAACTCCACCTGGGGATATGTGATCACCTAGAGGGGTGGGAGGTGGGAGGGAGGCTCAAGGAGGGAAAATAGGTATACCAACACAATATTGCAATTACCCTTCAATTAAAAATAAATATTGTCAATAATCAGGGGACACAGTTTTGTAAAACATCATTGAAAAGAGCAACAACAGAATGGATGAGACGAAACTACAACTTTTATGAGTGTTAAGGAAAAATAATAAAATTTTATTAAAGCACATTAAGACCGGAATAAGTTGGGAAGCTATATACCATATCCATGGATAGAAAGGCTTAATGTCAGAAATATGTCGATCGTCCCCCAAATTGCCCTACGAAAGAAATTGTCATTAAAATCCGTAAAGGGTTTTGTTTCTTTTTTAAAGACTGTTTAGCAAGCTGATTCTAGAATCTGTATAGAAGAACAAAGGCTGGATGTTAGCCAAAACATTCTAGGAGAAGGAAGAGAAGCCGGAGACAGGAGGAGACTGTTCCAGGAGATGTCAAATGTATTCTAAAACTATAGTAATTGAGCCTATGACATAGATATGGGGATAGACAAGTTCACCAATGGGATAAAATACAAAAACTTGATTTATGAAGGTGTTGGTCCTGCTGAGCAGTATCTTGTAGTACATGTGCTAAAACAGTTGGCTGTACTTGGGGAAAAAACTTGACATTCGACCCCTACCTTATGCTGAACAAAAAAGCAATTTCTGATGAAATTGATGCAGTGAATATTGGGTGAATTCAAGTATCTGTGCTATGTTTGTAAAGGATAAAATCAGAAAAGGCTGCCACTTTGCCTCTGATAGACGTGGGAAGGTTTGAACAGGATTTGGGTATCGGGAGAGAATGCACAGGATGAAAGGAGGGACACTCGGTAAGACAAACACGGAGAGGAGGTGTGCATCACACCAGCACCACCTGGCCACCAGGGCACTGACCTCATATGCCTGAGAAAGGCAGAGGGAGCTAATGGGCAGAAAAAATGAGAGGTGGGCCAGAAAAGGGGGTTTCAACCCTAGAGTGGGCATGAGAACCAAAGCAGGGTATTATTAATAGTAAGTTGTCATCATGGAGCTTTACAGAGTGAAGTTGCGGGCTGTAGAGCTGGGCAGAGAAGACGTCTCTGGCAGGAGAACTGAAGAGGGGGCAGAGCTGGAGGGCAGGGTCCTGCCAAGTGTATTTCTGTAGAAAGTGTCGACTGTGAAGGGAATTCTAAATACCAGCTGTTCCGCCTAACTGCCTACATTTGCTCAGAAACCCAGCACTTAACGTCCAGGGCCGAGACGCTGTCTGTCACCCGAGTGATGACATCAGCCTGTGGAGTCCCCGCTGTGCCCAGTCCATCCACTTGTCACGGCAGGCAAGCCCTCCGTGGCTTCTGTGTCCAGTTTCACCTCATAATGGCACCCACGGGCCCAGTATTCATGGGGCGTCCCGATGCACCAAGAGCCCCACATGGTGCTTCGTACACCTTTGGGTGGATTCTTGAGTAAGACTGAAGGTAAATGGCACCTTTGCATGCTTCATAGGCACCAGGTATTGATCTAAGTGCTCAGCATCTTTTATCTATCGAGTCTACAATACAGTCCCATGGGGCACATGCATTTATTATCTGTCTGACAAAGGATAACAGGCAAGTGAAGGATGAAAATGTTTACCGTTGTCTAACACCAACAAATAATTAATATCCACAATATAGAAACACCTCCCATAAATGGCAAAGAGACTAGATGACAAACCTAGACAGCGTATTAAGAAGCAAGAGACATCACTTTGCCAACAAAGGTCCCTATAGTCAGAGCTATGATTTTTCCAGTAGTCATGGATGTGAGAGTTGGACCATGAAGAAGGCTGCTGCTAAGTCGCTTCAGTCGTGTCCGACTCTGTGCGACCCCATAGATGGCAGGCTACCAGGCTGCCCCATCCCTGCAATTCTCAATTCTCTAAGCAAGAATACTAGAGTGGGTTGCCATTTCCTTCTCCAATGCGTGAAAGTGAAAAGTCAAAGTGCAGTCGCTCAGTCGTGTCCGACTCTTAGCGACCCCATGGACTGCAGCCTACCAGGCTCCTCCATCCATGGGATTTTCCAGGCAAGAGTACTGGAGTGGGTTGCCATTGGCACCAAAGAAATGATGCCTGCAAACTCTGGTGCCAGAGAAGACTCTTGAGAGTCCCTTGGACTGCAAGGAGATCCAACCAGATCATCCTAAAGGAAATCAACCCTGAATAGTCATTAGAAGGACTGATGATGATGCCCAAGCTCCAATACTTTGGCCACCTGATGCGAAGAGCTGATTCATTCGAAAAGACCCTGATGCTGAGAACGATTGAGGGCAGGAGGAGAAAGGTGACAGAGGACGAGATGGTTGGATGACATCCCTGACTCAGTGAATGTGAGTGTGAGCAAACTCTGGGAGATAGTGAAGGACAGAGAAGCCTGGGACTCTGAGTCCATGGGGTTGCAAAGAGCTGGACACGACTGAGCGACTGGACAACAACAAGATGATAAACAGACAGATGTTGTGAATTCAAAGAGGGGAAGCCCAAAGGCTTGACAGGTATGGGAAAGGGCTCTCAGACTCGCAGCGAGTAAGAGAAATAAACCAGTAATGAGACACCACCTTATATCCATCAGAAGAGTAGCCTTTAGTGGGGAGGGAGACCAAGGGCTGCTGAAAACTGAGCCGGGGCCTCAGGTAGGAGTCAGCCTGGCAGAGGCACTCTGGGGCTTCACAAACTAGTCACGCCCAGGAGTGCTCACCTGAGCTTGTGTTCTGGAACCTTCTCACGCTAACCCACAAGGGATGCACTCAAGGCTCTTTGCTGTGTAGTTGTTTGTGCAGCGGAGCTGGCAGCCTAATTGCCCGTCGTTGGGGGAATCTGATGCACGCACGCTCTGGGTGCAGCACAACAGGGATAAACGATAAGGTAGATGTCTGTAGAACAGCTCGTATGAATGTTTAAAATCCACACAAAATAATTAAGCAGCAGTTTTCAAGATACAGGACATCAGGCAACCTAGGTCAGTGGTCTGTGTGGGATGAGGACCCTAGGATGGCTCTGCTCACTGCCCGGAGAGACAACGCAGGCTGCCACACCAGGAGGGTGACCAGGGGGCAGGGCAGGGTCTCCCTGGGTTGAGGGGACTTGGCCAGGGTCCGAGGAAGTGGGGCAGGCTGGCATTTGCAGAGCGGAGATCCTGCAGAGAAGGGACTGCTGTCTTCAGAGGCTCCCCCGGAGCCTTCAACTGAGTTCAGACCAGAGCAGGCACGGGATGAACTGCCAAGGAGGAAAAGGGCATTGCTGAAAGAACTACAGAAATCGCACCGTTCACCGCGCAGGGCCAGGCACGGTTCCTGTTGCCACAAGTCAGAGTAAGAAGTCACATAACCTACGGAACACTGAGCAGAGTACGCGAAAGGTTCTGCCTTGAGATCGCCAGGGACAATCTGGGTTGTTTTCAGCAGGTAAAGGGATGCACTTATCAAGAGGACATAGAAATCCTGGACGTTTATATACCTAGTTGTAGAGCTTCAGAATCTTGAAGCAAATCCAGAGAGACCTGTGGGGACAGAGACAAACCCACAACCGCCTAAGGGGATTTCAACACTCTCTGCTCCACATCCAGTGGGACAGAGGGAAGCCCGGTAAAGGGATGAGTGATGAGACGACATCCAGACAGCTGGATGCTCCAGACAGCTGGATCTGACTGACATCTCTAGAAAACTCCATCCAAGAACAGCGGAACACAAATCTTTATCAATAAGTGTGCACTGAACAGGGCTTCCCTGGCGGCCCCTGCAGGGTTCCACCCCTGGGGCAGGAGGATCCCCTGGATGAGGGCACGGCAGCCCACTCCAGTACTCTTGCCTGGAGAATCCCATGGACAGAGGAGCCTGGCGGACTACAGTCCATGGGGTCGCAGAGAGCTGGACATGACTGAGTGACTAACACTTTCACTTTCACACTGAACAGTTTCGAAGATAGACCACATTCTGGGCCAGAAAACAGTCTGAAATGACTCAGATCATGCAAAGTGTATTCTCTGACCGAGACATACAAAGATCTACAGTGGGTGTTGGCCCTGGTCACCAGGGCTGCCATTTCACTAAAAGGGAGAGACAGGTAGGTTCTGACCTGGGCTCCGCATCACTGGCAGCATCACCTGGGGAAAATAAAAGAACACCTACTTAAGAAACCAGTCAGTCCTGAAGGAAATCAACCCTGAATAGCCACTGGAGGGACTGATGCTGAAGCTGAAGCTCCAATACTTTGGCCACCTGGTGGGAAGAGCCAACTCATTGGAAAAGACCCTGATGCTGGGAAAGACTGAAGGCGGGAGGAGAAGGGGAGGACAGAGGATGAGATGGTTGGATGGCATCACCGACTCAATGGACATGAGTTTGAGCAAGCTCCGGGAGATGGTGAAGGACAGGGAGTCGTGGTCTGGTGCAGTCTATGGGGTCGCAAAGAGTCCAACGTGTCTTAGCGACTGAACGACAACAACATATGGTCCAGCTAGACCCACAATGACTGTTTTGTGTGTGTGTGTGTGTGCCAAGAGTATGTCCTCAGGATCGTTAACTTGGCGAGCTCGCTAAGCAAGCTGTGAGTGTCATGCCGCCACTGTTTCCTTGTTTCAGGGCGGCGGGGGGCGGTTCTGTCGCAGGTTTTGTGGCTAAGCAAACCTGTTTTCTTGACTGATCATTAACTTGGAGGGGCTCCTATATTGTCTCTATTTACAGTCCTCTAGTGGAATTTACCATTTAATCACCCACTTCGCCCCCTCGCTCCGGCCCTGTGGAATTCAACGCAAACTCTGTCTGGCAGCCCAGCCGAGGCTGCCTGGGGCGGGGTCTGTGGGGAGGACGACCCCGCTCTTCAGGGTCTCATCCTGCTCCCAATGTCGGGACCTCCCCAGGGTCCAGACGCACAGAGAGGGTCCCTCACCTCCCTCGTGGTCCGAGGCTCGTCTCTGTGCCCCTACTGTGTGCCAGCACCTGCGTCTTCTATACGGAAAAGGACTGAGCCCGGCCATGTCAGGAACAGGACACAGGGCGGCTGTCCTCGGGAAGCCCTCGGGCCCCTGGCTGCGCCTGGAGGGCCGTGTCCTGAATGGATGCCCAGGGGGCCTAGCCACCCAGCTCGCAGCATCTGCAGGCTGAGGTTTCACAAAAGAAGCCACTTGCACACACCTGCTTGTAGCCTCCGCGAGGGCATGCCTCAGGCATTAGTCACCTAAATTCAGGCCAGGTAAGAAATTACAAACATGACCTTTAAGATGCGCACAATCCAGATTTTCTGCTGTAACCGCCACCAAACCCAGGGAGCCTGTGTGTCTCTGCAGACTTGGGGGTCTTCCCGTGGCCCTGCCAACCCAGGGTGCGGGCCCCGCAGGGTGGAGCAGTGTGTGTGGGGGGGGGGTGGCTGCTCACCCCCAGGTCAGTCCTACCAGGCTGGGGAGGAAAAAGAAGCCACCAGACACTTATCCTATCCAGGCTGGAAGCTACTCGTTCATTGGCTCACCACACACTCTCTGGTTTTTTTTTTTTTTTTTGAGCATGACGAGAATTTTAATTCAATATACACAAATATTACACATCATTGAGTTATGTTAGGAACATATCATTACAAGGGAATTTCATTTTTAAGGAAAATAAAAATAGGTTGTATTTTAAAGTTTATAAAATGTTTTTGCACTAAAATATAGAGATAAGTATGTAGGTATCACCACTGTCTTTATCCAGAGAACAGAGCTCCTGGGGAAGGTCTTTCCTGGTCAGTGAATTAAAGGAAGAGGGAAGGAGAGATTCTGGCAGGCAGGTAGCAATGCTTCTTCAGGACCCCAGCCCGTCCCCCACCATGTGCCCTGCCTCCGCCCACCTTACCTGCACTGGGCCACCCCAGCCCCCCAGGCCCTCTGACCCCTGCTTCCCTTCCCTCCCCCAGCTTTGGTGAGGTGTAATCCACCTATTCAGTGGCTTTCAGTGTAACCGCAAAGCGGTGCATCCATCACCACGATCAATTTTATTTTTTTTAAATCTTTTGTTTTTAAAGAGCCTCAGAGCCAGCATGAGGTGCTTGAGAGCTATTGATTTCCTTTTGGCTGTGCAGCATGTGGGACCTTGGTTCCCGGATCAGGGATGGCCCCCGTGCCTCCTGCACTGCAGGTGTGGAGTCTCAATCACTGGCCCGCCAGGGAAGTCCCCGCCACTATCAATTTCAGAGCACACCCCTCCCCCCAGAGAAGCCTTGCACCCTCGGCAGTTATCACCCCCACCCCCGCCACCAGCCCCTCTCGTGCATTTGTCTATTCTGGATATTTCACATAAACGGAACCATGTGGTTTGTGATCTTTTGTCTTTGTCTTCACTGAGCATCATGTCCTCAAGGTTCCTCCACACGATAGCCTGTGTCAGAATGTCCTTCCTTTTTAAGGATGAATAATGTTACATTAAGGATTAATAATAGTACATAGGATGAGTCACTTTCCTCAGTGACTCAGCAGTAAAGAATCCGCCTGCAATGCCAGAGATGCAGGAGATGAGGGTTTGACCGCTGGGTCAGGAAGAGCCCCTGGAGGAGGGCATGGCAACCCGCTCCAGTATTTTGTCTAGAGAATCCCGTGGACAGAGGAGCCTGATGGGCTGAAGTCCATGGGGTCGCAAAGAGTCAGACGCAACTGACGCGACTAAGCACAGCGCAGTATTACATACAGAGCACCGTTTGCTGTCTGTCCGTCTAGTGGCGGATACCTGGCTGGTCTCCACTCGTGGCTGTGGTGAACGAAGCTTCTGTGAGCACCGGCGTGCAGGCTCCTCTCTGAGACCGTGCTTCCATCTCTGCTTCGTTCCTCCTTTTGGCCAAACCGCAGTCCATTGTGTGGATACAGCGTCTTGCTGTGGATCCGTCACTCGCTGGGCCTTTGGGCTGTTTCCGCTTGTTGCTGCTGTGACATCGCTGTGACCGCTGCGAGCTTTACGTGGATGCGTTTCATTACTCTTGGGTATTCGCTTGTGTGGTTTTTTCCCACGCCCCGCAGTGGTTCTCTGACACCAGCTGGGCGTCCCACACATTTGATCTGGTTCCAGCACTGTCTTCCTGGACAGCGTCAGCCCCACAGGTAACAGGCTCAGACCCCAGGACTGTCCCTGCCTGCACCTTAAGATGCCAGTCACAGGTCCAGGTTGTTGCCTGTGCCTCTGACCGACTGGGTGTAGGTTGCAGTTCCTAAGACTTCCTTCCTCGTTGGGTTTGATTAATTTCCCAGAGTGGCGCTCAGAACCCAGAGAAACGTCTTACTCACTAGATGACCAGTTTATCACAAAAGGAGTAATTCGGGTGGAGGAAACTCGGGGCAGGGTGTGGAGACGGGGGCGCTCCTGGCGGCTCCAGGGGCACAGCTGACAGTGCCAGTCCTTACCCTGTTCTGGAGGCTTCGTGACCTGATCGATCAGATCACTGGCCACCGGTGATTGACCTGGACTGTCTGGGGGGATGGGAGAGACGACCCTCTAACTGTGTGACTGTTCCCTAGTGGCCAGCATTTTGTCCAGGGCAGATACAAATCTGAAAACTCTTCTCTACAAATAATAAAAGGCTGAGCTGGGGCTTCCCTGGTGAACCAGTGGCTAAGACTCTGCTCTTCCAATGCAGGGTTCCAGGCTGGATCCCTGGTCAGAGAACTAGATCCCACACGCCGAGACCAGGGCCCAGCACAGCCAAATAAATAACATTTTTAAAATAAAAAAAAGGAGTCAAGGATTAGGAATGCAGGAATATTAAAAAAAAAAAAAAAAAGACTTTAGCTCTCTGAGTGCCAGGCTTAACTTATCCCAACTGTTACTTACAGCCTAGTGAGTTTTGTAGTGCGCATGGTTCATGAGGCAAGTGTGGAAATGGAAACTGAGGCCTCTGTCTCCATCTGTCTGGGTGACTGCGTGTTTCCCTATCAGTGTACTCATCGATACGGCATGTTTCTACCTCTGGACGGTACTGCCAAAATTAACTTGTAAGAGAGCTCTATGTAACTGGCTTAAAGAAAACCAAGTGCTTATATAGGTTTTCAGAAATAGAATAAGAACAAACCCGTATGAATCTCAAGTTCATGTGACCTGGGAATTTTCAACATTAAATTAATATCTGATATTAAAACGAGTTTGTTGGTTTAATTAATACAGACATTTCTTCAGAGTCATCAACAGTAAGTATGATTACTTTTATTGTACCTAAGTTTACTAAAATCAAAAAATTCATTTTATCTTTGTTATAAAATTTGTCAAAAAATAGTTGACATGATGATATTTTCATAAGTGAATTTAATGTAAATAAGAGTTGTTAGGTGAATTATTTAAGAATAATTATGTTTTATGATACTTAAAAATAGCTTCTCCAAACTTTTTGGTAACTGGAAACTTCGGAGTTTTGTTAAATGATGGAAGTTTATTAAGTATCTAGATCATTCCCATCTTATATAAGATGGGAATAAGATGCTGAAACTTTAACGACTGCATATGAAAATGAAAGTGAAGTCGCTCAGTTGCGCCCGACTCTTTGCGGCCCCGTGGACCGTCCCTGGAATCCTCCAGGCCACAATCCTGGAGTGGGCAGCCTTTCCCTTCTCCAGGGGATCTTCCCAGCCCAAGGATCGAACCCAGGTCTCCTGCATTGCAGGCGGGTTCTTTACCAGCTGAGCCGCCAGGGAAGCCCAATTACGGGAGAAGTACAATTACTGTACGTAGACTTCCTTTTACAGAGAAACTGAAAATATTCAGGACTACTATTAGTAAATAAATGTGATACTACCCTGCGTAATTATCTGTGAGAAAGTGCATGTTCCTAGAAATTATAAAAGTGTTCAGTCCGGCAGTCTACAGAATGCTAACGCAAAAGACAGCCCATAATTTCTTACTCCTTACTAGAAACAAAAGTTTTTAAGGGTTAAAATTCTAATTAATATATATAATTAAAACTACTGAGATTAATAAGGAAAATATCTCTAAATGGGAAATAAAACAAGGGACAAACAGTACGGACCCAGGAAATTGTAGAAGGTTTGTAAGCAAAACAAAACCAAAAAGGAATCTTTAGAAAGGAACTTTATGTGTGGTCAGAACTGGCTAAGATCAGAATGAATTCAACACTTCTAAGTCAGTCATCTTTAATATCATAAAAACAAACTTTCTCTGTTGAAAGGAAAAGTTTCCCTAGATTATTGGTCTGATCCTTTTTTTTTTAATGGGAGCTTTCTAAACTGTCTGTTTATTTCTTCTGGCCGCACTGGGTCCTCTCTCCCCAGGGCTTCTCTCTGGCTTCGCTGAGTAGCGGCTGCCCCTCGCTGAGGTGTGTGGGTTTCTCTTCGTGGGGGCCTCTCTCGTGGCTGAGCGGTGTCTCGGGCGTGCAGGCTTCAGTACATGCGGCAGATTATTGGGCTGATCTTAATGAGAAATTGTCAACAGGGATTTTCTTTATAATTTTATAATTTTTCTTTATAAACTTTATAATGTAAAGTTTTTCTTTACCTTCTTTCTAATGTACTATGTTTACAAAAACAAAGATTTTATATTGTGTAACTAAGGATTTTTACAACATATATAACCTTTTTCTTATTTGGCTATGAAGTCTTTGTTACTTTGGTTAAATGAATAACTAAGCATTGCTTCACAGTGACCTATGATCCTATTTGACCAAGTGTTATTTAAAAAAAAAATACTTCTGGTTTTTTTTTTTTTTTTTTGCAAACTCAAATTCTAAATGATGTTTTTTGATTTAGAACTAACTTTGAGTTATGAGATGTTTCATGAAAGTCGCTCAGTCCTGTCTGACTCTTGGCGATCCCAAGGACTGTAGTCCACCTCACTCCTCTGTCCAGGGTATTCTCTAGGCAAGAACACTGGAGTGGATGTGTTAGTTGCTTGCTGCTAAGTCGCTTCAGTCATGTCCGACTCTGTTCGACCCCATAGACGGCAGCCCATCAGGCTCCACCGTCCCTGGGATTCTCCAGGCAAGAACACGGGAGCAGGTTGCCATTTCCTTCTCCAATGCATGAAAGTGAAAAGTCAAAGTGAAGTCGCTTAGTCGTTCCCGACTCTTAGCAACCCCATGGACTGGAGCCTACCAGGCTCCTCCGTCCATGGGATTTTCCAGGCAAGAGTACTGGAGTGGGGTGCGATTGCCTAGTCGTGTTCAACTCTCTGCGACCCCATGGACTGTAGCTGCCAGGCTCGTCTGTCTATGGGATTCTCCAGGCAAGAATACTGGAGTGGGCTGCCATACCCAACCTGGATCTACCCAACCCAGGGATCGAACCCAGGGTCTCCCACGCTACAGATAGATTCTTTACTCTCTGAGCCACCAGGGAAACCCCAAGATGTTTCTTAGGGCTCCCAAAATATCTCAAAGATTTGTTCTCTGTTCTAATAAAAAAGATGTTTAACTAAGAAGGCTTAACTGATATACTAAATTACATGAGAAGCATTGTCAAGTAAGAAATAATACTAAAGCCTTCTTTATGCTGTGTCTGTATAGGTATAAAATGTGGTTTCTGAAACTGAAATTTCTGGAAATCTGATACATCCTGGTATACTGTCATCAGTCATAATTCCAGTTAATTATCTTAAAATGTTGTAATGTCCCAGAAATAAACTGATTTCCTTGTCAAGTGCATTGTGCTTAGATCACAATGGTTAATCTTTAACAAGTGATTTCAAGTCTTTGGTCATTTGTACATGTGGTTTTACTCTGATCTTTAGAGATACATTTCCTCTTCAGAGAAGTTCATGGAAAGGGCTCTGACACTTCTCTAGAGGACACGGTTCTGATAAATTTCTACATCATACCATTCAATTGGGTGAAAATTTACAGGAGAAACTGATGGCTCCATAAAACTACTAACAGAAGATCAAGATCAATAGTTAATTCCCTGGGGACTTCCATTGTTGGCCAGTGGTTGGGACTTTGCCTTCCAATGCAGGGAGTGCAAGTTCAGCCTCTGGTCACAGAACTAGGATCCCACACGCCAGGCGGCCAAAAATGAAAACCAAAGCATAAAACAGAAGTAATATTGTAACAAATTCAATAAAGATTTTTAAAAAAGAACTAATTCCACAGAACTGATTCAGTTCAGTTCAGTTCAGTCGCTTAGTCGTGTCCGACTCTTTGCAACCCCATGAATTGCAGCACGCCAGGCCTCCCTGTCTATCACCAACTCCCAGAGTTCACTCAAGCTCATGTCCATCGAGTCGGTGACGCCATCCGGCCATCTCATCCTCTGTCCTCCCCTTCTCCTTCTGCCCCCAATCCCTCCCAGCATTGGGTCTTTTCCAATGAGTCAACTCTTCGCATCAGGTGGCCAAAGTATTGGAGTTTCAGCTTCAGTATCAGTTATTCCAAAGAACACCCAGGACTGATCTCCTTTAGGATGGACTGGTTGGATCTCCTTGCAGTCCAAGGGACTCTCAAGAGTCTTCTCCAACACCACAGTTCAAAAGCATCAATTCTTCGGTGCTCAGCCTTCTTCACAGTCCAACTCTCACATCCATACATGACCACTGGAAAAACCATAGCCTTGACTAGACGGACCTTTGTTGGCAAAGTAATATCTCTGCTTTTTAATATGCTATCTAGGTTGGTCATAACTTTCCTTCCAAGGAGTAAGCGTCTTTTAATTTCATGGCTGCAGTCACCATCTGCAGTGATTTTGGAGCCCAAAAAATAAAGTCTGACACTGTTTCCACTGTTTCCCCATCTACTTCCCATGCAGTGATGGGACCAGACGCCATGATCTTCGTTTTCTGAATGTTGAGTTTTAAGCCAACTTTTTCACTCTCCTCTTTCACTTTCATCAAGAGGCTTTTAGTTCCTCTTCACTTTCTGCCATAAGGATGGTGTCATCTGCATATCTGAGGTTGATAGTTCTCCCGGCAATCTTGATTCCAGCTTGTGCTTCTTCCAGCCCAGTGTTTCTCATGATGTACCCTGCATAGAAGTTAAATAAGCAG
The DNA here is from genome assembly GCF_032452875.1 of Bos javanicus. Taxonomy (NCBI): domain Eukaryota; kingdom Metazoa; phylum Chordata; class Mammalia; order Artiodactyla; family Bovidae; genus Bos; species Bos javanicus. Next base: position 50,539,119 of record NC_083896.1, on the reverse strand, counting down.
GGTGACAATATACAGCCTTGACGCACTCCTTTTTCCATTTGGAACCAGTTTGTTCCATGTCCAGTTCTAACTGCTGCTTCCTGACCTGCATAGAGGTTTCTCAGGAGGCAGGTCAGGTGGTCTGGGATTCCCATCTCTTTCAGACTTTTCCCGTTTATTGTGACCACACATCTGATCACGGAACTGATTCCTCAGCGACTGAAAAGAGTGAGACGACGCCGTAGCAGCAAGGATGGACCTAGAGACGGTCACGCTGAGCGGGGAGAGTCGGGGAGGAGGAGACACGCTGTCTGACGCCCTCATCAGATAGAGAAGGAGAGATGCCATCTGACGCCCTCATGTGTGGGATCTGGAAAGAAACGCTACGGGTGAGCTTATTCACAAAACAGACGGACTCACAGGCTCAGAGACAAGCTCACAGTCTCCAGGGGGAAGGACGGGGAGGGAAGGACGGGGGAATGGACAGTTAGGAAGTTTGGGATGGACATGTATACCGGCTGTAGTTAGAACGTATAACCAACAAGGACCTACTGCAGCACACCACAGAAGCCTGCTCAGTGTTATGTGGCAGCCTGGGTGGGAGGGGAGGTGGGGGAGAATGGGTGTGTGTGTGTGGCTGAGCCCCTTAACTGTTCACCTGAAACCACCACAGTGTTGCTAATCAGCTTTCTTATACAGAATTATACGTTTTTTTAAAAAATGATCAGAGGAGAGAAGGGAGGGGCAGAGGCAGGATCAGATCAGATCAGATCAGTCGCTCAGTCGTGTCCGACTCTTTGCGACCCCATGAATCGCAGCACGCCAGGCCTCCCTGTCCATCACCAACTCCCGGAGTTAACTCAGACTCACGTCCATCGAGTCAGTGATGCCATCCAGCCATCTCATCCTCTGTCGTCCCCTTCTCCTCCTGCCCCCAGTTCCTCCCAGCATCAGAGTCTTTTCCAATGAGTCAACTCTTCGCATGAGGTGGCCAAAGTGCTGGAGTTTCATCTAAAGGTAGGGATTAAGAGGTGTAAACTGCTGTGTATAAAATAAATAAGCTACCAGCTCTACAAGGCTGAACTGTGCAGCTCAGAGAAATGCAGCCATTGTTTTATAGTGAGTTTAAACGAAATATGATCTGTAAACATTTTGAACCACTTTATTGTTTACCTAAAACTCGTATAATACTGTAAATCAACTATACTTCATTTTAAAACTATAAAATAAAAATTAAAAATAAAAAACATCAAATTGTAAAGAAAAAAATTAGATGAGCCAGAATTTCAAATTCATTTCTATTCTATTTTTTTTATTTGTGAGATTGAATATCTTTATGCCCTATAATGAAAAATATATGCTTTAGTTGTAATTTTTAAAAAAAGAATTCATTCCATGGAACTGAATGGACTAATTAGGAGGATTATCATTTTTATGACTTTTTGCTCTAAACATTACAGGTTCTTTTGTGTTTTGCTTTTCCAGATTTGAGAAAACCTTTCCTCTCAAGCTATCCATAACTTACAACAATTAGATAAAGTAAACCTTTGGAGACAAAGATTAAATAGCTCTTTTCTCCCTACTTGATCCCTCCAGAAGCTGGAAACTCTGAGTGAATATTTTCAGTATAGTTTCAATACAACTCTGCTCTCATTATAACAGTACACAGTTAAAAACATCTGTTCTTTTACCAAGGCTTTAACTGGAATGTCGTATTTGAGAGGGATGTGCATAGCCTCAGACCAGAGAGCTTTAAGGAATAAGTGTTAGTTGCTCACTTGTGTCTGACTCTTTGTGACCCCACAGAGTGTAGCCTGTCAGGCTCCCCTGTCCATGGGATTCTCCAGGCAAGAAGACTGGAGTGGGTAGTCATTCTCTTCTCCAGGGGATCTTCCTGACCCAGGGATTGAATCTGAGGCTCCTGCATTACAGGCAGATTCTTTGCCATCTGAGCCACCAAGGAATCTCCTTAAGGAACTAAGATGAAATTTATGGAGCCAATAAGCCACTTGAGATCTTGCTTACAGGGCTCCAAGCAGCCTAAATATGTGTGTAAGGAAAGCCACTTCCCGGTAGGTACAGAAACCTCAAGATATTTGGGGGACCTGAAGAAGAGAGGAATTTAGCCAGATCTGAAGGTATTGCCGGAGAAGGCAATGGCACCCCACTCCAGTACTCTTGCCTAGAAAATCCCATGGACGGAGGAGCCTGGTAGGCTGCAGTCCATGGGGTCGCTAGGAGTCAGACACAACTGAGCGACTTCACTTCCACTTTTCCTTTTCATGCACTGGGGAAGGAAATGGCAACCCACTCCAGTGTTCTTGCCTGGAAAACCCCAGGGACGGGGGAGCCTGGTGGCCTGCTGTCTATGGGGTCAAACAGAGTCGGACACGACTGACGCGACTTAGCAGCAGCAACAGCAGCAGAAGGTATTGCTGGCGAAATCTGATGCCAAGTTCTTGCTTGGCTTTCCTGGCCTCAAGAGTCCTTTAAAAGTTCATCCTGAGATTCTTTATGAAAAATTCCAGCAAATCTATTTAAAAGATAATAAAAATGTGGCCAATTGCTATTCTTGTTCCACTTATGTAAATAAATACGTTGAGTTAATTGAAACCTGACTTATTTTGCAAACAAATTAATCTTAATTTGGCTATCTTTGGTGGAAATGAAGGTGATTTTAGAAAAGTTACGTTTCAGTAATATATTTTCTGGATATCAGGTTCTAGTGTTGTTAAAAGAATCTTTGAGATTTTGGTATTTACCTGTAATCTAGACTAGATCCTGAATTCTAGTTTTGGCTAATATCTGGCTATGACTCTCCAAACTGATAGTTCCAGTTTTCCTTGCATCTTTTTGACTTGGAATCAAGGGGAACTAAAAACGTCCTTTTCCCAAAGTTATGTAGGCTAACATTGGACACCTTGCTACAAATGTCAGAGAAACCAGCATAACAACTCACGTATAGACGATCATTACATTTGTTGTTGTATGAGCTACTCGGAAAGTTTACCTAAACCCTTGATGACATAATCAGAGACATCTCACACTGCAAAAGATGCTCGAACCCTGACACTGGGAAATCTTCAGCTGACTCCCTCTGGACTTAATGCCTTATTGTGACTTGGAATGTGACTGCTGTACCATGATGCCCTCCAGAGGAGTGATGAATGTTTGATGTCGGGATGACTGACCACTCCTGCAAAATTCCTCCTGATGAAGATCCACAGACTTCTCCTATACCGAACACTGCCTGAGACTCACTTTTCAGATGACTTCTTGCTCACATGTGGCCAAAATCTCTCTGAAAGCAAAGCTGGCTCTCAACCGTCTCTTTCTCTCCTCTGTGGATGGGACTCTCTGGCAATGAGCCTTCGAAGAACCAAATGAGTTGGTACCAATGCCAAATAAGCAAAGAGCTGATCATCAATGCTTTCTAAGTTTTCCTACGTGGTGCTAGTGGTAAAGAACCCACCTGCCGATGAAGGAGACATAAGAAATGTGGATTCGATCCCTGGGTCAGGAAGATCCCCTGGAGAAGGAAATGGCAATCCACTCCAGTATTCTTGCCTGGAGAATCCCATGGATAGAGGAGCCTGGCGGGCTACAGTCCACAGGGTTGCAAAGAGCTAGACACAACTGAAGTGCCTTAGCACATTTTGGTGGGAAGGCAAACTAGTACAGCCACTATGGAGAACAGTGTGGAGATTCCTTAAAAAACTGGACATAGAACTGCCTTATGATCCAGCAATCCCACTGCTGGGCATACACACTGAGGAAACCAGAAGGGAAAGAGACACGTGTACCCCAATGTTCATCGCAGCACTGTTTATAATAGCCAGGACATGGAAGCAACCTAGATGTCCATCAGCAGATGAATGGATAAGAAAGCTGTGGTACATATACACAATGGAGTATTACTCAGCCATTAAAAAGAATACATTTGAATCAGTTCTAATGAGGTGGATGAAACTGGAGCCTATTATACAGAGTGAAGTAAGCCAGAAAGAAAAACACCAACACAGTATACTAACGCATATATATGGAATTTAGAAAGATGCTAACAATAACCCTGTATATGAGACAGCAAAAGAGACACTGATGTATAGAACAGGCTTATGGACTCTGTTGCCGAGGGAGAGGGTGGGAAGATTTGGGAGAATGGCATTGAAACATGTATAATATCATGTATGAAACGAGTTGCCAGTCCAGGTTCGATGCACGATACTGGATGCTTGGGGCTAGTGCACTGGGACGACCCAGAGGGATGGTATGGGGAGGGAGGAGGGAGGAGGGTTCAGGATGGGGAACACATGTGTACCTGTGGTGGATTCATTTTGATATTTGGCAAAACTAATACAATTTGTAAAGTTTAAAAATAAAATTAATTAAAAAAAAAGAAAAATTTAGGTCAAAAGGGGGAAATATGAAAGAAAATCAAGCTAGAGTCAGAATTGCTGAGAGAGCTCTCTAAACTGGAGCCTGAGAACTGGGGATGCATTGAAGAAGTACGACTTATGTGCATGGCAGCCTGGGTGGAATCTGACATTGTGACCTGTTGACGTCATCCAGAATATCTGCCAAAACTCCAAGATACTTATCAGATCCCTACCCGAAAATAACTTGTGATTGCTTGAGAACAAAACTTCTCTAACTTACATCAGAGTCAATCCAGTTCTCACCAGACAACTTTTACAGTCTCATGGTTTTCGTCTTTACAAGCCCCCGATTTTCTCTTACATGTTGTTGCTGTTCAGTTGTGAAGTCATGTCCACTCTTTGTGACCCCATGAACTGCAGCACACCAGGCTTCTCTTGTCTAGAGTTTGCTCAAACTTATGTCCATTGAGCCGGTGATGCCATCCAACCATCCCATCCTCTGTCGCCCCCTCTCCTCCTGCCCTCAATCTTTCCCAGCATTAAGGTCTTTTCCAAAGAGTTGGCTCTTCACATTAGGTGGTCAAAGTATTGGAACTTCAGCATCAGTCTTTCCAATAAATATTCAGAGTGATTTCCTTTAGGATTGACTGGCTTGATCGCCTTGCTTTCCAAGGGACTCTCGAGTCTTCTCTAGCACCACAGTTTGAAAGCATCAATTCTTTGGCTCTTACTTGGAACATCTCTTGAGGTTACTAGAATCTGTGCCTCCCAAATCCTTAAAACCCCAAATGAGGTCTATTTTCTTATTGGCAGCCTCCTGGATTTTTTTTGTCTGACAGTGGTGCCCCTGTTTACCACTTTGAACAGCTGCAGCACTGATTCCCAAGATGAGCACACTGTATACCTGCATACGCAGCACAAGAGGGCTCCGGCGGCTCCACGTCCTCACCAACATCGTTATTCTCCATTTGAAAGTGTGGCTGTCCTGGTGGTACAAGTTCCCTCACTGTAGCTTGATTTGCATTTCCCTGATGACTGCTGGTGTTGGCATCTTTCCACGGGCTTACTGGCCGTTGTATATCCTCTCTGGAGAAATGTCTCTTCAGATCCTCTGCCAGTTTTGTTACTGTTTTAGTCGCTAAGTCGTGTCTACTGTTTTGGGGACCCCATGGATTGCAGCCTGCCACGCTCCTCTGTTCATAGGATTTCCCAGGCAAGAACACTGGAATGGGTTGCCATTTCCTTCTACAAGGGATCTTCCTGATCCAGGGATTGAGTCCAAGTCTCCTGCATTGGCAAGCAGATTCTTTTTTTGTTTTTTTTTTCAGTCTTCAAATATTTTTTATTGGAAAGCCATGCATTGCCTTCATTTATTGTATTTCAAATCACTGTACATTTACTTTTATGAAAACACTGCTTTCATTTTCTAGCACAAGAAAACTGTTTCAGGAACGTAGAGAAATATCCAACTTAAATAGTGAAAAAGTGCACCATAATTACTACTGCATTGCAGTCGTTTCTGCATTTTCCGTTTCTTAAATAACTATCTTGTCTGATAACACACAATATAAAGAGCATTTATGAAAAACAGACACTTACATGTACATCTAAAGTCTTACTGAGAATATCCTGTGGGCATCAGATAACCAGTCACAGGCGCAGCTGCAGTAACAGGATATGCACACGCCTATTGGTTCATAACATCAGCAAGTGGACTCGCTGCCACTGAGCCACCCACTAAACTGGGCTATTTGTGTCTTCACTGTTGAGTTGTAAAAGTTCTTTATATATTCCTCCTCTATATACTCTGCTGCTGCTGCTAAGTCTGACTCTGTGTGACCCCATGGATGGCAGCCCACCAGGCTCTGCCGTCCCTGGGATTCTCCAGGCAAGAACACTGGAGTGGGTTGCCATTTCCTTCTCCAGTGCATGAAAGTGAAAAGTGAAAGTGAAGTCGCTCAGTCGTGTCCGACTCTTAGTGACCCCATGGACTGCAGCCCACCAGGCTCCTCCGTCCATGGGATTTGCCAGGCAAGAGTACTGGAGTGGGGTGCCACTGCCTTCTCTGTCTATCTACTCTAGATATGAGTATATAAAGAGAAATGATTTGCAACTCTTTTCTCCAACTCAGTGGGTTGTCTCTTTACTTCTTGACGGTGTCCTTTTCGTGTTTTAATTTTTTTTTTTTTTAATTTGGCTGCAGCACGGATCTTAGCCGCGTCATGCAGGATCTTTAGTTGTGACACGTGGGTTTTAGTTCCCTGGCTAGGGATTGAACTCAGTCCTCCTGCACTGGGAGTGAGGAGTCTAGCCACTGGACTGCCAGGGAAGTCTCACATTTTAATCGTGTGAAGTCTAACTGACGTGCTTTTCCTTTCGCTTGTGCTTCTGGTGTCATACATAAGACACCGTTGCCTAGTCCAGTTTTATGATGATTTACTTCCATGTTTTCTTCCGAGAGTTTTATAGTTTAAGCTCCTGTGTCAAGGTCTTTGATCCGCTTCGAGCTCATTTTTCTGTGTGCTGTGAGGTATCTGTCCTGATTCCTGATTCCTGCTTACAAGTCCCTCCCCGCCACCTGTGACCTGGAAAACTCCTGTGTTTACATCAAGACCCTGCTGTGTGTCGCTTCTTGTGTTAAGGCAAGGCTCTTTGCACACGCCTGGGCAGCTTGTACTGCTCCCTGGGATGTGGGCTCACAGCCAGTCCTGCTCTGACGCTGGTCATCTCTGAGTCAACCCTTGGGTGCACAGGAGCTGTTGCTGAAGGGGTGCCGATCAAGCAGCCAGCACCGACGGCAGCGCCCACCAGCCAGAGTCTACGGCGGGGACTTTGCAAACCTCGCCCCCACTCTGCCCAAGGGCCACACAGAGGGGCTCACACGACACAAATGGGGAGATGGGCTCAGGGAACAGGAGCACTTCCCTGAGGTCACACAAGCAGTGAGTGATGGATGGACGACCAGATGAACAAGGTTGCAAAGAGATGGTTCCATCTGAAGAGACTGAACTGGAACCAAATCTCTCTCTTCAAGCCCCCGAGAGTATCTTACAGGTGTGCCCTAAGAAACACAAAGATCAGATTCCCAGTGTAGGGAATGTCAACAGATATAACAGCTACACTGGAAAGCGACCTCCGGATCCCTATAACTAGAAGCTCTTGCAAGACACTGTTAATTTTCCAAGTGTTTAATTCAGAGATGTTTGGAGGGGAAGTTTCAAGCAACACCATGTCTGGGAACGAACTCCTTTGTAGCAAAGCCGGGTCTTTGTTTGTCACACGTGTCCTGATACACCAAGATGGAGCCAGCCTTCCGGCCAGTTTTCTCCAGGGGGCCCTCCCCTGCCTGGCTGTAGGTGAACAGGTCCAATGGGCGGGGGGCGGGGGGCAGTCTCATGGGTGCTGGCCTCCCTCCCTCCTGCGCGCTCCCTGTGCCCCCCGGCTTTAGCCCTGCAAGACTGCTGGGGGCCAGTGCTGTGTCAAAACCTCTGCACCATCCCACCACCCCCAATCTCCCGCCCAGCTCACCCCAGCGCCTCCAGCCCCCACTGCACTCCCCATCCAGCCCCACCCCCAACCCCACTCCACCCCAGTTCCAGGCATCTCACCTCACCTCTGCCCACCCAAACCTAGCTCATCCCACCCCCACCCCACCCCACCCCCACTCCACTCCACCCTGGCCCCAGCCCCACCTCCCTTCCCCTCTCCCTATCCACACCGGCACCCGCCCCCTCCCTGCTGCCCCATCCCATTCCTTCCCCTTTGGCCCACTCTGGACCCAGCTCAGAAACACGCCCTTCTGTGACTCCGTGCCGCCCACGTGAGGAGTGCGGCAGGGCTTCTGCAGCAGCCGGTCCGCAGGCGAGGAGCGACCGCTGATGGGCAGGAGCTCAGAAGGTGCTGTCACCATGGCGCTCCTTAACCGTGACTGTATATAAACTTACAGTCAAATAACCTGCAGCAAAGCCAGAACCCACCACTTCCTAGCGACCTGCCTGCCTGTGCTCCTCCTCTGCACGCCACGAGGGGCTGACCCGTGTGGGGCACAGGGGTGGCCGCACCTCCTCCGGCTGGCACTGGGACCCCACGTGGAGGACTTAGCTCAGAAATTGGCAAGGGCCACCTCAGGCCTAAACTCAGTTTCTACTGGTGACACCCCGTCAGAGGAGATTTTATTGTTCAGTTGCTCAGTCGTGTCTGACTCTTTGTGACCTCATGGACTGGAGCACACCAGGCTTCCCTGTCCTTCACCATCTCCTGGAGTTTGCTCAAACTCATGTCCATTGAGTTGGTGATGTCAGCCAGCCAGCTCGTCCTCTGTCGCCCCCTTCTCCTCAGTGTCCTTAATCTTTCCCAGCATCAGGGTCTTTTCAGTGAGTCAGTTTTTCTCATCAGGTGGCCAAAGTATTGGAGCTTTAGCTTCAGCATTAGTCCTCCCAATGAATATTCAGGACTAATTTCCTTTAGGATTGAGTGGTTGGATCTCCTTGCAGTTGAAGGGATGGACTCTCAAGAGTCTTCTCCAACACCACAGTTCAAAAGCATCAGTTCTTCAGCACTCAGCTTTCTTTATAGTCCAACTCTCACATCCGTACATGACTACTGGGAAAACCATAGCTTTGACTAGATGGACCTTTGTTAGGAAAGGGATGTCTCTGCTTTTTACTATCCTGTCTGGGTTTATCCCATCACTTCATGGGAAATAGATGGGGAAACAGTGGAAACAGTGTCAGACTTTATTTTTCTGGGCTCCAAAATCACTGCAGATGGTGACTGCAGCCATGAAATTAAAAGATGCTTACTCCTTGGAAGAAAAGTTATGACCAACCTAGATAGCATATTCAAAAGCAGAGACATTACTTTGCCAACAAAGGTCCGTCTAGTCAAGGCTATGGTTTTTCCAGTGGTCATGTATGGATGTGAGAGTTGGACCGTGAAGAAAGCTGAGCACCGAAGAATTGATGCTTTTGAACTGTGGTGTTGGAGAAGACTCTTGAGAGTCCCTTGGACTGCAAGGAGATCCAACCAGTCCCTTCTGAAGGAGATCAGCCCTGGGTGTTCTTTGGAAGGAATGATGCTAAAGCTGAAACTCCAGTACTTTGGCTACCTCATGCGAAGAGTTGACTCATTGGAAAAGACTCTGATGCTGGGAGGGACTGGGGACAGGAGGAGAAGGGGATGACAGAGGATGAGATGGCTGGATGGCATCACGACTCGATGGACATGAGTCTCAGTGAACTCCAGGAGTTGGTGATGGACAGGGAGGCCTGGCGTGCTGTGATTCATGGGGTCGCAAAGAGTTGGACGTGACTGAACGACTGATCTGATCTGGGTTTATCACAGCTTTTCTTCCAGAGGCAGTAGAGTGTTTATAATGCAGATCAAACCGAAACATGTGCTGTGAGTAGTCCTCACACTGAGTATTCTTCCAGAAGGTAAGTTCCTCCAGCAGAGGCTGGCCGCGTGGAGGCCGGCAAGGCAGGTCAGGGTTCGGCTCAGTGACACCTGCTCCTCTGGGTGAGCCCTGCTGGACGGCCTGTGCCCAGTGCAGGCTCCAAGGCAGGCGGTCCAGTAGGACCCTCTGTCTTAGGCTCACCCGGCCAGCTCCGGGCAGGCACCCGTGCAGGCCAGGCCCAGCCCACCAGCCCGGGGGGACGGTGGTCCCCTTATTGATGACAGCGATGATGGGGATGCAGGCGCTGTGAGCGGGTGGCTCTGTCCCTCTGTGGTGTGGTGCGAGCGCCTCCCTGGCTCCCTGTCACCCCAGTTTTGATCCTCGTCTGTGCCCCCCGCACGGGAGCCTGTGCTGACCGAGCCCCGACTTCGGGGCCCCAGGGCCCTGACTTCTCCAGCTGTCATCCTCTGCTGTTCTCTCTTCCTGGAGAGGCTTCCTTCTGTCCCCGTTGGCAGGCTCCCCTTCCCCACAGGCGTGGTTTTTATCCCACTTAATTGTCGCTGGTTAGAGTTCCGGGGAGCCCTTCTGAAATCCTGCGTTCTCTGCTCCCGGGGCCGCGCTGCCCCCTGGCGGCCTCCTCGGAGGCGGCGCCTGCCGGGGGCGGAGAGGCCGCGGGACAGACGGCAGGTCAGTGGGGAGAGAAGTGGGTATGAGGAGCAGCACAGGGCTGGCCCCCCGCCCGGCCCCTGCTCTCCCCTGTCTGGTCTGGACGCCCGCCTCCGTGCCCCCCACACCAGCCCCCTTCCTCCTGCTGTCTCTCCCTCCGTCTCAGTCCCTCCCCGTCTCTGTGTCTCCGCGTCCCTGTGTCTCCCCATCTCCATCTCTCCCTGTCTCTCTGTCTCTCCCCGTCTCTCTGTCTCCCTGTCTCTCTGTCTCTCCCCATCTCTCTGTCTCTCCCCATCTCTGTCTCCCTGTCTCTCTGTCTCTCCCCGTCTCTCTGTATCTCCCCATCTCTGTCTCCCTGTCTCTGTCTCCCCCTCCATCTCTGTCTCCCTGTCTCTCTGTCTCTCCCCATCTCTCTGTATCTCCCCATCTCTGTCTCCCCATCTCTCTGTATCTCCCTCCATCTCTGTCTCCCTGTCTCTCTGTCTCTCCCCATCTCTCTGTCTCTCCCCGTCTCTCTGTATCTCCCCATGTCTGTCTCCCTGTCTCTGTCTCTCCCTCCATCTCTGTCTCCCTGTCTCTCTCCTCAGGGTTCTCCCTCCTGGCTTTCCCCCTTTGCTGGACTTGGTCCTCCTGTAGCCCCCAGTCTGATGGTATCGATGTGCCCCTCCCTGGAGCTCGCTCACCCGAGGCTGCGGGGTCCAGCCCTCCGCCACCCGGGTCCCTGTCCTGCTTTGGCCCTGCACCCCTCTCTCAGCCCCTGGGCCCCGTCCCCACAGTGTGCCCCAGGCTGCCGCTCGTTCTCGTGGCTGGAACCCTCCCAGCACTGGGGCCCCTCAGTGGCCCCTGGCTGACAACCCTCTGCAACCCTCGAGGCATCTGGGCTGGCAGCGGCCAGCCATCTGGAAGGCTAGACGCTTGCCAGCTGCTCAGCCACCAACAGGAAATTGTTTTCTCTTCCAAGCATCTATGGAAACTCACGCAACATCCCCGAACGGACAGAACCGCGGGTTCTCCTCTGCTCCCGCCAGCTCATGGGTCCTGCCTCCCGGAGCAGTCCCAGGGCAGCGTCGGGCGCCCCCGGCTCCTGGTGTCCGGGGTGCAGAGCAGCAGAAGGGGCTGAGCCCTGCAGCCGTGGGGCCAACGTGATGGTGCGTGTGCACGTATGTGCGTGTAGGTGTGCATGTGTGTGGTCATGCCTATGAATTTGTGGTGTATCTGTGCACACATGTGTGCGTACACTTGTGCACACGCGTGTGCACCCGTGGGTTTTATGTGGGTGTTGCAAACTCAGCAGCTTCTCCTCTTGTTTCCAAGAAGGGCAGGGATGCTGGCTGACCGTGCCCGAAGAGGGTGATGGACGCCCCAGCCCAGCTGCACAGCGGAGTCCAAACACCACGACCAACAGGCGAGCGTCTGTGCCTGTCGTCACCGCACTCTGATCTCCTAGGTCGTGTTGATAAAATGTCTCCCCAGAGGCCCAACTCCTCTGAGATCAGCAGGAGACTGATTCCAGGCATCAGCAGAAAAATATCTTATATAGTAACATATATGTTAAGATTTAGTAGATAATCAGCAAGGACCTGCTGTGTAATGCGGGGAACTTCACTCAATATCCTGCAATAACCTACACAGGGAAAGAATTTGAAAAAGAGCAGATATAGGTGTCTGTCCTGGAGGAGGAAATGGCAACCCACTCCAGTATCCTTGCCTGGAAAATCTCATGGGCAGAGGAACCTGGCGGGCGACAGTCCGTGGGGACCCAAAGTCTGAGCTGAGCACGCACACGCGTGGGTATGTGTACACAAGGCCGAACGCGTGAAGCTAACACAACAGTGTAAATCAACTCTAATACAAAATAAAATTTAAAAAGGCTTTAAAGGCAGCCACCAGGAGAACAGAAATAGGATGGAGAGCTTCCAAACTACAATCAAGACAACGGAACAAAGAAAATCCAACCAATATGACGAAAAGGCTGTGGGGGCGGGGTACTGGTAAGAACCACAGCTAATAAGAAGTGGAAGACAAGACGGCCAGACCAGTGCAGAGCCACCGCTGACCACAGAAAAGTGGCAAGAGCTTAGGTCCCTGCGAAGAATCGTCCAGATCTGAGGGGGTTGGAGAGGGATTAGTGGACTATTCTGTATGCCGATTATAAGAGACACAGTCAGAAGCTACATGAGAAGGACCTGTGAACACAAAGCGAGGGAGAGAGGCGAAAGCAGCGGTGCAGAGAGTGCGGCTGTGCTGTGGGACTGCGCCCGAACAGGTGTCAGTTCACGTAGAATGAGGGTCGGAAGGCTTCAACCAGAAAGAGAGGAAGATGTTATATTGACTAAAGGTACAGTCCTCCAGAAGGACGGAACAGGTCTGAGCTGTGCAGCTAAACACTCAACTTTTCAGGTGAGATCCACCCTCACGGTGAGAAACCAGACACTCTCACAGACGCCAGTGGAGTAGAAGGTGAGTAGGTCCCCAGGGATGGAGCTACCTGGTTGGAGGGCAGGCTGAACGTGTGGCCAGTGAAAGCAGAGGAGACTTGGGCAAGGGGTGGGAATGCCCACGAGCTCCGTTGGTGCCCAACAACGAGTGGCCCTGCTCCCCAGGACCCTTTAAAAAGACTTTTGTAAACAATCTCCTGGTTAAAGCCACCCGGAAGTGACCCGTCTGAGCTGCGCAGCAGCAGGGGGTGGGCGTGGAGGGGAGGCTGCTGCAGCCGGAGAGGACGGCAGATGCGCCCAGTGGGAGGGGAGGTCTCACCGAGGGCAAAGGAAGTGGAGAAAACAGGAAACCGCCAAGCAGACGCACCCAGTAAAACCACAGCTGGACGTCGGGGCGGGGGGAAATGAATTTTATTAAAGAGAAGGATAAAAAGTAACATGAGGACAGAAACCAAAGGTCCGTCTAGTCAAGGCTATGGTTTTTCCAGTGGTCATGCATGGATGTGAGAGTTGGACCATAAAGAAGGCTGAGCGCCAAAGAATTGATGCTTTTGAACTGTGGTGTTGGAGAAGACTCTTGAAGGTCCCTTGGACTGCAAGGAGATCCAACCACTCAATCCTAAAGGAAATCAACCCTGAATATTCATTGGAAGGACTGATGCTGAAGCTGAAGCTCCAATACTTTGGCCACCTGATGCGAAAAAGTTGACTCATTGGAAAAGATCCTGATCCTGGGAAACATTGAGGGCAGGAGGAGAAGGGGATGACAGAGGATGAGGTGGTTGGATGGCATCACCGGCTCAATGGACATGAGTTTGAGCAAGCTCCAGGGACTGCTGATGGACAGGGAAGCCTGGTGTGCTGCCATCCATGGGATCACAAAGAGTCAGACACAGCTTAGCAACTGAACAGCAACAAAGAGAAAGATAAGTAAAATAAAGACAGAAACCAAAGGGACACACAAAGTTAACAGAGAACTTCACACACAAGTTTCTGCCCAGGAACCTGAAGGTCTGGGTGCGACTGAGGAACTAGGGTATGAGACGGACTCGCTCGTTTATCTCCAGGTATTTGGGGGCATGTGCCCTGAGCTGGGGACAGACAGACCGATGGGGACCCCAGTCCTCGGGGCACTGACTGTAAGGAGACCAGACCGTGGCCAGGGGGACGTGAGGCGGTGAGGAGACCCACAGAGCCGGGCGAGCTGCGGGCAGCCCCTCCTCGTGGAGGCGTGGCCGAAAGGTGGACGGGGGCCCGGCCCTCGCCGGCAGTTGCCCGCCCGCGCCTGCCCGCCCGCGTGGGCTCGCTCACAGTCACGCACATACATGCACACCGGGAGTGCACACAGACACACACAAAGGAAAGGACATGGAGGAGAACCCCAGGCGGCGGCACAGGAGACTGAGGTGGCGGGCCCGCCGCTCCCCGCTTCAGCGTCCGGAGCCGCACACAGCGCCACGCGCAAGGCAGACGGCGCCGGGGGCGCCAGGCCCTCCCTCCCGGAGGTAAGCGCCCGGCCACCTGGAACTTCTCAGGCATGTCTGCGTGAAAGCAGGTCGTGTTCCGAACTTGCCTACATAAAGCACCAGCAAGCAACTGCCGGGGTCCAGCCCCAGCTGATCCAGGGTATTCGAAGCGGGGACGGCATCCGCGAGGGTCAGGATACAATAGCTTTAATTAGATATTAAATAGAGATATAAAGAGTAATAGAATGAGGATAGCTCAGTAGGAAAATTCAGTGGAGAAAAGAGGCTGAGTAGCTTGGTTTACGCGGGAGACCGATAAAACTTCAAGACAAGAAGTTTGCACCACTTACGTAGGCCGCAGCCGTCCTTCCGTTCTCCCGAAGGAGAGGAGACATTGAGGCCTCCCCGGTTGGATCTTAGAAGCCCAGGCATAATTAGTAAGCATGGCAGGTTCCGTGCTCCAGATGGAGACTCAACCAGAGTGAGAGAGAGAGCGACATGGGGAGACCAGTATTTCGAGAAACTGATCCCCATTCTTTATTTTCCACGGTCTACTTTTATACACTGAGATGTTATGCAAAAGTCATGCGGGGTCAGCAGTCCTGACTTTCATCAAAGTCAGGTGCTTCATACAAATGTATACAGAGGTCTTAGGGGTGTTACATCATCTTCTGGCCAGGGGGGCCTGCTGACAATTTACGACCCTCTCCTTGTGACAGCGGTCAGTCAACCAGGACACTTATTTCTCCAGGGGTGATTATTCTTAAAACAGACGCCACCCAAATAAAGTTACATTCCTATAGGGTGAGGGTATAGTGGGTTTTAATTAAGGAAAGAATTTACTTAGCCTAAGGTCTAACGTGATTTATATCAAAGGTTAATACTTATTTCTTCTATATATTCATTAATGTGTGTAAGGGCAGGGGATATGGAGACTTAGCAACAAACATTGGCTCAACAAATGAAAAACCCTTCACCAATACAATTTCTAATCAGCCCACTATACTTATACTAATGGTTTTCTAACTTTTCTAAGGAACCTGTTTTTAGAAGGTTTAAAGCATCTCATGCCTCTCACGGTTGGGAGGCTGTGAGCAATCACATGTGGCCGGACGAGCCTGTCAGGCAGGCTAGAGAACCTTCAGAGGAGTTTGTAGGTTAAAACAGTCTTGTCACGCCCAGGAATTATTATTAACTGGAGCTCTAAGTTAACTCCTTTTCCAAAAGAGGTGGTGGGGGACAGCCCCCCCGTAAAGTCAGAGGTGTAGGTGAGAACACAAAGTAGTAAAGTAGGCAGGCTCTGGTTATGGGGGTAGATGCCCGAGGATTTCCAGGGGGACTCCTGAGGCTCGATCCTGCCTTTGTGTATGTCGAGCCTCCTTCCTCATGACCTTTGCCATGGGTGGAGTACATCACTCTGGCCCCCAGCAAGCAACCCAGCGAGGCATCGAGCGTAGCTGGTCCCCGTGGGAAGGAGGCCTCGTCTCGGCCTGCGGGGGCTTCAGCGCATCGGAGCAGGTCCGTCCCTACCACGCCCATCAGCGCAGCTCCGCCCGACGTGAAGAGCTCAAAGGTGGAACTTCTCAGCGAATCAGGGGCTCCTCCTTCACTTCATGAAACTGCAAACCTAAGCAACTGTCCTGTCTCTTAGACCTTAGCAGCATCTCGTTAAAATCTGGTGTAAAACATTGACAGCAAGTCTGGGGAGAACTGACACCCTGACGGCATCGAGTCTCAAGGCCCATAAACACGGCATCTGTCTGCATTTTTAGTGATAATCTTTAAATTCCCTCGGAATGTCCTGATTCTCACCATAGCGGTCTTATACGTCTTCTGTTAGATTCATAGTTACCTGATATTTGTCGATGTTATTATAAATATCACTTTCCCAATTCTATTGTCAACCGTCGCAGGCACCTAAATAACTGATTTCTGTGTGCTGATGTTTTGTACTGTGGTAAAATATATATGCCATAAAAGTCACCCCTGTAACTGTTTTCAAGGGCGCAGCTCAGGGTCACTGAGCACATCTGTGTTGTCCTGCCGTCACCGCCATCCGTCTCCAGAGCTTTCTCGCCACCCCGAATAGACACTGCATACCTGTGTGCAGATTTTGCCTCAGTCAATCAAGACTGTATCAGTTTGCTAGGGCCACCGTAACAACATCCCTCACACCGGGCAGCTTAAATAACAGATGTCATCTCCAGTCCTGGAGGCTGGAACCCCAGACCCAGGTGAGGGCAGGGCTGGTCCTCCTGAGGCCTCTCTCCTGGGTGTGCAGACGGCCATCTGCTCCCCGCGTCCTCACAGGGTCATCTTCTGTGTCCTGACCTCCTCTTCTTATAAGGACACCGGTCACCCTGGACTGGACCCACCCTAGTGACCGCATGCCCACTCAACCACTTTCTAAAGGGCCCAGCTCCAAACACAGCTGCGTTCTGAAGTCTGGGAGTTCGGACTCGAACACGAGACTCTGCGGACACAGTTTAGCCCGTAGCGTTAGCTCTTTGGGGTTTTCTGTGTATCCAACTATGTCACGTGCGAGAAGGTAGTGTGATTTTTCCCTTTGATGTCTCTTTCTTGCAGTGGTTGGGACCCCAGCACTGAACACAGGCCCCAGCCTCAGAGGGACCGTCTTCTGTGACGCCTTCCTGCGCGGGTCACTTTTTCTTTTGATGATCTTTTTAGTTTTACTTCGCGTCTGCGTGGCTGCACTCAGGCTTCCTCTAGTCGTGAGCGGGGCGTTGCTGTGCATGGGCCTCTTGTTGCCGTGGCTTCTCCTGTCGCGGCTTTCGGGCTCTAGAGCTTGGGCTTCAGCAGCTGTGGCACACGAGCTAGTTGCCCTGAAGCATGTAACATCTTCCTGGACCAGGGAGGGCATCCGTGTGCCCGCCTTGACAGGCAGAGTCTTGTCCTCTGCGCCTCCAGGGAAGTCCAGCTAGTTATTGTTTAAATCTAATGCAGCCAGGCTGGGTTTTCTCAAAAGCGTCCTCACCGTCTGTTGAGATGATCTCAGGGTTTCCTTCTTTAATTTGTGAGCCATGCCAATGTATCCACGGGGCCTTTGCCGGGATGCACTGTATTCTGTAAATTCCTAGGCACCTTTTGTCTCACCATTTAATATCTCTGAAGTCAGGTGCAACGGTTGCAGTGAATGTTGTCTTTTCTCATTATCATCAAAGTATATGTGATGGATCATATAATGTAAATCACAGGTGTATGATGCAACGATGGCCTTCCCAGGTGGTACTAGCGATCAAGACTCTGCCTGCCAACGCAAGAGAGACACCACTTCGATCCCTGGGTCAGGAAGATTCCCTGGAGTAGGAAATGGAAACCCATTCCAGTGCTCTTGCCTGGAAAATTCCATGGACAGAGGAGCCCGGTGGGCTACTACAGTCCGTGGGGTTGCAGAGAGTCAGACGCAATGGAGTGCATATACAGAAAACAATATCCACAACTTTTAGGGGCTACACTCCATTTCTGACTATTATGCAATATAAGCTATTTTCCCTGTGTTGTACGATACATCCTTGTATGTATCATCTACAGCTACATAACTAGGTAGGTATATAACTGTACCCAAGAGTTCGCCCTCTTAACCCGCAACCCTACGCTGCCTTTTCCCGTCCCCCGCCACCTCCCCACTGGTGACACCTAGCTGGTTCTCTAGATCTGTGAGTGGCGGTGGACACTGTCTGGTAATCACTGCCCCCCTGATGGCGGCTGTGACATGTGGACATTTGGTCACCACCCCACCCCCTGCACACAGGAAACCTTGACCTTTCCGCCGTGGGTCTGGCTGGACAGTGACCGGCCCTCCACAGCTGTCACCCAGGAAGCCCTGTAAGGACCATCTGGAGAAAGAATCTGAGTTCTCTCTTTTGTCTGAAACCCTGCCTGACACCTTCCAGTAAGGTTTTTTTAATGTCAGAACTTACAGAATTGGCATCAGCTGCCTAGGAGGGAGAGACAGTGGACCACTATTTTGGAAACACTAGGCTGAAACCCACATGGGGAACTTTAATACGCTCTGGAACACCATGTTGTTAACAAATTATATTCCAATAGAAATTAAATATAAACATAATAATATAAAAAACACTCTGGCAAGGGGCGCAAGTCAGGGTGAAGAAGTGGAATGACATCCCACCACCTTGGACCTAACATATAAAATGTCACTTCTTCCCAGTTAATGTTTAAATTCAGTGCAACCCCAACTGAGATACCAAGACACATTTACGGACTTAAATAGTCGGTGATATAGATCTTGTGTGCCTAGTCGCTTACTTGTGTCCGGCTCAGCAGCCCGCCAGGCTCCTCTGTCTGTGGGATTCTCCGGGCAAGAACACTGGAGTGGGTTGCCGTTTCCTCCTCCAGGGGACACAGATCTTATGTAGGAAGAACCAGGAACACCCTGAAAATGGAGAAACTGAGGACCCAGTAGATGGGCTTCCCTGGTGGCTCATTTGGTAAAGAATCTGCCTGCAATGCAGGAGACACCGGTTTGACTCCTGGGTCAGGAAGATCTGCTGGAGAAGGGATAGACTACTCACTCCAGTATTCTTGGGCTTCCCTGGCGGCTCAGCTGGTAAAGATCCACCTGCAGTGCAGGACACCTCAGTTCGATCCCTGGGTTGGGAAGATCCCCTGGGGAAGGGAAAGGCCACTCCAGTATTCTGGCCTGGAGAGTGCCGTGGACTGTATAGTCCATGGGGTCACAGAGTCGGACACAACTGAGCAACTTTCACCCTCACTTTTTCACTTCTCAGCAGACGTGACAACACCCTGAGGTCTCTGTAACCGTTCAGGGCCCTGTGGTGCTGGTCCTGGAGTGGACATGGACAGGGAGACAGGTGAGCCGGGTGGAAAGTTCATCTATGACAGAGGCGGGTCACAGGTCACGGGTAAACACAGACCCTTCAGTGATGGTGTTGGGAGAACCAGGCAGCCCTTCAGAAAGGAGACTCACGGCCGTCAGGTCGTGAGTGGCCCCTGGAGCGCCTCTGCTCTCCACTGAGCACAGGTGCCGTCTTCCAGGCCGGCGGGCACACGTGGCATCTTTCAAGGTCCTCTCTGGTTTTTCATCCCCAGTGTCCACCCGAAACGTCTGTCTGTCTGGTTGGTCTACTGCTTGCCCCAACCACTACGGAGGCCTCAGGGTGGCTGGGGTTCTGGCCTTCTCTGTCAGTGGCCACAGAGTTTATTGTTTGGGGCGGTGATCTGAACATGGAACTTTCCACACTAAGCTCCAGAGAAAGCCGGTCTCCTCTGCCTTGGTCCTCCTGCCCTCTGGGGCCTGGCAGGTGGGGAGGGATGGGAGGAGCTTCTGGCTAAAGTGCCACAAACTCTTGAGAGTGCCTTGGACTGCAAGGAGATCCAGCCAGTCCATCCTAAAGGAGATCAGTCCTGAACGTTCATTGGAGGGACGGTTGCTGAAGCTGAAACTCCCAACCAGTCCATCCTAAAGGAGATCAGTCCTGAACGTTCATGGGAAGGATGGTTGCTGAAGCTGAAACTCCAATCCTTTTGCCACTTGATTTGAAGAGCTGACTCACTGGAAAAGCCCCTGATGTTGGGAAAGATTGCAGGCAGGAGGAGAAGGGGATGACAGAGGATGCAATGTCTGGATGGCATCACCGACTCAATGGACGTGAGTCTGAGCGAGCTCTGGGAGTTGGTGAGGGACAGGGAGGCCTGGCGTGCTGCAGTCCATAGGGTCGCAGAGTCAGACACGACTGAGCGACTGAACTGAACTGATGACTGCATGTGTGAGGGGAGGACCTGCCAAGCTCCTCACTCGGTCACCCAGGCAGCGGCCCATCACTGTTTCACCCTCCAAGTCCCCGACCCCTGGCGGCTGTATTATTACGTCTGCGTCGTCACGGTTGGCCTGCCTGTGTTCCTTTTTGTTTAGTCAGTCCACGTTTAAGCTGGCTCAGGGTCGACCTCACCCACTTTACAGCAGCATCTACTTCTGTTTCTTCACTTGCTTCTGTGGCAGGCGCTGGAGGCCCGCCTGAGGTGCTGGATATAAAGCGCTGCACACGGCAGGTCCTGTCCGGCCCTCGGGCGCTCAGAAAGTGGAGGAAGCACCGCTAGGGTCTCCGAGAGGCTCCGGTTTTTGAGGCGTTTGAAAATATTGTCTGCGGCACTGCAGGAGGGTCATATCTCACAGACATGATAATGAGTGAAAACGGACACGGAGAGAATGTGCCATCTGATTTCATTGTCACCGAGTCCTAGAGGGGCTCAGGGGTAAAGAACCTGCCTGCAATGCAGGAGACCCGGCTTTGATATCAGGGTTGGGAAGATCCTCTGGAAAAGGAAATGGCAACCCACTCCTGGATTTTTGCCTGAAAAATCCAATGGACAGAGGAGCCTGGCAGGCTACAGTCCAAAAGGGCCTCAAAGAGTTGGCTATGACAGAGCAACCGAACACACAGCATGGGCAACATTGATCTGTTGATGGAAACCTGCTCGCTGGTGGTCTGAGATGGGGCATCAGGGACTCACTCAGTACAGTTCCGTCCCTCAGTCGTGTCTGTGACCTCGTGAGTCTGTCGCAGACTCTGTGGCCCCGTGGACTGCAGCACCTCAGGCCTCCCTGTCCATCACCATCTCCCGGAGCTTGCTCAAACCCATGTCCATCGAGTCGGTGATGCCATCCAACCATCTCATCCTCTGTCATCCCCTTCCCCTCCTGCCTTCAATCTTTCCCAGCGTCAGGGTCTTTTCTAAGGAGTCAGTTCTTCGCATCAGGTGACTAAATGATTGGAGCTTCAGCATCAGTCCTTCCAATGAATATTCAAGACTGATATCCTTTAGGATTGACTGGTAGGATCTCCTTGCAGTCCAAGGGTCTTCTCTAACACCACAGTTCAAAAGCATCAATTCTTCAGTGCTCAGCTTTCTTTATGGTCCAACTTTCACATCCATACATGACTACTGGAAAAACCACAGCTTTGACTATACGGACCTTTGTCAGCAAAATGATGTTTTTTATTTTTAATGCTCTAAGTTTATCATAGCTTTTCTTCCAAGGATCAAGCGTCTTTTAATTTCATGGCTGCAGTCATCATCCTCAGTGATTCTGGAGTCCAAGAAAATAAAGTCTCTCACTGTTTCCACTGTTTCCCCATCTATTTGCCATGAAGTGATGGGACCGGATGCCATGATCTTAGTTTTATGAATGTTGAGTTTTTTGAATGTTGAGGGATTCACTGCAAAGGAGCAAAAAGAAACTTTCCAGGCAGCTTGAACTGCTGCAGATCTCCCCTGGGGAGCCAGCTTCGAAGGTGTGTGCATTTCTCTTTTTACAACTCATTGAACTGGATGGTTTATTCTGTATCAATTACACCACAGCAAAGCTTCAAATTTCAAAGTTTCAAAAATTTCACATTTTGAAAGCCTATGGCCATTCCTTGCACAAAAACATAGCTGGTTATAGAATTACTAAATTACACTTTCTCTGAAATCCTTATAGAGGCTGCTCCTGGCACTGCATGTTGCCGTGGAAAATTCAGGAATGAACCTGGTAATCTTCCTTGTAAGTGAGTTTTGTTTTCACCCAGGGTCAGGAGAATCACAGAATGCCCATAAAATTCTCATCTGGTCCCTCAGACTCCAGGAACTCTGGACTTGTTCTGATGGGGTTTGAGTAGGCCCAGTAAACAACACTTCTCCCTGTGGAGTTCTGCGCCAGCCGAGAAATAAGGATGAGGTTTGGCTTCCCTGGTGGCTCAGCTGGTAAAGAATCTGCCCGCAATTCAGGAGACCTCGGTTCAATCCCTGGGTCGGGAAGATCCCCTGGAGGAGGGCATGGCAACACACTCCAGTATTCTTGCCTGGAGAATCCCATGGACAGGGGAGCCTGGCGGGCTACAGTTCATGGGGTCACAAAGAGTCAGACATGACTGAGCGACTCACTTTGGGGGCCTATGTTCTGTTCATTACTGATCAAACTGCTGTTGGAGAATATGAGGGAAGTAGTCTTTTTCATCAGTTCAGTTCAGTCACTCAGTTGTGTCCAACTCTTTGTGACCCCAGGGACTGCAGCATGCCAGGCTTCCCTGTCCATCACCAACTCCCGGAGCTTACTCAAATTCCTGTTCATCCAGTTGGTGATGCCATCTAACCATCTCATCCTCTGTTGTCCCCTTCCCCTCCTGCTTTCAATCTTTCCCAGGATGAGGATCTTTTTCAGTGAGTCAGTTCTTCGCATCAAGTGGCCAAAGTATTGGAGTTTCAGCTTCAGCATCAGTCCCTTCAATGAATATTCAGGACTGATTTCCTTTAGGATGGACTGGTTGGATCTCCTTGAAGTCCAAGGGACTCTCAAGAGTCTTCTCCAACACCACAGTTTAAAAGCATCAGTTCTTCAACAGTCAACTTTCTTTATAGTCCAACTCTCAAATCCATAAGTGACTACTGGAAAACCCATAGCTTTGACTCGATGGGCCTTTGTAGGCAAAGTAATGTCTCTGCTTCTTAGTATGCTGTCTAGGTTGGTCATAACTTTTCTTCCAAGGAGCAAGAGTCTTTTCATTTCATGGCTGCAGTCACCATCTGCAGTGATTTTGGAGCCCAAGAAAATAAAATCTGTCACAGTTTCCATTGCTTCCACATCTATTTGCCATGAAGTGATGGGACCAGGTATCATGATCTTAGTTTTCTGAATGTTGAGTTTTAAGCCAAGTTTTTCACTTTCCTCTTTCACTTTCTTCAAGAGGCTCTTTAGTTCTTCACTTTCAGCCATAAGGGTGGTGTCATCTGCGTACCTGAGGTTATTGGTATTTCTCCCAACAATCTTGATTCCAGGGTCTTTTTCATAATGCCCCTCAGAAGGTACAGACTTACCCTCCAAGCCCAAGTGTCCCCGGTCCTTCCCCAAGGGTAGAGGCTGACCGTGCAAAGCTGAGGCTGGAGCAGCAGAGAAGGTGCTTGGGCAGGTCGGGTCCCAGGGAGGCGTGGGGAGTCCCTGTCCTGCCCTTCCGCTTAGCTGTCCAGTAAGCAAGGCCCCCTCCTCAGTCTACAAGAAGACCCACTAGGGCAGGGGTGGCAAGGGGCATGTCCCCACCTCTTGATCCTAACACAAAGCCGGTGGGGGATTAAAGAGCCCCCTCTCTGGGCTGCCCACTGCTCTCTGGGGCCTCTGCAGGGCAGTGCGGCTGTTTCCTCCAGGAGGCTGTGACCGGTTAAAGGCACACTGGACCCAGTGCTGTTCTCCATCCACGACTGGCTGAGTCGTGTTCCCTCAAAACCCCTGCGCTGCAGACCTCAACCCCGGACGTCAGAGTGTGACTGTGTTTGGAGGCAGGGTCTCCAAAGAGCTCCCTCCCTAAGGTGAATGAGCTCATTAAGACGCGGACCCAAGACCCACAGGACTGGGGTCCTTATAAGAAGGGGAGGTCAGGACACAGACACACTCAGAGGGACGACCCTGTGAGGACACGGGGAGGGGACGGCCGTCTGCACACCCAGGAGGGGGCCTCAGGAGGACCAGCCCTGCCCACACCTGGGTCTGGGGTCCAGCCTCCAGGACTGGAGACAGTGGACGTCTGCTGTGTAAGCCCCCACCTGTGATGCTTGTACAGCAGCCTGAGCAGGCTCATACCCACCCCAGGTGTCGGTGCATCTCTCTCCTGGTCGCCAGGCTTATTGTGTCTGGCCAGGGTGTCTGGAACAGGCTGTTGAGAGGTTCTGTGATGACATCATGAAGATACTCCCAAACTCGGGCCCAGTTATGCTTCATCCATGCAGTGATAAGAGCTAACAGTTCCCTATCGTCTAATGAGAATGAGTCCTTGGAAGGGCTTTCACATGAATTGACTCCATTCTCTCGAGGGCCTCGCGAGGCTGACTTGCTGTGACCCTGGTTTATGTGGGAGGAGAGGACAGCAGGTTCCTGTCCTAGACGCTGTCCAGAGCCTCGAAGGCAGGGAGAGGCCGGGCTGGCCTGGTGACCCAGCAATGGGGCCCAGAGCCTGGACTCTTAACTCTGGGGCGATGGCTTCTCCCAGTAGCCAGCCCTCCAGAGAGGCCCCAAACTCCAGACAGCCATCTTCAGTGGCCCATCTGGGGGAATGTCAGGCCCCAGGCGGTGGTCTTGTCAACTCAGCTGGACCGGGGCCACCAGCATCTTCAGGACACAGCTGGCCAGAGAGGAGCTGGGGACTTGGGAGAGGAACAGAGACCAGCAGCCTCCACATTCTCTTTTAAAATGAGAGACAGAGAGGACAAGATGGCGGAGGAGTCGGTGGGCGTGGAGTACTTCTCTTTCCACAGATACATCAGGAATACACCTTCAGACACAGGGTTGCCTGCAGAACGCCAGCTGAGAGTGCACAGGAGGACCTGACCAGCGGAAAAGAATATATAGACCTAGGCAAAACTCGGTAGGACGAAGGAACTGGAGGGAAAAACAGGAGTGTTAGAAGGACAGGACCTGTGCTTGTCGCATGCGGGAACTGAAGCAGGGGTCCCATCCCCACAGCAGGGCAACTGTCTGAGTCAGAGGAGAAACTTTTAAGGCTTAGAGTGAAACACTGATCTGTGGCAGCCTAAGTGGAATGAGAATCACAGTCCTTGCCACAGCCGTGCACACCCCAGAGAGGGGCGCAGGTCCCCTGGAAGGCGCAGCAGCTGGGAGCTGGAGTTTAGGGATTGTGGAGCAATCCCAGCGTGAGGGCTGCTGTTGACTGCGGAGAGACAGATCGAGGGGATGTGAGGAGGAGACCGTGGTGGGAAATGTGGGTGGAGGAAAGCCAGGCAGCCATGGGAGCAGGGCTACACTGCTGAGTCACACTATGGAAGCAGGGCTATACTGCTGAGTCACACTATGGCGCCATCACCATAGCCCCTCTCCCCCGACAGGCCAGCATCGGCAGCTGAACAATAGAGAAGCTGGCCCATCAAACGCCTGACGTCTGAACTACAGAGTAGAACCCCACCCAGGGTGCCCCTTTAAGTGACCGATGCACTGATCTACAGAGTAGGACCCCAGCCAGAGGGGCCCCTCTATGTGCCTGACAAGCAGAACAACAGAGAAGGACTCCAGGCAAGGGAGCCCTCTAAGTGCCTGAATGGGTGGAGCTACGGAGAAAGACTGGCCAAAGAGGCCTTCTGATAGCCAGCTACAAAAGGCCTGAAAAAAGACTCTGATTGGGCCATACCTCCTGCGGTGGAGGCACTCCATGTCCCTGCACACTGGGCACCACCAGGGTCCCTGCAAGCCAAACAGCTGCACCATCTTCACACTCAACTCTCACTGGGGCTGAGCTGCCAAGGCAAAAATGTCTTGCGTCTATGCACACAGGGTTGCTTAGGTCATGTCCAACTCTTTGCAACCCTGTAGACTGAGGTCTGCTAGGCTTCTCTGTGAGAGGGCTCTCCAGGCAAGAACGCTGGAGTGTATTGGCCAATAGTGGCTGCCATACTCTTCTAGAGCACTATTTCCTGCTGCCCCAGCTGCCAACTCCCCTGAGTAACCGGTGCTGGCAGAACCCCTGCGACCCAAGCAGCTGCAGCCCCTCCACACCTGGCCCTCACAGGGGCAAACCCAAGCCCTCCAGGGCAGCCTCAGGAGCAAACGCCAATGGACGATCCACATGTAGAGGTGGAAGTTCATTTCAGTCACTCAGTCATGTCCAGTTCTTTTCGACCCCATGGACTGCAGCACGCCAGGCCTCCTGTCCATCACCAACTCCCAGAATTTACTCAAACTCCTGTGCATTGAGTCAGTGATGCCATCCAACCATCTCATCCTCTGTTGTCCCCTTCTCCTCCTGCCCTCAATCTTTCCCAACATCAGGGTCTTTTCCAATGAGTCAGTTTTTCACATCAGGTAGCCAAAGTACTGGAGTTTCAGCTTTAGCATCAGTCTTTCCAATGAATATTCATGACTGATTTCCTTTAGAATGGACTGGTTTGATCTCCTTGCAGTCCAAGGGACTCTCAAGAGTCTTCTCCAACACCACAGTTCAAAAGCATCAGTTCTTCAGTGCTCAGCGTTTTATAGTCCAACTCTCACATCCATTCATGACTACTGGGAAAACCATAGCCTTGACTAGACGGACCTTTGTTGGCAAAGTAATGTCTCTGCTTTTTAATATGCTGTCTAGGTTGGTTATAACTTTTGTTCCAAGGAGCGAGTGTCTTTTAATTTCAAGGCTGCAGTCACCATCTGCAGTGATTTTGGAGGTGGAAATAAAGCCACAATTGAGACCCACGGGCAGTGTGGCTAAGGAAGAAGACCCAAAACCTTCCCACCAGCTATACAAGCTGCAGGTTAAATCCACAAGATCAACAAGGCAGACTCTATGTCTATGAAATGTATCAAAAGATGTTGAGAGCTGCCACAAAAGAAAACACACTGGTTCTGATAGCTGTGGACATTGGAGGCAAGAGGACACAGGCGGAGGGCCAGATTAGACTCTGAGCTGCCCCCACAGCAGGTCCAGCGACCAGCACAGTGCTGGAGGGCATCCTAGGGAGGTGAGGCGGACTGTGACTCCAGCAAGGGAAAGGACTGTGACAGCAGTGACTCAAGAAAAACATCTATGATTCTTAGGTGTTCATTTGTTTTGTAGATTCTTTTGAATTTTGTTTTGTTTTCTTTTTTACCGCCCCCTCCGTTGTAGTTGTCAATTTTATTGGCACTATGAAATCTAATTAAGCTTTTGAGCTTTTTTTTTTCTCAGTCACATTTTTTATTGTTGTTATAAACCTCTGCCTCTCTATATGTTGGGCTTTTGCAGTTCTGTGGAGCTTTCTTTTCTTTTCTCTTTTTTTAACTTTAATTTTTTTTAACCTGCTATTATTTTTTCTACATTCATTCTTTGTTTGCCTTTCCTACTGTTCTTTCCCCCCTTGCAGTTACTCTTTATTCTACATAAACCTTCTTTATCTACCTCTGTTTACCTTTGCGTATCTATTCTTTCCTTTTCCTTTCCTTTCC
This sequence comes from Bos javanicus, assembly GCF_032452875.1. NCBI lineage: Eukaryota > Metazoa > Chordata > Mammalia > Artiodactyla > Bovidae > Bos > Bos javanicus. The sequence goes on along the minus strand of NC_083896.1, from coordinate 50,511,841 downwards.
TCTCAACGAATTTGTGAGTTTTATTTTCATCGCCTTCTTCCCCAGTTGGCACCGGGCTTTCATTTGCTTTCCAGTTTGTGCTTCAGTTAGTTTTGTTCTTAACTGCTGGGTATAATTTTTGGTTTCCTCTGTTTGCCAGGTCAGTCTATCGTACTTTATATTTGTTGGACTGTTTTGATTAGCTAATGGGTGTATACGTAAATGTGTGTATTCACACTTTTTATTGTTGTTATAAACCTCTCCCTCTATGTTGGGCTTTTGCAGTTCCATGGAGTTTTCCTTTTTTTTTTCCTATCTCTCTCTCTCTTTTTCTTTCTTCTTCCTTTTTTCTTTTCTCTTTTTTATAATTTTAGTTTTTTAAGCCTATTATTCCTCTATTCCTTTGTTTCCCTTTCCGACTGTTCTGTCCCCCTTGCAGTTAATCTTTAATATATATAAATCTTCTTCATCTACTTCTATTTAAGTCTGCATGTCTATTCTTTCTTTTCTTTCTTTCCTTTCCTCTCAACATATTTGCTAGTACTGTTTTCGTTGCTCTGTTCCCCACTTGGCATTTTGCTTTGGTTTGTTTTCCAGTTTGTGCTTTAGTTAGTTTTGTTCTTACCTGGTAAATATAATTTTTTATTTCCTTTGTTTGCCAGGTCAATCTAGTATACTTTACTTTAGTTGGACTGTTTGACTTTGCTTATGAGTGTACATGTATATGTGTATATTCCATTATTTTAATTATTATTTGCCTGATTTTATAACGGCCATTTGTCTGGGATTCATCTTTGGTTTCTCATTTTTGGGTAATTGTTTCAATCTCACATAATGCCATAACAAACCACTTGTGGAATGCTGGTTCCTGACCAGAGATCAAGCCCTGAGCCTTGGGAGTGGGACCACTGATACCAAGACACTAGACTACCGGGGAAATAACCCTAGGGAGGATCAGATGATGAGAACTCACACAAAGGAAAGCACTTGGACACGGGACCCACATGACCCAACCACCAGCAGCCTGGGAAAAGGAGACCTCAAACACAATAAGTTAAAAAAAGAGAAATTAATGAAAAGAAGAGAAATACTACACAAATGAGGCAACAAATTGGAAACATAGAAGTCAAAATAGGTGAAGAGGAATTAGGTAAACCACCTGAAAAAGAATTCAGAATAATGATAGTAAACATGGTCAAAAACCTTGAAAACAAAATGGAGAAAATGCAAGAATCACTTAACCAAGCCCTAGAAGAATTAAAGAATAAATATACAGAAACAAAGAACACAATTACTGAAATTAAAATACCCTGGAAGGAATCAATAGAATATCTGAAGCAGAAGAATTAATCAGTGAGCTGGAAGATAAAATGGTGAAAATAACTTCTGAAGAGAAGAATGAAGTAAAAAGAATGAAAAGAATCGAGGACAGTCTCAGAGACCCCTGGGATAATATTAAACGTACCAACATTCGAATTATAGGGATCCGAGAAAATAAAGGATATGAGAAAATTTTGAAGAGATTATAGTTGAAAATTTCCCCAACATGGAAAAGGAAATAGTCAATCAAGTCCAAGAGGCACAAACAGTCCCATACAGGATAAACAAAAGGAGAAACATGCCAGATCAGATCAGATCAGTCGCTCAGTCGTGTCCGACTCTTTGCGACCCCGTGAATCACAGCACGCCAGGCCTCCCTGTCCATCACCAACTCCGGGAGTTCACTGAGACTTACGTCCACTGAGTCAGTGATGCCATCCAGCCATCTCATCCTCTGTCGTCCCCTTCTCCTCTTGCCCCCAATCCCTCCCAGCATCAGAGTCTTTTCCAATGAGTCAACTCTTTGCATGAGGTGGCCAAAGTACTGGAGTTTCAGCTTTAGCATCATTCCCTCCAAAGAAATCCCAGGGCTGATCTCCTTCAGAATGGACTGGTTGGATCTCCTTGCGGTCCAAGGGACTCTCAAGAGTCTTCTCCAACACCACAGTTCAAAAGCATCACTTCTTCGGTGCTCAGCCTTCTTCACAGTCCAACTCTCACATCCATACATGACCACAGGAAAAACCATAGCCTTGACTAGATGGACCTTTGTTGGCAAAGTAATGTCTCTTCTTTTCAATATGCTATCTAGGTTGGTCATAACTTTCCTTCCAAGGAGTAAGCGTCTTTTAATTTCATGGCTGCAGTCACCATCTGCAGTGAATTTGGAGCCCCCCAAAATGAAGTCTGATACTGTTTCCCCATCTATTTCCCATGAAGTGATGGGACCGGATGCCATGATCTTCGTTTTCTGGATGTTGAGCTTTAAGCCAACTTTTTAATTCTCCACTTTCACTTTCATCAAGAGGCTTTTGAGTTCCTCTTCACTTTCTGCCATAAGGGTGGTGTCATCTGCATATCTGAGGTTATTGATATTTCTTCTGGCAATCTTGATTCCAGCTTGTGCTTCTTCCAGTCCAGCGTTTCTCATGATGTACTCTGCATATAAGTTAAATAAGCAGGGTGACAATATATAGCCTTGACGAACTCCTTTTCCTGTTTGGAACCAGTCTGTTGTTCCATGTCCAGTTCTAACTGTTGCTTCCTGACCTGCATACAGATTTCTCAAGAGGTAGGTCAGGTGGTCTGGTATTCCCATCTCTTTCAGAATTTTCCACAGTTTATTGTGATCCATGCAGTCAAAGGCTTTGGCATAGTCAATAAAGCAGAAATAGATATTTTTCTGGAACTCTCTTGCTTTTTCCATGATCCAGTGGATGTTGGCAATTTGATCTCTGGTTCCTCTGCCTTTTCTAAAACCAGCTTGCACATCAGGAAGTTCACAGTTCATGATGCTGAAGCCTGGCTTGGAGAATTTGAGCATTACTTTACTAACGTGTGAGATCAGTGCAATTGTGCAGTAGTTTGAGCATTCTTTGTCATTGCCTTTTTTTGGGATTGGAATGAAAACTGACCTTTTCCAGTCCTGTGGCCACTGCTGAGTTTTCCAAATTTGCTGGCATATTGAGTGGAGCACTTTCACAGCATCATCTTTCAGGATTTGGAATAGCTCAACTGGAATTCCATCACCTCCACTAGCTTTGTTCGTAGTGATGCTTTCTAAGGCCCACTTGACTTCACATTCCAGGATGTCTGGCTCTAGAAAATTAATAAGAAAACACAAGTCTTAAATGATACATTAGATGAGATGGATCTCACTGGTATCTTCAGGAATTCCATCCAAATGCAGAAGAATATACCTTCTTCTCACATGCACATGGAACATTCTCCAGGATTGACCACGTCTTGGGTCACAAATCAAACCTTAATAAATTTAAGGAAATTGAAATTGTATCAAGCATCAAGCATTGTATCAAGCATCTTCTCCACACTATGAGACTAGATACCAGTTGCAAGCAAAAAACTGTAAGGAACACAAACACATGGAGATTAAACAATATGTTTCTAAATAGCCAACAGGTTACTGAGGAAATCAAAAGGGAAGTAAAAAAAAATTCTAGAAACAAATGACAATGAAAACACAACAACTCAAACCTATGGGAGGCAGCAAAAGCAGTTCTAAGAGGGAAGTTCATAGCAATACAATCCGACCTCAAGAAACAAGAAAAACATTGAATAGACAACCTAACTTTACACCTAAAACAACTAGAAAAAGAAGAACAAAAAAAATCCAAAATTAGTAGAAGGAAAGAAATCACAAAAATCTCAGCAGAAATAAATGAAAAAGAAATGAAAGAAACAATAGTAAAGATTAATAAACTAAAAACTGGTTCTTTGAGAAGATAAACAAAATTGACAACCCTTTAGCCAATAATTATTATCAATTTAATCAAGAAAAAAGAGAAAAAAATCAAATCAAGAGAATTAGAAATGAAAAAGGAGAGGTTACAACAGACAATGCAGAAATACAAAGGATTATAAGAGACTATTATGAACAGCTATATGGCAATAAATGGATAACCTGGAAGAAATGGACAGAGTCTTAGAGAAGATCAATCTTCCAAGACTGAACCAGGAAGAAATAGAAATTATGAACAACCCAGTTACAAGCACTGAAATTGAAGCTGTGATCAAAAATCTTCCAAAAAACAGAAGCCCAGGACCAGATGGCTTCACAGGAGAATTCTATCAAACATTTAGAGAAGAGCTAATGCCTATCCTTCTAAAACTCTTTCAAGAAATTTCTGAGGAAGGAACACTTCCAAACTGAGTCTGATACCACAACCAAAGACAACACAAAAGAAGGAAACCACAGGCCAGTATCCCTGATGAACATAGATGCAAAAATTCTCAGCAAAATTTTAGCAAACAGGACTCAGCAACACATCAAAAAGCTCACACACCATGATCAAGTTGGGTTTATCCCAGGGATGCAAAGATTCTTCAATATATACAAATCAATCAATGTGATAAACCACATTAACAAATTGAAAGATAAAAACCATATGATAATCTTGATAGATGCAGATAAAGCCTTTGACAAAATTCAGCACCCATTTATGATTAAAACTCTTCCAAAAAATGGGCATAGAAGGAACCTTCCTCAACATAGTAAAGGCCATATATGATAAGTCTACAGCAAACATTACTCTCAATGGTGAAAAACTGAAAGCATTCCCCCTAAGATCAGGAACAAGACAAGGGTGTCCACTTTCACCAAGATTACTCAACATAGTTCTGGACGTCCTAGCTACAGCAATCAGAGAAGAAAAAGAAATAAAAGGAATCCAGATGGAAAAAGAAGAAGTAAAGCTCTCACTGTTTGCAGATGACACGATACTGTACATAGAAAACCCTGAAGATAGTATCAGAAAATTACTAGAGCTAGTCAGTGAATTCAGCAAAGTTTCAGGATGCAAAATCAATACACAGAAATAACTTGCCTCTCTATATAGTAACAATGAAAAATCAGAAAAAGAAATTAAGAAATCATTCCCATTCACCATTGCAACAAAAAGAATTAAATATCTAGGAATAAATTTATCTAAGAGACAAAAGAACTGTACACAGAAAATTATAAAACACTAAAGAAAGAAATCAAAGATGACATAAACAGATGGAGAGATATTCCATGTTCCTGGGTAGGAAGAATCAATATTGTGAAAATGACTATACCTACCAAATGCAATCTACCAATTCAATGCGATCCCTATCAAATTACCAATGGCATTTTTCACAGAACTAGAGCAAAAAAATTCACAATTCATATGGAAACACAAAAGACCCTGAATAGCCAAAGCAGTCCCAAGAAAGAAAAATGGAGCTGGAAGAATCAACCTTCCTGACTTCAGATTATACTACAAAGATATGGTCATCAAGACAGTATGGTACTGGCACAAAAACAGAAATATAGACCAATGGAGCAAGTAGAAAGCCCAGAAATAAACCCACGCACCTATAGGTACCTTATTTTTGACCAAGGAGGCAAGAATATATAATGGGGCAAAGACAGCCTCTTCAATAAATGGTACTGGGAAAATGGACAGCTCCATGTAAAAGAATGAACTTAGAACACTTCCTAACACCATACAAGAAGATAAACTAAAAAAGCATTAAAGACCTAAATGTAAGACCAGAAACTAGAAAACTTTTAGGGGAAAACAGGTAGAACGCTCGATGACGTAAATCAAAGCAAGATCCTCTGTGACTCACCCCCTAGAGTAACAGAAATGAAAGCAAAAGCCAGCAAGTGAGATCTGATTAAACTCAAAAGCTTTTGCACAGCAAAGGAAGCTGTAAGCGAGGTGAAAAGACCGTCCTCAGAATGGGAGAAAATAATAGCAAATGAAACAACTGATTTGTTTCCAAAATATACAAGCAGCTCATACAGCTCAATACCAGAAAAACAAACAACCCAATCAAAAAGCGGAAAAAGACCTCAACAGACATTTCTCCAAAGAAACATGCAGATGGCTAACAGACACATGAAGAGATGCTCAACATCGCTCATTATTAGAGAAACACAAATCAAAACGACCATGAGACATCACCTCACAGCAGTCAGAATGGCCATCACCAAAAAGTCTACAAACAATAAACGCTGGAGAGGGTGTGGGGAAAAGGGAACTCCTGCACTGTTGGTGGGAATGTAAATTGATGCAGCCACTATGGAAGACGGTATGGAGAGTCCTTAAAAAACTAGGAATAGAACCACCCTATGACCCAGCAGTCCCACTCCTAGGCATAAACCCCGAGGAAACCAAAACTGAAAAATACACACGCATCCCACTGTTCACTGCAACACTATTTACAACAGCTAGAACATGGAAGCAACCTAGATGTCCATCGACATGAATGGATAAAGAAATTGTGGTAAATATACAGAATGGAATATTACTCAGCCATAAAAATGAACGCTTTTGAGTCAGTTCTAATGAGGTGGATGGACCTAGAACCTACTATACAGAAGTAAGTCAGAAAGAGAAAGAGAAATGTTGTATTCTAACACATGTATACAGAATCTAGAAAAATGGTACTGAAGAATTTACTTACAGGGCAGCAATAGAGAAACAGACAGAGAACAGACTTATGGCCACGGACTGAGGGGAGGAGAGGGTGAGATGTGCGGAGAGAGTAACACGGAAACTTACATTACCATGTGTAAAGCAGAGAGCAGTGAGAATTTGCCGTATGGCTCGGGAAACTCAAACAGGGTTTGACCTAGAGGTCTGTATCAACCGAGAGGGGTGAGACGGGAGGGAAGTTCAAAAGGGAGGGGGTATATGTGTACTTATGGCTGATTCATGTTGAGGTTTGACAGACAACAACAAAATTCTGTAAAGCAATTATCCTTCAATAAAAAAAAGAAAAAGGGAAAAGAAAAAAAGGAAAGAAACATATAGATATATTTATAAGGAAACATTGAAAGGATATAGGAGAAAGTAATAAAAATAGTCATGAGTAGGAGGCCATGGGGGTAACAGGATGAATGGGGAAGAGAAGGATGGAAGTGAGACTTTTCAATATAAATATTCTCATAACTCACCTTTCCAAAAAAGTAAATAAAAGTGTATAAACACACACACACAAAAAAATAAAATAAGAGACATTTATTTTGGGGCTTCCCGGGTGGCTCAGCTGGTAAAGAATCTGCCTGCAGTGCAGGAGACCTGGGTTCGATCCCTGCGTTGAGAAGGTCCCCTGGAGAAGGGAAGGGCTGCGCACCCCAGTACTGCGAGAGGAACAGAGACCAGCAGCCACCACGCTCTCTTTTAAAATAAGAGACACTTATTTTGAGGTCATGGTGATAAACACATTAGGTGAAATTCAGCATCACAGCCGCGAACAGTTGGCATCCGGCAGGTTCGAGTGGGCTCTGGTTGCCCCATGCCTGCAAGTCCTCCTCCATCTCCAGCCGTGGTCAAGACACCAGCAGCGGCCCAAGGGTCCTGCACTGAGCTTTCTGGCCGTGGATCGGTGCTGGTGGGTGGGGCGTGGACACCCTGCCTCGCAGCAGCTGGACGGGGTAATTTCTTGGTGCATCTGGGGGTGGTAGGACCCTCAGAAGGGTAAGTAAGTAAGTCAGAGGGCTGGAGGAGGTGCTCCGGCAGGGGACGCCGTCTGAACTGTGGATCTCTGGTGAGCGGTTAGTTGGACACGCCTTTGGAACACGCTTCCAAGTCCTCACGCCCTCTGGACTCCTCCCCCAACCCCTCCCCTCCAGTCGCCAACCTGTCCCAGGCTGCCAGCCTCGGGGTCCCTCCTGCTCAGCAGACACATGCTGGGGTATGAGGGTTCTGTCCCTGGCACCCCTCCCCCCACCCTCGTTCTGAGCTGAATGAAAACCAAGACGGAGTCCTGGGCACATGAGGCCAGGCGGGGGTGAGGGGGTGGGGAGTTCCCAAGTGGACACCGGGGCAGAGAGGCCGCTGGACTCACCCCAGTGGGGGGCACCGGAGGATTAGCCGTGTCCTGCCACTTGGGGAGGGGAGCATCTATAATTCATGCACACAAAAGGCCAGCTGCACCGGAGTCCCTGTGAAACCCAGCCTCCCTCGTCTGTCCACCACACAGCCCTCCGCTAGCGGTCCGCAGGTGTCGGGGGAGGGCGGCTCCTCGGCCCTGGCGGAGGAGTTTGCTGGGTCCCCGGGAAGGCCACCCAAGGCCCGCGCTCCTCGGGGAGTGACGGCACTTCTGCGTGGTCCTCGTGGGGCCTTGCGACCCTGTGGTGGACAGCTCTCAGCCAGGAGGGCAGCCCTGGGAAGTCCCTGCCTCCTAGCCCCCTTCCCATTAGAATTTCAATGGGGCCTTCAATCTGATGGATGATTTGTGGCTGTCACTGGGCCCGGAGCACAAAGGCCCAGGCCCCGAGGCCCACCTGCTCCATCTGGCCTGACTGACAGGGACAGGCTTCTTCCGCCTTTGTTGTCTTTTCCCTCCTCCCTCCTCGGAGACCCTGGCCGTAGGCACCCACCCCGCAGGCCTGTGGGGCAGCCAGAGCCGGCAGTGATCGTGGGAACTGACCCAGCGCTGGGCTGGACAGCCATTTAGATAGAGAATCGCCTGCCTGGAGACCCTGTGGACAGATAGCCCAGCTCTGACCCAAACATGGATTGGTGCCCCACTGGCTTCTAGAACCTTCTGATAGCCCCTTTCCCCACCATCTCCCACTTCACCCTAGGCTGTCTCAGCTGACCCTTCCCTCCTGACACCCAGCCTCCTCCTACCCACGTGCCATCCTGGGGGCCTCTGCCCATAAGATTTTCTTCCACCCATCAGTGCCCGCAGGGGTCCCCTCGGCCACACCTCTGGTGCTGGCTACCCCTGATGTCCAGCCCTGTATCCTCTTCCCTCCACCTCCGGGGACCCCTCCCCTCCCCACCCCGGAATGCACATCCCCCTCTCTTCCCAGGTTCCCCCCAAAATCTGGCCTTCTCCGGACACGTCTGGCCCCATGAAGGCAGGCATTCCATCCAGAACTTAGTCAGTCTTGGGGCAGTCCCTGGTCTGAGGGCCTGCTGGGTGCTGGGGCAGGGTGGAGAGCAGAGACAGGCGGTCCTGCCCTCTGTGGAGGGTGTGGCCGAGGAGGCAGATCTTGGGTGGAGCAGGTCCTGGCTCTCTGCCTTTGCCCTTAATGTCACCTATCTGCCAGGTGCCACCTGCTGCTGCCACACCTCCTCCCGGGTGGGCATGGTCTCCCACCCTGGACACTCCTCCCTGCTTGTGCTCAGCCCTTGGCCCAGCACTGTGGTCTTGGGAAGGCCTCTGTCCACTCTGGCAGGACCTGGTCCAATTGGACGCACAGGGATGCTTCTAGAACCTTCACTCGTCACGAAGTGAACACTTCAAGGCGTTCCCCACTAAGTTTGTGGCAGTTTGGTACAGCAGCAGTAGATGGCTCTAAGGTATGGCAGAGAAATTGGAAAGCATCAAAGATGAAAACACAGTTATTGATGCAAGTGGACTGTGTGGCAAAAACAAACTCCAGGAGAGACAATAGGCTGCAAAGGGAAGGACATGAAATTACGCTATTTGTCTGCTGGGGTGGGTGATATTTAGCTACAATGGTGTACATATTGACCGTGATTCAAATTTAGAGGCACTCTCTGTGTTGAGCACACATGGGGCAGGTGAGGGACAGGTAAGGAGTTAGAGCTAATCCTCATCTCAGTCAGTTCAGTCTCAGTCGTGTCCGACTCTGTGACCCCCTGGACTGCAGCTCGCCAGGCTCCCCTGTCCATCAGCAACTCCCGGAGCTTGCTCAAACTCTTGTACATCCAGTCAGTGATACACAGCCTTCTCATCTAGAATAATGGAAATTAGTGAGTAATATCTAAAAGTGATCAATTAAGGACTTCCCTGGGTGCCCAGTGGTTAGGAATCTGCCTTGCAAGGCAGGGGTGGTGGGTCTTGATCTCTCGTCAGAGAACGGAGATACCACGTGCTGTGGGGCAACTAAGCCTGAGTGCTGCAACTGCCGGGCCCACTCTCCACAAGGAGAGAAGCCTGTGCATGGCAGTGAAGACCCAGCACAGCCAAAATAAATAAATAGACCAATTAGGAACTAATAGAGGAGGGCTTTCCTGGTGCCTCAGTGGTAAAGAATCCACCTGCCAGTGCAGGAGACACAGGTTCGATCCCTGATCTACGAAGATCCCGCATGCCTCAGAGCAACCAAGCCCCGGGAGCCACAGCTGCTGAAGCCTGTTCCTAGAGCCCGCGCTCTGCAGCAAGAGAAGCCACTGCACTGAGAAGCCCGCGTGCACTGCTGCTAGTAGTCCCTGCTCGTTGCCACTGGAGAAAAGATTGTGCAGCAGTGAAGACCCAGCACTGCCAAAAATGAATAAATAAGTAATTTAAAAAAAACAAGCAAAAACCCCCAAACGGTCCGTCCTGGCCCCTGGCCCTTCTCGCCAGGCAGGAAACCCGACTTTAGGGAAAGTGTTTTCCATCACTCTTTGGGAAACAGTTTCATTTTCTTTTTCTCGGTGACCTTTGGTGAATACAGAGAAGGCAATGGCACCCCACTCCAGTACTCTTGCCTGGAAAATCCCATGGCTGGAGGAGCCTGGTGGGCTGCAGTCCATGGGGTCTCTAAGAGTCGGACACGACTGAGCAACTTCACTTTCACTTTTCGCTTTCATGCACTGGAGAAGGAAATGGCAACCCACTCCAGTGTTCTTGCCTGGAGAATCCCAGGGACGGGGAGCCTGGTGGGCTGCCGTCTATGGCGTCGCACAGACTGAAGCGACTTAGCAGTCCTAGCAGTTTGGTGAATAAGAATGTTTAATTAGTCCGCAGACTGAGTCTTTGACCCGTGATCATAATTTCAGCTCCCTGGAGGCTGACCACCGCACACGTCATACCCTGCCAGCTCAGTGTGTAGCCCTGTTGAGAATTAACCCGTTTTATGGAAACCAAGTCCCAGGAGGCCTTAGGGCCAAGGGATGCAACCAACAGGTGATGCTGGGCTGGGAGCGGGGCTGGGGGCCGGTGGGGGGCGGGGCGGGGCGGGGCGGGGTCGGAGTTGGGGGCTGGGCGGGGCTTGGGGCGGGGCAGAGGCGGGACCAGGGCGTGGTAGGGGGAGGGCAGAGGCTGGTGTGGGCGGGGCAGGGGCGGGGCCCGGGCGTGGCGTGAGCTGGGGGCGGGGCGGGGCCTGGGGCGGGGCTGGGGCGTGGCCTGGGCGGGGCGGGACACACCTTGGGGAGAGACAAGTGTCACGACCAGCAAGACCTTTCTCCTGGGATCCTGCCTGTGAGGGGGAACCCTCTGGCTCCTCCCCCAGGCCCCCTCTCCTGCCGTTGCTCACTTGCTTCAGGGCGCACCCTCGGCCTCTGTTCAGACAGACGCTGCACCCGGGCAGCTCCACCAGCTTCCGGAGAAGGGGCCACGGGCAGCCATTCCCAAGGCTGGGAGGTGGGCACCCACGTGCTCTTGTGCACGCACGGTGTCCCCAGGATGTGACCTGGTGGCCACAGACACCGCATCTCAGTGCTGAGTGCCGGGTGTAGGGCTGAGGTGGGGAGGGTGTCTGACCCCACAGCCATCGGCCCATCTTGGCTGGAGGAGGGCAACGGATGGGCAGTGGAGGGGCCCCTGGGATCTGCAGAGAGGGCAGCCCGTCGAGGGGCCATGTGTCACGAAGTAAGGAAAAGTCACGGCCACAGATGCTTCATCTGGAGCAGGCGGTGGAGAGAGGCCCCTCACAGGCGCCCCCTGCCACGGTTCTGACAGCCGGAAGGTGAGGAGCCGGGAGCGCGCGCCACCACACGGAAGCTCCTGGCCCTTCAGGGCCCTCCGTTCACCTGCCCCCCTCACACCAGCAGATCACTTATCTGTGGACACGCCGCCTCAGCCTCAGGAGTAGGTACTGGCCATTAGGAAACGGTTGTCTGTCCTGCATTTGAGGGATTCTACTGAAATGGAAGGTCTCAACTTCCTTTCTGCTCCCATTGATGTCTGCTGTGCACAGGTCAGATCCTCTTTGCTCTTGTAGCCATTGGCTGGGGAGCTTTGTCCAGGGAGAAGTGCCTCGGGGCTGACTCCGGGACCTGAGGCCCCAGGGGGCATCTGCAGGTCTGCTCACATGGGGGCAGCCGGGCTAGCAGCCCTGGAGGGCAATGACTGCGAGGGGGAGGGTGCTGATGCAGGCTGGGTTCATGTTCAGGTTTGGGGTACACACAGGGGGGTGCACCCCACTCATACCACCCTGGGACCACTCCCTGTCCGTTCACTCATTGCTGCAAAGTCCTCCTGAGAACCAACCCCGAGCTGGGAGTTTTCGCAAGCAGCCTGAGACCCGCCACAGAGCCGAGGAGGGCGTGGCTGGGGTCAGGGCTGTGGCTCGAGGCTGTGCTTGGGGTCCACGCGCTGTGTCCCCTCTGGAGAGGCCCCTGAGACCCTGCTCTCAGTGACGGCAGGAGCTCACAGGGCCCTCGGGGCCTGGCCGGACAGCAAGCTGCGACTGGTGCCTGCGTCCCGTTGGCCAAACCAAATCTCACGGCCGCATTGCCCTGGGGAAGCTCCTGCGGAGGGACGCCCTGTGTTTGGTGGTGGCGGGAACGAGGGCCTGGATCAGGTTCTGTCCCGCACAGGCTTGGCCCAGCCGGCAGTGCCGCTGAACACAGCCCGCCTGGGAGGCCCGGCTCTGCCGTCCTCGAAAGCCCGCTCAGGTCAGGGAGCAGCGAGAGAAACGGTGGTGGGCATGACTGTGGGCCCTCCGGGGCTGCCCTAACAACGTCCAAACGCGGGCTCTGAAGTCACTCACTGTTCCCTGACCGGAAGCTGGAATCCCCGTCCTGGTGTGGGCAGGGTGGTCCTCCTGAGGCCCCCCACCGGGAGTGCAGACGGCCGTCTCCTCCCCATGTCCTCACAGGGCCAGCCCTCTGCGTGTGCCCGTGTCCTGACGGCTTCTTCTCATAAGGACCCCGGTCCTGTGGATCAGGACCCACCCTGGTGTACCTCAGTCGTCTTACATCGCCTCTTTAAGGGGTTGTGTCTCCAAATACAGCCACACCGGAGGCGCTGAAGTTTGGGTTTCAAGCCGGGACGCTGGGGGACACATGCCAGGCCACCGCAGGGAGGCAGTCAGCGGCACAACCGGACCCCTTCCTGTTCCTGAGGTGGGAACATCCCAGGACGTGGCCGAGGCCTCAGCAGGGCCAGCAGCCCTGTCCGGGCTGGGTTCCCAGCCTTGCTCAGACCAGCCCCCTGCTCCAGGGCGAGGGCCTTCTTGGGCCAGACCTGAGACACGCTGCTCACCCGGATGGTCGTTCCCTCCCGTGCCCTCTAACCCAGCTGCTCGTCCCTTCACAGAGGCGCCAGGGCGGGGGCTGGAAGGGCCAGGGTCACTGTCAGGGGCCAGTGATGGGAGGAGGAGCCAGAGCTGCCCGGTAGGGCCTGGGTGCAGTGTGATAAGGGACCAGCCCATCAGGGGGCTCGGAATCGGGTCAGGCTGCACTCTTCACGGGAGGGAGGGGGTGCTGTGGGCCGCGGACTGGTACTGGAGGGGCCAGGAGACTGGGGCCCAGAGGCCCCCCAACACTCCGTGAGGGGGTGGGGCAGGTGGCCGAAGGGCACAGTCAGGAGGCTGAGACAGACCCAGAGCGGGAGGCAGAGGGGAGCAGGGGACGGGGCCATGACAGGGCTGGGTGGAGCCACAGGGCCCACGGGGCTCTGAGCACAGGGCGTGCTGTAGGGGACGCGGCTGCCCCGAGCTTCAGCAGCGGCGGGCAGCAGAGGAGGGGCTGATGACCTCGGCAGCAGGCAGCTCCCTGGGGCCTGCCCTGGAGGTCGGGCTGGAGGGGCTGGATGCTCTGGGGGCTCAGGGATGCTCAGCTGCCTGAAGGTGGCCACCACACATGGCCAGTGCTGACCAGAGCCTGGGAGCACACGGCCGTGGGAAGGGAGCGAAGGACATGACCCCAGGGCCGAAAGGCATTGCCCCATCGCGGGGCCTGCAGCCCCGGGGCTGGACCCCGCCTCCCTCCGCGATGGGCCGAGGCCCCTCCCGAGAGGGGCAGCCCTGACCGGCTCCTGTCCCAGCTACTGTGCTCCTGGGGCCTGGCCGGGGCAGAGGCGCAGGCCTGAGAACATGGGCTTGGGGAATCTACACAGGTCTCCAGCAGCTGCACCCAATCCTGAAAGGCTCTACCTTCCAGCGACCAAAGAGGCTTCCAAGTCCTCACCCAGGCCTGTGCTCCCCCCGCGGGCTGTCACTGCAGTGGGCTGCTTCCCAGATTGCTGGTGATGGCCCCTGGAGATTCTCCCATGAGTGCCCGACATAGTGGAGCCCACGGATGACCAAGGTCAACCACAGGTTGCCTCACACGGGACTCAGGAATCAGGTCAGGTCCAGACCAAGTGGCCGATCGTGTCAAAGGGGTCCTGAGAAAACAGGAGAAAAATCCCGTATTAAAGGCCAATTTCGTGGGAAACACTAACACCGCAGAAATGCAAATCTGCCAGCTATTTGCGCGCAAAGAAGTGACGCACAGGCTTGCCTAGCGATGAGACGCGCACACTCCAAGAAATATGGGCTCAATCCACTGAGTGACATTGACTTGAATTATTAACATTCAACATAATTATTAGGTATTTTTCTTCAGCTCCCATCTGAGGGAGACACTTTGCTTGCACTTCGGAGACATCTATCTGACTGGCTTCTGGGGGTGTGAGGATGTTTGATGTACTTCTCCTAAATCTGAAAAAACAAATAATAATAAAAACCAAATTGAAAACATAAATAAATGGTCTCACTGTAAGCCAGGAGCAGACAGAACGGGAAGGCGGGCTGAGGCACTTCCCCGTCCCCTGCAGCACTTCCAGGGCCGGGACCTCTCCAGGGTCTCTGGGGCCCCATGTCGTTAAGCAAGTAAATACAAGGACAGTCTCACTGAAAACGCATGGAATATTAAGCTGCAGCTCGCCCAGTGTGAGCGTCATTAAGTCTGGATTTGCCGGTACCAGTCATGTGGGGACTGCATGGGCACGTTTCTTTTATATCAACTCTTGGTGGTCAGCTCCAGGGGGAAATGAGGGCGGAGAAATGCGCAGGCCCCTACACACACACACACACACACACTCACAGACACATGCGCACGTGCACACATGCACACACTCTCACAGACACACATGCACACGCTCACACACATGCACACACACACAGACACCCATGCACGCACGCACACACACACACACACACATGCGCACACACACACATTCTCACAGACATGTCCAAGCACACACAGGCGCGCGTACACACACTCACAGACCCACACATGTGTGCGCACACACACACAGGTGCACACACTCACACATGCGCGCACACACACTCTCAGATACACGTGTGCACACACACTCTCACAGACACGCGCGCACACTCACAGACACACATGTGCACACACACTCACAGACAAACACAGGCGTGCTTGCACACACGTGCACTCACACTCACACACGTGCACACACACGTGCGTGTGCACACACTCTCACAGACACACGCGCACACACACACTCACAGACCCACACACGCGTGCGCACACACACACACGTGCACACACTCACACATGCGCGCACACACACTCAGACACACGTGTGCACACATTCTCACAGACACACGTGTGCACACACATGCACGCAGCGCACACTCACACACACACACGTGCACACACACAGACACACACAGGCGCGCTTGCACACACACGTGCACTCACACTCACACATGTGCACACACGCGCACGTGCGCACACACTCTCACAGACACACACGCACACACACACTTCCACACCCAGCACCCACGTTCACTGTTGGTCTAACAAGCATCATTTCCAGCCTGGGGCGGGCAGTGGCACCGACCCCCACGCACCGGCTCCTGGCAGCTCCGCCAGCGAGGGAGGAGGGGCCGACGGCTGGGCAGTCTCTCGAGGAATGGGATTAATGCTCCAAAAATAGGCGGCCAGCGCCGGGAGAGCCGGCTTGGAAACAAGGCCCTCCACCCCACTCCCTCCTCCCACGGCCAGCACGCAGACCAGGGCCAAGGGGCCGGGCTCCCTGAGCCATCCAGCCACACTAGCTCCCAGTGGTCACAGGCTCCCTGTTCCCCCACCAAGTCCCAGGGAAGGGAGGGGAAAGGAACAAAGCCCCACCTTGAAGATTGTGACTCCCATCTTTTGTCCAGCCTGCTTTGCACATTTTAAATTGTGGTTGAAAATAGAAAACTTACCCTCTTAGACATTTTTAAGTGTGCAGTTCAGCGGTATTAAGTACCTTCACCTGGTTCCGCAACCAGCTACAACAGCCTGTTTTTTAATTCCCCATTTCTTATTCAAATGCTGATGGAAATACATAGCTACCCCAGAAATGGAGCAAAGCCAGGGGACCCTGGATCTTGACCCTGCAGCGAAAGACGTCTCTACACTCTGGAGGCTCCTCCACCCCATCCCACCAGCCGGTGTCCCCCCGACCAAGCTGGGGGCGTGGCTCAGAGTCTCCTGGGACCCATGGCTGCCCACTCATCTCTGAATTACTGGAAAGTTTCTGTCCTCAGGCCAGATCCTGATCCCTGGAACCTGTGCCTCTTGGCCTTGGGGTCCCTCAGGAGCAGGGATCCCCATTTTTCCTGGTCAGCCCTTGATGGTCTGAAGTACCCACAAACTGAGGGCCCCCCACTCCCTCTTCAGGTGTCCAAAGAAGGGGAAGGAGCTTGTGTGCAGCAGGAGGCTGGGGGCCGGGAGCCTGGAGCAGCTTGGGCTGCAGGGCTTGGTCCCTCCCCCTGCAGACAGAAGTATGGGGGGTGGGGCTGCATGGAAGGATTGCCTCTAAGACCCCGCCAGGGCCAACCCACTCCAAGGGCCAAACACTGGGAACCTGGATGTATCCCAGCATGGTGCAGGCAGGGAGGCCTCTGAGACTGGCCCTGGGGGTCACTGGGTCACCTGCTCCAAGCCCCCTGCCTTGTCATCTCTCCTTCCCCACCCTGAGCTGGAGGGGTGGGGTGGAGGGGTAGAGTGGTGACCTCAGGAACTAGTGACCAGCCCAGCCAGAAGAGAGTAAAACTGCCCCTTGGGGTCCCCCTAGGACAAGCAGGCGGGGGGACATAAGTTAGGGAGGCTTGCCTGCTCGCAAAAGTCTTTATTTCCTGGAGGACAGCAGATGGTAAGGCTGCCAGACACACTCGAGTGCTGGCGTCTCGTCCCTGCGGGGCTTGACCAAGGCTCTGTGGGGGCAAATGACCCACCCAGCTAACAAGCTAGAGATGCCCAGGGACCCAGACTGGCCTCCTAGGCCTGGGGAACCTTCCAGGCCCGGGGTGCTCTCTCCATCCCAACAGCTTGTGTCCCTCCCCCCAGCCCCAGCCTGCTCACCTCTGCCACCCTCTCTCCCACCCCCTTGTCGGTAATCTGACTGTTCCTGCATCTCAGGGCCCCTAGGGGCCACCCCATGCTCACAGCTCCCAGGCTTCTGTGTCCTCGGGAGGAATGGGCAGCAGTGCCCGGTGGGCACCTCTGGATCCCAGTCCCAAATGATGAGGAGGGAGACCCCAGTTGGCCCCACGTGGGCAGACAGGCCTCCTGCCCTGAGGCTGCTATCGCAGGCACCAACGGATACGGCTCAGAGGTTAAGGCCACTGAAAGCAGGAGGGCCCTAACAGAGTTCTCTACCTTGCTGAAACTGTAGAGGGATTACAAGACCTGAGGACACAGACGCTGACAATGCGTTTAGCCCACAGAACACGGTAACCATGACTGAGAGTCAGAGAACGAGCCTGGAAAAAATATCTGCAGCAAGCGTGCCAGGGAACGCTAACGTCTTCAACACTGAAAGGGCTCTTGCAAATCAGTGAGGCGAAGCCGAACACCTCGAAAGAAAAGCAGGCAAACACATGAAGAACTCATTCACGAAAGAAAAATGCAAATGGTGCCCAAAGGCAGGGGAGGAAACCTCTAGCCTCGCCACTGACCAGAACCGTCCTGCGAGTGAAGAGGGCGGCTATCAGAGGATCAGAGCCTCCAGGTGTCAACACATGACCCCGTTCCGTGGGGGCAGACAGACGAAGGTGGTTCACGAGCGTTCGAATAATGGGGGGTGAGCAGGAGAGCCCGGGAAATCCCCACACCTGTTCTAGAGCGAGGGCCGTGTGCGGGAGGGGCGGAGAGAAGGTGTATAAAATGCAGCACCCGGTGCCCTGACCGCGTCTGCTGGGAAATTCACTGCAGGAAAGTGATCAGAGAGGCAGGTCAAGCACACGAGTGCAGATGGGCCAGAGCAGCATCCTTGTTTGTAAGTGAAGACTCAGTGTGAGCGTGGATTTTACATGTTGACTCGTTTGGACTACTGGGGGCCCAGACATTTGGTCAAATAAGAGTCTGGGTGTTTGAGTCAGTGCTGATGAGGTGGATGAACCTCGAGCCTACTCTTCAGAAAGAGAAAAGCAAATATCGCGCATTAAGACATACTTGTGGAGTCTAGAAAGATGGTACTGATGGATCTATTTGCCGGGCAGCGGAGGAGTCTCAGACACAGAGGACACACCTGCGGTCACAGCGAGGGGAGCAGAGGGTGGGGTGCGCCGAGCGAGAAGCCGTGCACGGTGCGGCACCATATGGAAAAAGCGTAGCCGGTGGGCATCTGCTGTGTGATGCGGGGAGTTCAAGCCCAGGGTTCTGTGACAACCTAGAGGGGTGGGTGGGAGGGAGGCTCAAGAGGGAGGGGACAGATGTATGCCTGTGGCTCATTCTTGTCGATGTATGGCAGAAACCAACACAACATTGTAATTACCACCCAATTAACAAATTTAAATATATATATGTCTAAAGAGTCTTGGTGTGTCTGGATAAGAGGAACATCTGAATTGGTGGACTCTGTAAAGCAGATGATTCTTCCAATGGTGGGTGGGCCTCATCCGATCAGTTGGAGGCCTGAATAGCCCAGCAGGCTGAGCCTCCCCAGGTAAGAGCGAATCCCTCCCACCCGGGACTTCAGTCTGCTCCTGCCTTCAGACTGGAACCACACCACCTGCTCTGGGGGTCTCTTACAGGGAGAGAGACGGGAAGGAGATTAGAGAGACAGAGGATGCGCACATCTGCGGCTTCTGTCCCCGGGAGACCCTAGCCAACACTCACCGTTACGATGCCTGCACCTGCTGCAGCCCTTGGAGCTCATGCAACAAAGGGACCTGTAGGGAGGGAAGCGGCTCGTTGGCTGAGCACCAACCTTGTGCCAGGCAGGGCTCTGGCTCCCAAGATTCATCCAGAAACAAAACAAGGATCCTGCCTCACAGGGCTGAGTTCCACAGTGGGAGATGGGCCAAAGGTAATGTAGAATGGACCTCAGAAGATGATACCTGCGGTGGAAAAGGAAATGATGAGCAGGGGAGGGGTGAGCAGGGGAGGGGTGAGCAGGGGAGAGGTGAGCAGGGGAGGGGTGAGCAGGGGAGGGGTGAGCAGGGGAGGGGTGAGCAGGGGAGGGGTGAGCAGGGGAGAGGTGAGCAGGGGAGAGGTGAGCAGGGGAGGGGTGAGCAGGGGAGGGGTGAGCAGGGGAGAGGTGAGCAGGGGAGGGGTGAGCAGGGGAGAGGGGTGAGCAGGGGAGGGGTGAGCAGGGGAGAGGTGAGCAGGGGAGAGGTGAGCAGGGGAGGGGTGAGCAGGGGAGAGGGGTGAGCAGGGGAGGGGTGAGCAGGGGAGGGGTGAGCAGGGGAGGGGTGAGCAGAGGAGGGGTGAGCAGGGGAGGGGTGAGCAGGGGAGAGGGGTGATCAGGGGAGAGGGGTGAGCAGGGGAGAGGTGAGCAGGGGAGAAGGGTGATGTGGAGAGAGGTGAGCAGAGGAGGGGTGAGCAGGGGAGGGGTGAGCAGGGGAGAGGGGTGCGGTATCTTTGGAAGGAAATGTCCGTTTCTAGAGGCGAGGCCATGCTGGGCCTCAGGGAGAATTGAAGGTTGTGGGCCGAATCCTGTGCCCCAGATTCCCATGTTTAAGCCCCGGAGCCTCAGAGTGCAGCTGTCTGGAGTTGGGCCTTTAAAGAGGTGACCAGGGCAAAATGAGCTATGGGCCATGGGATCACTAGAGCTGACATGAGTTACAACTGAGCAACAAGGTAAAGTGAGGCCACTAGAGTGAGCCCTAACCCCCCAGGACCGGGGTCCTCACAGGAAGAGGTCAGGACACGCATACACTCAGAGGGACGACCCTGTGAGGACGCGGGAGGAGACGACCCGCCATCTGCACGCGTCGGGGAGAGGCCTCAGGAGGCCCAGCCCCGCCCACGCCTGGGTCTGGGATTCCAGCTCCAGGGCTGGAGACAGTGAGCGTTTGCTGTTTGAGCCAGCCTGTCTGCGGGACTTGCTGCAGACAGACCCTCTGACACTTGATGAAGAACGTGCAGGCCCTTCCAGGCTGTGAGGACAAGTGCGCCTGGCACCCAGGTACCCAGCGAGGAGCCGGGGTGAGGTGGGCCGGCTGGTGGGAGAGGAGCCCTAGGGTGGGGGGAGCCATGGAAGGGACGAGCAGAGAGGGGACAGGACCTGACTTTCCAGTCTCAGCCCCTCAGAGGCCAAGGGGAGGCCCAGACAGCAAAGGACTCAGGTGAATATGCACGTGCTCCAAGCAACGTAGGGAGACAGGCGCGTTCCTGGAGAGAAACGACCAACCAACCAACGTAGGGAGATAGGCGCGTTCCTGGAGAGAAACGACCAACCAAAACTCACGCCAAAAGAAATGGGAAATCCAAACGTACTTGTCACGAGTAAAGAGATCGAATTAATAATTCAGATTCGCACAAGGACAAACCCTCACCCAGATGGCTTCTCTGGTGAATCTCACCAAACACTAATGAAGAATTAATTCTAATTCTTCACAAACCCTTCCAAGAAGAGGGCAGAACACTTCCCGACTCATTCTACGAGGCCAGAACCACCCTGATAGCAAAGCCAGATAAAGACACCACAAGAAAAGAAAGCTTCCGACCAGTATACCCTCCAAATATAGACACAAAAATCCTCAGCAAAATGTTAGCAGACTGGATCCATCGACACTGTGCTCCATGACCAGGTGGTATTGATCACAGGGATGCAAAGCCGGTTTGGTGTTTGAAAATCAATTCATGTCATACACGACATCAATTGGATTTTAGAAAGCCACACCACCTCAACGGACCTAGAAAACGCGTTTGACCAAATGTAACACCCTTGCGTGATAAAAACATTTAACAAATTAGGAATTGAAGTGAACTTCCTCCACCTGACAAAGGGTATTTAGGAAACCCCACAGCTCACACCATATTAACAATAGAAGACTAGCTTTCCTCCTGACATCAGGAACAAGACACGAATGTCTGCTCGCCTCCACTTGTATTCAACTCTCTCCAGGGGGGTTGGGACAGGGTAATAAGGCAAGAGAAAGAAATACAGGCATCCGGGTCGGAAGAGAGGAGTAAAGCCGTCTCTGTATGCAGACAGCCTGAGCTGGAATATAGGAACGTAAGGGATCTTCTAAAAGCTGCCAGAACTAGTGAGGTCGGCAGGTTTACAAAAGGCAGTGCAAGAACCGTGTGCCTCTCTATATATTAGCAAGAGAGATCTGAAAATGAAATTATGAAAACACTCACATATATAACATCATCAAGAATAAAATACTTAATACATTTAACAAAAGAAGCACGACACTTGTGTCGTAATGCTCTCCATGAGCACACGCTGCTTGGTAATTAAGGCTCCCGTGAGCATCACCTTCCCCATAGAGCCTGAGGACACATGGTCCCGCCTGCCCTGCACCCCCTCCTCCCGTCCTGAGCCCACTGCTCCCCCTCCTCTGTCCTCGCAGGCCCACCCGGTCCCATCTCTCCGCGTGCCTCTGGCCTGTCTTCAGAGCTGCACACCCTCCCTGGGGGGATTGCTCACACCCAAAATCACATTTCTCCGTGGGGTGACTTGGTGACTCAGGGCTGTGAGCGTCTCCCCAGCTCACTTGTGCCACCAGGCCTTGTCTTATCTACTCGTGTGATTCTCTGTCCAGGGGCTGCCACCCCATCTTTAATCCCTGCGGCCATGAGCCTCAGGCCACGTGGAATGAGTGAACGATGAGTCCATCTGCACTTGGCCTCAAAAGCAAGTTCTGGTGCTGTGGAGCTGGAGCCTCTGTCCCTGGGGACGCAAGGGGGCAGGACGGTGGGCAGGCGAGAGAGACCCTCTGCAGCAGTCACGGCCAGCCAGATGCCCCGTGTGGCCCCCAGACCCCCTCCTGAGGGAGCTGCTGCGGCCTGAGCCCCACACCCTGCCCTCCTGCCACGGCTGGTCCACGGCCCTCTGCCTCTCATAGAGCTGAGTGACCAAGCCTGCTCGTTCCAGATCATCCTCCTGAGGGCCTGTGCGTGGGCTGTGGGCGCTGTGCACCCACAGTATCCGCGCTGACCCTGTGCAGTAGACGTGGGAAGGCCCAGCGACAGCCGGGTATCCTTGTCTTCTGCTCTGCGCTCAGGTCCTCAGGCAGCTCAAGCCCACCTCCTCCACGAAGCCTTCTGCCACCCACCTGCCCGCAGCCAGGGAATGCTGAAAATGGGCAGAGGACATAGGCTTTCTCTCCCCACCTGGCCCTCAGCTCCTTGGGTAGATCCCATTTGTGCCAGCCAGCTTTGCTTAGTCACTTCAGTCGTGTCCAGCCCTTTGTGACCCCATGGACCATGGCCTGCCAGGCCCCTCTGTTCCTGGGATTCTCCAGGCAAGAATACTGGAGTGGGTTGCCATTTCCTTCTCCAACGATAAAGAAAGAAGTGAGTGAAGTGAAGTTGCTCAGTCGTGTCCGACTCTTTGCGACCCCATGGACTGCAGCACACCAGGCTCCTCCGTCCATGGGATTTTCCAGGCAAGAGTACTGGAGTGGGGTGCCATTGCCTTCTCCATCCAGTCAGCTTTAGCCAAGTAAAATTCACATGCGGTAAAACTAACTGTGTTATGTGTACAACTCGATGAGTTTGACAAAAGCCACAGTCGCATCACCACCACAGCGGGGCCCTAGAGCACGCCCATCACTCCCAGCGTCTCCCTCTGCCGGCGACTTGCCATCCCCCGCCCGCCCCACACCCGGCAGCCCCAGTCCGCCTTCCTAAGCTGCAGTCTTGCCTCTTCTCCAACGTCATACGTGACATCACTCCACGCCTCTTGAGCCCAGATTCTCGGCGTGACGTGCTTGCCGTTCATCTGCGTCACGGCGGGCATCGCCACAGTCCTGTTCACGGTGCGGCAGGTGCCCACTGTGGGGGACCCCGGCCTACCCATCCTGCCACTCAGTGGAGGGCATTCGGGTTGCTTCCAATTTGGGGCCATTATAAATAAAGCTGCTGTGACCTACTGTACAAATAGCTCAGGGAAACTGCTCAGCACTCTGTGGGCACCTAATGGGAAGGAAATCCAGAAAAAGAGGGAATATATATCTATTCACACACACACACATACATATATATGTGATATGTGGGCTTCCCAAGTGGCTCAGTGGTAAAGAATCTGCCGGCCAATGCGGGAGACTTGGTTTCAATCCTTGGACTGCAGGAGAAAATGACAACCCACTCCAGTATTCTTGCCTGAGATACCCATGAATAGAGGAGCCTGGCGGGCTTCAGTGCAGGGGGTCGCAAAGAGTCGGACGTGGCTGAGCGCCTGAACAGCAGCAGCAGCCAGCGACGTGTGTACGCACAGCTGGCTCACTTTGCTGTGCGGCAGCAACTGACAGCCCTGTAAAGCGATAAATGCCAGTGAAAATTAACTCAAAAACAGAGAGCAGTTTCAGATAGTCTGCAACTTGGAGATGGCCCTATTTTCAGTATGACTGTCACGTGTAATACTCTAAACCATGACGTGTTCAAGTAGCAACGCTTCTGGTTCCATACAGACTGAAATAAAACAAATTAAAACAAAAAACAAAGCTGCTATGAACATTGGCATGCTGGTTCCAGTGGACTGAGTTTTCGCTTACTTGGGAAAATACCTCTGAGTGGGATTGTTGGATTGTGTGGTAAGTGTGTGTTGAACTTTATAAGAGATTACCAAACTGATTTCCAAAGTGGCCGGGCGTCTGCACCCCCGTCAGCGACACACACAGGAGCTCCAGTAGGAGTGTTCGCCGTCAGCCCTGGGGGTTCAGTCGTTCCAGCAGGCCTGTAGCCGTGGCTGGACCTTTCCTGGATCACGTGACCAACCACTTTGGCCATTCCCCCCACATGCTTATTTGCCATCCCTTTCTCTTCTTGGTTGAAATGTCTTGCCCAGTCTTGAACTTTTACATTATTTGTGTAGGCTGGGCCTCCGTTGCTGTGTGGGCTTTTCTCTGGTTACGGCGAGCGGGGACTCCTCTGCATTGCATTCTTACTGCAGTGGTTTCTCTGGCTGCGGAGCGCAGGCTCCAGGCACATGGGCGTCGTTACAGCAGTCGAGGCTCGCGGGCTGCAGGTGCTCGGGCTTCAGCAGTTGCAACCTGGGGGCTCGTCGATGGCGGCTCGTGGGCCCCACGGTGCGCGGGCCTCAGCAGTTGCTGCAGGCGGGCTCAGTCATTGCGGCACGTGGGCTTACCTGCTCCGTGGCACGTGGAATTTTTCCAGGCCAGGGACCAAAAGCCGTGTCCCCTGCATTGACAGTCGGCTTCTTATCCACTGTGCCACGGGGAAGCCCTGTTTTGCTCAACGTTTAAGTCAAGCTGTCTCTTACTGAGTTGCGAGTGTTCTTTGTGTACTCACAACGCGACTCTGTTACTGGGGATGTTTTGCAAATATTTTCTCCCAATCTGTGGCTTTTCATTTTCTTTACCGTGTTTTTTGGAGCACAAATATTTTTAATTTTTATGAGGTCCAATTTATTATTTAAAAAATTGTATGGTTTGTGCCTTTCGCATTTTATCTAGAAAAATCTTCGCATAAACTCAAGGACAGAAACACTGTTTTCCTGTGCTTTCTTCTAGCAGTTTTACGCTGATAATTCTTACGTTTATATCTGCACAGTTGCCAGTCAGTATGAATAAGCATTAGTCTGGTTGATATTTGCATCAAAGATAGTGAGTGAGCTTTGAGACTCTTTTGTAAAATTTTATTTCTTTGTTTATTTTTGGCTGCCCTGGCAGCTCGTGGGCTCTAGAGCCTGGGCTCAGTAGTCATAGCACATGGGCTTAGTTGCCCCAAGACACGTGGGATCTTCCCAGACCAGGGATTGAACTGGTGTCCCTCGCATTGCAGGGCAGATTCTTAACCGCTGGACAACCAGGGAAACCCCAGTTTCCTTTATTAACAGCTGCTGTCTACTTACTTCACCGCCTTCTGCTGGAATGAGTCTTTCTCTGTTAGATGGCCTCTGCACCTTTGTTGAAACCCTCTTGTCATAAATGCAGGGACTGAGTTCTAAACTCTAGTCTTGTCCTTTGATTTATCTATCTTTAAGCCAGCACTGTTCTGTCTTATCTGCTATAGCTTTATAAGACTTGGAATCAGGTAGTATAAGTCTCTCAACTTCCTTCTTCTTTATTATTGTTTGGAATTTCCTTCATCCCTTGTATCTCTTTATAAATTTTAGAATCATCTTGTCAAAGTCTTTTTAAAAATTGGGTGGTTTTGCTGGAAATTGCATCAAACCTACAGATCAATATGGGGAAACATCAGCACCTTAACAATATATTCTTGGAACCCATGACCATGAGACTGAGCGGGACCCTGTGGGGGCTTCAGGCACAGATTCCCTCTGGATCCCACGCCTCTTGTACATAGGAAGGCTTCAGCCTCCTAGGCCTTCCCTGAGTTCTGAAGAGCAAATTTAATCAGAGAAGTGAGAAAATGCAGAAACAAAGGCAAGGAGTCAAGCAAGAAAAAATAATGAGAGTCGAAGTCAAGCCCCCCCTCAAGGGCTGCAGGAAATACTCTGAGCTGTGGGAGTCAAGCAAGAAAAAACAATGAGAGTCAAAGCCAAGCCCCCCCCCCAAGGGCCGCGGGAAACACTCTGAGCTGTGGGAGTCAAGCAAGAAAAAATAATGAGAGTCAAAGCCAAGCCCCCCCCCAAGGGCCACAGGAAACACTCTGAGCTGTGGCCTCAAGTTGATACGCAGGTGGAAGAAGCTAACTGCAAGCTGACCACCAGCATGGAGACACCAGACTCTCTGGAACTGAATGGTTGATGATTGAGATTCCCGATACTTCACCAGCAACCCGTCAGAGAATTGTGCACACCCTGTGACCCCTCTCCCCACACTGTTTATAAAGTCCCTTCCCTGAAAGCTGTGGGGAGTTTGTGCCTTTTGAGCATGAGCTGAGCTGCCCATTCTCCTTGGTTGAGCTTGCAATAAAATGCACTTCATCACAACCCGGGGTCAGAAGAGTGGCTTTGCTGCACGTTGGGTGAGTGGATCCAGAACTGGCTTGGTAACAAACACGGCATGACTCTGCATGCATTTAGGTCTTTTCAGATCTCTCAACGATATTTTATAGTTTTTTGGGTACATGTCTCACACACATTCTGTTAAATTTACCTCTAAATAATTCATGATTTTTAAAATTCTATTTATAAATTGTATTGTTCTTACACTTTCTCTAAATAATTCATGGTTTTTTATTCTGTTTATAAGTTATATTGTTCTTACAACTTCAACTTCTAATTGTCCACTGTTAGGACACAGAGACAGGATTTTTACATTTTGGCTTTTTATCCTGTGACTTTGCCAAACTCACTTGTTAGTTCTAGGAGTATCATGTAGTTTAGTCTACAGACAAAAAAATGTCATCTGTGGATCAAGATTGTTTCAATTTTCCCTTTCCAGCTATATAAAAATATTATTTTCCTTGCCTTATCACATTGGCTGGGTCCCCTAGTAAAGTGGCGATGCCTGTGTGCTAAGTCTCTTCAGTCGTGTCTGACTCCTTGCAACACTATGGACTGTAGCCCACCAGGCTTCTCTGTCCATGGGATTCTCCAGGCAAGGAGAGTGGAGTGGGTTGCCATGCCCTCCTCCGGGCGGTGTTCCGGACTCAGGGATGGAACCCACATCTCGTCAGTCTGCGGCATTGGCAGGCGGGCTCTTTACCACTAGCGCCACCTGGTGGCAGTAGATGTTTCTGCCTCATTCCCATTCGTCTTTCACCATCCAGGGTAACGTCATTGGGTTTTTCTAGATCCCCTTTATCAGTTGAAGTGAAAGTCGCTTAGTAGTGTCCGACTCTTTGTGACCCCATGGACTGTACAGTCTATGGAATTCTCCAGGCCAGAATACTGGAGTGGTAGCCTATCCCTTCTCCAGTGGATCTTCCCAACCCAGGGATCAAACTGGGGTCTCCTGCATTGCAGGCGGATTCTTTACCGGCTGAACCATGAAGGAGCTCCTTTTAGTCCTAGTTTACTGACGTGTGTGTATGTGTTTAAACCATCAATGGGTGTTGAATTTTGCCAAATGCCTTAATTGTTTTGCATTTATGGAAATGATTGTGGTTTTCTGCTTCAGACCACTCACATTGTGAACTGTTGATCCTGAAATGTTATAGTAACTTACATTCTCGGAATTAGCCCTGCCTGGTCACATGTGTTGTCCTTTTGTAAAAAAAAAAAAAAAAATTATTTTTGGTTGTGCTGGGTCTTCGTTGCTGGGCTTTCTCTAGTTGTGGTTTGCAGGGTTTGCACTGCAACGGCTCCTCTTGCTGTGAAGCACAGGCTCCAGAGCGCTCAGGCTCTAGTAGCTGCATCACAGGGGCTCAGTAGTCACAGCTCCCGGTCTCGAGAGCACAGGCTCAGAAGTTGTGGCACAAGGATTTAGTTGCTCCGAGGCTTGTCGGATCTTCCAGGATCAGGGATCAAACCTATGTCTCCTGCATTGGCAGGTGGATTCTTTACCACTGAGCCACCACAGAAGCCCTTGTATTCTCGTTTTAATACTCTGTTAAGTACTTTTGTGTGGCCTCATGAAGTGTACTGGACTTAAATTTCCTCTTCGTGTCGTGTCCTGTCTGGACTTGGTACCAGGGTTAAGATGGTCTCACAAAAGAGTTCCCTCCTCCTCTGTGTTCTGAAAGCACTCTGCAGTGACCATGTTATTTCTCCTTTAAAGGTTTGCTGAGATCCTCCAGTGAAGCTCACACCTGGACTTTCTCTGCATCAAGGCCAGTGCTGCGCCAGACGGATGGAAGCCCGGCCAGGAGGGGCCAGGCACAAAGATGGTTCTGTGCTGTGTTAAGTTTGAGGGTTTGTGCAGGAGGGAGGTTGCCCTGTGGCCCTGGAGCTGGCAAGGGTGATTCAGAAATGCACTAGAAGTGGACATGGAGAAATGGACATGGAGAAATAACATGGTCACTGCAGTGTGCTTTCAGAACACAGAGGAGGAGGGAACACGGAGAGGCAAGCAGAGGGGTCCCCCATGGAGCCCTGAGAAAGGATGATGGGTGTGGGCTGCACAGACACAGAATACTGAGAAGTGGCCAGAGAGGGAAGACCCCAGGAGCACAGGGTGCAGTGTGGGTGGGGGGTGGGAATCTTGAAAGCCAGGTGCTTTAGCCCAAGAGTATCCAGATAAGAATGGTCACCTGGCCAGGCTACTGAGGGCACGAGAAGGATGTGTCTGGTAAGTCCTGCAGGCTGGGGAAACCAGGGGACCGCGGAGGCACAGCTCCAGCAGAGCAAGACAGGCAGGCCACAGGGTATGTCCCTTCCCTGGCAGCTGCCCCTCCTCCAGATGCCTGGGCATGCCGCCCTCCTCCGTCTGCCGATAGCCCTAGCCCGAATCCTGCCCTGATTCATCATCCTGACCTGATGACTCCTGTTGCGCCTTCAGCCCCTGGAGTCTCCCCTCCAAAGTCCCAAACTCTCCGTATATCCAGTTAAACCTGTGCCCACCGCCCAAGCCTGGAGCTGTCTGCAGCAGTCTGTTTTGTGGGGTGAGGCTCTGCACACCTTTGGAGAACACAGCACCTGCCACCTGAAGACTCAGTCTGCAACGTTTTAAGAAACAAGCAGGAAGCAACGGGGCGCCTGCAAGGGCGGAGGGCTGGGGTTTGGAGGGCTGCCTCCCTTTGCTGAGCGGAGAGAGGGGAAAAAAACGTAAGCCGGCCCTCCCAGGGCGGGTGCTGGGACGATCTGCGGGTTCCCTGAGCTGACGCAGCCCTCCCCACAGGCTGGGCCGGAGCAGGGCATTACCCTGACAGGAGTGCGGGCTGGGGCTGCGGCCCCAGAGCCCGCAGAAAACCTGCCGGAGAAACTTGGCCACTCAGGACTTGGCGGCAGATCGGAGCCACATCAGGGCGCCCAGAGGCTCAGAGGGTGTGGGGCCGCGCCTGCACGGGTGGCGCTCCCTGCTCCCGGCCCTCACCTCTCTTCTCCCCACCTCCACCCCCTGCCTCTGCGGCCCTGGCTCAGGAAGCACGTGTGTTTTCCGCAAGAAACAGGAGGCTCCCCCAGGTCAGGCTTCCCTCCGCGGGGTGGGCCAGCACAAAGGCCTGCTGTGTGGCCTTGGATGAGTTCTTGACTCCGCTGTGCTGGTCATCGTCGTGTACCCGAGAAAACGGAGTGGAGGAGCGCAGTGTCCCGGGCACTGCCTCCGGGCGCGCAAGGTCACGTCACGGCTGGGCCACGCGTCATGCAGCGCCGCAGCCCCTGCGAGGGGGGTGCGGAGGGGCTAGCAACGCCTTTGCACTCTGGTGGTCGCGCCCACCACGGACGGCGCCGGGAGCCGGGGTCGCAGACCGTCCACCCCAGGGCCTGCCGCCTGCCCGGTCCTGGGATGCGCTTTAAAGGCGGGCCGCCGGGCATCCGCAGCTCGCCCCCTGGGCGGGGCCGCGGGCTTGGGGGCGGTGGGTGGTGGGCAGGGGGCCCGAGACTCGCAGGCCCCGCCCCCGCCCCAGCCTCGCCCCGGCCCCTCCCGGACACCGCCCCGGCCTCGCCTCCGGGAGACCAGCTCCCGGGAGCTCCGGCCTCGGCCTGACGGACGGGGCGGAGGCGGGGCCGGCAGAGGAGGCCGCTGATTGGCCGGCGCCGCTGATTGGCCGGCGCAGGAGCCACTCACGGCCCCCGCTGCGTCGGGCTGCGCTCGTGCGGGCTCGGCTCGGCTCGGCTCGGCTGCGCGGCCGCGGACGGACGGACGGGCGTGCGCGGGGGGCGCGGGGCGCGGGGCGCGGGCCTCGGCGGCGGCGACGGCGGCGGCGGCGGCGGAAGCCTTGTGCCCCCGCCCGCCCGGTCCTCTCGCAGAGCCGGAGGCAGCGCGCGCCTGCCGTAGCTGAGCGGGCGCAGGCGCGGGGGGCGGCGGCGCGGGGGAGGCGCGGGGTCTCGGAGCGAGCGCGGCCCGCCGGGCGCCTCCGACCCGGCCCAGCCGACTGACTGACGGACTCGCGCGGACGCGGCCCCTCCCTGCCGCCGCCCGCCCGCGCGCCCGCCCGGGGCGCCCACCTCGCCGGCGCCGGGCCCGGGAGCGATGACATCGACGGGGAAGGACGGCGGCGGGGCGCAGCACGCGCAGTATGTGGGGCCCTACCGGCTGGAGAAGACGCTGGGCAAGGGGCAGACAGGTGCGTGCGCGCCGGCCGGGGCCGGGAGGCCGGCCCGCGGCGGGGCCGGAGGGCCAGGGGCGCCGATGGGCGCCGGGGGAGCCAGGGGACCGCGAGGGCCGGGGGCGCGCAGGCCCGCCGCCCGGGAGCGCCGCGCGGGGCCGGGGAAAGGAGGCCGCCCCGAGCTGGGCGCCGCAGGCCGGGCCCGCCTCTCCGGCCCGGAGCCGCGAACAATAGGAGGCCGGGCGCCCAGGCCCGCCGCGAAGCCCCGCAGGCCGCGCGGTTGCGGTCGGCCGGGCGCGGCCCAAGGACACGCGGCGCGAGCGGCGGGGCCCGGGCCCGGCCAGCGCCCCTCGGCCAGGCTGCAGGTGCGCGGGCCCGGCCGCATTGTGAGCCCGAGCGGCCCGGCCCATTGTGCCGCGGGAGGAGGGGGCCAGGCGGGCGCCCATCTGCCGTCTGCCGCGGCCGCGCTAATCGGCGTGCTGCCCGAGCAGCTGCGTCCCGGGCCGCGCGCCCCCGGCCGCGACCCCAACTCCGGCGGCCGGCGCGCGGGGAGGTCGCCGCGCGCGTCCTGCGGGGACCGGCCGCTCCGGCCAAGCCGGGCCCTCCCTCTTGGTGGGAGTGGGAGAGCGCCTGGGCCACTCACGGGGCTGGACAGCGCCTCTCTCTCCTCCCCGCCTCGGCTCGGAATGTCTGCGACACTGCGCTCCCCCGGGGGAGGGAGAGGGAGGCTGCTGACGGGCCGAGCGCAGAGCCCGGCCCGGGATCCCACACAGGCAGCGGAGCAGACCCGCGGCCCGGGGGAGGAGGGGGCTCGCCGGCTGCTCCTGGCCGGCGGTCTTTCTGGCAGTTGGGTTAGACCCAGCCGGCGGCCTGTTCCCCATCTGCTTTGTGAGAGGCTGCACTCAGCCATTTTCTTCTTGCCGCTGGTTGGGCCTCTCTCGCGGCCCAGAGGTCCAATTGGCACTGCCCCCATCCCTGTCTCCCTGGGAAGTTCCTGGGACCTCAGGAGGGTGCGGCAGGCTCCGGGTCCAGGAGGGAGCCGCTCCAGCCAGGGACCTGCCGGCCCTCCCCAAGCCCCCCAGGGTGGCCCAGAGGCGGAGCCTGGAGGTGGCAGGAAAGTGGGCCAAGCTGGGGGCTGGGTGGGGGTGGGGGGGCTGCGATGTAACTGAGGCCGAGAGAGGGTGCCTGGGCGGCGGAGGGGGTGCTCTCCCTCTCCTCCTGGGTGGGTAGCCCTCGCTGGTGCCAACTGCCGAGGCACTGGGGGCCCTGGGCTCCAGCGCAGCAGCTTTGGAAGTGCGGGCGGCGGGCCGGGTTCAAGGAGGAGGTGGCAGACAGCCCGTGTTCAACTGAGTTCAAAATACGCATGTTTCCTGGGAGAAACAACCGTCGTTGGTGAAATCCTCAATGGGGGAGGGGCGTTGGGGCAGCAGAATGCAGGAGGCAGTGAAATAATCTAATTATTGTACCAATAAAATGTTATTATAAGGAAACATCAGCCTGTAAGTGATGACAGCAGTGAATTATACGGCGGCGTGTCTCCGTGGGTAGGGCTGGCCTCCGTACTCTTCATTGAGTGATTCTGTCGTACAGTTAATTACAGGAGGTTCCCACTGTAATTAACAGTAATGAACACAAAAGGATGTGTGTAGTGTGTGAACAACAGGCCCCGTGATGTTTAGAAGCAGCTCCTCGGGCCCCTGTCTCGGAGTGGGATCTGCTCTCTGGTTGAGGCCCCTCTGGGGATCTGTCTGTCCTCTGCTCCTCCTGGCCTGAGTGCTCAGAGCTGCCCCCCGAGACCCTGATGGCTGGAGCGCCAGCTTCCTGTTGGCCCGTGTCTCTGTCCCTTCTGTGGCAGGGTCACCTAGAGTTTGGTGGACACGGAGCCTCGTGGCCTGTGTCCACCAGGCCTGCTCACTTGGCCTGTAGGCTGCTCTTTGGCAGCAAATGCCCAGAAAGCTGTAACTTCCCAGACCTGTTCCTTCACTCCCAAGATAACTGCCTGACCTTATCTGGGGGCTAGGCTTCCTGCCAGGAGCCCTCAGGGAACAGTGTGCTGCGGGGGAGCAGCTGCCCCTGAGCCATGACCCAGACCCGGGGTGTGGGGGGTCCAGCCCGGCCCCCCTCGTCTCATGGACACCTCCGACCTCCCCACTCATGGCCTGTCCTCTGCCAAGGTTCTGTAAAGGGAGCTGAGGGTAGACGTCAGTGGCGGTGGGCCGTGTGCGATGGCTGATCCGGCCACCTGGCCCCGTGTCCTGGGGAGGGGCGGGGGAGTGCGGGTCCTGTTGGGAGGCGGGCCCGCCCCCTCCCTCGAGACACTGCCTTTGGGGAATCAGATGTGGGGTGGGGGACACTGCAGGCATGGAGGGCAGGTGTGGACAGAGCCACTCCTCCGTCTGGCTGGACGTCCCTCTGGTGGCTGGCACGGTCCAGTTCGCATTTCTGTTGTGTCTCTAGCCACGAGTGGTTCTGTTTTGCTCGGTCGGCGTTGGGCTCAGGGCGGGGGTCTGTCACTCCTGCAGTGGTGGGCCTCCCCGTCAGGGCTGGCGAGGCGGTCAGGACGTCATCTCCGCACAGCTGTCCTTAACGGGCTGGCGAGGGTCTTCACCCTGGCTGCACCGGGGTTTCTGGTCGGTTGGGGGACAGGGCCTTCCAGGCCCGCTGGGGCGGGTGTCGCTCTGCAGGGTGGAGTCCACTTGCTCGTCCAGGAGAGGCTTCTTCAGCTGGGGGCGGGGGCGGGGAGGCACCCCCAGAGGGTCCAGCAGGGACCGAGGGGGCCAGGAGGGGCTGTGCCATCTTCACTCCCCCAGCCCCATCAGGAAGCGTGCAGCACACCCCCCAGGGCGCAGCAGACCAGGAGGACCCCAGGGAGGACAGGAGGGAGGTGGGCGCTGGGGTCCACGGGAGGAGGTGGAGTCCTCCCTTGGAAACCCCTCGTCCAGCGGGGAGGAGATGGGGGCCGAGACGGGGCTGTCTGGCAAGGGGTCCATCCAGCTAAAGAGAGAAGAGGGGATCGAGGGGCTGCCCTGCCCCTGGGCAGGTTTGCAGGGTGATGGGCTCGCCGGTGGGGAGAGCCCCTCCAGGCTCTCGAGGGACTCCTGGGAGAATTAACGTGGGTGCTGGTGGAAGGCAGGCTGGAGAGGACTCCTGGGATGGGATGGGGCAGGTGAGCGAGGGAGATTCAAGTGAGCTGGGAAGAGAGACAGGTGTGAGCTGGAGGGAAACAGGTGAGCTGGGAAGGGGCAGATGTGAGCAGGAGAGACAGGTGAGCTGGAGGGAGGGTTTGCACCCTGGGATGACCCATGGCTCAGGACCAGGAGCGGGGGCAGGCAGAGGTGGAGACGGGCGGGGTGGTGTGCAGGGCTGTGTCCATTTCAGGAGGCTGAGCAGAGGGAGGCAGCTGTGTAGCCAGCCAGTGGCCACAACCCCTCGGCCCCAGGGGTGGTCAGGGAGGGGCTGGCCCAGGAACCAGCCTGGGGTGCCATGGGGGGCTGAGGCCCGAAGGAGTGGGCGTCCCTGTGTGGGTGGACAGAGCAGGCTGGGCAGGGTGGGCCTCCACTGGCCGCACGTGGGCCGCTTGTCCTGTCGGATGGTCAGTGCGGCCGGCAGGCCACGCCGCCCTTTGCTGTGGGTCCGGAGCCTCCCACTTTGTGCCTCAGGCCAGACCCAGTCCATCTAACCCACTTTATAAGCAGGGAGCAGGCCAGAACCGAACTTGGTCCAGGACAGTGGCTCCCAGCGGCCGTGGGAAAGCCCGCGATGCTCACGGCACCCTGGTTAGACGTTAGCACCCTGTCACTGAGGAGCTGTGGGCAGAGCTGGAGGGCAGTGGAGAGCCCACACCTATGTCCTTGCCTCCTTGGCGGGATGGGGGGTGGAAAGGCTTGGCGCCCCATCAGTGATGCTGGGACAGATGCCGCTCAGCCGTCTCCCAAGGCACAGACCCTCCCCCAGGAAGCCCCCTGCCTAGGCTTGGAGCCAGCCCTGGGGGGGCTGTGCTTGTGCACAGAGGGCAGCTCTGCACGGGGTCCCTAGGGTGACGGGGGGTTTCCCCTCAGAGGGCGGGCCTTTACCTGAAGGGATGGGAGGGTCTGGGTGGACCGAGCCCAAGGACCCCGGTCCCAGAGCGTCCCCGGCCCACCATGGTCCCCTGTGGCTCTGAACACCTCTGGGTCTTCGTGCACCCGCCCCACCCCCTTGCCTCACCACTGGCTGTGGTGCCAGGCTCTGCAGAGACGGGGTCGGGGGCAGAGGCCTGACCTGCTCTGGCAGAGCTGGGTGCTGCCCAGTGCCGCTCTGGCCGGGTTTCCAGGGGGCAGGGGGACCAGTGGCGGCCCCCAGCATGGTGTGGGGGCCTGCCTCTGCCCACGTGTGCCAGGCATCGTCTCTGGAGCCGTCTGTCTAGGAGTGGCTTGTGGACAGGGCCAGGTCTGGCTCTTCTGGAAGCAGCCAGGCCAACACTGGCCACAGCCCTGAGGCAGATGCTCACTCGGGGCTCCAGGGGGAACCCCTGCAGGACAGGCAGCCGTCTGACTGTGCTCTGGGCAGGGGAGTGGAGGGTCTCAGACTCAGCCCCGGACTGCTGGACGGTGGCCAGGGCATCCCCGAGCCTCGCTGGTGACTGGCAGGCTGGGCTGTGTTGGGGGCATGTGTGCACTGGGCCCCCGGGCTGGCTGCCCTGCCCTGGCCCGTCCCAGCTAACCCCGACCGCTGTGGGTGGGTGGCGAGGGCGCGACCGGGAGACTGCAGGTTGTGGCTGTCCACCCCCACTTTGCTCTGGCTGCTTTTTCCCGGTTTTCACTCCAGGCACTTGTCTGTGGGGAGGTCTCCGGGCCTGCAGGTGTCAGGGACAGGGGGCAGTCTGGTGTCTTGAGAGGCTGGGCAGCAGCCCCGGCCACGTCTCCTCTGCCTGCCCATGCGCCCTGCTCACTGCTGGCACCTTCCGTGTGCCTGGAGCGGGCAGGCCCTCCAGGGTCAGAGCCTGCTCATGGACAGCTTACATGGGCCGTGCTGCCGTGTTCATGGGCCCAGGGAAGGTGTGTGGCTGCCTTGCACCAGGAGTGTCCAGGGGACCTGGTGCCACCTCGTGCTCCGATTTGGAGAGCACCTTCGAGGCCAGTGGCACCCGGAGGGTCGGGCAGTGCCCGCAGAGGTGGAGGCCAGTGGGCACCCAGAGAGTCAGGCAGTGCCCACAGAGGCGGCTGCCCTCTGGCCCTCTCACAGTGTGCCTTCCTGCCCAGTCCACCCGCACCGCCTGGCTGCTCAGAGTGGGGCCTCTCGGGGCCTGCGGCCGCACGGATCACGAGGCCTGCCTGTGGCCCCCGGGGTGCCGCTGTGGGCCTGGCCTACCCCGCCCTGCAGCAGGCCCCCAGGACCTCGTGGACGCCTTGTTCCTTGCACGGCGGTTCTATGTTCACGATCTGGAGTCACAGCCGGGGACGACCCCTGGCTCTGGCGCTCGAGGGGCTCTGAGCCCCAGGCCCCCCACGGCCTTTGTGAGGCCCCGAGGGCCAGTTGCAGTGCCGGGCGCACGTGGCCAGCACCGGCCAGGGCCATCGAGGGTCTTGGGGGAGGGTAAGGGCCCCCCCCTGTGGTGGTCCCTGGTGTTGCCCTGGACTCTGCAAGAAGTCCTTGGACACAGAGTGGGCTGGCGCCTCCGGACAAGCCCTGCAGGAGAGCCCTCCCCGGTGACAGGCCTGGCCAGCCGCGTGGCCCCCACAGGCCGGCCGATGCGGCCAGGTCAGCCCGCGCTGGGTGGTGAGCCCAGAGTGGGCCTCTGTGAGCCCAGCGCCCAGGTCCTGGCTGGGGTTGTTGGAGCTGCCCATGGCCTGCCTGAGGCGCCGCCCCAGGCAGGGCTGCCGGCCACCGAGTCGGGCTGCCAGGCCAGCTGCCTCGGACTCGGGACAAGGCGGAGGCTGGGCTGGGTCTGAGGCCGCAGGGACAAAGCAAGGATTGTCCGGGCTGGGCCCTGAGAGGCGGCCCCGGCCTTGTTCTGCAGCCTCTGAGGGGCCAGTGTTTCGGAGCGGGGCAGCTGGGAGCCCCCCACGGGCCAAGGAAACGGCCCTCCTCTTCTGGGTTTTCTTCCCGGCCGCTTGGCTTTTGTCCCTCAGGGCCCCGGGAGGCCGCTGGGCCTCTGTTTCTTCCCTGTGCCCTGGGCTGGATCGGGGCCTCTGAAGTCAGTGTGTGTCCAGCGCCAACATGGCATCCTGGGACACCCCCGGCCGGGGTGCTGGCCTGCACGGACAGGGGCGCTCCCCGGGGGCTGGCCTGTCCTCATCCACATGGGGCCTAGGCCACGGCTGCCCCCTGGGCTCAGCCAAGCCCCGCGTCTGGCCCTCCTCACCCCGGGGCAGAGCTGGGAGACCCGCCTGGCCTGCGTGACGTGGCTGGCACTGGGGACACGTCAGGCTGTGGGCGGTTCTCGGGGGCGGCGGGAGGCTGCTCGGCCAGGAATTTGGCCTTTCCTGGGGAGGCTTGGCCGCGGTGCCCCTGGGTGACTCCAGAGCTGCTGGCAGCTGCCGGCCCGGCGGAGGAGCTGGAGGGTGGGGGCCGAGGCGGTGCCTGGTGGTGGAGGGTGGCCACGGGAACCCAGTGGGTCTCTCCCGGTGGTCCCTCCTGATGGCCAGTTTTGGTCTGGACCACAGGCCATGAGGCCAGAGTAGCCCCGGGGCAGCAGCCCTGAGGCTGCTGCTTCCTGCTCCCAGTTGCCCCTGAGCCGGGTCCAGCGGTGCATTGGGACCGTATGTCCAGCTTCCTCGGGCATTGACTCTGGCGCCAGCTGGAGGCCGGGGCGTGGGCGGGCAGGGCCGTGGGAACCCGGGTTGGCAGAGGCTGTGAGGAGCCCTGCTTACATGGGAGCACAGGCTCTGCCGCCCCCAGCAGACTCCCCCCGACCCGTCATCCAGGAGGGCCTGCGACGGAGCTGGGCAGCCTCGTGAGCCTGTTTCCTCCCTGCAGGGAGTGGGGCAGGCGTTGGGTGGGCAGCTGCGGGGACCCAGGGATGTCCAAGGCCCCTGGAGAGGACTGCGTGTGGAGCTCCCCAGCCCCTGCCCTTCAGGGTGGGCCTTGGTGTGTTTGAGGGGCTGAGTCTTACACAGCTGTTCAGAAGGAGTCCCTTGGCCAGCCCTGTGGAGCCGGGAAGGAGCTGGACAGGGCGCCCCGTCCCGGGCCCAGAGAGCATCTTGGGTCTCTTGTCTGGGGTCTCTGCGGTCAGCCTGGGTGCAGGGCCCCCAGCCCAGGCTGTGCCGTGGGAAAGTCACGCATCTCCAGGCCTCTGTTTCCCAGCCCGGCCCTGGGGTGAGGGGGTGGTGTGCCCCTAGGGGACGCACCTGCTTGGGACCAGGCAGGGGGCTGGCAACAGCGGTCATTCTTGGGCTGAATGCGCGGCCTGGGCTGGGGGCCGGGGGAGGCAGCACTGGGATGGGACGGGTGGGCGTCGTGTCTGCTTCTCCCCTCGGCAGCCGGATTTCCATGCAGCGCCGGTTTTGGGGGCAGCGACTGAGCAGAGTGTGTGGGGATTGTGGCGGACTGGCCAGCTGTGCCGGGCTGAGGGCCCCCGGGGGACGCGCAGCCTGGGCTGGGGGGCTGCTTGTGCCTTCCCGTGGCACACGGCGCTCTGGGCAGCCTGTCCCCCTGTGCCCCCACCCCCGCTGACCTCTCGTGCCCAGCCTCCTGCCACGTGGCCGGCAGACACCTTTGTTCCAGGGCCCCAACATTCCTGGGCTGCTGTGGAAACCCACCACATACAGGCATTTCCAGAGACAGCAGTAGAGAAAGTAGCCCCCCGGGCCCCAAGAGCCCACCCAGCCTCGGCACCGCAGTCACAGGGACAGTTTGCCTCAGCCCACTCCCCAGACGTTGTTGTCGAATTGCGAATGTTTCAGGGCTGGGTCTAAAAGATACTCTTTATAAAGTACTGTATGCTTAGCATCCTGAGAAGTCAGCACTGATTTCCAAAGCTGGCAGAAGCCCCGTCAGACGCTGGTTTGGTGGGTAAGGACTGCTTCCTGGAGGCCGAGTCCCTCTGGCCCCCGGGCACGGCCCCTGGAGGTCTGGCCACCCTCATTCCCGCCCCAGCCCTGCTGTGGTGGCCGTTGGTGCCGGCGGGCAGTGCCCCGCGAGATGCCGGCCTGGCCCTGCCTAGGGGCAGCAGGCCCACCCAGGCTGCCCTGCTCACCATGCACGCGGGTGTGGGCCCAGGGGGGGCTGCTCCGTGAGGAGCTCCCAGGGTCAGCTCTGTCCTGCAGCGAGTGAGCCTGAGACAGTGGAAGATGGTGGCCGGTCACTCCTGGTCCCGCAGCCCAAGCCGCTGCAGCCCTTGGGGGTGTAAGTGAGGAACAGGCACGGAGCGGGGCCCTCACGAAGAGGGCAGGGGGCTGAGGGAGGCCGTCCTGGAGAGCTTGGACAGCTTCGGGTGGGCGGGTGCCCTGCGTCCTTCCGTCGTGCTGGGTCCTGGCTCTGCCCACAGGCTGCGGTGGCCCTGTCACTGGGGGGCGGACAGATGTCGTGTGAGGCCGGCCGTGCATCCACGGGGCAGCCTTGGGCTTGCCCACCCCCAGCCCTTGCCTCCAGCTCCTCCTCCTGGGTCGCCTCTGCCACCACGTCTGGCCTGTGACCTCACTTGGGAGCCCCCGAGCCTGGACCCCTCGCGTTGTCTGGGTCTGGGGTTTCCTGCCTGGCGTCGGGGCTGCTCGAGGCCAGGGCACGTGCTCCTGCTAAAGTGGGGCTCACGCCGGGGGCGCCTGCTTCCGCACAGAGCTGGGGGCCCAGTGACCTGGGAGAACTGCTCTTCAGGCGCAGGATGGTCAAGGATAGCCCCAGGGCCAGCTGCCTGTGGGACCCCCACCCCCTGCACTCGCCCTTGTCTTCAGGGACGGCAGTGCAGGCCCTGGGCGGTGCCGTCTCTGCCGCAGCCTCCTCCGGGCTTGCAGGGATGAGGCTAGGCGGTCGCCGGGTACCTTGGCGCCAGGCCCTCGCCCCGGGCGGCCTGCGGGCGGAGCTGTCCAGCGAGGTAGTGCTGAAGTCCGCAGCTTCCTGGCGCCGCAGCAGAGAGGCTGCCATTAGCAGTTTGTCCTCCCACATCCCCTGCAGCTGTGAGCAGGCCTGTGGACAGGCCCAGGGGTCTTCGGAGGGTTCCCACACCCAGCTTCCTGGTGTGGGACTGGTCCTGTGCTGAGGAGGAGCAGGTGGGAGCCGCCAGGCATGCTCCTGGGGGAGACCCCGGCCCCCATTCCCCTCTCCGGGCAGAAGGAGCTGGTGGCCAGTTCTCCTGGGGCTGCTGCTGACCGGCCAGGCGAGGGGAGGGCAGGGTCCCTGCGCGCGAGTGCTGTTCGCCTTCCAGGGCTGCAGCACCTTCTCTGGTCTCGGGTTAACTCACGGTGCCTCCCTGGGAGCCCTCACCCGCCTGTCCCTGGGCTCTGAAGGTTGCGGGTACCCCAAACCACCTGGGTTCCCCAGGGAGGGGCGGGCAGGCCGTGAGAGGCTCTGGCTCCCTCCTGGATCCCCTTATCTCGAGGGTCTTGTGACCCAAGAATGCATGAAATGCAGGCGTTGCTTCAGAATGCTGGGACATCGGGGTGGCCTTGGAAGGGGTCAGGGGGGTACCAGCTGTGGGCTGGGCTCTGTGCCAACCCTCTGAGTCTGGGGTCTGCCTGTCTGAGCCCCTACCTGGGGGGACAGGGGTGTGGTGGGTGTGAAGGGCAGGTGTTACCCTCCACTGGCTCAGCCTCGGGGGGATCTGCCAAGCTCCCTACACGTATAGGGAGGGTCCTCGGCCTCAGAGGCTGTGCCGGCAGGCCCCTCCCCAGGCCTGGGGCCTGGACTCAGGAAGCGAGGGTCCCCAGCTCCAACCCCCACTAAACATCCTGTGCGAGGCCGGTGGGGAGGCGGGGGATGGGCAGTGTTTGGGATGGACCGAGGCCTTGGGGTGGAGGGAGTATCCACGTGTATGGGGTGGGGGCTGGGCTGGGTGCACGGGAAGGGTCAGACGCTGGCTTATCTCTCCAGGCGAAGCTCCTTTCAGATTGGGTTTGCTGGCTCTAAACCCCAATCCCAGGGGATTTGTGACTAATTATAAAGTGGCACAGATAGGACCTCCTCCAGCAGATGCCGTGGGGCAGCTGAGGGCACCTGTGAGCGGGTGTGGGCTGTGCCACCTGGGAGGTGGCTGCCGGGCGCTTCCCGGGGGCTGCAGGGACCCCTCTGCCTGATGCCCAGGGGCCCAGGGTCTGTGGGCCGTGTTCCTAGATGCACGGTCGGCTTCGCTGCTGGCCCTGCTGGGCATGTGGTGCCTCAGCATCTGTGAGAGCCGGCTGCTGCCCTGGTGCCGCCCACGCCCATCCGTCCCTCTGCCGGAGGGGCACTCAGACCCCTGTCCTGCAGCCCGCCTTTGGGGTCGGCTGGCTGTAGGGCCTCGGCTCAGGGGCCCTGCTTCCTGCCCCTGGCTCTGCATGCCCTCCTCTGGGCATCTGTGTGCTGCCCTGGTGTCTGCAGCAAGGGGTGTGGGGCCCCCTCCCTGTCGGGGTGATGCTGGTGATGCCCCGTCAGGATCCAGGCTGGTGGGACAGCGCAGTTGGGCCGCTGGCCGCGTCAGGGCGAGGGCCAGGGTATGAGCCTGGGGCCAGTCAGGGCTGTGGGCCTCCAGAGGTGACCAGGGCCCCGACCTCGCAGGCTCACCTCCTGTCTGTCCAGGGGCTGAGGGTCCTGAGTCATGCCCGGCAGGTGGCAGTCCTGTGGTGCCAGGTGCTGAGCGAGGGGTCCTGTAGTGACCGAGGCCTGGTTGGTAGTCCTCTTGGTGCTGCTGCAGGAGGCGGTGGTCTCCGGCCGCTGAACATGTCGGGGCATCTGGGTGAAGCAGGCCAGGCTCTGCTGGGGGCAGTCCTGACCAGGACAGGACCGGACGGGCAGCCACGGTTCAGGGAGGGCAGCTCCTGGGCCCGTCTGCTCCGGCTGGGCCTGGGGCCCTGGCTGTCCTCCCACCTCTGCCATGCCTGTCGAGCCCTGGGAAGACTCTGGGCGGGTGGGCATCAGCGCATGGCACAGGTGCTGTCTTGGGGGCTCTGCGGTTCCTTGCTGGGCCTCGGGTTCCCCACCTGGGTGAGTCCTGCCGAGCCCGGGGTGCCGTGGACCGGCTCCTATCCCCATGGGGCGCCTCTGCTCTGGGCTGCCAAGCGGCCCATGGTGCGGGGCGGCCCTGGAAACAGCGTGGGTTTGTGGGGGGCTGTCAGCCCTGGGCAGGCTCGGCGTGGGTGTTGATGGAGACATTGGGGTGCCTGTGCCCCTCCTCTTCTCCGGCTTGGGGGCCCGGGCAGGTGCGGGCCGGCAGGGCGAGAGCCCGGGGACCCCGTGCTGGCAGGACAGCATGTGCCTTCGGCTCCTGAGGTGTTGAGTCCAGGCCCCCAGGAGCCAGGCCTGCAGCCCGCAGGCCCGCAGGGCGCTGTGCGCAAATCCAGTGCCTCGCCTGCCCATCCTTGGGATGTGCTGGGGGCGGCACGCGGGACAGGCTCTGCTGCCTGGGGCGGGGGTCAGGGGTCAGGGCAGAGGTCCAGGAGACGCTGAGCAGGTCCTGGGGCCGGCACGTCCGGCGGGGCCTCTGCAGCGTCCCCCAGGGCTGGGCTCCCGTCCTGAGGCTCTGTGCCCATTGTGCCGTCAGCGGGCAGGTCCTGTCGCCCAGCCGTTCCATTTGCTCCCCAAGTGCCAGCCCCACGGGCAGGAGGTGGAGGGGTGGGCGTCCCACCGGGCTCCATGGCCTGGGCAGCTCCAGGCAGGGGCCACCTGGACCCCCTGGACGTGCTGGGGGCCCGTGTGGGCGGGCGCTCCCTGCCTCTCTCCTTCCCTCCGTCCTTCAGGGGAGCTGCCTGCTGACCGCTGAGCAGCTTCTGTTCTTACCCCGTGCTGGCACTCACGCCCGCAGGCGCCCTTCTGGGGACAGGCGCCCTCCTGACGCCTGACCCCGGCTGAGCAGGGCCGGGGCTCGGGCCACAGGCATTTCTCACTTCCTGCTGGTACCGCAGGCAGTGTGTGGGTCTGTCTGTCTGTCTGAGGGGTGTGGCAGGGAGCTTGTCCAGCGCCTTGCTGTTTGTCTCATGCCCAGCACCGGCCGGCAGCCACCTCAGCCCCTGACTCCCCCAGATTGCGTGCCCCCCACATGTGGTCTCAAGGCTCCACAGAAAGGGCGGGTGCAGAGGAGGAAACCAGGCCCCGGGCCTGCCTGCAGCTGCCTCCCTGTCCCACCCGGGACCCCCAAAGCAGGGCTCGGACAGCTGATCTCTTGGGATGAGTCTAGGATGGGGTTCCCAGCCCTCCGACCCACAGGCGGGGTGGGGACAGAGGCTTCTTGGCCCTGGGGAGGGTAGGGCACAAGACCTGTTTCGTGGTTGGAGAAACCAAGTCAGCAAATAGTTTTTTTAAATGTGGATGAGGGTTTTTTAAAAGCAGAGTCCACGTTTGACACGGCAGAATGGTCCTGTGGCCCTGGCTCCATGCCCTCGGAGGGACAGGAGTTCCTGGCCACTGACCGGAGGGCTTGTCTGCCCTGCAGCCGTGACCCTGCCCTACCTACTGGGCCGCGGGTGCTCGTGTGGCTTCCCAGGCCGATCCAGTGGCCCTCCTAGGCGTGCTGGGTGGGGGTGCGGCCATAAGTGAGCACGCTGAGCCTTCCTCTGCTTGAGCACAGGCCAGCCAGCAGACGGGAGGAGCCTGCCACGCACGAAGCTTCCCTGCGTCCTCTGTTGAGAGCTGGGCGCAGGCAGGGCTGGGGGATCACCCGTAGCTCCAGCCCCACAGGGTGGGGGCTGGGGGGAGGCCCCGGGTTCCTTTCCGCCCTTGGCTTGGCTCCGAGCAGCTCTGGGCCGGCTCCAAGCTGGAGGGCCCCGCATGCCCAGCCCGTCGCGTGGGCCACATCTGCTGCCAGGGAGGCTGTGGGTGCATCTGTCTGTGTGCGCCGTGGCAGGCGGCGCTCCCGTGGGTCTCCCGGGGCAGACGTCCCCAGCCGAGTCGCCGTCACCGAGGCAACCCTGTCAGTTCCCTGGGGCCTGGGGTGTTGGGGGGCCAGGTTTGCTGCTGAAGCGCGCCCAGGGCCTGCAGGCAGCCTACCTCTGCTGGGGACCCCTCCCCTCCCCTCGCGCACCAG
Organism: Bos javanicus; assembly: GCF_032452875.1. Lineage (NCBI taxonomy): Eukaryota > Metazoa > Chordata > Mammalia > Artiodactyla > Bovidae > Bos > Bos javanicus. The sequence goes on along the minus strand of NC_083896.1, from coordinate 50,468,317 downwards.
GCCCCGGGTCACTGACCCTGCTTCGCTCCTGCCCATCAGCCCCACTCTGTCTGTCCGCCACCGGGCATCCCCGGGGCCTGGACAGCTGCCGGCCAGGGCACTGCATCCAGCGGGGCCTCTGCTGTCACCCCAGCGTCCCCACGGCAGGTGCGACCCCAGCCCCTGGCGGCCGTCTCCTCGGACGCGGGGCTCCTCGCAGCTTGTCCTCAGGGCGGCTGCACCCTCTGCCGCCCACTCCCTGGTCCCCTCGGGCCAGCCACCCACCTTCTTACAGATGCCTGGCCAGCGACCCCGGCATCAGCTCCCAGTCCTAAGGCTTCTGAAACTAAGGCACCAGCTTGGGGGAAAAAAAAATTTACCAGATTGAATTACTGAACAGTTGCTGAATTCAATCAGAATGTTTCATTGGGCTAATTTTACAGTGTTGAGTTGATAAAGCAGTTAATAAAAACCTCACGTGGTCATCTGCCACCGTTGGGAGTGGAGTCCGCTCCCTGGCCACCTGGGAGGGTTTCCCCATGCAAGTGGGTGCGGGGTCTGGACAGCCGGCTGTGGACTGTCGCTGGGTCATGCACACCCCAGAGCTAATGGCTCCACAGCGCGTGCCCCCCAGACAGGGCCGCAGTCCCTCTGGGGCATCCTGCCCGGTGGCTGCGGCCCCCTAGCAGCTCAGCAGAGCAGGAGGAGGGGTGCCTCCAAGCGGGGGGTGCTGACCACACAGTAGGTGGATGCCCCGCAGAGACGCTGGCCGGGCGGGTGGGCTTCAGGTGGCGTGGCTGAGGGGTCCCGGGGGCCTGCTACGTGCGGGGAAGCTTCAGCCTGGATGTGGGGCTGTAATGCCCTCGGTCTGGGTGCCGGCCAGGGGACCTCAGCTGGGGAGGAGCGTCCACCCTCTGCCCCGGCTCCACGGAGTGGGACGCCGCCCGGTCATCGCCATGGCAACCGCGTGCTGCTGAGCTGGGGGCATCGTCTCTGGGGAGAAGGTGGCCTGCTGGCTGGGCCCTGAACCTCCTGGCCCTCTCGCGTCTCTCGTCAGCCTGGGGTGGGGGCACCTCAGCCTCCCTGGCCCTGACCCTGCATGCAGACCCCGCTCTGCCTGCCGTGAGCGCATCCTTCCGCAGCCCCGAGTGGGTCCCCCCTGTGCGGGGGTCCTGGACACGCCCGGGTGAATGGGTGCCGGGGCAGTGGCCTTTGGAAGGACCTGGGGGGATCATGGTGACCACAGGGGTGGGGGGCGTCATGCTGCAGCCACAGGCTGTCCCTGCTCCCTCCCGCCCCCACCTCCCAGACCCACAGGGCAGCCTGGCAGACAGGGAGGGCCCCCAGCTCTGCCTGCAGCCCCGCCTGGCTCCCGGCTCCTGGGCTGGGCCTGAGCCTGGGGGCTGGGGCCACACCCGGAGCGTCTCGGGCCCCAGGTCTGCGCACGGCTCTGTCTGGCTCCGGTCCGGCCACAGTTCCTGCCTAGGTGTGTCGGATGCTGGTGTTTCTTCTGGGAATTGCCGGTCTCCTCGGCTCCGGGAAGCAGCCGGCGCTGGCGGATTCTGATTCTAAAAGAGCTCGTCACATAGGAGGGCCGGGTTCACCAGGCCTCCTTCCTGCCTGAGTCACTTCTGGCTGTGTGTCTCCCAGCGACTCAGTTCATGGGAAATCCTGGGGCAGGTGGGCCGAGCACCGTGAGCAGGCTACTGGGGCGGGGGTGACGGGGCCTGGACGCCTTGGGGAGGCGGTCAGCCGGTCCCAGCACCCAAGTGGAAACACTCCAGCACTTTCTGCGAGTCGCTGACTCCTCCCCAGAGCTGCTGAGACAGGGCAGCAAGTCGGGCTCAGCAAACGCGAGAGAAGGAAAACCCTCCGCTCTGCACGGTCTCAGCCTGGGCTACTCCGGGCCGGCCACGGAGCCTCTGAGCCAGGCCCTGTGGTGAGAGCAGCCATCGCTTCTGTCTGGCAGAGGCGTGAGAGCCGCCCGCAACTGTGTGCCTTCTCGTCGCTGTGACGGCCGCGTGTCCTCACCAGCCACGGCCTCCGCGTGTGCTGGCCGCTCTTCTCGGGGGTCTCCCTGCTCCGTTCGAGTTGGCCTGGGGCACCTCCTGCCCGGCCCTGCCCACGGGACGCCGGGGCTCCCAGAGCCGCCCCAGGGTAGGGTTGAGGGCGGGCTGGTCTCCTGGGGGTGCTCCTTGGGTGGGGCTGGCCGCAGGCCGGGGCTTCATGGGTGGGGGCACAGCAGGGGAGGTGGGTCAGGGACCAGGCAGGTCATCAGCCACCCCCAGCACAAGACAGGCCCCGCCGGGCAGGCTGGCACCGTGGCGGGGGCGAGGGGAGTGGGCAGAGGAGGGGGTTCTGCCTCGCCTTTTGTGCAGGAGGCAGGTGCTGCTGGGGCTGGGGCAGGGGTCCCTGAGGCCCATGGGAGCCCTGTGAGCCCTGTGAGCCCAGGGCCCAGCTGAAGGGAGGGAGCAGTGTGGGGGGGGGGGGTCTCAGTGCCCCTGTCTGTCTGCTCCCGGCGTCGTCATGGCAACAGATGGTGGTTTGGCAGGAGAGAGGAGGGGGAGGGCTTTGTGTGAGGAGGCTGGGGATTTGGAGACCAGCTGGGATCCTGCAGGGAGGGGCCGGGGACTCTGGCCCCCAGCGCAGCCCAGTTCCCAGGAAGGTTGTAGACACGAGCGCCCCTGCGGATGTCCCGCCCGCCCCACCTCTCCCCTCCTCTCAAGGCCAGTGCCCCCCCGGACACCCCAGGAGCCTGGGTCAGCAGGCGCAGTGGGGTGGGGGGCTGCGGCTGGGCAGCGAGCCTGGCTGTGACCCCGTCCCTGGGGTGGGAGACGGGCTGGCTGAGCGAAGCCGCGTCGCCCCATGCCACCACCAACGGCAGGGGTGCCCGCCCAGGTGCCCGCCCGGGTGCCCGCCCAGGTGCCCGCCCAGCGTGACCAAGCCCCAGTGGGTCTTGGGGCCACGGCCCCTCTGGTCCACCGTGTCCTGCTGTGTCTGGGGAGCGGCCCGACTTTGCGGGGCGATCAGGCCCCTCAGTCCACCCTGTGCCCCCTGCCCCTGCCACACTCCCCAAGGCCAGGCTGGAGGTTCCTGCAGACAGCGTCCCTCCTTTAGGCCCCGTCTGGTGGCTTAGCCTCTGGGCTGCCAGGGACGGGAGTCCATTGGTTTCCTCGCTCCCCGTCGCCTTTCGGCAGTGTGTCCTGTCAGCTCGTGTGCGGGTTTCCAGGAGGCCGCCCAGCCTGTCAGGCTCCTTCCTCCCGGGGAAGCCCTCTGTCCTGCCCTGGACTGCTGTGTGTCTCTAAGGGGCCTCCTCCTTGGGGTGGGGGGTTCCCAGGACTCCTCTGGGTGGGATGGTGGCTTCCTTCTGGTCTGGTGCGCCCACCTGGCAGGTGACTTCCCAGGAGCGGTGGCCCGGGAGGTGCCCCCGTGAGCGCTGGCCTCGAGCACTGATGGGGCCAGGAGCCCGTCCGGCTCTCCTGCCTCTTGCTTTGCGTCAGAGCTCCTTGAAGCCAGGTCTTTCCCTCTGCTTCTTGACCCGACTGCCCGACCCTCATGGCACCGAGTCCGTGGTCTGTGGCAGGCCTGACCTGTCCCTGCGTGGGACGCAGGTGGACAGCCTCCTTCACTCGTGAAACCCCGCGTTTGCCCTCTCGTTCCCGCCTCCCATTCCACTTCTCCGGACCCTCTAATCCCGCCAGGCTGAGAGCTGGACCGTCCTCTGCCAGCGGAGGGTCACCACAGGCGGCCTCTGCCCCTGCGTGCTCAGGGCCTGCCTGGTGCAGCTTCGTCCTCCCCCTCTTTCAGGCTGGGTGTGCCGTCTGCCCGCGCTGAGCCGCTTGCGGGCTGCGTGTTCGGGCGTCCGCCTTCACTGTGGTCGCGTGCGTGCTGCGGTTGGCGGCCGCCGTCGGTCCTTCCATCTTCTCTTCGCTTCCTTTGCTTCCCGTACAGGCTTCCTCCTTTGCTGCCTTGTTCGCTGCCAGCCAGGTATTTTTAATTATCGCCCCTTCTTCCCTCTTTCAGTGTTTGGCGCCCCCCCCCCCCGCTTTGTTATCTCTTTAGACGTGGCTGTAGACCACTTGTCCTCAACGTCCTCGCCCGGGGCCCTCGCAGGGGCCCTTGAGGCAGACTGTCTCATTCTGCTGCGCTCTGTTCAGCTCGCACGCTCTACGTTGGCCTGTCTTAGACTTCACCAGTCCTTTCTTCTCTTGTGTCCAGTCTGCTGTGTGGTCCTTTCAGTGACTTCTTTTTGTGCATCTTTTCCTCTAATTAAAAAGATATTTTGTAATATTACTGCGAAATCCTTTTCAGAAAATCCTGCCGCTTGGGCCAGCTGCCGCCCGCCGCGTTGGCTGCTTTTCTCTGGAGGTCTGGGTCACTTTTCCTGCTTCTCTGTGTATGCCATCGTCTTTATTGTGCACCAGGCGTCACTTATGCAGAAGACCAGTGGGGTCCCCCAGGGAGGCTCACCTTTCCCCCTCGGGGGCTTTCTCTGGGTCAGGACTGAGTGGCCACTGCAGTGACTTTCTGTCCAGCCCTAGCCAGGTGTCTTGACGGTGTTAAGCCCACCGTGTGGGCGCCTTCTTTTGTCGTTGGTTCAAATGCCTGTCCCTGGAGAAGCCCAGTGTGTACTTGTCGAGTGAATGAGTGAGTGAATGAAGCATGCTTCCGTGGCCTCACCTTTGAGAGACCGTGCCCGGATGTGGGTCCACGTGTGGGCAATGGACGGGCGGACAAGGGCCTTCTGCTCTGGCAGGGCCATCTGCTCCGGGCATTAGCTCTCTCCACTCAGCTACCCCCTCAGGTCTCACCCTGGGCTGATCACCTCTTTCCTGGGCTGATCACCTCTTTCCTGGGCTGATCACCTCTTTCCTGGGCTGATCACCTCTCTCCACTCAGCTACCCCCTCAGGTCTCACCCTGGGCTGATCACCTCTTTCCTGGGCTGATCACCTCTCTCCTGGGCTGATCACCTCTCTCCACTGAGCTACCCCCTCAGGTCTCACCCTGGGCTGATCACCTCTCTCCTGGGCTGATCACCTCTCTCCACTCAGCTACTCTCTCTGGTCTCACCCTGGGCTGATCACCTCTTTCCTGGGCTGATCACCTCTCTCCACTCAGCTACCCCCTCAGGTCTCACCCTGGGCTGACACCTCTCTCCACTTCACTTTTTCTTTTTGCTCTGCCTTGTTGGGCATTGTCTCATGTTTTTAGTCTTTATTTCACACTTTCTTTCTCTAGCTCTTACTGTTATATTTTAGAGCTCCTCCTTGTTTTTTCATCCTTTGTGGGGATTTCTTGTTTTATAGGTGTAGCAACTTACGAAATCCTGGTAAATCAATACAATAAACAGTAAGACACTTTAAAGCTGTCTGTTTCTACCAAGCCAGTGCTGTTTCTTTCTCAGACGCCCTCTGACGTGTGCCTGGCCGTTTACCACCCATGGGAGAATCAGGAATGTCTGGTTGCCTGGCCTTCTCCTGGGGCGTCTCCTGCCCCGAGTTCAGTGTGCGGTGTCTGGTGGGGGCATGCTGAGGGCAGGGCCCGGCCTTTCGGCCTGCCAGGACGAGGACGAGCAGGCGCCTCCTGGCCCCTGGGGTCCTGGGCTGTGTCCCTGGCTGTGTCGCACTCTCGGCTGGGGTAGAGGGGGATGCCGACCTGCGCTGCCCACACAGCTGCACCCTCGGTAAGTGCCCGTCTGCTCCTGCAGCCCCGTCCCAGCTGGCACTGGCCACTGCAGCCTCTCCTGGGCACCCCACCCGGAGGCTGGCAGGCCTGGCCCCTGCCCAGCCCCCATCACCTGCCTTTCCTTCCAGAGGTCCCTGGTTTTGAGATCTCTCCTTTCTACCACCAGGCTCCCTCTCTTATAATCCGTGGGGTGGAGTCAGCAGGAGGCAAACACAAGGCACCCGGACCTGTCTGGCTGGCAGGACCCTGGCAGCCTCTCCTGGTGCTGACCCGCAGCCGACCTCCTCCCAGGTCCCCTCAGCATCCTGCCCCCTCTCCGCCCCAGAGCCCCACCCGGCTCTGCTGCTCTGTCACCTGGGCCAGCAGAGTCCTCTGGGCCGGTTCCCCCCTCCCGCTTCCTCTGCTGATTCATCATCGTTGTCAGTGGAGCTGCTTTTGCACGCATGCCTCGGTGGGGCCTGCTTGGGAAACGCCTCCGGGCACCTCCTGGCCACGGAGGGTGCTCCTATTCCTGGCTGCCTCCAAAGCCCACGCCAGCCTGTGGTGGGGGCAGGGTCTCCCAGCTGCTGAGCCAGCGGCCTGGGTGCTTGGCATCCCCTTCATGCCCGGCAGGTGCCCGGCCTTTCCTACCCCTTCTCAGCTTTGACCTGGGGAACCTGGGCTGAGTGTCTCTTGGGGAGGAGGGTCTGTATCGCCAGGGTCACTGTGGCCCCTCCCTCAACCCTCCGCTGGGCCCTGGCAACTGAGCCTTCATCCCAGGGCTCCGGTTGGTGGTGTCCCTCAGCACCTTCCTACTGGGCCTGGAGCTGAGCAGGAGCTAAGGGGGGGTTGGGTGGAGGGCAGGAAGGCCCCCCTAGTAGAGGATGGGGGCCCTGACCACAAAGCCTGAGCAGGAGCTTGGGGGGGTGGGGGGAGGGCAGGCAAGCCCCTCCACCAGGAGAGGATGGGGGCCCTGACCGCAGCTCTGTGCCCACCGCTGGCCCAGCCCTGGAGGGCCTTCAGGTCCCAGCAGGAAGGGGGCCATGCAAGGGCCGGGCAGGATGGCCACGGAGGCGGGCAGGGCTCCTGATGGCGGGTGGGGAGCAGATCCCCGTCTCCTTCCTCCCTTGGGTCGAGGGCTGCCCCACTGAGCCTCCGGCAGCCCCCTCTCGTGTTTGGGTGCTGTGGGTGGGGGGAGCGGGCAGGGAGCCCTGCAGAGGCGGCTGCAGTGCTGTGTGAAATATTTCAGGGCTTAATTAATTTAATTTGAGAGGTTCCTTTCGGAGCGTGAACAGTCGTCTCCCAAGAGACGTGCGCCGCCCCCTCCCCCTCCCGCCTGCCTGGCGCTGGTGGGCGAAGGAAGCCGCGGAGTCTATATTGAGAGTGAGCCGCGCGGTGCGGCGCGCCCCCGGCTCGAGTCCTCCCGTTGCGGCCTCCTTCCCAGCCCCAGAGGAGCACGGGGCGGGGGTGAGGGTGTCGCGGGGGGCCCGGAAGCGTGGGTGCCCCAAGGGTGGATGGCGCGCGATGCGGGCGTCCCCACCAGGGCGTCCCCACCAGCCCGGGGAGGAGGGGAGGCTGGGGAGCTCGGCCCCCGAAGGAGAGCCCGAGGGAACCGGGGTGCGCTCTGCGCACGAGAGCGCGGCCTGGGGGCGGGAAAGGAGGGGCCGCGGGCAGCTTTGATGCGGCGGCAGCTTCAAAGAGGCCGACCCTCCGGCGCGGGTCTGCGTCCGCGCCGGGCTCTGCGCGCGAGCGGCGGCCTGTTTGAAGTGGGCCTCCAGGCAGGTGCCCCCAGGGCTGGGACCCGGGGCGCCTGAGGCAGCGGGGGTGCCCCCAGGTCCAGCTCCCCGCTCTCCCTGCGCTGCGCCTGGAGGAGCAGACTTCGAAGCCGCCAGGGAGGCGGTCCTGGCCTCTGCCAGAGAGAGCAGAAGAGGGGGTGGCTGCTCAGGGCGCCCCGAGACGTCCTCCTGGGCCCGGCCTCAAGTCCAGGCCGAGGGACTCACTGGGGCCGCGGCCAGGGGCGCGGATGGAACTCGGCGCTCTGCTGGCCCCCGGAGGACAGGGCTCTGTGACCTTTCTCCATTTACTCATCAGGTCTCTGCCTACTGAAGGCGAGGCCCGAAGCCCCAGAACTTCCCCAGCCGAGCATGGGCCCCGGGTGGGCAGGTGCGAAGGGAAGTCCCTTGGAGAGGGTGCTGGGCAGCGGGCTGCAGGGCTGCCGGCAGGTGGAGGCAGGTGGGCGGAACAGCGGCAAGTGGGGGTGAGGCTTGGCTTCCCTGCGACCCCCCAGCTCCCCCTGCTCCAGCCCAGAGCACCGTGGGCCCTGTCCCAGCACAGGCTCCCTCAGGCTTGGAGAGAGTGAAGAGGATCCCCCAGTGAGGGAAGGTCCCTCCCACAGGACCCCCGTGGGCCCTGGAGTCCCATCCCCCACTGGCCCGTCCTGGCCCTGCCCCCGCCCCGAGGGTGGGGGCTCCTGCAGAGTGTGCTCCTGGACTCCGAGGGCCCTTCGGGCTGTGCAAGGCCCTGTGGGGGTGTGGATGGGGCCCGGCATCCACGACTGTGCTGGTGGGGGGCATCTCCTGAGGTTGGGGCTAGTGTCGGGGGTGTCTTGAGCTGAGGTCACAACCGGGGGTGTGGTGTGGGAGGCCGCCTGCTCGGCCCAGAGAAGAGGGGGGCGCCTTGGAGCTGACAGCTGGCTTCCAGGGCACCCTGGCTCTGGCTCCCGCGGGCTCCCTAGGTGGGCGGGCCCCTCCCACTGCCCGGCGCCAGCTCCTGTCCGTGGTGCTGAAAGGGACTTCGGTGCCCAGCTTGCTGCGTGCCCCTCCGCAGCCCCAGGGAAGGGGCAGGTAGTCACTCCATCATCTCTGTCCTGCCCCCGCCTCTTTGCCCAGCACACCTGAGACTTCCCAAGCCTGTTCTGAGGGGGCGATGGGGAGGCCCACCTTCAGGGCCAGCTGGCCATGGAGCAGCTTCTGATCCCTCGGGCAGTGGCAGTCAGTGGGTCTTGGAGCTGCGCAGGCCTGGCCTGGTCTAGTTTCCCCTTCTGAGGAAGGGAGGGGCTGTTGCAAGGGTCAGCGTTCAAGTGGAACACATGGAGGAGCCTTAGTTCTGACTAGATTGTGGTGTAGCTGGAGCTGTGGCTGCATCCAGGCCCGACCACTGCTCAGGGCTCCTCCATCCATGGAGTCCTCCAGGCAAGGATACTGGAGTGGGTAGCCATTCCCTTCTCCAGGGGAACTTCCCAACCCAGGGATAGAACTCAGGTCTCCTGCATTGCAGGTGGATTCTTTACTGTCTGAGCCACCAGGGAAGCCCGTGCTTGCATAGCATCCCCTGAAACGAAGGGAAACCCTTCTGAAACATACCAGGAGGTTGTAATGAGAGGAGACAGGGTGAATGCCGTGTGAGCTGAAGGCCCTGTGCACAGCCCTCTGGGCCGCACACACTGCTGCGAACCTGGTCGCTACAACAACAGTCTTGTTCTCAGCTCCAGGGGTCGGAAGTCTGCGGGTGGCTCTCTGGCCTGAGGGAGGGTGGCCCCAGACCCCTTCCCCCAGCTCTCAGCAGCCTGCAGCTCCTCTGGAAGCAGCCCCGCGGCCTCTGCCCCCTCATCCGCGAGGCCTTCTCCCATGTCTGTGTCCAGCCTCCGTCTGCTTTTCTTTTATGAGAAACTTGTCGTTGGACGTGAGGCCCACTTGTCCTACACGGAGGGCGATTCCTTCTGAAATCTGTGACTTAAGTGCCTCTGCAAAGGCCGGTTTCCCAAACAGGCTCACGCGTGGGGTCCAGGCATTGAGACGTGGGCTGCCGTTCGACCCCTGCACACCTGGGTTTGGGGCCCCAGGCGGATCCCTGCCCCTGGGCAGGAGCTGCTCAGCTGCCGCCCAGAGCACTCGTCCTGAAGGACGAGGAGCTGATGCCCTTCCTGGAAGGGCTCCTCGCCCACAGCCTGCACCCGCGGGTGGGGGGTTGGAGAAGAGCCAGGTGAGCACAAGGGGTTAACTCTCACAGTAGTAGGGTGGCCTCCTGCCCACCCTCAGGACCCCCACCCACCCAGGCAGACCCTGGAGGAGGCCATGTCAGGGGAAGAGATGGGTCAGCGTGTCTCCGCGGAGCATCGCCTTGAGACAGGGCAGCAGGCTCCTTGGAGCAGTGACCCCTGGGATCCCAAAGGAAGCTGAGCTCTTGTTAGCATCTGACCTTGGAGAAAGGAGGCCGTCCATTCTGCCACATCCCACTGGCCACACAGACCAGCCCTGGTGAAGCCTGGGGGGGGCCACACTGCCTGGGGGGTCCCTGGGGAGGACCACACTGCCCTGGGGGCCTGCATTCTGCTGAGGTGAGTGGACAGCAGCATACCGAGGTGGCAGGTGCAGTCATGCGTGCCCCTCGAGCTGGGCCTGTGCCTCCTGCCTCATCGTTCCTGCCTGGGGAGCTGGGGGAGGGGCTGCTCCTTGGGCGCAGTTTCTTGGGGAGTCCCTCAGGTCCGCCCTGGTCCTGTGCCCCTCTTTGACTGCGCCCTGGGACATTTGGTGGCGCAGGCTCCTCTCCAGGCCTTGGGCTCATGGAGAACCCGGGCCCCTTCCTGAGTTCTGCCACCACAACCACCCATCCTCTCCATCAAGAGGGCACATGTGAGCCCCAGTGAGGGTGGGCTGGGGTCTCTGGGCTAGTTCTTGGAGGGGGGCGTGGGGGTGTGGCCAGGGCAGAGCTGGGAAGCTGCAGGAGCAGCTGAGATCCCCACTGCAGCAGGACCTCCTCAGAGAAGCCACTGGGCTGGCCTTGGGTGCAGGGCCCGGGGAGCTCTGGTCCCAGGGATGGTCACGGGCAACCCGCAGGCTCTCAGCAGTACGCCAGAGGTGTCCCCTCTCAAAGCGGGGACTCAGCCCTGTCCTGCCCCTTCTCAGTTACGGTAACAAGCCGTGCCTGCCCCCACTGCCCTCCAAGCTCCCCGGTGCCAGCGTGGGAAGCCGGGCTGGGAGGCAGGGCTGGCTCAAGGTGGCCAGCTGTGCTGACTCATTTCCCCACGAGCCAGTGTGGAGTGGCATCCCCCACCCTCGTCCAGGGAGAGCCCTGTGGGAGGGGCGGCGGGCTGTCTGCTCTGTCCACCCTGGGAAAGCAGTGTCCCCCACACCCCCAAGGCGAGGTGTGCAGAGGCGGTGGAAACCGGGTCGCCCTCAGCTGTGCTTGTGGCCCTGGGGAGCTGGCCACATGGCCCAGTGGCGCAGTGACGGTCATGGGGAGGGCCGGCCACCTGCCCCAGGGTCAGTGACCTTTAGGTGGTCCCGTGAGCATCAGCGGCAGGACGCTGGTGTCTCCTGAGGCACCAAGAGGGGCTCTGGGGGGCCCAGGCTGCCCTTCCCTCCTCCTGGCTCCGCAGAAGGCTGAGGGGAGGGGCCCTCGGGTGCCTGGCGTCCCGCTCAGCCTGGTCACCCGGGCCTGAGCCCCCAGCACAGGGAGGCCGGTGTGGGCACACTGACGGGGGCTCCGCAGAAGCAGGTGTGTCCTGTCCCTCAAAGACCTGGGGTTGTCAGACCAAGCTGGGCATCTGGACGCCACGGACAGCGGCCGGAGCGGCCCCTGCAGCGATGTGGGTTCCAGTCCTCCTCTGCCCCTGCGCCCGCCCCTGCCTCCATGCTCCCTGGCACAGAGTGACTTAGATCAGCAGTGCCCACTCGGGGCTGGGGCCCTCCCCCCTCCAGAGCCTCCGGGAGACAAGCTGACTCCCACCCTTTCATGAGCCTTCACCCTCTCTGGGGGGTGTGTGGCAGAAGCCACAGGAGGGGTCTCCAGGGTGGAGTGGAGGTGGACGGCCAGGGGGCCTCAGGTGGCTCTGAGCTCAGGATGGAGGGAGGAATTGCCTGGGGAGCTGCGCTGCGCTGCCCGCCCGCAGGGGCTGCAGGGGCACCTCGAGAACTTGGCGAGGGGAGCCCGGTGCCTGCCCGGCCAGGCCTGTAGAGGCTTATTGCTCAGGGAAGGGGGGAAAACAGTGCTGGAGGCTGGGGCGCAGTCTGGGGAGTGTCTCCCACCATGTCTGTAGGGAGGGGTTCCCGCAGTCCTGCTGCCTCCTCCCCGCCTCGGCTTCAGCTGCCCTGCGGGGCCACAGGGCTGGGCCCGGTGCGCAGAGGTCCCCTCCCCCTCAGGTGCGGCCGCACCGCCCGTCCAGACCTCTGTCCAGCCCCAGGCAGTCTCTGGGCAGTGGGGTCTGGGCCCACCCCGGGGCTCCCCGTGGCACGGCGGCCCCTGTGCTCTGTCCTGTCCTCCAAGCTGGCAGTCCCCGCGTTGCTGAGCCCTCCAACAGGGTCTTTTCCAAAGGACCATGACCAAGAAGAAAAGGGGGGTCAAGGATGACCAGAGGGCCCGGGTGAGGCATCTGCTCGGGACCAACCCACGTGGCCTCCGATCCCTCAGGCCCTCCAGCCCCCTACCTGCAATCTGAGGCCCCAGGGCTGCAGCCTGAGCCGTGCGCCTCCCCCTCGGCTCCCCCCGCTCCCAGGTCCCCAAGGCTCTGCCATCCTTCCTGCAGCAGCTGGGGGCGGGAGCCGGGCCTGTGCCTGCCTCTAGGCCCGCGGGTCCAATGGCTGAGGGGAGGGCAGAGCTACTCGGGAGGCTGGGCTGTCAGGGTGGGGGAGAGTCCTGCGGTCAGCACCTGGGCCTAGGTGCGGGGGTCTGCACTCAGCCAGCGGCCCCTGGGTCCCTGGACTCCCCAGGCTGTGCTCAGGAAGCCTGCCCCCCGTGCCCATGCACACGTACACGGGTCCCTGCTGGGGTGCAGCAGGGACCCCGTGGCTGGGCCCAGGGTTCTCAGGTTGGCTCTGAGGAGCCCTCCCTGCAGCCCTGGGCACCCGCCGCCTGAGCAGGACTGCCAGTTTCTCCAGCAATTATCTGTGACACTGTATACTTTTCTTCTCTTGCCTGTGCCCGAATTTGCTGTAAAGACAATAATTAGAGATAAAGTCACAATTGGAAAATGAGCCTGAGCAGTTGGAGGGCTGGTAATTAGGGCGGTCCTGGGCTTCCCTCACAGGCCCTCCCGAGGGTGCACTCTGCTCCCTGCCTCCAGGGAAGTGGTGAGGCTGCTTGAAACCCAAACCTCCCACCCAGAGGGCCCTGGGGCTGCAGGAGACCGGCACACCCAGGGGGGCCCAGAAGCTCCACCTGACAGGGGCACCTCTATGCTGGGCTTTGCAGGGTGTGTAGGAATCCGTGCACAGTGGACTTCTGTGGACAGAGGCAACAAGTGGGAGAAATGAAGGCAGGGAGGAAGCCACCAGAGTTCTAGGACACAGCCCAGGGCAGCCTGCTGTGCCCAGGCCCAGAGCAGCTCCCCGCCTGCCTGGGGCGTGTCCTGGGCACCTTGTCCACTGGGTTCTCGGTCCTCCTGGCCTCTGCGTGTCGGTGTCTCACAAACCCCGTGCGCCGTCAGCAGATTGCCTGCCGTGATTATCGGGGAGGCGGGATGGCCACCTCACGCCCCACTGCTGGGGCCGCCTATGTCACCCTCCAGGTCGCTACTGAGGTGAAGCTCATGCTCCTTCATTCCCCACGTGTCTCTGAGTCCTGCCTCCTGAGGACACGCGTGTTGGGGTATGTGTGTGCACTGGTGTGCCAAGCCCCTGTGCAGGCTGTGAGGCTCGGCGGTAGGGCCGGCGACTCCCCAGGAACCCTCGCCTGTTCTGTTTGCAGTTTGTCCCGCGTCTGCCCTGGGCCTCAGAGGGGCTCATGTCCCCGGGAGCAGCCGGGCCACCGTGACTGTGGCTCCTTGAGGCCTGTCCACCTTGTCTGGGCGAGGGGTCTGTGCCAGGCCTGGGTGCCGTCCTGGAGGTGTGGAGGCCCTGGGCCTCAGCTCTGAGTTGCAGACACCGCTGCTGCCCCTGGCCCCTGGGGCCCGCTCGCTCTGCTGTCTCCTGACCTGAATCACAGGCTCAGATCAAAGGCAGCTGGTGAGCCCCAGGAGCCGCAGCCCTTCGCCGGCAGGAGCTGGGGCTCAGCGGGCCCCCCTGCAGGGCCTCTGTCCTCCCCTGAGCTGAGGAAGGGCAGGCTCAGGGCTCAGGGCTTCCACCAGGCTAGGTCCCCGGCCCTCGTCCGGCCCACCTGCCTCTGGGGAGCACGGATCACCTCCCAGCCACCCGCGAGCTTGCTGCCCATGGGCGAGGCTGCGGGGCAGGGGGCAAGGAGGAGGACGTGAGCTGCTGAGAAGGTGTGAGCGTTCATGAAACGACACCAACGGTCAGATAAAGAGACGCATGCCCCTTAGGGGAAGCTGCATGTGGCAAGATTTGTTTCTCAAGCAAAGGGCTTTGCAGTTTTCTGAGAGCTGCCCCCCAGCAGCATCCAAAGGGGCAAGTGCACACCCCGCTGGTCGGAGCCGCGTCGAGGTCACGGTTAGAGCAGCACAGCGTGAATGAGACGGGCGTCCGCCCAGGCCAAGCACAGGCTGCAGAGCTGCGGAGCCCGGCGTCTCCCCCGGGGCTGCCACTGGGCTCCCACGTGCTGGAGGGGGCTCCAACTGTGGTGGTCACCTCCGTGCCCATCGGGGAATGTCCAGGCGGGGCCCAGGCTGGGGCGGGGAGGGCAGAGGGTGTTTGGGTCTGAGGCCACAGAGGGCACAGGAGGACAGGAACCAGGCTGGGGAGGGAGAGAGGCTGCCAGGGGCTCTGTCAGTGAATCTCTGCGGGGTTGGGAGGGGGGCAGGTGCCCAGCTGTGCCCACGTGGCCGAGAGGCAGCGAGCAGGACCGAGGGTCCCTGCAGCCACAGCAGAGGTGTGTTGATGGCGTCCTGCCCAGGAGGGGCCCTGCACCGGTGTCGTGGGGCGAGCGGGTGCCCGAGGCCCCTCTGTCCAGAGGTCCTCAGGCCAGAAGGAGGGTGATGGGTAGTGGTGCAGGGTCGGTGAGGCCCAGCATGGGTGGGTGGGGTGGGACGGGTGTCACCCTGGCTCCCCACTGAGGGGCTGGGTTTCCGCTGAGGTCTGGGGGGCGACTCCAGGTGTCACTAGCGAGGGAGTGAGGGCCATGCTGAGGCCAGGCTGGAGGAGGCCGAGACCGCCGTGTGGCGTGGGGCAGGGACCATGCTGGGGGCAGCCTCTGGCCGGTGCCTGAGGAGTAGGGGCAGAGAGTTCCTGGGGTCTGGCTCATGACTTGCCAGGCAGGGCAGGAGCCCAGGGCCCCAGGGGCTGAGTGAGGGGTCCCAAGGGCAGGGTGCGAGCCGTGGCCCGGCTGGACGGGGTCTGAGGCCTGCTGTCCCCCCAGGCCTGGTGAAGCTGGGGATCCACTGTGTCACGTGCCAGAAGGTGGCCGTCAAGATCGTCAACCGGGAGAAGCTCAGCGAGTCTGTACTGATGAAGGTGAGGAGGGCGGGCGGGAGCCCTGCCGCTGGTGACCGTGTGGGTCAGGGGCACGAAGTTCAAGATGCTCCAAGATACCCGGGTGGGGAGCTGGGAGCTCAGGGAAGGGGACCCGGGGGTGGGCTGGCAGGGACGGGGCACAACTGGGGGCAGGGGGGGGCAGTGTGTGGCCAGGGACAGAGCATAGCTGGGGGGCAGGAACAGGGCAGAGCCAGGGAGCAGGGAGAACCCCCCCTGGGGAGTCCCCAGTGACGGCGGCCCCCTGCAGGTGGAGCGGGAGATCGCGATCCTGAAGCTGATCGAGCACCCCCACGTCCTCAAACTGCACGACGTCTATGAAAACAAAAAATATTTGTAGGTATTGCTGGGTGCGGAGAGCGGGGCGGGGCCTCCTGGGGGGCAGGGCTCAGGGGGCGGGGCCTCCGGGGGGAAGTGCTCCAGGGGGCGGGGCCGGGGGCAGGGGTCAAGGGGCAGGAGCCACTCAGGCCCTTTCTCCTGCCCCGTGACCCTCGCGCAGCCCCAGCAGCCCCTACGTGCTCCTCACGGGCGTGGGGACCCCAGGCTGGCTGGCTGCACTGTGGCCACGGCCTGCTGTCCGGCTGCCTGAGCGTGGCTGACCTTCCGTCACCACCGAGGCCGGCGGACATCTTTCCACGTGGGCAGTCCGCGCACGTGCCCCCTCCCGCGCGTGACCTCAGCGACCGCACCCAGGGTGGACCCAAAGGGGGCGTCGGCTCTGCTGCTGCCGCGGGCGTGGCTGGAGGCAAGGGCTCACGTCCTTCTTGGGACAGCGGCGGAGGGAGGGGGTGCGGGCAGGAGGTCCATCTGGCACCGCTCCCGCAGGCCCGCTGCTCCAGGGGCTCCTCGGGGCTTCCAGCCCGGCCCTGACTGCGCCCTGATGCACACAGGCCGGCCAGCCTGAGTGGCTCTGTCCTGGGCAGCTCTTGGGGAGCAGGGGGCCCAGCGCCCCACCAGCAGCCCCTTCCGAGTGTTTAGTGGCAGACGGTGTGACAAGCCGCCCCCGTGGGGCCCCGGGAAAAACAGGGTCCTCGCATTAGAGGCCTGGGGGCTGAGGGAGGCAGGGGTGGTCCTGGGCTTCCGATACTGATGAGCTGGAGCTGCCATCAGAACCACGATGAGGGGCAGGACCCATGGGTCTCCCCTCCTGTCCACATCACCCCCGTTGGCCTGACTGGGTTCCCACCTGCTTGTGTCTCGATGCCGGCCCGTGAGCCTGGGGTGCGGGTGGGTGCTGGGCAGGTCTTGGGCAGGTCTTGCCCACGTCTGCACACAGGAGACAGTCACTTGTCCTGTTCTGATACTTATGGGGCTGATGGGCAGAGAGTGGGGCTCCTAGGGGCCCCCCCGGGATGGGCTAGAAGCAGGGAGGGGCTGGGGATGGCAGGCTAGGTGGAGGACACAGTCAAGACAGGCTGGGTGATGGGACAGGATGCTGGGAGGACACAGGCCGGCCTGGCTGCTGCTGGGCCCAGCGCCCTCCCAAGGTGCCAGGGAGGGCCGGGAGCCTGGACGTGGGAGCTCAGGCAGGGCCTCTGCCCCTGAGCTGGGGTGCCGCCTGAACCCCCTCTCAGGAACAGGGCGGGCCCCGGGAACCGCCCCTTTCCTCGCTGACACCCCAGCGTGTCCCCACCCTGTGTCCCAGCCCCTTCCTCCCCCAGCTCCTCGCCACAGACGGGCTGCCCCCCCACTGGCCCCTGCATTTCTGTAAGACCAGCTCCAGGCCCACACTCCGTCCCTGCCTGCCGTGGTCCCACCGCATGGCTCCTGTCACCCCCTCCCGTCCCCAAGCCCCTCAGACCAGCAGAACCACCCCTGTCCAGCTCCCACCGGGGATTCCTCAGGGTCTGTGCTCAGCCTGAGTCCCAGCTCCCCTGAGGACCGCCGCCCACCCCACCCCAGAAACCAGCCCCTCAGGCTCGACTCCAGGGAGGCTCCGCTCGGACACAGCCCCCTTCTCGGTTCAGAGGGCCATGGGGTTCACCCCCTACACCATCGAGCTGTGTTGAGCCAAGTTGGGGGCAGTCACTACCTGCTATCTGGACACCCCCAGACCTCTCCCCCCCAGGCCCCTGCCCCCCAGGCCCCTGCCCCCCAGGCCCCTGCCCCCCAGGCCCCTGCCCTGCCCAGGCCCCTCCCCCCCAGGCCCCTCCTCCCCCCCAGGCCCCTCCTCCCACCCAGGCCCCTCCTCCCACCCAGGCCCCTCCTCCCACCCAGGCCCCTCCTCCCACCCAGGCCCCTCCTCCGCCCAGGCCCCTCCCCCGCCCAGGCCCCTCCCCTGCCCAGGCCCCTCCTCCCATCTAGGCCCCTCCCCTTCCCCGGGCCCCCTCCTCCCGCCCAGGCTCCTTCCCCACCCGGGTCCTCCCCCGGACCCTGCCTCGCCTCTTCCCAGACCAGCTGTGCCCTGCCCCAACCCATCCCTTTTGAGGTCCGCCCTGCTGGTGCCCGGCTCCCTCAGGGCCTGAGCATCTGACATGTCCTCGCTCATTCAGGAGCCCAGGAAGGGCCTGGAAGGACCAAACCTCAGGCTCAGGAGAGGGTCAGCTACCTCAGTGCCCCCTGGTCTTGAGGCTCAGTGTGGGTCTGTTGCCTGGGCCTGCCAGGAGGGGAGTGGCGGGCGCCCACCTGCTGAGGAGCAGCGGTGCCCTGGCTGGGTGCACCCACCCAACGCCTGCCTGCCTCCTGCAGATACCTGGTGCTAGAACATGTGTCTGGTGGAGAGCTCTTTGACTACCTGGTCAAGAAGGGGAGGCTGACCCCCAAAGAGGCCCGGAAGTTCTTCCGCCAGATCATCTCTGCGCTGGACTTCTGCCACAGCCACTCCATATGGTGTGTCACCGCCCACCAGGTGCCCCCCGCCCCCCCAGGCACCCCAGTTCAGTTCAGTCGCTCAGTCGTGTCCGACTCTTTGTGACCCCATAGACTACAGCACACCAGGCCTCCCTGTCCATCACCAACCCCCAGAGCTTATTCAAACTCATACCCATTGAGTCAGTGATGCCATCCAACCATCTCATCCTCTGTCGCCCCCTTCTCCTCCTGCCCTCAGTCTTTCCCAGCATCAGGGTCTTTTCCAATGGGTCAACTCTGCATCAGGTGGCCAAAGTACTGGAGCATCAGCTTCATCATGTATCTTTCCAATGAATTTTCAGGACTGATTTCCTTTAGGATGGACTGGTTGGATCTCTGTGCAGGCACCCAGGCACCCCATCCCCCACCAAGCAGCCCCCATCCCTGCACGTGTGCCTCCCCCAGCTCTTGCATCCCCCAGCCCCTCACTGGATCAGGCAGCATATCCCTACTGACCCCCTCGGGGCATCAGAAAGCTTTCTGCCAGGTGCCCACCCAAATGTCCTTGGTGCTTTCAGAGGCCCGGGGGCCAGGGTATCCTTGGTCTGGGGGCCCCAGGTTGGTGCTGGCCCAGAGCAGGTATGAGGTGTGGTGGGGGAAGCAGGAAAGGGGAGAGACTCCAAGGAGTAAAGCAGAGCGTGCCCATCGCTGGCAGTCCTGTCCGCCCATCCTGCCACCCTGCAGCCATCGGCCTGAGGGAGACTTCCGATTGGCCGCTGGTGACATCAGCGGGCTGCGCTGCCATTGGCCTCCTGCTGTGAGGCGGGGTTTTAGGGGGGCCGCTGCCATCAGCCTCAATCCTGCCTTCCTTCCAGCCACAGGGATCTGAAACCAGAAAACCTTCTGCTGGACGAGAAGAATAACATCCGGATCGCAGACTTCGGCATGGCGTCGCTGCAGGTTGGCGACAGCCTGCTGGAGACCAGCTGCGGGTGAGCTGAGCCCCGAGCCGGCCTCCGGTCCTACACGGGCCAGGACGGTGGCCGCAGCCTGGCCCCATGGCTGCCCCGGCAGGCGGCCCAGCGGCCTGGGCTGGAGGCAGGGGCCCGGCGCCCCCGTGGGGCTGCCGGGGCAGGGATAAGGCGTGCCCCATGGTCCTGCCTCTGCCCGCCGGCTCCTTGGGTCCCTGGCTCCCAGGAGCATGCAGAGGCTATGAGGTTGTGGGAGAACTGGCACCAAATCCCTGGAACTCCCCAGTAGGGCATCCATGCCAGGCAGTCTGGAGGCATGGAGCGGGGGTCACCCCACCCTCGGTCTCCACCTGCTGCCGTTCTGGGGGGCAGCCCAGAAGTCCAGGGGGTGGGATGGCCAGGGTACGGTGCGTCCTGAGCCTCCTGCCCTGACTTCGGCTTTTGCCTTCAGGTCGCCCCACTATGCCTGTCCGGAGGTGATCCGGGTAAGTAGCCACCCACCCCAGCCCCTGTCCAGACAAGGGGCCTCCCTGCCCCGGTGATTGCAGACCCCCAGGTCGGGGCCTGGCTGCCTGTCAGGCGCCGCCCCCGGGCCCATAGCCTCCCGGACCCTCTGTCCCCGCAAGAATTCCGGCCCTGCGCCCCCACCAACCCCAGGACTGTCCGCAGGGGGAGAAATACGACGGCCGCAAGGCAGACGTGTGGAGCTGCGGCGTGATTCTGTTCGCGCTGCTGGTGGTGAGGCTCCCCGCGCCCCGTCGGCCCACCCCCCGCCCCTCTGCCCCCACACCCCCGACACCCTGCCGCGTGGGTCCGCCCGCCCTGACCCCACACCGCCTGCAGGGGGCGCTGCCATTCGACGACGACAACCTGCGGCAGCTGCTGGAGAAGGTGAAGCGCGGCGTCTTCCACATGCCGCACTTCATCCCGCCCGACTGCCAGAGCCTGCTGCGCGGCATGATCGAGGTGGACGCGGCGCGGCGCCTCACGGTGCGTGCGCCCGGGCAGGGCCCCGTGCGCGGTCCTTCAGGGCCCGCTCCGGGGCGGGGGCGGGCGGGGAGTCAGGGTCTGGGGGGGACCAGGGTTTGGGGGGCCCCCCCCGCTCTGAAAGAGGTCCAGCGCGCCCCCGTCGGGGCGGAGCGCCTCCTGCTCTCCCTTCGCCCAGCTCCCCCCAGCTCTGCCCGCGCCCCGCTGCCCGCTGCTCCCCTCCCTCCGCCCCTCCCTGAGCCCCGGGGGGCTCCTGCTGCCCACCCCGCAGCGCCTTACCCCTGCTTGCAGCCCCGCTCCCCCTAGCTCCCCGCCGTCTCCGGGGAGGCCTGTCCTCTCCCCCGTGGGTAGGTAGGGTCAGGGCACTAGCCAGGCGTCTGGGATGGCCCCTTTCCGTGAGCCCGTGAGCCCCCGCCGGCCCCGCGCT
The DNA here is from genome assembly GCF_032452875.1 of Bos javanicus. Classification (NCBI taxonomy): domain Eukaryota; kingdom Metazoa; phylum Chordata; class Mammalia; order Artiodactyla; family Bovidae; genus Bos; species Bos javanicus. Next base: position 50,448,138 of record NC_083896.1, on the reverse strand, counting down.
CCCTCCCGCCCCCGGCTCCACACCTGTCTCCGCCCCCCCCCACCCGCCCGCTCCTTCCCCGCTGTCTGTCTCACTCCTCGCTCAGCCTCCAGCCCCGCCCCTCTGCTCCTGCTCCTCTGGCCTCCTAACGCGGCCTCCGCTCCTTCCTCGTACTAACTCCCTGTTTCTCTTTCCTTGTAGCTAGAGCACATTCAGAAACACATATGGTATATGTAAGTAGCTTTTCCTGCCCTCATCGCCCGCTTTGCCTGCCTCTGTGGCCCGAAGGGCCCGCTAGGGACGGCGGGGGGAGGGCCCGGCCCAGCGCAGGCCTGCCTCCAGCCTCGGGCCCCCGGGCCAGCTCTCGGGGACCCTGGCCAGCCCGTGCTGGGCACAGGCAGGACGCAGGAGATGTGCAGGGGCCGGGCGCAGGGAGAGCAGCAGGACTCAGGCCCAGGGCCGGGGAGCGGGCGAGGAGCCTCGGGTGCTGCCGGAGGGAGTGACCGGGCCCTGTCCCCGCAGAGGAGGCAAGAACGAGCCGGAGCCGGAGCAGCCTGTCCCTCGCAAGGTGCAGATCCGCTCCCTGCCCAGCCTGGAGGACATCGACCCCGACGTGCTGGACAGCATGCACTCGCTCGGCTGCTTCCGGGACCGCAACAAGCTGCTGCAGGACCTGCTGTCCGAGGAGTGCGTCCGGGGGCCTGCCCGGGGGCGGGGGCGCCAGCCTGCGGGGACCCCATCCAGCCTCCCGGCGCCTCTCACCCTCTGCAGGGAGAATCAGGAGAAGATGATCTACTTCCTCCTCCTGGACCGGAAAGAGAGGTACCCGAGCCACGAGGATGAGGACCTGCCGCCCAGGAACGAGATAGGTACGGGGTCCCGGGGCCGCCCGCCCGCCCCTGCGGACTGCCGGCCCTGACCCCGCTCTGCACGCAGACCCGCCCCGGAAGCGTGTGGACTCCCCGATGCTCAACCGGCACGGCAAGCGGCGGCCCGAGCGGAAGTCCATGGAGGTGCTGAGCGTCACGGACGGCGGCTCCCCCGTGCCTGCACGGCGGGCCCTGGAGATGGCCCAGCACGGCCAGAGGTGCGTGCCTCCTGCCGCCCCGGCCAGGCGGCGCGGGGCCGGGCCTGGCTCCTCTCTGCACCCCGCCCTGGGGCTGGGCTGAGGCTGCTGCGTGGCACTGCGCTGAGCTGTGCCTGGGGAGGTGTCGGGGTAGGGGGGGCCTGCATGGGCTGCACTGGCTGCACTGGGCTGGGCTGGCTGGCTGAGCTGAGCTGGACTGGGCTGGTTGAGCTGGAATAAGGTGATCTGGGCTGAACTCTGCGCCCCGGCAGACTGGGCTGGGTTGGGCTGAGAGGGGCAGGGCTTTGCTTGGTTGGCCTGGGTCAGGCTGGGTTGGGTGAGGCCATCCTGGACAGAGCTGGGCTGGAGTGGATTAGACTGGGCAGGGCCGGGCAGGGCTGGGCGGAGGTCAGCTGTGTTCAGAGCCGCAGCCCAGGAGGCTTAACCCCGATTGATGCTGAGCCCGTGTTTGGGTCAGCTGTGGCCAGGCAGGGGTCAGGGATGTGGAATCTTGGGGTGGGGAGTCTGGGCCCCCCGAGGAGGGGTGAGCATCAGGGCCCTGCAGAGCCTCTGCTGTTCCCGGGATGCTGGGCGAGACCAAGCCTCCCTGCCCAGGTACGGCCTTCAGCCCTCTGGGAGGCCCCAGGGCGGAGGCTTCGCGGGAGGTGTCACCTCTGGAGCCCCGGCCACACCGGTCAGCTGGGTGCTCGGCGCTGGGGCCAGCCAGGCCTCTGAGGAACTGCAGGCTGCGGGCCGCCGTCAGGATTAAACGGGCCATCGACCCATCAGCCACGGCCCCACCCCCGGCGGTCCCAGCCCCCAGCCTCTGGCGTCCCAGCCTCTGGGCCCTCTCCAGGTCTGCCGGCCACCGTGGTCCACTGCTCGCGGCCTCCTGCCCCAGGGTGGGGGGTGGGGAGGAGCAGGAGGAAGGTCCTGCTTGGCGGGGCACCTCTCCTGGAGGCGCCGTCCTTCCTGAGCCTTGCACTGGCTTCCGGCTCCACAGCTGCGGGCAGGCTGGGGGCTCGCCAGCCTCCCCCCGCCCTGTACACCCCACCTTCGGCCGTCCTGGCTTCCACTCTGCCTTTCAGGCCCGCGTGCCTCAGGGGCGCGGGGGGCTGGGGCAGGGTCAGGGGTCAGCCATCCCAGGGGTCACTCCCTGGAAAGCCGACCCTCCTCACCCCCCGCACTTTCTGCTCCATCTCAGAGGCTGCCCCCCCTGGCTTGGGCCCTTGTTGAGGTGACAGGCCGCACCCCTGGGGCGGCACCAGGTGTCCCCAAGGCCGCCCTGCCCATCAGGCCGCCGGCTGTGCTGCGCCTGCCTGGCCGGCCCTGCTGTGCGCCTGGCCTCGGCCGGCGGGCTGTGCCCAGCTCGGAGGTGTGGAGGGCCGGCCTCCTGTGTGCCTGGCGGGGCCGCGGCGGTAACTCTGTTTTCTCACTTTGTTCTTGCTGTAGTAAAGCAATGTTCAGTAAAAGCCTGGATATCGCTGAAGCCCACCCCCAATTCAGCAAAGAAGACAGGTACACACCCTGCCCCCCCATCCCCCGCCCCAGCCCCACAGACAGCGGCGGGCCTGGGGGCAGGGCTGGGCCTCGGGTGGCCACCCGCCTCTGGCGAGGGAGCCTGCCCGTGAGCCGGGGGGAGGGCTGGTCAGCTGAGGCTGACGCCCAGGAGGAGGAACGCGGCCCCCTAGGAGGGCCAGGACACCCGGGCTCTGCCCACCCCAGGCCCTGGGCTGCCCTCGGCTGTGGTCAGCGGGCCTCTGGGCCTGTTTGGCTCCCCTTCCCCACTCCACACTGGCCTGTGTCCGGGGGCCGCCCGGCTGTCCACACGGACCAGAGTGGAGGTGGTCGCCCCGGGCGCTGCAAGCTCCCCAGGAAGGAGCAGGGACTGTGCGGGTCCCAGGAGGCCCTGCACGCCACCCAGCCGTCCAGGCCCCCGGCGCCCCGCCTGCAGGGCCCGCTGCCCGGCAGCGCCCATGGCGGGGCCTCGCTTGGCCCCGGGCCCCCCGGCTCCCCCTCCGTGCCCCCTCCCACCCCGGCTGCTCTGCACTGGCGTGTCCTTCCCGCAGCTCAGCTTCCAGGCTTAGACAGCAGGGCGTGGACGCGGCCCCGTCTCTCTGCCGCTGCTTCTCTGCTTCCTTCATGCTGAGCGGCAAGCTCGCAGCTGCTGCCCCTGCCAGCCGTGGTGCAGGGTGGGCCCCCGCTGGGACCGCCAGTGCGCGCTCCGTTCTCACGTCTGAGGGCTTCGGGCCCTGCCCGGCGGACATGGGCGGACTGGGTTGGGGCTGCCGAGGGCAAGGTGCCGGCTCCGTGGCTGCGTCGGGTCGGAGGGTCGTCGCCGTGGGGCTCCAGCCCATGGGTGCCGGGGGCCTGGCCAGCGGGGCCCGGCTCTTCCCTGAGGCCCAGGGGCTGGCTGCGGCGAGGGCGGTGTGGCCGGGCGGGCGGTGTGGCCGCCCTTCACTCTGTTCTGTCCTCTTCTCTCCTGTGGCTGTCTCGACCCCTCCGGTTTCCTTCCTCTAAGGATGGCCGGTGCCGGCGCCCAGGGGTGAGCGGGCGTCTCCTTTCCCTCAAGGCCACGTGGGTGGTGGAGCAAGGCCCGGCAGGCCCGGCCCTAACCCGAGAGGTGTCCAGTTCCTGCCCCGAGGGGGCAGTGGCCGCAGTGGTCTCTGCCGGGTGTGCTGGCCAGTGACCTCTCTGTGGTCGTGCCCAGGCCTAGTCTGCAGGCCACACGGGGCTGGGGTGGACAGAGTCCACGTCCCTGCTGACGGCCGTCACAGGCGCCGTGCAAACGAGGAGGGGGCGGTGGGCGGTTCTTGGCCACACGGGTGGGCTGTGGGCATGGAGGGGCTGGGCTGGTGCCCAGGCGCCAGGGGGTGAGGCGCTCAGCAGAGTGCAGGACTCTGGGTCTGCGACAGCTCAGCCTGGAGGTTCAGCTGGGCTCGGGTCAGTGGGTTTGTGGAGAGGGGGCCCTGGGAGCCTCGCCTCCCACATCCCTCTGCTCATCAGGCTCGAGAGCCGTGCTGAGGGCCCCTCTCTGCCCTCTGGGCCTGGGGCTTTGGGCCTCGGATGTGGGGCAGCTTTTGCGTGGGGGGAAGAGGAGTCCCCAGGCCGCCGGCTGCACCATGGGGCTCCGATGACCCCCAGGGGCCCGGGCCCTCCTGGGCCTGGTGCGAGGCGGGGGGCACGGCAGGCCCACCCTGGGCACTGCCAGGCCTGCGCTGGGCTGGGGCCGCCTGAGGGGCGAGGCGCCGGGAGCGCCCCGTCTGAGCCGCCTGCGCGCCTGTGTCCCCAGGTCCAGGTCCATCAGTGGGGCCTCCTCGGGCCTGTCCACCAGCCCGCTCAGCAGCCCCCGGGTGAGTGACCCCGCCCAGCAGGGCGCCCCCAGGGCGGGGGGCGGTCGGGCGGACCCCCATCCTGCCTGCTGCTCTGGGGGCTCCGGCTGCTCTGCTAACGGCACGTTTTCTGTTTTGTTTTCTCGTTTGTCGGTTTCTTTTGTGGCGAATGCTCCCCCACCCGCCTGCCCCCTTCTCCTGCCTGGGGTCCTCCTCGCGCTGTGTGTACTTGCCGGGGGCGGGGCCTGCGGGGGCGGGGCCTGCGGGGGCGGGGCCTGCGCTGGGCTCTGGGGGGCCCCTTGCTCTCCCCTGTGGCTCCTGCCTGCCCTGTAGCCTATTAGAAAGTTCGTCCTGCCTCCCCCGCCCCCCGAGCTCCCCTTTGTGGCCTGCCCCTCGGCCACCTCCGCGGAGCCTGAAGCTTGCCGGAGCGCCTCCCGGCCCGGACACCTCCTCCCTCCACAGGCCGCCCCGCGGCCCAACCCCAAGACCCAGACCTTGCCGAGCAAGGCCAAGCTGACCGACAAGCCGCTGCAGGGCACCAAGTCCAACCCACTCCCGGCTGGCACCCAGGCCCAGCCCCTTGTCCCAGGGGGCCTCAGCCCCGAGCCGGCCCTGCCCCCGGGCCCACCCGCCCTGCCATCGCCTGCCCGGCTCCCAACCCCCGGGACTGAACCGAACACCAAATCTGTCCCCACTATACAGGTGACCCCTCACCCCTCTCCGAGGGGCAGTCCCCTCCCTACCCCCAAGGGGACGCCTGTGCACACGCCCAAGGAGAGCCCGGCGGGCACGCCCAACCCCACGCCGCCGTCCAGCCCCAGCGTGGGAGGGGTGCCCTGGAGGACGCGGCTCAACTCCATCAAGAACAGCTTCCTGGGGTCGCCCCGCTTCCACCGCCGGAAACTGCAAGGTGAGAGTGGCCAGACACAGCAGGGGGCCGGTGGGGGGAGCTCAGGAGGGAGGGTGGGGGGGGGGCTCGGGAGAGTGGGGGGGGCGGAGGCCCTGTCCATCCTGGCCAGCAGAGCACACCAGCCGCACCGTGTCAACGGGCAGGGCATGGGGGGCGTGGCCACCTCCTGGAGACAGCAGGGCCCTTTGGAGGCCAGAGAAGGCAAAGCCTGGTTTCAGCACCAGGAGACCGGACAGCTCCCTGTGCCCGCGGCCTTGCTGGGGGCGGGGCGGGGCGGTCACCGCGCTCTCTCCCTGTCTCGTGTGCAGTTCCGACGCCCGAGGAGATGTCCAACCTGACCCCGGAGTCGTCCCCAGAGTAAGTGGCCCTGCTCAAGCTCGAGTGTGCGCTGCTGGCTCCTTCCCGCTGCCTGGATGTGGAGTGTGTGGGCATCCGGGATGGACCCTGGGTGTCAGGCCAGGGTCACTAGGGTGCTGGGGCCGCCTGTGTCTCCACCTTTGAGTGCCAGGGCAGGTGCGGGGCCAGGGCGGTGACACGGCCTTGCCCAGGTCTGCTCCGAAGCCGCAGCTCAGGGGACAGGGAGTGTGGGTGGCAGGGATGGCACAGCCGCGCTTCAGAGTGACCATCCACTCCTGCTGCGAGCCACGGGCTCCACGCGGGGAGGCTGGCGGGCCCCAAGCCCCTGGGGGCCAGCTGTGAGGTGCCTGTAGGAAGGGCCTCCGCCCACGGTCCCACGAGAGGCGGAAGCGCGGCCTTGAGGCGACAGGGAGGCAGTGCTGCGCTGGACGTCTGGACACAAGTCCCTGTGTCTGGGGCCCAGACCCCCAAGAGGCCCCAGCCTCTTCTCCCTTCACTGTGTGAACGAGACCTGTGGCGTGGCCATGGGCAGGGTCGCCGTGATCTCACTGCAGGAGAAGCTCTGTCACCACAGCATCGAGACCCCACGTGGGCCTGTGGACACAGTGCCGGGGTGGAGCCGGAGGGCCACCAGCCCCAGATGCAGGGCCTCGGGGCCTCTGGGACCCCCCGTTGGTGTCCCTTCGGTCAGGATTTCCTGCCGTCATCAGCAGCTCTGGCAACCACGTTTGTAACTTGTTAGGTTTTCTAGAAAAGCTTAAAAAAAAGTCTACGCAGAGCAGCAGACAGCACCGTGCAGGCGGCCCACAGCCTCGCGCCCACTCTCAAGACCTGGAGGCCTGGTCCCCCCTCAAGGGCCCTGGCTGGCACCTGCCCCCCACCCAGTGGGTGTGGCTGACGGGGGAGCAGACGGGTGGCCCTGGGGTCAGGGGCGTCCCCGGCACCTGCTCCTCATGAGGTTGCGGTCTCCGGCCGGGAGACATCGCCTCCACGTGGTCGCAGCCTCGGTCCGTCGTGTGTACGCAGCATTCACACCCGGCCTGCACAATGGCCCAGGCTCTCAGCTCCAGGGGCGGGAACCAGGCCGGCACCTCATCTCGGGCCGGGAGCTCTGTCTCCTCCGGGAGGCCCAGCCTTTGCTCTCAGCGCCTTCTCCCAGCGGGTGAGGCTGAGTCCGCGTCAGCACGTGTAAGAGCTGCTATCAGACAACACGCCTTCACCAACAGGCCCAGCCGGGCCCGAACTGAACCACACAGGCCTTCCCAGCCCCTCAGGCTGCTGTCAGACCCGGCGCTGAGTGCACAGCTGAGCGCTCCCGTTACTCAGTCTTGTCATCGAGGGAGACGGGGCGCTGGCCCCCACCGCGGGCTCCAGAGCCACCTCCTGGCCCTTGTCTGAACTTGAGGCCCACGGAACTCTGGACGCGCCGACAGCTGCAGAGCCAGCAGGGTGTGCGAAAGGAGGCGAAAGTGGCCGGCGATCGCCGGGGGCCAGGAAGGGCAGGTCTCTGCCTCGGAGGCCACACCCAGAGGCTGGCTCCGGCCCCACAAGTGGACACGGCCTTTGTGGGCAGGCTGCCTGCCGCCACAGCGTTGCCACGGGCCCCAGAGCCAGCTCCGGAAACGGGCAAGAGAAAGGGGAGACGCACAGGAGGACGCCCTGCGAGCTGAAGACCTGCTCACGCTGCCAGCGCCACCCGAGCAGTACTGGCCTGGGCGGGACCCCTGCTTGTGGAGCCCTGGCTGTGTCCGCGGCTGAGCTCCTGGCGTCGGGCAGGCGCTCCCACCAGCTGTCGTCCACCCGCCAGCCTTGGGGTCAGGCCCCGCTCCACAGCGTTGGTCAGTGATGGTCATCTCAAGGCCCATCCAGGGCTCCGTCCACCTCCAAGCTCAGCTGGTCACCAGCAGGATTCAGGCTCCTGACTGCACAGGCCTCCCCATCCCGTCCGTCTGTCCTGCTGTGTCTAACCGTGTCAGTTTGTCCACACAAGGTGGAGGCCCCTGGCCAGGGGGAGGCCGGCCTTTCAGAGCCTGATCTCGGGGGAGAGGCCCGCTGCCCTCCTGCTCAGAAGCGAGTCCCAGCCTCGTCCACCGTGGGAGAGGCCCGCATGGGCTGAATGTGGGAGGCAGGACGTGTGCGCTGAGGGGGCGGCCCAGCCCAGAGGGGGGCCTCGGACGCGGCAGAGGGACAGGGGACGATGGGCAGGGCAGGCTGGGTGCCCGTGAGGTGCAGGCTCTCGTGCGAGAGGGTGCTGCCGCCCTGGGTCCCTGGGGTGGCCCCTGCCCTGCCCCACGCAGCAGCTCGGCCCCCTGGGGTCTGAGCGAGCTCCGTGTTCCAGGAGTGATCTGGGCGGGGCGGCAGGCACCAGCCCCCGGGCACAGAGGGAGGGCAGGTGGCATCCGGGCCCCAGCCCCCATCTCTGCCCCCGTCCCTGTCCCCCACCCCAGGCAGATATGGACAGGGTCCCCCACCTGCCCCACCCACACAGCCCCCGATGGGCACCTCTCCCTGGGAGCTGCAGGGAGGCCGCTCCACAAGTCACCCCCAAATAGCAGCGTAACGCAAGGCTAGGGTTGAGGTGTGCTCAAGGGCAGGGCGCCCCCCACTCTCCCCTCCTCCCCTCCTGACGGGGTGTCAGCGGGTGCTGCCCACACCCAGGCGGGAGGGGGTGGCCGCAGGACCACCTTGAGGGCTGCGGGCCTCAGGGCGGGGCTGGTCAGGGTCAGGATGGAGGGACAGTTAGGGTGGGGAGTCACTCAGGATAGTGGAGTCCAGATGGGGTCACAGTCACGGCTGGGATGGGGGTCAGGATGGGTGGGGTCAGAGCTGTGGGGTCACAGTCATCATGATGGGGTCAAGGCACGGGCTGTGGGATGAGGGTCAGGATGGGGTCAGAGGTCAGGGTCAGGATGGGGGGTCAGAGCTGTGTGGTCATGGTCACTGTGATGGGGTCAAGGCACGGGCTGTGGGGTGAGGGTCACGATAATGGAGTCAGAGATCAGGATCAGGATGGGGGGGTCAGGACTGTGGGGTCACAGTCATGGCTGGGGTAGGGGTCAGGGTCAGGATGGGGTCAGGGCTGTGGGGTCACGGTCACCGTGATGAGGTCAAAGCTGGAGCTGTGGGCTGAGGATCAGGATGATGGGGTCAGAGGTCAGAGGATGGTGGGGTTCAGGGCTGTGGGGTGAGGGTCAGGATGGTAGGGGTCAGGGCTGTGGGCTGAGGGTCAGGATGGTGGGGCCAGGGAAGGGGTCCAGTTATGACAGCGAGCTGCCTGCAGCCCGGGGGGTGGACAGGCCAGCGCTCAGCTTGGCTGGCATGCCCTGAGCTGACCAGCCGTCTGCCCGCACCCAGGCTCGCCAAGAAGTCCTGGTTCGGGAACTTCATCAGCCTGGAGAAGGAGGAGCAGATTTTCGTGGTCATCAAGGACAAACCGCTGAGCTCCATCAAAGCCGACATCGTCCACGCCTTCCTGTCGGTGAGCCTCTCGCCACGAGGTCCCTGACCCTGGGACCCCAGCCTGGGCAGGGCCAGGGGGGCGGGAGACGGGTGTCCCCTGGGGAGGGCCCAGGCCAGGTGTGGGGGTGCCTCCAGGGACCCCTCACTGAGGTGGGGTGATGCACAGCCACTCTGAGGAGGGGCCTGCAGCCTCGTCGTGGGGCGGGGGGCTCTGCAGGTCTGGGGGATTCGCCTGGGGCCTCGAGACTGTCCCCGGGAGCCTGGCACCCTGTCCTGTGTGCCCGCTGCCTGCCTCCTGCAGCCCCGCGCCCCTCCGTGCAGAGGCTGCTCAGCCTGACCAGAGCCACAGGCCCACGTCCAGCAGAGCCGGGCCTCGACCCTGGGGGTTGTGTCCCCTACACGCGGCCCAAGCTCTGGCCCGGCCTCTCCCCTCCCACCGCTCGAGCCCTGCTTTCTGCCCTGTGTCGGGGTCCACCTGCCTGAGGCAGAAAGCCCCCCCTGCTGGGGCCTGGGGGCCGGGGGGCGGGCGGCTCCACGAGGGGAGGTCGCACTCACGCGGCCTGCGCCCACAGATCCCCAGCCTCAGCCACAGCGTCATCTCCCAGACGAGCTTCCGGGCCGAGTACAAGGCGACGGGGGGCCCGGCTGTGTTCCAGAAGCCGGTCAAGTTCCAGGTGGACATCACGTACACAGAGGGCGGGGCCGCGCAGAAGGAGAACGGCATCTACTCGGTCACGTTCACGCTCCTGTCTGGTGAGCCGCTGGGGAGGCCCGGGGCCGCCCCCTGGGCGCGGGGCTGCAGCGTGGGGGTCCCCGCTGGCCCTGCCCCTCACCCGCCCTGTCTCCCCCAGGCCCAAGCCGCCGCTTCAAGAGGGTCGTGGAGACCATTCAGGCCCAGCTGCTGAGCACACACGAGCAGCCCTCTGCCCAGCACTTGTCAGGTGAGGGAGGGGCCCGGCTCGGCGGCCCGAGGGCTGGGGACGGGGTGCGGCCCCTCTGCGAGCCGCCTGGCCCGCAGCCACGCGCCCCCAGGGAGCAGGGCGCTCCCGCATAGCGGCGTCTCTGCACACCAGGGAGGTAGGGCCGCACGCCACACTGAAAGGCGCCTCTTGTCCACTGTAGAACCCCCCCCGCCAGCTCCAGGACTAAGCTGGGGTGCTGGGCTTAAGGGCCAGAAGGTGGCCACCAGCTACGAGAGTAGCCTCTGACGCTGGCAGGTAAGGTGTCCGGCCCCACCGCCGGGGCAGGGAGGGGGCTGTGGGCAGGTCCTCTGCGAGAGCCAGGCCGGCCCGAGGAGGGCGCCCTGCGCCCACCCATACATCCAGCAGCTGCCTCCCGGCCCTGGACAGGCCATGCGGGCCCAGCACCCAGCTGAGCAGCTGGACACGGGGCAGCCCGGCCCCTGGCCAGCGAGAGCGGGCTCCTCTGGAGTGACCGGGGTCCTGCCGGGGCCCTGCGCCCTTGGGGTCCCCCAGAGAGCATCCTCCAGGGCGGGGGGTGGTACCCACTCTGGTACCCTCTCTGGCTGATGTGAGGGGCCGTCTGCCACCCACCCTCCCCTAGACGGGCAGGACACGGGGGCCTGAGGTCCAGGCGAAGCGGGGGCCTCCCAGTGGTCCTAGAGGGGGCACACAGGGGCTGGCGTTGCCCAGGCCTGCAGCGCTGGAGGCCCGGGAGCCTGCGGGTCAGCACGGCTGGGCCCTGGCGGGGGGGGGGCTGTGGCTGTGTGGGTGCGGGTGAGCCCTGGGGCTCGTGCATGATCGGTGAGCAGCGTGTCAGGGAGGGCATGCGGCGCGGGTTTGCGGCAGGAGATGCCAGCTGACCGCGAGGCCGTGTGGGGCCTGGGGAGTGCAGGGTCCAGCCCAGAGCCCCCTTCTCAGGGCCCCCGTGGCCAGCCGTCTGTGCCTGTGTGTGGGGTCCTAGAGGCCGAGCGGCCCCCGTCCATCCCGCCCCACCATGCTCATTTCATCGTCTGTGTTCCACCTTCGCCTCCTTGTCACGTGTGCCCCTCTGGTGGGGGGGGCTGGGGCTGGATGGAGGGCTCTGACCCACGGAGGGGGCCCACTCCCCCGGCCCTGGGAGCTGGCTGGCCTGGGGGCTGTGCCTTTAATGCCCCTACCTCAGAGGAGGCAGCGCTCCCAGGGGGAGGCCGAAGCTGAGGCAGGACAGCTTGTCCGGGGAAGCGAGCAGGGGCCTGGAGAACTGCCTGGAGGACAGGGACACGGGCTGTCTGCGCTCCTGGCCAGGCAGAGTCCCGCCCTAGGGGGCCCCCTCCCGCCAGCCAGTGTCCCCCATGCTAGGCGCCGGCCCAGGAACAAACCTGGTGGACCGACCCTTCTTGCAGGGCCCCACCCCCGCGCCAGCTCTGGGTCTGAACCGCCTCCCTGGAGACTGCTGGGTGCCAGCTCTGGGCCAAGCCCGTCTGCCCTGCCTTCCTTCAGGGAGCCCTGGACCTGGGGAGCCCAGGCTGGGACCCCAGCCCCTCCCCCAGGGCCCTTACCTGGTCCCTCCCTCTCATACTGGACTCGCTCATCCAGAGAGCTCATTCCTAAAGCCACTGGATGTGGGGAGGGGGCAGAAGCTGGGGTCCCTCTGGGGCACCGGGCTGAGACCTGGTATCCACTCCAGCAGGGCCCCACTGCAGCCCAGGGAGGGGCCCTTAGAGGGCCTGGCTGCCTTCCCCACCCCCAGCCCACCCGGCCTGGCCCAGCAGAGGGTGGAGAGAGTCGGGAACGGGGTGCCTCCCTGAGTCTGGGGCTAAGGGGCACCTTGTAGCCACCACGTCAAAGAGTGTGAGTGGTAGGCTGAGGACCCAAAGGTGGCCTGCACAGACCCTAGCCAGAGGCCTGGACCTCTCAGCTTCTAAGCGAGTGCCCTGGACCCAGAGTCAGAGGGGAGGGAGGGCCAGGCATGACCCCTCAGTGCCCAGGAGAGGGGTCCCACTCTCCGCTGCCCTCTGCCGAGCCCTGTGCAGCTCCGACAGGAATCTCCTCGCTGAGCCCCGGATTCCATGTTCTGGCGCCTCTCTGAGCACCCGCCCTCTTAGCCCGCCTGCGTTGGCTCCACCCCTTGGCCACAGCCCCGCCCACCCTTGGCCACGCCCTATGCCCCCGCCCCTCCCGGGGCCCCGCCCCCTCCCAGGGCCCGGCCTGAGGCTGCCCCCCAGCTCGAGGTCTGAGCTGGAAGCTGTGTTCACACGTCTCCCCTCCTCTCTCCGTTCTGTGCTCCAGACACCACTAACTGTATGGAAATGATGACGGGGAGGCTTTCCAAATGTGGTAAGAACCCCTCACGCGCACCTGGGCCCCCCAGCCTGTCACCCCATTGCTCACCCCCGCACCCCCTGCAGCCTGCTCCTGGCGGGTGCTGCCCCCACCCCCGGCTGTCCTGGGGTCCCTGTGTACCTGAGGGGCCTGGACACGCACACGTGGCCGCGCTTGCCCCCAAGGCGCCCGGCTGTGCCCAGCCCCCCCGCTCTGCCACCAGCCGCCTCCCTCACTCAGCTCCCACAGCGGTCGCAGGCCCGGCCCAAGATCAGGGCAGGCCAGGGAGGGACTCCAAGACTTAGGGTAGGAAGGGGCGCCTCGGCCCCAAGGCCAGCAAGGCTCCCAGCTGCGGGCTCCAGCCCCAGGTCAGGGCGCCCCCTGGGCTGCAGGCTTGGGTCAGGCCCTCTGCCACTGGACGGGGCGGGACAGGGCTCCTGCTGTTCCATCTTTGGAGCAGAGATGGGGGTCCTGCCTGTTCTTGCCCAGGTGGGGGCCTGGCTTAGGAGGAGGGCCTGATGTGCCCCAGGGCCAGGACCACAGGGCCCCTGTGGGGCTGGGCCCCCACGGCTGCCCCTTCCTTTTCCCGCGGGACGGTCTCTCCGGGACCAGGGCCCCCACTCTGGCTGCCTGCCCCAGCCCTCACCACACCCAAGCTCCATGCCTGTCCACTGATCCATCCGTCTGTCTGTCTGCTGCTGACCTCTGTGTCCACGCTGTGCCACCCGGGTTGGCCAGGGGCGGGGCTCCAGGCCTCCCAGGAGGAGTGTGACGGGCACACTGGCTCCGGCCTCCAGTCCCCGGGTCCCGCCCAGCCCTGGCCTTCCCGCCGCTGAGGACTCAGGGTGACGGGAGGCCTGGTGGAGGAGGAGGGTCCCCGCCGGCCTGGGCCCCAGCCCGCCGCCCGGAGGCCTCGAGCCCCCGGCCGCCAGCCCCGCTTGCTGCCGCGGCCCCGCGCCCGCGCAGACGCACTAGTGGGCCCCTGGCTCATTCGTCTGTTGTTCTCTCTCTTCCCTCCCTCCCTCCTTTTCTCTCTTTTCTTTTTTTCTTTTGTCTTCTGTTCTGTGCACCCAGGCAGCCCATTGAGTAACTTCTTTGACGTAATTAAACAACTTTTTTCAGACGAGAAGAACGGGCAGGCGGCCCAGGCCCCCAGCACGCCCGCCAAGCGGAGTGCCCACGGCCCACTCGGGGACTCCGCGGCCGCTGGCCCCGGCCCTGGAGGGGACGCCGAGTACCCAGCGGGCAAGGACACGGCCAGGACGGGGCTGCCCGCCGCCCGCCGGGAGCAGCCTTAGACAGACACATAGCCCCCTCCCCTCGTGCAGCCCGCTGCCCGCCCACCCGCCGGGTGGACCCAGGGCCACGCCCGTCTGTCCGTCTAGACTGTCGTGAAGCCGGGGAGGAAAGGAAAGGGGGCCCCGGGGTTCGCAGCCCAGGCCGGGCCGACCGGGCCCGCTCTCTCTTTCTCTTGCTCTCTCTCTCTGCCTGTCTCTGACAACGCCACTGTCTCCACTCTGATACCAGGAATTATCCCGAAAAGTTAACATGTCACCTCCACGAGGCCGCCCTCCGTGCTCTCCGCCGGACTCTGGCTGACCGAAGGCAGCTGCCGCAGACCCGCCCTCTCCTCCCGCCGCCTGCCCGCCCGCCTGCCCGCGCGGCAGCTCTGCCCAGTTTCAGCTCCGCATGGCCATGGGGAGGAGGACCCAGGCCCCCAACTGGACGCGCGCTGACCAGCGCCCTTGGCGGGTCCAGCCGGCCTCCGGGGCGGGCCCGAGGGGGCGAAGCAGTCGTCTCGCCCTGCTGCCTCGGCCTCTCCCTGGCGCGCCCCCCCCCACCCCGCCGCTCCTCGTCCATGCACCTCAGCGCCGCCCACCTGACCCGCCGTGTCCCACCCCCAGCTCCCTGGGGGCCGCAGGTGGAAAGAGACCCAGGGCCCAGCGTGCCCGCTGCCCCGAGGCTGGCCGAGATCAGTATTATTTATTTGCTGTTTTAACTTATTGAGTTTCTTCTCTGTTCAGGGAAGGGGCAGCAGCAGCGCCGTCCTGCCGTCTGTCCGTCCGTCTGTCTGTGTGTGTGCGTGTGTGTGTCTTGGGCAGGGTGGGGTCTGGGCCGAGGTGCCCCGTGGACAGAGCCGTCGGGGTGCTGGGGGCAGCCGGCCGGTGCAGTGCCGGCAAGCTACTGTAAACTTTAAAGAATTCCTGCAAGATATTTTTATAAACTTTTTTTCTTGGTTGTTTTTGGAGAAGGGTGTTGGGGGTGGGGGCGGGCCGCGGGCAGGACTAGACTTGGAGTTCGGTTCTTTCTATACACACACATATAAATATATTTAGAGAACGGCGTGGCTCGCTCTGTCCCAGGTTCGGTCCGAGGAGACGTGACTCCATCCTGGGGGGCCCGGGCCAGGCCCCATCTTGGTTTTGTGTCCGAGTGTGGGACCTGGGGAAGGCCCGAGTTGGCCCCCTACACATAACACGCAAGACAGCGGGGCATTGCAGGTTTTTTTTTACTAAAATGACAAAAAGTTAAAAAAAAAAAACAACCAAGGACAAAGAGAAAGGCAGCGAGTCCCTGCGTCCGGAGGGCCGCGCGGCAGGCGGGGTTGCATGCCCTGGCCGCCACACGTCCACCTCGCGTCCACCTGCCTGCTCGCCCGTCGTGGACACATTTTAATGCTTCTGTTCCATTGACCCCGCCCCAGGCTGGGGTCTCAGTACATAACAAAAAACGAAACACCTATAACAGCAAAAGCCACGCGGTCCCCGTGGGAGGGGCCTCTCCAGAGACGAGGACCGGGAAGCAATACTCTTGTTAGCCTTCCTCTTTTGTACTCGGACACACAGACGTCACGGAAACGGACGCGCCCACCCCGTGTACCCCCATCAAATAACTGTGAGCAACTTAGTTCCGAACAATAAATTCCTTCCGTAAAGTCACCCACGCCAGTCTCCGTGCGGGCGGGTGGGACGTGGGACGGCCTGGGACCGAGCCAGCAAGCGTGACGGCGCGACGTCTGCCCGGCGGCGGGGGCGGGGCCGGGTGGGGCGCGGACGCCGGTAGGGCACGCTGCTGGGGACGGGCACCGGGCGAGCGCGCCCCCGCCCGGCCACTGCGGCTCTGCTGCCTCCCCGAGACCAGCACCCTGAGACCGCACCCGGGCCCTTCCAGGACGATGACCTTCCTTTCCAGCCCTCCCTTGTGCTGGGAGCGGCAGAGGGGCGTGTGGCCCAGCCCCGGAGTGACGGGCCGAGGCGGGTGGGCAGCCCTGGGACAGCAGGCTGGCAGGGCAGCGTGGTTCCCGCCAGGGGTGGAGGCACCACGACCCCAGGCGGGCAGCCGCCCCTCCCCGCCCCCGCCCCGTCGCTGCAACGCCAAGGACAGGCCCAGCCTCCTGAGGGCCGCGGGCCACCCAGCCCCATGTCTCAAGGGCAGCACCCGGGAGTCACCATGCGGCCGTGAGGAGGGACGCAGAGCAGCCCCTGGCCGGGGCCCCCAGCGGGGAGCACGAGGCCCGCGGAGCCGCCTCCCCGCGTGTGGAGGGGACTGTGCACCCAGCCGTCCGCACCAGCACAGTGCGACCGGCCTGGGCGGCCGTCTCGCCCGTGGTGGGGGCGGCGCCATCCCTGGCCCACAGCCGCCCGACCGGCTGTTCCGAGGTGCTGCCGTCTGGCCCTGGGGCGGGCAGATCCGGCCTAGGGTTCCCGCGCTCCCCTCTCGGCCCTCGTGCTGGAGGCGCCGGGCTTCCCGGGCGTAGCTCTGAGCCTGGGGCCTCCGCTGCAGCGGCCCCAGACTCACGAGGGTCTGCGGCCGGGGGGCGACGCTGGAAACCGCCCCATCGCTGAGGGCCCAGGTTCTGCTGCGGTCCCTGCACTAGTGGTGTCCCGTTCACTTCAGCTTAAGAACCAGGTGGAGGGAGGGGGTTGCTTGCTACACCCTGGCAAGGCGCGTGGCTGTCTGGCTCTTGACCGGCCTCCAGAGAGGTTCTCTTGACCCCACGGTTCTGCGTGTCTTCACTGAGACCAGCTGACTTGCCACAGGCCGCCTCAGCTCTCCCCTTGGCCCTCTTAGAGTCTGCGCTCTGACGAGTCGGCCTCCGTGGGCTCGACTGTCATCCCCGAAGAGGACACCGCAGTCAACACCAGCGACCCGCAGCCTCCCGTGGGAGCCCACCAGCGCACTCCCTCAGGGGGCACGCCCTCTCCCGAAGTCCCGCTTCTCCACCAAGCTCTCTCTCGGTTGTAAATAAAAGAAACCAAAGCAAGCTAAGCCAAAAGCTGCTGCTGCTACTATTTACTCCTATAACTACATCAGCGTGTGCAGACAGACGCCTTCGGAGCACTTTACACTGAGCACTATGTCTGTGAAGTAGAGACTTCAATGCGCCCTAGCAGAAAACAAAAAGGATCATAGGATGACGCTGCAGGCCTGGTGACCCACCGACCGGCGTGGGTGCTGCCCACCAGGGTAACCCTGGGCGGGGGCGCTGCGCGCTGCTTGGGGCAGAGCCGGTGGGCGGGACACCCAGCCGTGGGTGCAGCTGCCGCTCAGCCCTCCCTCTGCCCTGCCCGGAGCCCACCCTGGCCGGTCCAGGCGCTCAGCTGACAGTGGCGCCCGCCCTGGGAGAGGCGCGTCCCGGCGCTGAAAGGCCCTGCTCCCACCGGCCGGCCTCCGGGGGCGCTGCGGAGCAGAGAGCTCGCCGCGGGAGGGGCCTGGCCCGCCCCCCGCCCCCCGCGGCCCCGCGCCTACTCCTGCTTCACCCTCGCCCACCAGGCCCAGTCCCCACCTCCTCCCCCGGGCCCGCCCCCGCCCCCCAGCAGCCCGGTCTCCCGGTGTGGCTTGGCAAGGGTGGAGGTGCAGGGCGCAGAGATGGTGGCCAGGGCGGGGAGAGAGAAGCGGCGTGAACGTCAAAGCCGGGGTGTCTGCGTAGCGGGGGCCGCGGAGACAGTCCCCCAGCAAGGCGGGGAGCCAAGTGCCGGCTCCAGGGCGCAGGTGGGGCTGCAGAGTCTATGCTGCGGTCAGGCCTGTCCGCAGGGTCGGGCCCTGGGTGCAGTGCCTTCGTGGACACTCTCGGCCCTTGATGACCCTGTAAGAGTTCCATGGCCTGTCTTACACAGGCTGCTGGTATAACGTGTTATCAAAAACCTAGGGGCTTAAACCATCCAAGTCCTGCATTTCAGACTCTCCTTTTGGCCATGATGGCTACTCCATTTCTTCTGAGGGATTCCTGCCCGCAGTAGTAGATATAATGGTCATCTGAGTTAAATTCACCCATTCCAGCCCATTTTAATTCACTGATTCCTAGAATGTTGACATTTACTCTTGCCATCTCCTGTTTGACCATTCCAATTTGCCTTGATTCATGGTCCTGACATTCCAGGTTCCTATGCAATATTGCTCTTTACAGCATCAGACCTTGCTTCTATCACCAGTCACATCCACAACTGGGTATTGTTTTTGTTTTGGCTCCATCCCTTCATTCTTTCTGGAGTTATTTCTCCACTGATCTCCAGTAGCATATTGGGCCCCTACTGACCCAGGGAGTTCCTCTTTCAGTATCCTATCATTTTGCCTTTTCATACTGTTCATGGGGTTCTCAAGGCAAGAATACTGGTTTGCCATTCCCTTCTCCCGTGGACCACATTCCACTGAGTCTGAAATGCAGTACTTGAATGCAATCTCAAAAATGACAAAATGATCTCTGTTCGTGTCCAAGGCAAACCATTCAATATCACAGTAATCCAAGCCTATGCCCCAACCAGTAACACTGAAGAAGCTGAAAGGTTCTATGAAGACCTACAAGACCTTTTAGAACTAACACCCAAAAAAGATGTCCTTTTCATTATAGGGGACTAGAATGCAAAAGTAGGAAGTCAAGAAACACCTGGAATAACAGGCAGATTTGGCCTTGGAGTACGGAATGAAGTAAGGCAAAGGCTAATAGAGTTTTGCCAAGAGAGCATACTGGTCATAGCAAACACCCTCTTCCAACAACACAAGAGAAGACTCTACACATGGACATCACCAGATGGTCAACACCGAAATCAGATTGATTATATTCTTTGCAGCCAAAGATGGAGAAACTCTATACAGTCAGCAAAAACAAGACCGGGAGCTGACTGTGGCTCAGATCATGAACTCCTTATTGCCAAATTGACTGAAATTGATGAAAGCAGGGAAAACCACTAGACCATTCAGGTATGACCTAAATCAAATCCCTTGATTATACAGTGGAAGTGAGAAATAGATTTAAGGGACTAGATATGATAGACAGAGTGCCTGATGAACTATGAGCGGAGGTTCGTGACATTGTACAGGAGACAGGGATCAAGACCATCCCCATGGAAAAAAAATGCAAAAAAGCAAAATGGCTGTCTGAGGAGGCCTTACAAATAGCTGTGAAAAGAAGAGAAGTGAAAAGCAAAGGAGAAAAGGAAAGATATAAGCATCTGAATGCAGAGTTCCAGAGAATAGCAAGGAGAGATAAGAAAGCCTTCCTCAGTGATCAATGGAAAGAAAGAGAAGAAAATTAGAGATACCAAGGGAACATTTCATGCAAAGATGGGCTCGACAAAGGACAGACATGGTATGGACATAACAGAAGCAGAAGATATTAAGAAGAGGTGGCAAGAATACACAGAAGAACTGTACAAAAAAGAGCTTCATGACCCAGATAATCACGATGGTGTGATCACTCACCTAGAGCCAGACATCCTGGAATGTGAAGTCCAGTGGGCCTTAGAAAGCATCACTATGAACAAAGCTAGTGGAGGTGATGGAATTCCAGTTAAGCTATTTCAAATCCTGAAAGATGCTGCTGTGAAAATGCTGCACTCAACATGCCAGCAAATTTGGAAAACTCAGCAGTGGCCACAGGACCGGAAAAGATCAGTTTTCATTCCAATCCCAAAGAAAGGCAATGCCAAAGAATGCTCAAACTACCGCACAATTGCACTCATCTCACATGCTAGTAAAGTAATGCTCAAAATTCTCCAAGCCAGGCTTCAGCAATACATGAACCGTGAACTTCCAGATGTTCAAGCTGGTTTTAGAAAAGGCAGAGGAACCGGAGATCAAATTGCCAACATCCGCTGGATCATGGAAAAAGCAAGAGAGTTCCAGAAAAACATCTATTTCTGCTTTATTGACCATGCCAAAGCCTTTGACTGTGTGGATCACAATAAACTGTGGAAAATTCTGAAAGAGATGGGAATACCAGACCACCTGACCTGCCTCTTGAGAAATGTATATGCAGGTCAGGAAGAAACAGTTAGAACTGGACATGGAACAACAGACTGGTTCCAAATAGGAAAAGGAGTACGTCAAGGCTGTATATTGTCACCCTGCTTATTTAACTTATATGCAGAGTACATCATGAGAAACGCTGGACTGGAAGAAGCACAAGCTGGAATCAAGACTGCCGGGAGAAATATCAACCTCAGATATGCAGATGACACCATCCTTATGGCAGAAAGTGAAGAGGAACTAAAAAGACTCTTGATGAAAGTGAAAGTGGAGAGTGAAAAAGTTGGCTTAAAGCTCAACATTCAGAAAATGAAGATCATGGCATCTGGTCCCATCACTTCATGGGACATAGATGGGGAAACAGTGGAAACAGTGTCAGACTTTGTTTTTTGGGGCTCCAAAATCACTGCAGATGGTGACTGCAGCCATGAAATTAAAAGACTCTTGCTCCTTGGAAGGAAAGTTATGACCAACCTAGACAGAATATTAAAAAGCAGAGACATTACTTTGCCAACAAAGGTCCATCTGGTCAAGGCTATGGTTTTTCCTGTGGTCATGTATGGATGTGAGAGTTGGACTGTGAAGAAGGCTGAGCACCGAAGAATTGATGCTTTTGAACTGTGGTGTTGGAGAAGACTCTTGAGAGTCCCTTGGACTGCAAGGAGATCCAACCAGTCCATCCTAAAGGAGATCAGTCCTGGGTGTTCATTGGAAGGACTGATGATGAAGCTGAAACTCCAATACTTTGGTCACCTCATGCGAAGAGTTGACTCATTGGAAAAGACTCTGATGCTGGGAGGGATTGGGGGCAGGAGGAGAAGGGGACGACAGAGGATGAGATGGCTGGATGGCATCACCGACTCGATGCACATGAGTTTGAGTGAACTCCGGGAGTTGGTGATGGACAGGGAGGCCTGGCGTGCTGCGATTCATGGGGTCACCAAGAGTCGGACACGACTGAGTGACTGAACTGAACTGAAACCATACAAACATACCTTCTTAAGTTCTGAAGTTCAGGAATGTGGTCTCACTGAAATGGCCTCACTTCTGCCGACCCTGGGGGAAGATCCATTTCCTTCCTTAGCTATTTTTTTTTTTAGCATTTGTTGATTTACTCTTGGGGCCCCCAGTCTGTGTCGTTGGGGTACGCAGGCTCTTCAGTGTAGGCATGTGGGCTCAGTCACCCTACGGCACGAGGAGCCAACCAGGGGCTGAACCACCCTGCGCTGAAAGCCGGTTCTTAACAACTGAGCCACCAGGCACACCCCTCGGTCAGCTTCTGGAGGCCCCTGCGTTCCTGGAGCCGGGAGCCAGGCCAGCGCCGCGTCGCCGACTCTCCCTGCTCGGTCTGAAGGAGCCCCGTGACCACACTCAGCCGTCTCCCCCCTCAGGTCCAGCCGGTGAGCAAGCTCCCTGCATCTGCAGCTGTCCCCCGATGCTGGGGAAGGCAACAGGCCGACAGGTTCCAGGCGCGGGGGGTGGGCTCTTTCTCGGGGTTGGGGGGGGGTGGTGTGCCCCGCCCACTGCAGACTGCTCCCTAGCAAGTTCCACATCCATCTCACGTGTAAAACACACCCCTTTCCTGAAGTCTCCACCCACTACAGAGGCAAGTCAAGCTCCAAACCTCACCTAAACCACCTGAAGCAGGTAATAGCGGACGCGGAATATGAACTGTCCCAGCACACGCTGGGGAACTGTCCCTTTCCATATGGGCCTTTGAAACTAGAGGTCATCGACCTCCAAAATAGAACAGTAGAGCAGCTTCAAGAGGCCAGGCACGGGTGTTTCCATCCAAAAAGGGAGAAAACGAAGGAGGAGGATTTCCAAGTCCAGCGCGGCACACCCCGTGAGGCCGGTGCCCAGCAAGGCCTGGGAGTTGCCCTCTGTAGCTGAGGGCTCCACCCCCAGGACCCTCTGCCCCCTTCAGCCCTTCATTTTAGAGAAGAGGAGCCAGCGTCCTCGGCCGAGGTTCCATCAGTCTGCGTCCTGCCGAGAGCTGCAGTCCAACAGCCTCCCACTAGACCGTCTGCCCCTTCAGTCCAACCTGGCAGCGTTTCTGATGGAATGAAGTTCTCAGGAACCATGGCAGTATCGTGGTATGTCGTGCGGGTTCAGTTCCTAAGACAAGAGGCTCCTTCAGATCCTCCCGAGATTCTTCCCATTTCTGGCTTCTGCTGGGACGACTGAAGTCTGTTCCAAGACTCTATGACAGAATCTCTGCCCTGGTTCATGTTCTGCGTTACCAGCAAAAGGCTGCCCAACAACCCTTGGCTTTTTCTCCAGGCTGCATTTCCTGACAGGTGATCTCCTCATTCTAGTGTCTTTTTGCAGTCGGGCTTGGCTGAGACCTTCTCGACCATCAAGTGTTTTGATCCCTCTTGTTACTAGCTCTTCCTCAATCTCTCAATGTGTTTTACTATAAGCAGCAGAGAAAGCAGGCTGCACCTCTGACACTTTGGCTGGAGTCTCCTCAGCTAAACATCCAAGCTGCTTGCTCACAAGTCTGCTGCACAGACATTTGGGGACCCAGCAGGCCGGCTCCCTTCCGCCCCTACTCTGGCTCTCCCCAGAGAGTCCTCCCTGGGCACCAGGTCAACCATGGTCCAGTTCCCCTGCGTCCTGAGGCCTCTGTTTCAGAGATCCATACCCAGAAGAGGAGGGAGACAGCCCATGCGGCCTGCAGGCCAAGGGCTCACAGTGAGCCGGAAGGCAGAGGGGAAGTGAGCAGGATGGGTGGCCTTGGAGGGGCCATGGCCTCCCAGAGGCGCAGGGCTCTTGGCAGCCTGTGCGCGGGCGCAGCGTGGTCAGCCAGGAGCCTGTCCTGCAGGGAGGCGGAGGGAGCAGGTGGCCCCGCTAGGCCTGGGGGCTGGTGACATGCCAGGGCCGCAGAGGAAGGGTCTACTGGCCACAACTGAGTTTGAGGTCAGCTGAGCGTCAGGAGGGCAGGAAATTCAGGACCCAGCAGGGCACAGGCTGGTGGGGAGAGTATAGGAGCCCCAGTAGCTGGGAGTCAAGACCAGAGCCCAGGGTCCCATCACTGCCACTCAGGTTTGACGGGGGATTGGGGTGGGGTGTGTGACAGGAATCAACACCCGGAGAAGGCGCAGGGCCCTGCAGGCGCGTCTCTGCCCACAGGGGGCTGGACCAGCTCCAGGGCTGTTCACACCACCCCCCCAGCTATCCTACACCCACCCAAGCGATGCTGCCAAGTCCAGAGGGGGGCCCTGCAGCAGAGCCTCTGTGCCGGCTGGCCAGGACGCCCACCTCTGGCAGACTGTGGCCCCCACTGCAGGGTCCCTGCTGCCAGTGTGCAGAGAGTGCACCACAGGGACACCAGAGGGTCCAGAACCCCTGGGGACTTGACCCACAGAACACAGCCCTGCCCCCAGCTCCTGGCAACCTGTGGACATGTGCAGCAGGGGAGTCCCGGGTGAGCCCCGGCAGGGAGGCAGCACCTGCTCTCGGCCAGCACAGCTGTGTTCAGTGAGAGCTTCGTGGGCTGGCATGCAAGGGAGGGCGCTGCCCCAGGCCATGTGAGGAGCAGGGCGCATGGCCAGGCCGCCACAGCACGGAGCGCCGAGACGCTGAGGACACACACAGGAGCTGACCTGAGAGAAGTCTCTTTATTACACCCGCACAGGGAAACCAGGCTCTCCTGCCCCCGGCCGCGGCTCCGCACAGGCCGCCCCCCAGGGCATCGCAGCCCGGAGCCTGGCCAGCCCCGTTCCCCTCCTGGGCAGTCAGGACAGCGGAGGGAGACATTGCAGCTCGCGGGGCTCCAGACACGCGGCCTCCCCGCCCCTCCAGCCGGCCCTGAGCCAGAGTCCAGATCGGGCGGAGGGAGGAGAAAGCCAGGCCGGGGTCTCTAAAAGCCACTCCAGCCCGAGCCAAGACAATGGGCGGCAGAAGCGAAGCCTGCGGGCCCCGCCGCGGGGAAGGGCCCCCGCCCCGCTGCGTGTCTCCCCGGAGGCCAAGGCCGAGCCGGGGGCGGGGCGGGCGCGGAAGACCCGGAGGGGCAGACCCCAGAGGGAGACGCAGACGGGCGGCCCCGGAGGTGTCTGCCACGGACGAGCGGAGTCCAAGGTTCTCGGGGCCGACGCCAGAGTCCGGGCGCCCACAGTCCGTGCACGCACAGACACGGACGCGCGCGGGCGCCGACGGGCTCACCTCTCCTTGACGTGGTTCTGTGCGCCCGCTGCCCCGCCCGGCCCGTCCCCGCCGCCCCCGCCGCACAGCGCCTCCGTCAGGTCGTCCATGACCGCCGTCTCTTTGGGGTCGAGCAGGTTGAACTCGCGGGCGAAGAGGATGAAGTGCGCGTAGAGCGTGTTCAAGTGTCCGTGCAGCTCGAGCGCCAGCGTCTCCTTGAAGTGCGCCGAGTAGATATGCGCCAGCACATGGAACAGGTACTTGCAGATCTTCTTCACCAGGGCCTCGAAGGAGCTGGGGAACTCGCGGCCTGCGGGGCGGCCGGGTCACCACCCCGGCCCCGGACCGGGGTCTGTCTCCCTCCCCCCGCCGCAGGCCTCCCTGTGCGCCCGCCTGCAGCGCCCGAGTGACTGGGCGCCGAGCGGGGTCCCGACGGTGAGCGCTCTCCCCGCTGCGCCGGGCGCCTCTGGGACCAGGGGCCCGCGACCCGGCCGAAGCCGGCCCAGCGCCCAGGGCGCTCGGTGCCCTGGCCGCAGAGGAGGGGCCTGGGCGATGGTACCGCCCATGGGCCAGGTGCTGCCTTGGCGGCTCAGGGCGCAGAGCCTGGAGTGGGCGGGGTCGTGGGCGGGGCGGGGCGGGGCGGGGACACGCACCGTATTTCGTGGGGAACACGTCCTCGTCGGTCACCAGCTTCTGCACGGAGCTCATGACGAAGTCCACGTACTGGGGGGCCGTGCACTTCACCTTCTTGCCCCGCTCGTCGTACCAGTAGTACTGTCTGTGGGGACAGGCGAGCGGTGACGGGCGGCCAGGAAAGCTGGCCGTGCTCAGGCTTTGCTCTACACGGGACCTCCCCCTGCGTTAACGGTGGCAGACAGCTTTCCCATCTTTCCCCGGAGGCCCTGCCTTGTCAGGATCCGGGTCTTTCCTGGTGGCTCAGATGGTAAAGAATTTGCCCTCAGTCGGGGAGATCTGGGTTCGATCCCAGGGTCGGGAAGATCCCCTGGAGAAGAGACTGGCACCCCACTTCTGTACTCTTGCCTGGAGAATCCCATGGACAGAGGAGCCTGGCGGACTACAGTCCACGGGCAGCAGAGAGTCAAACGTGACTGAGTGACCAACACAGTCACGCGCCCCACAGGCGGCTCCCTGCTGCCCCCAGTATGGGCCAAACCTGCGCCCTGGGCCGGGTGGGGTGAGGGGGCCCCTGTCCCTGGGTCCCTCACAGACTTCCCCAGCAGGTGGGGGTGGGTCAAGGCGCTGGGAGATGCGGACCCCAGCCCAGCCCTGAGACCAGGCGTATCTCCTAGTTCACGTAACGCTGCTGTTCTGCTGTCCTCCAGACATGGGCCCTGCAGCCGCCATGTCCCACTCTCCCCTCCCGCCCCAGGTGGGCTCCAGTCTTCCCAGCAGGGGGCCCTGTGTCCGCAGGCGGGCTGGCCGAGGGCTGCACGGAGCCGCTGGCAGGGAGTGGGGAACTGCAGGCTGCCTGGGTCAGTGGGCGATGACCAGGGCACCGCTTCTTCGGCCTAGGCACCAACCCTGCCCCATCAGACCTCTGCCAGCACCCCTCCCCTTCCCGCTGTCTTTACTGGGCTTCAGAACTGACAGCTCTCCCCAACACCATTCCACTTATAGCAGGCCAGGACCCCAGGCTGGCCCTGAGCACTCTGCCCTGACTTCCTGAGCTCACTAAGCACCCCTGGGTGTCAGCCACAGGGCACCCCCCTACTCCCAACACCTGGCCAGACCTGCTGTCAGGACAGCAGGCTCTCCATCTCTCCTGGCCAAAAGAAAAGACACAGCCCAGGGGACCTCAGAACAGCCCTGCTGCCCACACCTATTCCTCTAGCAGGAACCAGGGCTCCTCTCACCCCCTTCGCCTGTGAGTTCATCCGTGCCCCTGGGTGGGCTGGGGTCAGGCTGCAAGACGGGAACACAGCCCACAACAAATGGGCAGGCCACCAGGAAAAAGGCCGCCCCTCTGTGGACAAGGGAACACAGCCCTGACTGCCAATGGGTTCCAGGCCCCAGCCTCCCCACTGCAGAAGGCAGATGACACCTGCCAGCCACTTCCACCTCGGCGAGGCCTCCCTGCCACGGCTGCGCCCAGGCTGCCCCAGCACTGCGGGCCCCGCAGAGCCCAGCACCTGCACGCCCCCCAAGGCCCCGGAGCGGGCCAGACAAAGCCCTGAGAAGCTGGCCGAGCTCCCTGCGGGCCCCCAGGAAGCAAACACCCAGGAAGGATCCAGAGCCCTCCCCACCACAGGGTGGCCCTGCTGACCGTCTGTCCCCTGCCCGGGCCCCTGCCCCGCCTGAGGATGCGCTGAGAGGACAGATGAGGCGCCCCTCCCCTCACAGAGGCCCCTGGGGTCCCGGGGCCCGTGCAGGGAGGGAGGCAGCACCACCCCAGCGATTCCCCAGCCCTGCTTGGTGCTGATACCCCTGGCCACTAGTGCCAGAGTCAGAAAAACCACTGCAGCTCGAAACCAGGAGACCCTTCCATGAGGTCCAGACCCGGAGACACCAGCTCCTCAGGGGTCCTGCTGCTGCCCAGCCCCCGTGGCAGCAGGGACCCGCTGCTTTCAGCGTTCCTCTCCTCTGGTCTCATTTTATTTTTGCACCGTCTCACAGTAAAGCTGACTGGCTTTGGTGTGCAGCCTGACGGGTTTTAACCCCAACAGAGGACACATGATGGGGCACAGCTCTCAGCCCGGCCCCTGGCCTGCTGGTCAGTCCCTGCATGCTAGCGATGCGTCCTCAGGAACTCGGGTGGTGTCTGGAGCCCGGCTCTGCCACCCGTCCTGCCTTTCTCGTCACTGAGATGGACTCCTGTGTGGATGCCCCAGTCCATCACGACGCCTGGGTGCCCTGAAGTTTGGGGCAACTATGGGTCAGGCTGCAAACCCTCCTGGCAGGTGTCTGCCTGAGCTCCAGTTCCCATTTCTCTCAGGTGGATGCTCGGAAGCAGGACAGCCGAGTCCACAGCAGGAACGCCGCCGAGATGTCCCAGCAACGGCCGCCCCACCGGCGCCCCCTCCCTCCGCGCCGGCACGTGGCGAGGAGGTCACAGACGCCCGCACAGCCAAGTCTGAATCCGTGTGCTCCACCTGCTGCTGGTGCTCCTCTGCCCGTGGGGGCACGGGGCACCCCCGTGACCGGTCTGCGTCCTCTGCCCAGTGATAATCCGACTCCTCACTGTGAGCCGTGAGGTCCTGACCCCTCCAGCCAACAGTCCTTCCAGGGATGTGGGGTCAGTCTGCAGTCTGTCCTTCCTTTCTCTCAAGTGTCTTTCTCAGAACAAAAGTTCTAAATTTTGATGAA
Organism: Bos javanicus; assembly: GCF_032452875.1. NCBI lineage: Eukaryota > Metazoa > Chordata > Mammalia > Artiodactyla > Bovidae > Bos > Bos javanicus. The sequence goes on along the minus strand of NC_083896.1, from coordinate 50,421,057 downwards.
GTCTACTTTACTGATTCTCCTTCATCAATGGACTGTATCTTGTGTCATGACCAAGAACTCTTCGCCTAATGCTACATCATGAAGGTTTCTCCTGTGCTTTCTTCTGAAAGTTTTATGGTTTATATTTAGAGTTAACATTTACTTCGAGTCAACTCTGGCAGAAGGAGACATTTGGATGACTGGTTTTTCTAACAGCTTTAGTTGAAAAGACTATTCTTTCTCCACGGAATTCTTCTGCACCCCTGTCAAACATCAAGGGGCCATGTTTGTGGGATGCATTTCTGGACTCTGCTCTGTTGCACTGACCTGTCTCCTCTTCACCACCACCACAGTGTTGGTCACCACAGTTTTATATTAACTCTTAGCACAGCACTGTGGGACTCTACCGATTTGACTGTTTTTTCAAAATCACTGTAGCTATTCTAGGGGTTCTGCTACTCCATGTACATTCTATAATCAGCTTATTTACAGATAAAAACTCTGCTGGGAGTTTGACTGAAACTGCACTAAATACGTGTATGCTTCTGGTGTGCTGTCTCCCCGTCCAGGAACACAGCGCCTCCCCACTTGCGCTGGTCTTCGGCTCCATTCACCTGCATTTTATAGTTTCCCTAAGTCTGCATCTAAGTATTTCACTGTTTTGGGAGCTACTGTAAACGATGTAACTTCATCAATTTTGTGTTCCACTTGTACTGCTAGTATACAAACTATGATTGATTTTTTGTGTGTTGAGCTTGCTAAATTTATTGATTCAACTTTTTGCTCGAGTTCTTGGGCTTTTCTACATAGACGATCATGCTGTATGCAAATGCAGTTTTATTTTCTTCTCCAATTTAAATGACTTTTATCCCTTTTTCTTGCCTTACTGCATTACCTATCTTGGGTCAATTGTGATATTTTGTGCTTTCCAAGGAACTAGTTCATTTAATCTCAATTGTTAAATTTACATAAGCAGAGATTTTTCTGAAGCTTCCTTATTACCCTGGAATTTCTGCTGGCTTTAGAGTTACTTCCTCTTTTATTCCTTATATTGATAATCTGTCTTGTCTCTTTTTACCTTTGTGAGTTTTACTAGAGGTTTCTCAATTTTACTTCTCTTTTCAAGGAACCGGCTTCTGGTTTCATTTGTTTTCAGAAATCCATGTCAGTGATTTCTGTTCCTATTTTATCATTTCTTTTCTTCTGCTCAATTTAGGGTTTTGTTTTTTGCTCTTTTTTTCTGGGATTCCCCAGTGGCTCAGTGGTAAAGAATCTGCAATGCAGGAAGACACAGGAGACGCAGGTTCATCTCTGGATCAGGAAGATCCCCTGGAAGGGATGGCAACGCACTCCAGGATTCTTGCTGGGAAAACCCATGGACGGAGCCTGGCAGGCTACAGCTGCAGAGAGCTGGACATGACAACACACACATGCACGCACACACACGCTTCTTTTTTTCCAGTTTCTTAATATGGAAGCTTAGGCTGAACTGAGATCTTTCTCCTTCCAAAATAAGCATTTAATCCTCTAAACCTCGCTTCAGCTGCATCTCAAGTGCAGGTCAAATATGCTGCGTTCTTATTTCCCTTTATAACATTTTCTAATTTCCCTGGAGACTTCCTCTCTGACCCATGGAGTATTTGAAAGTGTGTTAATTTCTTGGGATGTCCCTGGCATTCTGGTGGTTAAGACTGTGTGTCCAATGTCAAGGACACATTCGATCTGCCTTGATCAGGGACCTAAGAGTTCACATGCCACACAGCATGGCAAGAGAAAAAAAGTATGCTGATTTCTAAACGTTTGGAGACTTTTCTGTTACCGATTTCAAACGTAACTATTGTGGTCGGTTAACTTACTCCGCACCTCTGACTAGTTCGTAGTCTGTTTTGTGAGCCAGGACGGGACCTCCTGTGGTGAGTGCCCCAGAGCACCTGAAAGGAATGCGGACTGGCTACTAAGGGGCAAACGTCGCTCCGGTCCAGCTGGCTGACGGTGCTGTTTAGTCCCAGTTCGTGCCGGCTTTCTGCCCACTAGTCCACACACCACCAGGAGAGGAGTGCTCAATCTGCAACCACAGCATGTGTCCTTGCGGTTCTGCCTGTCTGCTTTGTGTGAAAGCTCTGCTATTTGGCACAGATGCATTCAAGGTCAGTACTTTTTGACTTGAAGTCTGCTTTGTCTGGTATGAGCGCAGCCACTTTAGTTTGCTTCTGACTTATGTTTTATTGGCATTTCTTTTTCCATTTTCAACCTGCCAATGTCATTGCATTTAAAGTGACTTTCTCATATTCCCTGCACAGCTGGTTCATTTTAAAAGCCCCAACTTACAGCCTCTGTCTCGTCACCAGCATGCTTACAGCACGACGTTAACTGCGATGACGGATCTGTCTGAATTTAAGTTCACAATCGTTTACTATTTGTTCCCTTTGCTTTTCACTCCTTATATTTCCTGCCTTGCTTGGCACTATTTCCTTTTAATTTATCTATTATGATTTATGTCCCTTATGCAACTTTTTTAGAGGTTGCTCAAAGGATTACATGGAGAAGGCAATGGCACCCCACTCCAGTACTCTTGCCTGGAAAATCCCATGGACGGAGGAGCCTGGTAGGCTGCAGTCCATTGGGGTCGCTAAGAGTCGGATACGACTGAGAGACTTCACTTTCACTTTTCACTTTCATGCATTGGAGAAGGAAATGGCAACCCACTCCAGTGTTCTTGCCTGGAGAACCCCAGGGACGGGGAGCCTGGTGGGCTGCTGTCTATGGGGGTCACACAGAGTCGGACACGACTGAGTGACTTAGCAGCAGCAGCAGCAGCAAAGGATTACAAAGCACATCCTGACTTTTCCACCCGGTACCTGGCGCCCAGGACCTCTTCTACATCTGGAGTCAGAAAGCCGACCAGCACACAGGGCTCTCTGCCTGGCCGCAGGCCACCACTGTCTCAGCGCTGCAGGCACACACTGGAGACATGTCGACAGCTGTGGCTTTTGCTCACCTACCAGACATGTCTCCAAGAGCTGAAGAGAAGAGGCAGTTATCACGTCTCCCCGTGTCCTCTGCCCTACGGCCCCACCTAGCACTGCTTCCTTCACTGCATGCCAAGTGAGCTCTCCAAGTCTCCCCTCACTGACAGCCGTCCCTACCTCACCTTCGTCCTTGAAGAGCAGTGTGTGGCTCCCGGGAGGCTGCTGTCTCCATTCAGCACCTTAGCCACGTTGTGGGGCCTCCCCCTGCCCGGGTGGGTGAGGACGGCCACAGCCACCCCGCCACGGCCCTACAGGGGCGATGCTGCTGGCTCCGCTGGCTGTTACAGCATGTTCTCTTCAGCAGTTTGATTATGTGCCTGTGGTGGAGTCACTGGGTTTATCCTATTTCAAACTCACTGAAAGTGAAAGTGAAGTCGCTCAGTCATGTCCGACTCTTTGCAACCCCGTGGACTGTAGCCCACCAGGCTCCTCCCTCCATGGGATTCTCCAGGCAAGAATACTGGAGTGGGTTGCCACTTCCTTCTCCAGGGGATCTTCCCGACCCAGGGATCAAACCCTGGTCTCCCACATTGCAGGCAGACGCTTTAACCTCTGAGCCACCAGGGAAGCCCAAACTCATTAGGCTTCCTGAATCTGTAGGTTTGTGTCTTGGCCAAATTTGTAACTTTTCAGCTGTTAGGTCTTCAAATGTGTTGCGGGCACAGGCCTCCTTCTCTTCTCTTGGGACTCCAAACTCCCCTTTGGTTCCAGCCCTTCAGGCATCAGCAGGGTGGAAACAGTGTCCGGCCTGGGCTGCAGCCCCACTCTGGGCCCTAGGTGGACCTGAGGGCCCTGTGACAGACGGCACACGGCTCTGTGGACCTCTGATAAACCTCCCATTTCCTTTTAAACTAACTCATGTGAGTTTCCATTCCTTGGTCTTGAACGATTCCTAGAAAGGCATCTGCTCCTTGGAAGAGAAACTATGACAAACCTAGGCAGAGTATTAGCCTTGTCTGCCTCAATGAAACCATAAGCCATGCCGCGTAGGGCCACCAAGACAGACTGGTCACGGTGGAGATTTCCAACAGAACGTGGTCCACCAGAGAAGGGACTGGCAGACCAGTTCAGGACTCTTGCCCTGAGAACTCCACGAACAGTACGAAAAGACAAAAAGATACAACACAGGAGGATGAACTCCCCAGTTGGTAGGTGCCCAAGATGCTACTGGAGAACAGTGGAGAGAGAACTCCAGAAAGAATGAAAAGACGGAAAAAAAATGAAAACACCACCCAGTTGTGGATGTGACTGGTGATGGAAGTCAAGTCCAATGCTCTAAGAACAATATTGCATAGGAACCTGGAATGTTAGGTCCATGAATCAAGGTAATTTGGAAGTGGTCAAACAGGAGATGGCAAGAGTGAATGTCGACATTTTACGAATCAGTGAACTAAAATGGGCTGGAACGGGAGAATTTAATTTCGATGACCATTATCATATTTACTACTGTGGGCAAGAATCCCTCAGAAGACATGAAGTAGCCCTCATAGTCAACAAAAGGGCCCACAGTGAAGAGCTTGGGTGCAGTCTCAAAAACGACAGAATGATCTGTTTGCTTCAATATCACAGTAATCTGCCCCAACCAGCAATGGTGAAGAAGCTGAAGTTGAACAGTTCTATGAAGACGTACAAGACCTTCTAGAACTAACACCAAAAAAAGATGTCCTTTTCATCACAGGGGGACTGGAATGCAAAAATAGGAAGTCAAGAGATACCTGTAGTTAACAGGCAAATTTGGCCTTGGAGTACAGAATGAAGCAAGGCAAAGGCTAACAGAGTTTTGCCAAGAGAATGCACTGGTCATAGCAAACACCCTCTTCCAACAACACAAGAGATGAGTCTACACATGGACATCACCAAATGGTCAATACCAAAATCAGACTGATTTGCAGCCAAAGATAGAGAAACTCTATACAGTCAGCAAACACAAGACTGGGAGCTGACTGCCTCAGATCATGAACTCCTCATCGCCAAACTCAGACTTAAACCGAAGAGAGCAGTGAACGCCACTGGACTGTTCAGGTGCGACCTGAATTAACCCCACAATTATACAACGAGAGAGACAACTAGATTCAAAGGGTTATATCTGATGGACAGAGTGCCTGAAGAACTATGGACAGAGGTTTGTGACAGGAGGCAGTGATCAAGACCATCCTCAAGAAGTTCTGTTCAGTCCCTCAGTCGTGTCCGAGTCTGCAACCCTGCGGACTGCAGCACGCCAGGCCTCCCTGTCCTTCACCAATTCCCAGCACTTGCTCAAACTCACGTCCATCGAGTGGGTGATGTCATCCAACCATCTCATCCTCTGTCATCCCCTCTTCCTCCTGGCTTCAGTCTCTCCCGGCATCAGGGTTTTTTCCAATGAGTCAGTTCTTTGCATTGGGTGGCCAAAGTGCTGGAGCTTTAGCTTCAGCATCAGTCCTTCCAATGAAAATTCAGGACTGATTTCCTTTAGGATGGACTGGCTGGATCTCCTTGCAGTCCAAGGGACTCTCAAGAGTCTTCTCCAACACCACAGTTCAAAAGCATCAATTCTTTGGCGCTCAGCTCGCTTTATGGTTCACCTCTCACGTCCACACGTGACCACTGGGAAAACCACAGCCTTGACTAGACGCACCTTTGTTGGCAAAGTAATGTCTCTGCTTTTCAATATGCTGTCTAGATTTGTCATAGCTTTTCTTTCAAGGAACAAGTGTCTTTTCATTTCATGGCTGCACTCACCATCTGTAGTGATTCTGGAGCCCAAGAAAATAGTCTGTCACTGTTTCCACTGTTTCCCCATCTATTTGCCATGAAGTGATGGGACTGGATGCCATGATCTTAGTTTTTTGAATGTTGAATTTTAAGCCAGCTTTTTCACTCTCCTCTTTCACGTTCATCAAGAGGCTCTTGAGATCTTCTTCCCTTTCTGCCATGAGGGTGGTATCGTCTGCATATCTGAGGTTATTTATATTTCTCCCTGTAATCATGATTCCAGCTTGTGCTTCATCCAGCCCGGCATTATGCATGACGTACTCTGCATATAAGTTAAATAAGCAGGGTGACAATATACAGCCTTAACATACTCCTTTCCCAATTATGAAACAGTCCGTTGTTCCATGTTCAGTTCTAACTGTTGCTTCTTGACCAGCATATAGATTTCTCAGGAGGCAGGTAGGGTGGTCTGGTATTCCCATTTCTTTCTGAATTTTCCACAGTTTGTTGTGATCCACACAGTCAAAGTCTTTGGCGTAGTCAATAAAGCAGAAGTAGATGTTTCTCTGGAACTCTCTTGCTTTTTCTATGATCCCCAAGAAAAAGAAACACAAAAAGGCAAAATACTTATCTGAGGAGGCCTTACAAATAGCTGAGAAAAGAAGAGAAGTGAAAGGCAAAGGAGAAAAGGAAAGATACATCTGGAGTTCCAAAGAATAGCAAGGAGAGATAAGAAAGCCTTCTTCGCTGATCAATGCAAATAAATAGAGGAAAACAATACAATGGGAAAGACTAGAGATCTCTTCAAGAAAATTAGAGATACCAAGGGAACATTTCATGCAAAGATGGGCACAATAAAGGACAGAAATGGTATGGACCCAATAGAAGCAAAAGATATTAAGAAGAGGTGGCAAAAATACACAGAAGAACCATATAAGAGAGATCTTAATGACCCAGATAACCACGATGGTGTGATCACTCACCTAGAGCCAGACATCCTGGAATGCAAAGTCAAGTGGGCCTTAGGAAGCATCACTACAAACAAAGCTAGTTGAGGTAGTGGAATTCCAGCTGAACTATTTCAAGTCCTTAAAAATGATGCTTTTAAAGTGCTGCACTCAATATGCCAGCAAATTTGGAAACTCAGCGGTGGCCGCAGGACTGGAAAAGGTCAGTTTTCATTCCAATCCCAAAGAAAGGCAATGCCAAAGAATGCTCAAACTACCGCAGAATTGCACTGAGCTCACACGCTAGCAAAGTACTGCTCAAAATTCTGCAAGCCAGGCTTCAACAGTACATGAACCGAGAACTTCCACATGTTCAAACTGGATTTAGAAATGGCAGAAGAACTGGAGATCAAACTGCCAACATCCACTGAATCACTGAAAAAGCAAGAGAGTTTCAGAAAAACATCTACTTCTGTTTTATTGACTACACCAAAGCCTTTGACTGTGTGCATCACAGCAAACTGCAGAAAATTCTGAAAGAGATGGGGATAACAGACCACCTGACCTGCCTCTTGAGAAATCTGTACGCAGGCCAAGAAGCAACAGTTAGAACTGGACATGGAACAATGGACTGGTTCAAAACTGGGTGGGAAAGGAGTATGTCAAGGCTGTATATTGTCACCCTGCCTATTTAACTTATATGCAGAGTACATCATGCAAAATGCCAGGCTGGATGAAGCACAAGCTGGAATCACGATTGCAGGGAGAAATATCAATAACTTCAGATATGCAGACGATACCACCCTTATGGCAGAAAGTGAAGAGGAACTAAAGAGCCTCTTGATGAAGCTGAAAGAGGAGAGTGAAAAACCTGGCTTAAAACTCAACATTCAAAAGCTACTTTCTTGGGCTCCAAAATCACTGCAGATGGTGACTGCAGCCATGAAATGAAAAGACGCTTGCTCCTTGAAAGAAAAGCTATGACAAATCTAGACAGCATATTGAAAAGCAGAGACATTACTTTGCCAACAAAGGTCCATCTAGTCAAAGCTGTGGTTTTTCCAGTAGTCACGTATGGACGTGAGAGGTGAACCATAAAGAAAGCTGAGCACCAAAGAATTTATGCTTTTGAACTGTGGTGTTAGAAAAGACTCTTGAGAGTCCTTTGGACTGCAAGGAGATCCAACTAGTCCATCCTAAAGGAAATCAGTCCTGAATATTCATTGGAAGGACTGATGCTGAAGCTCCAATACTGTGACCACCTGATGCGAAGAGCTGACTCACTGGAAAAGATGCTGATGCTGGGAAAGATTGAAGGCTGGAGGAGAAGGGGACAACAGAAGATGAGATGGTTGGATGGCATCATTGACTCAATGGACATGAGTCTGAGCAAGCTCCAGGAGATGGTGAAGGACAGGGGAGCCTGGTGTGCTGCAGTCCATGGGGTCACAAAGAGTCGTGCATTACTGAATGAAGGAACAACAATAACCATTGATATAAACCTACAAAAGCCCTATAAAGCAGGTTACAGGTAGGAAGACTAAACAGCAGAATTCTGAAGATCTCCAGATCTCCAAGTTTGATGTGGCAGAGCCAACATCTAGACAGAGGTCTGCCCGACACCAAATCCTGTGCCCCTTCAAGGAGCCTCTTCTCAAGCACTCTGGTGCCTGAAGGGTGCCTGGTGGTGCATCAGGAGGGCCCTGGCGTCCGCACCCGCCAGCCCGCAGGCCCCCTCTGACACTGCCTGGCCAGGCACCTGCTGCGAGGGTACCGTAGGCAGGGCGACGCCACACTGCCCTTGCCTCCTTCTGGCTGCCCGGCCACGTCTGCTCTAGAGGACACCGCCTCACACCGAGGAACCCGGGCTCACTTCGCGCATGCGCCCAGCACTGCCGCACCCTCTGCGGGCCAGGCCGGGCTGTGGCTCTCTGGGGACACAGTGACACCCGAGTAAGCCATCCGCAGCTCTCGCCGGGTGAGTAAGGAGTGGAGAGCAGCCGTCTTCTGCACTCACGCCCTCTGTGGGGCTGAGCTTTCAGGGGTCTCAGCAAGAGCAGGGCCCCCTGTCCGGGTCTGAGCTGGGCTGCCCGCGGCAGCACAGCACGCCCACTAGTGGACGCTGGCTGCTCGCACACCTCGTGTCAGCCCGGCACACAGGCCTTGACCCTGACGGGGGCTGTCAGAGAGGAGCTTCCGCGCCTCCCCCTTGGCCCACGTGGCCTCTTGCCGCTTCCGTGGCTTCTGCCCCCCAGGCTGGGGGTGAGCCCAGGGCCACATGGTGGCTCTCCTACCCGTGCAGCTTCAAGAGCTGCTGCAGAGGCGGGGGTGTCCTGGAGTCCTTGGGGTGCCCATTTCCAGAAGACAGCAGCCCTGCCAGGCCTGCGGAAGGGCACTGCGCCAGGGGCGCCAAAGCATCCCAGCCCCGTGGGCCGGCAACACCTCCTCATGCAGTCCGAGTCGGCCCTTAGCCGGCGGGACCAGCACCAGGAAGTGTCTCTGGCTGCACACGCCCCGCGGTCTCAGGATGCACGGTGGGCATGTCCTGTGGAAATGTCTCTGCCCCGGGACACAGCCCATCAGGGCCCGGCTGGCTCCCTGCACCTGTGCCCAGGGGGACCCATGCTGGCCGGGTTCCCCCTCTGCTGGGCTCTGCTTCCTGTTTCCCCACCAGGTGGGGCCTCTGGAGACAGGGGAGCAGCCCTGGTGAGACTTTGACAAGGACACGTGGGCGGGCCGGGAGGGGCCGGGCGGGGCCGGGCGGGCGTGGCGGGACAAGGACACGTGGGGAGGGCCGGGCGGGAGCGGCGGGCACGCACTCACGTGTTGCACACGGCCATGGTCTGGCACGCTTCACCCGTGCAGAACTCCGAAATGGTGCTGTACTGCAGGTTCACGTGGTGAAAGAACGTCGTGGCTGCGAAGGGAAAGCGGAGCCTGAGGGCCACACCCGGGCCGCCTCGCCTCCAGGGTCCTGCGGGCCCAAGGGGACCAGAGCCTCTCCTCAGGCCCTGGGCGTGGCGGCTGGTTTGACCAGACCAGAGACCACAGCCTCAGCACAGCACTGCCCTCAAGGGCGGGCAGCACGGGCCACGGTGCTGAGCTGGGCAGAGTGCCCCTGGCCACTGAGACCAAGTGCCCTCCACGAAGGCCTGGGCAGAAAACCTCACACCCCAGCTCTTACCATCCCCAGCCGGTCGGGGACACCACTAACATGGCCGGCAGCACCAGCTCGCAGCCACAGAGACAACCGCTCCTCTGAGGAGAGCCAGCACAAGGCCCTGCGGGGGGTGTTGCGTGAGCTGAGCGCCAAGCCTGGCTGGCAGGTGCAGGTGAGCCGCCCCCAGGCCGCGGCCCTCCCCATCCTGGCCCTGCTGCCACGCTTGCGTCCCGCAGCCTCCCCCTGCCCTGGTGTCCCGCCCCCGGTGCGACCAGGACCCGCACCGAGTACCTGTCTCTGCAGGGACCCCAAGGCCCTGCGGGGTTGGCCATCCCGTGCCTCAGCTTCAATCAGCTTGTGCATGCAGATGCTGAGCACCAGCTCCGGGGGTCCCCGGGGAAACGAGAGCCCGCCCTGCCCCGCCCCAGCCCCGCCCCCACGCACTGTTGCTGGCCAGCCACTCGTTGAGGTCGATCTCCCGGGGCAGCACCACCAGCTCCTTGAACCCGAAGTCCGTGATTCTGGACTTGGCGTACTCTGGCTCCAGGTACACCTTCTTCTCCTCGGCGGCGGGCTTCTTACCGTTGGGCTTGGCTTTGGACTTCCTGCGAAGAGAAGAGAGGCAGGGGTCACGGCGGAGGCAGGCGTGGAGGCTGCAGGCCCGGCTCTGGGGGGCAGCTCAGGGGCTACGGCTCCTGGGGCCCTGGTGTGGGTGGAAGCCACCCTGCGCCTCTGCCCTCCCTGCCCTGTCAGGGCCCAAGCCTGGAACCCGAGGCAACAGGGGGCGTGCAGCCCACCCGAGGTCGGGAGAGTGGCCATACGAGCCAGCTCACCGCCCCCCAACGTGTGACACCACGGCCCCGCAGCCTCACAGGGTATCCTTCGACACAGGGGGCCAGCAGCCCGCCATGCTGAGGCCCTGCTCTGCGCCAGTGCCCCAGGCCGCCCCGAGGCCTGCTGTCCCCACAGCCCCCTGCCCGCACGCCTGCTAAGCAGCCCCACGTGGTTCCAGGCACAGACGTCGGCGCGAGCTGATGTCACAGAGATTTGACGATACGGCCACTTCTCACTAATGTTTTTCTTTCTTATCCACTGAGAGTCTGCTGCCGTATAACAGGACACACGCCTCTGAAGTGTCCTCTGGACGCTGAGAACCAAGACCCAGCGCTCCTGGGACTGAGGGAGCCCCAGCCCCACCTCAGCGGGGACGGTGGTGGGCCCACAGCCGGCCTCCCCCCGGCCTGAGGCCCGAGACGGAGGGGCGGCACATCCTCCAGGGAGGAAACCGCCCGACGGAGCAGCCGGATCCACGGCCGGGACGCCAGCCTGGGCCGGGTTAGACCCGAGTTCCCGTGTCTTCCGCAGGCTGGGGCAGAAGGAGCCAGTGTGTGCCGTGTCCAGAGCAGGGCCCCGGGGCCGACGTGGGGTCACACTGCTCCCACCCACGTTTCAAGGCTGGTCGGGCTTTCGAGGAGGGTGGGGGAGGTTCCTGAGAACAGACGCTCGTCTTCTTCCCTCACTCGAGTGCACCATCCCGACTCTGAGCAAATAAATGGCCGGTCCATCAGCCTGTCCTGAGTCCACTGACCAGAAAAGGCTGCCCTCAGCTGTGGACTCTTGAGGAAGGGCCATCTGGGATGGGGGCGGGGGCATCCGAGGGCGCAAATGCTCGCTGAGGCCCCCACCCGAGGGGCAGCCACAGGCCTGGGGGACGCAGCCTGGCTAGCAGGTGGGGCCGGTCTCAGACGGAGGGCCCGGGCGCCTGGGGGAGACACACCGTGGACCCTGCATGGGGCACCAACAAGACACTCTGTGTGCCCCCCGCTCCAGCCCCACCGAGGCACAGGGGTCAGGGGATCACACAGGATGGAAGGCCTGCAGCTCCTGACCTTGCCCTTTTTGTTCTTCTGTTTTGAAAAGTTGCTAGTGGTTTATTTAAGAGAAACAGGAAGGAAAAATGCTCCCTGAATGCCAGGGAAATGTTTTCCCCTCAGCTTCGCACAGCAGATCTTTGCCTTAAAAGGAACGTGTGCTCGGCCTCGGGTGCGGCACGGCAGTGGCCAGCGCTGGGCGGGGCCACGAGGTCCTGTGCTGGGCCCAGATGCAGACACAGCACACACAGGCACACGTGGGGCGCCTCAGGGGTCCTGGGGGTGTGGGTCACGGGGACACACACAGTCACACGCGGGGCACCTCAGGAGTCCTGGGGGTGCGGGTCACGGGGACAAGTGTGGACATGGGCCTCCCGGGGCACAGAAGTGACCAAGCCCCAGAGGGGCTGCGGAGACCGGAGGGTGGAGCGCGTTCGGAGCCTGGGTCTGAGCCTGGAGCCACCACCGCCCGGGGGGAAGCCTGCACTTGCCTGGACGGTGCTGTGTCCACAGCCCCGGGCTCCCGGGCTCAGCCCGCAGAGTGCACCTCCCACCCCGAGTGGCCCTCTGCTCTGCCCATCCCTGAGTGTCTGCCCCCAGGCAACTGTCCACTGTGTGCCCGGCCCCGCTGGCCCGACCCCCTCGCCTCTGCTCCAGGTGGCACACCTGGCTGGGGCCAGCCACCCCAAGGTGGTGGCGGGGGGTGGAAGGTGCTGCCATCAGCCGCAAAGGCTGGGGTGAGGGGGGCCCCGGCCAGAAGCCCCCAATGGCCCCGCCCACGCGCCCTGAGCTCCACGCAGCAGCCTCCCCCTGCGGGTTTTCACAAGGGCGGCTGGGCCGAGGGGCAGAGGAAGTGGGTGTCATGGAGGGGTGTCGAGGGGCCTTGCGCAGGCCTGCCCGGGGTCTCCTCCTGCCCAGGGTGTGGTGTCCCTGTGCCCACACGTCCCTTCCAGGGAGATGGTCGGCCCCTCCAGCTGGGGGTGCCCTCCGTCTCTGGTTCCTGGGGGGACACGCCCCCCAGAGGACCTGGGCTTGTGCTCCATGAGATGGGCCTTGGGGGCCCTGGGCTATGGTCTGCGTGGTCAGAGGCCTTGCCTCCCCATTCCCTCACTCCGCCATCAGCACCTGCCCTCCCAAAGCCAGCCGGCAGAAGCACCCTGGGCCCCAGGCTCCAGCACTGCAGGGAAGCAGGCCCGGCCTTCTCTGTACCCACGCCCCGCGCACACCCGTGCCCTGCACACACACCACCATGAGGACAGCCGCTGGCCAGAAGGCGCAGGACTGAGGGCCGGGCCTGCCTGGGGCCGGGCTGGGGGCTGGCAGGGCCGGCCACACCCAGGCGCCTCCGCCCCGTGCAGTCCGTTCTGTGAGAGGAAGGCCTGGAGCCGGGAGGCCGAGCCCTCAGGCACAGGCTTCCAGCAACACGCGGTGACCCTGGAGCCGGGCTCGGTTCTCTCCGTCGGCTCAGGCACTGGACGCCCCTCCAGCTGAGGCCCCCAGGTGCCGAGCGCCGCCGCCGCCAGCTCCGTTCATCAACTCCTGCCAAAGGCACCGTGGTCAGCTCGGCCCCAGGCAAGGCCACCCCAGGGGCCACCACAAGGACACCTGTGGCAAGGTCCTGATGTCCAGGAGCGGCAGGCAGTTCAGGTGTTACCACAAACCACCCCTCCAGGCGTCAGTGCTGGGCGAGGGGCCGGGGCCTTCAGGCACAGAGCTGGCAAGGTGGCACTGGACTGGGGGTACGGACACAGTGGGGGCGGCGCCCCTCTCCCCTCAGAGCCCGGCCGGCCCGCCGCCTTCCCCTGATGCTGACAGACGCCAGAGCAGCCAGCGCATTCCCCAGGAGGGGGCTCAGGGCGGCCTGGGCCGAGGGCCGCAGGAGCAGGGCGCGCACGGGCACGCGGAGGCCCTGACGGAGGCGGGCGGCCTGGGCGCGGCCTCATGGCTGGAGGGGAGCTGGGTTACGAGCCTCCTGCAGACGCAAGGACGTGGACTCCGAGTAAAACCTGGGTGCTGGGTGGGCCCCACAGGGAAGCCCTGGACACACTGAGCAGTGCGGCAGGCGATCCGAGGAAGGAGGTGCCCAGCAGAGAGCCCTGCCTCCCAAGACCCCACATTCTGACGAGCAGGCCTGGGCACCTGCGCTCGACACCTGGTGACCACCCTGCCCCCGGCCACGTTCTCACGGGTCCTCACGGGCCCTGGTGCCCGGCCCCTTCCTCTCTAGAGCAGGGACATGGGGGCAGAAGGCTGGGAAGACCCCCACGGAACCCCTGTCAAATCCCCACGGGCTGCAGCGACCAGACGCTGTGGGGAGACATGAAGTCGTTTCTCTTCTGGGTTAGAGGCCAGGCGGTCAGCACCCGAAACAGAGCGGGCTTTCACAAGCTGTGCGTCCCCACCAAACAAGAGACTGGCTGAGAGGGAAGGCGCCGGGCAGACGGAGGACGGCGGAGATCCCCAAGACCAGTCCTCGTGCATCAGGTGCTCATGGCGAGGCCCCACCCAGCACCGCAGCCTCCAGGGCCGCCCCGTGCTGAGCCCGCATGCACGGGACTTCTCTCCCGGGGAGGTGAGCTGCTCTTCTGGGTCCTGGCTGAATCGCCACCTTTGTGTGAAGTCCTCCTGGTCCCCTCGGCCTCGGCCTCTCTCTCCCAGACAGCTCGGAGGGCCGGCCCTGCCCTTGTTCTCCTTGGCGCCCACTCCGGGTCTGGGCGCCCCCGCCACGCTGGGTGCACACGGCAACCCCCCGCACTGTTGGGGGCGTCACCGCTCCTGATCAGAGCCAACGTCCCGGAGGGGGCCCTGCCAGCGTGGCCATTCCCCACACCTCTACACGGCGGCTCACTCGGCAGCCCACTCTGGGCTTCTGCTTACGACCCCGCGGAGTCCTCCGTGGTGGGGGGTGGCCGGGGGTGGCCCTGTGGGGTAGGAGGGTGGCAACCACAGAAACCCAGGGACGCGGGTCACGGAGCCGGTCGGTGGTCCCTCCCCCAGGGCTAGCAGCAGCCACAGCTGGGCCTCACCCAGACCCTCACACAGAGGCCTGCAGAGCCTGGTTACAATCAAAGATGGAAACTGAAGAGCAAAATAGAGTTTTCCTTCGGAGCCGTGATGCACCCAGATCACAAGCAAACACAAGACGTGCAAACGGGGGTCGAGGTCGGCTGGATCTCGTCTGAACTGCGGCTCCCGGGGGAGGAGGGCAGTGCTCCACCCCGCCAGCAGCGTGTCCAGGGCCCCCTAACCACGGGGCTGAGCCGGGCCCCCAGAGCACGCAGCACAGGATGGACGCCCCGCCTGGGAGGCCCGCTCCCCAGCCCCCCACGCTCTCCTGAATGCCCGACCTAGCCGCTCCCACCCTGATGCAGAAGAGGCTCTGGAGACGCTCCAGCCTCTCACGTGGGACACTGGAGGCTCTGTGGAACAACTGAGGGAGGTGAGGAAAGAGGGCCCACGGCAGACACGACCAGGGCAGGCTCCGGACAAGGTCGCTCGTCACAGACTCCGGTCACCCTGCCCGGGGACCCGGGGTGGCGAAGGCACGGTCCAGGGGGCTCAGCAGGGCACGACACAGGTCTGCCACGGGCACGGTTCACCGCAGGCAGACGCCAGTCTCAGGGGCCCCCTGTTCTCACCCAGACCCTCTGAGCTGAACACCCGCTTTGGGGGCTTCCTGCCTCCCACAGACAGCAGGAAGGGCTGAAGTCTAGGGAGAACCTCACTCCAAACAAAGTTCTGAGCATGCCCAGCTACTCCCGCCCCGGGCCCATGTGCTCCCCAGCCCAGGCGGGGTCTGCACAACATGGAGACCTGACTGGGGGGACGGCCACTCCTCCCCAGATAGCCCCGGGGTGGGAGGAGGGACCCTCCAACGCCCGCGGCCCTGCCACGCTCACCTGAGCACTTTGCCAACTGCCTGAAGCACTGTCTTGCAGCTGAGCCCGGCCTTGGGGGGCGGGCTGAGCAGAGCTCGGTCCGCGGGGAGACCACTGTGGTCTCCAAGCATGGCGGGCAGCACAGGAGCGGGCCGGGGAAGCAGGCGCCCCGGCCCCAAGGCTCCCTGCCTCCCTCGCAGCCCTGACTGGGAGCCAGCCACGCCGGCCAATGAGGACAAGCCGGGCGGGGAGGGCGGCCGGGCCCCGGCCGGGCAGGGACAGCAGCTGCTCCTTTTACAGGCAGGGCCGGCCAAGTCCGGTTACTTGAGGGGACGTCTCAGTCGCCTTTCAAAGTGGCGCCGCTCAGGCGCTGTGTGGGGCGAGGCCACTGCCGCGGGGTCAGCGTGGCCCCAGAGGGAACCTGTCAGGGGGCCCTTCTGATGCAGCCGGGGACGCTCTGGACAGACAGGGCTGCAGGGAGAGGTGGGCTGTGCACCTGCAGAGCGCGGAGGCAGGCAGGCAGCATCTCCAGCCCAACGGTCTTGGGAAGACAAGGTGCCAAGTGGGCACGAGGAAGAGGGTGGCAGGCCCCGTGGACACTGCCAGAGGCCTCCCAAGGGGGCACGAGAGGGTGTGACCGAGGTCTTCGTCACGCGGGCCCCACACAGGACCGTCAAGGACTAGAAAAGCAACCGTCCGACCGGACGACCCCGGCTGGGCTCCAGCCTCTGGCCACAGGCCCAGCTCGTTGTCAGCACGGGGCTGGCCTGCACTCAGCAGCAGCCCCATCCAGCAGAAGCATGGCTCCGGAGCGGCCAGGCCCCCACACCGCGGCCTTAGCCGGACTCTCTGCCCTGCGGCCACATCCCACAGAGCCAAGCATTCACCCAGGCTCAAGCCAGCTCTGCGCTGTGGCAAAGCCCCCGGAAGGACCACCCCACACACAGTGGAGCAGGCTGGCTGTCCGACCACACGTGAGGACCAGGGCAGGACCCAGGCACCGTGCTCACCCGGGGAGCATGGGCCGTGGCAGCCCTGGGTGGGGAGGATGTGGCCTGCCAGGCAGCTGGTACAACTGAGCAGAGGCTGCCTCCAACTCTCCGCCACAGGATGAGAACTGCCACTTCCTCTGGAAGACTGAGACCTGACCCGGCCACCCTGCCGCCGGGGAGTCCCCTTCCTGGGCGCTCTGGGCTGGCAGAGCGAGGGCATGGGTGTGCACGCTCACCTCCACGTCTGCGTCCCCGCCCGGCGGACACGGCATCCACATGGAGCCCGGCGTGCGTGCACCCTGACGCCTCCGCCTGTGGCCCGCCCCCGGAGACCATGCCCACCTCCTCCCCACCTGTCTGCAACCCTCCCACTCACAGCGCCCCAGCTGTGAAGGCAGCAGAGCCCGAACCCTGGTTGAAGGCGCCAGAACATGTGGTTCACGTAAGAGCAAGTGGGCAAAGCTTCAAGGCTAAGTCCAACAAGAATGGAAAGAACAAGGAAGGGTGATAATTACCACAATCCAGAAAAACACACACAAGCAGACGAAACCCACACCTCGATAAATCAAGTTTGGAACTCTCAGAAATAGAATTAAAGGAAGAACTGAACAGACAGACAAAAAGGCCAATAAGAACCAGAAACGGGAGCTCCTAAATGAAGTCCAGACGAGAGGAGACACCCCGGCAGCGCCGGGGAGACAGGAGAGGGGAGGGCTTGTGGTTTTTAATGAAAAGGGAATGAAGACCTTTCTCCACTGGGAGTAACCGACGCTGGACTCGCCCTCCACCATCAACAACCGCAGACTGGATACAACATAAGAAGCAACTGGTTTCAGACGCTGGAGGACGCGAGGGATGGTGCCCTGGACGGCAAAGAAGGCCTGGCGAGGGCCGCGACGGCCCGCTGGAGGGCCCAGGGTCTCGGCCACAGCCAACGCAAGAACAGAGCTGGGGCTGCAGACACGTGGGGCAGAGAAGCAGAGAGGGCGGGGCTTCCCAGACCAGGGCCGCACGGATGGACAGAGGGCCACGAAGCCTTTGGCCAACTCCCAGGCTGAGGAAGCTTTACCGCGGTGCTCACGGAGGGCACTGTGCTGAGCCCTGCCTTCTTGCTGGGGTCTTGTCCCAGCCTCACTGAGTCGGCCGGGCAGTGTCTCCTCCTCCGGGCTCCTCAGCAGGAAGGCGACCAGCGAGGGCCTGCGGTGGTGCCTGGCCACTGCCTTCGAGGACCCGCTCGGCGGGGAGGGGACCCCGCTGAGGAGCCCCAGCAGCGAGTCCGGGAGGCCGAATGGGCAGAGATCATGGGCAGCGCACCAGGGGGACGGGATGCCGAGTGCCGTGCAGACGTGCTGCGGGCCCTCGGGTTCCCGGCTAAGCCCACCAGGACACATGCTCCAGGACAACACCCCACCCAGGAGGATCGGCGCGGCCGACCTCAAGGCTCGAAAGGGCCTAAAACGAGTTCCTTCCCCCCAACCAGAGCGGGACAGTGGCGAACTCGAGGTCAGTGGTAAGAAAAACTGGCCAGATATGAAATAGTATCATAACCCCACCAACACAGAACAGACGCAAGACTGAGAGCAGTCAGTCATTTCCAACCTGAGTCTAAGCAACTTACAGACACACAGAGATACCCAGCAACAAACAAGGCAAAAGACCCTGCTGCTGGGAAAGTCGAGGGCAGGAGGAGGGGGCGGCCGAGGACAGGATGGTTGGATGGCATCACTGACTCAGTGGACATGAACTTCAGCAGACTCTGGGAGACAGTGGAGGACAGGAGTCTGGCGTGCCACGGTCCACGGGGTCAGAGTCAGACGCGACTTAGCGACTGAAGGACACAGACGAACAGCAGCCGAGGTGAAGCTGCCAGGTTTTCTGTTCAATCAGAAACCACCAACCTCAAGAAGGAGGAAAACAACGCGAGGGACGTCGTTCAGTCACGTCCGACTCTGTGCAACCCCGTGGACTGCAGCCCACCGGCTCCTCCATCCATGGGATTTTCCAGGCAAAAATACCGGAGTGGGTTGCCATTTCCTTCTTCAGGAGACCTTCCCTGACCCAGGGATTCAACCTGGGTCTCCCGCATTGTAGGCAGATGCTTTACCGTCTGAGCCACACTAGGAATCAAATCAATCGATCAAAAAAAACCCCAAGACGGCTCAGGGAGACAGTGAGAAGACAGTGGTGTCGGGGTCACTATGACTGTGCCCCACCTGCTCCAGAGACAAGAGGAACACCGGACACGTTACAAGGAGATTTTAAAAAGTGTTTTCTGAAGATCCCAGTTGAACTTGTAGAAACTGAAATATCTGAGACAAAAAGTACCCTGGATGGAGGTGAAGGCAGGCCGAACACTGCAGACACAGCGGCGACGACAGAAGGTGCCGCAGCAGGAGCTGGAGGGACCGGCTGTGAGAGGAGGGGCTGCGTCCGCCTCCTGGGAAGACCACCAGCCCGCCTCCACCCGGAAGAGCCAGCTCCTCCTACATCAGGGACAAGGGTTGAAGGGACCTTCCAGGCAGAGCAGAGGGGTCAGCGCGAGGGGCCACGCGGCCACCAGGCTGAACACAAGAGGCCCCCACACTTAGAGGCTGCAGCGAGCAAGAGAGGGCTGGTGGGCCCGGCCCAGGGGAAGGCGGCCCAGCATTCTCAGACCCCACCAGGCAATTCGCCCCGGCGAGAGCAAGCTCAGGACTACACAGAAACCTGCCTGCCAGGTCACAAACTGGAAACAACCCACGCGGCTGCCGGCAGCGGGCGAACAGGCCTCCCAGGCACCACCCAGCCGAGTGATGCCCAGAGCGCCCGGGGACGTCCCCCAGCCGGCGCTGCGGGTGGACCTCGTGCCCTGGAGCACAAGCCGCCCTCGTCAGGTGCCCCGTGTTCAGGACGCTTGGGCGTCTGCACCCCCACACCCAGGACCCCGCCAGGAGCCCAGAGCTCAGAGCCCATCCCCGAGGGCTGCTGTCCCCAAGGAGAGGGCCTTTCAGGACACAAACAACGCCCTGGACCTTGCTCCCACGGCCCCCCAAGCCCTTCACCATCAACAACCAGGGGCTGGGCCCAGGCCCCGCTGCCAGGAGGGCACCCATGAGCACACAGAATGTGCACGCTCGGCCCAAGTGCCCTGGGGGCAGACTGACGCAGGCTGATGAAGGAGGGCCTCGGGGCCCCTGACAAATCACCCTGCCCGCTTCCTTGGTAAGACCGCAGGCAAGATGCCACCATGAGTTCAAGGCCCCCGTTCCTGCAGGCGGACTTTCAGGAGAACAGAGAGCAGCCTGCTGTGCTGGAAGGTGAGTCTGGAGAGCTCAGGCCTCCGCAGAGGCCAGGAGGCAGGGGGATGGCAGGGCTGGAACAGAGGCGCCCCTGCGCCAGAAGCCCGTGCAGTGAGCGCCCCGCACTCGGGGTCCGGACAGTCCTCCCGACCGCCGAGCTCCTCTCAAGACCACCGCACACCAGGAAACCAAGCCCTAACCACACCGCACATGGCAGATGGCACGTGTGTCTACGTAAAGATACGTAAACACGCCTCCCCGAGTGGGCAAAGCAGTTCTCCAGGCCGGAAGCCACCCGCGTATTTATTTTCAAGACAAGCATCTGGACCGTCCAGCCTCCACGGACTCCTCTAGGGTTGTACAGGTGGAACGTGTGTGCGCGTCTACACAGGGAAGCGGTGTGTGTGAGTGGGAGTGTGAGTACAGCTGCAGGGCAACCATGCCCTTTCTTCCCACCCCTGGCCCAGGCTTTTCCCAGGGCACCCCTGACACCCTGCTGGCCCCTGAGGGTGCTGTGAATGGGCACAGGGAAGGAGCTGCCACCCTCCGGGACCACGGGCCCCCCTCTACAGGCCTGTGGCTGGTGTCAGGATGCGTCTCTCCTCGCCCCCTACCTTCCTGAGCTCTGGTAAGCTCAGTGCAGTCGCTCAGTCGTGACCAACTCTTTGCGACCCCATGGACTGCAGCATGCCAGGCTTCCCTGTCCATCAACTCCCGGAGCTTGCTCAGACTCATGTCCATCGAGTCAGTGAGCTCCAGTAAAGAACGCAAAGACAGAGTCAGGTGCCCATGTCCACCCGGACACCCTGCCTGCCTGCCCTTGACCCCTTCAGGAGGCTGGCCCCAGGTGTGCAGAAAGGAGCATGCAGCAAACTGGGCATCCTGTCCAGAAGCAGCAGGAGCCAATGCTCAGTCCTTGCACATAACAGAGCAAGCCGCCAGGGCCCAGTCCCCGGACAGTGATGAGCAGCTGGACACGATCCACAGCAAGGACTTCTGCACCCCATGAGAGAATGAAAAGACAAGCATCGGGTACTGACCCAGGACTTCCCTCCCCAACAGACAGAGCGCTCTCAAAATGCAACTGAAAATGGGCAGGACATGGTGACAGACATGCCCCCAGAGAAGCTGCACCCACACACCAGGACGGTCAGAATCAGACCACGGAGGCCGACAGGGCCAGACAGCACGTGCGGACACAGACGTGAGCCTCCACAGGCCACATGCACCTCCCCGGGGACCAGCCACCTGCTCCCCTGGGCAGAAGGACGAAGGCGCCAGGCACACGGAGACACCGTGGGTGCTCACGGCAGCGCGATCCTGGTCTGAACGCGCGGGAAGGGCGGGGCCAGCTGGGCCTCCTGTGTGCGAGGCTGCGCCTCACCAGAGGACAGAGGACAGCTCTGCACAGCGCGGGTGAGTCTCCCTGCAGCAGGCTCCAAGGGCAGACCCTGCACACTGGACACTCAAGGGTCCCCTCTAGACGGGTTCAGGTCGGAACCTGAGGCCCGCGGCAGCTCAGTGGGTGCTAAGCCCTGAGGGTGTGGCGAGGGCCGTCCAAGGTTCTAGATCAGCCTTGTGGGAAGTCAGAGACTACGCGTATCTGTCAAAATTAAACAAAGCTTACCTTCAGACTCAGTGGAATGTAAATTACACCTCTGCAAGCTGACCGGAGGCAAACATGCCACACACCCACAGGAAAGCAGGGACTCTCGCTGGCGCCCCTGCAGGGGGTCCCTCGGGCCCCAGAGAAGCCACGGCCCAAGGGGCCCCTGCCGAGGACTCCAAGCAAAGGGCGTCCAAGGGCAAGAGGTGCCAGAGGCCAGGGGGCACCAGAGGGCCAGCTCCTTTCCGGCTCCACGACTCGGAGGGGCACAGGGCGCTAACCTGAAACCCGCCACCTGTGCGTTTGGAGCTGCAGTGCTTTCCCTTCGCGTGTCCTGCTGCAAAGAGCCAGTCACTCATCGCACGAGAGAGAACAGGATGACCGTGCTGGAGCGCCTTCTTTCCAGGCTGGAGATGGTTTCAGGCTCTGTCACCACTTTCTCCAACCCCTTTTCTCTGACCGATCTATTTCACAATGCCAAAGAGCTTCATCTGGGTTTTCAAAGACAGGCAAAGGTTTGGGGGCCTCTCCTCCCAGGCCTGCCCTGTGTCTGTCCTCAGAGCCCCAAGACCACCTGCTCCCCCCACACACACAGGCCCCTGGGCACCCCTCACGGCAGCCACACCACTGGGGCCACATCCAGAGGTGCCAGCAGCCTGGTGAGCTCGAGGCTGGGCAGGTGGACGGAGTCCCTGTTCAAGGCCCTGCGAGTGAAACAGGGGCTTCTGTGGTTTCAGTCAGAAGGGCTGGGACGCCTTGCTAAATGTCGCAGCTGATGCTACCGGTGGTGGTACGGGGGTGGTCACCACGCTGGATCTCAGAGCGGAAAGCTAGAGATCCACTCAAAGAAACCAGCTTGGAGCCAAGGAGAGGTCACACACACCAGGGAGAGGTGGGGGTGGAAGGTGGGTGGGTGGGGGGTCCTCTGCAGTGACTGCCTCGCGGCCCGCACAGAAACAGCCTCCTGAGACCAGAGGCCCCCAGCCCACGGCCCCCAGTGGGAGGAGGCAGGAGGCGCACCTCCCGTGGCGTCTCTGCTCCGCCCCGAGCCAGCTGGAACCTCGATGGCCGGGAGCTCCGGGCACTAGCTCCTGGGCCTCCGCTGCCCAGGGCAACACCCTCGTGCCAGCCCCAGGCCTGGCCACCCCCCGCCCCATCCCGGTGCTCCCCTCTCCAGGCCCGCTCACCTGACCTGATGCCCCATCTCACGGTGCAGGAGGCGGAGGCAGAGCCGAGACAAGGTCCACATATGACCCTGCCACCGCGGGCTCCGGGGCGCTCACACCTCCAGGAGGGCAGGCCCGGGACTGAGGGATGTGAATTTCTACTCCTGGCAAGAGCGCGGCTGCCCTGGGCAGGGAGAGGCGGGCCTCACCAACAGCCCTGCTGCTGCTCGGGCGGCAGGTGAATCACTGGGAAGTGCGAGGGCCACACCTGCCTCCCTCCTGGCCCTGCGCTCCTTCTCCAGAGGAGGAGGAAGCCCCAGGCCACCAGGGCTCCTCACACTAGCAGGGAGAAGGGCAGCGCCCCACCTCATGCAGCCCAGGCAAACAGGAGACCCGCTAGCCTCGCCCGCCAGAGGCTGAGCGCTGGGCTCCCTCTGCATCTGTCCCGTGTCAGCCCCCTAGCCCCGGACCGCCCGCCAAGGAGGGCAGAGAAGACATGCAGGTTGGGGCAGAGTGCCCCCCTGGGCCCGGCTGCCAGGGGCAGCTGGGCAACGCCTGGACGCTGGAGCAGGGGGTAGCCAGGTGGGAAGAGCGCCTGGACGGGAGCGGGGAGGCAGGCTGCACCCCGCAGGCTAGGGGCCGGGAGCGCGGCACGAACACAGGACAGGCTGTCAGCTTTGTGTGAGGTTCCAGCCAAGCCAACTGCCCCCTGGCTCCTGGGCCGCCGCTGCCTACGGGGCACCCAGGTCACGCAGCCGCCACTCCTGAACCCCCCAAAGCGCTGGCCTGGGCACAGGGACTGTTGTCTCTCCCCACAAGCCTTCCTAAGCCCAGCAGGCACAGAGCCCAGGCTGCCTAAGAAAAGGCTGAGGTGGATCCTGCCAAGTCACCCCGCCCTCCCTGCTGGTATAAAAACGTTGGAGGCAACATTTAGCCCAGGCACTGGAGAAGGAAATGGCAACCCACTCCAGTGTCCTTGCCTGGGGAATCCCAGGGACGGGGGAGCCTCGTGGGCTGCCGCCTATGGGGTCGCACAGAGTCGGACACGACTGAAGCGACTTAGCAGCAGCAGCGCACAGGAAGGAGGCTGGGGGAGCCGCCTCCCCCGCCCGGGGCCCGACCCCTACAGGCACTCAAGCACAGACACTGGGACTTCCCCGAATCTAAAATGCTGGAATCCAATCAAGAAACAGACTTCCCTGAGACAAATGTCAGAGAGGGATGGACGAGGTCCACTGCTCATGCAGGGCTGTAGGGGAGCTTCCCGAGTGGAAAGGACCCCGAGAGCAGACAGGCTGGGAGCTCAGCGGGGGTGCAGAGTGACACCCCCTCCCCCGATGGTGAGCACGCCAGGCTGGCCCCCACCGCCTCCAGGGACACCCCGTCAAGTGTCCGGGAGAGCCCCCCGCAACCCAGGGGCGCCCGAGGCGCACCACGCGGGTGGAGCAGCTTCCTGTTGCGGACGCACGGTGTGCAGGCGAACCCGGCGGCACCTGCCCCCCCGCCGGGCCGCTGTCCCGCTGTGGCCGTCGCGCCCAGGACGGGCCTGTCCCCAGGGGCGCTCGCAGGGCTCTGTGTGAGATGGTCTGGCCCCGTGGAGGCTGCTGTGCAAGTTCTGGGCATGTCTGAAGCAGGTGAGGAGGTCAGATGCACTGAATGCCTTTTCAGCTTTCCATATTTTCAGCTTACGACAGCTTTGGTGGGAGGTAATCCCACCGTGAGTTGAGGGGAGATCTAAGGACATGCCCCCAGCAAGGATCAAACTCCTCTGACAGAACCTGCAGCCACCTCGATACTTCCCAGGCAGGTCCTGACGGGGAGCCTGGGAGGAAAGTCTCCCCTTCCGCCCCCAGCTGCCTGCTGGGCTGCGCGGCCTCCAAGGACCCCCTTCCTCTCCCTTTGGTGCTGGGTCTCCTCAGCAGTTAGTTTCCCAATAGGAGGCGGATGAGGACTACTTTTTCCAGAATTTGCAAGTGAAAAAATGTTTTATTCTGTCCTTGCGTTGGATTACTAGTTCGGCTGATGTGAAACGACTTCCACGTTGGAATTCCTTGTTTTTTAGTTTCCGGGTTGGATTTTGTTCAGATTCCTGGTTAGTTTTGCTCTGTTCCCTTCTGAAGGTTTCTGAAATCCTTCCCTTATCCCATGCTCTGAAAGTCCCACTCGTGTTTCCTGGTGGGAGCGGAGAAGTTTGCACTCTGGGGCAAGGGGTGAGCCTACTCAATCTCAACTCACTTCCTGTGATTCTAGAAATTTTCCAAGTTGCTTCAAAGCCCCTCTTCTGGAACCCCGCCGTGGCTCAGGGCCCCTGACCGATGAGCTGACACCTTCACCACCGCCAACCTGGTGTCCATAGCTGACGCTCTGGCCCTGCTGGGAAATACACCCAACTACCGCCTCTTCCTTTACTAGGATTTCACTTTGTCATCACACCTCCAGCCTCCAAGCACTCCTGTTAATTCTCTGGACATTCCTTTTCTCCACTGGTTGGTTCTTACTTGCCAGGGGGGTCCTCCGTGCTCTGCAGTCTCTCAGGAGATGAACGACAGGGCCAGCTCATCTGTTTGTTCAGTCTGCTTCCTCTTTTTCTATTGGTTTTGGTCTCTGCCTTCCTGTTCACACAGTCCATGAAACATGGGCTGCTCCCTGGCCATCCACTCATATTTAAAGATGGGCACTAAAGAGCTCACTGACAGTTTTGTGTGGAGGGCTGAGTGGGGGCAAGGGGGGACGGGGCTGGTTCAGGCTGCACGCAGGGGCATGCTCACCCCTCCACTGTCCAGTGTCTGGAGGGCTCTTCTGGGCGGGTCAGACCCCGTCCTTCCGCCTGGGGAGTGGACAGCAGGCGCCAGGGCCCTGGACACAGGCTGGGCTGGGAACCATGCTCGTGGCTCTGTCTGCATGGCGGAGGCCCTGGCGCGGTCCCGGGACACGCACTCTCAGGAAAGCGATACTTGGGTTCGAGGCAAGCAGGAGGGAGCAGGCTGTCCAGCTGCTGCCGTGCACCTCCAGACCACCAACCGGCCCCTCCAAGGTCCCGAGGTCCCACAGCCCTGGGAACCATGCTAGGTTCCTAGGCTTCCGCTTCCTCATGCCTGCATCCCACCTGATCACCAGCCTTCCAACTTCTGACTCTGCTGTCTCCCCACTTTGTTCCCATCGGTCTCTGCCTTTCCAGAGCCCTCAGCTCTCATTCCAGGGGGGCTGGGGAGGGAGCAGATTCAACACACAAGTGCAAATCCGCTCTCTTCAGGCAAAGGGGCCAACACGACAGGACACTGGCAGGCAGCCCCTGCTCCCCTCCAATGGGGCCCCTGGGCTCTCCCCTTTCTGACAGCCCCCCCTCAGCTGCCACTCACCTGAGCGGTGCTTCCAGACAGGGGGTGCTCACAAGCTGCCCACACCCCTCCTCCGCCCACCTGTGGGCAAGGCTTCCCACCCAGTTCAGGCAGATTCACGGAGGCTGGCCTACCCTGCCTATGGGGCTGGTGGGCCTCAGAGACAACTCATCTCAACAGTGTCCCGTCACAGCTCAGCCTTGCCCGACTCCCCTCCCTCCATCCCTCATCCTCAAATACCAGTCAGAGAACCCTGGGACCCAGCCCTGAGGGTCAGTGGGCTGCCTGCATCCTGTCCAAGGCTGTGGGCTAAACCCAAGGCCCTGCCCAAGGCCTCCGAATGGACACCTGTGTTTTCACAGAGACGTGCCCAGAGGCCAGGACAGAGCACAGGTCTGCCATCCCCTGGACTCCCCAGCCGGAGCCAGCCGGAGCTGGGAACCCAGGCTCCTGCCTGCACAGGAAGGGCAGGACGTGCAGGGAGCAGGCGCACCCACATCCGCCCAGAAAGGGGCCCCGGGGAGCCTCGTGCTCGCGGCCCCTTGGGCACCCTGCCTTCACAGGACCACGCCGCCACCAGCCACCGCCCCCCTCGGAATTCTGAACCACATGGAGGAGCGCCCTGTGGCTCAGGGAGGCCCCGCCCCCGCTGCTGGGACACAGGCGGGGTCCCTGATGCTGGATGACCCGCCCCGGTCTCAGGCATAGTGGCAGAATGGGTGCGGTGGACGGTGCGCTCTGCCTGGGGCTGTGTTTTCATGAGGCGTCTAGGAAGTATTGACAAAAACTTCACTGAAGGTCAGTGAGCGGCAAAACACAGACCCTGGCCTTGGTGGCCCTTAGCTGTTCAAACACGGGCAGTCACTGCAGCCAGCCCCTGGTGGTGGCCAGGGCTCCCCAGAGCACGGGGCACAGTATGGACACGTGCCCCTGAGGGCCGTCACCTGAAGGGTGCTTCCAGGCAGGGGGTGCTCACAAGCTGCCAAGAACCCCTCAAACAGGATCCCAGTGGGGGCGAGGAGGGGGCAAGACACAATGAAGGAGGCCAGCAGTAGGGCCTTCGAAGACCGAACACCTGCTTCCCCGTTCAGACATTCACACTGAGACACTGATGCTGCCGGGAGCGCCCCCTGCCCCACGCAGGTGGGAACGGGAGTCCGGTGCAGGCCCCGGAGCTCGAGGCTCCCACCTTCCCACCAAACCCACCCCGTGCCACACCCACCCGATGGAGCGGCAGCGCTCCGCAGCCCGCGTGGACGCGCCCCCGCTCCCTGCAGAGGGAGACCGCTCTGCCCGCCCCGCGCTGTGGCTGCCGCCCCGGGGCTCCGGAGTCCTGCATGTCCAGCGCGCCCTCTGGTGGACTCAGGAGCCACAGGCGGCGCTTTCAGCCTGAGGAGCCTCCCGCCTCCTCCAGCAAGTGCAGGAAAGAGCTCCCCAGCCTCCCCATCCCAGCCCCGGCCCGAAGAACCGCGAGGCAGGTCAGCCCGCCTCCTGGGTGCCCCTTGACCAGCCCAGAGGCCTGCAGAGCAGGCTGGGTGGGCTGGGGCAGAGATCGGCCAGCACTTCCCAGCGCACCCCCGCCCCATGGGACAGCTGTGGGGCGGTCCAGGGAGCTCCCGGCTGGCAGAGCTTCTGAACTGCCTGGGGCCCCAGGATACACGACGTGGGGGAGCATTTTCCATAGGAGCAGAACGCAGGTGGCGACGGCAAGGACGGTGATCCGGCAAGCATGGCTGTGGGAAGAAAAGGAAATCTTCCCGCTGCGCAAACAAGGCACCAAGCACCAGCTGCTCCCAGGTCTCGCTCCACGCGTGAGGCGCAGCTTCTGCCTCCTGGAGGAGGTCCCTCGGCACGGTGAGTGCGGCTGAAGGAAGGGACAAGCAAAACCCTTTTCCTGCAGCAAGCACGTGAACCCCAAGAGCATCCCGAGACCCTGCCGAGCAGTTCCCAGAGGAAGGCTCGTGAAAAAAGGTAATAAAGATGTCAAAGCAGGCTCAGCCCCACTGACGAGAAACACCGCGACGGAGTGACGCTCCACTCAGCAAACGGAGGGCCAGAGAGGACGGGGAGCCGCAGCCATGGAGGCCCGGCCGCCAGCCAGCCAGGGAGAGAAGGCGCAGGACCCGGTGTCCCAGCCGTGGTTTCCTGAAAACAAGTGGCAAAGAGAACGGCTGTTGGGATAGCACCCAGGAAGCGGCCACCCCAGATGGGGTCACACTCACACGAGTGACACGGCCATGGGGCTGCAGAGCCAGAACAGACCCACCCTCCTGCCGTTCACGCCCTCCTCCACCGTCTCCACGCCTCCGCGTCCCGGGCCCGGCCGGGGAGAGGGGCTGAGGAGACAGGGCCTGGCCCCGGAGCCCCTGCCGTCGGCCTGGGACCAACAGGGCCCGTGGGCTGGACACCCCGCACAGCAGCCCCGAGGCCCTGCAGCTCCTGGCAGGCGCCACGAAGGCGCAGGGGAAGGCTCGGCCCGAGGAGGGACGCGAGACTGGACTTCTATTTGGGAAAAGCCTCCCCTCACGCACTGACACGCCTCACCACTGTGGGTTCCGGGAGCGGAGGATGTGAAAGGCAAGGGTCCCGAGCTCCGCGGCGAACTCTGAGGGGGCCCGGGAAGCCATAGCCAGGCCAGGGAGGGGCTCAGAGAGAGGAAGGGGTGTGGGGCCCCCCGCGAGGGGAGGCCGGGGCGGGAGGGGTGGGGAGGGACTGCCCCAGAGCAGCAGGGGCCCCCGTGCCGCCCCCTTCACTGTGGACAGCGGCCACCAGGGACTGCAGAGGACCGCCCAGGACCCATGGACCCCCAGGCGGGGCTGTGCTTGGCCCAGGCCCGTCCCAACAGCAGCGGCTGCAAGGCCAGGTCAGGCTGCGTCCATCCCTGCCCCGACACTGCACGCGGCGGGAGCACAGACCACACGCGTGCACACAGTGCACCCTAGGTCACGTGACAGACTGCGTCTACCAGGGGTCATGATCACCGCTGACAGAGGCCTCCAGAGCAGGTGGCCGCGGCCTCTGGCCCTCCACCTGCGGCGGTCCACACAGGGCCTGGGCCTGGGCCCCGCCGGCCGCGGGCGTCCTTCCTGTACACGCAGGGGGCACACGAGAGCCTGGTGCAGACGGCACAGTGGGCACCAGGGCCTGTGACAGTGCTGAGGAGACAGTCGAAAGAAACGCCAAGTGTGCCTGAAAACAGCCAACGGGAAGCGCTCTCCAAGCGTGCTGCCCTCAAGTGTGTTCAATGAATCCGTGTTTCCACAGGCTGGTCGTGAACTTCAAATGAAGTCTGCTATTTTTAGAGTGCTTTTCAAGTTCTACTCCAAACAGTTATTCAAAGTGTCCACTTAATGAATAAATGCCCTTCCCAAACATGTCTTACAGAACTGTCACACCAACACCCAGTATCGCCATCCAGCTCGCCACCCTGGGACCGTGGTTCCCTTTCTGTGTCTGTCTCAGGCTCCAGCATTTCCCAGGTCTGCAATTCTCCAGATCCAGTGGGTTTGGTGGTTTAAGAGTCAAGACAGGTCGACGAGAAAAACCTCAAGCTGGGGAGCGGGCCCGCCCGGGGCCTTCCTGCTGCACCGGGTTCCCTCCCGTCTTTCCCTCCAGGAGCCGCGGCTCAGCTTCGAGCCTGGCGCTGGCCGCTCCACACCCCAGCACCTAGACGTGGAGCTGGGGCAGCGGCTCCCCGCTCCGGGTCAGGCTCCCTGCTCCAGGTCTCCCTGGAGCCCTTCAGAGGCCCGATCCCAGCCTCTCACCCAGGGAGACCCTGCCTGTCCCACACAGATGATCAAATTCCTGCTGCCCTGAACACAGGGCCCACCGCGGGTCAGGGAGCTTTGTGACCACGGCTGCCCCGGGCAGAGCAGACAGGTGGGAAACGAAAATGCTGCTCATGTGGAGAAAGAGGAAGCTGAGAGACGAGGGGACAACAGGGGGACACCTGTGCTGGCTCTGGGGCCAGTTCCCCCAAAGCGACTCCCTCCATGGGCAGAGAAGCTGCTCGGTGCCCCTGCTGACGTCCTCAAAGAGGGATCTGAAACACGTGCGGGGCAACCACAGGAAACGTCTCGGCGCATAAAGCACATGACGGGGCAGCACGGCGTGTGGAGAGAGCAGGGAGGGCAAGGGCCTTTGTGAATGCCAGGGAGCCTGCCACCGAACACAGGTGCCCGGAAAGCATGGAAGGCGCCCAGCATGGAGGCGTCTGGGCTCAGGCGGACCCCGACACGGTGAGGTCTGAGGGTGTGAACAGGCCAGCCCGGGCCAACCCGCACAGCTCCTTTCCGAGGGGGAGCCTGCACGGGGAGGCCGACCCAGCCGGACTCTGTCACCTCTGATGACGGAAGCGGGACCTCTAGAGCGCAGAACTGAAAAGGCTGGTGTAGGCACCCAAGGCACACAGACATACACACACGAGAAAACTCACTATTTAAAAAGAGATCCAATGAAGGTGATGGGTGGAGTCTGATCCCAAGTTATTAGAACACAACACAGAGAACTTTCCTGGTGGCACAGAGGGTAAGGATCCGCCTGCCAATGCAGGAGACACAGGGCTGACTCCCGACTCAGGAAGACCTCAGATGCTGAGGGGCGACTGCGCCCGTTTGTCAACTACTCAGCCTGTGCTCTGGAGCCTGGGGGCCACAGCCACTGAGCCACAAGCTGCAACTCCTGAAGCCGCACACCGACCGCCTGTGCTCCGCACCAGGAGCCGCCACCGCGTGAGAAGCTGCGTGCGGCCACCAGCGTGGCCCACATGTGCCACAGCCAGGGCAGGCCCACGCACAGCAGCGAGGACCCAGCGAAGTCTGAGACACACTCACAGATAAACAAGCGTCGTGTTTTTTTTTAAAGTGGAGCTCTCTTTCAAAACATAAAGACAACACAGAGAACAAATAAATAAGAATCAGAACAGCCTCTGTATCAGGACAGCATGCCAGGAAGATCTACTCCTGAAAATAAAAACTGTCACGTATAACTCAGACAGGACTGAGGGGCCTGGACACCCGCCGCCCCAGCCCCGCTGTTGGCAGGAGAGGCCCCTGTCCAGACAAGGGGGAGTCACGGGGCTCGGTCAGCAGGCGCCTGAGCCCCTGGCTCCTCAGCATGGTGAGGGACGGCTACAGAGTGGGCCAGGTCTCCCGTGGAAGCCCCAGGCCCTGCAGTGGGATAGGGAGGGCCAGCGTGACTCCAGGGCACCTTCAGTCTTTCCACGCGTTGTCTGTTCCCTGGGAAGTCCCAGAGACGACGACCATCCCAAAGCAGTGGGCGCCCCTGGCACCGGGAACGTGGTCTCTACGAGCCATTCCCACCACAAGAAACCAGGCTCCTCAGAGGAAAGGCGGGCTCCAGCCGGGGCTTCGCTGTCACAGCAGAGAGCAGGGTCACCCTCCGAAGCCCCGAGAGTCACTGTCACAAGGCTTGGAACCAGCTTGAATCAGCGCCCAGAGGCCACGGATGGGGCAGAGTGACCATCAAGGAGGATCAGAGCTGCAGTAGACTCCAAGGCTGAGACTGTTTCAATCCGTCAGTTCCTAGTAAAATATATACCTTAAACCTTGGTTACTTGGAGAAGGCGTTACAGAATCAACACTTAATTCTGAGAGCTGGTAAGCAGAGGCAAGGAGTCAAGCATTTATCCAGACTTGCGTATATTGATGCAGAGAAACCAAAGGGCTGACAGGACAGTGTCTCTTCAGAGGCGTCACGGCCAGAGCCCCTGTGCTCCAGGCCGCCCAAGGCCAGCCTGTGGCCTTCGTCACTGTGTCCACAGCCTAGAAAGGCAAAGGCTCACACCTGCTCTCTCCCCCTCGCCCTGTGAGGAGGGAACAAGACACACGGTGCCCAGAAGTGTGTGCCCAAGCCCGACCTGGGAGGCGAGACCGTGAGCTCCAGAAGGGAGGGTCTCAGGCCAGCACTCAGAGAGGCCACGTCAGGCTTTGCAGATCTCGCTCTCATCCTGCGTGTGGCCGCTGCGGGAGACCGGCACCGCCTCTCGCCAGCTCCTCTGAGCACGGAGGACAGGCCTGGCCACCACGGCCCAGGAGGACACTCCCCTGGGGGCCAGAGAACACCCGGAACGAGAGGCGGCGCGCAGCGGCCCGGCGGGGCCTCGCTCACCTGTCTGTTGGCTCTCAGGAAGCCGAGGGTGTGCTTCCCTCTCCCCAGGTCCCTGGTCACCCAGGGCGGCTGAGCCGGGGGAGGCAGCAAGCTGCCACGTCCTGAGCTGCCCTGGAGCCCAGCACTCGCTCCGTTCCCATCACAGAGGGGCTGCTGTCACACCTCAGACCCCTGCGGCTCACAGGAAGCTCTGCAGGGCACGGTAGGGACCCACCAAAGGGGCAGCCTCGGCTCCCCTCCAAGGCAGAGGGCCAGGCAGACCTGTCTCAGCAGAGGCCCTGGTCGAGGGCAGGCTGCTGTGTGGGGATGCCAGCGTAAGGCCGGGGATGGCAGAGGGGGGCGGGGTGCAGGCTGCAGTGGGCACCTCCCCAGGCCAGACCCAGAGACCGACACACAGACGTGAGCCCTCCCTGCCTGCCTCCAGAGGGACGGCTGGAGGGACCCGACGCTGCAGGAGCACAGGACGGCGACGCAGGCGGGGCCTTTCTGGGCATTGCTGGCCACCCAGTGGAGAAGCAGGGAAGAACGAGACACTGAACGGGATGGAAGGAGGAACTACACTGGGTCCAGCAGGTTCTGGGAATCTGTGAGGGGGGCGCTGTGGGGACAGCCGGGCCCCCCCAGGACACACGTCAGGTCTCTACTGGGAGGGTTGCCAGGGGGTCATGTGAGGTCTGCTGGGACAGGAAGCGTGCTGGAGCAAAGCCTGCCCAGAAACCCCAGTGGACACTGGCCCCCTGGCCTCACAATCAGATCAAGGGGCTCTAACAGCACCAGCTGGTGACCCAGAGCGGAGGCAGGGCTGCAGACAGGAGCGCGGGGGTGGCCTCTCCTATGAACAGCTTCAACCCAAACACTCAGAACCAGCAGAGACAAAAAGAAGGATCTCACTGATTTTCATCAACAGAGGCTGCTTTCAAAATCCTTCAGTAAGAAACAGGCTGAGTCGCTCACGCAGCTGATGTCTATATGGCGACCCATCTTGTTGAAAAAGGGATAGGCTACCCACTCCGGTATTCTTGGGCTTCACTGGTGGCTCAGCTGGTAAAGAATCTGCCCACAATGCAGGAGCCCTGGGTTCCATCCCTGTGTTGGGAAGACCCCCTGGAGAAGGGGCCTCAGAGAGTCGGACACGACTGAGTGCCCTCCACATCCCTGTCGCCCGTTCCCCAGCCTCTCTGCTTCTGGCCCTGGAGCCGCAGCCTAGCTGCTCCCGCAGCCTCTCCTGTTTCGTCCACACTGCCCTGCGCCTCCACCTGAACAGGGCTTCGGCCCACATCCTGGGAAGGCTGGAGCCTACACACGTGCATGCTAAGGGTAAAGGGTGTTCACCTCCACCCTGAGGGTATTTCCGTACGTGTGCCTGTCCACTTACAGGAGGCCAGCAGAGATGCGCGGTCTTGCGTCGTGGACGGCCCCTCGACTACAGCCACGAGCAGCGTGGCCAGGCTCTCCCCAGGGGCCTGGGGCGCATCCTCCCTGCCCGTTCCTCTGTTCTCTGATGGGGTCTGGATGTGCCTTCTGCCGGGGCCGCGTGCACCACACCTCCCCAGGCGGCTGGCCTTTCCCCTCCCTAGGGGTCTCTGTGCCCACACGTGCAGGCCGCGTTTTCCCCATCCGTTCGCCCACCAATCGACACTGAAGACACTTCTGTATCTTGGCAACTGCAACTAGCGCTGCAGCGGATGCAGAGACGTCTACACGGACGTAGAGAACTCTCTTCAAGAATACGATTTCCTTCAGATATACTCCTAAAAGCGGGCTGCTGCATCAGGCAATAGCTCCATTTCCAGTTTCCAGAGGACCCTCCACACTGTTTCCCATGGTGGCTGTGCCAGCTGACATTCCCACCAACCCTGCACAAAGCCTTCCTCTTCTCCACGTCTGCACCAACTCTTGAGACCTCTCGTCTTTTTCACAACAACCATTCTGACGGGTGAGGTGATAGCTCAGTGTGGTTTTGACGTGTGTTTTCCCGATGATTAGTGGTATTGAGCATCTCTTCATGTGCCTGTTGGCCATCTGTGTATTTCCTCTGGGAAACATCTGTTTAGGTCTCTTGTGCACCTTAGCGCACGGTGTGTTTTGGATCTGAAGCCCGTGTCGGATGGGCTATTTGCTGCCCTTCTCTCCCTCTGCTGGCAGCCTCCGTTGTGCGCAGGCTCTGAGTTAATGTCACCCCACTGATTTTTGCTTTTGCTGCCTTTCCTTCTGGTGTCAAATGCAAAAAACAATCATCACCAAGAGCAATGTCAACATACTGCCTATGTTTTCTTCTGCAAGTTTTAAGGTTTCACGTGTTAGGTTCAAATATTTAATCCACTTTAAGTTCATTTTTGTATGTGGCAAAAGACAGTGGTCCAGTTTCACTCTTTTGCATGTGCATGCCGTTTTCTCGGTAACATTTGTTAGAGAGACCATCCTCTGCCCGTTGTACATTCTTGGCTCCTTTGCTGTAAAGTAACTGACCACACACACACACACACACACACACACACACGGCTGTTCCCCCGCCCCCGCCCCGGGCTACGATTCTGTTCAGTTGATCACGGCTGTTTTTACCAGCACTACACTGTTCTGATCACTGCTGTTTTATAATGTGGTTTCAAATCATTGCATGTGATGCCGCCAACTTTGTTCTTTTTCACAGTTGCTTTGGGGTCTTCTGTGTTTCCATACAAATTCTACAATCATTTTTTATATTTTTGTGAAAAATGCCATTGGAATTTGGATAGTGATTACACTGAATCTCTAGGTTGCTTTAGAGAGTGTAGACATTTTAACCACATTAATTCTTCTAATCCATGAACACAGAATATCTTTTATGCCTTCAATTTATTTAATTGACGTCTTATAGTTTTCAACATACAAATTTTTCATCTCCTTAGTTTATCATAAATATTTTATTCTTTTCAATGTTATTGGAAATGGGATCATTTTCTTAATTTTTTTTTCTGGCCACACCAAGTAGCATGCAGGGTCTCCGGTTCCTCAACCAGGGCCTGGCCCCTTCAGTGGAAGCCGAGTCCAGCCACTGGACTGCCAGGCAAGCCCCCTTCGTTTCTCTAACGGATAGGGCAAGCACCTTTAAGAAGATGGCTGGGAAGCTCAACCCTTGCCCTCATTTGCGTCTGGGCCCTGAAGCTGGTGGTCAAATATTCTAAGCACCGTGACCAGAAAGCCACACAGGAGCCGGGCGGGCAGGCGGGAGGTTCTCCAAGCCAAGGAGCCCAGGCAGGGCTTTTGGCATCAGAGGCTCAGAGCAAGGGGCACCCACGGGTGCGGGTGGGGATGGAGGGAAATGAGGACTCCATCCCTCAGACAAGGGCGTCCAGAGGGTCTTCTGGGCAGGAGTACGACACGGTCAGTACTCTGCTGGTTTGCGGAAGATGCGAACCAAAGATAAAAGACATAAGCTCCCCAATCCCACCCATGGGTGCCTGGGTCTAGGAGGGCCTGAGGCCCTGGAGCTGGGTCAGCCCAGGGAACCGTGGGCCCACCCAGAGGGAGCCTAGGGAAGTCGTGACCCTGGTGTGGTCACACCGCCCACAAGTGATTCCTGGGTCAGGTCCCGCGGGCAGGGCCGTGGGCCGTGCAAGCAGTCAGGACCCGCCTGCTCCAGCACAGGCTCACAAAGGCCAGGGTGCAGTCTCTAGCCCAGACCCCTCCAAACCTCATTTGAGGGGATATTTTATTGTTTTCATTAGAAACCAAGTGACCCAGACTTCTGAGAAAAATACACGAGGTGGAAAACTGCAGTGCTACCTGTGAGCTGCTCCCAGCAGGTCGCTCAGCTCCCGGTGGATGGGAGGGGCCTGGTGATCACCGCTGCTCTCCCATCTGCTGTGCTACGGGAGGACCCTGTGACCCTGATTACAGCCAATCAGCAGAAAGCTGGGGACGCCCGCAGGCCCAATGTCCTGCTGTGCGCTGACACCATAGGGCCCACGGACGCTGGGCAAACACAGCTGCGCACCCAGCCCTGCTCTCCCCTCCCTGCTGGGCAGGCGCGGGGCAAGGGCACTGTGGAGATGCGTCACCATGGCCCTCACAGCAGAGCCTGCTCCTACAACACAGCCAGCACTGCGGGCACAACAGGAACAGATGCCAGGACGTGGCCCCCTGCCCACGAGGAGCCACAGCCCCCAGGGGGAGGCGGCGGGGCCAGACTAAGGCCTGGAGACCCCCAAGAGAGCAGCTGCGGCCACCCGGCTGGCGGCAGAGAGAGGGCCTCTGACCACCACGTGCAGGGCCGGCCACGCTGGCCCCGGTCAGCCCTGTGCCCACGGGTCCTGGCTGTGCTGACAGGAGTGGGGCAGACCCGCACACAGGAGCAGACTGATGGCAGACCCCATCAGGCCCCTGCTGCTCCATCCTGAAAGAGTCCACGCGGGTCCCATGAGCATGTCTGCACTGCACGGGGGCTCCAGCTGGGAGGGCAGCTGGACCTGCCTCAGCCCCCAAGCAGGAACCGAGGAGGGTGCGGGGGGCCCTGGGCTGGCCTGTGCACGCCCCTGCCCTCAACCATGTGGACGGTCACGTGGGCCCGGCAGGCCCCAGCCTGATGGCCGGGCAGGGCCTGGGGTGGAGCGTGAGCGGACGTGAGCTCCACGGGCTCCACAGCAGGCGGCGGGCTGCGCCCTTACACGGCGCCACCTCACAAGAGAGTGCCGTGTGCTGTGAACCGGGGCCCGCTGTCTTCCTGGCGACAGTTCAGACTCAGGGCCCGCAAACCACCAATGCTCCCACCTACACCCACACATCCAGTGAGGAGGCAACACACGAGAAGAAATGATACACAGCACCCCAACATCTCCACGGCCGCGCACAAGCTAGGGCTCAGGGGCCTTCCTGCCTGGTGGGGCCGACAATCGCACATTACGCCCAGCTACAAGCGGTGGGCCTGGAAGGAAGTGCACGAAAGCCAGCAAGGTCACAACAAGAGGACACGCTTAGTTTTGTATGGATTATAAACGCCAGAGCTCTCAACAGAACTCAGCTGAGCCCAGCACTTCTTCAGCCAAAAAGGTAGGAGGCCTTCCAGCAGGAACAAGAGAATGTACTTGAAAACAAGGGTTTCATCACAAAGCATTTTCAACCCCTGCTGCAGGCCCACGTCCAGAGAAGCGCCTGGGTCTCCGTCACAACAGCACAGAGCCACGTGGGGGCACTCTGCAGACAGCACCCCGAGACCCGGACCACTGCACGCGGCCACACGGACCCAGCCGACGTCCTGCTTCCAGGAGGCGGGAGCAGGCCGGGCAGGGAGGGCGGGGACAGCCTGTGATGACAGGCAGGACCCACAGGACCTCCGCCGCGTGCCCCGGCACTCTCAGCGCTTGGTGGGCGTGAGCACGTCCACGTCCATGAAGCTAGTGAACATGACCGCGGCCACGAGAACACCTGCCACACAGCAGGCGCCGAGCAGAAAACTCCTCCCAGCCAGAACCGGTCTGCAGGGCTGGGGCTGGAGCCTCCCCATCAGGCGCCAGGGCCCAGGGAGCAGCCGTGAGTGACCCCGAGCTGACCTGACCTGCGGACGGGGCGGCAAGGGCGGGGGGTGGGAGCGAGCCCCACTCCTGGCACCTCTCCCGGGACCGGAGCCCATGGGGCCAACGCCCCGAGGCCAGCTGCTCTGGTGCCCGCCTGCTGCTGGGCTGCAGGAGTGAGGCTCCTATGCTCTGGGAGAGAAGAGCATCCGCAAGGGAGGCCACACGCTCCCCCGGCCACCAGAGGCACGCCTCCTCTAGGGGGAGGGACAGAGCCCTGTCCTGGGAAAAAGCCGTGCCCCGCCAGCACACACCCCGTGCCAGGGATGCTCAGGAAGATGGGCAGCCCTGGCACTGCGTGCCGTGGGACACCACGCTGCCGGCCGGACAAGGGAGGACGTTCACGACGCCAACCGCCCCACACCCCCAGCAAGAAGGTCCTCTGAGAGGACGTGGTCCTCCCAGGGAGTCATCCCGCGCCCGGGCAGCAACCGAGATGAGGGAGAGGAAGGGCAGCCCGGGGCAGCCACGCCCGGGCAGCAACAGACAGGAGGGAGAGGAAGGGCAGCCCGGGGCAGCCATGGCCTGCGCTTTCTTCTGTGGAGTCCTTCTTTGCTCTCACCACCTTCAAAAGCTAAGAGACCAAAGGACAGAGGACCAGGAAGCGGGCCGAGGTGTCCACAGTCTCTCCCTCGGGACAGCTCAGCCCCGCCTCCCGCCTTTGCTCCCAACACCCAGGAGGGGCCGGGCACTGCGCAAGCTCACCTGGAGGACCACAGTGCCCCAGGCTCTCCGTGTGCCCTGCCCCAGCCGTCTTCCCCACGGCCCCAGGGACCACATGCGGCCTGGACTGGGAGCCACACTGTGAGGGCAGTGAGAACGGAATTCCTTTCCCGACAGAATCAACTAAATGGCACGCACAGCCCCAACACAGAGACAGAGAGAGAGAGAGAGAGAGAGAGAGAGAGAGAGAGTGAGTGTGTGTGTGTGTGTGTGTGTGTACACGTGCGCATGTGCACACACAGCCAGGAAGGAGAGGGCAGGGGCACGAGCTCTGGTCCATCCCGAGGCCCTGCTGGGGCTGCAGCCCGCAGATGCACACTCGGCCCCCGGCTCCCTCGGCCTGGACACACGCACACGCAGCTGCGCCTCGGGGTCCCTGCTCGGGCTCCCGCATGGCCGCACCCCCTCTGCTCGGCAGCAAAGCCTGAGCCCAAGGGAGACACAGAGTTGGGCGGGCCAGGGACACAGCACTCTTAGCTGGGAGCTAGCACCTCCCAGTTCCTGTCTCTGCTCCTCCCTGTCTCTTTAAGAATAAGTCCTGTTCATCCTAACACTTGGGATCAGATCCCCGTACAATACTGGGCTGGCCAGAAGGACCGCGAGTTTCTGTGATGACCAGGTAAAACCTGTTATAGCTCGGCTGGGAAGTTCCGATTCATTTCTGTATCCATCAGACACTGCAGCTTCAGATTTCCCTTTACTTGGTCGTTAAAAATTCTGCAAATGGAAAACATTCAATTCCCTGGCAGACTGTGAAAAGGCAGGTGCAACAGTTCTGTATCAAAAAGATACAGAAGGTTTACAAAGATGAAATCGGGAGGTCATCTTGCTCCACTACCTGAAAGACGGCAGGAGGCGGTGGAACAAAACGCTTCAGTAAAGTTCTGGGTGAAAATTAAAACCTGCGTTTTCTTTATAGCATTGAAAAACTGAAGGAATTTTTTGTCCAACATAATAGCAAAGACTCACCTCAGTCATAAGCAGCCAGACGGCTCTGTGAAGAGCAGGCCCGCGAGTGACCACAGAGGCCCACGCGCCCAGCTCAGCCAGGGAACGGTCTCGCTGCCGCCTCCACGGCCGATGCAGGCCAACCCGCACCTTCCCCACCTGCGCCGAGTGGCACTCCTGCCCACCGGGAGCCAGCGGCACCCCAGCGGGGCGCAGCTCCAGGCCCTGCCCAGCTGGACGGTGAGATGGCTCCGGGCTGAACCCCGCCGGCAGGCAGCCTGCTCCCAGGGCTGCGGCAAGGCCAACGCGAGGATCCCTCACCTGACCCGGGGCCCAGGCCCTGCGGAGCCAAAACGGGCGCAAGTCAGTGCTAGCCCCACAGGAAAGAAGCTGAAACTCAGCAGCTCAAGTCCCTCTCTGAGAGACTCAGAGGCTCCGTTTCCAGAGGGCTGACAATGCCCCCAAGAGAGCCGTCTGGTCCTAACCAGCACCTGGCACGTGAGGACCAAGAAGGATGCCAAGCTCTCCAGTCCTCCTGGGCCGCCCCTGTACCAGGGCCTCTGGGCTGTGTGAAACCACAGCCTCCACCCAGCACAGCAAGGAAACCGGCTCCCTCCCATTTCTACGGGTGGGAGCGGGAACGAAGGATTCCACGAGGGTCATGCTGTGCGGACAAACCTGTGCTATGCTAAGTCGCTTCAGTCGTGTCCGACTCTGTGCGACCCCATAGACGGCAGCCACCAGGCTCCGCCGTCCCTAGGACTCTCCAGGCAAGAACACTGGAGTGGGTTGCCATTTCCTCCTCCAGTGCATGAAAGTGAAAAGTGAAAGCGAAGTCGCTCAGTCGTGTCCGACTCCTAGCGACCCCACGGATTGCAGCCTACCAGGCTCCTCCGTCCATGGGATTTTCCAGGCAGGAGTACTGGAGTGGGGTGCCATCGCCTTCTCCGGCAGACAAACCTAGACAGTGCTGAAGAGCAGGGACACCACGGTGCTGACCGTGCAGTCAAAGCTGTGGCTTCTCCACGAGCCGTGTACGGATGTGAGAGCTGGACCACAGGGAAGGCTGAGTGCTGAAGGACTGATGCTTTCAACTGTGGTGTTGGAGAAGACTCTCGAGAGTCCCCTGGACAGCAAGATTAAAGCAGTCAATCCTAAAGGAAGTCCACCCTCAATGTTTACTGGAAGGACTGATGCTGAAGCTGAAGCTTCAGTCCTTTGGCCACCTGATGTGAAGAGCCAACTCAATGGAAAAGATTCTGATGCTGGAAAGACTGAGGGCAGGAAGAGAGGGGGGACACAGAGGATGAGATGGTTGACTGACTCAAAGGACATGAGTTTAAGCAAACTCGGGAAGACAGTCAAGGAGATGAAAGCCTGGTGTACTGGAGTCACAGGGTCACCAAAAGTCAGACACGACTTAGCGACTGAAGCACAGTAAAGGCCACAGACCAGGTCCCCCACCCAGCTCCCTGCCCTCCACTCCCAGCCCCTGGCAGCTGTTAGGGCCTGACGAGGTGAGCTCACCCAAGCCACAAAAAGCATGAAGGTCTTGGAGCTGGCGTGGATCAGGGCTCTGGAGACCCGGCAAGCCCCGTCCAGAGGGAGCAGGCCGGCAACTCGGAAGCCCCTCTCCGGTTTCCACATTTTTCTTCCACTCCGAGGCGTGGCTGCCGAGCCCAGCGTGCACACCCACCAACCAAGGCAGCGGGGGCCGGGAGGGGTGTGTGCCCCACGCCTTCAGACACCTTCCTCCCAGAGGGGGTCCGTTCCATGGCCACATGGAAGACCTCCGGGTGACACCACCGAGTCAGCCCAGAAGTGGGGACAGACAAGGCCACACTCAGCTGGAGAAGCGGGGAGGACCCTCCCCTGCAGCCCCAGCTGGGAGACGTCCAGCAGAGGCGCCCCTACAGGAAGAGGCTCTGCGCTGGGGTTGCACCCGTCAACCCACAGGCTGGCAGGAAGGGAGAGGCACCCCCCGCCCCGGAATGAAAACGGCCACTGCCCAGAGGCCTGTTTGTTTTGGAAGCACCTCACTAAACGGCTTCCCAGGTGGCTCAGTGGTAACCCACCTGCAGTGCACGGGTGGGATCCCTGGATGGGGAAGATCCCCTGGAGTAGGAAATGGCAACCCGTTACAGTATCTTGAGGGCTTCCCTGGTGGCTCAGCGGTAAAGAATCTGCTGCAGTGCAGGAGACCCGGCTTCGATCCCTGAGTCAGGAAGATCCCTGGGAGAAGGGAATGGCCGTGCTAAGTTGCTTCAGTCATGTCTGACCCTTTGCAACCCCATGGATGGTAGCCTGACAGGCTCCTCTGTCCATGAGATCCTCCAGGCATGAACACTGGAGTGGGCTGCTATTCCTTCAGGAAGATTCCTGGGAGAAGGGAATGGTTATCCACTCCCGAACCTTGCCCGCGGAATTCGATGGGCAGACCATGGGGTTGCAAAGAGCTGGACACAACTGAGCAACTAATACTTTCACTTTCACTAACAGGCAGTCGGGACAGGTGATAACCACTTCCTCTGCCCTCCCTCTGAGACGCCCCCAGGAACTTGGGGGATGGACCACCGGGGCCAGTCATGACCACGAGCTGGACCACACAGACGGGGGAGCTAAGCCTGGGACCCGAGTGGCTGCTGGGAGGACAGAGCCAGCAGAAAGCCCTGCAGGCGGCCCCGCAGCCCCAGCACGCGCCCCTGGGGTGACCCAGGAGGGCTCTCAGTGCGGAAGGCGCGGACCTGAGGACACGCCGCCGCAGAACTTCACCTTCCATACCCGGCACTGCCACCCGGGGGGAGAGGAGGCCCAAGGAGCAGCCGGGCAGCTCCCGCAGCACCTGGGGGGCAGGAGAGCGGACAGCGTCAGAGCGGCACTGGGTGCTGGTAGGGGCAGCGAGCGGAGGGTCACAGATGGAGGGCGCGGTCGGCAGGGGCTGGGATGAGGCACCTGCAGAACACAGAGCCCCTGGACCCTCGCTCCCTCCTGAGTCACCCCGAGAGCCAGGCCTGCTGCAGAAGGGGCCGCGTGCCCAGGACCAGGGTGGCTGCTTGCCACAGCAGCACGGCAGGGCGGGAAGCGGTGACACTGGCAGGGGGCTGGGGGCCTGGTGTGCAGAGCCCTCCCCCGCACTCTGCACACAGGCACCGCCGAGGGCACCTGGGGCCTTCTCCACGTGGACGCAGAGCACCCTCCCACCACCCGCTGGGAAGGTTACTGTGCATCCTCCGCCCCTTTCACAGAGGATGAAACAGGCTCTCGAAAGTGAGACAGGACATCTTGTGACGCTGCAGTGGGGATTCAAACCCCCAACCATCCGGGCCCTGAGCCCCATTCATATCCCCCAGCTCTTAGCTCAAACAGCAACTTCTCAAAGACCCCTCAGAGTCCCCACTAAACAGCTCTTGTGTAACCCCTCATTGGACCCCGCCCCACTTCCCAGCATTGCACCCACCCTCTGGGGGAGCCCGCCAGCAGCAGCAGGGGGACATCAGGCTCAGCCACTGCAGGCGAGCACGCACAGCCACGCTTCCCACCAGCAAGGAGACTTCTTCAGAGAAGAAAACCAAGAGAACGTGGCCGCGGCCCAAAGGCATGTGGCTCCAGGCAAGGAAAGCCACACAGCCCAGCCCCTCCTCATCTGAAGTGTCCACAGTCTACCCTCCGGTTCCAGCTGTTTCTAGCCCCATCCCCAGGCTCCACTCCAGGGCAGAGCCCTGCATACGGCCTGGGGTGCCCCGGGCCGGGAGAAATGCTGGGCAGAAAGAAAAACAAACTGGAGGAAGACAAAGAAGCGCAGGCCCTCTAGCCAAGTCAGCTGGGAACAGACGTGGGGATGCGTGCAGAAGTCACCATCGGGCGCCGAGACCAGCTCGCGGGGCCGACGCGCTCCACACAGGTGCAGAGGGTGCCCTGCCGAGCGCACTGCGCCCAGGCCTGGCCTCCCTCTCGGATCCCACAAACCCCTCCCCGACAAAACCAGGTGGGCCTGGGTACAGCAAGGGCAGCGTGGAAAGGCTGGTGCAGGCGGATCGTCAACAGAGGCATCCGCAGAGGTGGCTGCCAGCACCCGCCAGAGCAGGCGCCTCCCAGGCCAGCATGAGCACTGGACGAGTCCGGCAGCCAGCGCCCTGGTGCCGCCCAGCTTTCCAGCATCCTGAGACGAGGCTCAGTGAGCCCCGCTTTCCAGCGTCCTGAGACGAGGCTCGGTGAGCCCAGCTTTCCAGCGTCCTGAGACGGCTCGATGAGCCCCGCTTTCCAGCATCCTGAGAGGAGGCCTCAGTGAGCCCCGCTTTCCAGCGTCCTGAGACGAGGCTCAGTGAGCCCCACTTTCCAGCATTCCGAGACGAGGCTCGGTGAGCCCAGCTTTCCAGCGTCCTGAGAGGAGGCCTCAGTGAGCCCAGAGGGCAGTGACACCGGGGCAGGGGTGAGAAGCAAGGCCAACAGCTGGGACGGGGTGCTGCGGCTGCCCCAGGAGCATCTGCCAGGTGGAAGGCGGGCCCTGCTCAGCACCCACCGGGCTCCCTGTGGCTCTGCTGGGTTCCCGTCCGCCAGTCTCTCACCAGCGGCACAGCCCTGGGGACGCTTAGTGCAAGGGTTCCCTGCAGACCCTCCAAGCAGGAGGACAAGTGAGAAATGACGTGTCACCACCAAGTGTGCAGACACACGGGGCTCATTCCAAGAGGGCCCCGCATGGACCTCCCTGGTGGTCCAGCGGTTGAGACTCCACCTGCCAATGCAGGGAACATGGGTTCAATCCCTGGTCAGGTAAGATCCCACAGGCCGCAGGGCAACTAAGCCCCCGCGTGCAATGAGAGAAAGCCCATGTGCAGCAACAGAGACCCAGTGCAGTCAAAAGTAAATAATTTTTCAAAAAGAGAGAGCACACTCCACATGACCGAGGCTCCCCTTGAAGGGATTGGTACACCCGCCCAGGCCCACCCGCCGCACGCCCGACTGCTACTCCTGCCCCGGTGCCTTTGCACGGGCCATTCCTCCTCCCAGGAACATGACCTTCCCTCTCTCCTACTTGGAAAGCTCCTATGCACCCTCCCAAGCCACCTGCCTGGCCCTCGGCGCCCCCAGCACCAGCCTGACACAGTACAGACTCTCTTCTCCATCTTATCCTGGGCTCAGGGCCTGGCCCATGCCAGATGGTGAACACAGCAGGGCCTGGAGGTCTCCCGGTGGGAAGCGTCCGGCGCAGGGCTGGCTGAAAGAGGCTGGGTCACAGCAACGTCTCTCAGGACCAGCGGAAAGCAGGAAGAGCCAGGTGTCCATGAAGAGGCGATACACACGAGTCTCCACACCACGGATTACCACTCGGCAACAGAGGGACAGCCGAGACCAGCAACAGCACGGAGGACGTCCACGGCAGGGCTGCGCGAGCAGCTCACAGACGAGCACGTGCTGTGCCTCCGTCCCCTCTGCAAAAGCCGCCCAGCGGGCAGATGTGCAGACGTGGACCCTACAGCAGTCATCGCCCGGGGCTGGGGTGGGAACAGGGAGCCACCG
Source organism: Bos javanicus (assembly GCF_032452875.1). NCBI lineage: Eukaryota > Metazoa > Chordata > Mammalia > Artiodactyla > Bovidae > Bos > Bos javanicus. The sequence goes on along the minus strand of NC_083896.1, from coordinate 50,376,253 downwards.
AGCACCAGGCTTCCTTCGGGGTGAACACAGTGTTCTCAAACTAAACTGTGGTGATGGTCACGCTACTCTGTAATTTTACTCAAAATTACTTAATTGTACACCCAATGCAAGTAAACTTTATGGTATGTAAATTACACCTCCATGAAGCTGTTCAAGTTCAGCCTGGGTGTTCTCATGATTGGATTTGACAGCCAGCCACCGCGACATCCTCCCCAGAGGCAAACTGCCAAGGGATAGTCATCAACACCAAGTTCAGACACCCACAGGGGTGGCAACCACAGGCTTGGGTCCCCTTCACTCGAGCACAGGAGGCCTGCGGGCAGAGCCACTGGGCCCGAGAGGCCCCGTCTGCACAGCAAACCCTAGGCACAGCCCCAAAGCGCCAAGCCCATCGCCCTCTGGAGTAAGTGACCAGCCCAGGAGCCGCTCTCTTCAGCAGGAGAGCCAGGAAGCCCTACCCTGCACCTCTCCTGCCTCCCCTGCCTCCAGGGAAGAACAGGAGGCACCAACATCAAGGCTGGGAGCCGCCCCAGTCAGGGGCTGGCGGGGTGCACGGCCCCGCCCTGGTGGGCAGGTCCCTGCAAACTTCACCCTGTGGGCCCCACCAGGCAGAAGCGAAGGGAGTGCATTTCCTCTCCTGCATTCCCAGATGCTGCTGGGAAGCTTCTGGAGTGGCTCTGTCGGGTAAAACATAAACCGCGCTGCTATCGACCACTCCCAAATGCCTGCCACTGCCAGTGAAGGCGCCCCAACCACCACACTCTGTCGGGTGGGTCCCTCGCTGGCCCAGCTCACGCAGCTTCCACTCTAGGCGAGGAGGGTACCAGCCTGTCAGCCGCTGTTCAGAAAGGACAGAGCCAAGGACCAGAGACGTGACCACACAAGAAGTCATGGCCCCTTTCAAGCTAAAAATTACTTTTGTAAAAGGCGAGGGACAAAGCTACCACGCACCGACTTCAATGGCCGGCTCAACGCCAAGCAGAGGAAACGCACAGGAAGACGGAGGATGTGAGCTGCCTGGCACAAAGCTCTCCTGCAAGTGAGCCCAGCAAAGCCCAGCAGCAAGTCGTAACATGCTGGCTTCACTTCCAGCTCCCCAAGCAGGTTTCCTGCAGGCCTCGCTTTCCTCAGCCACGGCAGGGAGAGCTGAAGATAAGGCTGCCAGCGTCACTCAGCAAGACCCTACAGTGGCAGGGAGGACGCGAGCTCACAGAGCCGTCTGTCGGCCGCTGCTGTGGTCAGGACGGCGAGCACAACAGGAGGAGGGCGCCCCATTCGCCACTCCACATGCGGCCATACTTTGTCACTCAAGATGAATGAAGGCAAAGAAAATCCTTCTTTTGAAAAGAACAAAAAACATGAAAAACATGAAAACTCTATTCCAAACAACCTGGTTGACAGCGAATGGTGTGAATTAACAAAAATATCAAGAAATAGTAAAACACACACACACTTCCTCGATTCTTCCAGGCTGCAACCTGGCCAATGGCAGTCCCAGCACTGAGCACGTAAAGGGCGTCGGCAGGAGCCAGGCCCCTCACCTGCCTCTGGCCAGCCCTCCTCAGAGAGGCACTGGGTGGAGCAGCAGGTGGGCCAGGGTGGGAGACACCGGGGTCTGCACCACTCACATCCCCCATGGCTGTGAAGTCTGGGCCTTGGCAGCCTCCTACGTCACAGCAGATGCTCGATAAACTCGTGGGATGGACAAGGGGACACCCCGGCCCTCCCAGCTCTGGTGTCCCAGAACACTCACCCTGGAAACATGTTCTCAAGATCAGAACCTGACGACTGAGATCATTCCGCCTTCTTTTTAAGGAGCAGGGGGTTCATAGTTAAGGAGACGTGAAAGAATTCATGATTCACCAAATCTGACATGCAGTCCAGCAAGTTTAAAAAGACACACACACACAGAAAAGCAAACTCCATCCTAACCTCTCTCTTGAGAGCTCAAGTCACTTTAGAACTGCCCACTTTATAGCCAGGCAGCAGTGAGGGCTCCTTCCCTCCGCAGAGACCACAGAGGCAGCAACTCCAAGCCAATCCCTTTTAAAACTGTCTTCCTCCAACACGGGCACCGGCCAGCAAGCACGAGGAAATCAGTGCTCTGCTGACCTTGCCCAGATGACCACCTGGGTGCTCAGTCTTGACAAGAGCCTCAAGAAGAGCTGTAGTAAATTTCTGGTTGTTCACAATGATAACAATAAAGTCCATAAAGCACAGACCTTAGGCAGTTAGGAAAAACAGACTGCTGGTCAGTTTCCAGAGAGAGAGTACCTGCTTCCTACAGACACGAGCACAGAATGATCACACAGACAGAATATGATCAGCTGCCTCCTCGGCAACCCCGCTCATCAGGCTGGTCCCTCTGATACGGAGGCCTGCGAATTCAACTCAGCCAATCAGCAGTCTGCTCCTCTGAAACCAACGAGCAGGAGGCCAGGGGGCTCAGACACCATCTCTCCTGATAAAGGCAGAAGCAAGCACCCACCATTCAGAATGAACACAGCTGCCTACCCTCCAGGCTTGGTGCCCGTGAGCTACGAAGGCCTCCTACGAACACCTCCTCTTACACCCACCAAGGCCGGGCACTGTGCTTCACGTTTTGCTGTTACCTCAGCGTACCCTTCCACAGTGCCAAGTGACAAGGACCACGGCTCCCACTTTACAGATGACTTTTTAAAAGCAGGTCTGGAGAAGAAGTGACCACCTAGAGTCACAAAGCTCTTGAGCAGCAAGGCTGGGATTGGAGTCCTGCCTCTGCAAGGAACGAGGTGAGCTGCCTTGCCCCACAGCGCCGTGCTGTCCCGGCCCCTGCGCTCTAGCTCCAGGTCCTCCCCGACACACTCAGCACCTGTCTTTGGCCTTCTGATTCCTCCCTCACGCTGTCTGGTCTCCCCCTTCACTAGACTGCAGCCGACCTGCCAGCAGGGAAGGGTCTCATTCATCTCATGCTGACTATCCTGCCAGCACCCTCCACTCCGTCTACGCCAGCAACAGCTTGATAAGACACTGACATGAAACGTACATGGGACCTTTCGCCTCCCTTCCAGGACTTCGGTGTCCAGACAAGCCTTCCACCCACCCCGGTCAACAACACGGCAAGCGCTCCCTCACTCCCACCCCAAGGCCCTAGAGTAACTACCCTGACTCCAGAGGAGCGCTGTGCATGTTAGAGCCAGGCTGGCGAAGGACCGCCCAACTGGGTGAGAAGTGCCTGCCCTTCTTCATCCTCAAAAAGTAAAAAAAAAAAAAAAAGAAAGAAAGAAAGAAAAGAAGAAAAAAGGACCGAAACAGGTAGAATAACTTGTGCAGGACGACGTGACGTTCCGCACGTTGATCTAACCTCCAGCAAGCCCAACACACGCCGAGGGAGGGAGAGCCCGGCCCGGGCCCGGTGCTGATGCTTCCTTCCTACCCCGCCCTGCGGCGGCCGCCCGCGGAAGCGCCGAGCGCACCCTGCCCGCCGACCTCGCCCGGCGGACGCTGGCAGAGTTGGCTTGTTTTGCTCCTTTTCCCTCCTTTTAAAAGAACTGTCCTCTGCCGGCATCAATGTTATTTCTTGCAGAAGCAAGTTCCCCGCGCCGACCGGCGAGCAGCCCCGGTCCGACCTCCCCCGCCGCCCGACAACCAGCGGCGAGGTGTGGCCGCCGGCCCCGGTCCGGCTCCCGGGACGCGGCGTTCGGCGCGAGCGCTCGACCGCAGGCCGGAAGCGGGCCCGCTCCCCGCCCGGCCCCGACCCCGCTCCAGGGAGCCCCGGCCCCGGGCCCGACCCGGGGTCGCCCCTCGCCCGCCCGGTAGGATGTCCTTCACCGGTGCCGCCCGCGGCGCGCCCCGCGGCCCGGCCCGCCCGCCCCGTCGCCGGACTCACCCCATGAGCCAGTCCATGGCTGCGCGGGGCCCGCCGCGCCCGCCGCCCGACTTGCTCGGCCCTCAGCCCGCGGCGGCGGCGGCCGGAAGTAAACACTCTCTTACTCACTCCCACACGCGCGCCGCGGGCGCCGCAGGAAGTGACGCATGGCGCGCCGCCTGCTGGGAAACGTAGTCTCGGCTGCTACTGCGTCCCCGCCCGCCGGGTCCTCAGGAGCAGGCGCAGGAATTTTCCCTTACGCCCTGGGATGTCCCCCTCCCACCCCGTATGTCCCGTCACACCCCCGGCTGTCCCCTCACACCCCGGATGTCCCCTCACACCCCCAGCTGTCCCCTCACACACCCCGGATATCCTCACACAGGCTGTCCCCTCACACCCCGGATGTCCCCTCACACCCCCAGCTGTCCCCTCACACACCCCGGATATCCTCACACAGGCTGTCCCCTCACACCCCGGATGTCCCCTCACACCCCCAGCTGTCCCCTCACACACCCTGGATAGCCTCACACCGGCTGTCCCCTCACACCCCGGATGTCCCCTCACACCCCCAGCTGTCCCCTCACACACCCCGGATATCCTCACACCGGCTGTCCCCTCACACCCCGGATGTCCCCTCACACCCCCAGCTGTCCCCTCACACACCCCGGATAGCCTCACACCGGCTGTCTCCTCACACCGGCTGTCCCTTCACACCCCGGATGTCCCCTCACACCTACTGTCCCCTGACACCCCCGGATGTCCCCTCACACTGGCTGTTTCCTCACATTTGCTGTCCCCTCACACACCCCGGATGTCCCCTCACACCGGCTGTCCCCTCACACCTGCTGTCCCCTGACACCCCCGGATGTCCCCTCACACCCCCGGATGTCCCCTCACATCCTGGATGTCCCCTCACACGCCCCCGGATGTCCCCTCACAACCGGATGTCCCCTCAAACCTGCTGTCCCCTGACACCCCCGGATGTCCCCTCACACCGGCTGTCCCCTCACACCTGCTGTCCCCTGACACCCCCGGATGTCCCCTCACACCCCCGGATGTCCCCTCACATCCTGGATGTCCCCTCACACACCCCCGGATGTCCCCTCACAACCGGATGTCCCCTCAAACCTGCTGTCCCCTGACACCCCCGGATGTCCCCTCACACCGGCTGTCCCCTCATACCCGGAATGTCCTCTCACACCGGCTGTCCCCTAACACCGGCTGTCCCCCCATACCCCCGGATGTCCCTTCACACCGGCTGTCCATTTCCACCGGCTGTCCCCTCACACCCGGAAGTCCCCGCACACCCGGATGTCCCCTCATACCCCGGATGTCCTCTCATATCCCCGGATGTCCCCTCACACCCCAGATGTCCCCTCACATCCCGGATGTCCCCTCACACACCCCCGGATGTCCCCTCACACCCCGGATGTCTCCTCACACACCCCGGATGTCTCCTCACACACCCCGGATATCCCCTCACACACCCCCGGATGTCCCCTCATACCCCCGGATGTCCCCTCACACCCCAGATGTCCCCTCACATCCCGGATGTCCCCTCACACACCCCCGGATGTCCCCTCACACCCCGGATGTCTCCTCACACACCCCGGATGTCTCCTCACGCACCCCGGATGTCCCCTCACACACCCCCGGATGTCCCCTCACACAACCCCGGATGTCCCCTCACACCCGGATGTCCCCTCACACACCCCCGGATGTCCCCTCACACCCCGGATGTCCCCTCACACCCCCAGATGTCCCTGAGGCGGTCTGGGCTTCGGGTTCGATCCCTGGGTCAGGAAGATCCCACGGAGGAGGAAATGGCAACCCACTCCAGCATTCTTGCCTGGAAAATCCCATGGCCAGAGGAGCCTAGTGGGGTACAGTTCATGAGGTCACAAACAGTCGGACACGACTGAGCAGGCACACAGTGAGCTCAGCACACTCAGCGAGCTCTGGTCAGAGATGATGTTGCCTGCCCAGTGTCATACCCTTCTCTTCTCCTTCCCTTTTTCCTGTTCCTCATTTTCCTCCTTCTACTCCTTTACCCCAGCTTCCCATGTAGACAGAGTGGCCAATGAGATGCACGTGGAAGTTGTTAGGTGGCTTGCAGGGTATCCTGTCGATCCTTCATCCCACCCACCCCTGGCCCGGTCTCCTGGTTCCTGCCAATAATAGGAAGACAACGGCTAGAGCTTCTGCAGCCGTCTTGGACTATGAGGCATGCTAATGATGGCAGAGCAGAAAATGGAAAGGATTTGAGTTTACTGCTGAAACTTCGAAACCTCCACAGCAGTCTTGCACTTCTTACTTCTGGACTTTTTTTTTCCCACACTGTGTGGTTTGCAGGAGTTTAGTTCCCCTCCAGGAATTGAACCCAGGCCCTTGGCGATGAAAGCACGGAATCCTAACCACTGGACCAGCAGAGAATTCCCTGGACTTCTTTTACTTGAAAAGATCTTATGTTGCTGTGCTTTCCAGTTTAGACAATTGCCTGATTGATATTCCCAGCAAAATGTGTGTGCTCTTCTAGTGTTGAGGTGCTCAGGTGTAAAAACGTGTCCCTCACATTGGAGGGGACGTCTTGGCACTTCCAGATAACTGAACTCCCCCAAAGGTGCAGTCAGCTAGGTGTGGCAAGTTCCTAAATTTTCATGGGATCTATCCCTTCGGCATGCATGTATGTTATTTTAGATCTAGAACGTCCCTCAGTCCTGGGCTCTGCAGTCTATCTAGGGGACATCATCCATGTGATGGCACGGTGAGGCTTCCTGCGATAATCAGATTCTGCATGGGCTATGGTGGGGGGCAGCAGAGCTGGTGTGACCCTGCAGGGAGGTGGTGGAGGTGCACCCCTAATACTGGCAGATGGGGTCTTTGCAAATGAAATTAGTTGAGATAAGTTTACGAGTGTAGGCCCTAATCCAGTATGACTAGTGTCTTTATAAACAAGGGATATTTGGACACACTCAGGCACACAGGAGAATGTCATGCGAACGTGAAGGCAGAGATCAGGACTCTCAGCACCAGGCCCTTGCTGGGCAGTGGGGGCAGAGGCAGACCCCTGACGAAGGAGGATGAGTGTGAATGGCTGCTCAGCAAAGGAGGGATTTGAGTGAGGCCCTGCACCTAGGTGAAGAAGGGAAGAGCAACCCACTCCAGTATTCCTGCCTGGAGAATTCCTTGGATGGAGGAGGCTGGCCGGCATACAGTCCATGGGGTCGCACAGAGCTGGACACCACTGAATGGACAGCACACGACTGCACCTGAGCTATGGATGAACATGGAGCACATTGGCACCAGTGGCACCAGAGCAGGGGCACCTTCCAGGAAGAGAGAAGCAGTGGCTGGCAGAGGAGGGTGCTTGCAGGCAGCTCAGTGGAGGTGGGAAGGTGTGGGGGCCCACGGAGGAGGCCTGGACGTGGTGACCCCATCCAGATGAGAGGTGCAGGGGCTGGGAGTCACAGTCAGTGCTGCTTACTGGAGGGCACTGGAGTGAGGGACGGAAGGAGGGGTGAGGGGGTGGGCAAGGGGAAAGGAAGGGAGCCAAGGTGCCAGCTAGACTGTAGGTGGCACCTGGCAGCTTGTCCTTTCTGGGTCTGAAGGCTGAGGATGAAATCTGGCTGGAGACACAGCTGTGGCCGTTGACAGCAGATGTGACCCTGAGCCCTGGGGTGTGGCAGTGGGCCAGAGGCCCGCAACAGGGGGAAGCTGTGGGCAGTCGGAGCTGCAGATGGGCCAAGGGGAGGGTCTCGGAGGAGGATGCGGGAGGGTGCCGGAAGGCTGGAGACCGCTGAAGACCCGGACTCCCAGGCCACACTTCCTCCCAACCTGGAGGGCCCTCGGGGGTCCGGCCCGCGCGGACCGGCCGCCCCGTCCAGGGCGCGGGCAGCAGGTGGCGCTGCCGGGCTGCTCGCCTGGATCGGGAAGAGTTGGGTGGGAGCTGAAGGCCGGCCAGGAGCACAAGGAGCGGCGCCCGAGTCTAGTACTCGCCCGGCAGGTGTTTGCGCACCTGGGGCCTGGGGCGGGGCCACCGTGCCCTCGGGCTTGGCGCGGAGCAGGTCCTCACCGCGCCCCGCTACGCTCCCGGCCCGTGGCCCGCGAGGGCGCGCGGAGGCGCGGGGAACAAAGGGACAGAGGCGCTTGGAGGATCAAGGGCGCCGCGGCGGGCCGGGTCCGTCCCTGCGCTAGCTCAGCGCCCGCGGGCGGCACACCCACCGCGCCTAGCCTCCGGGCCCTGGCTGTGCGGGGCGGTAGGGCGGGATCTGCGCTCCCAGAAAGGGGACCCCAGGGACTGGAGTGTGACGGCGACGTGTCCTGAGGCCGACTCCCTGGGAACCCCTACACTGGGCTGACGTCACCGCCCAGCCGGCCAGCCCTACCCTCGCCCATGGGGGCGGCCGCGCCCATTCCCCCCACTGGCGGTGCAGCCACACCCTTCCCCTGCTGGGCCCCGGGGAGGGCCAGGGCACCAGCCTCGGGCAGGGAGAGCTGAGGCCCCCCAGATGTACCCTCACCCCGTTCTAAGGCCCCAAATCCAGTCCCTCCGGCTTTTCCTGTTAGGGCGGACTCAAGGGGAAGGGCCTCATCAGCTGCTCCCCACCACCCCCCTGTTCTAGATGTGCTCTAGCACCTGGCGCCCAGCTCCCCACAGCTGACCACCAGCAGGGGCCAGGGGCAGAGGCTGGGTCCTAGGTGCAGGAACCTCAGACACAGTGATGTCTCTGTGGAACCAGGGCTGAGATCAGCCGGGAGCAGGGTGTGGGGACTCAGGGAAGAAGCTCTGAGGATCTCTCTTCTCCCTCTGGGCCCACAGTGGGTCAGTGCTGCAGGCCTCTGGTTGCCCAATTTTGGCCTTGATGTCCACAGCCTGAGATACGTGGGATCCCCATCAGCCCAGTATCCTGGGCAGGTGGGCAGTGCCACTGAGGCTCTGGTAGAGGAAGCAGGTAAAGGTACCGTGAGCCGAGCCTCCTTCCTGCCAGGCCTGGTTTCCCCTGATATGGGTCCCTGCGGAGTGGGGGGCCTGGTGGAGGGGTGGGGCTCCAGGGCCAGGGGCTTGACCGGGGAAGAGGCAGAGACTGGAGGCCTTGGGGTGAGGGGCTGCTCTGCTCTCAGGCCCCCTGGGAGCCACCAGCCCAGAGCCAGGCAGGAGGTGTGGACGGCCCTGGTTGCCATCCTGTCCCGCATACCATCCCCTCACTCCAGGCACCAGGCTGGCTGGACTTCACTGCTTCCCCAAATGTTTCCAGATGTGAACTCCCACTGGACAGGTGCGGGGGGCTGGGGCGCTCCAGGAGGGGGCTTTGTTTCCTACCCTGGTGTCAGCACCCAGGGCCTCTCTCCTGCCTGCCTCCCTCCGGGACTCCGGCCCCCTCCCAGCCCCTCCTCCCTTCCCCCACTTCTATTTCAAACTCTCCTTGGCTTTTTATAGCTACGTCCACCAATTGTGTCAGGCTGAGGCTGGCTTCCGCCGGCCCGATGCCCGCAGTGCCAACGCTCCTCTCCTGGGTGGATCTGCTCTGGGGGATCTGGGCAGTCTCCAGGTGTCCGTGTGGGGGGAGCCCTAGGAGCATTTGTGCTGCCAGGAGGCGGGGTGCTCCACTTAATTCAAGGGGGAGATGGGGCAAGGGACAGCTCTCCCTGTTCCCGAATTGCCCTTGGCTGCCCTGGTCTCCCAAGCGGTGTTTGCTCAGAGATGGAGAGAACCAGGTCTGCCCCGGTTCTCCCCAGCCCCTTCCCTGCCGTTCCACTGGCCTGGGGGGTTAGAAGCCTGGCTCGGTTTTGAAAGGCTGGAGGGAGCTCCCCCAGGGACCTGCCTAGAGCTGGCCAAGCCTGGCCCTGGCGTCACCCCGCCCCGCAGCCTTTGTGCGTTTGGGGTGGGGGCGGAGCGGGAGTTCGTTTGTCCTCCTCCTTCGTCCCCCGCCTCCCCTCCTGGCTCTGGGAACGGCCCCTGTCGCAGCCTCTTCCCTCCTTTCTGCCCAAGACTAGCTTTGGTCCTGTCCTCGGTCCCCGAGGGCGCCACCCGCCTCATTTTGCTCCCGGCCAGTTCTCCTTTCCTAAAGCCACGCCGCATCCTCAGGGTCTGGCCCCTCCTTCAGAAGGACCCTGTGTCTGGAGACTCCCCAACCCCAGGGCCAGAAGCAGGCCCGGAACTGCCTTTCTAGTCTAGAAACCCCGCCCCTGCCAAAAAGGGTAAAAGACGGAGGTTTCTCTGGGGTCTCGGCCTAATAAGCCCCCGCTGCCTAGCACCCATGAGAAGCCCTACTGGAAGTCAGCTCAGCTCCCCCCGCCCCCCAACTTGTGTGCCCAGAACCCAGCCCCCTCTTTCTGGAAGAGTAGCACGCCAACTTCCCTTGTCCACTCTTCCGGCCCTCGGAGGTACTGTGGCTTCTCCCCTTCTCAGGACGGAGCACTTTTCTGCAGAAGAGATGAAGCCCCAAGCTGTCTTCCAGAGCCACAGAGGGCTGTGTCTCCCTCCCACTCCCTGACCAGAGGCGCTCGGCTCCCACATGGCCCTAGTGGGCACAGCCCCGCCTCTGCCCTCTCCCTGCACGCGTCCCAGCCTCTCCACATGCAGCCTGGCCTTCAGAGGCCGACCAACCACCTGCAGCCTTCCTGAGAACCGGCCCTCTTGGCTCTTGCCACACTCTGAGCCTCAGAAACACCTAGACAGACCCACTCACAGAAGCAGGGTCTGAGCTGCAAGGGGCCCGAGGGGCCATTGAGGCTGACCCTGACCCTCTGGGCTGTTGGGGAAGCTGGGTCCCCTCCTGGGACCTTGGAGAGGGTTGACTGGGTCTCTACAGTGGCGTCCAACTCCAAGATGGGTAGTCTGTGGTTGTCATTGAGCTGTCACTGAGCACCTTCCTTAACCAAGGACAGGATGCCTATTGTCCAGCCGGAGGATGGATGGATGCACAGGTGGTGTGAAAGAACCCACCTGCCAATGCAGACAGACTTAAGAGACGTGGATTCGATCCCTGGGTCAGGAGGATACCGTGGAGGAGGGCACGGCAATTCACTCCAGCTTTCTTGCTCAGAGAATCCCCACGGACAGAGGAGCCTGGAGGGCTGCAGCCCTTAGGGTTGAACAGAGTCGGACTGAACTGAAGTGACTTAGCACGCACACAAGTGTGTGACAGATGGTTCCTACATACCCACCTTCCTTCTCTCCCTCCTTCCCTGCCTTCCTCCCATTTACCCACCCACCATCCATCCGTGTGACCCATCCTCTCCTTAATCCCCCACCTATCCATCATCTCTCCCTCCCGTCCACTCACCTACCCACTCATGTAGCTACCCACCCAACTGTTCATCCACCCCTGTGCCTGATAGCCTTTTTGATTGTAAAGGTAGTGCCAGACACTAAGCACTGATTGTCGAGGCGTCCGTTTCAAAGGTATCCATCTGAAATAAACACGTTGCAGGTTCAATCCCTGGGTCAGGAAGATCCCCTGGAGAAAGGCATGGCAACTCACTCCAGCATTCTTGCCTGGAGAAAGCCATGGACAAAGGAGCCTGGTGGGCTACAGTCCATGGGGTTGCAGAGTCAGACATGACTGAAGCGACTGAGCAGGCACGCACACCAGCTGCACAGCTGAAGAGTCAGGCCATCCTACCCCTGAGGGTCCCCATGTGGAAAGCCCTGGTGACCTAGATAACTGTCCCCTTCCCTTAATTCCCGCTCATATCTTAATTCACCAACAAAGAGTGAAACTGCAAAACCCTGGGCACCCACACTTGACCCCAACAAGAGCGCAACCGCAGGCCTGAACTCTTCCTCTCTCCTTGTGACCGCTTTGTATGACCCCAGGTGGAATGGCGACCCACTCCAGTATTCTTGCCTAGAGAACCCCATGGACAGAGGAGACTGGCAGTCTGCAGTCCAAGGGGTCGCAAGAAGTCGGACACGACTGAACGACTAACACGGACATACTGTGTGCTTCAGGGCCTGTAATAATCCTTGTTTTTTCAAAGTTCCCTGATGGTGGTTGCTGAGATATATGGTGGGCAAATGTTTGTGGGGGTGTCTGCAGGTAGCACCAGCCCAGGTGAGGGCCACGGGCATCCCAGCCACAGTATCTCGGTCAGCAGTCTGAGGCCAACCGCAACAACCCCAAAGCACCCATCTGTCCCCCATCCCAAACCCGTCAAGTGCCTAGAGCTCCTGGTCTAGGGGTGAGGGGTGGCGGGGGAGATGCGGAAACATAAGCAGAGGGCCCACAACCCAGGTGACCCGGCGTGGCCGGGACCAGACTGTGGTCAGGAGCAGGCGGAGGCCAGCCCCCGAGGTCCAGCTCCGACCGCCCTGCCTGCCTCATTCAGTCCTGGGGCGGGCTGACCCTGGGAGCCGAGGGGTTTGGAGTCTTGCCCCGGCCCCAGGGCCCCTGCTGGTCTCCCGTGCTCCTACAGAGTTGGGGTGGGGAAGCACCGCTGCGCTGCTGCAAACAACCATCAGCTTTTTCCCGTCCTCCTCTTTATTGACTCCAAGGGGCTGCCAGAGCTATAAATAGATGTTCTTGAGCTAAAAATAGCTTTGCCAGAGGACAGCCAATGCTTCTAGCTTTTGGCCTCTTTGAGGACTCTTAAGGATGCAGGATTCAAGGACCCTACCTCCTCCCAAAGACCCGGATGAGAGGCCGGCCTAGCTTTCTCCTGCTTCCTGAAACACACATACACCACGCAAGTGTGTGTGCTGACACACGTGCACATGTGCTTATGTGTACACACGTGTGTGGTCACACACACTTGCACAGACACAGGTCTGGCTGGCGTCACTGGTTTAGGCTACCTGCCTGCTCAGAAAGGAGGAGGGTCCCCAGGATAGGCAGGTTCAACCGCGAAGAAGGGTCAGACCCCCCAGTGGAGATCTTGAGCCACATTAGCCAGAGGTCGGCGGGGCAGAGGGCACAGATCTGCTGGGGACGCTGCCCGGAGACTCCAGAGCTGAGGTTCCCAGGAAATTCAGGGAGTGGTGCCTGGCACATCACAAGCACTCAGTACAGCGGAGCCGTCGTTATGGTAACGGCTGGGCAAACTTTGGAGGGAGCCAGGGGAGTCAGGGCCAGAATGTGTCCCAGGAGACACCATGGGGATGCTCAGAGCTGCAGCGAGGCCGGAGGACGCTCGGTGGCCAGGGGGACACTGACACTGCAGCTCTGCCACCCCGGCAGGGAGGGAAGGAGGCCTGCAGGGGGCGCTGGCTCCAGGGAGAGGAGCCCGGTGGCCGGAGACGCACAGGGAGCTTCCCATCAGGCATCCCCATGCCTTTGGGCTTTGCACGTTCCATAAGGAATCTAAATAACGCCCTAAAGCTAGTTGCAGATGCTCTGTAGAGCTAGACCCCCGTTTCTGGTGAAAAGGAAGAGCTGTTGTGTGGTAGGTACATGCGTGTACTCACACGCTGCTCACGCGTGCACACACATGGAGGTCTGCAGTGGGGTGTGGAACTGCTCCCAGCAGTTATTTCTGGAGAGGGGGTTGCGGGGAGCTGAAGGCCGAAACTGAGATTCCCTTTTATATAGTTCTACGTTATTTAAATTCTCAGTAGCTTGAAACAGCAAAAAAAAAAAAAAGGCTGTTCTACATCCTACATCTGCCCCTCCCCCCTCCCCCCTGCCCCCTGAGTTTAGGGTTCTGGGTTCAGAGCCATGAGTGGGAGGCAGTCTGGCTTTCCAGGTCCCATACCCTCCACCTCCTGGCCCCAGGAAGCCCCTCCACACCACCTCCCCCCAGCCTGAAGAAAGAGGCAGCCAGACGCATGGAGAAAACACCCATTTCAGGATTTATTACAACACGTTGTTTCCAAATACAAAAGAAGGGGACAGGACAGGGAGCAGAGAGCGGCCGCGATGGGGGAGAGGGCGGAGAGGAGGGGCGGGCAGGTGGGTGGGCAGCCCAGTCCAGAGGGACCAGGAGCCGGGCGGGCGGACCTGCCACCTCTCCTCCGCTGGACTTTCCAGCAAATAATAGGAGGAGGCCAGGTCCATTCTGGGGACCCCATGCCAGGGCACTGGGCTGGCAGGAGGGGGGAGGGCCCTGGGGCCCCACTCCGCACCTCCCAGGGATTGGGTGGGACTGACCAGGGAGGGGCTCTTGCTGGGTGCCTTGTGCCCCCGCATGGGGAGAGGCGTGGGCTGGGGGGCTGAGACAGGGACTTCTCCCTTCACAACGACTCACTTCAGCCAGTGTCTCAAGAGCAAAAGCCCCCACGTGCCCCAGGCCAGAAGCCACAGGGCACCGGCAGCCCTGGAGAAGGACGGAGGGAGGGGATCGGGCCGTGGGACCTGCCCCCAGGGCTGTGGGGCTCAACCAGTGGCCCCCACCACTGTCTCCTGGACAGCACAGGCGTGGGGCGCGGAGAGGGGACCAGTGCATCCTCCACACCAACGGTCACCTCCGAAACCCAACGCAATAGACAGACAGGAGGCAGATTTACATAATCAATAATAATAATAATTAACCAATAATAATAAATACTTAAACCTCTAATCCATAGATTGCAAATACAACAATGATAGCTTATTTTCTTGGGGGAACGGGGTGGGGACAGAGGGAACAGGAACAGGACTTTTGCTCAAAGAAGGTTTGACAGGACAGGAGCTGGGGTCAAAAGAAGAACAAACAGAATAAACAGCTGGAGGGCAGCTGGGGGCAGGCAACCCCCGCCCACCTGCCTAAGCACTCAGTCCTGCCCAGGCCACCCCTCCAGCCAGGCCTTGGCCTCTCACCAAGTGACCAGCATCCACTCCTGGATGCTCCAGGACATCTGAACGTCGGGGGACACCCACTCCTGCTGCCAAAAGCCTTGGGTCCCCCTGACCCCAGATGGTGGGGGGTGAGGATAGCTGGGGCTTTTCTCCTGCCCTCACCCCCAGGCTGGCCCACCTGGGCCAAAAAGCTAACGGGGGTTGGGGACTGGCATGTCACCTCGAAGATATCAGGGAGACTTGGGAGGGGAGCGCTCCACAGGAGAGGGGTGTACGGGGTTTTCCTCCTCCGAGGGCCCTGTGGGGGCTGGCAGACATGGGGGACACCTCCAGCATCTGCTCACATGAGGGGCCTTTAGCTGGAGGGGGCTCTCCCAAGTGAAGGAAAGCCGCCACACCCCACCCCACCCCCACCCAGAGGCATGAGGTGCCTCCTCTGAGAGGCACCTCGACTGGCAGAACAAGACCCTGAATCTATCTGCCCTCCGACCAGCGGAGCCAGCACGGCTGGCCCAGCTATTTCCACTGCCCCTCAGGGGCCAAGCTCCCCCTCTGCCAGTTCCCCACTTGGCAGCTGGCACTGGGGGGGGGGAACCCCACAAGGTGGAGGAGAGGGTAGCAGCCTCCTCGGGACTGGAACTAAGGCTGGACCCAGGCTCAGACGCGAGTGGGGCTGTTCCACCTCCACCCTGCCCTGGGGACTCATGTGCCCTCACACTCAGAGCCCCCTTCTCTGCACTGCTACCCTCTTCCGGACCCCACCCTGGCCCCCCAACACCTGGCAGGCAACAGGCTGAGGGGATGGGTGGCAGGGACGCCCTTGGTGGCACTGAGACTTGGTGCCTGGAGCTGGCAGGGGGCTGTGAGCGCCTCCTCGGCACCCCCCCCCCCCGGCTCCCGGGACACCCCCTCCCATCTATGGCTTTGGTGAGGAGCCGGGAGTGGAGCAGAGAAGGGAGAGGCAGGAGAGGACGCAGCGGGAGGGCAGGGAGGCTCTGCGGCTCAGTCTGCGGCAAAGGTTTTTTATCCTTTTTTCCCCTTTTCTTATGTAAAAAGTGCACGAAAGCTCAGCAGCCTCTTTGCAATGGTCAGCAGTGTTTCCTGGGGGAGGGGGAGGGGGAACCCCAGGCCTGGCACCCCAGCTTGCAACTGAAGGTGGCCTCATATTGCTTAGAAACGTGGGTTTCAGTTTAAATACCAGACAGTAAAAATAGAGCTCCGAGGACCGCCCGCACTGTTGCCAAATCATTGCCAGAATGAACAGCTTAAATAAATAAAAAATGGAAATATTTACTTCTCGATAAAAATCGCAGTAAAACCATTTACCTTTCTTTGCATTATATATAATATATATTTATAGCGGGCCCAGCCGAGGGCAGCCAAGGGCTCGGGGCGCCGCGTCCCCGCGGAGAGGCCGCTCCGGCCGCGGTCAGGACACCTCGATGACCTCCACGCTGCCCGAGAAGCTGGCCTGCTTGCCCAGCGCGGCCAGCTCCTCGCCGCGCGCGCGCCCCTCCACCATGCCCTCCTCGAACTCCATTTGGCAGCTCCGGCGCTTAAACTGCGTCTCGGGGGCCGGCTCGTCGGGCCAGCCGGTCCTCGCGTCCCGGGCCTCGGGCCTCGCCGCATCCCGCCGCCGCAGGTCGCCGCCGCCCGCGCCCGGCCCCCCGGCCCGGCCGAAGGGTGCGAACCGCGCGCCGCCCGCGCCCTGTGCGCCCTCGGGGCTGCAGCACCACGGCCCGTCGGGGGAGGGCGTGCCCGGGGAGTCGAGCGGCGGCGCCCAGCCCCCGGGGCCTGCCGGCTGGCCAGGGCCGGGCAGCCCGGGTGCCGACAGGGCCGAGAGGCCGTGCCGCGGAGTCTGCCGGGTGGCGTCGCCGAAGTTCAGGCCGAGGCCTTGCGCCGGGGAGCGCGCCGGGGAGCCGGCTGGGGGCCGGGGCCGCCGGCGGAGCCGGGGGCGCGGGTCGGGCGCCGCGTCCGGGCTGTCGGGGCTTGGGGAGGGCAGGCCCAACGTGCCCCCGGACGGGCTGTCCAGTTTGCAGAGCTTGGGGGCCTCCCCGGGGTCCGGGGGCCCGGGGTCGTCAGGCCGCCGGCTCGGGGTGTAGGCCGACTTTATGTCCAGCGAGAAGGAGCGCTTGAGGCGGTTGGTGTCCTGGAGGCGGTCGGAGGAGAGGTGCAGGCCGCAGAGGCCCTGCTGCAGCGCGCTGGTGGCAGGGGCGGGGCCGGGGGCCTCCGCAGCCCCTGTCTGTGCAGCCTCCCTGGAGGCGGCGTTCGCAGCACTCTCTGAGGTAGGTGGTGGCGGCGGCGGCGGCAGTGGGGCGGCAGGGCCCGGCAGGGGCTCCGGGGTCCCGGGGTGGGACGCCCCGTCGCCTTGCAGGGCGGCCAGCAGCTTCAGGCTGCGCTCGTACTCCAGCAGCTGGCCCAGGAAATTGAAGTTGGGCGAGATGGACGGGCGCCGGTCCTTCACGAACCTGGGGGAGAGCCGCGGGATGCGGGCAGGGCTCCGGCCGGGCCAGGCAGCTCCCCAGGCTCGCCCCAGCCCCCAGTGCCCACTCGGGGGCACCTAGCTGCTGGGCAGACCCCAGTGGGCCAGGGCTGGGCTCAGGCCTCCTCCCCGGCCCAGAACGGTGGCTCCGCGGACGAGCAGGTGGAGGGGGCGGGGCGAGCGGGTGGAGGGGGCGGCGCTACCTGTAGGCGTCGTCCGAGGACATCCCCATGGTCTTCATGATGTAGGCGATGGCGATGGTGGCAGAGCGGGAGATGCCGGCCAGACAGTGGACGATGACTTGGCAGCTGGACAACTTGGCTTTATCTGGGGGCAGGGGTCCACGTGAGTGCTGGGGCCGCACAGCCCTTCCCTTCCCTCAGGTTTCTCCCGCCCTCTCCCGCCCCTGCCTTCCAGCCCTCCCAGGGCCTGGGTGAGAGGGTGTCGGCCACCTCACCGATGAACTCGATGGACTTGTCCAGCCAGGGCAGCAGCTTTTCACAGTAGTTGTCATTGATGGGAATGCGCAGGAAACGGCTCTCGCAGATGAAGTCGGGCTTGGGGCAGGAGTTGCTGGCGTTGAGGACGTAGCTTATTCCGTTTTGGGTCATCAGATCCTGGGAGGGTAGGGAACAGGGTGGAAGCGGGTGCAGCCAACTGAAAACTGGGATGCCCTGGAGGCAGGGCCTTGGAATCTGGTTCCTGGAGCACCCCACCCCCCCGCCTCCCCCCGGCAGAGCCTACAAGCCCCTCGCTAGGTGGAGGGGTGGGGGGCCGCTCCTGCAAGACCCGCCCACAGCCTGCTTCCCGCTCCCAGGAATTTTAAGGCTGAGCTGCCTGGGCGGTGGCTTTACCCTCTTTCCGCGTCACCATTTTTAAAACACGGGGTTCTTTCAGGGCTGGCCAGGGGCCCAGTGACATCAGCAGGCTGGCACGTAGGCTGCAGAGCCAAAGGGGCAGGGAGCCGCCTCTTTGCCCAGCCCTGCCAGGCCCCGTCCCCGCCCTGCCCTGGTCTTGCCAGGACCTCTGGGGTCCTGTGAAACCACAGGCAGGCTCACACCCGGGCGTATCTACCCCTCACATCCACGGTCAGCTCCCCCACCCCCGCACCCCCCCTCCCCACCCCAGACCAGCCCAGGAGAGGCTCCGGCTCCGGCTGCACACACACCTTGTTCAGGACATCCTTCTGAGAGCCCAGGTAGAGGTGAGGCAGGATGCGGGTCAAGCCCACGCTGGGCACAGGGAGGCAGGGCTGGGAGAGGCTCATGGGAAGCAGGGTAGCAGGCTTGCCCTCGCAGAGGCCGGGGAAGCAGGAGGAGAAGGTGGCAAAGCCCCCTGTGGGCGGATGGATGAGACGCATGTCAGGGGTGGGCCGGCTGGGGAAGGAGAGCGGCTGCCCAGCCTCCCCCTGCACAGACCCCAGCCCAGTCTGCCAGCAAGCCCCCGGCTGGAGCACCTGGTCTCCGTGCTGGTCCTGGAGGGCTCCAGGCTGTCCCGCTCCCATCACCCATCCCTAAGCCCACATCCCTCCTCATGCCAGTCAGGGGCTGGCCTCCCTCAGGACGCCGCTGTGATGCCCATAAAAGTGGAGGCCGTACAAATGACCAGTCAGCATGCAGCACAAGCAGCACCCACGCACAGGCAGGTTCAGAGGCCACAGGGGTCTTCACGCTGTGGCGTGGGGCCAGGCTGGGCCTGCCCGCCTCTCCCCCAGGGCTGATGCAATCCCTCCAGTTGGCTGGGAGCCCTGGGCCAGGCTTGGATGCCAGGACAGAGAGGCAAGGGCTTCTGAGGGCCACTCCCCCCCTGCCCTGGGCATGACATCACTCTCTGGAGCTGGCACAGCACACAGGGTCATGTGCGCTCGGGTTACGGCTCCATTCCACCCAGCAGGGGACGACGGAGGAGCAGAGGCTGGGCTGAGAAAGGAGCGCTGGGGACTGGGGCACGCAGGCCGCACGCTGTACACGTGGCCGGCGTGTGTCCTGCCTCCTTGCCCGCGCGTGTACATTGGACTGCACGTGGGCAGAAGGAGCCCCTCCGCTGGTCAGGAAGGGGCTGAGGGGGACCCACGGGCACACATCGGACTCAGCGAGTGACCTCGGGCTTCGGTGTCCTGGTCCTGCCTGCCCCAGACACTGTGCTGAGGTTCATGGAAGTGGATAAGCAAACAGCCAGGCCACGGCCGACCTGTCCCCAGGAGGCGGCAGAGGGGCGAGGCAGGCGCCCGCAGACACAGTTGGGGCCAGACCTGGCTGATTCCTGAAGACAGAGATGCCTGGCGACCTCGCTCTTCACCTAGACCCAGCTCAGATAAACCAGAGTGCCTGCCTGGTGCACTCCCGGGGCCCCTAACCAAGGCTGGACTTTGGGGGACCACCACCTCCAGGCTAGGGGCATGGAGGTATAAGCCTTGGAGGGGAGCCTGCTGGCTGCACGGGGAGAAGCAGGTGACAGAGGCACCGGCACTGCTGCTCAGGTCCCGAGGGGAGGCCGGGCCGGGCCCCAGCTCACTGTGCAGAGCCAGGGACCCCCGTGGGGGAGGCGCGGGACCTGCACCATCTCTCAGAAGACCCTTCTCTGCCAGTCCCTTTCCTCTGCTCTCTCAGCAGCAAAGACAGGCAAGTGTGTGGGGTGGTGAATTCCACCAGGAACCCCCTCTTCCTAAGGAGAGCCTCTAGGAGGGGCAGAGATCTGCCAGCCTTTGCTGCAATTCCTGGAACCCCCAAGAACGCCCTCTAGGCCGAGTCAGGCAGCTTAGAGTGCTCCCTATAGCCTCCCGTCCTCCCATGATTTCGGGACACCCCAGGGCCTAGGAATGGGTGACATGGGAGGGGCAGCATCTGTGCCAGCAGCCCTGGACCGTCTGTCCCCCACTCCCCCCAGGTGCAGCCCTCTCAGGACCTGGGGAGGTGCCCAGACCTCCCAGGGCTCTCCAGGGCACCCTCCTTCGGTAGGGTAGCCCCCCCTCCCCAACCATGCCTTGCAGGTCAGGGAAAAACGCGCGTTCCGGGAGGCACTCCTGGCCCCACCCACCTCTGTCACTGCGCGCTCCAGTGCGGATGCGGCTCGGCCTGGATTTGGGGGCGCGCCCCGGAGCCCCCGCTGCCCGCCGCAGTCCCTGCCCGCCGCAGTCCCGGGCTGGGGCGGCACCCGCCCTCCGCGCAGGGGCCGCAAGCGCTGGAGTCCTCTCCGGCCGGGTCGAGAGGTGGCGCGCAGGGGCTGGGCGGCCCGCGGCGACCACACCGGCCCGCATTCCGCGCACCCCTTAAAGCGCCAGGCGCGCGTCCCCATGCCCGCCGGGAGTCATGGCCAGTAGCCGTGCGGGAGAGGCGCGGCGTGGTCTGGGCACCGGCTCGGGACCCCGGCGCGGCCCGCTTCCACCGCTCGCTCCGCAAAGCGCCCCGCCCTGGAGTTCCCTTCTCCCTGGCTGTGCCTCGCGTCTCCCTGGCGCCCCTCCGCCCACCCACGGAGGGGTCTGTCCTTCCCGCGGGCGTCTGCCCAGCCCGCTCCGTGTGCCTAGCTCGCTGGGCCGACGGCCTACCTCTAACCCTTCGGCCTGCCCTTCTCCAGGGTTCGGGTGGGCGCTGCCCCAAGCCTGTCCCTCCTCAGGGTCATGACTGCTCCCTGGCTTGCTCCTCATAGAAACGGGGGAAACCCTCTAACCCTGGGGTGGGGCACCGCCAGCTCGCAGGGGACTTCCCACCCAGCTCACCCGGGACTGACCAGCATGGGCCCTGGGCAGCCCAGGGGGAAGTGGGGCGCTGCTCCGGGACCCTCTTCTCAAACGTCTGGGAGGGCCTCTGGTGTCATATGTAGCAAGGGCACACACGCGCGTGTGTGCACACACACAGGGGCTCCCGGGGGACTGCGGGCAGACCAGGACACCTGTGACACCCCCCTCCGCTCGGCCCACACAGCCCCAGGGCATATCAGCTGTGTCAGCTCTGCAGCTCTGTGGCTTCTGGCTCCCAGAGCTCACACATGCACGCACACACACCCCCCCCCCCCCCATCCACACATGGAGAGCACAGCACACGCTCACAGGACCCGTTCTCTGAGGGGTCTGCCCGGAGCCCCGGCCCCTGGCAGCTGCTGGAGCAGTCTGCAGCCCCTCTCCTCACAGGAGGGCTGGCCTGGTGCCCCCAACGCCCGTCATGCTCAGGAGGTGCTCAGGGCAGGTGTCAGAATGAAGAGCAGCACCCTAGCAGCTGTGTGATGGTGGGGGTGATGCCGGTGTGGGCCCTCCCCCCACCCTCTCCTGCTGTAGCGCAGGGCACCCAGGCAGGGAGGTCGCACATCCTGGGGGACAGGCCCTGGGCCACCTGGGGAGGGGGCTGGCCAGTCTGATCTGGGGGAATGTAAGCCCCATGGGGACCTCCCCCTGGGCAGATAGCAGTGGTGATCAAATAGGCAGTTGCTAGGCTCCCTGTGCCAGCTGGAGCATTCAGAGGACCCCCCAGTGGGGGATCAGTTCCTGCTCAGACTAGGGTTTCCCCAGGGTGGGGCCTATGCCTCCTCCCTCAGACTGTATGCGTGTGTGTGTGTGTGTGTGTGTGCGCGCGTACCTGTGTGGGTGGGGGGTAGCTTCCAAGGTACACCAGGTCTTTGCCTAGATCCCCCCTATTTCCCCTGCCTCAGGCCTGTGTTGGGGTTTCCCGCTGTCCATGTCTCACCTGCTGGTGGTGGGCCTGGGCCCTCGCTGGAGGTGGGACCTGAAGTGTGGGGGCCCGGGGGAGGGGGTCGGAGGAGTCCCTGAGAACTCAGAGCTCCCTAGCTTCGTCTCCACTGGGTCCCCACCGCCCCAGCAGACGCTGGGCCCTGGGCTTAGAGAGGAGAGCAGAGGCCGATCCGGAACGTGACCCTTTGGACGTGCCCACCCCTGCCCCCGCCCCCGCCCTGCCGCCAGCAGGGGAGAGAGGCCTCGGGAAGGCACCTGTAAGGATGGCCACGCTGTCGAAGCAGCCGTCAAGCTTGCTGAGCAGGATGGACAGGAAGCTGTCTGCGGCCAGCACGCTGGCGTCCCGGGTGCTCTGGTCGTAGACCACCACGTCCTGAGGCTCCGCGGCCTCCATCTGGGCAGAGGGCAGAGGTCAGGGGGGCCAGGTGCCCGCCAGTCGCCGCATCCCCTGCCGCCTCCACTGCTGCTGGTCAGGCGGTGGAAAGGGAGGGCCTGTCCCTGTGGTGCCTTGAAGGCAGGGAGGGCAGGCGCCCAGCCACGGTGTACACCTGGACAGCTGTGACTGTGCAGCCACAGGGCAGCCCCCCGGAGCAGGGAGGGTCGGGGGACACAGCCCCCTGAGGCAGCCACGCTCCCACATACAGTTAACAAGACACTGGGGGCCCAGCCCCTGTGGAGGAGACGCGGGGCAGGCGTGAGTTCCCAGGAGGCGCATGCGGGCGCCCTGACCTCCGGGGCACAGGGAGGCCTGGCTGGCTCCCAGGGAGGCCAAGGGCCCCAGGAGGCACACATTGGGGATTCTGAAGGCTGGGTGGGGGGACCTCTGGGTCTGGGGTCTCCTTCTGTCCCTGGCCAGTGATGGGGCCTCTGGAGGCTGCAGCAGGCCCTCCTTGCCCCCAGCCATCCCAGTGGAAGCAGTGGGAAGCTGGGGCCCACCGGCCCTCCCCTCTCCGCTGCCAGCTGGGGGCCCAGATGTGAGCCGCTGGGCTCGGAGCAGCTGGTAGCCCGCCCCCAACACGCTCAGCCCTTAAGCCCGCTGAGCTGCCAGCCCTGGGCCGATGATGTCACCGACAGCCAATGGGAGAGCATTCTGGCCCAGCACTTGCTGGGGGTTATTCATCACCGGATTCCCCTCACTGGAGGCCGCAGGGGACTCCCGTCTGGCTCCTCTCACATCCCAGCTCTGCCCCAAGCAGGGCCAGTGACCAAGACCCCTCCCTGAGCCTCTGGGCCGCCTGGGGAGCCAAACCTCCCCCACGCGGGCTTCGCAGGTCACAGTCCAGTGTGGGCTCGATGCCCCTGGGCAACAGAGACAACTGTTGCCTGAGGTGACCAGCGACGGTCTTGCAGGCCTCGGAGAGAGCTCCTGGTCCTCAGGATCCGGGGGAGAGACCGGGGCTGGATGCCCCTGTGCCTGTGTGAGCCCCCAGCCGCCCGTCTGGTCCTCTTCTGAGTCCTCAGGGTGGTCAGAGAGGCCTAGCCGCCCTCCTCGCTGCCCGTCTGTCTCCCGTGTCCCCCCCGGCTCCATCCACAGCCCGGGCACAGCCACACCACGTGGCTGGGCCCTGCATGGAGGCCTCTGTGTGGGGCTGAGTGGGGACCCGGGCAGGGTCAGTGGCTCTGTGGGGAGGGCAGGAAGCTGGTAGGAGGGTGTTGAGTCTGTCGGCGGAGGGTCACCCTGGGGAGGAGCGCTCTTGTAGTCCTAAGGTGGACAGGGGCGCTGCCTGCCAATGGCTTGGAATCTGACCCCGAGGAGCACAGAGCAGCTTCAAGGGCAGAAAAAGGGAAGGCTGCCCCAGCCCTGGCTCCCGGAGGAGCCAGAGAGACGGGCGGGCTGCATACCTGGCTGCGGGCGGCAGGCTGGATCAGCTCAGCAATGGTCACTTTGCC
Organism: Bos javanicus; assembly: GCF_032452875.1. Classification (NCBI taxonomy): domain Eukaryota; kingdom Metazoa; phylum Chordata; class Mammalia; order Artiodactyla; family Bovidae; genus Bos; species Bos javanicus. Next base: position 50,352,638 of record NC_083896.1, on the reverse strand, counting down.
CTGCTGTAGCCGCCGCTTCACCAGCTTGGAGCAGCAGATGTTGACGGAGCTGAGTACGTGCCAGCTGTTGTACTCCACGAAGGAGCGGCTGTCGATGACCAGCGGGCCCCCGGGCCCGCCCCGCAGCAGGCTGGCCAGCCTCTTGGCATCCATCACCTTCCGTGGGAGCCGGTCCCCGGCCATGGCGCGGCAGTGGGCAGTGGGGAGGGGCGACCCCGGGAGTGGGCAGGGGCAGCTCCAACGGCCTGGACGTGGCCTAGGGTTTGGAGTGCCCAGGCATGGCGCCAGACCTGCGGGGAGAGGCGGACGGTCAGTGGTCCCGCAGGCCCCTGGGCCTCGGACGGGCTGGCAAGGGGACTGGTCCAAGGGCAGCGTGTCTGGGGCTGACACATGCCAGTGGGGAGGGTTCTCGCTCCCTCTGGCTCCTTCATGGAGGTTGGGCTCCCTAAGCCTGCGGCTTTCCCGCTGGGGTCTGTGACCCTGGGAAGGGTGCTCGGGAGGGGCTGGTCCCGTCCTGAGCCCTCCAGGTCAGAGCGCCAGCCTCTCAGCAGGACATAGCAAGGCGAGTGGGGGCCACAGAAGGCAGGGCAGCAGGACTCAGGCAGGATGAGGCCCGAGGGTCCCTCCCCCAGGCCAGGCCCCCCGGACGCTCACCCCTCCCAGGGCGCCCCCTTCTGCCCCTGCGTTGCCTGTCCTGTCTTGGGGATGCAGGTCTCTCCCCGCCCCCCACTTTCTGGATGGCGTGGCCCGCTGGCTCCATAAGCCGATCATCTGGATGGGGTGGAGGGTAGGGCACCGACTGGGCCGGGAGCTCTGCGTCCCAGTTCTGCAGGCCAGGGTTCAGGCACACAGGGGGCCAGCCTCCTCCTCCTTCTTCAGGGCTGGGTCACACACTTACGAAATGGGGGAGACACTATGATGGGGCACCGCAGACTCATCAGTGCCCTGGGGTTGAGGAGGCCCCTTTGGGGGCCTGGTGGGTACAAGGACTGTGGTGCGGTGGAGGGCACCCAAGGATAGTGGTCAGCGGTGAGTGTGCGTGACTGTGTAGGACCCTCGGGCTCAGGGGTGACTGGAGGGAGTAGGAGGTGGGTGGGACGTGAGGCTCTGGAGTCTGGGCGGAAGCCCCCTCTGACTTGGTGCCAAGCCTCTGCCACCACTGGCCCACCTGCCAAGACGGGCCTTTCTCAACGCCCCCCCTCCCAGGCCTCACAGTACCCAGGGAGGCATGCATCTTCAGGATGACGAGTACTCGAAAGCTGGGGAAACTGAGGCTCGGGGGAGGGGTGGGATTAACCCAAGGTCGCATCAAGGACACTGGACAGAAAGGGGCCCACGGCCGCCCTGATCACCCGGGGTCTCTCCTCTGCCAGCTTGGGGGGTGGGGAGGCTGAGAGACGGACTCCCCCACAGGGCCAGCGAGGGAACTCCCTCGGTAAGCCCCTCGCCGGCAGCCACAGAGGGTGCTGGGGTGCGGCACTTGGAGACACGCCTCGCCTTTCAGTCAGCACTGACAACCCTGGGGACGGTGGCCACTGTCTCTGCGCCAGCCCTTGGGATGAGCTCCCAGGCTCGTGGGGGGTGCCAGGGGTGCCAGAGGAGTAGGTACAAGGCAGGCGGGGACTGGCCCGCCTGGCATGGGCAGCCCAGGGCTGGGCCACTGGAGCTGGTGCCAAGGGAGGCCCTGGACAGTGCTGGGGCCTCGAGGTCCTGCTCACAGATGCTGCTCCTCAGGCGCTTGGGCGCCTTGATGGTGGGGACAGGGCCTGGGGTGCAGACGGGGCCCTGCCCTCCTGAGGGCCACGGCAAGACAGTGGTTCTGCCTGCTGAGGGGCCCGACCTGCTCTGAGGCCTCTGCCCGCGTGCCCAGGGGACCCCAACTTGACTCCTGGTCGAGCGGTTTTGAGAGGTTTTTCCAAGTTCTTGCCTGACTCCCTTTAAGGCTGGGACAGGCCCCGCCTCCAGGCCCCCCTGACGCACCTGGGCAGAGCCTCCCACCATGGGGTGTGGGACCTGCATCCAGTCCAGAGGCCCAGGACCCCGACAAGGAGACCGTGGGGTGGGGACACCACGGGCAGAGCCTCCTCCCACGGGGGGAGGTGGGGCGGGGGAGGCCCCTGCGGCAGTCCTTACACTGCCAGAGCGGCGTGAAGGGGTGCTCACTGCACGGAGGGGAAAGGAGGCTGGCGGAGGGGCAGGGAGGTGAGGCCGGAGACCCGCGGAGGAGAGGGGGCAGGGGCTGGAGGGGTGGACGGCTGGCCTGTGGGCCCACCTGGTACCTGGTCCCCAGCCCCGGCTCCTGAGGAGTCTCTGGCTTGGCCCTATTAACCACTGTAATATTGTTATTTGCAGCTGAGGGGGACTCATTAGCAAGTTGGCACCTCCGTTGTTGCCATGGCAACAGCAGGGGTGCCAGGCAACCGCTGCTCCTGCGGCAGCAGGCGGAGCTGCAGAGCCAGGTCCGCTCCTCGCCCGCTCCCCGAGCCCGCCCTCAGGTGCCCAGCAGCTGGGTGGGACCAATTCAGCCAGGCCCGCCCGCCCCTGCACGCCCCACCAGGTCCTAACCCTCCAGTCACCTCCCACATGCACAGGCTCACTCTCCCATCCTGGGGAGCCCTGCCCTTCCTGGGCGGGACCCCCTGCATTGTGCTGGCCCCCAGGCCCTCCTTGGGCAGACCCCTCACTTCCCCAGCTGCGACAGTCAGAGCAGGGCGCAGAGCTGGGCAGAGCAGGGTGGGGTGGAGATGCTGCAATAGGCCAGGTGGGCGCAGAGAAAATGGATGTGTAGGGGCTTGGGCCTCCCGGCTTTTAAGGACCCCCTGCAGGCTCAGCTGAGACCCTCCCCCGGGGAGGGAGAACCCAGAGCCTAGGTCAGCTGGGAGCCTGGGTCAGCCCCACCAGAGGGCAGCAGCCGAGGAGACAGGGTCCCAGGCCAGAAGCAGGAGGAGCCCCGCCCCTCCCTGCCTGCTGCTGGGCCAGGCCTGGGAGGCCACAGGCACCGCCTCCCTGCTTTCCTGGGGTCCACGGCGCCGCCTGGCCCTCATGTGAAATACAGGCTGGACACAGCCCTTTGCCACTGGCCACGCTCATGGCACGTACTTACCCGGTTCCCACAATCCATCCCAGCCCTGTGTGCCGTGATTCACACGACAGTGCGTGTGTGCACGTTCACGTGGTCACTGCACGCATGTGTCCTCACCTTCTGCACGCGAGTGCCAGAGATTCCAGCATGCCCCAGCCCCAGATGCAGCCACAGCCTCTCCTCACCGGCTCCCATGGCCTCCAAGAGGGACATCCGTGTCCCTCAGCACGTGTACAACCAGAAAACTCCCAGCTAGGGGCATCCTCACCACGGCACCTTGTGCTCAGCGTCGGGGGACGCGGGAATCCCAGGACAGGCAGATAGAGACCCTGGCCACCACTCAGCATGGCTCCGGCCTGGCAGAGCCAGGTCACCAAGGTAGGCCTCAGGCAGAGCTGACGGCGGACAGACCCCCGGTGCTGGGTTTCTGGCTCACTCTGACCCTGGGGCAGGCTTGGAGGCAGAAACTGCTACCCTCTGGAAGCCAGGAGAGAGGCTGGCAGGGGTGGCCTCTCACAGGCAGGGGCCCACGTGCTCACCAGGTTGGCTCTCTGCACCGCCCCCCAGCTCTCTGAGATGACTGGCACAGGACCCAAGCTGCGTCCACTCTGTCCTGGCTGCTCTTGGCAAGGCCAGGCAGAGCCAGCCTGACCTGGGGAGGCTATGGACTTGGGAGACAGTGGGGTGGGGCTCTACCCTCAGTGCCCAGGAGTTAGGGGCTGAACTGGGACTGGAGGGCTTGGCACAAGGGTCCTCAGGGAGGCAGGCTCAGGACGCACCAGTCTCGGCTTCCTCTGCTCCTGCCTAGCTGGTTTTATCCCCGCTGATCAACAGGACTTCTACTGGGCACCCCTCCCCCATGCTAACTGCCGGGGCCAGAGCCCACCAGTCACCGTCTGAGGTTCAGGCAGAGGGGGCCTCAGCCTGTGCAGTCTGACAGTCTCAGCCTGAGCCTCATCACTGTTGCTGTGGGCTCGCCCCTTCCTCTCCTCTCCTTGGGAGCTGCACATCTAGGAGACAGGCAGACAACCTCCGCTTCCTCCACCCCTCCTCTAGGCAGGAGACTACGGGCCCCCCACCCCCCACCCCAAGCTCTCTGATTGCAGCTTCTGGGCCTCAAGGTCAGCCTCAGCCTAGAGGAGAGGTGATGCTGGGAAGGGTCCTGGTGCGGAAAGGGGCTTCAAACATCTTTCTGCATCTCTGTACCTGGAACCTGCCCTTTCCAGAGGCAGCCTCTGGGATCCAGGAAGCTTCCGGAGGGCAGCAGGGGACTAGAACCTGCCTAGCAACTCCCCCAGGGCCCTAGGCTGACTACAGCAGGAGGTATTTCAGTTAGACTTCAGGACGAACTCCCAGTCCCTGGTCACATGACCTGGCCATCTTTGGCGAATGCTTATCAACCATCTGAGGAGCAAATGCCAGGGACACCTGCCATCTTGGGGCAGGACAGGGGTGCTGGATGCTACCTGCGTTTCCTGGGCTGCTGTGGGAGCAAGAAGGACTCGGGGAGACGCTGGGAACGGACAGTCTCTCAGACCTCCACAGACCCCCAGGAGCAGAGGGCACAAGGCAGGAAGAACCCCCTCCCCTTCACCAAGCTGCGCAAGAAAACTGCAGACCGCACACTCCACCCGCCGCCTTTCTCCCCCATCCTACGGAGGCCGCCCACCCCCACCCCATCACTGAGAGCCCAGGCCCCAACGCTCCCCCTTGCAAAGTCAGTACATTTTTTGCAGCAGGAAATTAGAAGGTAAATTCTCCCAGAAGGGATGACCTCGTGCAGACTGGGCCCATTTCTGCCCCTTCCCCTCCAGGCCAGACTATTACATACCCTTCACCCCAAGGTGGGTGCACAGGCTGAAGGAGGCTGGTTGCACTCAGCCTGGCAGTGCCAGCCCCTCCCCCAGCACCCGCCGCGTCTGCAGCAGGCTGGCGGCTGGCCTTTATTCCGCAGAGGCCAGCTGAGCTCCCTGAGGTGGGGGTGCCCATCGCAGCGTGGCGAGACAGGGGAGAAGGCCAGACACGGAGCGAACCTCTCCTGAGGCTGCCACCCGCCAAACGCCCTGAGCTCCAACGGCCCAGGCCGCCGCATCTCCGCGCCCGGCCCTGCAAAGGCCCATCCTCTCCAATCCTGGTCCCTGTGGTGGGGGTGCTTTTCGGGGGGGGCACATGGGGCTCAGATAGATCCACGCTCGATCTTAATGGTCGTCCTCGTCCTTAATTCATGCCCCTCCCCCACCAAAATAAGAAAGAATCGCGCGTAGAAAGGCGGCGAAGCGGTGGCCGGGTGTGTGCCGGGCCGGGGTCCGCGGGGCGCCGCGGGAGGCGGGGGAAGGACTTCTCGGTCGGGTCCGCGGCGCTCCTGAGGGCCGGTGGGGGCCGCTCATCTCCAGGCCATCTCCTCTTCCCCGTGCCCGCCCCGTGCAACCCCCCGAGCGCTCCCGATGCAGCGCCCACCCGGCCGAGCCGGGCGCTCGGGCCGCGCGCCGGTGATCCCCTAGCCCCTCGGCGCCCCGCGCGTACCCCCAGGCCCTCGGCGCCCCGCGCGTACCCCCAGCACCCCGGCGCCTCGCGCGTCGCCCCCAGGCCCCCGGCGCTCCGCGCGCCCCCCCTCAGCCCCGCCTGCGCCCCGCACGAACCACCACCCCCCCGGCCCCGCCGGCGCCCCGCGCGTCCCCCAGCCCCACCGGCGCCCCGCTCACCTCGCTCTCGCTCGCCTCAGGCCGGCACCCGGGACCTGCGCTGCGCTCAGCGTGCCCGCTCCGCCGCGCAGCCCATGGGCCCGGCGGGGGCCCGCGCAGCCGGGGCCGGGGGAGCGCGCGGGTCGCCGCCGTCGCCGCCGCCGCGGGGAGCGCTCGCACGGGCCCGAGCGCGCGCACTGCGGGCGGGCACGCGCGCATCCCACCCCGCGGCTCGGCGGGCGCGGCCGGGGCTGCTCCGGCTCGGGCTCGGGCTCGGGGTCCGGCGTCCGGCGGGGCGGGGGGCGGGGGCCGCGGAGCCGGCTTGGCCGCCGCGCTCGGCCGCGAGTGACAGGCCCGGGGCGGAGGGCGGGGCCGCCGGCGGGGATGAGGTCATGCCAAGCGAAAAAAGCCCCTGACGTCACCTGCAGCCAATCAGCGCACGCGGCTCGGGGGCAGGTGACGTCAGCCAGCGCCCCGGCTCCGGGTGCAGATTAGAGGCGGCGGCCGTGGGGGGCGGGGGCCGGCCTCCGCGCCGTCGCCGGGCACCCTCTGCCCTCCCCTCTCGCCCCGGCCCCGGATCTTAAAGGGGCCGCGCGGCCTCCGATCCCGCGCCTGGAACCCCACCTCCAGGAAGCCCTCCGGGCCCCAGCGCTCCGCCCCACCCGGAGACCGCCCCCTAGTCTCATCTTACAGACGCGGAGGGTCCAGTCGTCCGGGTCCCGAGCGCGAGCGTCCTCTCTCCACCGGCCTGGCAGGAGCTGCCCCCCACCCCACCCCACCCCCGGCAGTCTTTGTTCGTGCGGGGCCTGCCGCGGGCGGCTTCTCTAGCCCGGGGCGGGCACGAGCGCACCCCGCGAGCCCGGCCCAGGCGGCGCTTTACCTTAGGCATCCGCGCGTCCCCTCTCCACGAGCCCTGGCGGTGGGAGCCTGGGTCTGCATTTTACGGGGTGGGGGGGTGGAGTGGGAAGCTCAGAGGCGAGAAGGTGTGCCTCTGGTCACACATCTGAACTCTGGTGGGAGGTGGTGGCCCCCTGGGCAGCACTGTACCCCCAGCCTTTGTCGCTTCCAATTAAAAGTCCACCTTAAGCGGCGCTCTCGGGACCCGCCCTCGCAGGGTGCCCCCCAGCCCGGTAAAGACAGTTGAGGGTCCGCCCCAGCCGACCGCTGTTGGAACACGAGCCCTCGGCCGCTTGGACTCTGGTTGTCCAGAGCGGGAGCAAACATAGGTAATTACACCTCGGGCGGTGTCTGCCGGCAACACCCCGGAGCGCGGAGGGGAGCGTCCGGGAGGCCACCCCAGGATGGACAGACAGCGACTGGAGGCCACGGAGGCGCAGGGACCCCCTCAGGCTGCGAAGACCTCGTCCTTCCGCCGGCTCGGGGCAGCCGCAGGGCGGGGTGGGGGGCATGTTTCGGGCATCTGTGTTGCGCCAGGTGTGTACCTGTGCCAGGCCCTGGGGGCCTCGCTCTGAGGAGGGGAGAAAGACTTCTGCCTAGGGGGCCAAGGAACCCCGGGAGCTTTTGAAGGTGATAATTTGGTGGGGGGATGTTGTGACCAGACGACCCAAACATTCCTTAACCCCAGTCCCCAGGGCTGCCCAGTGGAGAGTGAGGGCGGGGCCTCCTCTAGCCCGTGGGGGCAACTCAGGGCTCTGAGAGGCTTCGGCCCCCCGGAGAGCGCAGCCTCTTCGCCTGGAGGGAGGGATCTGAGAAGCGCCCTCAGCCGCGGCTGTTTGAATGAAGGGTCACAAAAATCCTTGCAGGAGACTGCTTTCTATACTCTCCTGGGACAGGTGGGCACTCGGGACCCTAGAGCTGTGAGTGCAGCTGGGGAAGGTCGTGATGGCCAGGGCCTCCACTGGGCCCTCTCTTTCCCACTCTCAATTCTCCTGACCTCTGGCTTCAGAGCTTTGTCCACAGTTCGTGGGCCTCTCCCTTGCTAGCCTGAGCACTCAGGTGTGAGTATTTGGGTGTGTGTGTGTGGAGGAGAGTGTGTTCTTGACTCCGAGCCAGCACTTTGGATAACAAACATCGTGGGGTGGGGGTGGGGCGGGGCTGTCCCGGAAGGAAGCACTGGCTAACTCCAGGGCTATTTGGGGCTGGGGCTGGGTTGAGGTCCTTCCTCTTTCCCTGCCCCAGGTGGAACCGAAGGAGTAAGGTGTTGCTGAGGAGAGAAGCCCTGGCTGGAGGTGGACCCTGAACTCAGCGAGATGCCCAGCCCAGGTGCATAGCCAGGTCAGGTCTGGATGGAGTGTAGGGTGTGGCGGGGAGCTTGTTGCATTTGGGCTCATTCCATGTCTGAAAAATGGGGGAGGCTTGCTCCTGGGAGAGTGTAGGAAGATTCAGGCTGAGCCCCGCAGCTGGCCCGGTGGCCTGAGCCCATATCAGAGGCCCTTGGGGAAGCATGGACAGAACCCAAAGGGCCTGGGACCCTCAGAAGTGGGGGACAGGGGAACTGTCAGCTAGGCTGGGAGGACTCCCCGCTCTCTTGCTCCCTAGGCCAGATCCAGGATGAGCCCAGTAGAGAGGGCACGGGAGGACCGTCCAAGTGGCTCCTCTTCTGCCCAGCCCAGGCGTGGTCAGCGCCTGCATGTGGCCAAGGGCAGCTCCTGGCTCTGTCCTTGAGCAGGCGGCAGTAAACTGAGGGGAGGGGTGGTGTCCTTGTGCCCCCTCTGGGAGGGAGGCAGTGGTGTGCATGGGTGTGTCTGGTTGGGGGAGCATGTTTGGGCCAGGGTTATTTTATTTTTTGGCCTCACCTCGCTGCTTGAGGGATCTTAGTTGCCACCACCAGGGACTGAACCCGAGGCCTGGGCAGTGAGGGCAATAGTCTTAATCGCTGGACCGCGGGGGAATTTCCAGTTCAGGATTATTTTATCATCCAAGGAGTCATTTCTCGTGTAAAACCTGGGGTTTTGCAAGGATGGTGCATTTGGGTAGGGTGGCACCCACTCTGGGGAGGACAGCGACCTCCAAGGCCACCAGGATGCTTAGCAGCATTCTTGGGTTCTCTGCAGTTGGGGGCGAGACCACCTTCCCCTCAAGCACCAGCCGCGGAGGGCCAGAGGTCTAGGTGCGTTGCCTGGTGGGTGGCCCTTGCCGCTCACGCCCCCAGACCCCGCAGGCTCAGGGAGGGGCGGCCAGCATCTCGGCGGGCGCGCAGCTTTGGAGGAGCAGGAGCGGCTTGGGAAGCTGGCTGCGGGCTGAAGGGACGCCTCGCGTGGGTTCCAGCTCCCCAGCTGGCTCTCGGGATGGGGCGGCAGTGCCAGGCGGTCAGTGTCCAAGTCGGGCAGGTGATCGCGGCCGTGCCAGCCCGCACGTGCAGATACCGCCTCGGGGTCCCCAGGGTGGAGCAGAGTCCTGCGAGGGCCCCTGGAGGCGCCGTGGCCCCTACGGGGCGGGTCGAGCCGGCCGGGCCCGGCGCGCTCACAGCCCGCCGCCCCCGAGGGACCCGCGCCCGCGGCGGTCAGGTGCGAGCGCGGTAGCTGCGGCCCGTGCGCTCCCCCTTCCGGCCGCCCTGAAAGCCGCCTTCGGCGCCAAAGGAAACGGAGCTCCCTAGCTCCTGCTGACCCGTCAGTGTTTCAACTGATGACACAGTAAACCTGTACCCGTGGCGTTACGTTTCCCACAACCTTTTTAAGTCAAGGTATAGTTAGTACGACGCCCACTCAGGTGTTCCAACAGCGGCCTTTGGCAGCTGCGCTGACCGCCCAGAACTAGTCCTAAAAATCCCCGGGGCGACCCTTCTCAGTCTCCCCTCACTTTCTGACCCATTCCGTCAGTGCTGCTGTTCTTGAATTTCGTACACGCGCGAGCAAGAGGTGTGCATTCTTTTGTGTCTGACTTTTTTTTTTTTTTCACGCAACAAAGTACTTTCGAAGCACGTCGCATCCCCGCCTCCCACCGCCTGGTTGTAACTGTGTGCAGTTGGGTGTTGTGGGTGTGCGCGGATGCTTCAACCAACTCTCCGTTTTTACGCCCTGGATTCTTTCCGTACCTTGGCTATTAAAAGCCATGCAGTAAAGCGGCCTCCGTCTGTGTGCGCTTTCTGTTTGGCTGTGCTGGTTCTTGGGTGGCTGCTTGGGTCTTTCTCCAGTTGCAGCGAGCCGGGGCAGCTCTCCAGTTGCCGTGCGCGGGCGTCTCGCTGCGGTGGCTTCTCTTGCTGCAGAGCGCTGACTCTAGGTGCTGCGGCCTCAGTGGTCGCATCTCGGAAGCCCAGTGGGTGTGGTGCACGCAGGGGCTCAGTTGCTCCTGGGCATGTGAAATCTTCCGGACCAGGGACTGAACCTGTGTCCCCCTGCAGTAGCAGGGGATTCCTTAACCCCTGGACCCCCAGAGAAGTCCCTTCCATATGCTTTTAACCTCAGATTATTCACATTTCAGGCTATTTTCTTTCCTAGTATGTTATGACATTTTTGTAGTGGACAAATAAATACAGAGAAGGGTATAACAAACACCTAACTGCGGGACCCAAACATGTCCACATTTTCTCCCGTTTTGCTTCAGGTTGTAACAGCACAGTGCAGACCCCAGCGGGCTCTCAGAGCCTCTCCCACCCCTCTGTCCAGAGGCAGTGCCACTCCAGATGGCCAGTGTCTTCCTGGCTCTGGTTTGTCACTTTGCTGCGTGTTTAAGCCCCATGTACACCACACAGTACCGTCTGTGCTGTAAAGTATTCGTGTATGGAATCATCTAACTGCCTTCCTGCAGGTTCCCTTCTTCCCCCCACTGCCTCGGTGCGTCTTTGTTGATGCGGGCGAGCCTGGTCCATCCAGCGTGGCTGCTGTGCAGGTCTCCACTGACGAACACATTTCCTCCGCTGCTTGTTCTCCTATGTGTAGCAGTGCTGCCAGGAATATTGTAGTGGGTATCTCCTAGCGCCAGGTAACGTCGTCATCCAGACCAGCTGTGTCAGCCTCGATGGCGAGTCTTAGAAACACGGACTCTCTTGCCGTGTAGATTCTGAGGATTAGGATGTGAACATGTCTGGGTGTCCGTTGTTCTGTCTACCACAGTTGGCGTGATATCTTCCTTAAGTATCTGGAGGTATTCACTCTTTTTTAAAGAAAATGTTTTATTTATTTGGCTGTGTCGGACTGTAGTTGCGGTATGTGGGATCTAGTTCCCTGACCAGGGATCAAACCCAGGCCCCCTGCATTGGAAGTGCAGAGTCTTAGGCATTGGGCCATCTGGGAAGTCCCTGAAGATACTCAGTCTTGAAGACACTGGCCTTCTGCTTTCTTCCCGGAAAGGTTTTCATTTACAGATTCAATTTTTTTAACAGATGTAGGACCATTCACACTCTATTTCTTATCTCAGTTGTGATACAGTTGTGCTTTTCAGGGCTTTGCTTATTTTATCTAAAATTTGAAATTGTTCATGTAATTTAGTCTTGTACCTCGTCATATTTTATTGTGTGCAGGGTATGTAGTGATGCCACCTTTTCATTTCTGTTATTTGCAATGTATCGTTTTCTCTGTTTTTGGATCAGTATTGCTGGTGGTTTGTAAATTTTGTTAATCTTTATGAAGAGCAAACACTTGACGATGTTAATTTTCTCTGTCTTACATCTGATTTCAATTTCATTGATTTGTGCTCCCTTCTAATATTTATTTTTATTTTATTAGTTTTACTATTTTCTTTCTTCTACCTTATTTCAGATTCAATCTGCTTTCCTCTTTCCAGTTTCTTGCAAGTTTAGATACTTGGTTTTCACTTGCTCTCCTTTTCTAAAAGGAGAGTATGTGTTTTGACCTGTAGATTTTTCTTTGTTGTTCAGTTGCTAAGTGATGTCCAACTCTTTGCGACCCCATGGATTGTAGCACGCCAGGCTCCCCTGTCCATCACCATCTCCCAGAGTTGGTCAAAGCCACGTCCATTGAGTTGGTGATGCCATCCAACCATCTCATCCGCTGTCACTGCCTTCTGCTCCTGCCCTCAATCTCTCCCAGCATCAGGGTCTTTTCCAATGAGTCAGCTCTTCACATCAGGTGGCCAAAGTATTGCAGCTTCAGCATCAGTCCTTCCAGTGAATATTCAGGGTTGATCTCCTTTCAGTTCAGTTCAGTCGCTCAGTTGTGTCCAACTCTTTGCGACCCCATGAATCGCAGCACGCCAGGCCTCCCTGTCCATCACCAACTCCCAGAGTTCACCCAAACTCACGTCCATCGAGTCGATGATGCCATCCAGCCATCTCATCCTCTGTCGTCCCCTTCCTTTAAGCACTGCATAAGCTGTATCCAGCAGGTTTTGATGTCATATTTACATTAAAAGGCAGTCCAAAATATCTTCCAATTTCCACTGTGATTTCTTAGGCTTATGGGTTATTTTGAAATCTATGCCTTAATTTTCAAACATTTGGGGATTTGAAAACAGATATCTATCTCTTACTGAGTATGTGTCAAAGCACATGCTCTGTCTCTCTGTCAAAGCATATACTCTGTATTATTTCAATATATGTCAATGAGGTCAAATTGGCTAATCACATTCAGATCTCCTAACTCCCTACTGATTTATCTCCTTGTTCTATCAGTTACTGAGATATATTGCAATAAAAGTGAAAATTCTCAATTCCATTTGTGGATTTGTATTTTCCTTCTTGTAGTTTTGTCAACATTTGCTTTATATATTTTGAAGCTCTGTTATTTGGTTAATAGAAATTTAGGATTGTTTCCTTTTTCGGTCTCATTGACTCTTTTAACCTCATGAAATGTTCTTTGTTCTCTCTGGTAAGAGTTTTGTTTTAAAGTCTACCTTGTCTGATATTAATAGAGCTACACTAACTTTCTACAAAATTAGTGTTTGCATGATATATCCTTTTCCCATTTTTTTCTTTTTACCTTTCTGGGTTCCATTATTGAAAGTGTGCCTTTTGTAAATAGTATGCAGTTGAAAATTCTTTTAATTTTCCAATATGACATTTGACTTTTATTGGAGTATTTAGATTATTTGCATTGACTGTAATTTACTGATATTGTTGGGTTTAATTGCTGTTTCTATTTTCTATTTCTTTCATCTCTTCTTTGTTTCTTTATTCCTTTATCTTGCCTTCTTTTGGATTCACTGAATTTTAAAAATTCAGTTTATCTCTTCTATTAGCTTTTGAGTTATATGTTCATGTATCATTCTTTAATGATTATTCTGGAGACTACATTTTACATTCTTAAAGTCTCATGACTTCCTGAACAGGGAGAGAACTTCACAGCTCTTAATTCCATTTATCCTTCTACATTTTATTTCTGCAAATGTTAAAGGTCTCACAGGATGTTAGTGTATTGTTGGAAACAGTTATTTTGTGTGTGTGTGTGCTTACCAACATTTTTACACTTGCTACTATTCTTTGCTCAATTCCCGATCCTCCCTACTCTCATATGGGGTTACTTTTCTTCATCCCGAAGAACTTTAGTATGTCTTGTGTTGTAGGTCTTTCAGTGATATCATCTTTCAGCTGAAAACAACTCTACTCCACTTACATTTTGGAGGATATTTTCATTAGGTATAAAACTCCAAGCTGGGAGGTTTTTTTCTCTCAGCTCTGTAAAATGTCATCCCATTATCTTCTGGATCCCACCATTTCTGTTTAAAAGTCAACTACCATTTTTATGATTGTTCCTTCAAAGATACTGTGTGCTCCTGCTGCTGCTTTTGCTGTTTTCTCTGTTTTTTTTTAACGTTTTTGTGTATTCATGTGGCTGTGCCAGGCTCAGCGGCCACCAGCTCTGCTTTCCCAGTATAGTTCCTCCTTCTGGGTTATGCCGGTGACCAGCCCTCACGCGCAGCTGACCAGTCACCTGAAGGAAGACAGCGACTGATGCTCAGTTTATCTGAGACAAGCTTTCCATCTCTGGAATTTATTTCATCTGGACCTCATTGCTTCCACAATTCTCTGATGTCATATATATATTAATGTATACATCCCACTTAAAAATATAAATGAATAAATTGTGGTAAAACACAGAAGACTTACTAATGTCTTTTTAAGTATTTTATTTTTATTTTATATTCGAGTATAGTTGATTTGTGTTTGTGTTGGTCGCTCAGTTGTGTCCGACTCTTTGTGACCACTTGGACTGTAGCCCAGCAGGCTCCTCTGTCCATGGAATTCTCCAGACAAGAATACTGGAGTGGGTTGCCATTTCCTTCTCCATAGTTGACTTACAGTGTTGTGCTAATTTTAGTTGTACAGCAAAGTGATTCAGTTATACGTATACATGTATCCATTCTTTTTCAGATTATTTTCCCATATAGATCATTACAGAGTATCAAGTAGAGTTCCCTGTGCTTTGCAGTGAGTCCTTGTTAATTATCTATTTTGTATATAGCAGTGTACATATGTTAATCACAACTCCTAATTTATCCCTTCCCTAGTCTTTTCCCTTTGGTAACCATACATTAAGGCAAAATGATAGGATACTGAAAGAGGAACTCCCCAGGTCAGTAGGTGCCCAATATGCTACTGGAGATCAGTGGAGAAATAACTCCAGAAAGAATGAAGGGATGGAGCCAAAGCAAAAACAATACCCATCTGTGGATGTAACTGGTGATAGAAGCAAGGTCCGATGCTGTAAAGAGCAATATTGCATAGGAACCTGGAATGTCAGGTCCATGAATCAAGGCAAATTGGAAGTGGTCAAACAAGAGATGGCAAGAGTGAATGTCGAAATTCTAGGAATCAGCGAACTGAAATGGACTGGAATGGGTGAATTTAACTCAGATGACCATTATATCTACTACTGTGGGCAGGAATCCCTCAGAAGAAACGGAGTAGCCATCATGGTCAACAAAAGAGTCCAAAATGCAGTACTTGGATGCAATCTCAAAAACGCCAGAATGATCTCTGTTCGTTTCCAAGGCAAACCATTCAATATCACAGTAATCCAAGTCTATGCCCCAACCAGTAACGCTGAAGAAGCTGAAGTTGAATGGTTCTATGAAGACCTACAAAACCTTTTAGAACTAAAACACAAAAAAGATGTCCTTTTCATTATAGGGGACTGGAATGCAAAAGTAGGAAGTCAAGAAACACCTGGAGTAACAGGCAAATTTGGCCTTGGAATACAGAGTGAAGCAGGGCAAAGGCTAATAGAGTTTTGCCAAGAGAACACACTGGTCATAGCAAACACCCACTTCCAACAACACAAGAGAAGAGTCTACACATGGAGATCACTAGATGGTCAACACTGAAATCAGATTGATTATATTCTTTGCAGCCAAAGATGGAGAAACTCTATACAGTCAGCAAAAACAAGACCGGGAGCTGACTGTGGCTCAGATCATGAACTCCTTATTGCCAAATTCAAACTTAAATTGAAGAAAGTAGGGAAAACCACTAGACCATTCAGGTATGACCTAAATCAACTCCCTTATGATAATACAGTGGAAGTGAGAAATAGATTTAAGGGACTCCATCTGATAGACAGAGTGCCTGATGAACTATGAACGGAGGTTTGTGACATTGTACAGGAGACAGAGATTAAGACCATCCCCATGGAAAAGAAATGCAAAAAAGCAAAATGGCTGTCTGGAGAGGCCTTACAAATAGCTGTGAAAAGAAGAGAAGCAAAAAGCAAAGGAGAAAAGGAAAGATATAAGCATCTGAATGCAGAGTTCCAAAGAATAGCAAGGAGAGATACGAAAGCCTTCCTCAGTGATCAATGCAAAGAAATAGAGGAAAACAATAGAATGGGAAAGACTAGAGATCTCTTCAAGAAAATCAGAGATACCAAGGGAACATTTCATGCAAAGATAGGCTCGATAAAGGACAGAAATGGTATGGACCTAACAGAAGCAGAAGATATTAAGAAGAGATGGCAAGAATACACAGAAGAACTGTACAAAAAAGAGCTTCAGGACCCAGATAATCACGATGGTGTGATCACTGACCTAGAGCCAGACATCCTGGAATGTGAAGTCCAGTGGGCCTTAGAAAGCATCACTATGAACAAAGCTAGTGGAGGTGATGGAATTCCAGTTGAGCTATTTCAAATCCTGAAAGATGATGCTGTGAAGGTGCTGCACTCAATATGCCAGCAAATTTGGAAAACTCAGCAGTGGCCACAGGACTGGAAAAGGTCAGTTTTCATTCCAATCCCAAAGAAAGGCAATGCCAAAGAATGCTCAAACTACCACACAGTTGCACTCATCTCACATGCTAGTAAAGTAATGCTCAAAATTCTGCAAGCCAGGCTTCAGCAATACGTGAACCATGAACTTCCTGATGTTCAAGCTGGTTTTAGAAAAGGCAGAGGAACCAGAGATCAAATTGCCACCATCTGCTGGATCATGGAAAAAGCAAGAGAGTTCCAGAAAAACATCTACTTCTGCTCTATTGACTATGCCAAAGCCTTTGACTGTGTGATCACAATAAACTGTGGAAAATTCTGAAAGAGATGGAAATACCAGACCACCTGATCTGCCTCTTGAGAAACCTGTATGCAGGTCAGGAAGCAGCAGTTAGAACTGGACATGGAACAACAGACTGGTTCCAAATAGGAAAAGGAGTACGTCAAGGCTGTATATTGTCACCCTGCTTATTTAACTTATATGCAGAGTACATCATGAGAAACGCTGGGCTGGAAGAAGCACAAGCTGGAATCAAGATTGCCCGGAGAAATATCAATAACCTCAGATATGCCGATGACACCATCCTTATGGCAGAAAGTGAAGAGGAACTAAAAAGCCTCTTGATGAAAGTGAAAGAGGAGAGTGAAAAAGTTGGCTTAAAGCTCAACATTCAGAAAACTAAGATCATGGCATCTGGTCCCATCACTTCATGGGAAATAGATGGGGAAACAGTGGAAACAGTGTCAGACTTTACTTTTGGGGGTTCCAAAATCATTGCAGATGGTGATTGCAGCCATGAAATTAAAAGAGGCTTAGTCCTTGGAAGGAAAGTTATGACCAACCTAGATAGCATATTCAAAAGCAGAGACATTACTTTGCCAACAAAGGTCTGGCTAGTCAAGGCTATGGTTTTTCCAGTGGTCATGTATGGATGTGAGAGTTGGACTGTGAAGAAGGCTGAGCACCGAAGAATTGATGCTTTTGAACTGTGGTGTTGGAGAAGACTCTTGAGAGTCCCTTGGACTGCAAGGAGATCCAACCAGTCCATTCTAAAGGAGATCAGTCCTGGGTGTTCATTAGAAGGACTGATGCTGAAGCTGAAACTCCAGTACTTTGACCACCTCATGCGAAGAGTTGACTCTTTGGAAAAGACTGATGCTGGGAGGGATTGGGGGCAGGAGGAGAAGGGGACGACAGAGGATGAGATGGCTGGATGGCATCACTGACTCGATGGACGTGAGTCTGAGTGAACTCAGGGAGTTGGTGATGGACAGGGAGGCCCTGCGTGCTGCGATTCATGGGGTCATGAAGAGTCGGACACGACTGAGCGACTGGCTTGAACTGGCCTGCACTGGACTGCACTGCAGCACGCATTTGCTTTCCAGTCTGTTCGTCTGTCTGTGTTTTGTAACTCAGCGGGTCTGTTTCATCCTTGGGCTCCGACGTAACAGTGATGCCGTGTGCTGGCCTTACTCTGTCTGACTCGCTTCGCTCCGTGTGACAGCCTGCAGGTCCATGCATGATGCTGCGAATGGCAGGGTTCCACTCTGCTTTTATGGCTGAATAATGTCCACTGTATACATGCACTGCAATGGAATATTGTATGCATGTGCCACGGGCTTCCCAGGTGGCACCAGTGGTAAAGAACCCGCCTGCGAGTGCCGGAGACGCAAGAAATGGGGGTTGGATCCCTGGGTCAGGAGGATCCCCTGAGAAGAGCACGGCAACCCACTCCAGTACTCTTGCCTGGGGAATCCCATGGACAGAGGAGCCCGGCGGGCTCCAGTCCTTACAGATGGACATGACTGAAGCGACCTAACACAGCATACATGTACCGCATCTTCTTTATCCATTCCTGTGTTGATGGACATTTGGGTTGCTTCCATGTCATGGCTATGGTGAATCGTGCTACTGTGAACACTGGGGTGTGTGCATCTCTTTGAATTGTGGTTTTATCAAACATGTGCTCAGCAGTGGGGTTGCTGGGTCATGTGGTGGTTCTATTTGTAGTTTTTGAAGGAGCTTCCGTTCTGCTCTCCATCATGGTGGTATAAAATTTACTTAGTCTTTTGACTTATGGGTTTTGCAATTAATTCGGCCTTTTCCAGTTGCCAAAATGGGACTGTGGGCCTTCCATAAATGTTACATCCCCGCTGGAAGCAGAAGCTTCGCTCTCTTGGTTTTTACACACCATCACAAACCTTCACATTCCAGAGGGTAGGGGTGTGGGCTCAGCGTCAGCCTTTGTGGCTTTCGGTCCTGGCTGCACAGACCTGTCGTGGGGACACAGGGAAGGTAGGGGTGTGGGCTCCGCGTCGGCCTTTGTGGCTTCCGGTCCTGGCTGCACAGGCCTGTCGTGGGGACACAGGGAAGGTAGGGGTGTGGGCTCAGCGTCAGCCTTTGTGGCTTCCGGTCCTGGGGGCACAGGCCTGTCGTGGGGACACAGGGAAGGTAGGGGTGTGGGCTCAGCGTCAGCCTTTGTGGCTCTCGGTCCTGGGGGCACAGGCCTGTCGCGGGGACACAGGGAAGGTAGGGGTGTGGGCTCAGCGTCAGCCTTTGTGGCTTTCGGTCCTGGGGGCACAGGCCTGTCGCGGGGACACAGGGAAGTGTCACTGGTTTGTGGTGCCCTGCAGGAGGTCGGGTGAACCGTCTGCCCCCAGACTGGCTCGGATATCAGCACTGATGACACCACGAGGGCAGGACAGGCTTTATGACTCACATCGTGAGACTCTGGGTGAGCGGGTCTGGGGTGGCTTGAGTGGAGGGAGGGTGTGGCTTTGGTTTTCACCGTGATCAGGGATCGGGCGCACTAGGGTGCTGTGGGCATTCTGGAGGTGCACAGTGCCAGAACCACATAGGAGGGGCTTTGCTTTGGTCTGGCTGCTTCAGTCAACACATTACTCAGCTCAACACTGAGCCCGGGGTGCGTGCAGAACTCAGCGCTGGCCAGCACAGCGTAGTCCCGCCTCATGCAGCTGCTTTACCGTTCATGGAGCATTTCCTGCGAGGAAGGTGCTGTCAGCAGCCCATCTTACAGGTGTGGACACTGAAGTCCAGGGAGGAAAGGTGACTTGCTCAAGGCTGCTCAGCTAGCTGGCTGTAGAAAACACACACACATGGCGTTTGGAAGACGCAGATCCACATCGGCTGAGGACGCTATGGGCAGCTCGGGCAGGTGGGCTGTTAGAGGTCCAGGAATGAGCGTGGCACAGGTGTAATGCTGACACACACCCTGCCACCCCAGCAGAGGGCTTAGACAGACAAATAGGGCAAACAGCAATGGGTTCTGGGACACGTGGCTTTATTAGGTTAAGGGACAGAGAGATGTGAGTGGCAGAGCTGAGAAAAGCCTGTGTCGTCTGCTCAGATGTCCTCGCAGGAGCCGGTGCAGTTGGTCAGGGCTCGGGACTGGCCATTCACTGATGCAGGTGGCGAGGGATGGTCTCCAGATGCTGGGAATGAGGCTTTGGAAGTCATCATTGGACATACACCCCCATCGCATTGGACAGGAGGTCAAAAAATGTTCATGCTTGGAAAGGAAGAGGATGGGGCGGCTTCACTGGAGCCCAGGACTCCTGACCAGGGATGGTGCTGGGTCTGATAAGAATCCCTGCAAAACTGAAAATTAAATCTTGCGCTGGCAGCAAACGGGGACACAGCAGCTGGCCTGGGAGCAGCCACAGGAGCCACAGCCCCCTTTGCCACAGCTGGAGCAAGAGCAGGCTGGCACACAGCAGCACACGGGCACACAGCAGCTGGAGCCACAGCCCCCACAGCCAGAGCCACAGCCCCCACACGAGCCACAGCCCCCCTTGGAACCCCCACAGGAGCCACAGCCCCCTTTGCCACAGCTGGAGCAGGAGCAGGCTGGCACACAGCAGCACACGGGCTTGCAGCAGCAGACGGGCACACAGCAGCTGGAGCCGCAGCCCCCACAGCTGGAGCCGCAGCCCCCACAGCTGGAACTGCAGCCCCCATAGCTGGAGCCACAGCCTCCGGAACAGCCACAGCAGCCCATGGTTCTGGTGGGTTGAGGGTGGAGTAGGTCAGAGGAGCAGGTGGAGAGAGAGAAGGTGCTTAGTGTGGGGCCTCTGGGGCCAGGAGCCTTTATATACCTGTGCAGGCCAGGTGTGACCTGGGCACATGCTCCCTTTCTGGTTCCTGTTTGTGCCGAGTCTGGGACTTTTTCTTGTCTTCCTCTGGATATCAGCCCCTGAAGTAAGGTCCGTGTGTCATTAGCTGTTACTGGTCACTCATTGAATCCAGTTCCCCTTGTTGAATCTGTGTCCAGACTTGAGGGAGACCCCTGAGGGTCCAGCCCATTCCTGAGACTCGTTGATTAAAAATTATGTCTTTTAGCTCTACAAAGGGTGTAGATAACAACATAGGTGATGCACGTGGCTCTGTTTATCCACTGCTAAAGTTACAAGGAATGGAAGTGGATTCGCTCAGTTGTGTCCAACTCTTTGCAATCCCCTGGACTGTGGCCCGCCAGGCTCCTCCACTGACTTATCCCCTTTCACCGGTTGTTGGACATTTTGTCTCTTTTTGTCGCTATTTCAAACAATACTGCACGTTTCTTGTCCAAAGCTCAGTGCGTGTTGGATTGAAAAAAGTGAAAGCGTTAGTCGCTCAGTCAGCTCTGACTCTTGGAGGACCCATGGACTGCAGCCCACCAGGCTCCTCTGTCCATGAAATCTTCCCAGCAAGAATACTGGAGTGGGCTGCCATTCCCTCTCCAGGGGATATTCCCCACCTAGGGATTGAACACAAGACTCCTGCATTGCAGGCGACTTCTTTACCGTCTGAACCACCAGGGAAACCCAAGATTAGAGTTTTAGGAATCTACCTGGAATTAAATTTTGGACATTTTTTGAAGTCAGGGTTTCATTTTCTTATTTTTTCCAATATCAAGGCCTTCTTCGTAGGCTGCAATGTCAAATCGTTCACATCAATACAAGGTAATGCTTCTAACATTTCACCATTATATGAAATACTGGTTGTGAATTTTTGGTGCAGATTTTTGTCAGATTAAGGGATGTTCCTTTTAGTCCAGTGATTTTCTGCTTGTCTTCAGTGGATGTCGAAGTTTATTGAATATCTCTGCAGCTGTTGAAGTGGCTAGAAGTTTTCTCCTTTGACTAGTATGGTGAATTTTAGGATTGATTTAAAATGTAAATAGTCCTTGCGTTCCTGAGCATGGTTACAGCTTTCACAGTCTGTTATTACTGGATTGGTTCTGCTCACGGAGTGTTTATGCCTAGTTCATAAACAAGAGTGGTTTTCATTTTCCCAGACACCCCTGCCCCACTTTTGGTGTTGGGCTCACACCGGCCTGGGGGCGGGGGGTGGGTGTGTCCCACATCCACCGGCTGGAGAGGTCTGTTGCTGCGGAGTTACTCATCGCTTGCTCATTTGGTAGAACCTGTTTGTGAAGCGGTGTGCGTCTCAGGTGAGTGTCTGGAGGGTGACATTTCACTCGCCAGTTTATGTGGCTGAGATATCCCTGGGTGTCTGTTTCTTAAGACAAGATTGTCACAAATCCAAGCTTTTCTCATGTATTGGCAGGCACTTTTGCATCGATGTCTCCTGTTTGATAGCTGCTGGGTCTGTCGATGTGCTGTTTTGGCTCCTACTTTCTATACACTGCTGCTTTTTTCAGTCACTCTGTCGTGTCCAGTTCTGTGCGACCCCATGGACTGTAGCCTGCCAGCCTCCTCTGTCCACGGGATTTCCCAGGCAAGAATACTGGAGTGGGTTGCCATTTCCTTCCCGGGGTTACACACTGCTGCACTTAGCTTATATTCCTGCTCCTTCCCTTTTGTTTCCCTGGTCAGTTTTGCCAGGAGTTGGTGAATTTCTTAGTCTTTGCGAAGACCAGTTTCTGGTATTGTTGATCTTTATTGTGTATTTAAAATTAATTTTTATTAAAATAGATACTCAACAAGGACCTACTGTATAGCACAGGGAACTATATTCAATATTTTTAATAACCTATAAAGGAAAAGAATCTGAAAAAGCATAGATTATATACACGTATAACTGAACCAGTCAGCTCTACACCTGAAGGTATCACCATATTGTAAATCAACCGTGCTTCACTAAGAAAAAAAAACTAGATCCTGAAGTATGTGTGATGCTGACAGTCCTAGGACATGGTGAGAAGCGTGCAGTGAAGTGACTAAAGCAAGATTCTAAACTATACGTATCTGTGATGCCGACACACACACAGACATACTCAGGCATAGGCACAGGGAGATGTTTAAAAATTAACATAACTGCTTTTCTTAAAAAAACCTACTGCTATTTTATATTGCTTTATAATAATTAAGCATTTGTAAATTTGAAAAAAATTAACTATTTTTGTTCTCGCTTTGATTTCCTTCTCCTCTATTATTTTTCTCTGCTGTTTCTGTCTACTTTCTGTTATAGATAATTTGCTCATTAATCTCTAGCCTTTTTTTTTTTTTCTGAAACAAGCATTTTGGATTAAACGTTATTTTAAAATAAAGCTTTAGTTCCGTAACCCCAAGTTTGACATGTACTATTTTCATCACTAGTCAGTTGTAACTGTTTCTATAATTGGCCTTTTAATTTTCTCTCTGGCCCCTGCATTGTCTAGAAATGGTGGAAGTGTTCCTAACGACTAGGGTTTTGCGGCCGATCGTACAGCCTGATTTCCACCCGACGTGCGAGGAGGCCTAAGCACAGGCCTGGCCATCTGGTCTCGGTGGGCACGCCCCCGGCTGGCACGTGGGCACAGTTCCTGAGTGGCCCCGACATGTGTAAGAGCCCTCTGTGTCCTCCAGGCTCAGTGAGCCTTCACGACAGCCTGTGGTGTTGTGGACACTCTGCGGCCTTCCCAACTCTTTGTCCGCGTGATTATCTAGAGGCGAAAAGCAGTGTGTTCAGGACCTCCCCCTTGGGACTCCCCTGGGGGTCCAGAGGCTGAGACTCCGTGCTCCGGTGCAGGGGGCCTGGATTCGATTCCCGGTCGGGGAACTAAGATCCCCCACGCCGCAGCTAAGACCTGGTACAGCCAAGAAATAAAAAGAATCAATCACAAAGGGAAACCTGCTGCTTGATCGGCACTGTCCTGACACTGGCCGGCGTGCCTTTTCCCGGCCAGGGTCTTTCAGCCTCCTGTGAGCTTGTGTTTGGGGTTCTCTCTTGTGACTCATGCAGAACTACTGAAAAACTCCCGTATTTGGGGGTTCTGTCCATTAACCCATGAGCGGAATCCATGTGACTCTGCGATTTCTGATACATTTACTTTTGTTCCTTCCTTTCTTTGCATTTAATTGTCCTATTTAAATGCTTTCTTTCTGTTCCTCCTAGCAAATATGGGGTTTTTAAGCTTTTTTTTTTTTTTTTGCCTTGATTGACTTAGAAGTTATTTACTGTACTCCCTGTGTTACTAACAACCCTCTCCATTTCAGACATATTTTATTTTATTTATTTTTTAGATATTTATTTTTATTTATTTATTTGGCTGCTCTGAGTCTTAGTTGCAGCACGTGGGATCTCGTTCTCTGACCAAGGATTGAACCTGGGCCCCCTGCATTGAGAGTGCCAGAAAAAGAAAGTGTTAGTCACTCAGTTAGTATCTGACTCTTTGTGACCCCATGGACTGTAGCCCCCTGGGCTCCTCTGTCCGTAGAATTCTCCAGGCAAGAATCCTGGAGGGGGTAGCCATTTCCTTTTCCAGGGGATCTTCCCAACCCAGGGATCGAACCTGGGTATGCTGCATTGGCAGGCAGGTTCTTTACCACTGAGCCACCAGGGAAGCCCCTATTTCATATGTATTTTAAATAAAACATTGTCTAAATGTGATCGGCCCTCTACCTGCCTCTGAAGAGCAGTGGGCAGAGCTCAGGAAACTTCGACCCGAGCTCTGTCCTGCATGGGTGTTTCCAGTGTCGGGGCGCCACCTCTTCTTCTGTTGCCTTGTGGTGTGTTGTTTATTTTTACAGTCAGTGTTTGCTTAAACTCACCCCCATGTCTGCCAACGGCTCTGTTTGCCCTCTTCTCACACCTGAATCCTTCCTCCTCTCACTCTCCTGCTTCTCAGAACCGCCCTCTGCAGCCCCCTCACCGAGCATGTCTTAGCAGACTGTTTTCTATGGAAGTGGTTGGCTCTCCCCACTCGCTGTGGACATTATTTTCCCTGGGGACGGAATTCCAGACTGGCGGCTGTTTTTCCCAGGGCTTTCTGTGCGCCCACCTGCCGTCTTTGCTGAGGTCCGTCCGTCTGCGCCTCCTCTCTAAGCGTCTGTCTTCTGTGTTCATTTCAAGAGTTTGCTGAGGGTTTGACTGTTTCACCTGCTTTAGGTGCTTTGGGACCCCGAGGGTGCTTAATGTGTCGTGTGTACAGTCGTGTGTGACTCTGTGCGACCCCCGGGACTGTAGCCCACTGGCTCCTCTGTCCATGGGACTCTCCAGGCAAGAATGCTGGAGTGGGTTGCCATTTCCTCCTCCAGGGGACCTTCCCAATCCAGGGATCAAACCAGTGTCTCCTGCTTTCCAGACAGATTCTGTACCCACTGTGCCCTTGGGGAAGCCAATGCTTTTTCTCACTGTTTTGGGAGATTCTCTTTGGAAATGGCCTCTCCTCAGTCTGTCTATTCTCTAAACAGACAAATGTCATGCTGCTCTGCCCATGGTTTTAGAAAAGCTGGCTCTACTGACATAAAATCCACACGTCACACCGTTCATCCGTTAAAAGCACACAATTCAGGGAGCGCCTCAGCAGTCCCGCCGTCAGGACTTGGTTCTTTCACTGCAGAGGGTGCAGGCTCCCTCCCTGGGCGGGAAACTAAGATCCCACAAGCTGCATGGCCAAAAGGAAAAAATTACACAGCATCCTTCCACGACGATCAGATTTAGAACATTTCATCACCCCCAGAGACCCCGCAGACATCACCGTCACTCCCCTTTCCTGCGCAAGCCTACCCCCCGCCCCTCCCCCGTCCTGGGTTACTTTCTGTCTCTAGGTTTGCATGCTCTGGACATCTCACATAAATGACACTGCATGAGGTCTTTTGTGACCGGCTTCTTTCCCTCGGCATGTTGAATTTAGGGCTCATCCATGTTGCCAAAAGAATCTGCCTGTTCGATCCCTGGATTGGGAAGATCCCCTGGAGAAGGGACCTGCACCCCACTCCAGCATTCCTGCCTGGCAAATCCCATGGACAGAGGAGCCTGGTGGGCTACAGTCCATGGGGTTGCAAAGAGTTGCACACGACTGAGCGACTGACACTCTCACTTTCACTTTTCTTCGCACATTGGCAACGCATCGGCACCTCACCGCTACTTCACGCTTATCACCAAGTGCTGTCCCCTCGTGTGGATGGTCCGTCTTGTGTTTGCCCATCTACCTCTTGATGGGTATTTGGACTGTTTCCAGTTTGGGGCTATCTTGGGAAATGCCCCTACACATTGGCATCCAAGCTTTGTGCTGACATGTGTTTTGATGTCTGAGCGGATGCCCGGGAGTAGAACTGTTGGTTGTGTGGTTGGGTCTTTGAGGGCCTGCTGACCTGGCCCTGTGTATCGAGGGCGACTTTCTCGGGTTTTGTGTTTCATCTCCTGGGTGGCATTCTGGCTGTTTTCTCTGGATTCAGCTTTCTCTTCAGCCGTAGCTGATTGGAGGCTACTTTGAGTGTTAATTGTCAGAAGTTCTACTTTGTCTTTTTCCAAAGATGCCTTTGCTCTTTTTTTTTGGGGGGGGGGCGGCATGTGACATATAGGTCTCAGTTACCTGATCAGGGTTTGAACCCATGCCCCCGGCATTGGAAGCCCAGACTGTTAACCACTGGACCACCAAGCAAGTCCCTGCCTGCTCTATTTGCACCTGTTTGATACCTTTCTAATTTTTATTGCTCAAATATTCGAAGTGTATTCTATTCACCCACTGAGTACATCTGTTTTTGAGGGTCCAGGGTTCTAAATCTGCTGCCTGTTGTTTGGGCTGAGACAACATCCATCCTGGGTGGTTTGGTGTTTCTTGCCTGGAGAATCCCAGGGCCGGGGAGCCTGGTGGGCTGCTATCTATGGGGTCACACAGAGTCGGACATGACTGAAGTGACTCAGCAGCAGCAGTGGTGTTTAATGTTGAATGGTGAGCTCACAGTTCATCTGTGCTTAACCTGTGGGAATCCTCCAGTGAAGCCGGAGCTGGGTTCGTCAGCTACCTTGCTGGTGTTTGGGTTTTTTCTGGCCTAGTGTTTCCCTGAGTTAAAAACAAAACTCAATTACATTTTGGAGATCTTATTTCCTGTGTTCAGCACGCTGTGACTCAGGCAGCAGCCCCTCCAGCAGACGGAAAGGAACTGCAAGGAGCTGTGCGCAGGGAAGGTTCTCTAGGCGGGAGGCGGTCGCGCAGCCCGGCGCGGGCTGGGTGTGTCCGGGCCGGTCTCCCTCGGGCGCCAGGGGTCGGCCGGGCCGCTGACGTCACCCGAGCTGACTCGGCCCTTCCTGATGGGCTGGTTCGACATTCCATTCCTGGGAGAAGCTGAAACCGTCGAGTCTTGTCTCGGCTTGGTGACACAGGGTAGCAGAAGCACCTCGATTTAAGCCCGTTGCCTTGTTTTTAACACCCTTGAGTAAAGGTCGGGGTCTGTGCGGGGAGCAGTCCCCCGCTTCTCTCAGTGGAAGCCGCCTCCTCACCTGTCTGCCTTCCCTTCCGCCTTGACTCTGACCTTGGAGAATGTCTCCTCCTCAAACTGCTCCCTCTGGCGGCCGGGAGGAGAAGGACGCGCCCGGTGGGGCGGGCACCGTCCTCCGCTTTTCCTGCTTGCCCTGCCCTCCCCCACTGTAGGGGGCAGGGGACTCCCAGGGGGCCGTGGAGGGCTGAGCCGGAGCGGGAGATCCGGGGTGTCCAAGTCGGTCCCCTGCAGTGGCCGGGGGACCCTCCGGCCCCAAGAGGAGGCCGATTGCCTGGTTGCCAGAGATTTTGAAGGCGCTGTCGCTCAGAGCAGTCGCACAAATCGAGCTGTTGGAGACTGGGGTCCAGCGGTGGGTTCTTCAGAGATGAGGATATACCTGCAGGGCCTGGATCAGGGCTTGGTGACCAGAGTCCGGGTCCTCGAGGCGTTTCTGGTCGCCGTGGGGGCTGGAGAGATCAGAGGCGAGTGCATGGGGTGGCTGCGTTCCCGTCCACTGGAAGCTTGCGGTAAACGTAACCCTCCGAGCAACTCCAGACCCTCTGCGGAAGCCTGGTCGCGAGCCCAGCCCTGCCGTCAGCGGAGGACGGGAGGAGGGAAGTCCTTACCCTCTTGTAAAGAACGTGATGATTTAAATCACAGCCTCAAAGAACCAGCAGGTAGCAAAGCCAAGTTCATGTTTTCAAGGTTTCCAGCTCAACCAACAAGAACAGAGCATTCCTTTTCACCATAAATATTTAGAGAATCCAATGGAGAGCAAGCCATTATTTAAAATACCAACAAAACCTTAGGAATCTAAGGATTAATCTGTAAAGAATGCCTGAGACCCCTAAGGGCAAAGTGTAAAAATCTGCTCGGAATCTTAGTCGTTGGACCACCAGGGCAATCCCTCTTTTATTTATTTATGTTTTTTAAAAGAACTTAGAGGAACTGAAAAATGGAGGAGTACACTCTGTTTGCATGGCATCCCGACTCGATGGACAGGAGTCTGAGCAAGCTCTGGGAGTTGGTGATGGACAGGAGGCCTGGCGTGCTGCAGTCCATGGGGTGGCAAAGAGTTGGACACGACTGAGTGACTGAACTGAACTGATACTATGTTTTGGGGTGGAAAGAATTAACATTATAAAATGTTAATTTCCCCATATTATGCTCCATATTCAGTTCAGTTCCAATAGAAGTCCCAGAAGGATTTAATTTCAAAATTTCTGCATAGATCTAAAACTTCTGTGTAAAGTTGGTGAATAACTGATGCAGTTATGAATAATGGGCAAGAGGGAGCCCCCTGGCAGATATTAAGGTGTTCTTCAACTCTCAGATGCTACAAGTTTGCTGCCAGCACCGAAACAGACAAATAGACGAAGGGACAGAAGAGGAGCCCAGAAGAGACTATGCGTTGGAAACCCTGATTTTTGAGTGTTGGACACTCATGGACGCTGATGTTGTCTCCGCACTACTCATGGCTGTTGTAAATAGTGCTGCTGTGGACGCTGGGATGCGTGTATGTTTTCAAATTAGTGTCTTGTTTCTTTCAGACGCAGGCTCAGGCGTGGAAGTGCTAGGTCGTAGGGCAGTTCCAGTTTGGGTTTTTGAGAAACCTCTGTACTGTTTTCCACGGTGGCTGCAGCAGTTTGCATTCCCACCAGCAGTGTGCAAGGGTTCCTTTGTCTCCACTTCCTCACCAACTTTTGTTACCTGTTTGCTCTTTGGTGATGGCCATGCTGACCTGTGTGAGGTGATGTCTCGCTGTGGTTTTGACTTTTGTCTCCCTGATCATTATTAATGGTGAGCATCTTTGCACATGCCGGTTGCCCATCTGCATTTCCTCTTTGCAAAACTATCTACTCAGTTCTAATGCCCTTTTTAAAAATTGGGTTGTTTTTCCTTTTGATGTTGAGTTGTGTGACCTGGTTATATGTCTTAGATGTTAACTCCTTATCTGCTGTATCATTTGCAAATATTTTCTCGCATTTAGTAGGTTGTCTTTTCATTTTGTTGATGGTTGCCTTTGAGGTGCAAGAGCCTTTAAGTTGAATTAGGTCCCATCTGTTTATTTTTGCTCTTATTGCCTTTACTGTAAGAGACAGATCCAAAAAATATTGCTGTGATTAATGTCAGAGTGTTCTGCCTGTGCTTTCCTTTAAGGGTTTTATAGTATCTGCTCTTATATTTAGGTCTTTAATCCACTTGGAGTTTATTTTTGTATATGATGTTAAAGCATGTTCTAATTTCATTCTTATACTGGTAGCTGTCCAGTTTTTCCAGCAGCACTTATTGAAGAGACTGTCTTTTCTCCACTGTATGTTCTTGCCCCCCTTGTCATAGATTAACTGACTATATGTGCATTGGTTCATGGGGCTTCCCTGGTGGCTCACTGGTAAAGAATCTGCCTGAAATGCGGGAGACCTGGGTTCGATCCCTGGGTTGGAAGATCCCCTGGAGGAGGGCATGGCAACGCACTGCAGTACTCTTGCCTACCTAGAGAATTTCATGGAGAGAAGAGCCTGGCGGGCTACAGTCCATGGGGTCACAGAATCGGACACGACTGAGCGCCTAAAAAGCAGCAGCATGGGTTTATTTCTGGGCTCTCTACCCTGTTTCATTGATCTGTGTGTCAGACTTTTGAAAATTGTAAAGCACTGTAGAATTTGAAGGATTTTTCATTCAGTAATTTATAAAAGGTGGAATGTGGCTTGCTGGTCAGGGGATCCTGCTGTTTTACACCTCCTCTCCCCGCCGTGGCGGGCTCTGTGGTCTTTCTGAGGACCAGCATCCCTGTCCTGGGGCCTGGGAGGAGAAGGAGGTGGGAGGGTGGGCATCTTTTACCCAACTGGGTACACCTACCATGCCCAGGACCGGCTGCCCATCAGAACCTCCTGGGTGGAGCCCCCACTGCCTCTCCCCCAGGGCTGAGCCCTCTTGTCCTGGAGGCAGAGAGGGTGAGGCTATTTGGGGGCTGCTGGGAAGACAGAAACTGGTGCATGGTCTGTGAACCCGTGGGCTTTCCAGCCTGGACCTCCCAGTGTGATTCTCGGATCCCAGAGCACATTTACAGAGAAGCCGCTAATCGTCACCACCCAAGAAACAGGGTGAAAGGAAGACAATCACAGTTGGCATCAGAGATGTTTATTAGAGGGGATTCAGTTGTTATCTTTATAAACAGAGGGAGCTGGAGGCAGCAGAAAGGAAGGAAGGAAGGAAGGAAGGAAGGAAGCTCTCGTAGGGAGCAGAGGGCACAGGGAAGGAGGGTCCTTAGCCATCACTCAGAACGTGGACCTGGCCTTGCAGGGTCCCAGCTGGCCCAGGAAGAGCAGAAGGTGACCCACACATGACTCAGAAGGGCCACCTGATTCTAAGGAGATGCGTCTCCTGTGACCAGAAATACACATCTCCCTGGAGAGTAGGGTAAACACAGGCCCCAGTGCTGAGCCTGGAGGGAGATGTGTACGTGAGCGAGGAGGAGGGGAGGCTGTGGGTAAATCAGGGAGGATGTGTGGAAGGGAGCTGATGCAGGAAAACCGTAAGAATATAAGATTCCAAACATGAGGAACCCAAGGTCTTGGGGCAGAGCCTCAGATCTTGCACTGACAGCAAATGGGGACACAGCAGCTGGACTGGGAGCAGCAGGGTTTGCAGCAGCTGGACTGGGAGCAGCAGACGGGGACACAGCAACTGGACTGGGAGCAGCCACACGAGCCACAGCCCCCCTTGGAGCCCCCACACGAGCCACAGCCCCCCTTGGAGCCCCCACAGGAGCCGCAGCTCCCTTTGCCACAGCTGGAGCAGGAGCAGGCTGGCACACAGCAGCACACGGGCTTGCAGCAGCAGGCGGGCACACAGCAGCTGGACTGGGAGCAGCAGGGTTTGCAGCAGCTGGAATGGGAGCAGCAGGGTTTGCAGCAGCTGGATTGGGAGCAGCCACAGGAGCCACAGCCTGCTTTGCCACAGCTGGAGCAAGAACAGGCTGGCACACAGCAGCACACGGGCACACAGCAGCTGGAACCACAGCCCCCCTTGGAGCCCCCACACGAGCCACAGCCCCCTTTAGACCCCCCACAGGAGCCACAGCCCCCCTTAGACCCCCCACAGGAGCCACAGCCCCCCTTGGAGCCCCCACAGGAGCCACAGCCCCCCTTAGACCCCCCACAGGAGCCACAGCCCCCCTTGGAGCCCCCACATGAGCCACAGCCCCCCTTGGAGCCCCCACAGGAGCCGCAGCCCCCTTTGCCACAGCTGGAGCAGGAGCAGGCTGGCACACAGCCGCACACAGGCTTGCAGCAGCAGACGGGCACACAGCAGCTGGAGCCACAGCCCCCACAGCTGGAGCCGCAGCCCCCACAGCTGGAGCCGCAGCCTCCGGAACAGCCACAGCAGCCCATGGTTCTGGTGGGTTGAGGGTGGAGTAGGTCAGAGGAGCAGGTGGAGAGAGAGAAGGTGCTCAGGTGTGCAATCTCCTGGGCCAGGAGCCTCTATATACCTGTGCAGGGTCAGGTGTGATGCTGGGCACATGCTCACTTCCTTGTGGCTGTTTTTATGATTTTTATAGCCCTGTTGTCTCTTCCTCCTGGCTCAGGAGGAAGCATCCACTTTCTTTGTTCCCTCTTTGTCCTCTCCCCCTTTTTCTTGGCCCCTGTATTTAGGACCCCAGGCTTCGGCGCTTCCCCAGGGCCTCCAGGGCACTAGTCCCCGGCCTCTCTGCTGACCTCAGGTGACAGAGCCTACCAGGTGTTATTACCTTTGCTGTGTTGGCTTCTCCCTGACAGTGTTAATCTTACACGAGTAGAGTTTAAAGATCATTCTTGGTCTTTACTGGAAACAGTTAAAAAAGAAAACTAGAGAAGAAAGCAGATTGCCTGTAATCCTGTCATCTGAAGATGGCTTTTGTTTGGTTTCTAGGCATGAACAAGTATGTCGGTAGTTTTGCCTCTTTTTACCAGAGACTCTGTCAGTTCTCTGGGGATGCCCTTTCCTTTAATATCCAAATAAGAAGGATCTAGCCCCAATCCCCTCATCTGACTCATTGGTAAATGGACTGATGCTGGGAAAAACTGAGGGCAAGAGGAGAAGGGGGTGACAGAGGAGAGATGGGTGGATGGCATCGCTGACTCAGTGGATGTGAGCAAACTCAGGAGGACAGGGAACTCAGAAGGATGGGGAACTCAGGAGACAGGGAACTCAGAGGACAGGGAACTCAAAGACCTGGAACTCAGAAGACAGGGAACTCAGGACAGGGAACTGAGAGGACAGGGAACTCAGGAGACAGGGAACTCAGGAGACAGGGAACTCGGGAGACAGGGAACTCAGAGGACAGGGAACTCAGAGACCTGGAACTCAGAAGACAGGGAACTCAGGACAGGAAACTGAGAGGACAGGGAACTCAGGAGACAGGGAACTCAGGAGACAGGGAACTCGGGAGACAGGGAACTCAGAGGACAGGGAACTCAGAGGACAGGGAACTCAGGAGACAGGGAACTCGGGAGACAGGGAACTCGGGAGACAGGGAACTCAGAGGACAGGGAACTCAGAGACCTGGAACTCAGAAGACAGGGAACTCAGAAGACAGGGAACTCAGAAGACAGGGAACTCAGGAGACAGGGAACTCAGAGGACAGGGAACTCAGGAGACAGGGAAATCAGGGGACAGGGAACTCAGGGGACAGGGAACTTAGGAGACAGGGAAATCAGGGGACAGGGAACTCAGGGGACAGGGAACTCAGGAGACACGGAACTGAGAGGACAGGGAACTCAGGAGACACGGAACTCAGAGGACAGGGAACTCAGAAGACAGGGAAATCAGGGGACAGGGAACTCAGGGGACAGGGAACTCAGAAGACACGGAACTCAAAGGACAGGAAACTCAGGAGACAGGGAACTCAGAGGACAGGGAACTCAGGAGACAGGGAACTCAGAGGACAGGGAACTCAGGAGACAGGGAACTCAGAGGACCGGGAACTCAAAGACCTGGAACTCAGAAGGATGGGGAACTCAGGAGACAAGGAACTCAGAGGACAGGAAACTGAGAGGACAGAGAACTTAGGAGACAGGGAACTCAGGACACAGCGAACTCAGGGGACAGGGAACTCAGAGGACAGGGAACTCAGAGGACAGGGAACTCAGGAGACAGGGAACTCAAAGACCTGGAACTCAGAAGGATGGGGAACTCAGAAGGACGGGGAACTCAGAAGCACGGGGAACTCAGAAGACAGGGAACTCAGAAGGACGGGGAACTCAGAAGACGGGGAACTCAGAAGGATGGGGAACTCAGAAAACAGGGAACTCAAAGACCTGGCACTCAGAAGACGGGGAACTCAGAAGGACAGGGAACTCAGGAGACCGGGAACTCAGAAGGACGGGGAACTCAGAAGGAAGGAGAACTCAGAAGACAGGGAACTCAAAGACCTGGAACTCAGAAGGACGGGGAACTCAGAAGACGGGGAACTCAGAAGGATGGGGAACTCAGGAGACAGGGAACTCAAAGACCTGGAACTCAGAAGGACGGGGAACTCAGAAGACGGGGAACTCAGAAGGACGGGGAACTCAGGAGACCGGGAACTCAGAAGGACGGGGAACTCAGAAGGAAGGGGAACTCAGAAGACAGGGAACTCAAAGACCTGGAACTCAGAAGGACGGGGAACTCAGAAGATGGGGAACTCAGAAGGACGGGGAACCCAGAAGACCGGGGAACTCCGAAGGACGGGGAACTCGGAAGAACGGGGAACTCGGAAGGACGGGGAACTCGGAAGGACAGGGATCTCAGAAGGACAGGGAACTCAGGAGACAGGGAACTCAGAAGACAGGGAAGCCTAGTGTGCTGCAGTCCATGGGGTCACAAAGAGTTGGACACGACTGAGCGACTGAACAACAACCCCCGCCCCCCGCCCTATCCTGGTATTAGAAGGTAGCCCCTTTTCCTCCCTGAGTGCTTTTGCCCTTCCCAAAGGTCTCATCTCAGGTCCTGTTCTTCCCCTCTCCCCTCAAACCATCGCCTCCTGAGGCTGCTTCTTTTGGCTGCTGGTCCTCCCTCCCAGCCTTGCTCCATGGGAGGAAGAGAGGTTCCCCTCTAGTCACCAAGCCATTGCTGATTCAGGGACACTGGCTGAAGGGGCGGCTCTAAGCCCTGAAAAGGGCATAAGAGGATTACTCTACTGAAAAGGAAGACTTAAGCCTGCGCCTCAGGTGTCAGTGCTCCCGAATCCACTTGGGCACCAGCTCCTCCTCGTGCCCCCAGCCCAGCTGCCTTTGGCTGGGCATCCTCCCTTTTCATGAGAATTCCCTGCCTTTTTCTCCACTTTTCTTTCAGTCTCTACCTCTGATTCTGGTCCTGAGAAGGAACCCTTCAAATTACGTGATGCCATCATCGGTCAAGACGCACCTTTCTCCGCATGAAGTTCGTCTCTACTTGATTACACCGTCTGCAGCACCTGTGTTTGGTTGTGCCCTTATTTCAGGGCTTCTTAGTACATAGTCGGATGGCGAGCTCTCCATCTGTGGGTCTGACTGGATTTCCTGGTATTGAACCGTGCTTGCATGCCTGGAATAAACCCATGTTGGTCATAGTGTATGTTTACTTTGATACAGTGTTGTATCCTATTGGTTAATATTTAGAAAATTTGCATCTCTATTCAGAAATAAAATTTGGAGGGGATTCTAGGAAGATGGCAGCTTGAATACGTAGCACATCTCCTCTGTTGTCAACTTTGTTTCCAACCCATGTGTCTTTCAAGGGCAGTGGGCAGGGAGGTCGTGAATGGGGTTATGGATGAAGTTTCAGCTTTCCTTGAAACTCTGGACTTGAAGAGAACTTGGAAAGAGTCAGGACCCTGGCCTGGGGAAATATTGGGATGCAGTGGGTCTGGACGGAGACTTGGATCCTTGTCAACAGTCGCTTGTCGTATAGATGAGAGTTTGTTTCTAGGCTCTCAATTCTGTTCCATTGGTCTGTGTGTCTGTCTTTATGTGGACCCCAGAGGACCCCAGAGCAGAGTGGGAGTCAGGTCAGGTGTCCTCATTCTCTGTCCCCAAGGAGGTAAGAAAAAAGGAAGCCTGAGTCCTCTCTACTTCTGGAAGAACAGTGGGAACACTGGGGAGCAGAGTGGATTCCTCCTGGTAGGGATCCAGCCTTTGCCTTGTGCTGCCTAACGGTCCCCAGGGCCAGAGCCCAGAGTGCCTTCCACGTCCTGTGAGAATGCAGCCCGCACAGGTGTCCTGTGGATGGAGCGGACTCCACGGGGCAGCAGGAGGTCTGAGATCACACTTAAGGGACGACAGAATTGGAGGGCTGGGCACCAACCCCCAATAAAATGGAGCTCCTGGTGTGGAGGCATGACAAGTAAGCAACAACAAAAATGAAGAGTAGCTAAGGGGAGTCAGGTGCACACCCAGAGATTTAAAAACATTTAATAGGCTTTATTTTTCTGGAACAGTTTCAGGTTAACAGAAAAAATGGAGTAAAAAGTACAGAGGATTCCCACACACACCCTTTATTTCCACCTATACGATTTCCCTTTTTTTTTTTTTTAACATTTTCCGTTAGTGTGGTACATCGGTTGCAGTTGGTCAGCCAATACTGACCTATCATTGTTTAACCAAAGTCCATATTGTATTTATTCATCTGTGGGTGAATAAACCTTTTCATGTGCTTGTTGCCCATTTCTAGATCTTCTTCAGATAAGTATCTGTTGAGATAATTTGCCACTTTTTCATTGGGTTATCTGTCTCTTTATTCTTGAGTTGTAAGAATTCTTAATATATTCTGGTTACTAGGCCCTTAACAGACGTGTGATCTGTAAATATTTTTCCCATTCTGCTGGTTATCTTTTCACTTTTTTGGTCGTGTCCTTTGATGCACAAAATGTCAAAACTTCACTAAAGTGTGATTTATTCTTGGCTTTTGTTGCCTGTGTTTAGTGGGGGCTCAGCAGTTGTGAGTTCAAGGGCTCTCTAGCTGTGGCACACGGGCTTGGTTGCCCCCTTAGCATGTGGAATCCTAGTTCCACGACCAGATATTGAACCTGTGTCCTGTGCGTTGGACGCTTGGACCCTTAACCACTGGACCACCAGGGAGGTTCCCATAGTCTACTGGAGTTCACTCTTCATGTCGTGCCTTCTGTGGGTTTTGAGAAGAGCGTAAGAACAGGTATCCATCGTTGTCGTGTCATACAGAATAACAGTTGCACTGCCCTCAACGTTCTCTGCTCTCCATTTATTCACCTCATCTCCTTACCGTCACCCTTCCCCATAAACCCTGATCTTTTTGCTGTCTCTGCAGAGTTGCCTTTCCCAGAATGGTGTCTGGTTGGAGTCATGCAGTGTGTAAACCTTTCAGATTGGCTTCTTTCGTTTAGCAGCATGCTTTTAAGGTTCCTCTTTGTCTTTTCCTGCCTTGATAGATCATTTCTTTTTTAGCACTGAATAATATTCCATTCAGTCCTGGGTGTTCTTTGGAAGGAATGATGCTAAAGCTGAAACTCCAGTACTCTGGCCACCTCATGCAAAGAGCTAACTCATTGGAAAAGACTCTGATGCTGGGAGGGATTGGGGGCAGGAGGAGAAGGGGACGACAGAGGATGAGATGGCTGGATGGCATCACCGACTTGATGGACATGAGTTTGAGTGAACTCTGGGAGTTGGTGATGGACAGGGAGGCCTGGCATGCTGCAATTCATGGAGTCACAAAGAGTCTCGGACACGACTGAGCGACTGAACTGAACTGAACTGAACTGAATATCCCCCTTGTCTGGATGGACCACCTACTCAGGGGCATCTTGGTGACTTCAATTTTTGGTCATTATTAGTAATAGAGCGGTCAACATCCATGTGCAGGTTTTTGTGTGGACACAAATTCCCACCCCTTTGGGTAAATACTGAGGAAGGTGATTGTTGAGTAGTCGGGTGTGAGCATGTTTAATGTTTTGAGACACTGCCAAGGTGGCTGCATCGTGTTGCATTCCTCCCAGAGTGTCTGTAGTGGTATCTCGTTGTCACTTAAACTCGCCAATCCTGAGCGGTCTACACACAGGCTTGTGTTCACGTGCTTGTTTGTCGTCTGACATCCCTCTGGGGATGTGTCCTTTCAGATCTTTTGCACACTTGTAAATCGAGTTGTTCATTTTCTTTCGTCAAGTTTAAGAATTCTTTGTGTATTTTGGATACCAGTCCTGTATCTGAGATGTGCTTTGGAAAGATTTTTAACTTCTACCCCAGGCCGTGGCTTGTCTTTTCATTCTCTTAACAGTGCTTTTGCAGAGGAGATATTTTTAATTTTAATGAAGTGCAGCTTATCATTTTTTATGCATCCCACTTTTGATGTGTCTAAGAAGTCCTCACTGAACCCAGGGTCACCAGATTTTCTCCCATTATCTTTGTAAAAAACGCAGGTGTGTGTTTGTTCTTGGCTGCGCTGCGCCCTCGCTGCTGTGCGTGGCCTTTGTTTAGTTGCAGCGGATACGCTCTCGTTGCGGTGCCTGCGTTTCTCTGTGGTGGCTTCTCTTGGTATCTCATTGTGGTTTTGGTTTAACTTTCCCTGATAGCTAGTGATGCTGCAAACCTTTTCGCGTGCTTGTTGCCCGTTTCTAGACCTTCTTCAGGTAAGTATCTGTTGACATCATTTGCCCACTTTTTCACTGGGTTATCTGTCTCTCGATTTTTGAGTTGTAAGAATTCTTAATACATTCTGGCTCCTAGGCCCTAACAGATATGTGATCTGTAAATATTTTTCCCATTCTGCTGGTTATCTTTTCACTTTTTTGGTCGTGTCCTTTGATGCACAAAATGTCAAAACTTCATTAAAATGCGATTTCTTCTTTTCTTTTGTTGCTCGTGTTTTAGTGTCATACCTAGGAAGCCATTGCTAAATTCAAGGTCATGAAAATTTACCCCCATGTCTTCTAAGAGTGTGGGCGTCCAGTCTTCTCCACATCATTTTTTCCCCCTTTTTGGCCGTGCTGCTCAGCTTGTTGGATCTTAGTTCCTCAACCAGGGATTGAACCCGGGTCCTTGGCAGTGAAAGCACGGAGCCCCAGCCACGGGACCTCCAGGGAAGCCCCTCAGCAGCCCTTCTGAGGGACTGTCCTTTCCTCGTTGGCCTGGGCAGCTTGTCCACAGTCACCGGTCACAGGCGAAGGCTCATGTCCAGGCTCTCGAGTCTACTCCATTGGTCTGTGTGCCCGTCCCCAGCTGCTGCCACGCTGTCTTGATGACAAGAGCTTTGTAGTAAGTTTTGGAATCAGGAAGTGTGGTTCTCCTTTCTAACTATGTTTTTAAATTATGTTTTTAAACCATGTTTCTCTTCTTCAGGGCTGTTTTGCATCCCTTGAGTTCCCATAAGCATGTTAAGGTCAACTTGTCGGTTTCTACAAAGAGGCCAGCTGGGATTTTAATGGAGGTTTCATTGAATCTGTAGACCAATTTGGGAAGTGTTACCATCTCAATGTAGTTAAATCTTCTGATACATGAATGTTGTGTTTGTCAGCCTGAGCTGCCACAACAAAGTACCGTAGACTCATGGCTTAAAAACAAAGGAAACTTGTTTTCTCACAGTTTTGAAGGCTGGAGTCCAAATCACTACGCCGGCCGACTGAGCTTCTGGTGAGGGCTTTCCTTTTGGGTGCTAATGGCCGCCTTCCCACTGTGTTTTCCACACAGTCTTTCTTTAGGATGTGTGTGCATAGGTGTGGGGGGAGGGAAAGAAAGGGACAGAAAGAGAGGAGGAGACAGAGCCAGACAGAAGGAGGGGCAGAGAGATGGAGAGACAGAGAGAGAAAGAGACAGAGAGATGGAGAGACAGAGAGAGAAAGAGACAGAGAGATGGAGAGACAGAGAGAGAAAGAGACAGAGAGATGGAGAGACAGAGAGAGAGATGGAGAGACAGAGAGAGAAAGAGACAGAGAGATGGAGAGACAGAGAGAGAGATGGAGAGACAGAGAGAAGGAGAGAGATGGAGAGAGAGAGAGATAGAGAGACAGAGAGAGACACAGAGAGAGAGAGAGGAGGAGACAGAGACAGAAGGAGGGGCAGAGAGATTGAGAGACAGAGAGAGAAAGAGACAGAGAGATGGAGAGACAGAGAGAGAGATGGAGAGACAGAGAGAAGGAGAGAGATGGAGAGACACAGAGAGAAGGAGAGACAGAGAGAAGGAGAGACAGAGAGAGAGAGGAGGAGACAGAGATAGAGAGAAGGAGGGGCAGAGAGATGGAGAGACAGAAAGGAGGAGAGACAGAGAGAAAAGGAGAGACAGAGAGAGAGATGGAGAGACAGAGAGAGACACAGAGAGAGATGGAGAGACAGAGAGGAGGAGAGACAGAGAAAAGGAGAGAAAGAGAGAGAGATGGAGAGACAGAGAGAGAGATAGAGAGACAGAGAGAGACACAGAGAGAGATGGAGAGACAGCGAGATGGAGAGACAGAGAGAGAGGGGTGGAGCGTCTCTGCTCCCTCTTCTCTAAAGACCCTCCTCCTAGGAGTTCCCTGTCCAGTGGTCAGGATTTGGCACTTTCACTGCCGAGAACCAAGAGATATGACCAAAAAAGAAAAAAAAAAAAGAGCACTATTCGTACAGGTTGAAGGCCACCCTTGTGACCTCACTTCACCTTAATGACCTTGCAGGCCCCACCTCCAAATATAGCCAAACTGGGGGTTAGGGCTTCAGTGTAGACTTTTAGAGGCACATAGACACAGCAAACATGCGATGTGTTTTGATTTGCTTGGATCTTCTTTCGTTTCTTTCCATAATCCTTTGTCATCTGCAGATCATCAGTTTCACACTTCCTTTGTTAAATTTACTCCAAAGTATTTTATTCTTTGCAGAACTATGGAATTGCATTCTTAATTTGATTGTTCATTACAAGTGAATAGACATACAATCAAGGTTTGCATGTTGACCCTGTAGCCTGAAAAGCTGCTGGGGTCATTTATCAGGTCTAAGATCTGTAATCATTAGCAGCTCTTATAAATTCACAGGTAGAATACAAGCAATCCAGTAGAAAATAGGCAGTTATCTGAAGAGCAAATTGTCGTGCTCACTTGTGTCCAGCTCTTTGCGACCCCGTGGCCTGGAGCCCGCCAGGCGTGCCTGTCCTTCACTGTCTCCCAGAGTTTGCTCAAATTCATGTCCATTGAATCGGTGACGCCATCTAACCGTTTGTATCCTCTGCTGCCCCCAATGAAAAGTAGACCAAATTCCTTGGTAGTTAAAAGCAAATCAAAGTAAGAATGAGTTATTTTATGTCTACCAGTTGGGAAAAAATTAACAAGAATAATAACACCTCTTTCTGGTGAATTTGAAGAAAAGGGTGCCCTTATACGCTTTTTCTAGGAATATAAATTCTTACAGTTTCCTTTTCTTAAAAACAACAACTAAAACAATTGGGTGATATAATACAATTTGCCTTGAAATTGCTAAAAATAAAAGCAAACATAAACACACATAGATACTTTTGGAGAAGGCCATGGCACCCCACTCCAGTGTTCTTGTCTGGAAAATCCCATGGGCGGAGGAGCCTGGTGGGCTGCAGTCCACGGGGTCGCTAAGAGTTGGACACGACTGAGCAACTTCACTTTCCCTTTTCACTTTCATGCATTGGAGAAGGAAATGGCAACCCACTCCAGTGTTCTTGCCTGGAGAATCCCAGGGACAGGGGAGCCTGGTGGGCTGCGTCTATGGGGTCACACAGAGTCAGACACGACTGAAGCAACTTAGCAGCAGCAGCAGCATTGGCCAAAAAATACCACCCAGTTAGGAACCAATAATAATGCCCTTTAAGAAGATTAGATGAGCCACACCAGTTGGATGGGAGAAATTTCCCTGAGGCATCAGTTAGTGATCAATGCATTGTTATTCAGTCAGTAAGTCGTATCCGACTCTCTGTGACCCCTTGGACTGCGGTTTGTTAGGCTTCTCTGTC
The DNA here is from genome assembly GCF_032452875.1 of Bos javanicus. Classification (NCBI taxonomy): domain Eukaryota; kingdom Metazoa; phylum Chordata; class Mammalia; order Artiodactyla; family Bovidae; genus Bos; species Bos javanicus. The sequence goes on along the minus strand of NC_083896.1, from coordinate 50,312,256 downwards.
CTTCACTTTCTCCCGGAACTTGCTCAGACTCACGTCCATTGAGTCAGTGATGCCATCCAGCCGTCTCATCCTCTGTCGCCCCCTTCTCCTCCTGCCCTCAATCTTTCCCAGCATCAGGGTCTTTTCCAACGAATCAGCTCTTCACATCAGGTGGCCACAGTACCGAAGCTTCAGCTTCAGCATGTAGCTGCAGATAATGAGAAGAATAGCACCCTACTTTGTTACAAACAATACTGAGTGTCTCCTGCATGTATTTTGGGCGTGTCCCTGAGGCTGGGGTAGCGTGGTGGTTGGGTGGCATGGGAGCATGGGGTGGGGGGCGGGTAGGAGGCTGGCCAAGAAGATGACAATAGAGAAGTGAGTCCAATGTGGGAACTATGCTTGTCTAGGCGTAAAGACATAAAGATTCGTATAAAAGTCAGACCTTCAGCCACTTCCCAGGAGGGGTATCCATGATAATACGTGTTATTGGAAAAAATCAAGTTGCTTACAAAGTAATGTGAATAGTGTAATTCTAGTTGGTTTATGCAGAGGGTAGTTAAAATGTGTGCATGGGTGCCTAGTCACTAAGTCATGTCCAGCTCTTTGTGACACCATGGACTGTAGCCCTCCAGGCTCCTCTGTTGGTGGGATTTTCCAGGCAAGAATAACTGGTTGCCATTTCCTCTTCCAGGGATCTTCCTGATCCAGGGATGGAACCCCTGGTCTCTTGCATCTCCTGCATTGGCAGGCAGATTCTTTACCACTGAGCCACCTGGGTGGCCCGTAAGTTAAAATGCAGCCGTCAACAACGTTTGGTCTGAGAGCTTGCGTGTGCTTTTCTGTGACTGTCCACGGGGTATTTTCCTATTTCAAAGTGGATGCACCAACAAATCACATTACTGGAGAGGCTTTCTCATCAGGGGATCGTGTCCTGTTAGGACCAAGAGACTGGCCCTAAGGTTCTGGATTCCAGGGGTCTATGAAGTTCTACAAACGGTCCTAGGGAACGACTTGTTGTCGGCAGCTTTTCTTTCTGCCGTCAAGGACGTGGAAAAGCCCCCGTCACCAAGACCAGAGTCGGGTGTCACCTCAATCGTGAGCAGAGATAGGAACTCAGCGGCAAGCTTAGCTCTCTGCATTGAGTCTTCTTCTTCTTGACCACTCGGCATGTGGGATCTTAGTTTCCTGATCAGGGATTGGATCCATGCCCCCACCCCACATTTTAAATTAATTTAAAATATGTATTAAAAAGAAAATGGGCCCATAAAGACCACCCTGTCCTGGTGGCTGGCTGTCCACGGTTCCAAAGTCAGCCGTGGGCCTTTAGGACAGAGGAAAGGGGATATACTGGGGTGTTGTTTCCCACTGGCCCCTAAATACAGAGCGCTTACCCTCATCTGGCTTTCAGCTTTTGGCAGAGCCCCCGTGCCCTCCGTTGGGAGTGTTGTCTTAGCTAGTGGACCGCCGGGGAAGGCACTGCATCGCACCGCTTCAAATTCATGAAAAATGAGATTTTCCCTCCTTTTGTTTGTGGGTGGGGAGAGTTTAGTCATAAACCAGAACCTTCCTGTCTCCTGCCGGCCGTGGGAGGCACCACCGCTCTAGTCTGAGGGCGAGGAGGGCTGCCAGCCAGGTCTGCGTCCCCAGGTGCCCGCAGGTCCTCCGTGTGGTGTCTGGGCTCTGCGGCGTGGTGCTCGCCCTGCCAGCCTTCCCTCCCATTTCCACGGCGCCATCTCAGCGCCCAGCATAGCCCGCAGGCTGATCACGCTCTTTCTGTCAGCTTCTCGCGACTGGACAGCCAAAATCTCGACAGCAGGCTCTTTACGCTGTTTGCTGCCATTTCCTGAGTCAGAACAGGGCCTGGTGCCCAGCAGGTGCTGTGGACGTGCACATGGAGCCAGTGAGGGCTGGCAGCCTCTGAGAACCAGAGGTGTTTCTCTTCTGAGAGGCCATGAGTTCCGATGTCTAGAATGCCTCCCTTTAGGAATTATTTAGAAGATCTGGGTCATTTCTTTCATCATTTATGTGTTATTTTAAACCATACCTTTGAATCAACAAGATGTGAAATTAAAAGACACTTGCTCCTTGGAAGAAAAGCTATGAAAACCCTAGACAGCATATTAAAAAGCAGAGACATTACTTTGCCAACAAAGGTCCATATAGTCAAGGCTATGGTTTTTCCAGCAGTCATGTATGGATGTGAGAGCTGGACCATAAAGAAGGCTGAGCACTGAAGAATTGATTCTTTCAAACTGTGGTATTGGAGGAGACTCCTAAGAGTCCCTTGGACTGCAAGGAGATCAAACCAGTCAATCCTAAAGGAAATCAACCTTGAATATTCATTGGAAGGACTGATGCTGAAGTTGAAGCTCCAATACTTTGGCCACCTGATATGAGGAGCTGACTCTTTGGAAAAAACCCTGATGCTGGCAAAGATTGAGGGCAGGAGCAGAAGGGGACGACAGAGGATGAGATGGTTGGATGGCATCTCTGACTCAATGGATGTGAGTTTGAGCAAGCTCTGGGAGATGGTGAAGGACAGGGAACCCTGCCGTGCTGCAGTTCATGGGGTTACAAAGACTCGGACATGACTTAGTGGCTGAGCAACAACAAAATAAACGTGTAGTTTAAAAAGGCTCATGAGATAAGCTCAGAGGCTTATCTTATCTCATAAGAGGCTGGTCCCAACTGCGTCAGAGCAGAACAGAGCACCAGCCAAGCAATGAAAGAGAAGCGTTGCTAAGGCCCCGAGGGCGCAGAGCTGAGAGAAGGCCACGTCCCTCCTGACCCCATAGCCATCGTTTCAGGTGGCCAGGGTGCACAGGTGTCTGTGCCCTCGGCCTGGTGCCCGCCTGGGGATGGGAAACTTAACCACTGGGTCACACTCGCTGTACTTACAGACACTGCCCGAGTTCTCGCTTCTGTGAATGATAATCTGACTCGTAGCCTTATCGTGTGATTCTGGGGAATAACCAGGAATTGTCCCTTAGGACACATTCTGAGAAAACGCATCTCTCAAAAAGGAAATTTGATTCAACATTTGTAAATGTCACGAAGCTTCACCAGTTTTCACTCCACTGGTGTTTCTACAGTGTTTCGTCTACAGAGCAAGTAAAAAAGAACCACAGTGAGCCCCAGCTGGTGTTGGAGAATGTGTTTATTTAGGGGTTCTTTGGGGTCTGCAGCAGAGAGCAGGTGCTGGAGAGCAAGGTCCAGGGAGGAGGGGAGATGGGCTGGGGGTCCTGGGCAATCCCAGGATGGGGGAGTGTTAGCGCCCTCCTGGGAGTCCCGAACCCACACAACTCAGGTGAAGAGAGGTGATGGGGAGGTGGGCAGGTCTCTGGCAGCAACAGCACTAGCTGGTCCTTGGAGCCAGTGAGGAAAGTGGGGGGTGTTTCTGGCTCAGACCCAGATAAGTGGCAGATACAAGAGCAGAGGTGAGAACGACAAGTTGGGGAGGGGCTTCAAGATGGGGCGGGAGCACGAGGTGGCCTGCAGTGCCCTCAGGATCCAGAGTCTCAGGGAGTGCCTTTCCTGATGAAGATGCACGAGGCTCTGCATTCTGAGGATACCGGTGTCTCACTGGTCACAGCCATGGGAGCTCAGATTGGAGTCCCTTGTAGGGGGTTCAAGGTCACAGCTTCAAATCTTGCACTGGCAGCAAACGGGGACACAGCAGCTGGACTGGGAGCAGCTGGGTTTGCAGCAGCTGGACTGGGAGCAGCTGGGTTTGCAGCAGCTGGACTGGGAGCAGCAGGGTTTGCAGCAGCTGGATTGGGAGCAGCCACAGGAGCCACACCCCCCTTTGCCACAGCTGGAGCAAGAACAGGCTGGCACACAGCAGCACACGGGCTTGCAGCAACAGGCGGGCACACAGCAGCTAGACTGGGAGCAGCAGGGTTTGCAGCAGCTGGACTGGGAGCAGCAGGATTTGCAGCAGCTGGACTGGGAGCAGCAGGGTTTGCAGCAGCTGGACTGGGAACAGCAAACGGGGACACAGCCCCCCTTGGAGCCCCCACACGAGCCACAGCCCCCTTTGCCACAGCTGGAGCAGGAGCAGGCTGGCACACAGCAGCACACGGGCTTGCAGCAGCAGACAGGCACACAGCAGCTGGAGCCGCAGCCCCCACAGCTGGAGCCACAGCCCCCACAGCTGGAGCCGCAGCCTCCACAGCTGGAGCCGCAGCCTCCACAGCTGGAGCCGCAGCCTCCGGAACAGCCGCAGCAGCCCATGGTTCAGGTGGGTTGAGAGTGGAGTAGGTCAGAGGAGCAGGTGGAGAGAGAGAAGGTGCTCAGTGTGGGGCCTCTGGGGCCAGGAGCCTTTATATACCTGCCAGGACAGGTGGATCATGTGCTGACTTCCTATTAGTACTTCCTGTTTGTGAGTTTCTCCAGGGCCCACGAGTGCGTGTGTGTGTGTCTGTGCATACACACTGCTTGTCCGTGGCCTCTCATTGGTTCTGTCCACCGTCGCCTTTCCTATGTTTCTAAATTTGATCTCCTGCCATTTTGTTTTGCAGTTATTAATGGAAAGAACTTTCCAGAATTTGTAGCTGTTCTGGAATTTTCTAGAATGCAATATCTGCCATTCATAGGTGTGTGCTGCTCTCTCTGTGGGGCCCCAAACAAAGCCCAGAGCCCCGCTTCCCTGCAGGTGCCTTTGTGCTCCTGCTGTCCCAAGAAGGTGTTTGTTACAAAACCAAACTTGAGCCCGCTTGCCCAACACACGACACAGCCAGCCTCGGACACGGTCTGCCAGAAGGAAGCGCCGTGTCTGCACGACACAGCCAGTCTCGGACACGGTCTGCAGGAAGGAAGCGCCGTGTCTGCACGACACAGCCAGTCTCGGACACCGTCTGCAGGAAGGAAGCGCCGTGCCTACTGCAGGCACCAGGCCAGGAGAACTGGCAGCTCAGGTTCAAAAGACCTGAACTCCCCCGTGGCTTTCAGATAAGGGGCTTTTTTTTTTTTTTCAAATCACATTTATTTATTTATAGCCGTGGCTTGCAGGATCTTAGTTCTCCAACCAGGGTTTGAACGCACGCCCTCAGCAGTGACAGCACGGAGTCCTCACCACTGGACTGTCGGAATTTCCAGGGGGAAGGGTCTTTAAAGACAGCGTGAGGGAGAGGGTCCCAGGGTGGGCGACTAGCCTCGTGCACAGTTCTGAGACGGGCAGTCGGGTGAAGTAATAGGGCGATGCTTGAAGAATCTCGGTCATCACCCTTATGGCTCCAGCTGTGCTTGTGGGCAGCCTGCACTTAACTTCTTCCACCTGCTGGGGGCTTCAGTATCTGCAAAACAGCTCCAGGACGTGGCTCATGATATTATCTACAGCTGTTGAGGAGGAAGTAGTTTATGGCTAAACTATTATTACTGTGTCTTGCTTGACCGTATGCCTTTGTTTCTGCTTTTTTCGCTTCTCTGATTTACCGTTTGGAACTCAGGGAAGACCTCGGAGGCTAGAACTCTTCTGCAAACGAGAGGCGGGGAACACGGGAGGGAGGCCTGTCCCTGGGAGTTGTTGTTATTGATTATTTTGGGTTTTCTACGCATATGAGCATGTCATCTGTGAGCGAGGACAGTTTCGTTTCTTCCCTCCCAATCTGGATGTCTTTCATTTCCTTTTCATGTCTGAGTGTGTTAGCTAGGGCTTCCGGCGTGGTGCTGGAAAGCAGTGCTGAGCGAGGACTGCATTTTCCCCTGGTTTCTGATCTTAGTGGGAAAGCTTTGAGTTTCTTACCATTAGGTGCGATGTTGCCTGTAGGTTTTTTGTAGGTGTTCTTTATCAATTTGGGGAAGTTTCTTTCTATTTCTAATTTCCTGAGCGCAAATCATTGGCAATCCCCGTCAGACAGACTGAAGTTTGTATAGGTCACATAAAGGCCCGTTTTAGACACGTAATTTGCAAACATTTTTTCCAATCTGTGTTGTCTTTTCCCTTTCATAGTGATGTTCTTCGAAGCACAAATGTTTTTAATTTTGATGAAGTCCAATTTATCCATTTTTTCCCCTGTTGCTTGCTTTTTGTGTCATATCTAAGAATCCTTCGCCAAACCCAAGGTCCTGAAGACTTACACCCATGTTTTCTTTTAAGAGTTCCATAGTCTGAGCACTTAGATTTGGGTCTGGGGTCTAATTTTGAGGTTGGTTTGTTTGTTGATTGCCGCCTTGGGTCTCAGCTGTGGCGCGGGAGCTGCTCTCCAGCTGTGGTGTGTGGGCGTAGTGTCCCCGGCATGTGGGGTCGTGGTCGAGGGGGCAGGCGTACTGTCCCCGGCATGTGAGATTGTGGTCGCAGGGGCAGGTGTACTGTCCCCGGCATGTGGGATCGTGGTTGAGGGGCAGGCGTACTGTCCCCGGCATGTGGGATCGTGGTCGCAGGGGCGGGCGTAGTGTCCCCGGCATGTGGGACTGTGGTCGCCGCGGCGGAGCCTCGGCACCTTTCACTGCAAGGTGGATTCCTAACCACCGGACGACCAGGGAAGTCCCTCTTGGGTCCAGTTCTAGTTAATTTTTGTGTATGGTGTAGAATAAGGCCATGTGGGTCTCCAGCTGTCTCAGCACCATGGTTGAAAGACTCTTTCCCCCTCTTAGACGGATCCCTCCCCACAAGGCAGGAATGTCTGGCTGCTGGAGATCACCAGTGAATGGTACTGGGTGGTGGTCGTCAACCTTGCCCCTGGAGCATGCCAGTCCTGTCTGTGGAGCCCGCCCTTTTGGTGATGGGCTGTGCAGTCTGTGTGTCCTGCCAGGGTTTTTGGCCTGGGCCTCTCTGGTACCCTGCAAGGATTTTCCTAACTCTGAGTTTATGGGAGGCAAGAGTGACTTTCACAGAAGGTTTCAGGCTCTGTCCCAGCTCTTGGTGTTGACAACGTCAGCAGTCCTGGACGCACAGCATAGTTGGAGAACCAAACGCAGGGGCAAGCTCTTTCCTGCGGCCTGCGGTCCTGTATCTGGCAGAACGAGGGAAGTGATTTTCCCCTGACGTCCAACGCTGGGCTTGATATGATCCGTTCTTTAAAAACTTTATTTGTAATTGGAGGATCGCTGCTGTACCATGTTGGTTTCTGCTGTGTAAGGTGACTCAGCCACCAGTATGCTTGCGTCCCCTCCCCCTCGGCCTTCCCTCCCACCTAGCCCCATCCCACCCGTCTCTGTCGTTACAGGGCCTGAGCCAAGCTTCCTGTGCTGTGAGGCAGCTTCCCGCTAGCTCCCTGTCTTATGAATGTAGCGTGTATATTTCAGTGCTGTTCTCTCAGCTCACCCACAAGTCTGTTCTTTATGTCTGCGACTCTGTTCCTGCCCTGCCGCTAGGGTCACTCATCAGTACCGTTTGTCTAGATTCCATGTATGTGTGTCAATATACAGTATTTATTTTTCTCTTTCTGACTTACTTCACCCTGTATAACAGGCTCTAGGTTCGTCCACCTCACTAGAACTGACTCAAAGTCACCCCTCTTTATAGCTGAGTGATATCCCACTGTGTGTATGTACCGCCACCTCTTCATTCATGCATTCATCTGCCAGTGGCATCTAGGCTGCCTCCAGGTCCTGGCTGTTGTGAGCAGTGCTGCAGCAGACACTGGGGCACATGTGTCTTTTTCAAGTTATGGTTTTCTCAGGGTGTGTGCCCAGTAGCGGGGCTGCTGGGTTGGATGATAGCTTTCGTCACAGTTGTTTGAGAAATCTCCATACAGTTCTCCATAGTGGCCTATCGATTTACATTCCCACCGACTGTACAAGGGGGTTCTATGTGACCTATTTTTTAAATGTTTATATATTTGGCTGCACCAGGTCTCAGCCGCGGCACACCAGGTCTCAGCCGCGGCACACCAGGTCTCAGCCGCGGCACACCAGGTCTTAGCTGCAGAGTGTGGGATCTACTTTCCTGACCCGGGATCGAGCCTGGGCCCTCTGCATTGGGAGCATGGAGTCTTAGCCACTGGACCACCGGGAAATCCTGATGTGATCTGTTTTCTCCATGTGACTTAAGAGCATCTGGATGGTGTATTTTCATTTCTGTGTTTTGCTTCTGATTTGAGGTGGGAACGTGTACCTACCTTCAACGTTTACAGCTACTTGAACTTCTGTTCCCGTGTAACCACCACACGTGAGGCTTAGGAGTGCTCACAGTGCCCCAGATCCGCATATTTTTAAAAGCTTACTAATTTTTAAAATTAAAAATAAAACATTAAGGAAAACCAGCTCATCCGTCTCTTGGCTGCACATGATTGTGACCACATGCGTCTAACATTTTGTGTCCTGACTTTTTGTCATCACATAATAACAAAACCCCAGCCCGAGTCACAGTGACCGTACAGGCATCGCTGCTGTTTGTCTGGAGTCCCCTTACCACCCACCCAGAGCATGTGTCATAAGTCGTATAAACAAGTGTAAGCCATTCAGTTTTAGGTGGTGGCTAATTCCATCCTCTGATAAATAATTTTGTGTTAACCAGCTATTTCAACAAAATCTGTGAATTTACAGTATCCCTTCCTCCCAGTAAATGATGAGAACTCAATGCACAGAATGAAAAGGTCTGCCTGTGGGACGTCCTTGCCGGTCCCGTGGTTAAGACTTCACCTTCCAGTGGAGTGGGCACGGGTTCGATGCCTGGCTGGGGAGATATCTCACACGCCTTGTGGCCAAAAACCCCAAAACATAAAACAGAAGCAGTATTGTAACAGGTGCAATAAAGACTTACCAAAAAAACGGTCCACATTAAAAAAAAAAAACTAAAAAAAAAAGAGAGAGAAAAGGTCTGCGTGTAATACTATAAATTTCAGCAAATATTGCCAACACACTCTGGTTTCCACTACCACTGATGGTATGCCAGACATTTAGAAATGTTTCTTCTGTGAAAGGCTGTAAGAAAAGAATCACGGTGAGACAAGGTTTGTTGAGGACAGTCTGTTTATTTAGCGGCTTCACAAGCCCAGAGTAGGATTTGCTAGACCGAGATCAGAAGGAGGTGGAGTCACGGAAGAGGGGGGGTTATTTGGTGGATCTGGGCCCCAGGCCCTGGGAGGTCAGCACCAGCCCTGAGGTTATGTGAGAACCGGGGCAGAGCAGCAAGAAGCCAGGAGATGGTTAGAACAGCCCTGTGCCCATCAGAGGATGAGGGGTGGGCTTTCTGTGGCTCAGTCCCTGAGCAGCCTGCACATGCAGGAGCTCAGCTGCCAAGGAGGGGCATGCTCATGGGTTGGAAGTGGCAGCGAGTCCCCAGACGGCTCAAGCAGGACACGGGGAGCCCTTCCCCACCAGGGAGTGTGCGACAGGGCTCTGGTCCCAGAGATGCAGACTTCACCACCCTGGAGAGACGGAGTGTGCCCTGGGGGTCTGGACGTCTCACTGCTCACAGTCAGGGAGCTGGGACTGGCTAGAACCACCTGAGGTCTGAGCTCAGCATCTCAGATCTTGCGCTGGCAGCACACGGGGACACAGCAGCTGGACTGGGAACAGCAGGGTTTGCAGCAGCTGGACTGGGAGCAGCACACGGGGATGCAGCAGCTGGACTGGGAGCAGCAGGGTCTGCAGCAGCTGGACTGGGAGCAGCAGACGGGGACACAGCAACTGGACTGGGAGCAGCCACACGAGCCACAGCACCCCTTGGAGCCCCCACAGGAGCCGCAGCTCCCTTTGCCACAGCTGGAGCAGGAGCAGGCTGGCACACAGCAGCACACGGGCTTGCAGCAGCAGGCGGGCACACAGCAGCTGGACTGGGAGCAGCAGGGTTTGCAGCAGCTAGACTGGGAGCAGCAAATGGGGACACAGCAGCTAGACTGGGAGCAGCCACAGGAGCCACAGCCCCCTTTGCCACAGCTGGAGCAGGAGCAGGCTGGCACACAGCAGCATACGGGCTTGCAGCAGCAGGCGGGCACACAGCAGCTGGAGCCGCAGCCCCCACAGCTAGAGCCGCAGCCCCCACAGCTAGAGCCGCAGCCTCCACAGCTGGAGCCGCAGCCCCCACAGCTGGAGCCGCAGCCCCCACAGCTGGAGCCACAGCCTCCGGAACAGCCACAGCAGCCCATGGTTCTGGTGGGTTGAGGGTGGAGTAGGTCAGAGGAGCAGGTGGAGAGAGAGAAGGTGCTCAGTGTGGGGCCTCCTGGGCCAGGAGCCTCTATATACCTGCCGGGGTGGGTGTGACCTGGGCGCGTGCTCCCTTCCTGGTTCCTGTCTGGGCCGCATTTGTTTCCTCCTTGCCCCTGTGCTCTCACTGACTCGTGAGCATCTGTTTTCTTAGGGTTCTAAATTTGGTGTCTCCCCGCCTTTTGGCTCCTATAATTAGGGCCTGAGCTCTGCTTGCCCATTCCTTCTTGACATCCCTAGGAACTGGTCACCTGCCCTTTTTGCCCGTCACAAGTGGCCCTCGATAGGATGGCCCAAGTCTGCACCCAACAGAGTCCCGGGGGCCTCCTTCTCAGTGTCTGGCTGCACGGGAGAGGCTCGTGGCTCCAGGTGGACGGGCCCAGCTTACGCTCAGCGCCCCAAATGCAGCTCCTCTCAGCTTATTTAGGAGAATACTAACTTCCAATTCGTCTTCACACTAAATTTATTATTTATTACATAAAGATTAATTTTAATTTTTTAATCAAGGTGGTAGACATATAGTTTAAAAATTTTCATGAGGCTTTACTCCAGGAATTTTCCTCCAATTAAAATAGATAAATAAATTAAAAAAAAAAGTCTGAGAGAGTAAGAGACGTGCATTACTAATGAAAGAATTATTATATGCTTATGGCTAGTTTATTTTTTTTTATTTTAAAATATGTATATTTTTTATTATATTTTCTACGTGGAACACTTCAAGAAAGAAAATCATTACAATAATTCAAATGCATGAATGATTCAAATTCATACTGCAATCCTTGGATTCAATAAATATCCTTTCTAATTATACCCAATCAATATTAGAAATGTATGTAGACACTAAGTCAGCTAACAAAGTAAGTAAAATAACTATATAAACTATAAATCTCAGGAATGGGGAACATGAACCATCAGTTAAGTCACTTTGCCACTGTGCTTTTTTTAAAAAAAAACATGATTCACATTTCCTTCAACCATACATTCAATGCAAGTGTTAAATTAGACCACTGATACTAACAACTTAAAACTATGTTCTTTAAAGAAAATTCAGTTTAATACAAAGAAATTCAAGAGGAAAATTTCAAGACCTTTGATCAGAAGTTTTCAATACCTGTTGTACTACTCTGGTATACACAAAGGTTCAAGTAAGGCTGAGGAAAAAGATCTGTTTCCTTTTCCCACTGAAGACAGGATCCAAGAAACAGGTGAGCCACATACACACTCCGCAGAAACTAGCCATCCATCCACACCTTGCCTTGGACTCATTACATTAGTAACCGAAAACATTTTAAAAGCCTTGGCCAACATTACAAAAACGAAGGCAATGGCACCCCACTCCAGTACTCTTGCCTGGAAAATCCCATGGACAGAGGAGCCTGGTGGGCTGCAGTCCATGGGGTCGCTAAGAGTCAGACATGACTGAATACTTCACTTTCACTTCTCACTTTCACGCATTGGAGAAGGAAATGGCAACCCACTCCAGTGTTCTTGCCTGGAGAATCCCAGGGACAGGGGAGCCTGGTGGGCTGCCGTCTGTGGGGTTGCACAGAGTCGGACACGACTGAAGTGACTTAGCAGTAGCAGTAGAGTAATACTGTTTATGAATATAAGCATCACTGGGTTTGGTTTTTTTTTTTTGCCTGCTATAAATACTAATCTTTGAAAAGCTACAAGTGAGTTCCCACTGTGGTTCTTTTCTGGTGCGGGAAGCTGCAGGCGTGCACAGGACAGTCTACTGACTTACCTTCTCAAAATATTCTCTGGAAGCAGTTGGATGGGGCTTGATTGTAGGAGACTCAGGTGTCCAGTTGGCCGGGCAGACTTCTCCATGGGTTTCCACAAACTGGAACGCTTTCGCCAAGTGGAGGGTCTCTTCCACGCTTCGGCCCACTGGGAGATCATTGACGCTCAGATGCTTGATGACTCTGTTGGGGTCAATTACGAAGAGACCGAGAAGACCAGAGCAACCTTCCCACCGCGGTCACCATCTTCGTTCCTTATGGCTAGTTTAAATTGAAGTAAAACTAAGAATCATATTATTAACGATAACTATGTTTTACTTTTAGACAATATCTAATACTAATCTCTCATACTATCATACCTGAAAAAAAAAGGTTTCCTTAATATTTGAAAATGAATCAGTGTAGTTAACCACGTTAGACCATGTCTGACCCTTTTCGACTCCATGGACTGCAGCATGCCAAGCTTCCCTGTCCTTCAGAGTGGCAAAAACAATATTTTTCTGTAAGACTGGGAACAAGGGAAGAATGTTCACTATTACCCCTTCTACTCAAAGTAAGTTTGTCAAATTAAAAAAAAAATTGCTAGGATTTTAACTGAACACAGTAATCAATTTTTGGAAAATTCACACCTTTTCAACATCGAATCACGTGGTCTGTGAACATGCGTAGCTTTCCGTTTATTAAATCCTCTTTAATTTCTTTCAGTAATGCTTTATAATTTCACTTTAGAGAATCTGTACATCTTTCATATGATTTATATTTCTAGGTTTATTATTTTAGGGGATCAATTGTAAATAATTTTTGTATTTTAATAAAAATAAATATATATTTAAAATTTTCTAACTGTTGTTACTACACTTGGAAAATTTATGTTGTTTCCCCACTGATGTTGCTAAATTTACTTATTTCTTGTGATACATTATTTGTAGATTATTTTGGATTTTTCTTTTGTGGTTATTCGTATTTCACATTTCAGGATTTCCTTGACAAACTTAGTCCACCCTTAGTGTTTTTCACTTCTTCACAAGGAAATCAAGAGCATTACTAGGGGCTACCTCCCCCTGCTGACTTGTACAGTTCACTGTACACTCTTGTGAATCCCATAAATCACGTTTATTATTGTTGCCTTAAACACTCAGTGTATGACTCTGCTTGGCTGCCCTGGCAAAGGACCACTTCCTGGGTGTCAGAGACAAGAGGAACTTATTTTCTTACAATTCTGGAGGCTAGAAGTCCAAGATCAAAGTTGATTCTGGGTGAGACATCTCTTTCTGGCTTGTCTCCTTCCATGACCTTTGTCAGGAGAGCCGGGGGGAGACAGAGCTGATGTGTCTCCTCTTCTTATAAGGACAGAAGTCCTATTGGGTTAGAGTCCCATCCTTACTACTCCATTCAACCTTAATTCTGCCCTTACAAGGGCTTCCCTGAAGGCTCAGCTGGTAAAGAATCCACCTGCAGTGCAGAAGACCCTGGTTCGATTCCTGGGTCGGGAAGATCCGCTAGAGAAGGGATAGGCTAGCCCCTCCAGTATTCTTGGGCTTCCCTGGTGGCTCAGCTGGTAAAGAATCTGCCTGCAGTGCGGGAGACCTGGGTTCGATCCCTGGGTTGGGAAGATCCCCTGGAGGAGGAAATGGCAACACACTCCACTATTCTTGCCTGGGAAATCCCACGGAAGGAGGAGCCTGGTGGGCTACAGTCCACGGGGTCACAGAAGAGTCAGACAGGACTGAAGCGACTGAGCGAGCATTTCTCTAAACAGCCTTATCTCCAAATATTACATTAGGGCTTCAGTCTAAGAGTTTTGGGGGGACACAATTCAGCTCATTATGGTCATTACTCTTTTGTATTTATCTTTTGTATTATTTACACTTTTAGTGCTGTTCATTCCTTCCGGTAGATCTGTGTGTGTGTGTTTTATGGGACCAGTTTCCTTCAGCCTGAAGAACATCTTTCAGTATTTCTGGAAGTATGAGTCTGCTTGTGAAGAGTGTTCTTAGTTTTGTCTTTCTTCAGTTCAGTTCAGTTCAGTTGCTCATTCGTGTCCGACACTTTGCGACCCCATGAATTGCAGCACGCCACGCCTCTCTGTCCATCACTAACTCCCGGAGTTTACCCAAACCCGTGTCCATTGAGTCAGTGATGCCATCCAGCCATCTCATCCTCTGTCGTCCCCTTCTCCTCCTGCCCCCAATCCCTCCCAACATCAGAGTCTTTTCCAGTGAGTCAACTCTTCCCATGAGGTGGCCAAAGTACTGGAGTTTCAGCTTCAGCATCAGTCCTTCCAATGAACACCCAGGACTGATCTCCTTTAGAATGGACTGGTTGGATCTCCTTGCAGTCCAAGGGACTCTCAAGAGTCTTCTCCAACACCACAGTTCAAAAGCATCAATTCTTCGGTGCTCAGCTTTCTTCACAGTCCAACTCTCACATCCATACATGACCATTGGAAAAACCATAGCCTTGACTAGACAGACCTTTGTTGGCAAAGTAATGTCTCTGCTTTTTAATATTCTGTCTAGGTTGGTCATAACTTTCCTTCCAAGGAGTAAGCGTCTTTTAATTTCATGGCTGCAGTCACCATCTGCAGTGATTTTGGAGCCCCAAAAAACAAAGTCTGACACTGTTTCCACTGTTTCCCCATCTATGTCCCATGCAGTGATGGGACCAGATGCCATGATCTTCATTTTCTGAATGTTGAGCTTTAAGCCAACTTTTTCACTCTCCTCTTTCACTTTCATCAAGAGGCTTTTTAGTTCCTCTTCACTTTCTGCCATAAGGATGGTGTCATCTGCATATCTGAGGTTGATATTTCTCCCGGCAATCTTGATTCCAGCTTGTGCTTCTTCCAGCCCAGCATTTCTCATGATGTACTCTGCATATAATTTAAATGAGCAGGGTGACAATATACAGCCTTGACATACTCCTTTTCCTATTTGGAACCAATCTGTTGTTTCATGTCCAGTTTCCAGCAGGAAACTGCTGCTTCCTGACCTGCATATAGGTTTCTCAAGAGGTAGGTCAGGTGGTCTGGTCTCTATTCCCATCTCTTTCAGAATTTTCCGCAGTTTATTGTGATTCACACAGTCACATCACCGACTCAATGGACGTGAGTCTGAGTGAACTGCGGGAGTTGGTGATGGACAGGGAGGCCTGGGGTGCTGCGATTCGTGGGGTCGCAAAGAGTCGGACACGACTGAGCTGAACTGAACACAGTCAAAGGCTTTGGCATAGTCTTTGTCTTTCTTAAATATCTTTATTTAAGCTTCACTTTTGCAAAACTTATTTTTCAGAGGAGAGTCTCCAATGCAGAACTGTTAGCGAGTTTCTTCTTTCACCCTTTAGAGGTGGTGTGCCCTTGTCCCCCGGCTTCCGTGGCTTTTCTTGAAAAGTCAGCCCTAAATGTTACTGTTGCTTCTTTGGGAATTATGTGCCATATTCTTTGCTTTTAAGACCTTAACATTTTTTTTCTTTCAGAAGGTGATCATTTTGTAGCTAGGGTTTTAAAAGTTTCTTTTTGAGTTTTGCTGAACTTCTTGAATCTATGGGTTGATATCTTTGGTTAAGTCTAAAATATTCTCAACCTCTCTCTTTTGAAATATTGCTTTTGCCCCATTTTCTATCTTATTTCCCTCTGATTTTCCAATTACACTTATGTTAGACTTGTGGCTCATTCCCACACGTCTTTTACAGTCATTTATTTTTTGCATTCTCATTTCTATCTGCTTCAGTTTGGATGTTTTTCCAAACGGACTTTTTTAAAAATTGAATTCCCTAATTTTTTTTTTTTTTGCTATGTCCAGTCATCTGTTAAAGCCATCTGATAAATTCTGAATTTTATATATTGTACTTTTCTGTTTTAGAATGTCCATTTTATTGTATTTTTATGGACACTCTTTTGGCAGAATTTTTCCATCTTTTCATCTAGTATGTCCATATTTTCCCCATGCTATCTTTAAGTCTTTGCTAGTTAACAGTAAGATCTGAATCATTTTGAGTCTGCTTTTATTACATTTTCCGCTTTTGATTATTTGTCACATTTTCCTATTTCTGGTTTTATTTTTTGGCCATGCAGTTTTCAGGATCTTAGTTCTCTGACCAGGGCCTGAACCCAGGACCTGGCAGGGCAAGTGCCGAGTCTGAACCACTGGGCTCCAGGAAGGCCCCTCCTGTTTCTCTTTATGTCTGCTAATTTTTTTTTTTCTGTCTACCGGCTACTTTTTATGGAAGGACCATAGAAGTTTTACATGGTATAATCTTCCATCATGGGAGAGCCCTCTTTTGGGGGAAAGGTTTCTGCTATTAGGAATCCTATCCATCTAATCCCTGTTACTCTATATTTCCCCATTGTCTTTCAGATACACTTTTGGTAATTTACCTGGCTTTATTTTAAGAATTATTTCTTTACTTTCTGTCTGTGCTGCGTCCTCGCTGCTGTGCGGGCTTGCTTTCGATGCGGAGAGCAGGACTCCTCTCTGGTTGTGGCGTGCAGACTTCTCACGTGGCGTCGTCTCTTGGGGAGCACAGGCCCTGGGCACCTGGGCTCAGCAGTTATACCACACGGGCTTCGATGCTCTGTGGCATGTGGAGTCTTCCTGGACCAGGGGTCAAGCCTGTGTCCCCTGCACTGGCAAGCGGGTTCTTATCCCTGGGCCTCCAGGGAAGCCCCTAATTTGTTGTGTTTGCTGTTCAGTCACTAAGTCATATCTGAGTCTCTGCAACCGCATGGACTGCAGCGCGCCAGGCTTCCCTGTCCTCTGCTATCTCCTGGAGTTCGCTCAAGTTCCTGCCCACTGAGTTGGTGTTGTTATCTAACCATCTCATCCTCTGCCACCCTCTTCCCCTTTGTCTTCAATCTTTCCCAGCATCAGGGTTTTCTTTTAGTTGTTGTAGTAGGAATTTTGGGAGGCTGCAACTTACCACATTGTACATGGCGGCAGAAGTCCACTCCTTGTTGTCTGCAGTATTCCAGTTTCACTCTGACGTGACTTGTTTGTATATATTCTTGTGCTTCCTCCTAGGTACTGAGTTTGTGCCTTTGATCTGAAGAAGCTTCATGTGTCATCTCTCTGAGTATTGTTCTCCTGCCATTTCTTTTGATCTTTCCATGTGGGACACTTGTTAGAACTGTGATGGAGCCTCTGATCTCTTCCACGATTCTTGGCTTCTATTTCATGGCTGAACCCTTTATGACTCTTACAGTCTGGGTGAATTTCTCAGTGCTGTCTTCCCTCCTTCTGACAGCTGTGAGGGAGAATCTGTTCTATGCTCTCTCCCAGGTCCCTGGTCCATTTTTGGTGATCTTTGGCTTGTGGAACCATCACCAGAGTTCTGCTTCATCTTCTCCCCGTGTTTTCCCCATGTGTGTGTCCGCCTGTCCCTAAACTTCCCCTGTATGTGAGGACCCCTGCCAGTCTGGGTTAGGAGCCCACCCTGCTGCATTATGACTGATGAGCAGGACACCTGTGGCTGGACAGTGGATGTTGTTAATGTCCCATGCAGAGGTCCACAATGCCCTTATCTGCTTCTGCGTTATTTTTCTTTTCTAAACACCATGAGAAGGTAAATGCAGACTGGCTGAGCCTCTGCATCTGGCATTTGCAAGGGCTGAGCCATTGCATCTGGAACCAGGGCCACAAGAGAGTCAGGAGAGTGCTGTCCAGCCTCTGGGACGTGAGAGAGGAGGGGCATGGAGAGGGTGCTGGCCCCAACACAGCAAGTTTACTGGCCCCCCCCCCCCAAGGGAAAGCCCCACTGCTGGACGGCCACACGTCCAGGTCACACACGTCACATCCTGACTCGGAGCCCAGGCCTCTCTGCCGCACCCTGGAATGTCCCCCGGCCACAACATCGGTGGTGCAGTATGGCCGTGGCTGGAGCAGACGGGACACCTGGTGGTAAGTGGAGTCAGGGCCTGGTCAGCTGGCATGGGCTTCCGGGCACCCACTTCCAGTGAACCCACTTGGTCACCAGTGCGTTGTACAGAGACTGCTACGAAGAGTTGCAGCGGGAATGAATTCGGTTGGCAGTGACAAAGACAACTTTATTGACAGGACATTTTATTGTATTTTAACAAACAAGTACAGAAACCTGCTGTAAGGAACGGAGTTCTGCTGGACTGGGCTTCATTGGAGAAGGAAACTTGGATGTGATCACAGTGGCATCTTTTCTTATTGAGAAGCCAGGAGCTGGATGTTCTTGACCAGACCCTTCACATGAGGGTCAGCGCCTGGTTGTGGCAGATGATGGCCCTTAGAAGAGTCAGAAGGAAAGGTGGCGGCCACTTGGTTTTTAGAGGACTCTTAGCATGCGGCCTTCCTCTGCATAAGGATATCCTAGATGGATGGGGACAGAGCCATGGCTCCTCATGTGAATGGTGCTTCCTATGCTGGAGTCAGGAAATGCAGGGAAGAGGTCCACAGAGCAAGATGTGTGCAGGAGAATGACAAGCCAGAGAGCCTCACAGATGCCGCGGTTGGAAGAGGTTAGCTGAATGCTGGACTGACCATTACATCAGATCTTGCACTGGCAGCACACGGGGACACAGCAGCTGGACTGGGAGCAGCAGGGTCTGCAGCAGCTGGACTGGGAGCAGCAGACGGGGACACAGCAACTGGACTGGGAGCAGCCACACGAGCCACAGCCCCCCTTGGAGCCCCCACAGGAGCCGCAGCTCCCTTTGCCACAGCTGGAGCAGGAGCAGGCTGGCACACAGCAGCACACGGGCTTGCAGCAGCAGACGGGCACACAGCAGCTGGACTGGGAGCAGCAGGGTTTGCAGCAGCTAGACTGGGAGCAGCAAATGGGGACACAGCAGCTAGACTGGGAGCAGCCACAGGAGCCACAGCCCCCCTTGGAGCCCCCACACGAGCCACAGCCCCCCTTGGAGCCCCCACACAAGCCACAGCCCCCCTTGGAGCCCCCACACGAGCCACAGCCCCCTTTGCCACAGCTGGAGCAGGAGCAGGCTGGCACACAGCAGCTGGACTGGGAGCAGCAGGGTTTGCAGCAGCTAGACTGGGAGCAGCAAACGGGGACACAGCAGCTAGACTGGGAGCAGCCACAGGAGCCACAGCCCCCCTTGGAGCCTCCACAGGAGCCACAGCCCCCCTTGGAGCCCCCACACGAGCCACAGCCCCCCTTGGAGCCCCCACATGAGCCACAGCCCCCTTTGCCACAGCTGGAGCAGGAGCAGGCTGGCACACAGCAGCACACGGGCTTGCAGCAGCAGACGGGCACACAGCAGCTGGAGCCGCAGCCCCCACAGCTGGAGCCACAGCCCCCACAGCTGGAGCCACAGCCTCCACAGCTGGAGCCGCAGCCCCCACAGCTGGAGGCGCAGCCCCCACAGCTGGAGCCGCAGCCTCCGGAACAGCCACAGCAGCCCATGGTTCTGGTGGGTTGAGGGTGGAGTAGGTCAGAGGAGCAGGTGGAGAGAGAGAAGGTGGTCAGTGTGGGGCCTCCTGGGCCAGGAGCCTTTATACACCTGCTGGGGTGTATACCAGGCTGCTGATCACTTCCTCTTGTCTGTTTTTCCAGGTCATGTTTTTTTATTTGTTGTCTGAGCTCCTGTTGCCTGGGTCACTGACAACTTTCTTAGGTTTCTAAATTTGCCTCTTCCTCATTCATCTGGATTTCAGTCTGTCCTTCCTAAGCGTCCCCGGTAGTTGGTCACCTGCCTCTGGTTGGACTGTGTGTGACCTGTGAGGATGGCATTGGGTCCAGGCTCCTTCATCTCTGTTGGGAGTTTGCAGGTGTGATTAAGCTCGGCATCTTGAGATGAGGGAGTATCCCCTTGGGTGGTGATGGGTTAAGTGTGACCACATCCATCATTGTGAGAGAGAGGTGGGGGAGGCCTGAGCAGGCCGAGAGGAGGAGAGGGTGTGAGGTGCAGCTGAGGGGGTTTGCAGGTGCCACTTTCAGTGTCTGAGTGAGGTGGCCACAAGCCAGGGCATCCTGGCAGCCACCAGAAGGTCGTGGCGATGAGAGACGGGCTCTCCTTGCAGACTTGCAGAGGGAGCATGGCCTTGCTGACGACTTGACTTACGTGGGACTTATGGACCTGGGCTCGAACCCGTGTCCCCTGCACTGGCAGACATATTCTTACCCACTGAGCTGCCCGGAACCAGTGTTATTGACCTTAACCCTCTAGCAGAACACACAGGTGAGTTCTTGATCCATTTTCAGCTTTTAGTTTTATTGTCAGCAGATCGAACGTACAGAGGGGACTTGAGCATATTCTAAGGGCATTATTAGCCAGAATAGGATCCCTGAGGCCGTGTGCACCGCCGCTGGGTCTCTGTTTCCAAGACTCTTAAGTGTTCTTTCAAGAAACCTGGCTATCTCTTTGGTATCCAGATATCTAGAACTCTAACAGAGAAAACAAAATGTGTGACTGGGAAGGGAATACCTCAAAGTGGAGTGCTGACAGCTTCTTACTAGAAATATTGAGAAGTTGGGGCCCTAGTGTTAGTATCTTGCGAGTTTGTCCTGGAGTTGGCGAGACACCCCCCGCCCCCGGCTTCGGGCGACGCGGCCCCGGGTCCCAGGCGCGGTTTCTTGGGTCGTCACCAGGGGGCGCCGAGGTTCCCGCCGCTTTCTGTGCGGGAGCAGAACTCGCTTGACTCCAAACTGGCCTCGTTTCGAGCTTAAAGGCTGGAGTTCAAGATCTGTATACGTTGTCTGACTTTGGAGGCCCAACCCAGAGAGGGTATGCATGTATTAGAGTTAACCGAGGAAGAAAAGAAAT
The DNA here is from genome assembly GCF_032452875.1 of Bos javanicus. Classification (NCBI taxonomy): domain Eukaryota; kingdom Metazoa; phylum Chordata; class Mammalia; order Artiodactyla; family Bovidae; genus Bos; species Bos javanicus. Next base: position 50,291,697 of record NC_083896.1, on the reverse strand, counting down.
AACAGTAAGTTACGGATTTAAAGAAATGATAGATACCACAAATGCGACCGGAATGGGAGAATAAGGGCTTTACACACTGGCTCAGCTGTGAAGAGTCCGCCTGCTGCGCTGGAGACACAGGAGACACGGGTTTGATCCCTGGGTCGGGAAGATCCCCTGGAGGAGGAAGTCGCGACCGGCTCCAGTATTCTTGCTCGGAAATCCCACGGCCAGAGGAGCCTAGCTAGGTTCACAGACAGGCAGACGTTACGGAGCACAGACGCAGGGAAAATAATCTTATTTTGCTGAATGAGTTGCCCCAACCCCTCTTCTCTACCCCAGGGCATCCTCCACAATGGTTTTTCTTTCTTCTTTTTTTGGCCACATATCCTTCATCACTTAATCATATGACAACAATTTCAGAGTTTTATTTTCTAAAGTGAACACAAAGATACTTCAGTTTTTCCTTTATCATGGCTGCTTGAGGTTTTTTTTTTACTTGTTGATTTTGAAAGTTTGTTTTAGCCTCATGATACATAAGCATTTAGGTTTGCTCTCAAATCTGGGCAAATATTAATCAAATGTCTTTACATTTGTGCTGTAAAACTTCAGGGCATCAGCATTTTGTCTGGTGTTTAGTCTTACTGTTGTTCCGTTGATAAGTCGTGTCCAACTCTTTTCGATCCACTCCCCCACCCTTCCCCACCGCCCCGGCAACCATAACTGCAGCACGCCAGGCTCCCCGTCCTCCACCATCTCTCAGAGTTCACTCAAACTCCTGTCCATTGAGTCGGTGATGCCATCCAACCATCTCATCCTCTGTCGTTCCCTTCTCCTCCTGCCTTCAGTCTTTCCCAGCATCAGGATCTTTTCCAATGAGTTGGCTCTTCACGCCAGGTGGCCAAAGTATTGGAGCTTCGGCTTCAGCATGAGTCCCTCCAATGGATATTCAGGACTAATTTCCTTTAGGATTAACTGGTTTGACCTCCTTGCTTACCTTATATTTCTTTTTAAGTCACACCTGTCAGCCTGCTTGTGATTGCGTCCTTGGTGGGGTTGGCCCATTATGTGTTTAAGACTACCTTTGACTGTGCCAATGTTTTCATGTCAAATCCGCAGGAAACATAAACCTTTACCAAAATACTCATGTGATTTGCTATTACACATTAACTGGATTATCAAATAATTCATGAGCTTTCCTTACTTTTGTTTGAAATGCGTCGCCTCTTGTTAATGAATTCTGCTATTGACGTGATATGAAATTTTGCTGTAATTTGGGCCTTTCATCAGCATGATTTCCTTGGTGTTTCAGACAGTAAAGAATCTGCCTGCAAAGCAGGAGACCTGGGTTCAGTCTCTGGGTTGGAAAGATCCCCTGGAGAAGGGAATGGCAACCCATTGCACTATTCTTGCCTGGAGAGTTCCATGGACAGAGGAGCCTGGCAGGCTGTGGTGCATAGGGTCGCGAAAAATTGGATATGATTGACTGAATAATATTTTCACTTTTAGGAATCACTTCTAGCTTATTTTCGCATGTTTATTTCACATCTTATTACTTGTTTTCCTTTGAACTTTTTACTTTGCACTGGAGTAGAGCTGACTAACCATGCTGCGATAGTTTCGGGTGAGCAGCGAGGTGACTCAGTCACACACACATGAACCCATTCTCTCCCAAACCCCGCTCCCATCCAGGCTTCCACATAACACGGAGCAGAGTTCCATGTGGTACACAGTAGGTCCTTCTTGGTTATCCGTCTTAAATATAGCAGTGTGTACACAGCCCTTCCAGACTCCCTAACCATCTGCTCCCCCATCCTTTCCCCGCAGCAACCGTAAGTTCATTCTCTGAGTCTCTTTCTGTTTCATAAGTAAGTTCATTTGTATCATTTCCTTTTAGATCCCACATATAAGGGATGCCTTTCCTGATTTCTCCATCTCTGTTTGACTTACTTCACTCAGTATGACACTCTCCAGGCCATCTGTGTGGCTGCAAATGCCATTTCATTCTTTTTAACGACTGACTTGCGCGTATGCACTGCACCTCCTTCATCCATTGCTCTGCCAATGGGCCTCGCGGCGCTTCCACGTCCCGGCTGTTGTAAACGGTGCTGCAGCGAACACTGGGTGCGTCCTTTCAGATCACGCTTTTCTCTGATACAAGCCCAGGAGTGGGATTGCAGGTCATTTGGTGGCTCTGTTTTTATTGTTTTAAGGAGCTTCCATACTGTTCTCTGTAGTGTCTGTACCAATTCACATTCCCACCAGCAGTGTAGGAGGTACATTTTACTACTTTTGATGAGAAATCTTTCTTAGTTCTTTAATAACTAAGTGTGAAAATGACAACAGACACTTTGCTCTTGCATGTTTGGCTCAGGGTCGTGTAGTCTCTCATTCTTTTTTGGCTGCGCCGGGCCTTTCTTGCTGCAGGGGCTTTTCTCCAGCCACGGTGAGCGGGGGCCGCCCTCCAGCCGCGGTGCACGGCCTTCTCGATGCAGTGGCCTCTCTTGTTGCAGTTCTCGGCTCCAGGGCGTGGCCGCAGCAGTTGTGGCACCCAGGGTTAGTTGCAGAATCTTATCAGACCAGGGATTGGATCTGTCACGCGAGTGTATGTTCCTCGGTTCTTTGTCTCGTCACAACAAAGAATTGGAGCGACGGACATTAAAGCCCTCGGCGCGTCACAGCTCTCGGGTCCTGGACAAACCGTGCTACAGCTCTTAGGCAAATCAGTGTTATAGCTCCATTGTATTTAGAAGATAGCAGGAGAGAGAGAGAGACAGAGAGAGAGAGAGAAAGAGCGCACACACGCGGGAGAGAGAGTCCGAGAGAAAGCGCTTTGGCTCCCCCTTTTATGTGTTTTTTCCCCCACCTGGGCCTGCCCTATGCGAATTGGGCTTAGCCGGGAGTGCTGTGTGTCCTGCCTGAAGTCTTCACTCTGGTCCTCGGACCTTCCTTGTCTTTTAGCCACCGCCACTTTGGACTCCTTCTCCCTATTCTGCCTGCCTAACATTCCTGGTTCCATTAGTCTTCCGCCCCTATACCCAGGTCGGACGACCGATTTGCACGTCAGGACCGCTACGGACCTCCACCAGAGTTTCCTCTGGCTTCGCCCTGCCCAGGCATAGTTCACCGTCCTTCAGGTCCTAACACGTGCGCTCATGCTCCACCTCCCCGGCGCGGCGGGCGAGACGGGCCGGTGGTGCGCCCTCGGCGGACTGGGAGAGGCCTCGGGATCCCACCTCGGCCGCCGGCGAGGGCGGCCTTCACCTTCATTGCGCCACGGCGGCTTTCGTGCGAGCCCCTGACTCGCGCACGCATTAGACTCCTTGGTCTGTGTTTCAAGACGGGTCGGGTGGGTGGCCGACATCGCGCGGACCCCGTGCGCTCGCTTCGTGGCGACCGAGGTGCGACCCAGGGCGCACACACGTGGGAGAGAGTCCGAGAGAAAGCGCTTTGGCTCCTCCTTTTATATGTTTTTTCCCCCACCTGGGCCTGCCCTATGCAAATTGGGCTTAGCCGGGAGTGCTGTGTGTTCTGCCTGAAGTCTTCACTCTGGTCCTCGAACCTTCCTTGTCTTTTAGCCACCGCCACTTTGGACTCCTTCTCCCTATTCTGCCTGCCTAACAGATCCGTGTGCCCTGCACAGGGAGGCGAATTCTTAACTGCTGGACCACCACAGGAGCCCCGTCTCAGTTCTTCACCTGGAATGTTTAAAAACATATTTCCAAACATTTTTGGGCTTCCCTGGTGGCTCAGACAGTAAAGAATCCTCCTGTAATGCACAAGACCTGGGTTTGATCCCTGGGTCAGGAAGATCCCCTGGAGGAGGGCATGGCAACCCCTCCAGTATTCTGGCCTGGAGAATCCTATGGATGGAGGAGCCTGGCGGGCTAGAGTCCACGGAGGTCACAAAGAGTCTGACATGACTGAGCGACTAAGCACAGCACAGCACACATTTTTGCCTGGAGAATCCCAAGGACAGAGGAGCCTGGCAGGCTACAGTCCACGGGGCCGCAAAGAGTTGGACCAGACTGAGCGACTGAGCTGGCAAACCGCAGTTCAGAAAGCACATCTGTCCTTTAACAACAAACTCGTCCTTTTGAGTGCCCTTCTGGTACATTGTGTGTGTGCAGATTTCTCTCCTGAATTTTTGAAGATCTATTTAAGAGGACTTAAAACATCAAATTCCACGGCCTTCTACTGGCAAACCATAGCGAGCCATCGTTACTTTCAGATTCTTTGGTGAAAAACGTGAGCTATTGTGGAAGACGCCGCAGCAAGTTAGGAGGGAACTGCCTGCAGGGATTCTGGGGCTGCACACAGCCTGGTGGTCTGCGAGTGCACCTGCGGTTCTGAAGATGGCTGTGCACTGTTGCCCTTAACCGACGAACGCTGCTCCAGGGCTGGTTGCGGCATCCACGTCTTTCCCTTTGTCGAGTAAAGTCACAGGTGGATTGTTTTCTGTCGGTGGAAACGTTTCACACTGCTTGTAAAGTTTCCTGTGGCAGTAGCAACAGACAACTCTTGCCAGCCAATCGGGGTTCACCATTTCCAAACAGTGTATACAGCCCTGGACACATATTTCTGTCTGGTTTATTTCACGGTTTATTTTGTACATATTCTCATTTATTTGGGTCCAATTTTCATGAACTGTTTTGGATAAATGAGTCACATGTGCTTTTACATTTGACATAGTTGTGAGGGCTCGTGCAAAAACGAATACAGTTCAGAATTTGGTTCTAAAGTGTCCTTAAGAAAAAAGCTATATATATATATACCCCACATCTTCTTTCTTCATCTACTGATGGATGCTTCAGATCAGATCAGATCAGTCACTCAGTTGTGTCCGACTCTGCAACCCCATGAATCGCAGCACGCCAGGCCTCCCTGTCCATCACCAACTCCCGGAGTTCACCCAGACTCACGTCCATTGAGTCAGTGATGCCATCCAGCCATCTCATCCTCTGTTATCCCCTTCTCCTCCTGCCCCCAATCCCTCCCAGCATCAGAGTCTTTTCCAATGAGTCAACTCTTCGCATGAGGTGGCCAAAGTACTGGAGTTTCAGCTTTAGCATCATTCCCTCCAAAGAAATCCCAGGGCTGATCTCTTTCGGAATGGACTGGTTGGATCTCCTTGCAGTCCAAGGGACTCTCAAGAGTCTTCTCCAACACCACAGTTCAAAAGCATCAATTCTTAGGTTTTGTGTTTTGTCTGTTGTAAAAAACACTGCAGTGAACATTGGTGTCCTGTGTCTTTTCTAACTGCGTCTTTGTTTCCTTTGGGTAGATACCCAGAAGTGAAATTGCCGGGCCGCGTGACAGGCCTGTTTCTGATTTCTGGAGGAGCCGACCTCCTCTCCCCACGATGGCTGCGCCAGTTGGCCTTCCCGCCGGCAGCGCCAGGCTCCCCTACTCGGCACGTCCTGGCCAGCACCGGTTGCTTGTCTTTGTAACTGTGGTCCTTCTGATGGGGTGAGGTGGTAGCTCTCAGACCTTTTCTGGGGAGGTGTTTTCTCTGGGTTCGTGTGTGCGCTTTGCATCACTGTGGATTTCCCGGGCCTTTAGTCCCGGCCCCCTCTGCGCAGCCCGTCATCTCAGCCCCTGGCGCCCGCCCGGGAACGGCAGCTCGGATGCGGCCTGTGTTGTGCCTGTTTCCTGTGGCTTCCAAACCAGAGACTCAATCGGGTCAGTGCCCCCCTGCAGGCCAGACTGATGGGACGGCCGTCCCTCCGGCTGAAGCTCATCCTTTGTTAATTATCAGTCGACACTGTCGTTATTATTTTTTGCCATACAGATTGTTCTTTTTATATGTTTATTTTTCTTTTATGCCAAATTTGTCTATCTTTTCTTTCCGTGAGCTGCTGGATTTTGTGCCATGGTTAGAAACAACTATCCCATCTCAGTATTTTTTTTTTTTTAATTTTATTTTATTTTTAAACTTTACAATATTGTATTAGTTTTGCCAAATATCGAAATGAATCCACCACAGGTATACCTGTGCTCCCCATCCTGAACCCTCCTCCCACCTCCCTCCCCATACCCTCCCTCTGGGTCGTCCCAGTGCACTAGCCCCAAGCATCTAGTATCGTTCATCGAACCTGGACTGGTGACTCGTTTCATACATGATATTATACATGTTTCAATGCCATTCTCCCAAATCTCCCCACCCTCTTCCTCTCCCATAGAGTCCATAAGACTGATCTATACATCAGTGTCTCTTTTGCTGTCTCGTACACAGGGTTATTGTTACCATCTTTCTAAATTCCATATATATGCGTTAGTATACTGTATTGGTGTTTTTCTTTCTGGCTTACTTCACTCTGTATAATAGGTTCCGGTTTCATCCATCTCATTAGGACTGATTCAAATGTATTCTTTTTAATGGCTGAGTAATACTCCATTGTGTATATGTACCACAGCTTCCTTATCCATTCATCTGCTGATGGGCATCTAACTTGCTTCCATGTCCTGGCTATTATAAACAGTGCTGCAATGAACATTGGGGTACACGTGTCTCTTTCCCTTCTGGTTTCCTCAGTGTGTATGCCCAGCAGTGTGGTTAGAAACAACTATCCCATCTCAGTATTATTTTAAAAGTTCCTCTTTTCTTTTAGTCATTTTGTGTTTTTATTTTTCATTTGAGTCTTTACTCTGTATGGAATTTATTTTTAGAGTAAGAGATGAAGTGGGGCTTCCCTGGTGGCTCAGCAGTGAAGAGTCTGCCTGCGATGCAGAAGGCGCAGGAGACCCAGGTTTCATCCCTGGGTCGGGAAGATCCCCTGGAGAAGGGCATGGCGAGCCACTCCAGTATTCTTGCCTGGAGACTCCCATGGACGGAGGAACTTGGTGGGCTGCAGTCCACAGGGTCGCAGAGAGTCAGACACTGCTGAAGTGACTGAGCACAAGAGATGAAGTAAAGGCACAATCTTGATTTTTTAGCGTCCTCCGTAGTTGTTTTTGGCTGTGCTGGGTCTTTGTTGCTGCACACGGGCTCTTCTCTAGCTGCAGTGCGTGAGCTTCTCACTGTGGAGCATGGGCTTTAGGCACCCGGGCCTCAGTACTTGCGGCTCGTGGGCTCAGTACTTGCGGCTCGTGGGCTCAGTGCTTGCAGCTCGTGGGCTCAGTGCTTGCGGCTCCCGGGCTCTAGAGCGCAGGCGCAGTAGCTGCGCGGCTTGGGCTTCGTCGCCCCGCGGCGCGCGTGGTCTTCCTGGGCCCGGGATGGACGCAGCATCTCCCGCACTGGCAGGTGGATTCTGCCACCGAGCCGCCCAGGAAGGCTCTGCATAGTTGCTTTAATATCCGTCTGTGGAATAATCTATTTTTGAACAAATATAATATGCTCTCTTTTATATGTAGAAAAGTCTCACGCTCGTTTCAACCTCTCTCTGGTGGTCTGTTCTTTTACCTCTATTTTTTGGATTTTTACATTTGTTTCAAGTTGTTTGAATGCTCATAACTTAATAATAGGGTTGGTATCTGCTTCCATTTCTTTTTAGGCAATGGACTCTTTCTGAAACTATTTCTTCCCTTGATTTATTTTTGGCTGTGCTGGGGTTTTGCAGCTGCACGGGGGCTTTCTCTAGTTGGTGCTGGGGCCGCTCAGTGCAGGGGCTTCTCTTATTGCTGAGCGTGGGCTCTGGGCACTCAGGCTCCAGTAGCTGTGGCAGGAGGGCTCAGTAGTTGCGCGGCTCGGGCTTAGCTGCCCCGCGGCATGTGGAATCTTTCCAGACCAGGGATTGAACGTGTGTCCGCTGCTTTGGCAGGCGGATTCTTAACCACTGGATCACCAAGGAAGTCCTGGTCCCCTTTCTTTTCAACATTTTCTTAGCTATTTTTACGTATATCTTTTTTTCCCTCTGTATAAATGTTACAGTCAGCGTAGCTACTTAAAATATCTTCTTGGTATATGTATTCAGATCCAGTATATAGATTAATTTAGGAAGAATGACTTGCTTAAAATATTAACACTTCCTGCTGCCTGCATCAAGGCGTGAGAGCGTGACTGGGAGCCGCGGCAGCCGGGGTCATGGCAGGACAGCCATTTAGAAAGTTTCCTCCCCTCTTTGACCGAGTATTAGTTGAAAGAAGGACAACTAAAACTGTAACCAAAGGGGCATTAAGCTTCCAGAAAAATCACAAGGAAACATTGCAAGCAATGGTAGTAGCTGTGGATGGGGCTCTAATGGAAAGAGTGGAGAGATTCAACCAGTTAATGGGCAAGCTGGAAATACAGTTCTCCTCCCAGGAGATGTGAGTTTGATCCGTGGGTCGGGAAGTTCCCCTGGAGGAGGCATGGCAACTCACTCCAGTATTCTTGCCTGGAGAATCCCATGGACAGAGAAGCCTGGTGGGCTACAGTCCATAGAGTTGTAAAGAGTCGGACAGAACTGAAGCGAATGAGCACCAGAGATGAAGTAAAGATACAATTTACTTAGCACATAGCACACAAAGTAGTTATAGACAAGGATCACTTCTTATGTAGAGATGGTGGCATTCTTGCTATGTCGACTGAAATGTCACTATTGAAATGACATCACATGAAGCTGCCCGTTCCACTGAAGTCGTGACGTCTTTCATCACGTAAATAATTTCCATGTTACTCTTTTATAATAAACGAACAATATCCAAACTGATGATATCCAGTGTCTCTCAAATTTAGTTTCACTGTACTGGTATGCGGAGAAGGCAATGGCAACCCACTCCAGTGTTCTTGCCTGGAGAATCCCAGGGACGGGGAGCCTGGTGGGCTGCTGTCTATGGGGTCGCACAGAGTCGGACACGACTGAAGCAAGTTAGCAGCAGTACTGGTATAAATATTTCGAAATAAATATATATAAATGAAAAAAACCTTCCTATTAAAACAAGAATTATCTGTTCTTTTATTCATGACTCCTTTCATGTCTCTCAGTATATTACAACTTTCTTCACATAGATTTTTAAAGACTTTTATTGAAATAGAAGTTCACGGAGAAGAATGTCACCACGCTTCCTGCGAAGCTATTTTACCTTAATGCCCGTAACCTGCAAGGCAAGTTTTCCAAAGATGGGCCACTAAGCATAGTTTAGGCTTAGAGCCAACATCCCTTTAGTGACGACCTTGTAACGGAATGCGAAGGTCCTCCCCTGTTCAGCCACGAAGCGCACACTGACCATGTGTCATATTGAGTGCCCGTCTTTGACAGCTTGACAGATTTTCACGGACTGAACACACATGTAACCAGCATGCCCCAATTTAGAGAGAGAGCATCCCCAGACCCCGGGAGCTCTCTTCTGTCCTCTTTCCAACCACTTTCCCCCAGAGGAGCCGCATCCCGGTCCTTCGTGGTGTAGACCAGTCTGTTCTGCGTGTGGTTATGGACGTCATGTGGAAACGGTCACAGCGTGTGCCTTTCTGCCGATGTCTTCTGCTCAGCATCAGTCTGTAAGAGTCCCCATTGCTGCCTGGTGTTCCGCTGAGCGACTAAACCACAGGCAGTTCTTCCTTTCTGTTAATGGACATCTGGACAATTTCCAGCTTCTACTGTTAGAAGGAGTGCTTTTTATGCAGATTTTAGAAATGGCTCTTGTAGAGTTCACGTTTAAGGAGTGGAGGAAGTGCTGTCTTTCACTGTATTTCTGTTTTTTTGCGTGTAAGGAGAAAGGCTGTTGATTTTACATTTTATGTCCCCAGGCTTCTGCTTGAGTTCACTTACGTTCTGCGGTACTTTTTCACCCCCCCGCCAGGTATGCAGTGGGAACATATGTAGATAATGATAATTTTACTTTCTCTTTTCCAACTGCTATATTTTGTTTCATTCTTACTAATAACTGTATTTTAAAATGCCACCAAAGCAAGGAAAATAATGCCAGCAACAGTGAAATTATAGTAAATATTGCCAAAAATACCTACAGAAAAAAGAAATTGCACCTGTTTTTTATTCCCATCAACAATGCACAGCTGTTTTTTGAATTCCTCATTAGAGTGGCCATTAAAGAAGTATCTTGGGGACTTCCCTGGTGCTCCAGTGGCTAACACTGCATGCTCCCAATGCAGAGGGGCATGGGTTCAATCCCTGGTTGGGGAACTAGACCCAACATGCTGAAACTGAGATCATGTGCCCAAACTAAAAGATCCCACTGCCGCAACCAAGACCCAGTGGAGCCAAAAAAATTTAAAAGAATATTAAAAAAATAAAGAAGTATCATGGAGACAGAGTCCTTGAGAAGGGAATGTGTTTATTTAGAGTCTGCACCAGGTCCAGACTGGACTGTGGCCGGTGAAGGAGGCACAGGCGAATCCTGGTGAAGGGCGGCGTTGGGCCAGCTGATGCGGGGCTGAGGAAAGTGGGGGCACCCTCTGGGTCTGTGGTCCAGATGTTGGCCTTGTGGGATGGGCCAGGTAGGCCAAGTCCAAAGCACAAGGGTCAGTGGGCTCCAGGAATCAGGGGCCTGTGGGGACTGCAGTCATGCGGAGACTGGGAAGGAAATGACTTCTTTGAGGCAGAGGACGCGGGGATCCAGAACGGACAGAAGGCACGAAGAGGTGTCCCTTCGCCTGCATCTGGGAAGCAATCTGCTGGGACTGGAGAGCTGGGCTCCCCATTCAGAAAAGATGGATTCAGAACTGCCACTTGCTAGTCTTGGACGGGGCACCAGTCACTTCCTAGATTCCTGGGTTCCCGGGAGCCACTTGAGGTCCCTGGACACAGCTTCAGATCTTGCGCTGGCAGCACACGGGGACACAGCAGCTGGACTGGGAGCAGCAGGGTTTGCAGCAGCTGGACTGGGAGCAGCAAACAGGAGCACAGCAGCTGGACTGGGAGCAGCAGGGTTTGCAGCAGCTGGACTGGGAGCAGCAAACAGGAACACAGCAGCTGGACTGGGAGCAGCCACAGGAGCCACAGCCCCCTTTGCCACAGCTGGAGCAGGAGCAGGCTGGAACACAGCAGCACACGGGCTTGCAGCAACAGACGGGCACACAGCAGCTGGAGCCACAGCCTCCACAACTAGAGCCGCAGCCTCCACAGCTGGAGCCGCAGCCCCCACATGAGCCACAGCCCCCCTTGGAGCCCCCACAGGAGCCACAGCCCCCCTTGGAGCCCCCACAAGAGCCACAGCCCCCCTTGGAGCCCCCACATGAGCCACAGCCCCCCTTGGAGCCCCCACAGCTGGAGCCACAGCTGGAGCAGGAGCAGGCTGGCACACAGCAGCACACGGGCTTGCAGCAGCAGACGGGCACACAGCAGCTGGAGCCACAGCCCCCACAGCTGGAGCCGCAGCCTCCACAGTTGGAGCCGCAGCCCCCACAGCTGGAGCCGCAGCCCCCACAGCTGGAGCCGCAGCCTCCGGAACAGCCACAGCAGCCCATGGTTCTGGTGGGTTGAGAGTGGAGTAGGTCAGAGGAGCAGGTGGAGAGAGAGAAGGTGCTCAGTGTGGGGCCTCCTGGGCAGGAGCCTCTATATACCTGCTGGGGCGGGTGTGACCTGGGCACGTGCTCACTTCCTGGTTCCCATCTGTGCTGTGTCTTGTTTGTGGGCCTGGAATCCATGGGCTTCTGTTGACTTTTCCCAGCAGACACCCTCCTGGGTTTCTAAGTCTGGCTTCTTCCCTGTCTTATTTGTTTCCTGTAAAAAGGAACAGCTCCAGCTTTGTGCTATTTCCAATTTTCTGTTGACTACATATAACTGGGGGTCCTGGGATCTTTCCCCACATCTATTTTCTGTACTGAAAACCTCCCCATTACTTATCTTCAAAGTTTTATTTTTTAAAATTTGAGGTTTGTAGTGGAAACAACAGCAAAAGTAAGCAAGCAGGACTGTATCAAACTAAGAAGCTTCCGCACAGCAAAGGGAACCAAACCACCTACAAAGTTAAAAGGCAACCACCGAGTGGGGGAAAATATTTGATTAATCATTTGTAAATCATTTGATTAATCCTTTTTGATAAAGGATTAATATCCAAAGTATATAAAGAGCTCATATCGCTCAATAGCGAAACAAAAAGACCCCAAAAAACAGGCAAACAATATGCTTAAAAAATGGGCAGAGTATCTGAATAGACTTTTTTTCCCATAAGGAAGACATACAGATGATCAACAGACACATGAAAAGATGCTCAACATCCCTAACCATCAGAGAAATGCAAATCAAAACCACAAGGTATCATCTCACACCTGCAAACAGCTATTATCAGAAAGACAACAAATGGCAAGATGAGGAAGTGGAGAGAAGGGAACCCTCAGGCACTGTTCGTGGGAATGTAAGTTGGTGCATCCACTGTGGAAAACAGTATGGAGTTTCCTCAAAAAATTAGAAATAGAGCTATCGTATGAGCCAGCAATTCTACTTCTGGATACTATCTTAGAGAAATGAACACATTACCTTGAAATGACCTCTGGACCCCCATGTTTACTGCAGCCTTGTTTACATTAGTGAAAACATGGAAGCAACCTACATGTCCATTAGGGGTGAGTGGATAAGAAGATGCGGTGTATCATGGGGTATTATTCAGCTATAAAGAGAAGGAAAGGTGTCCTGCCATTTGGGACAGTAGGGATGGACGTAGAGGATACTGTGGGGGCTTCCCCAGTGGCTCAGCAGTTAAGAATCGGCCTGCAGTGCAGAAGACGCAGGAGACCCAGGTTTGATCCCTGGTCGGGAAGATTCCCTGGAGAAGGAAATGGCACCCCACTCCAGTACTCTTGCCTGGAGAATCCCGTGGCCAGAGGAGCCTGGAGGGCTACAGTCCATGGAGTCACAAAGCATCAGACACCGGGCAGCTGAACACTGAGAAGACATTAAGCTAAGTGAAATAAGTCAGACAGAGAAAGACACATCCTGTGTGGTCTCACTGATATGTGGGATGTAAAACTCCCCCAAACCCAGCCGGCTCATGGGTACAGAGAGAGGTGGGGGCTGCCCGAGGCAGGGGTGAAGGAAGGCGTCAAAAGGCACAAATGCCAGTTACAAGATAACAGGTCCCGGGCACCTCAGGTGCAGCATGGAGACAGTAGTTAATGGTGCCTATTCTATGTTTGAGAGTCGCAGGAAGATCTGGTCACAAGAAGAAACATTGTAATTAGAAGGTGAGCCTGCTGCTAGATGTACTGTGGTGACGGTTTCACAATATATATACTGAATCATTGCGTTGTACACCTGAAGACAGCATTATACGTCAAATGGAGAAGGAATGGCAACCCACTCCAGTGTTCTTGCCTGGAGAATCCCATGGACAGAGGAGCCTGTCGGGCTACAGTCCACGGGGTCGCAAGAGTCGGACACGACTGAGCGGCTAAAGAGAGAGAGACACGTCAATTACTTCTCAGGAAAAAAGTGAGATCTTAGTTAAACAAAACTGGAGAAGTAGAGAAGCAGGCAAATCACCCACAATCCCACTCTCTAGAGTGTTGTGAGTGTGTGTGCACGCGTGCGCTGGGTCTTCTTGCTGCACGTGGGCTTTCTCTAGTTGCGGCGAGCAGGGGCTACACTCGGCCCGTGGTGTGCGGGCTCCTCACGCAGTGGCTTCTCCAGCCGCAGAGCTCGGGCGCTAGAATCGCAGGCTCAGCAGTTGTGGTGCGTGGGTTTGGTTGCCCGGCGGCACGTGGCATCTTCCTGGACCAGGGATCAAACCCGTGTCCCCTGCATCGGCAGGTGGATTCCTGACCACTGGACCTCCAGGGAAGTCCTAGAGTGTTCATATTTTGGTTGATCCCATGTAATTTTTTTAAAAGCAGGCATGAACATGCTTTCTTTATTCTCGAAGGTCACCCATGCTTTTCAGTTCTCAGAAGAGACTTTCTTTACGGGTCAAACAGGAGGAACCTCGGCCCCTTTCCTGGTGGACATGGCCGCCCCTTTCCAGACCCAGGTCTGCCCTTGAGTCCCCGGGCGCCTTGTGTTCGGTCAGTCTGGCTGGTGACTCGCTCTCCCTCTGACCTGCTGTTTCAGACTTCTCCCAACTCCTCTTCCATGCCCCCTGACTGCCGTATGCTCACACCAGAGAGACTTCGGGGTGACTGGATTCTCCCTTCCCTACATGGCTCCCAGTGCATTTCCTAGGACCACTAGTTGGGGAAGAAGCCTTGTGGCCTGGGCTGTGCCGGGCTCAGCATCCCGAGCGGACGTTTGCTGCATCACAGCCCGGGGCAGGGGGCTGGCCCCGCAGGTGTTGGAGGGGCAGCCAGTCGTGGGCAGAGCTTGCAGGGTGTAACTATGCTGCTCTGTTTGTAGGAAAGAAGAGATGGATTTAGGATTCAGGAACAGCGGTCGGCAGGTTGTCTGGGTGGTCAGAGCTTGAATGGGCATGGCTGGAAGCTCAGTGGCAGCTTATGTCCAAAAACCAATTGCAGAAACCCAGAAGGGGAGACCTGGCTTAACAGAGGCAAAGAGAGAAAATATCTGATTGTCCGAGTTCAGCCGGGGCCTAGACGACGCAGCATGCGATGCTGCTGGTCTCATCTTCCCCAGGACAGTCAGAAAGGGAAGAGGAACTATAGAGACCCTTGATGAGGGTGAAAGAGGAGAGTGAAAAACCTGGCTTAAAACTCAACATTAAAAAGACCAAGATCATGGCATCCAGTCCCATCACTTCACGGCAAATAGAATGGGAGAAAATGGACAGAGTTTATTTTGGGGGCCCCAAAATCACTGCCGATGGTGACTGCAGCCACGAGATTAAAAGGCTCTTGCTCCTTGTAAGAAAAGCTACGACAAACCCAAACAATGTACTCAAAAGCAGGGACGTCATTCTGCCGACAAAGCTCCGTACAGTCAAGTTATGGTTTCTCCAGCAGTCATGTACGAATGTCATAATGGACCATAAGAAGGCTGAGCACTGAGGAATTGGTGCTTTCAAACTGTGGTGTTGGAGAAGACTCTTGAAAGTCCTTGGACTGCAAGGAGATCAAACCAGACAATCCTAAAGGAAATCAGTCCTGAATATTGATTGGAAGGACTGATACTGAAATTGAAGCTCCAACTCATTGGAGAAGACCCTGATGCTGGGAAAGATTGAAGACGAAAGGAGAAGGGGGCGGCAGACGACGAGACGGTTGGATGGCATCACTGACCTGGTGGGCGTGAGTGTGAGCAAACTCCAGGAAATAGTGAAGGCCAGGGGAGCCTGGTGCGCCACAGCCCGTGGGGTTGCAAAGAGTCAGACACGACTTAGCGACTGAACAAGAGCAGCAGGGCAGTCAGGGCGTCCCACCTGCCCTGCGGCTGGACCCCAGGGGCTCAGGGCCGGGTCCTGAGCAGCTCTGCAGGCAAGCTCGGGAGCCCAAGCTCTGTTTACCCCACACCCCACTGTTGTGCTCTTCATCTGCACACCCTCCCCCGCCGCCAGCCTGGGAGACAGTCCTGTCCCAAGTGGAGAGTCTGGTACAGAAAGCAAAGGCCAGAACGGGCAGACATGACTTAAGAGTTTAGAGATAAAGGCTCTGGCCCTGGTGCGCAACCCCTGGCCCCAGGCTGAGCCGGCTTCTCTCTGTGACTGGACCGGGCCAGTTTCCGGCGCTGATGGGGAGGCAGCTGGACATGGGTGGCTCTCTGAGCAGCACCTCGCGTTTGCAGTGTCTCAGCTTAGCACTTGCTGGTCTCGGCTGTGGGACCCGAGGCCCCGTGGGAACACTTGCAGAGCAGCTGGCAGCAGCCACCAGGGCATGACTGGGTGCACACTGGGGGTCCCCAGCCAGGCCTTAGGAGCCTTCCAGGTACACCACTGGCTATGGTGGGCTCCGAGCTCTGAGTCCCCGCGGTTCAGAAGGCATCTCTCTCTTCCTCTGATGTGCATGTGAAGACATGTGCTCACACACGCACGCACACACACACACACACACATACACACACACCTCTTTCTGAGCTTGAAGAGCAGACGTGAGTGTCCGCACAGCAGCCTCGCTCCCTTCTCTGCAGAACAGCGGGTCGTCTCCAGGATTCAGGAGCGTGGGTAGCGTGGGATTTCCCTGTCTGCTTTTTTTAAAAAAAAAAAAAGACTTGAAAATATAAATCCCTTTCAAGCAAATGCGAAGCCTCTTACAGCAGCTCCAGCGCCATCCTGTGGAGCTTATGCGGAACCACAGCGAAGACCAGAGAGTCAGGTCGCTTTCAGTTCTCGGGTGCTGCGACACACCTCTCTTCACGGCTCAGTTTCCTGCCGCGGATCCAAACGGTCATTGTGTTCAGAATTCTTACCCCCAAGTTACTGAGAAACGGGGCTGGCCCCCACCGCCTCTGCAGCCGGCCTCAGACCTTCACGTCCATCCCTCCTCTGGCGTCCCTGTGGCCCCTGTGGCTGCCTGGCCCCTGCCCCCTCCCGAACCCGATCAGGGCTGCCCACCTCCCCGCCACAGTCAAGCCGCCTCGGGCAGGTGGGTGCCCGGTTCTCTCCTGAGCCCCAGTTTCTTGCACAGTGCGTGCTGTGGGTGCTGAGCACTCTGGGTTGCCCGGGGCAGTGGGTTGCTGAATGCTCTGTTGAGATTCAGGAAATCCAAAGGAGACAGAGAGAGGAGGGATGTTGAAATGGTAAATTACCAGAAACAGTAAGAAAAGAATCATGATAAGACCAGGACGTGTGCGGGGAAGGGATACGTTTATTGAAAGGAATTGCAAGGATTCTCAGAATCTGTAGCCCATGACAGAGAATTAAGCCGGTGAGTTCAGGGGAGACGTCTGAGGGCTGTGGTCGAGGCTTTTCACAGGAAGCTGATGGGAGGTCAGGGGTCAGACCCTCTCAAGCTCTTTCTACTATAAACACCCCCGCTCCCACATTCCTGAAACAGCAGGCCAGGGCTGGGATTCAGGGCTTTGAGGTCAAGCATTTATCTCCATCCAGGGCATCTGATACATACTGGGGTGTGTGTTGAAGAATCAGATCTTGCACTGGCAGCAAACGGGGACACAGCAGCTGGACTGGGAGCAGCAGGGTTTGCAGCAGCTGGACTGGGAGCAGCCACAGGAGCCACACCCCCCTTCGCCACAGCTGGAGCAAGAGCAGGCTGGCACACAGCAGCATACGGGCTTGCAGCAGCAGACAGGCACACAGCAGCTGGAGCCACAGCACCCCTTGGAGCCCCCACAGGAGCCACAGCCCCCCTTGGAGCCCCCACAGGAGCCACAGCCCCCCTTGGAGCCCCCACAGGAGCCGCAGCCCCCTTTGCCACAGCTGGAGCAGGAGCAGGCTGGCACACAGCAGCATACGGGCTTGCAGCAGCAGACGGGCACACAGCAGCTGGAGCTGCAGCCCCCACAGCTGGAACCGCAGCCTCCACAGCTGGAGCCACAGCCCCCACAGCTGGAGCCGCAGCCTCCGGAACAGCCACAGCAGCCCATGGTTCTGGTGGATTGAGGGTGGAGTAGGTTAGAGGAGTAGGTGGAGAGAGAGAAGGTGCTCAGTGTGGGGCCTCCTGGGCCAGGAGCCTCTATATATCTGCAGGGATCGGGTGAGATGCTGGGCACATGGCTCACTTCCTGGTTCCTGTTCGCACCGCTTTCCAGCAGAAAAATTCTGAGTGTTTAAAATAGATTTAGTCGTGAACACATTGTGGTGTTTATAAGAAACCCTCCTGCTGTGTATTGCGTGTTCCCAGCACACGGCTTCATCACCTGATGGGCTTGTGTTCCTTGTTTGCAGGAGACAGAGGTTGAGCCTCAGGGCCATACTGGTCATCACCCTGGCACAACGCCTGACCACATCTGGACTGTGAAGTCTTGATGGTGCCGATAGGGCTCACAAGAGGTGGCCTCAGGGCGTGGAGAGAGTGCCAGGCAGGAGGCCACTGCAGGCGGCGGTGGGGAGCGTCCTTCCTGTTAATCTCAGGGATTCAGAGCACGTGTCACCTGCAATCCTAGCCACACGGTCCGTGGTCCTGCCTGAGTTGGGTTGTTTCAGTTTTCCATGGACCTGAGTCCCAGGCCTGGCCATGCTGACCATGCCTCAAGGGATCTCCTATATCCAGCCAGCCAGCCAGCCACGGGTCAACCAACTGGGGATTGAAAATATTCCAGAAAAAGTCCAGAAGTTTCCAAAAAGGAAAACTTGAATTTGCCCTGCTGGCAACAGTGTACATAGCATTTACATTGTGTGTACAACTATTTATGTAGCACTGACTTTGTATTAGGTATCACAAGTTGTCTAGAGATTAATTAAAGCACAGAGGAGGACGTGCATAGTCAAATGAAAATACTGTGTGGCTTTATGGGCTTCCCTGGTGGCTCAGTAGAAAAGCCTCCCCCTGCCAATGCAGGAGATGTGGGTTACATCCCTGGGTCGGGAATATCCCCTGGAGTAAGAAACTGCAACCTGCTTCAGTATCCCATGGAAAGAGGAGCCTGCCAGGCTGCAGTCCACAGGGTTGCAAAGAGCCGGACATGACTTAGTGACTGTACAACGACAACACAACAACGCTGTTTTATCCACGAGGCTGAAGCATCCTTGGAATCTGGCGCCCGTGGGGTCCTGGAACCGGCTTTCTACAGATATGAGGGATGACTGTCGTCTTCCTTACTTCATTTGTGGACCGGTGGTTTGGTTTCTCTTTGGTAATCAGGATTAGTCACTGCAGTCAGCACAAAACCTCTTTGTTGATGCCGGGCCTGAGGGGCCGGAAGTGGCCCGTGGCCGCCCCGCACCAGCCCGGTGGCTGCCCGCTGGTCCCCTGGTGGGCGCCCCCCTCCCTCGGGAGCTCAGACCTTGAGACCAGCGGGGCCTGAGGCTGCGGGCGTTGGAAACGAGCATCTGCTGGTGGTTCAGCGGGGAAAACGGTGAATGAGGCTGCGGCGGGCAGCGCTGGCTCCGCGTCTCCCGCGTCCTCGGGGGCGCTCGCAGGGAGGCGCCCCCACGTGGTCTCGCCGCGGTTCACGGCTTTCCGAGTGGCTTCACCTGGCCTGTCCTCCACGCAGCCCTCACCCGGTGCGGCAGCGACAGTGTGAGGACCGTGTGTGCTCCCTGTGGGTTTCCGGTTGCTTGAGGGTTTGTCTGTTTTTTATTACACTTATCTATTTATTTTTGGCTGCGCTGGGTCTTCGTTGCTGGTGTGCAAGGGGCTATTGATATTTATATTTTGATAATGATATTTATTTTTATCAAATTTATTATAATATATAATTAAATAATAAATACATTAAATTATATTTAAATATACAATTAAATAAGTTATATAAATATATAATTATATACAATATATTTATTAGGCTATTGATATTTATATTTTGATATTGATTTTATTTATTATATATAGTGAAATAATAAATATATTAAACATTATTTATATTTAAATATACAATTAAATAATACATATATAAATATATAATTATATATAGTATATGTATTGGGCTACTGATATTTATATTTTGATTATATATATTATATATATAAATAATATATTTATTGGGCTATTGATATTTATATTTGATATATTGATATATATTTATATATACATATTTAATTATGTATATTTATTGGGCCATTGATATTTATATTTTGATATTGATATTTATTTTATTATATATATACTATATATTTATTATTTATTTATTATATATTTATTATGTATATTATATATATAATAAATAATCTATATAAATATATATTTATATATAAATAATATATACTATATATTAAAACAATATATAAAATATATATTACATATTAAATATATCATTATATTAAAATAAATATATAAATAAAATTTATAAAATATATTATATTATAAATATAGTATTTTATATAATAATATAAAATATAATATGTATTATATATAATATAATATATTTTATAAATTTTATTTATATATTTATTTTCTTTTATATTATATATTATATTATATATAATATGTTATATATAATATATTATAAATACATATAATATACAATTATATAATTATATTATATTACATTATTATATATTAAAATATAATATATAAATATATAATAAATATATATAATATTGAAATGATATATAATATATATTATGCTGCTGCTGCTAAGTCGCTTTAGTTGTGTCCGACTCTGTGCAGCCCCACAGATGGCAGCCCACCAGGCTTCCTGGTCCCTGGGATTCTCCAGGCAAGAACACTGGAGTGGGTTGCCATTTTCTTCTCCAATGCATGAAAGGGAAAAGTGAAAGTGAAGTTGCTCAGTCGTGTCCGACTCTTAGTGACTACATGGACTGCAGCCCACCAGGCTCCTCCGTCCATGGGATTTTCCAGGCAAGAGTACTGGAGTGAGATGCCATTGCCTTCTCCAAATATATATTATAATTATATATAAATCTATTATAATATATTTGTTATATTTATATTAAGCTATTGATATTTATATTTTATAAATAGCAATCTTTTCTAGTGTGCATGGGGTTACTTGCTGTTGCAGTGGTTGGGCTTCTCACCACAGTGGCGTCTCTCTGTGGAACGGGCTCTAGGCGCACGGTCTTCGGGAGTCGTGGCTCCCAGGCTCCAGAGCTCAGGCTCAGCAGTTGTGACGCATGGGCTTACTTGCTCCTTGGCATATGGAATCTTCCTGGACCAGGGATCAAACCTGTGTCCCGTCTTTGGCAGGCGGATTCTTCCCCATTGCGCCACCAGGGAAGTCCTTGATTGCTTTAGGTATTGAAATCAATATTCAATTTGTCAGCATTACAGCTTAAAAAATCTTACATTCTAAAACTTTATAAAGATAATTCATAAATATAGAAAATAAATATAATTTTAGCTACTGATATTTATATTTTATAAAATAGATATAATTTAATAATTATATAAAATTTAATTCAGTATATATTTATAAATATATACTGTATTTATGATATATATATTTAAAATATAACTTCAAAAATGTAGATGTACTAAATTTAACAATCACTGTCAGAAGGACCTATGGTTAATGTTTCATTAACTCAAATGGGAATGGTCCAAACTTTCTTAAGCTAAACATTCCATCAATTTTCTAATTTAGCTACATTCCCGTTCACATTTTAGCCACAGGCGTACATTAGTTACCTTTGGTTTTACCTCTTCTGTAATTACCTCACTGTTCTTGGGTATTCTGTTCCATTTTTTTCAGACTTGCTCCTCTTTTTCTGTTTGGGGAGTTTCTATTCTTTTGTAGCAAATCATTATTACTATGGCTGTGCTGGTCTTCGTGTGGCACACAGCCGACTCTCCAGTTGTGCGCAGGCTCAGTGGTTGCCACGTGCGGGCTTAGTTGCGTGGCACGTGGGATCTTAGTTCCCAGACCAGGGATGGAGCCCACATCCCCTGCATTGGAAGGTGGACTCTTAACCACCGGACCACAGGGAAGTCCCTTCTACTGTGTCTTTGTTTCACGCTCCCTGGTTCTTCGCTCGGGCTGAAAGGTCTGCTGAGAGCCGGGATCTGTCCTGATGTCCAGCCTCCTGATGGAGGCTCCTGAGGAGGCTCAGCCTCCTGATGAGCCCGTCCGAGGTGTTCTTCATTTCTTTCCGCTGCTTTGATTACTAGCATTTCTTTGATTCTCTCCTGGGATTCCCCCCGCCCCCCCATAACCCATTAGCTCTTGAGTGTCTTATTAGAGCCTGTAACACACACAGAGATCTCCTAGCCTGAGAATTCCAACCTCCCTGCCGTTTCTGAGTCTGGCTCTGATGCTGGCTCTGTCTCTTCCAGCTGCGGTCTTGCCTCTGAGGACGCCCTGTGATTTCTTGTTCAAAGCTGGACACGATGTATCCGTGCGTGATGGGAACTGTGGCCAGCAGGCCTTCTGGGATGTGCAGGTTAGGTGTGTTGGGGGGGCAGTGTCTATTTCCTGGGCTTGGTGACCGATCCAGTGCTTCTCAGTCCCTCCTCGCCCCTTGCTGGGTCAGGAGGGCTGCAGGGGCTGGAGCTGGGGGCTTCCCTCCCCCGAGGTCACGAGCACTGATGAAACCCCCACAGGTTGGGCTTGGTAAACTAATTTATTGTGAGGGTAGATCTTTTTTTTAATCTTTCTTTTTTATTTTTTAAATTATGAAAATGCGATAACACATTTACAAGAGACTTGGAAAATCCAGAACAAAGCTACATATGCTGCCACCATATATTACAACTGCTTGTTTCAAGTGGAAAAATTAAGGTTTTTATATCAAACTCTCAGAAATTAATAGCATGAATGTACAGAGAAGTAGAAGTATATAGTAGGCCTGGAAAGTATTATGTGCCAATTTGACATAATTAATATTTATACAACTTTCAGGTAACAGTAGGATACAAATTCTATTCAAGTTCCCATAGAGTATAAACTAGGAGACACTGGAACATATCCAGGGACATAAAACAAGGTGCGGAAATTTCAGATCTAAAGGTATTGAAATCATAGAGTCTGTCTCTTATTACTGTGGGATTATATTAGAGGTCAGGATCAAAAGAGTTCAAAACTAACCCCATATTTTCAAGTGCAATGTGGCGTTTACCGAGAGAGCTGTGACTCAGCATCGAAAGAAGGCGATCGTGTTAGGGGTGCTCTGCGGGTTTCAGAATGCCCCCTTGCCCCGGCCCCTGCCAAAAGCATGAAGGGGCTTTCCTCCAGTCTCCACTGTGAGAACCTAGTGGGGTTCCTGGAGGTGAAACTTATCAGAGTGGGGGGACCCCATCTGACTCGGTCTCCCTGGAGTTTTAACTCGCGGACTTGTCTGCACTGAGCCTCCAGCAGTCTGCGGGCTGGGCGCGGGTTCCCACGGATGTTTCTGCTTCTGTGATTCTCTGTATCTGCCTGTCTTTCTCCAATTTGGGGGGACCACACTGTGCCCTGTGACCTCAGGTCTTTGATGGATCTAAGAAGAAGTGTTGATTTTCGGTTTGTTCAGCATTTTTCCTTGCTGTGTGCCTGGGACTGGCCATGTCCGAGCTCCCTCCGTGCTAGACTGGAATGGCTTACACCCTCAAAACACTTAGCGAGCACCAACACATACACCTCCTTTAGTACATAATGTTCATTGGCCAGATGCATGAAACCTTTGATACAGTGAATATCAAGCGCTCCCAAATACTTCAGTATTGTCTTTAGATTTAGTTGGGATCATTTATAACATTTATCTTGAAATGATTCTAAAATCAAGGGCTAAAAAATACACATATTCAGTGGAAATCACATGGTGATTTGGTAAGATTCTTTAATATTGGGAAGTGCTTAAACACATACAGAGGGTGAGATGGTTAGATAGCATCGCCGGCTCAATGGCATGAGTTTGAGCAAACTCCGAGAGATGGTGAAGGACAGGGAAGCCTGGCATGCTGCAGTCCACGGGGTCGCCGAGTCGGACACGACTGAGCGACTGAACGACAGCAAAGCATATTACATGAAATTTAAAATTGAGGTGCAATTCATATACCATCAAATTTGCCCTTTAGAGTGTATAATTCAGTGACTTTTTAGTAGACTCACTAAGTCACACGATCATCACTACCACTTAATTCCAGGACAGTTTCATCATCTCAGAAAGAAATTCCATGTACATTTAATGGGGAGGCTCCATCGCCCTCTTTCAAACCAGCCCATGGTATATACTCATCTGCCCTTTGCCTCTGTGGAGTCGCCTGTTCTGGACGCCACGTATGAATGTGGTTGCATAACATGTGGCCTTTCACTTAGCACGGTGCTTTCAAAGTTTATTTCGCTTGTACCACGTGTCAGAACCGCATTCCTGTTCAGGGGCACGCCACTGCGCGGGCGGACCACATTTTGTTTATCCGTTCACCAGCTGATGGACATTTGCTTGTTTCCGTCTTTTGGCCATTATGAATAATGCTGCCATGAGCGTTATTGCACAGATTTTCGTGTGACGTGTTTGCCCTCTCTTGGGCGTGTACCTAGCGATGGCATTCTGGAGCGTGTGGCAATTCTGTATTTAACATTCGGTGAACCGCCAAACTGGTTTTCGGAGCAGTCGCGCCGTTTACTACTTCAGTCAGCCGTGCGCAGGGCTCAGCGTCGCCAGTGCTCACCGGCACTTGTTGCCGCTTGTCTCTCTGATGACACCCACCCCGTGGGTGATATCGCACTGTGGTTTTGGTTTGTGTCTTCCTGATGACCGATGATGTTGAGCATCTTTTCATGTGCTTATTAGCCATCTGGGTATCTTCTTTGGAGAAACATCTATTCAGACCCTTTGCCAAGTTTTTAATCGGGTTATTTATCTTCCTTTTTGGGGGAGTGAGAGTTCTTTGTACATTCTGAATGTAAGGCAGTTGTCAAATATCTGATTGGCAAATATTTTACCTCTACATTGTCTTTTACTTTTTGATTTGTGTCCTTTGAAGCCCAAAATCTTTTTATTTTGATGCATCTGATTTATATAATTTTTCTTGTTTTTGCTTATGCTTTTGCTGTCAAAAGCTCCCCTGGTGGCTCAGTTGGTAAAGAATCCGCCTGCAATGCAGGAGACCCTGGTTCGATTCCTGGGTCGGGAAGATCGGCTGGAGAAGGGATAGGCTACCCACTCCAGTATTCTTGGGCTTCCCTTGTGACTCAGCTGGTAGAGAATCCACCTGCAATACAGGAGACCTGGGTTCCATCCCTGGGTTGGGAAGCTCCCCTGGAGAAGGGAAAGGCTGCCCACTCCAGTATTGTGGCCTGGAGAATTCCATGGACTATGCAGTCCATGGAGTTGCAAAGAGTCGGACATGACTGAGCGACTTTCACTTTCACTTTGCTGTCATATCTAATATTCACTGTCTAATATACGATCACAAAGACTTACTCTATCTTCTCTTCTAAGAGTTTTATAGTTTCTAGTTTTGGCTTTTATGATTAGGTCATGGATCCATTTCAAGGCTGGGTTTTTTTTTGTACATGTGATTTGAGATAAAGGTTCAACTGTATTCTTTTGCGTGTGGTCACTTCTTGTCTCAGCCGTGTTCACTGAAAAGACTTTGCGCTGAATGATTGTGGCGCCGTTGTTGAAAATCAGTTGCCCGTAATTTGGAGGATTTGTCTCTAGACTCAGTTCTGTTCCACTGATCTGTGTCTACCCTTATGCAGCTTCACACAGCTTTATTACTGTAGCTTTTGATGCATAATCTATTTATTTTATTATTTTTCTCTGGGCTGCGTCTTTGGTCGGCACTTGGTCTCTCTAGTCGCAGCAGCTCCTTGCGGTGCTCGGGCCTCTCTTTGCAGCACAGACTCTAGGCGCGTGGGCTTCGTAGTTGCCACAGGCGGGCTCAGCACCTGTGGTGCCCGGGCTGAGTTGCTCCGAGGCACGTGGGCTCTTCCAGCACCAGGGATCAGAGCCGGGTTTCCTGCACTGGCAGGTGGGTTCCTATCCACTGTACCACCAGAGAAGTCCTACTGCAACCCTGTAATACATTGGAAATTGGGAAACGTGAGTCCTCCAAGTTAGATTTTCTTTTTCAAGATTGCTTTGACTATCTGCAGATCCTTGAATTTCCATATGCACTTTAGGGTCAGCTTGTCACTTTCTGCAAAAAGCAACGTGGGATTTTGAAAGGGATTATGTTAAATCTGCAGAGTTTTGGAATACTGTCATTCTAACAATATTACGTCTCCTGATACAGGACCGCTGGATAGCTTTCCATTTATTTTGGCCTTCTTTAACTTCTTTCAATGGTGTTTTGCAGTTTTGCACTTCAATTGTTAAGTTTATTAAGTTATTTTGTTATTTTCCATGATATTGTCTTCTTAATTTAAATTCTGATGGCTCATTGCTGGTATACAGAAATATAGTTGATTTCTGTGTGTTTGATGTTGTCTCCTGTGGCCTGCTGAATTCATTTCTTATCTCTAATAATTGTGTGTGTGTGTGTAGTCCTTAGGCTTCTCCATACACAAGGTATTGTCTTCTATGAATAGAGGCTGTTTTGCCTTTTCCTTCCCAGCGTGGATGACTGTAATTTCTTTCGTTATTTATTCTTAAAATTTTATTGTTTATTTTATTTTTGGCAGTGTCGGGCCTTCTGCTGCGGGTGGGCTCTCTCGGGTTGCCGTGCGTGGGCTTCTCATCGCAGTGGCCTCTCGTTGCGGAGCACAGGCTCTAGGGGGCTTGGGCTTCTGTAGTTGTGGTGCACGGGCTCGGTTGCTCCGAGGCACGTGGGGTCTTCCCAGACCAGGGATCGAACCCGTGTCTCCTGCATTGACAGGTGGATTGTCTACCACTGAGCCACCAGGGAAGCTCATGGCTGTTGCCTCCCGTTCTGGCTTCTTACCCTGGCTAGGACGTCAGAGTGATGCTGAGCAGACATGGGGCGCGGGGATGCCCTTTGCTTGCTCCTGATCTTCCGGAAGGTGTCCGAGCTCTCACAGCAGGTGTGATGTCAGCTGGGGGTTTTCGGCAGGTGACCTTCATCGGGTCCCCTTTCGTTCCTCCTCCAGCCCCACCCCTGTTGAGATCCGAGAGTGGCTGGTTCTCGCTGACTCTGAGCCCGGCGGTGGGGAGAGAGCTCCTTGCTGCATGCTGAGCCAGGCCGACACTGGTCTCTGAAACAGGACAGGCTATATCTTTGCAGCTTCTCAGGAGCTCAGCTCGTTTTCGTCACCTCTTTCTCTCCAGGCTTGACCCCTGCTCTGAGGCCTGGGTGGCGCGCAGCCCACCCAATAGACCTTTTTCTGGACATTGAGGGCAAATGTCTCCTCCTCCTCCAAGCACATCCTCTCTGGGGAAGGAGCTGCACCCCTGATGCCAGCAAGGACAACCTGAATCCTGAATCCCATTCACTCAGCGGGTACCCTGCCTCTGCTAATAAGAGTCTTCCATTCGCTCTCCATCAACTCTTCGCTCACTCACACACGCACTCAGTGGTCCCTCCACTCATTAATTTACCTAATGTCTGTGGAATGACTGCTGAGCCCGGCCCTGGGATGACAGCAGTGAAGGGCCCGGGGAGCTGTGATCGATTAGGCAGCAGGAGCGGGAAACACGATAGATTTCGCTGCCAAGACAGGCTGGAAGGAAAACCACAGTGAGACCAAGCTCTGTGGGTGGAGGATTTATTTATTGGTGCACCCAGACCCATTGTGGGTCTTAATGCACTTGTTTTAATCAGGTGGGTTATTGGAGACACACTTATGGGAATGATAAAGCTCCTGGCAAACAGAGAAAGACAAAGCTTTGGTGCCTTGCATGGAATAATTAGAAATGGAAATTTCGGCCACCTCCCTGACCTGTGAACCATTTTCAGGGCGAGTCTGGCTCAGGCATTAGGGTGTGTGGGTAGAAGGCGCAAAAGTGTCTGGGGCACGGGACCCCCTCTCAGGGAATGTGTGTGGGCGAACTTCATGCCTTTCCCTCAGGTGCTGGGGAGGAGTCTGGAGCCAGGAGACTCTAGCTGTCCATCACCTGGATAGGAACTGCCTGGGGATGGTCCAGGACACGTCTACAGGCACTCGATGGGAAGCCCACACCCTTAGGAGCCACCTGAAGTCTTCAGTCAGAGCCTCAGATCTTGCACTGGCAGCAAACGGGGACACAGCAGCTGGACTGGGAGCAGCAGGGTTTGCAGCAGTTGGACTGGGAGCAGCAAACAGGGATGCAGCAGCTGGACTGGGAGCAGCAGGGTTTGCAGCAGCTGGACTGGGAGCAGCCACACGAGCCACAGCCCCCCTTGGAGCCCCCACAGGAGCCACAGCCCCCTTTGCCACAGCTGGAGCAGGAGCAGACTGGCACACAGCAGCACACGGGCTTGCAGCAGCAGATGGGCACACAGCAGCTGGAGCCACAGCCCCCACAGCTGGAGCCACAGCCCCCACAGCTGGAGCCGCAGCCTCCACAGCTGGAGCCGCAGCCCCCACAGCTGGAGCCGCAGCCTCCGGAACAGCCACAGCAGCCCATGGTTCTGGTGGGTTGAGGGTGGAGTAGGTCAGAGGAGCAGGTGGAGAGAGAGAAGGTGCTCAGTGTGGGGCCTCCGGGGCCAGGAGCCTCTATATACCTGCCGGGGTGGGTGCGATGCTGGGCACGTGCTCACTTCCTTGTGTTGATTATGCTACACTCCCAGGAGTATTCTGTTTGCCGTATACTAATAATAGATATTAAAAGGTTTATAATTGTGTCACACGTTTGCTGTTGTTCACTGATCCCTTTATACAAAGCCCTGTGGTGACTGGAGCTGCTTGTTCTGGGTCTGTTCTCCCATCAGGAACCTCTGTGTTTATTTTATTCAAAACCCTGAACTCTCCTTCTGTTCTACCTGAATGTCTGTCCAACTGTGAGCCATCCTGCACTTGTTGCTGTGGCTTGTATGGTGTCTTCATGTCGAGTGGACCCAGTGCAGCCTCCCCCCACTTCCATCCTTCCAGGCTTATTCTTGTCTAAGTCACACACATATGGTCAAAACGTTGCCCAGGACAGCATTGCTGCCACAGCGCCGTCAATCGTTCCAGCTGGTTTCTTCTATTAACCTCAGTCTTAAAAAAAAAAGACCGCACATTATTGTTTGTTTTTCCATTGACTGGGTGTCCTGTGGGATTTCAACAATGAAAGATGAGGGTTTTGCTTTCTCTAAGCCCCTCTGCTGAGCATGTAAACTTCTGGGCCATTTCCCAGCAGTCTCTGCACTAATCCATCACCGCCTTCTGCACCTGAGGTGTGACTCTCCGGGCATCCCTTCT
Source organism: Bos javanicus (assembly GCF_032452875.1). NCBI lineage: Eukaryota > Metazoa > Chordata > Mammalia > Artiodactyla > Bovidae > Bos > Bos javanicus. Next base: position 50,263,174 of record NC_083896.1, on the reverse strand, counting down.
GGCTTTATGCGCATTCTTTAACTGCAGCTGTTTTCACCTTGGAGGTGACCCCTGGGGTCCGTGCCCCTGCTCCGGGCTCCTCGCCGTCCGGGGCCCTCTGTCCTCCTGGAAGTCACTGTGCTCCTGCCGCCGTCTGCTTCTGTTAGGGAGCCCTGCCTTTCTTTCCTTTGCCTCCTTGTCTCGGTGGAGCACATTGAGAAAGAATTTTTCTTGAGAAAGTAAGCAGTGACGTTACACCTTTTGGAAATCGGCATTTCTGAAAAAAGATTCTAATTCTCACTTCAAGTCTGATCGGTGGCTTGGCTAGACCTCTGATTCCAGGCAAGCAGCTTCCTTCGAAACAGAGATGACGGTGTTTTTCTGCGGCCATGGAGGATTTAGACAGCTTTGTGTCTGTTGGTTTCTGTCCCTGAAAGCTTTTGGGATCTTTTCCTGGACCCCATTATTCTGGAATTTCACCTCTTTCCCACCTCTTGTGGTGACATAACAGTGGACGCCTTGAATATGGACGAGAGGAGACCAGCAGACTAGAATCCTGAGATGCCCCAGACCCATGGTCTGCAACCCTCTGCCGACTCTCCCCCAGGGATCTCTGAGTGCGTGGGAGCAGTGCCCCTCCATGCGGTGGGGAAGAGAATCTGAGGAAGATCCCTTGGGAGACGTGTGGTGGCTCCCCAGGTACCCCAGAAACGGCTGGGGGTCAGGAGGGAGCCCCCCGAATATCCGCAGCCCTTAACTAAGAAAGCCTGCACCCCCCACACCCGATGCGGTGCCACTGTCAGAGAAGCAGGGAGTGACAGGTGCTGGTCGGGATGTGGAGAAATTGGAAACGAGCTCTCCTGGTGGGAATGGAAAATGCTGAGGGAAACGGCACGGAGCCCCTCGGAAAGAATGTGTTAGGATAGAATGAGCTAGAAAGCATTAGAACAGAAAGAGCCTCTATCTGAGGTTCCTCAAATAGAACACAAATACAACCCAGGTATTCAGCTTCTGGGTGTGTCCTCAAAACAGTCGGAAGCAGGAACTCAAACAGGTGTTTGCACACCCACGTTCAGAGCAGCAGCCTTTACAGCAGCTGAAATGTGGAAGCGACCCAGAGGTCCGTCAGCGGATGAAGGGATGCACACGCCGTGGTCCACGCGCACAGTGGAGCATTACTCAGCCTTGAGAAGGAAGGCCATTCTGACACCGGCTGGCTGTGGATGAACCTCAAGGGCCTCATGCTGGTGGGATAGTCCAGTCACAAGAGGGCGAAGCCTGTCTGATGCCGCTCATGCAAGGCCCCTAGAGCTGTAGCTCGTAGACGCAGACAGCCGGACGGTGGGGCCAGGGGCTGGGGGGAGGGGCTGCGGAGTGAGTGGTGGGGACAGGGCTTTGGTTCGATGAGATGGTGCTGACGGCTGAACGGCAGCGTGACTGTGCTTGGTGCCACTGAACTGTGCCCTTAGCATGGCTCAGATGGCGTGGTTCATGTTGCGTGTGTTTTCCTACAATTGAAAAAAAATAGCGAAAAAGAAAAAAAGCCTAAAACAAAAAAGCAGAGCTGAGCAAAATCCCCGCAGTGCTCGGGCTTTAGGGCCCAGGGTTGATGACCTGCTGTGTGCAGGGAGCAGAGAGGAGAACACGGGGACCCAGCGGCCCCGAAGCCTCGCAGAGGGACCGTGGACAGGGGCCTGGCAGAGGAAATGGAGAGACAGGACCCCGGAGGAGAAGAGGCGGGCACTGTCTTGGGGTCTCGAGGTGGGCCGCCTGGTGGCCCGGAAGCCTGGGGGGCGCTGGGCTTTCCGAAGCCCTGGCCACCACGCTGAGCGTCTGTTCCCACACCCGCGGAGAGCCTGGCTGTCGTCGTGCTGAGCTTGGATCAAGAGCCACAAGAGCCTGAGCTTTATCAGTGTCTCCATAAAACTAAGAAATCGTTGAAAACTAATGTAAGGTGACTGTTCTTTCAAATAGTGATAGAAGCCTGGGATGGGAAGTGTAGTCAGCAGAAAGACACGAAGCTTGCCCTGTTCCCAGGGGTCACCAGAGCCCGTGGGAGCTGGACCTTGATGGGGGAAAAGTGTGCGAGGAGGAAATGGCTCCAGGTGAAAAGCAACACTTTCGTTATTTTTAAATCACGATTTTCCCGAGGAAAAAAACATACACAGAAATCAGGAAGTGAGCATGTGCCCAGCATCTCACCTGACCCTGGAGGTATGTAGAGGCTCCTGGCCCCAGAGGCCCCACACTGACCACCTTCTCTCTCCACCTGCTCCTCCGACTGACTCCACCCTCAGCGCACCAGAATCATGGGCTGCTCTGGCTGTTCTGGAGCCTGTGGGGCCTGCGGCTCCAGCTGTCGAGGCTGTGGCTCCAGCTGTGGGGGCTGCGGCTCCAGCTGCGGGGGCTGTGGCTCGTGTGGGGGGCTCCAAGGGGGGGCTGCGGCTCCAGCTGCTGTGTGCCCGTGTGCTGCCAGTGTGAGATCTGAGGCTCTGAGCCCAGACCTTGGCTTTCTCCCTGTTTGGTGAAGCCTCTCTTCTCAGGGCTTCCCTGAACTGGCTCCTCCTCCCTGAAGCCCACTTCTGGGGCCCTCATCTCCCGCTGTGTGGGAGCTGGCTCGCTGGACAAAGAGGACCAGTTCTGCGGGGGTGGAGGGCAGACCTTGCCGCCGCTGGGACTGGGCCCCCTCCCCGTCCTCAGGCCGTCGTGCCGCATCCCCCTTGCCATCGTCCCCACGGGCCCCCGCCCCTGGCGCAGCCCCTGGGCTCTGGCTTGACTGGCAGTCCTCGTGGACAGCCCGCCTTCTGAAGACACCCACCCGAACCCTCTGCCTCTCACCTGCGTCAGCTCCGCCGTCAGTGGGTGGCAAGTCCTGGCAGAGCAGCAGACAGTGGGGCCCCTAAACCCTGGGCACATCCCCTGGAGCCATTGGCCCCTTGGCCACCAGGACTTGGCGCTGCCCTACGGCCTCTCCCCACCGCCATCTCTTGTCTACCTCCCCTTCTGACTCCGTTTTGGGGCTGAAACTGTGCCGTGAGCTCCCTCAACAAGCACCCTTCCCCACGACGCCGGCTCTCCGTGGTGCCCTCCCTGCCCACCTCTCTGCCCCAGGGCTCCCCCTGCGGTCCTCCTCACGACGCCCCAACTCCCATGAGCGGACATGGATGCTCAGCGTCCAGAGGGCCAGGCCCAGTCAGCTCCTGCCTCAGGGAGCTCGTCGCCCTCGGAGAGTCTGGAGAGTGAGGCAACTGACAGGGCACAGAAAGCTTTTGTTTGTTTAAATCACGGAATCAAGATCGATGCCAAGGACGCCCGTGAGGTCCGAGTACCGGCCAAGGCCGTAGCACTGCCCCCTCGGGCTCCCTTGCTCCTCACACAGCCTAGTCCGCAGGAGGCAGACTCTGCAGACTGAGGGCTGAAGACGTTCCTGGGGAGGCAGAGGGTTTCTTTAATAATGAGTTTTAAATTATTTATTTAGGCCGTGCTGGGTCTTCGTGCTGTTCGGGCTTTTTCCTGGTTGTGCTGAGCGGCGGCTGTTCTTCGTTGCAGAGCACAGGCGGCTCATTGTGGCAGCTTCCCTTGTTGCAGAGTTCAAGTTCTAGGGCGCACGAGCTTCAGTGGTTGGGGTGCGTGGGCTCAGTTGTTGTGGTTCCCGGGCTCCAGAGCTCAGACTCAGTAGCCGTGGGCATGAGCTTAATTGCTCTGTGGCATGTGGGATCTTCCTGGACCAGGGATCAAACCCATGTCTTCGGCATCGGCATGTGGATTTTTCTTTTCACTGCTGAGTCACCAGGGAAGCCCCTTGGGACTCGAGTGCGAGTTTTCTGAAGAGTGGTGCGTGTTTGGCGCTGAGCATCTCTATCAGCCCGTTTCCTGCCTGTAGACTCTGCAGTGCGACAGCCTCTATCCAGTCCTGTGTCTCCGCTTCCTTCAGTCTGGACTAGAAACAATTCTGCTCATGTGCAGTTGTTGCTGTTCAGTTGCTAAGCTTGGTCTGACTCTTTGCCGCCGCCCCATGACTGCAGCACACCAGACTCCTCTGTCCTCTACTGTCTCTGAGTTGGCTCAAAATTCATTCTGCTACAACAAAATTCTGCTGATATAACGTTCACAAAACACTTGCGGTCTCCCAGGTGTGTCACAGTGAGCCTCACAATTAGGAGCTGCTGTTAGTTGCTCAGTCATGTCTGACTCTTTGTGACCCCCTGGACTGTAGCCCTCCAGGCTCCTCTGTCCATGGGATTCTCCAGGAAAGAATACTGGAGTGGGTTGCCATGCCCTCCTCCAGGGGATCTTCCCAACCCAGAGATCAAACCTGGTCTCCTGCGGTGCAGGCGGATTCTTTACTGTCTGAGCCTCCAGTGAAGCTCCTTTGTCAGGTAGGCCCTCCACAAACCATTCCCTGATAATCCATTTCTGTTCCTGGATTTTGCTCAGATGGCTGAGTTGATCCATCAGTCACACACCTGAAGTCTTCAGCAAAGGTTTGTATAGCTGCACTCCTGGTCTTCTCTCCAGAGTGTACTTTCCTAATAGCACCTCTCCTAATATTGGCGTCTTTTGCAACTTGGATAGGCTGAGTGATGGGCATGAACGGACCGAATGATGGGAGTGGGCATCCGGCTGAGCAGAGGCTGTGGCTTTGGTTAGTCCTGGGAGTAATGGGCAGTCAGAGGCAGGGTGGCCCACTAACCCAGCATCCAAACCAGGAGACACAGAAGAGCTTTAATTTTGTGATTGTTCAGGATTCCCAAGAGGTAGCAAAGATAGTTCAGTGTCTCTCACCCAGCTTTCCCAATAATGATCTATTTAAAAAAATTCTTGTGGTAAAATATACATATATTTGAGGCTTTCCTGGTGGCTCAGTGCTAAAGAACCCACCTGCCGAGCGGGAGACTTGAGTTCAATCCCTGGGTCAAGAAGATCCCCTGGAGAAGGAAATGGCAACCCACTCCAGTATTCTTGCCTGAGAAATACCATGGGCAGAGGAGCCTGGTGGGGTACAGTCCATGGAGTTGCAAAGAGTCAGACACGACTTAGCAACTAAAACAATAAAAATCCATACCTTTACCATTTTAGCCATTTTAAGTGTGCAGTTCAAGGGCATCGAGCACGTTCACACTCGTGGAAGCATCGCCACCATCCCTCTCCAAAACTTCATCTTCCCAAACAGAAACTTTGCCGCCACGAGACACTGACCACCACCCTCACTGCTCAATTACAACCTCTCCCTTAACCATAGTACATTGTCAAAAATAGGGTGTTGACATTGGCACAGTTCAGTTTACTCAGGCACAGACCTGGTTTGGATTTCACCAGTTTTTATAGGCCCTTTTAATATAGTTCAATGAAGTTTCATCACATGTGAGGATTCCAAAAGCTAGTGCCACAACCATCACCTGAAAGAAACTCCCTCATTTTATCCGCAAATAATGACACCTTTCCCACCGTCCTGACCCCTGGCGACCACTGAGCAATCTCCCGGCAGTTCTGCCACACGGAGAACGTTACGTGAATGGAGGAGCGTTGACACAGCGCCTTGACGTCGGCTCCTCCCCCGCCACGTGGCACAGGAGGAGCGTTGACACAGCGCCTTGACGTCGGCTCCTCCCCCCCACGTGGCACATTCTGCTTGTGCTAAGTCACTCAGTCCTGTCCGACTCTGCGACCCCGCGGACTGTAGCCCATCAGGCTCCTCTGTCCATGGGATTCTCCAGGCAGGAGTACTGGAGTGGGTTCCCATGCTCTTCTCCAGGGGATCTTCCTGACCCAGGGATCACGCCCATGTCTCTCAAGTCTCCTGCATTGGCAGGTGGGTTCTTTACCACTAGTGACACCGAGGAAGTCCCCAACTTGCTCGTTCAGTTCAGTTCAGTCGCTCAGTCGTGTCTGACTCTGCTCTTTGCGACCCCATGGACTGCAGCACGCCAGGCTTCTCTGTCCATCACCAACTCCCGGAGCTTGCTCAAACTCAGGTCCATCGCATCAGTGATGCGATCCAAATATCTCATCCTCTGTCGTCCCCTTCTCCTCCTGCATTCAGTCTTTCCCAGCATCAGAGTCTTTTCCAATGAGTCAGTTCTTCACATCAGGTGGCCAAAGTATTGGAGTTTCAGCTTCAGCTTCCGTCCTTCCAATGAATATTCAGGACTGATTTCCTTTAGGATTTACTGGTTTGATCTTCTTGCTATCCAAGGGACTCTCAAGAGTCTTCTCCAACACCACAGTTCAAAAGCATCAATTCTTTGGTGCTCAGCTTTCTTTATAGTCCAACTCTCACTTCCATGCATAACTACTGGAAAAACTATAGCTTTGACTAGATGGACTTTTGTTGGCAAAGTAATGTCTTTGCTTTTTATTTTATTTTATTTTTTTTTGCCAAGTAATTATACAGTTTATTTTGTTATGTGCAAAGTAGACATTTCATATTTACTTGCTATGGAAAGCAGAGTACAGGCTCAATGGAGAATAATCATTAAACATTGATTATTTTTAAGAACAATGCTGTTGTAAAAATGTAGAATAGTAAATATTTTTTGGTAATTATGTATTTCTCTTTTAAAGTAATTACAGCTTTTAGATATAAATCTTTAAAAGGCTATCTCTGAAGAGCAGTGAGGTGACTGTTATTTCAGATTTGATGAATAATAATTTTTCAGTAACCTTCTCAAAAACCAAGTCAAGAGAGAGGATTGTTTTTCCCCCCCCTCCATGTGGTCAGTTTCGTTTTTAAAGAAGGCCTGTTGTAACACGAAGATGTATTTCACAAACCTTTAACACAAGTTTGTGAGCTGTCAACTGAAGACACCACCTCTGATGTGGATGGTTTCATTCAATCCATGTTCTACCAACTTGATATCTTCTAAGTCATCTTTTATGACGCTAATCAAGTGGCTAAGGCCTTCCTGTTGTTGTTTCAAATGCTGCTTGATTTCTTGTAACAGATCTGCGTCTATGTAATATCTTTCTTCAGATCTGACTGCTCCAAAGTGATTCTGCATCCTGATTTGGGACATCAGTTCATTTAGTCGGCCCTTAAACTGAGTAGGGGCATTTAGTTCACCCTGAATTGTATCTAGCTGAACTCGCAACTGCTCTTCATCAGCTTGGATGGCATACCCACTCTTCCTCGGAATTTCCTGTTTGATTAGGACCTGTAAAGTTCTCTGGGAAAGGTCCATAAGTTTCCTCTTGTATTGTGCAATTTTGGCCATGGTTGTAGTTTGATTCTTCTGTAATTCACCAATATCTTCAGATATTATATCTAATCTGGTCTGATGCTGCTTAGTCATCTGATCTTGAACCTTTAGTCTTCGAAGAAGTTCTTTGAAACCCACCATTGGTACAGGAATTAACTTTTCAGAATCAGGGTTATCCACCTTGGCTTGTTCCCAGATAATAGGATCAACACCAGCAGGAGGATTCTGTAAAAGCTGTTTGATCTGTGCAGGAGAAAGCTCTGTTCTAGTCATAGAAAGGGTTACACCAAGTTGCTGCAATTGTGTTTTAATATTTGTTTGTTCAAAATGGGCATACAATGTTGTAGCTGGAACTCTTCTTGAAGTACCATTTGGAGAACGCTCAACAACATAAATGACAACTTCTGTCTGATCATCTGGCAATGTTTTAACACCCTCTACGTTTACAGTAAGGGTCTGGTTTCCTCCCAAAACTTTATGCAATGATTCTACCAATTGCTGTTGCTGGCTTCGAATATCTGTTTCTTTTTTGTTGAAAACTAAAACCACTAGCCCATCTTCATCTTTATTATTGGGCATGCAACTATAACCTACAGCCTTAAACCGGCAAAAGGGATTTTCTAGTGTGAATTCCACGGGTGGAATGTTATCGTTGAAATATCCTTTTCCTGTTCCCCAGAAGGCTTGTAGTTGATTCCATTTTGCCAAAATAGCATCTCTCTCATCTCCCAGTAGAGTTGGAGCAGAAAGGGCACTTGCAGTATTTATCAGCTGGTTGGACTGGGCAGGAGCTTGTGTAGGCTGACTGAAGAGACCACCTAATGTAGTCTGTTGCTGCTGTTGCTGCTGCTGCGTATTAAATCCTCCAAATCCAAGTCCGGTCCCCAGACCAGTACCTAAGCCAGTACTAGTTCCAGTTGTCGTGCCAAAACCAGTCCCAAATCCAAAACCTTTGTTCTGAGTACTACCAAAGAATCCAGTAGTGCCCGTGTTAGCTGGAGTAGAAAAGCTGAATGCAGAACTCGCTGTGGTAGACGTTGTCCCAAATCCTCCAAACCCACCCTAGGAGGAGAGGGGCCTGCGGGGCCCCACCCGCATGCGCGAGCACCACGGTTTTCCCCCCATTCCTCCCGTGGCCTCCTCAGGAGCCGCCGTCGCCCGCTCGGCTGCCGCCCGCCCTTTTCCGAAGCCCCCAAAGTCTCCGCGCGGGCAGGAGACCCCAGGATCCCCAAGCCGAAGAGTCTCGGACGGAAGGGCCGGACCAAAGACCTCCCTCCTCTGTCTCTGCTTTTTAATATGCTGTCTACGTTGGTCATAGCTTTTCTTCCAGGGAGCATGGTGCAGTCAGCATCTGCAGTGATTTTGGAGCCTAAGAAAATAAAGTCTCTCACTGTTTCCATTGTTTCCCCATCTAGTTGCCATAAAGTGATGGGATGGGATGCCATGATCTTAGCTAAGATTTAAGCCAACTTTTTCACTCTCCTCTTTCTACAAGCTATAGACTTGTGGCTATATAGCAAGTCTTAAAATCATTTGTTGTTCTTCTAATTATATTATTTTTTAAAATTGCTTCGACTATTCTAGTTCCTTCATCTTTCTATATACCTTTTAGAAGCAGCTGAGAAGAAGAATCCTGCTAGGATTTTGATAAGAATTTCTTTAGAATTTGGGAGAATTGACATCTTAACTATGTTGAGTTTCCCAGTCCGTGAACCTGGTGTGTCTCTCTATCTTCGATTTTGGTCATTAGCATCTTGTAGTTTTCAGCATTCAGAGCTGTACATGTATGTTGTTGTTGTTGCTGTTAGACCTGCGTGTCTTCTTTTTTGGAGAGTTTGTAACTATACTGTGCTCTAAGTTTTGGTTTCTAGTTGTTCATTCCTATTGTGTGGACGTGATGATTGATTTTTGCTGTGTTAACCTTGTATCTTCTGGCTTTGGTAAACTCAAAACTCATCTGTAAGCTCCAAGAGTTTGTTTTCTTGTTTGTTGTGTGTGTTCGTTAGGCCTTTCTGCACAATCGTGTCTCTCCACGTGCGGAGTCTGGGAAAGCCCAGCTCCCCATGGACTCCAGGCCAGCAGGCCTCCCTGGAGCCCCACCACCTCCGCGGCCCACAGATGGCCAGCAGGCCTCTCTGGAGCCCCACCACCTCCGCGGCCCGCAGATGGCCAGCAGGCCTCCCTGGAGCCCCACCACCTCCGCGGCCCGCAGATGGCCAGCAGGCCTCCCTGGAGCCCCAGCACCTCCGCGGCCCGCAGATGGCCCCCACTTCCTCGCCCCAGCACCTCCGCGGCCTGCAGATGGCCAGCAGGCCTCCTTGGAGCCCCACCACCTCCGCGGCCTGCAGATGGCCAGCAGGCCTCCCTGGAGCCCCACCACCTCCGCGGCCCGCAGATGGCCAGCAGGCCTCCCTGGAGCCCCAGCACCTCCGCGGCCCACAGATGGCCCCCGCTTCCTCGCCCCAGCACCTCCGCGGCCCGCAGATGGCCCCCGCTTCCTCTCCCGTTTGGATTCGCTGTTTCCCAGTGTCCGTGTCCCCCGGGCCCTGGCCTTGGCTGCTCTTTTCTAGATCCTAAGATGTACCCCAAGGCTGACACCCGCTGGTCTTATTCACTCCCAGCTTTTTTTTTTTTTTTATTGTTTATTTGGCTGCACCAGGTCCTAACTGTGGAGTGTGGGATACTCAGTCTCCATTGCGCGGCGGGGTCTTACCTGCGGTGTGTGGACTCTTAGATGTTCACGTGGGATCGAGTTTCCCAAGCAGGGATGCAGACTGGGCGCCCTGCTCTGGGAGCTCAGAGTCTCACGAACACCAGGGAAGCCCTTCATCGTCAGCTTTGTTGCCATCACGTGCCCTGATAGCCTCCAGGTCTGTGAAGACCCACCCTCCAGGCCGCCACACCTGACTGCCTCCGGGATGTCTCCATTTTTGATGTCCTGCGGATATTGTGAACGTGACCTGTCCTCATCTGCACACTCGTCTCTCCTCCTGGGATGGACAGGACCGTAAAGTGACCCCAAGTGACCCTCCTTACAGGATCTCCTTCTGAGTGTGTACCGAGCCTGTGATTACTACGAGGTATCACTCGTGGGATTATGTTTGGTTATATGGCAAAGGGGATGTTTGCAGATATAGTTAAGGCCCCTGATCAGTTGGGCTCCTCAAAAGGGAGGTTGCCTGGGGGGCCTGCCTGAATCTGTGGTTACCTGTATAGTTGTGTCCGACTCTGTGACCCCGTGAACTGGGGCCCACCAGGCTCCTCTGTCTGTGGAATTCTCCAGGCAAGAATGCTGACGTGTGTTTCCAGTTCCTTCTTGAGGGGATCTTCCTCACCCAGGGATTGAACCCATGTCTCCAGCATTGCAGGCAGATTCTTTACAGTTTCAGATTCCACCACGGAACCCGGGGAACTCTGAAATAGGGATCTAGATATTGGAGACTATGAGTCAGAGAGAAGCAGCCCCGCCGGCCTGGGAGGAACACGACACGTTGTGCAGGGTCTGAGGGATCACGGGTCCCGGAGCTGTGGGCTCTCCTGCGGCTGAGGACCATCCCTGGCTGAGGGTGCTCAAGAAACGGAGAAGCGTTCTTCACACACCCCGCGCGGGGAGGGGAGGGCCCAGAGCCTCAGATGAGAGGCGCATGCAGTCGGCCCTTGACTGCAGCCTCGTGAGACCCCGTGGGGGCTGCCGCTGAGCCATGCCTGGGCTTCAGACCTGGGGAAACTCTGAGACAGTAAGCGTGTGTGTGCTGTATTGACCAGCCCCTGAGTTGCGGTCACTGGCGGCCCAGCAACAGAAGACGAGCACACCTGCTCTTAGCACCGTGTGGTCCGGGGCCAGCACCCCCTGCCTGGCCGCCTGGAGCCACGGCGCTCTCCACACCCCCAGACATCTCAGCGAGCCCGTCCCCCCCGGCTGGGGACTCCTCACCCGTGCGTCCTGCTGCCCACCTGCGTGAGTTAGGCCCTCGATGACCCCCGACCAAACGGACTTCGAGCCAGCCTGCTTCCAGCCTCATCCTCTGGCTCTTCAGTTTCCAATAAAAGGTCAAACTGCTTTCGGTAAGAGCCGGGAGGGTCCTCCACAGCTCCACCTGCGCCCGATCGTACCCCTTCCGTGAGCCGTGGTGTGAAGATGCCGTGTGTCTGTGGCATCCCGAGTACTTGGCGTGGGCCAGACTCTCCAGCTTCACCACAACACTGTGAGGTGGACGCTTACTGACCCCCATTTTCCAGGTGAGAAAACCGAAGCGAGAGCCCAGGTTACCTGGCAAAGGTCACACAGCGTCTGACACTGACTCCAGATACTGCCAGCGCTTCCCCAGCAGCCCGCACGTCGCGGAGCTCGAGTCCCTGCCCCCGGACCAGCCCCCTGAGCCTGCACACCTTCTCTGGGGCCCCTCCCGTGTGCTCCCCAACTCCCCCCACCCCACGAGCAGGCTGAGTCCCTCTGCTGAGACCCCGCCACGCTCCTCCCCCCCAGGCAGCGGTGTGTCTCACTCATTCTGTAACAGACGCCAATGCGGGCCACACACAGTAGGTCTCTGTCAGTGAGTGAGCAAAAGAGAGTGTGGACTGGTCAGGCAGGCCGCCGGGAGAGGATGGTGATCAAGGTGGAAGCAGATCTGTGGGGTTTACTCACAAGGTAGGAGCTGGAAAAAATTTCATCGTGAGAATGCGTCTTGTGCAGAGGAAAAGCGTTTATTGAAGGATTTAACAATGGCCAGTGTGCACCAAAATATGCCAAGGAAGAGAGCGGGAGGCATTCAGGACTTGGGGGTGGCTGGCGAGACCCTGGAGAGGAGCCCGGCGGGACCCAGGGCCCCAGGCTCTAAAGACCATGAGGTGCCAGGAGCAAGGGCCACGGAAGCCCCTTCGGGTGGGGTTGGAATCGGGGGCAGCTTTCCGTTAGGGGGTGATGGACATGAGCCTGATGCCCTCCTCGTCTGCCTTCATCTGCAGCCGGGCTGCTGTATGCCCAGCTCTGGAGACAGGGCAGAAATTCTGGAGGACGTGATGACATTACAACTTCAGGGCTATGACATGCAGCCCAGGACGCATCCTGAGATGCCTGAGCTGGAAGAATTACATGGGCCTGTGGCTAGAGTCTTAGATCTTGCGCTGGCAGCACTCCGGCACACAGCAGCTGGACTGGGAGCAGCAGGGTTTGCAGCAACTGGACTGGGAGCAGCACACGGGGATGCAGCAGCTGGACTGGGAGCAGCAGGGTTTGCAGCAGCTGGACTGGGAGCAGCAGACGGGGATGCAGCAGCTGGACTGGGAGCAGCAGGGTTTGCAGCAGCTGGACTGGGAGCAGCAAACAGGGATGCGACAGCTGGACTGGGAGCAGCCACGGGAGCCACAGCCCCCCTTGGAGCCCCCACAGGAGCCGCAGCTCCCTTTGCCACAGCTGGAGCAGGAGCAGGCTGGCACACAGCAGCTGGAGCCACAGCCCCCACAGGAGCCACAGCCTCCACAGCTGGAGCCACAGCCTCCACAGCTGGAGCCACAGCCCCCACAGCTGGAGCCGCAGCCTCCGGAACAGCCACAGCAGCCCATGGTTCTGGTGGGTTGAGGGTGGAGTAGGTCAGAGGAGCAGGTGGAGAGAGAGAAGGTGCTCAGTGTGGGGCCTCCAGGGCCGGGAGCCTTTATATACCTGCCGGGTGTTTATACTCAACACATGACTTCCTCTTGTGTGTTTACCTCTTTCAAACACACACGTTATTCTTAAACTCTTTACAGTCCCATGAGCCCCCAGTAGCTCACACCAAGGTCTGCTTCCTTGATTTCTAAATGCAGTTTCCTCCTCAGGGTGTTTCTCTTTGTAAACAGAGCCTGTGCTCCCAGCTCAGGGAGCCCCGAGGTCTGACCACCCCAGGCGGCGAGTCACATCCTTGGTTTTCCTGTTTCTGCTCATCGATAAACCTCTGTAAGTTTCTATTTCTCTTCTTAAACATCAGTTGGTGTCATTTCTGTAAATAAAATTATTGAGCAGAAAAATAAAAGACTACTTATAGTTCCCAAATCCCCACACGGCCAGTCTCAATATTTTGTTGAATTTGAGAAGCAGGATTTGAAGTCCTTTGCCTTCCTGGCCTTCCTGCCTTCCCTCTGCTCAGTTCATCCCCCCAAACACGAATTAGACCCCCTATTCTTCTCTTCACGGGACCTGGCTTCACAAACTGCTATGACTCCTCCTACGCTTTTTAGCCTTCCTCAGTCCATTTTTATAAAAATCCCATGAGTCAACCGACATAGTGCACACTGACTGTCTTTGAGGGCTGTGAAGACAGTTTGGGTGGATTGGCCACCATTTGGTTAGACATCTTCTCCGACGGAACTTCATTTTTTAGGAATTGATTTTAATTTTCCTACTGAGGTGACAGTTACATCCAGAGACGTGATTCAAGTGTTTCGAATCCGTGACCCCAGCAGTTTCGCTCAGCAGGCTGTGATGTAACCGCCCCCTGGTCGTGCTGGGTGGTCTCCATCATGCAGGGTCTCTGGCCCTTCCAGCCCCCGTCCCCAGGCCCACAGCCCCTCCCTTCTGACTGGTGTTCCTGTAGTCGGAGGCACATAAACGATATCGTAAGCATATATCCTGGCTTCTTTCACTTAGCATCTTATCCTGTGTCTCAGAGACGTGCATGAACTTTTATTTATTTTTTTGTTTTTGTGCGTGAACTTTTAATCGCCAGGAAGTGTTCCAGGTGGAAGTGTGCTCCCGGGGACCCTCTCACCCCTTGTTCGCAGATGCTGGCACTGTGCCCGGCGCTGGGCCGCGACGCACGGGACTCCCGTGAACCGCTCGCGCTGCCACTGTGTTGCTGGCGCGTGACTGGCATGCAGCATTGCTCGTTTCGGGCGCACAGCATCGGGATGCAGTTACATGTGTGTGTACACGCATCTTTCTGAGAATGTGTCTTATTTGTTTCGGTGACACGTGTAGACGTGGGCTGGGGGACTGTGGGTGGGGGACCGCGGCAGGGGTTTAACTTCATCAGAGCCTGACGGTTTCCATGACACTCATGCCTTTTTCAACCTTGCTGGTGGGTCTGAGCGTACAGCGACTCCCTGTGTCCCCTTATATTTGCAGATTTTAAAAATCTGCAGTGTTCCCGTGCGGGGGCAGTGATGGCTCACGTTCGCCTCGATTTGCATCTCTTTGGTGACTCAGGTTGTCAAGGACCTTCCCACATGCTTACTGGCCATTTGTATACTCTGGGAAAAACGTTCGTTCTGTTTTGGGGCCGATTTTATTGTGGGTTTTTGTTTGTTTTTCTTTTTTTCCGTGATTGATTTATTGGAATTCTCACAAATTATATCTAAATAAACTGTGTGTGTGTGTATATATATATATATATATATTTCTCCTATTATTTGCTTTGCCTCATTATTGTCTTGATATCTTTTTTCAATTTACAGATTACCTTGATGCAGACCATTAAAGTCTCTGTTGAATTCGTTGCAATATTGCTGTTTTTTGTTTTGGCTTTTTGGCTGTGAAGCAAGCCAAGTCTTAGGTCCCTGACCAGGGATCAAACCCACACCCCCTGCATTGGAAGGCGAAGTCTTAACCACTCGACCACCTGGGAAGTCTGTGTCTTAATATCTTAACAGCATCCTTTGACAGGTTTTTTTTTTTTACTTTCATGATCTAATTGAACACTTTTTATCTTTGATGGTTAGTATGCCTTCTTCTGAGCCCTCTGAAAAATCTGCTAGCTTTCCTTCTAGGAGCATCCCTTTTTGTTTTTACGTTTAGTTCTGTGATGGATGGCAAACTCGATTTGTATGAGAGAGTGTCGGCAGAGGTTCATTTCCCTCACACTCACCTGACTGCCTCAGCATCTGGGGCTGCAAAGACACGACAGGCATGGGGCATAAACTGCATCGCAGCAGGGGGGCGACGGGAGCAGGCTCATTCTAGAAATGGCTGGCTGGGCGGTGAATGCTTTCAGGACTTGAAGGCCCTTCCCCACCCCCGGGGTAACCAGACCCGAGGAACCGAACCTGGGCCCCGCGGGCTGGACAGGGGGGTGGGGGCCGAGGGGGCTCCTGGGCCTGCGTCTCAGTTCTTGAAGGAGGTTCAGGCGTTGGGGAGCCGCTCTGAAATGGGGGCGGGGGGTGGCGATGGGCATGGAGCCAGGACTCCACAGGCGGCGTTGGTTCCTTCTGTCCCACCAGCTCCTCTTGGTTCTGCTGTTGAAACACAGTAGGGATCTGGCTGGCTTCCCTGGTGGCTCAGACGGTAAAAACGTCTGCCTGCCATGCGGGAGACCCGGGTTCGATCCCTGGGTTGGGAAGATCCCCTGGAGAAAGAGATGGCAACTCACTCCAGTACTGTTGCCTGGAAGATTCCATGGTCGGAGGGGCCTGGTGGGCTGCAGTCCATGGGGTCGCAGAGTCGGACACGACTGAGCGACTTCGCTTCTTTCACCACCTTCACGCGGCCACCGACGCACAGCGCTTTCTGCACACCGGCTCCCCCTCCAGTCACTCTGTGAACATCCACGCCGCCAATCAAAAGCCCTGTGACAGCCTTGCTCTCACGGGGGTGAGTGCAGATTCCCTGCCTGCAAGTGTGGCCCCTGCAAGGCCTTGGAGAGGCTTGCGCTTAGAGTGGTTTTAGTTGTAGTCTCGGCGTCCTTGGCCGCTCTACCACCTTCTAAGTGTTTTCACTGACCAGTTGGGCTTGAGAATTCTGTGTCTCCCCAGCTTTACGGACTTTCTTCTGAGAAATGGAGTATTCCTGCCATTTCAGTAAACAAGGATGTCACAGTCATCAGAAATTCCAGCCCCCAAATGCCAATTTCCGAGCCCTGAGGGCACCCGGGAAATAGTGCACCCCTTGCCATCTGGTAATCAACCAGGCTGCGGCCCCACCTTCCGTGAGCCGCAGCCACTCCCCGGGGCAGCACGGCGCTGTCTGCGCTCTCCGGGGAGATGCAGGGGCTTCGCCAGGGGGCGGGGGCCGGCCGGCCTGCCTGTCCTGCCAGTTTCCTTCCCGCGCCCGCTCCGGACCCTGAGCTGCCCCACAGCTCCGCGCGTCTGTCCTCCGGCACAGAGCGGTTGCGCCGCCAAACCGGCCGCGCCCGCCGGTGCCCTCCTGCGGGTGCGGGTCATGCCGGCTCCGCTGTGCGGGTCATGCCGGCTCCGCTGTGCGGGTCATGCCGGCTCCGCTCGGCCCCTCACCGTGGGGCTCGGCGGGAGTGCCCCCGGGCACTGATGCAGCCGCGCGTCAGCCCCGCTCGGGCGGCTCCCAGGGGACCCGCCAGCGCCACCACCGCCCACCCGCTGCCCGGCTCCCAGGGGCGGGCAGGGCCTGCCAACAGCCCTAATTCAGCCTCTGTTGGTACTTGGGGTGGGTTTTCGACTCGGTAGTTCTAAGCCCGTCCTTTTTACTCTAATGTGCATTTCAGGGTATCCATTTTTCTCCGAGTGCTGATTTGGTTGCCTTCAGTAAACTCCATACATAATGATTCATTATCTTTGCCTAGATTCATTAGATCATGAGTGATACAGGATGTTGAGTTTCTGATCCTATGATTTCTCCCCATTTATAAGCTGGAATTCTTCCTTTCATTTTATGATTACCACGAGATAGAGTTTGTGTATAAAAAATTGGATAAACCTACTTTCCCTTTCTCATGTTTAATGAATCAGTTCTCAGCCTCCTTCAAAGGCCAGCTAGTAGAGTTTGCGTTTTGCATATTTTTTCTGTAAATGAAAAAAGGATACGATTGATAAATACATAAAAATTGCTTCTGTGGTATGCTGTGTGAGCATGTGCATTAGATCCACACATTGTGAAATGGTTCCAACAATCCAGTTAATTAACACACCTGTCACCTCACATAGCCACCCTTCTCCTGTGATGAGAACACTTGATAATTTACTGTCTTAACAAAGTTCAAGCATTTAACACATTATTAACTATAGTCACCACGCTGTACATCAGACGCCAGAACTTACCGTCTTGTAGCTGAATGCTTGTACCCTTTAACCAACAGGTCCTTGTTTCTGTCACCTCCCCAGTCCCTGGGAGTGTGTGTGTTAGTCACTCAGTCATGTATGACTATTTGCAACCTCATGGACTGTAGCCCGCCAGGCTCCTCTGTCCCCAGGATTCTCCAGGCAAGAATACGGGAGTGGGTTGCCATTCCCTTCTCCAGGAGATCTTCCCAACACAGGGATTGAACTTGGGTCTCCTGCATTGCAGGCAGATTCTTTACCATCCGAGCCACCAGGGAAGCCCAGTCCCTGGAAACCACCACTCTGCTCTCTGTTGCCATGAGTTCAGGTGGTTTAGAGTCCTCGTGTGAATGAGACCTCACAGCGTCTGTCTTTTTACATGTGGCTTATTTCACTTAGCTCAGTGCCCTCCAGGCTCATCCGTGTCGCCACACGTGGCAGGAGAGCCTCCTTTTGTAAGGCTGTATATACTGTTTCATTGGGCTTCTCTGGTGGTTCAGTGGTAAAGAATCTGCTGCCAATGCAGAAGATTCGAGTTTGATCCCTGGGTCGGGAAGATCCCCTGGAGGAGGAAATGGCAACCAGCTCCAATGTTCTTGCCTGGAGAATCCCGTGGACAGAGGAGCCTGGTGGGCTACAGTCTGTGAGGTCACGACTAGTTGGACACGACCTAGGGAGTCGGCAGCAAGCATACTGTTCCGGTATGCGTATGAACCACCTCAGGTTTCTGAGATGTAACCACACACGTTCATCTGTTGATGGACACCTAGGTTGCTTCTGTATCTTGGCTGTTGTGCTTAATGCTGCGTGACCACGGGTGTGCAGATAGCTCTTTGATATACTACGCTCATTTCTTTTGGAAACAATTCCAGATGTGGCATGCTGGATTGTATGGAAGTTCTAGTTTTAATTTTTTGAGGAACCTCCCTGCTGCTCTCCATAAGGGCTACAGCAAATTACATTCCCGCGACCAACCACAGGGGCCCCCTTTCCTCCACATTCTGCCCAAGTTCCTTCTCTCCTATCTTGATGATGGCCATTCTGGGAGGTGCAGAGGGGGACCTCACTGTGGTTTTGACTTGCATCCCACTGATGGTTAGTGATGCTGAGCACTTCTCGCAGTATGCCTATTGGCCTTTTGTATGTCTTCTTGTAAAAATATCTGTTCATGTTCTCTGCCCATTTTTAATTCAATTGTTTCTATTTTGCTATTGAGTTGTGTAAGTTCCTTATATGTTTATAGTAACCCCTTATCAGATAAATGATTTGCAAGCATTTCCTCCAGTTCCCCAGGTTGTCTTTTTACTCTGCTGACGGTGTCCGTCGCTGTGCAGAAACTGCTGAATTGCTGTGGTTCCACTTGTTTATTTTTGCTTTTGCCTCTCATGATGTCATCTGGGAGTTTTTTGATTCAGTCTGTTCAGATTTTGTGTTTCTTCATGATTCAGTCTTGGTCATGTGTGTCCAGGACTCTCTTTCTCCTAGGGTACTGCGTCTAATAAGAATAGACATATTGTCTTTGTCCCTGGTTCCCAGCACAGAGCCCCTGGCACCCTTGGGATTTCCTTAGTGATGGGAGTGTCTGTCCTTCATTACAAGTCCCATTGGAGCACCTGAGTGGTTGCTGACCAGGTGGGACCCCTGGAGCGTCTCAGGATGGGGCTGGCCATCAGAAAGACTAGGGATCAGAGAGAAGTCTCAGGCTGATTGAGAGAGAACTCGCAGGCTGACCCACTGACGTCTGGGGAGGGGGAGCTGCGGACTAAGCTCTGCAAAAGCTCTTCAACGGTCCGGGCTAGTGAGCGTCCAGGCTGACGAGCACGCGGAGGCTCGGGCAGAGCGGGCGGCTGCAGAGGGCATGGAAGTGCTGTGCCCCGTGCACGCCTTGCCCTGCACCTCTCCCACCGGCAGTTCCTGAATCCCATCCTTTTATGCCAGATCAGTAATCCAGTAACTCTGTGAGCTGCTCTGGCACATCAGTCAACCCCAAGGAGAGGGTTGCTGAGCCTCTGCTCCGTGTCCAATCAGTCTAGAAGCGCTGGTGACAACCTGGACTTGATGTTGGTGTCTGAAGTGGAAAGTGGGCAGTTGAAGGACTGAGCAGTAACCCCTGGGGTCAGACACTAACTCCAGGTAGACGGTGTCAGAACAGAATTGAGTTACTTTGTGGGATACCTGGTCAGTGACCACAGAGAACTTAAAAAATTGTCTGGTGGTATTGAAAAAATACACATTGGAGTTTTCCAACTTGTTGGTGCCAACTAAAAATCGTCCTTCACCCTCTGGTTCTGTAAGAATGAGGTCACAAGCCACTGCAGTCACTGGCCTTCAACGCCCTCTGAAAGGAGGTCAGGAATGAAGCACAATGTGCCTGGGAGAAAACTAGCGGAACAGGCCCTCGAAGAGACATTTATCAGGAGAAGGACTGACGAGCTGGGTGTCTCCTCCTATCTGGACAAGCACTAAAGTCATTACCTGAGACACTTGATTCCCGCGACCGGGGCAACCTTCCGCCAACCAAGGCTTGGTCGCACGTTCTCCTCCTTCAGCAAAATCACGCACACTGAGCTCTCGCCTCACCTTTGCAGAGCAGTTCCTTGGAGCTGCGGACGTAGCTTAAATAAAACTTAACTCACAACTCTCGACTGGTGCATTTTCCTTTCTTTTTCTGTTGACATTGATGTATAACTTCATAATAGACTCGTATGATCTGTGCATTTTGGGGGTCTCTGTTACAATGTCCCCTCTTTCATGTCTGATTTTATTTGAATCTCTCTTTTTTATTGAAATACACATTATTTTATTATAACTTACTTTCCTTTTGTTCTTTAAAAAAATTTTTTTTAAATTTTACATTGGAGGATAGCCAATTAATAATGTTGTGGTCAAGTCTTCTCTTTCTCTCTCTCCCCCCCCCCTCTCTCTCTCTCTCTCTCTCTCTCTCTCTTTCTCTCTCTCCCTCTCTCTCTCTCTCTCTCTCTCTCTCTCTCCTCTCTCTCTCTTTCTCTCTCTCTCTTTCTCTCTCTCCCTCTCTTTCTCTTTCTCTCTCTCCCTCTTGCTCTTTCTCTCTCTCCCTCTCTCTCTTTCTCTCTTTCCCTCTCTTTCTCTCTTTCTCTTTTTCTCTCTCTCTTTCTCTCTCTCTCTCTCTTTCTCTCTCTCTCCCTCTCTCTCTTTCTCTTTCTCTCTCTTCTCTCTCTCTCCCTCTCTCTCATTCTCTCTCTCTCGCTCTCCCTCTCTCTCTCTTTTTCTTTCTCTCTCTCTCTCTCTCTCTCTCTCTGTCTCTCTCTCTTTTTTCCAGTTAATCTAGCTAAAGGCTCATCAGTTTTGTTTCTTTTCAAAAGCCCAGCTCTTGGTCTCCTGGATATTTTCTATTGCTTTGTACCCTCAGTTTCATTTATTTCTGCTCTGACCTTTGTTATTTTCTTCCTATTGCTAACTTGGAACTTAGTTCATTCTTCTTTTTCTAGCTCCTTGAGATGTAAACGTTGCCTTCTGGAGACCTTTCCTCTGTCTTTATGTGAGTGTTGATTGCTGTAAGCTCTGTCTCAGGCCATTTGGGCTGCTATGACAAAATACTGCAAGCGGGGTGGCTTATAAAGGACGGAAGCGTGTTTCTCACGCCATGGAGCCGGGTAGCTCCACGGTGCTGGCGCTGGGCGGGTTGCCGCGCTGGGGGGGCCGCTTCCAGGCTCATCGGCGGCATCGTGTCGCTGTGTCCTTACGTGGCCGGGAGGGCGAGGGAGTTCTGTGGGGTCTGTTTTGCTGCTGCTGCTGTCTCTTCAGTCGTGTCCGACTCTGTGCGACCCCAGAGATGGCAGCCCACCAGGCTCCCCTGTCCCTGGGATTCTCCAGGCAAGAACACTGGGGTGGGTTACCATTTCCTTCTCCAATGCAGGAAAGTGAAAAGTGAAAGTGAAGTTGCTCAGTCGTGTCCGACTCTTAGTGACCCCATGGACTGCAGCCTACCAGGCTCCTCCGTCCATGGGATTTTCCAGGCAAGAGTGCTGGTGTGGGGTGCCATTGCCTTCTCCATGGGGTCTCTTTTATAAGAACATTAATCCCATTCACGAGGGGCCCACTCCTAGGACCTGAGCACCTTCCAAAGACTCCACGTTCAAACACCATTACACTGGATGCTGGGGTTTCAGTGCAGGACCCAGGGCTGGGCGGCGGGGCGGACACAGCTATTCAAGCCATTTGACTGTCTCAGAACTGCTTCTGCTGCATCCCGTGAGCTTTGGTATGTCGCGTTTCCATTTGTTTGTTTAAAGATATTGATTTATTTCCCCCTTGATCTTTTTCTTTGACACGTTGGTTGTTAAGGAGTGTCTTATTTATTTCCGCGTTTTCGTGAACGTTTCTGTTTTCCTGTCAATGATTTCTAGTTTCATGCCATTGCAGTCAGAAAGGATACTTGATATTATTTCAGTCTTAAGTATATTGAGACTCAAAACCTGGCTTAAAGCTCAACATTCAGAAAATGAAGATCATGGCATCTGGTCCCATCACTTCATGGCAAATAGATGGGGAAACAGTGGAAACAGTGTCAGACTTTATTTTTTTGGGCTCCAAAATCACTGCAGATGGTGACTGCAGCCATGAAATTAAAAGATGCTTACTCCTTGGAAGGAAAGTTATGACCAACCTAGATAGCATATTCAAAGCAGAGACATTACTTTGCCAACAAAGGTTCGTCTAGTCAAGGCTATGGTTTTTCCTGTGGTCATGTATGGATGTGAGAGTTGGACTGTGAAGAAGGCTGAGCGCCGAAGAATTGATGCTTTTGAACTGTGGTGTTGGAGAAGACTCTTGAGAGTCCCTTGGACTGCAAGGAGATCCAACCAGTCCATTCTGAAGGAGATCAGCCCTGGGATTTCTTTGGAAGGAATGATGCTAAAGCTGAAACTCCAGTACTTTGGCCACCTCATGCGAAGAGTTGACTCATTGGAAAAGACTCTGATGCTGGGAGGAACTGGGGGCAGGAGGAGAAGGGGACGACAGAGGATGAGATGGCTGGATGGCATCACTGACTCGATGGACGTGAGTCTGAGTTAACTCCGGGAGTTGGTGATGGACAGGGAGGCCTGGCGTGCTGCGGTTCATGGGGTCACAAAGAGTCGGATGCGACTGAGCGACTGATCTGATCTGAACTGAACACATGAGGGTGAAGAGTGGAGAATGTCCCATGTCATCCTGTTGGGTGGAACATTACATAGATATCTGTTAAGTCCTTGTGATATAATGTGTAATTCAAGCCCAACATCTCCTTATTTATTTTCTGTCTGGACCATCTATCCATTGCTGAATGCGGGGCACTGGAGTTCCCTGCCGTTATTGCATCTGTGTCTAGTTCCGCTTTAAGGCCTGTTAATGCTTGTATAACATTTAATTGCTCTGATGTGGGTGCATCTATGTTTACGGCTGTAATCCTCTTCATGAATTCACTCTTTTGCTGTTATAGAATGACATTCTGCCTCTAGTTATAGGTTTTCACTAACAAACCTATTTCCTCTGATGTAAGTGTATCTTTCCCTATTCGTTTTCGTGGAATATCTTTTTCCTTCCCTTCATTTTTAGCCCATGTATGTCCTTGAAGTTCAGATGGATCTCTGTAGGAAGCATCATATAGCTGAGTCTTAAAAAAAATGCCACTCGGTCACTCTGTCCAGGGTTGGAGGCAGGGTAGGCAGGTAAAGTTCAGGAGGCCAGTGGAGCCTGGGTTTCACCTAGACAAGTTATTTTTAAGAGTAAGGATGGCCCAGGGGTCCCAGGGGTGTGAATACTTCTGAGCTCAGAGGGGACCGACGCCGTGCTGTTCCTCCTGCTGCCACACGATGGCGCTGCAGGACCTCCTAGGAGCCGGCCCTCAGGCCTGCAGGCCCCTCACCCCAGGCGGAGGCAGGGCGTCCCTGTGAAGTTAGTGAAGTTACAGAGAGAAACGTTTGTATCCAGGTACAGACAGTGTGTTAACGTGTCCAGAGAACTCCTAGTAACTGCCTCTGGGTGGGCTCCCTCCCCAGGGTATGAGAGGACTTGGGTTTCCTTGGGGGTCTTTAGAGTAAGCCTTCATTCTTTTTAGGGATTTTCTGGTGGCTCAGATAGTAAAGAATCTATCTGCCTGCTATGCGGGAGACCCGGGTTCCATCCGTGGGTGGGGAAGATGCTCTGGAGAAGGGAATGGCTACCCACTCCAGTATTCTTGCTTGGAGAGTCCCATGGACAGAGGAGCCTGGTGGGCTACAGTCCATGGGGTCGCGAAGAGGCAGACATGATTGAGTGACCAACAGTTTTCATCCCCTTTGATGTCTTTAGGATCACCGAGTCCTGCAAAGTGGTCTCAGGCCTGAGCAGGTGAGGAGGGGACTCCTGAAACCTTCCCGCTGAGCCGTCAGCACAGCAGGGGCCTCGCGCCTGCCTGATGCCCACCAAGTGATGAGCAGCGTGTGAGCTGCTCTCAGGAAGGCAGGTATTTCTGTGATGCACAAATGCTCCTACAGTGTTACACACAGCATGTTAGGTAACTTTAACTTTTTGAAGGTGAAACAAATGTGTTTTAACATCCTTTCCCTGCTCCATGTCAAGGACCCCACCTGTAGACCCACTCCGAGTACTTTCCGTGCATATACCCCTGAGTACTTTCCATGTGTATAGCCCTCTCTGAGTACGCTCTGTGTGTATACCCCTCTCTGAAGTACTTTCCGTGCGTATACCCCTCCCTGAGTACTTCTCGTGCGTATACCCCTCTCTGAGTACTTCTCATGTGTATACCCCTCTCTGAGTACTTTCCGTGCGTATACCCCTCTCTGAATACTTCTCACGTGTATACCCCTGAGTACTTCTCACGTGTATACCCCTCTCTGAGTACTTTCCATGTGTATACCCCTCTCTGAATACTTCTCGTGTGTATACCCCATTCTGAGTACCCTCTGTGTGTATATCCCTCTCTGAGTACTTCTCATGTGTATACACCTCTCTGAGTACTTCTCGTGCGTATACCCCATTCTGAGTACTTTCCGTATGTAGACTCCTCTCTGAAGTACTTTCCGTGCGTATACCCCTCTCTGAGTACTTCTCACGTGTAAACCCCTTTCTGAGTACTTCTCACGTGTATACCCCTCTCTGAGTACTTTCCATGCATATACCCCTCTCAGTACTTCTCATGTGTATACCCCTCTCTGAGTACTTCTCGTACGTATACCCCTCTCTGAATACTTCTCACGTGTATACCCCTCTCTGAGTACTTTCCATGCGTATACCTCTCTGAGTACTTTCCATGTGTATACCCCTCTCTGAGTACTTCTCACGTGTATACCCCTCTCTGAGTACTTTCCATGCATATACCCCTCTCTGAGTACTTCTTATGTGTATACCCCTCTCTGAGTACTTCTCGTGCATATACCCCTCTCTGAATACTTCTCACGTGTATACCCCTCTCTGAGTACTTTCCGTGCGTATACCCCTCTCTGAGTACTTCTCGTGAGTATACCCCATTCTGAGTACTGTCTGTGTGTATACACCTCTCTGAGTACTTTCCATGTGTATAGCCCTCTCTGAGTACTCTCTGTGTGTATACCCCTCCTTGAAGTACTTTCCGTGCCTATACCCCTCTCTGAGTACTTCTCATATGTATACCCCTCTCTGAGTATTTTCCGTGCATATACCCCTCTCTGAGTATTTCTCATGTGTATACACCTCTGAGTACTTCTCATGTATATACCCCTCTCTGAGTACTTTCCGTGCGTATACCCCTCTCTGAGTACTTCTCACGTGTATACCCCTCTCTGAGTACTTCTCGTGCATATACCCCATTCTTAGTACTTTCCATGTGTAGACTCCTCTCTGAAGTACTTTCCATGCGTATACCCCTCTCAGAGTACTTCTCGTGCATATACCCCATTCTTAGCACTCTCTGTGTGTATACCCCTCTCTGAGTACTTTCCATGCATATAGCCTTCTCTGAGTACTTCTCATGTGTATACCCCTTTCTGAGTACTTCTTTTGCGTATACCCCATTCTGAGTACTTTCCGTGTGTAGACTCCTCTCTGAAGTACTTTCTGTGCATATACCCCTCTCTGAGTACTTCTCATGTGTATACCCCTCTCTGAGCACTTCTCGTGCGTATACCCCATTCTGCATACTTTCCGTGTGTAGACTCCTCTCTAAAGTACTTTCCGTGCATATACCCCTCTCTGAAGTTCTAATGCTTCTCCCAGTAGACAGATTTACGCATCTGCATGTCAACACACAGCTCTGTATAGACTCCCTGTCAGCCCACCGTGGTCCTCAATTTCCCCGCTGAGGATGCACTCCTAGCAGAGATGCCGAGGAACAAGGAGGGAGCAGCACTTCCCCTTCGCTTTCCGGTGGGCGTCCCAAGGGGTTTGGAGGGCAGATCACATGGGTTTTCAGTCCTCTGTCACCTGAATGCAAAACACATCGAAAGCAAAGGCACAGGGTAAACCATTTTTTAAGATGGTAGAATACTGCTTTACGTGCGGAAGGTGAATCACAGCCTTGTAGAGAGCAATGCAAGTGAGAAGAATCACAACAACGATTCACTTGCAGTGAACAGAACCTGCAGAGGAACGAGCGTCAGTGACCAGGACGGCCCCACGCGGGTGGTCCTCCACTAAACTCCCGGACGTTGTCTAAACACGCATCGACACAAAGGAGTGCTGGCCCAGGGGATGCCACTGTCTCCAAACTAATCACACAGCCGATGCTAACATCTCCCAGAGGGCTGTGTAGGGACTGAATAAACAATTCTGCAGTGATGTGGAAGCCGGAGAATTCAGGGATCACCAGAGAAGCGGAGTCACCCTCCAGATGAGGGGCCTGGGCCCTGAGAGTCAGGGCTGGAGCAGGACAGGAGGCAGAGATGGGGGGACCTGGCACCTGAGCCTTTGAAATCAGGCACAATGATGGCAGCGGGTGGTACATGGGGCCTTTCTTATGTGTCGAGAGGCGCTCCGAGTGTCCTTCAGACGTGCCTTACTGGTGCTCACATAAGATCCTGGAGATGGGAGTAGCTCTAAGCCCCTTTGCGTGTGATGGGACCATGGCCCCGCTAGGCAGGCCCTCAGAGCCTGGACCACATAGGAGATGCTGGCAGGGCCTGGCTCCTGGGGAGGAAGGTGGGGGTTCCCCTGGTGTCCACAGCTGAGACCCTCAGTAAGCAGGGTGGGGGCTTATGCTGGAGAACTAGGCACCAGAGGGAAGATGGACTGGGTTCATACAAAGAAAGGTGACTGAATTTTCAAAAATATAATATTCAGCAAGTAAAAGGAAAGACAGAAATTCTGTAGCACAGCATATATGTCAGTTTCAAATAAAAACATCAAAAGATACACTGTGTTTCCCAGGTCTTCCTTCTTCTGGGAAATTGGGGAGATCAGTGGTTCCAGCCCCTCCTTAACAGGGTGGCAGGGTGGGAATAACACAAACCAAGTCAGGGAAAAACAGTTTTCAAAGAAACTTATGATGCAGATTTGATAGGAACCTCCCGGTCCCCTTGGAAGATGCAAGAAGCATTAGCATGGGGATGAAGGGGAGACTCCACAGTTCACACGTGACACTCAGGCATCCGTTGCTGGGCCCTGCTCTGATCATCGTTTGTAATCACTCAGCATTAATCCCCACGTTATGGGTCCCATCAGGGCCTCTCCCATCGCTCTTCTTTGATGTGAGGCAGTCCTGAGGGCAGGGTCCTGCCAGGCTTTGTCGAGGAGCCAGGGGCCTGCAGCTCTGGCCTCCTGTCCTGCAGGGCCTGCTTGCCTGTTGCTAGTCCTTGAGGATGCTGTGTCCACAGGGACTGTTTCAGGGGTGACTCTGTTCCCATTGGGTGTTTGCAGATACAGCTCCTGCCTCGCTGAGTTTAGGGTGTTTCCAAGAGACGGGGCTCACATTGACCAGATAGCCACAGCCTCCCCACCCAGGGCCCCAGGACTGGGGGATTGGTGTTTTCGCAACATTTCTTAAAACCTGTGGAATTCTGCTTGTAATCAGCTTATGTCTTCATAGTCCTAAGCATTTTGCATCTGTTTTCCTGGAACATGTTATCCTTTCAGCTAAACATGCAGATTTTCCTTCAGGTCATGGAGTGTTTCTTATATTTGAAGAATGCATTTCCATCCCACTTACTGAGTCTTTACACTCGTGCTGAAGCCGCGTGTCCACTGCCCCGCCAGGTAGCTCTTCACCTCTCTGGTGATGTCACAGCTCTGTGCTCCCACCCACGCGGTGAGCCTCAGTTATGGACTCTGTAGCCATCCCTGCCCTGTCCTGCTCACCGCTGTGGTGGTGTCACAGCTCTGCGCATCCCTCCGCACAGTGAGCCTCAGCCCCGGCTCTGCCGTCCCCCGCGTGGTGAGCCTCCCAGGTCCTTTTTCTTCCTCATTCAGCCTCTCAGTTTGTGCCGCTCTCTGTCTGGCTCCGCGCTCTTCTGTTTCACGTGTTCTGTCTGCAATGATCTCTGACGGTCAGCTTGTGTCTATAGGGCTCCACGTCTCCCTTTTCTAACTTCTAGAGTTGTATCATTTCATCTGTGAGCCTTATTCAAATGATTCTGCCATATTGGAATTGACTGTATCGCTCAACCATGTGTAGGAAATGCACTTTCGTTTCCTGGATTATGCTTCAATTGAGGCTGATTGCTCTTCCCTTCTTCAGCTTCACTATATCTTTTGAATGGAGAATTTGATCCATTTACATTTAAAGTACTTATTACCACGTAGGGGCATACTTTTGTCTGTTTCAGGCTGCTTTGCAGGTTTTTTCTTCTTTCTCTTCTTTGATGTGATGATTTTCTGTAGTGATGTGCCTGGATTCCTGGCTATCTCTTTTGTATCTTCTGCTGGTACTGATT
This sequence comes from Bos javanicus, assembly GCF_032452875.1. Lineage (NCBI taxonomy): Eukaryota > Metazoa > Chordata > Mammalia > Artiodactyla > Bovidae > Bos > Bos javanicus. Next base: position 50,235,153 of record NC_083896.1, on the reverse strand, counting down.
TCTGAGCTGTGAGGCTTAGATGAAATTCTTAGAGTCATGACAGCTTATGTATTTGGCATATTATTTGTACTTATATTTGTGTACGATTATGTGCTCATAGATTGCAGCCCAGTTGAAAAATTAATGTTTACATTTCTCCAGTTTGTCTCCTGGGAGTCTTTTAGAGTTTGGTGCCTTATTCCAATGGTATGACTGAGTAGCGTTTCTTTGTTATGTTCCGTCTGGATAACAAGATGCTCCAGATTCATCTTGGGACTTCCATTTCTCCCCAGTACTCAGGTTCTCTTAAGATACATAAGTGATATTGCACCAGGGCAGTCTTGGCACAGGAGTGCTCATAGCTACTGGGTTGGCCATTTTTCTAGGTCTTTCAATGGAATAGAATGCTGTTGTGTGTATGTTTAATATTAATACATATCATGATTTCATTTTGCTATTTCTAACTCAAATATAGCCACAGACCCTGTAGCTGGAGTCACAGCTCCCAGAGCATGGAATAGTGTGTTAATGTGTCTGGACCCCTGGTAACTGCCTCTGGGTGGACTCCCTCCCCGGGTATGAGAAGACTTATTCTCACTGCGGGTCTTTAGAGTGAGCCTCCATCACAGAATCCTGCAAGGTGGTCTCAGGCCTGAGCAGGTGAGGAGGGGGCTCCTGAAGCCTTCCCGCTGAGCCGTCAGCACAGCAGGGCCCCGCCCCTCCCTGATGCCCACCCAGCGATGAGCAGTCTGAGCTGCCCCAGGAGCAGGGTCTTCCCGTGAGGCAGAGATGCTCCTGTGCCGCCAGGTGGCGCGCGTTAGCCCATTCTCACCCTCTGACGCTGAGACCCAGGTTTCCTTCAATGCACTTTCCCGCTCCGCATCGGGGACCAGACCGGAAGCCCCGTGCTAAGGACTTCTGGTGCATATGCGTGTCTTTGAAATCCTGCTGGGCCTCTCCTCAGACAAGTCCACATATGTGCACATCAACACACAGCTTTGCGTCAAATTCAAAGTCTCCATATCAGACCTGATGTGCATCCATGGACTGCAGGCTCCACGTTAAGAATTTCCTCCAAGCGGAGGCCGCAGGGAAGGAGAGAGCGGCGTTGCCCCTTCACGTTGCTGTGGGCGTCCCCGGACTCAGTGGTGGATCACGTGGGTTTTCACTCCTCTGTCTCCTGAAAGCAGAATACACTGAGAGCCAGGGGCAGGGCAGTGGTGCTGATCACTCGATTACAGGCTGTGGAGAGGGCAACTCAGGAGAACATTCATAACAGGGATTCTCTTGCAGTGAACAGAACGCACAGAGGAGCAAGGGTCAGCTGCCAGCAGAGCCCCCGCCAGGCCGGTCCTTCCCCAAACTACCCGACGTTGTCTACACCTGCACTGATACAAGGTCTGTTCAGTTCAGTCACTCAGTCACGTCCCAGTCTTTGAGAGCCCATGGACTGCAGCACGCCAGGCTTCCCTGTCCATCACCAACTCCTGGAGTTTGCTCAAACTCATGTCCATTGAGTCAGTGATGCCATCCAACCATCTCATCCTCTGTTGTCCCCTTCTCCTCCTGCCTTCAATCTTTCCCAGCATCGGGGTCTTTTCCAGTGAGTCAGTTCTTCACATCAAGTGGCCAAAGTATTGGAGTTTCAGCTTCAGCATCAGTCCTTCCAGTGAATATTCAGGACTTGTTTCCTTTAGGATGGACTGGTTTGATCTCCTTGCGGTCCAAGACACTCTCAAGAATCTGCTCCAACACTGCAGTTCAAAAACATCAATTCTTTAGTGCTCAGGTTTCTTTTAGTCCAACTCTCACATCCATACATGACTACTGGAAAAACCATAGCTTTGACTATATGGACCTTTGTTGGCAAAGTAATGTCTCTGCTTTTTAATATGCTGTCTAGGTTGGTCATAGCTTTCCTTCCAAGGAGCAAGCATCTTTTAATTTCATGGCTGCAGTCACCATCTGCAGTGATTTTGGAGCCCAAGAAAATAAAGTCTCTCACTGTTTCCATTGATTACCCATCTATTTGCCGTGAAGTGATGGGATGGCTTGCCATGATTTTACTTTCCTGAATGCTGAGTTTTAAGCCAACTTTTTCACTCTTCTCTTTCACTTTCATCAAGAAGCCCTTTAGTTCTTCTTCCCTTTCTGCCATAAGTGTGGTGTCATCTGCATTTCTGAGGTTCTTGATATTTCTCCTGGCAATCTTGACACAGGTAGTGATGGATAGATAGATGCCACTGTCTCCAAACTGATCGCCCAGCCAATTCTACCAACTGCCAGCGGCTCTGCAAGAAACTGAATAAACCCTTCTGAAATGATGTGGAAGCAGAGGTCCCGGGTCCCCAGGGAGGAGGAGTCGCCCTCCAGGTGTGGACCCTGAGCCCTGAGAGGCAGGGCTGGGTCAGGACAGGAGGCAGAGACTGGTGGACCCGGCACCTGAGCCCCACAAATCAGGGACAGGCAGGTGATGGTGGCGGGTGGTACACCGGGCATTTCTTATGTGTCGGGAGACACTGAGTGTCCTTCAGACGTGCCTCACTGATGCTCACATCGGATCCTGGAGATGTAGGAGTAGCTCTGAGCTTCTTTACATGCGATGGGACCACAGCCTCCCTAAAGCAGGCACTCAGAGTCCTGACCACACAGGTGGATGCTGGCAGGGCCTAGCTCCTGGGGAGGAAGGTGGAGGCACGGTGGTGTCCACAGCCAGGACAACCCGAGGTGGGCCACGGGTTTTTATTGGCAAACCAGAGAGAAGACGGACTGGGTTTCTACAAAGAGACTCTGTAGAAGTTTTTGGATTATTATTCACAATAGAATATTCAGCAAGTAAAAGGAAAGACACGAGGTCTGCAGCACAACATGTTTGTCAGTTTCCAGTAGAAACGTCAAAAGCCACACCGTGTTTGTTGAGACACAGATACACGCCTGGTTATCTTTAGAGTGCATTAGTTTTCTTTCTTAGAGGAATGTGGAAAAATCAGGAAGGGTCCTGTTCCTTCTAACACAGAGTAATCCAAACCAAGTAAAGTACAATTTTCAAAGGAAATTTGATACAATTTAATACAAGCTTTGGTGATAATCTCTTGGCTTACTTGGAAGATGCGAGAAGCATTAGCGGGGGATGAAGGGGAGACTCCGCAGTTCACAAGTGACACTCAGGCATCCGTTGCTGGGCCCTGCTCTGATCATCGTTTGTAATCACTCAGCATTAATCCCCACGTTATGGGTCCCATCAAGGCCTCTCCCATCGCTCTTCTTTGATGTGAGGCAGTCCCGAGGGATGGGTCCTGCCAGGCTTTGTCAAGGAGCCAGGGGCCTGCAGCTCTGGCCTCCTGTCCTGCAGGGCCTGCTTACCTGCTGCTGGTCCTTGAGGTTGCTGTGTGCACAGGGACTGTCTCAGGGGTGACTCTGTTCCCATCAGGTGTTTGCAGATACGGCTCCTGCACCGCTGGGCTTAAGATGTTTCCAAGAGACGGGTCTCACATTGACCAGATAGCCACAGCCTCCCCACCCAGGGCCCTGGGACTGGGGGATTGGTGTTTTTGCAGCATTTCTTAAAACCTGTGGAATTCTGCTTGTAATCAGCTTATGTCTTCTTAGTCCTGAGCATTTTGCATCTGTTTTCCTGGAATATGTTATCCTCCTTTCAGCTAAACATGCAGATTTCCTCCCTCATGGAGGGTCTTGCATTTGAAACACTGCATTTCTGTTCCCCTCTGGGATCTTTACCACCTGTACTAAGGTGGGTGTTCTCTGCCCCTACCTCCACTAACCTTTCTGCTTTTCTAATATGTTTCCATTTTCCCCTGCATGGTGAACCTCTCAAATCTTTTTTTTGTTGTTGTTATATCAGAGTAATTTCTAGCCATTTCTGAACTGTCCACCCATTTCTATTTATTGGTTCTATGTATAATGATCATGAATGCTAAGTTCTATCTATAGGTCTCCATTTTTTTCTTTTATGAATTCTATAGTTTTATTATTTCATTTATGAGTCCTGCTCAAATGATTCAGCCATAGTGACCGAGTGGTCCTTCTTTCTTATCTTCCTGCTTTTTAGGATCACAAGATGTTCCATATTCATAGTCTTCATTTCCTGACCAATTTCTCTAGGAAACCCAGGCCTGATTAAGGTGTGAGGACTGTATTTCAGCTCAGCAGTCTTAACGCTGCCGACTGGCTCGGTCGTTCTCCTAAACCTCTCAGTGGAGCAGAGGATCCTGTTTCAGATCACACACATCCACTCTTCATGCTGCTCTCTTTGATTCCAGCACAGCACAGCCCCCACAGCTGCAGCCACGGGCCCCGCAGCCCATGGTTGGCGGGTTGAGGGTGGAGCTGGTCAGAGCAGCAGTGGAGAGAGAGGGCAGGTGCTCAGGTGTGGGGTCTCCTGGGCCAGAGGGTCTATCTACCTGTCCAGGGGGAGGTGTGATGCTGGACACAGGTCACTTCCTGGCTCTGTGCCGCTTCCCCAGGGGATCTCTGTGTCCCACATGATCTAAGTCCTCTGTGTTTATACCGTCCTTTCTGCACCTTGCTGTCAGTTTCATTTGTGGAAAGTTGTTTTTTGTGAAGGTGACCACTCCAGCATGTGATGCTCCTTTGACGGCCCCAGATGTGGACACGCAGAGAACGTAGAGACTCACCCAGAGCTTGGTCTTGGGAACGGTATGGGGCCCGTGGCCTGGATCGATCCTGTGTGATGTCACCTTTGAAATCACTTCTCTGGGCTTGAGGGTCCCGAACCCTCACCTTCCTTGTGTGCAGGGGCTCCTGTCCAGGGGTATTTCTGGCCTTCGGGCGTCTCATCTATTCAGGACTCTATAGGAGATTGTCAGTATTGGCTGGAATAATGGATTAAGGTGCTTATCGCAACATTTTGCCTAACGCTTCATCTAGGACGGTGCTCCTGTCATAACAGGGAGGTTGGTTCTGGTCTTCTGAGACCTCTCTCCTCAGCTCATCACGTGGGTGTCAGGGTTGACAGGTAAAATTCAGGATAGTTGGAGCCGGGATTTCTCACAGATGCTTCTGAAGAAAGAGGAGCATCCAGGGGTGTGAATACTTCTGAGCTCAGAGGGGACGGACGCCGTGCTGTTCCTCCTGCTGCCACACGATGGCGCTGCAGGACCTCCCGGGAGCCGGGCCTCAGGCCTGCAGGCTGCTCACCCCAGGTGGAGGCAGGGCGTCCCCCTGACGTTACAGAGAGAAACGTCTGCATCCAGGTGCAGAGAGTGTGTTAACGTGTCCACTGAACTCCCAGTAACTGCCTCTGAGTGAGCTCCCTCCCCAGGGTATCAGAGGACTTAGGTTTACTTGGGGGTCTTTAGAGTGAACCTTGATCTCCTTTGATGTTTTGATTACCTCTAGGGTCATGTATTGGAGAAGGCGATGGCACCCACTCCAGTGTCCTTGCCTGGAGAATCCCAGGGACGGTGGAGCCTGGTGGGCTGCCGTCTATGGGGTTGCACAGAGTCAGACACGACTGAAGTGACTTAGCAGTAGTAGCAGCAGTAGGGTCATGTATGGCTTCCCTGGTGGCTCAGAGGTTGAAGCGTCTGCCTGCAATGCAGGAGACCTGGGTTTGACCCCTGGGTCGGGAAGATCCCCTGGAGAAGGAAATGGCAACCCACTCCAGTATTCTTGCCTGGAGAATCCCATGGACGGAGGAGCCTGGTGGACTACAGTCCACGGGGTTGCAAATAATCGGACATGACTGACTGACTTCACTTTCTTTTCTTTCTTTCAGGGTCATGTATGGATGTAAGAGTTGGACTGTGAAGAAAGCTGAGCACCAAAGAATTGATGCTTTTGAACTGTGGTGTTGGAGAAGACTCTTGAGAGTCCCTTGGCCTGCAAGGAGATCCAACCAGTCCATCCGAAAGGAAATCAGTTCTGAATATTCATTGGAAGGACTGATGCTGAAACTGAAACTCCAATACTCTGGCCACCTCATGTGAAGAGTTGACTCATTGGAAAAGACCTGAGGCTGGGAAGGATTTGGGGCTGGAGGAGAAGGGGACGACAGAGGATGAGATGGCTGGATGGCATCACTGACTTGATGGACATGAATTTGAGTGAACTCCGGGAGTTGGTGATGGACAGGGATACCTGGCATGCTGCGATTCATGGGGTTGCAAAGAGTCGGACACGACTGAGAAACTGAACTGAACTGAACTGAGGGTCACTGAGTCCTGCAAAGTGGTCTCAGGCCTGAGCAGGTGAGGAGGGGGCTCCTGAAGCCTTCCCGCTGAGCCGTCAGCACAGCAGGGGCCTCGCCCCTCCCTGATGCCCACCCAGCGATGAGCAGTCTGAGCTGCCCCAGGAGCAGGGTCTTCCTGTGAGGCAGAGATGCTCCTGTGCCGCCAGGTGGCGCGCGTTAGCCCATTCTCACCCTCTGACGCTGAGACCCAGGTGTGCTTCAATGCACTTTCCTGCTCCGCATCGGGGACCAGACCCGAAGCCCCGTGCTAAGGACTTCTGGTGTATATGCGTGTCTTTGAAATCCTGCTGGGCCTCTCCTCAGACAAGTCCAAATATGTGCACGTCAACACACAGCTTTGCCTGGAATTGAAAGCCTCCATATCTGACCTGATGTCCATCCATGGACTGCAGGCTCCACGTTAAGAATTTCCTCCACGCGGAGGCCGCAGGGAAGGAGAGATTGCGGCGTTGCCCCTTCATGTTGCTGTGGGCGTCCCAGGGACTCGGTGGATGGATCACGTGGGTTTTCACTCCTCTATCGCCTGAAACCAGAATACACTGAGGGCCGAGGTGCTGGGCAGCAGTGTGTAAGACGACAAAATGCTGATTTTTCTGAGCTTGGAAAGTTTCAGGCTTGTAGAGAGGGCTACAAGTGAGAATATTCATGACAAATGTTCATTTGCAGGGACAGACAGGGGCAGGAGCGAGGGTCAGCCGCAAGCATGGCCCCCGCCAGGCGGGTCCTCCCCAAACTGCGGGGCGTTGTCTCAAGCTGCACCGACGGTTGGCAATGGACAGACAGATGCCACCGCCTCCAAACTAATGACACGGCCAAGGCTACCAAGTCCAGGATGTTTTGTGAGGAACTGAACAAACAATTCTGCAGTGATGTGGAAGCAGGAGAGTTCAGGGCTCACCAGAGAAGCGGAGTCACCCTCCAGATGAGGGGCCTGCGCCCTGAGAGGCAGGGCTGGGGCAGGACAGGAGGCAGAGACGGGGCGACCTGGCACCTGAGCCTCTGAAGTCAGGGACAGTGATGGCGGCGGTGGTACCTGGGGCCTTTCTTACGTGTCGGGAGACACTCTGAGTGTCCTTCAGACGTGCCCCACTGGTGCTCAGATTGGATCCTGGAGATGGGAGTGACTCTAAGCCCCTTTACTTGTGATGGGACCATGGCCCGGCTAGGCAGGCAGTCAGAGCCTGGACCACACAGGAGGGTGCTGGCAGGGCCTGGCTCCTGGGAAGGAAGGTGGGGGCTCCCCTGGTGTCCACAGCTGAGACCCTCAGTAAGCAGGGTGGGGGCTTATGCTGGAGAACTAGGTACCAGAGGGAAGATGGACTGGGTTCATACAAAGAAAGGTGACTGAATTTTCTTTCTTTTTTTTTTTAATGCCCCTCCCCCGAATTTTCAAAGATATAATATTCATCAAGTAAAAGGAAAGACAGAAATTCTGTAGCACAGCATATATGTCAGTTTCAAATAAAAACATCAAAAGATACACTGTGTTTCCCATGTCTTCTTTCTTCTGGGAAATTGGGGAGATCTGTGGTTCCAGCCCCTCCTTAACAGGGTGGCAGGGTGGGAATAACACAAACCAAGTCAGGGAAAAACAGTTTTCAAAAGAAACTTATGACGCAGATTTGATAGGAATCTCCCGGTCCCCTTGGAAGATGCAAGAAGCATTAGCGTGGGGATGAAGGGGAGACTCCGCAGTTCACATGTGACACTCAGGCATCTGTTGCTGGTCCCTGCTCTGATCATCGTTTGTAATCACTCAGCATTAATCCCCACATTATGGGTCCCATCAGGGCCTGTCCCATTGCTCCTGTTTGATGTGAGGCAGTCCCGAGGGAAGGGTCCTGCCAGGCTTTGTCGAGGAGCCAGGGGCCTGCAGCTCTGGCCTCCTGTCCTGCAGGGCCTGCTTGCCTGTTGCTAGTCCTTGAGGATGCTGTGTGCACAGGGACTGTCTCAGGGGTGACTCTGTTCCCATCAGGTGTTTGCAGATACAGCTCCTGCATCGCTGGGTTTAGGGTGTTTCCAAGAGACGGGGCTCACATTGACCAGATGCCACAGCCTCCCCACCCAGGGCCCCAGGACTGGGGGATTGGTGTTTTCGCAATATTTCTTAAAATCTGTGGAATTCTGCTTGTAATCAGCTTATGTCTTCTTAGTCCTGAGCATTTTGCATCTGTTTTCCTGGAACAGGTTATCCTCCTTTCAGCTAAACGTGCAGATATGTCTTCAGGTCATGGAGCATTTCTTATATTTGAAGAATGCATTTCCATCCCACTCACTGAGTCTTTACACTCGTGCTGAGGCCGCGTGTCCACTGCCCCGCCAGGTAGCTCTTCACCTCTCTGGTGATGTCACAGCTCTGTGCTCCCACCCACGCGGTGAGCCTCAGCTATGACTCTGTGGCCATCCCTGCCCTGTCCCGTTCCCCGCTCTGGGGGTGTCACAGCTCTGCGCGTCCCCCACGCGGTGAGCCTCAGCTATGACTCTCTGCCCTGTCCTTGCTTTCCGTCTCATCTATTGTGACTAGAATGACCTCTGATTGTCCTTTTTTGTCTACAGGGCCCGGCATCTCCCTTTTCAAACTTCTGTAGCTGTATCATTTCAACAAGGAGTCTTGTTGAATGCTCTGCCACATTTTAACGGACTGGTTCCAAGGTAAGAAGCGACTATGGCAAGGCTGCCGTGTCATGGGAAACATGGGGCCGGTTGCATCACAAGCTGGAATCAAGATTTCCTTGAGAAATAGCATCAGCCTCAGATATGCAGATGATACCATGCTAAGGGCAGAAAGTGAAGAGGAATTAAAGAGCCTCTTGTTGATGGTGAAAGAGGAGAATGAAAAAGCTGGCTTGAAACTCAACACTCACTAAACTAAGATCATAGAATCCAGTCCCATCCCTTACTGGGAAATAAAAAGGAAATAATTGAAAGTAGTGACAGATTTTATTTTCTTTTGCTCTAAAATCACTGTGGTAGGTGACTGCAGTCATGAAATTAAAAGATAGTTGCTCCTTGGAAGAAAAGCTATGACAAACCTAGGTGGAGTATTTAAAAGCAGAGACATCACTTTGTCGACAAACGTCTGTTGAGTCAAAGCTGTGGTTTTCCCAGTAGTCATGTATGGGTGTGAGACCTGGACCACAAAGAGCCTGAGAGGCAAAGGACTGATGCTTTCAAACTGTGGTCCTGGAGAAGAGTCTGGAGAGTCCCTTCGACAGCACGGACATCACACCAGTCCATCCTGAAGGAGATCAGCCCTTTCAAATCAGCCCAGTGAGTGTTCATTGGAAGGATGGATGCTGAAGCTGAAACTCCAATATTTTGGCCACCTGATGTGAAGAGCTGAGTCAGTGGAAAAGACTGATGCTGGGAAAGATTGGGGGCAGAAAGAGAAGGGGACGACAGAGGATGAGACGGTTGGATGGCATCACCGACTCAATGGGCATGAGTTTGAGCAAGCTCAGGGAGATGGTGAAGGACAGAGGACCCTGGCGTGCTGCCGTCTATGGGTTCACAGAGTGGGGCACGACAGTGACTGAACAGCAGCAACAAAGACCCCCCACGTGCAAGAAACGCACGTCTGTTCTGGATTGTGCTTTCATTGAGATGGATTTGTTTTTAATTTCCGTCAGCCTGTCCATGGCTTCTGAATGGAGACTTTATCCATTCACATTTAAAATATTTTTTAATAGACAGGGGCTTACTCCGGCCCTCTTTTCAATTGCTCTCTGGCTGTTTTGTCATTTCATATTTTCTCTCTGCCTCGCTGTCTTCCTTCATGACAGGATGATTTTCAGTCGTGGTGTGTCTTGATTCCTGCCTCTTTATCTTTCCTCTATCTACTGCTGTTTTTTGATTTTTGATTGCTATGAAGCTTAGATGAAATTCTTATGGTCATAACAGCTCATGCATTTTGAGTGTTATTTGTATCACTTTCTGTGAATGATTATGTAACTCACAGATTTCAACATATTGATGCTTATCAACCCATTTGAAACGTATTGCTCCAGTTTGTTTCCTGGGAGGCTCTTGGATTTTGACGTCTTGCTCCAGTGGCGTGGCCGAGTAATCTTTGTTATCCTTTTTGCTTTCTGATAACAAGATGATCTAGATCCATCTTGTTCATTTCCAGAAACACTTCTCCAGAAAAGTCAGGCCCCGTTAGATACAGATAATGGTACTTCACCATAGCAGTCTTGGTGCTGGAGTGCTCAGTCTCTGGGTTGGGCATTTTTCTAAGTCTTTCAGTGGAATAGAATACTAGTTTTTTTTAAGAGATAATACTCATCATGATTGCTTGTCGCTGTTTCCAACTCAAACATAGCACAACAACCAAATATAGCCACGGCCCCCACACTGGAGCCCGAGCCTCTGAGCAGCTACAGGGGCCCCTGGTTAGGGTGGGTTGAGGGTGGAGTGGTTAGAGATGGAGAGAGAAGGCAGGTGCCTGGGTATGGAACCTCCTGGGCCAGGAGCCTCGGTATACCTGCCAGGGTCAGGAGGGGCCTGGGCGCAGGTCGCTTCCCGGCTCCCGTCTGCAGTTTCCCAGGGGGTCACTCTGTCTCCTCTTTCCTGCTCCCCTCTGGGCATCCTGTCCTCGCCCTGCCTTGCTGTCAGGTACCTTTGTGGAGTTTACCTTCAGGGGAGATGACTGGTTCCACATGTCCGCTTTTCATGGGCAGGAGGGCGTGGACGCGCAGAGAAGGTGGAGACTCACCCAGAGCCTGGTCTTGGGGACCGGTGTGGGGCCCGTGGCCTGGATCGATCCTGTGTGATGTCACCTTTGAAACCACTTTTCCGGGCTTGGAGGGTCCAGACCCTCACCTTCCTTGTGTGCAGGGCGCTCATGTCCAGGGGCTATTTCTGGCCTTCGGGTGTCTCGTCTACACAGGACTGTATTGGAGATTCTTGGTACTGGTTGAAATGATGGAGGAAGGTGCATTTGTCTCATCCTCCGTGTGGGGAAGCTGCTCTGTGATAACACAGCTCCCTGGTGGCTCAGATGGTAAACGATCCACCTGCAGTGCAGGAAACCTGGGTTCGATCCGTGGGTGGGGAAGATCCCCTGGATGACGGCATGCCAACCCACTCCAGTATTTCTGCCTGGAGAATCCCATGGACAGAGGACCCTGGCGGGCTGCAGTCCATGGGGTCACAAAGAGTCAGACATGACTGAGTGACTCCAGGAAAAACCATAGCTTTGACTAGCCGGACCATTGTTGGCAAAGTAATGTCTCTGCTTTTTAATATGCTGTCTAAGTTGGTCATGGGTGTGAATACTCCTGAGCTCAGAGGGGACAGATGCCATGCTGTTCCTCCTGCGGCCACACGATGGCGCTGCAGGACCTCCCAGGAGGCGGCCCTCAGGCCTGCAGGCAGCTCACCCCAGGCGGAGGCAGCGCGTCCCTGTGAAGTTACAGAGAGAAACGTCTGTATCCAGGTGCAGACAGTGTGTTAACGTGTCCAGCCAGCTCCTAGCCCTCCTAGGGTGCGCTCCCTCCCCAGGGTACCAGAGGACCTTGGTTTACTTGGGGGTCTTTGAGTAAGTCTTCATCCCCTTTGATGTTTTGATTACCTCTAGGGGCACTGAGTCCTGCAAAGTGGTCTCAGGCCTGAGCAGGTGAGGAGGGGGCTCCTGAAGCCTTCCCGCTGAGCCGTCAGCACAGCAGGGCCTCGCCCCTCCCTGATGCCCACCCAGCGATGAGCAGTCTGAGCTGCCCCAGGAGCAGGGTCTTCCTGTGAGGCAGAGATGCTCCTGTGCCGCCAGGTGGCGCGCGTTAGCCCATTCTCACCCTCTGACGCTGAGACCCAGGTGTGCTTCAATGCACTTTCCTGCTCCGCATCGGGGACCAGACCCGAAGCCCCGTGCTAAGGACTTCTGGTGTATATGCCTCTTTTTGGAATTCTACTGGGCTTCTCTTCAGACAAGGGCACACATCTGCACGTCAACACACAGCTTTGTATCGAATTCAAAGCCTCCCTATCAGACCTGATGTCCATCCATGGACTGCAGGCTCCATGTTAAGAATTTCCTACAAGCGAAGGCCGCAGGGAAGGGCAGAGAGCGGCGTTGCCCCTTCACGTTTCTGTGGGCAATCGGGGACTCGGTGGGTGGATCACATGAAATTCACTCCTCTGTTTGCTGAAACCAGAATACACTGAGAGCTGAGGCGCCGGGCAGCAGTGTGTAAGATGACAAAATGCTGATTTTTCTGAGCTTGGAAAGTTTCAGGCTTGTAGAGAGGGCTACAAGTGAGAATATTCATGACCGAGGTTCACTTGCAGGGACAGACAGGGATCGGAGCGAGGGTCAGCCGCCAGCACGGCCCCGCCAGGCGGGTCCTCCCCAGACTGCGGGGCGTTGTCTCAACCTGCACTCATTGGTGGTGATGGACAGACAGATGCCACCGCCTCCGAACTAATCACACAGCCAGTTCTACCAGCTCCCCGAGGTTTTGTGAACTACGCCAAAGCCTTGACTGTGTGGATCACAATAAACTGTGGAAAATTATGAAAGAGATGGGAATACCAGATCACCTGCCCTGCCTCTTGAGAAACCTATATGCAGATCAGGAAGCAACAGTTAGAACTGGACCTGGAACAACAGACTGGTTCCAAATAGGAAAAGGAGTTTGTCAAGGCTGTATATTGTCACCCTGCTCATTTAACTTCTATGCAGAGTACATCATGAGAAATGCTGGGCTGGAAGAAGCACAAGCTGGAATCAAGATTGCCAGGAGCAATATCAGTAACCTCAGATGTGCAGATGACACCACCCTTATGGCAGAAGGTGAAGAGGAACTAAAAAGCCTCTTGATGAAAGTGAAAGAGGAGAGTGAAAAAGTTGGCTTAAAGCTCAACATTCAGAAAATGAAGATCATGGCATCTGGTCCCATCACTTCATGGCAAATAGATGGGAAAATGGTGGAAACAGTGTCAGACTTTATTTTTCTGGGCTCCAAAATCACTGCAGATGGTGACTGCAGCCATGAAATTAAAAGACGTTTACTCCTTGGAAGGAAAGTTACGAACAACCTAGATAGCATATTGAAAAGCAGAGACATTACTTTGCCAACAAAGGTCCGTCTAGTCAAGGCTATGGTTTTTCCAGTGGTCATGTATGGATGTGAGAGCTGGACTGTGAAGAAAGCTGAGCACCAAAGAATTGATGTTTTTGAACTGTGGTGTTGGAGAAGACTCTTGAGGGTCCCCTTGGACTGCAAGGAGATCCAACCAGTCCATTCTAAAGGAGATCAGTCCTGGGATTTCTTTGGAAGGAATGATGCTAAAGCTGAAACTCTAATACTTTGACTACCTCATGTGAAGAGTTGACTCATTGGAAAAGACTCTGATGCTGGGAGGGATTGGGGGCAGGAGGAGAAGGGGACGACAGAGGATGAGATGGCTGGATGGCATCACCGACTCGATGGACATGAGTTTGGGTGAACTCCGGGAATTGGTGATGGACAGGGAGGCCTGGCGTGCTGCGATTCATGGGGTCGCAAAGAGTCGGACACGACTGAGCAACTGAACTGAACTGAACCAACAATTCTGCAGTGATGTGGAAGCAGGAGAGTTCAGGGATCACCAGAGAAGAGGAGTCACCCTCCTGGTATGGGGCCTGGGGCCTGAGAGGCAGGGCTGGGTCAGGAGAGGAGGCAGAGACGGGGCGACCTGGCACCTGAGGCTCTGAAGTCAGACACAGTGATGGCAGCGGGTGGTACACGGGGCCTTTCTTATGTGTCGGGAGACACTCTGAGTGTCCTTCAGACGTGCCTCAGTGGTGCTCACATCGGATCCTGGAGATGGGAGTAGCTCTAAGCCTCCCCGCAAGCAGGCACTCAGAGCCTGGACCAGATAGGAGGTGCTGGCAGGGCCTGGCTCCTGGGGAGGAAGGTGGGGGCTCCCCTGGTGTCCACAGCTAAGGCAACCTGGAGGTGGGGTGGGGGCTTATGCTGGAGAACTAAGTACCAGAGGGAAGATGGATGGGGTTTATACACAGAAAGGTGACTGAATTTTCAAAACTATAATATTCAGCAAGTAAAAGGAAAGACAGAAATTCTGTAGCACAGCATATATGTCAGTTTCAAATAAAAACATCAAAAGATACACCGTGTTTCCCATGTCTTCTTTCTTCTGGGAAATTGGGGAGATCAGTGGTTCCAGCCCCTCCTTAACAGGGTGGCAGGGTGGGAATAACACAAACCAAGTCAGGGAAAAACAGTTTTCAAAAGAAACTTATGACGCAGATTTGATAGGAATCTCCCGGTCCCCTTGGAAGATGCAAGAAGCATTAGCGTGGGGATGAAGGGGAGACTCCGCAGTTCACATGTGACACTCAGGCATCCGTTGCTGGTCCCTGCTCTGATCATCGTTTGTAATCACTCAGCATTAATCCCCACGTTATGGGTCCCATCAGGGCCTCTCCCATCGCTCTTCTTTGATGTGAGGCAGTCCCGAGGGATGGGTCCTGCCAGGCTTTGTCGAGGAGCCAGGGGCCAGCAGCTCTGGCCTCCTGTCCTGCAGGGCCTGCTTGCCTGTTGTTAGTCCTTGAGGATGCTGTGTGCACAGGGACTGTCTCAGGGGTGACTCTGTTCCCATCAGGTGTTTGCAGATAGGGCTCCTGCCTTGCTGGGTTTAGGGTGTTTCCAAGAGACGGTGCTCACATTGACCAGATGCCACAGCGTCCCCACCCAGGGCCCCAGGACTGGGGGATTGGTGTTTTCGCAACATTTCTTAAAACCTGTGGAATTCTGCTTGTAATCATCTTATGTCTTCAGCTCATGTTAGTCCTGAACATTTTGCATCTGTTTTCCTGGAACATGTCATCCTCCTTTCAGCTAAACATGCAGATTTCCTCCCTAATGGAGGGTCTTGCATTTGAAACACTGCATTTCTGTTCCCCTCTGGGATCTTTACCACCTGTACTGAGGTGGGTGTTCTCTGCCCCTACCTCCACTAACCTTTCTGCTTTTCTAATATGTTTCCATTTTCCCCTGCATGGTGAACCTCTCAAATCTTTTTTTTTTGTTTTGTTATATCAGACTAATTTCTAGCCATTTCTGAACTGTCCACCCGTTTCTATTTATTGGTTCTATGTATAATGATCATGAATGCTAAGTTCTATCTATAGGTCTCCACTTTTTTCTCTTATGAATTCTATAGTTTTATTATTTCATTTATGAGTCCTGCTCAAATGATTCAGCCATATTTTAACGTACAGTGTAGCTCAAATATCTATAGGTAATGGTCTGTGTCTCCTGAATTATGTTTTAATTTAGATTTTCTTTTTTTCCTTGAACTTTGGTATATCTTTTGATTGGAGATTTTAATCCATTTACATGTAAGGTCGTTATTGAGAGGTGGGCACTTCCTCTCGTCATCTAGTTGATTGTTTTGGGCTTTGGTAGTTTGTTTTCCTTTTTCTTTCTCTCTTGCTGTCTTCCTTATTTCTTTGATGATTTTTCTGTAGTGGAATGCTTTGATTCCTGTCTCTATCTTTTGCTTGTCTTCTGCAAATTTTAACTTTCTGATTACTATGTGATCAGGGGCTTCTATAAAACATCTCATCACAGTCCATGTATTTGGCGTATTATTTGTGTTATTATTTGAGTGTGATCGTGTACTCATGGATTTCAGCACATTTGCTGTGCATCCGTCCGTTTGAAATCTTGGTTTTCCCCTTGTCCCCAGTTTCCTGGGGCCTCTTCCAGGTTGATGCCTCAGTCCTTGGGCTTGACCGGAGTAGTCTTTGTTATCTTCCTGCTTCCTGGGACAGCAAGAGGCTTGTTCTTTTCCACATCCATTTCTCCAGAAAACTCAGGTCTCATTAACATACGGGAAATGGTCTTGTACCCCGGCAATTTTGGTGCTGGAGTGCTCATAGCTACTGGATTGGTCATTATTCTAGGTCTTTCAATGGAATAGCATACTATTTTTTTAGGGACAATACTCATCAAGATTTCATGTTGCTTTTTAAATTCAAATATACCACAACAACCAAATTAGCCCCCTCCCCCACAGCTGGAGCCGCAGCCTCTGGAACAGCCAGAGCAGCCCATGGTTGGTGGGCTGAGGCTGGAGCAGGTCAGAGGAACAGGTGGAGAGAGAGAAGGTGCTCAGGTGTGGGGCCTCCAGGAACAGGAGCCTCTGCATACCTGCAGGGGTCTGGGTTGTCCTGGGCACATGCTCCCTTCCTGGTTCCTGTCTGGGCCAGTTTCCCAAGGAATCACTCTGTTCTCACATTTTCCAAGCCCCCTCTGTTTATTCTGTCCTTTCCCTACATTGCCCCGACCTTGCTGTCAGCTATGTTTGTGGAAAAGTGTTCTCAGCTGAGAAAAGAAGAGAAGTGAAAGGCAAAGGAGAAAAGCAAACCTATACCCATCTGAATGCAGAGTTCCAGAGAGCGGCAAGGAGAGGTGAAAGTGCCTTTTTAAAGGAACAGTGCAAAGAAATAGAGGAAAACAAGAGAATGGGAAAGACTAGAGATCTCTTCAAGAAAACTAGAGATACCAGGGACATGTCATGCAAAGATGCGCACAGTAAATGCGGAAATGGTGTGGACCTAACCTAGGCAGAAGAAATTCAGAAGAGGCGGCAAGAATACACAGAAGAACTGTACAAGAACAGGTCTTAATGACCCAGGCAACCATGATGGCGTGATCTCTCACATAGAGCCAGACACCCTGGAGTGCGAAGTCAAGAGGGCCTTAGGAAGCATCACTATGAACAAAACTAGTGGAGGTGAAGGACTTCCAACTAAGCTATTACAAATCCTCAAAGATGATGATGTTAAAGTGCTGCAGTCAATATGCCAGCAAATTTGGAAAACTCAGCAATGGTCACAAGACTGGAAAAAATCAGTTTTCATTCCAATCCCAAAGAAAAGCAATGCCAAAGAATGTTCAAACTACCACACATTTACACTTATTTCACATGCTAGCAAGGTAATGCTCAAAATACGTCAAGCTAGGCTTCAACAGTACATGAACTGAGAACTTCCAAATGTAGAAGTGGATTTAGAAAAGGCAGAGGAACCAGAGGAACCGTTCTCCTGGGCCAGAAGCTCTGTCTACCTGTCCAGGGAGAGGTGTGATGCTGGACACAGGTCACTTCCTGGCCCTTGTGCCGCTTCCCCAGGGGATGTCTGTGTCCCACATGATCTAAGTCCTCTGTGTTTATACCCTCCTTTCTGCGCCTTGCTGTCAGTTTCGTTGGTGGAATGTTGTTCTCGGTGAAGGTGACCACTCCAGCAGGGATTGAGGGCAGGAGGAGAAGGGGATGACAGAGGATGAGACGGCTGGATGGCATCACTGACTCGATGGACATGAGTTTGGGTGAACTCCGGGAGTTGGCGATGGACAGGGAGGCCTGGCGTGCTGCGATTCATGGGGTCGGAAAGAGTCGGACACGACTGAGCAACTGAACTGAACTGAACCAACAATTCTGCAGTGATGTGGAAGCAGGAGAGTTCAGGGATCACCAGAGAAGAGGAGTCACCCTCCTGGTATGGGGCCTGGGGCCTGAGAGGAGGGCCGGGTCAGGACAGGAGGCAGAGACGGGGCGACCTGGCACCTGAGGCTCTGAAGTCAGACACAGTGATGGCGGCGGGTGGTACACGGGGCCTTTCTTATGTGTCGGGAGACACTCTGAGTGTCCTTCAGACGTGCCTCAGAGGTGCTCACATCGGATCCTGGAGATGGGAGTAGCTCTAAGCCTCCCCGCAAGCAGGCACTCAGAGCCTGGACCAGATAGGAGGTGCTGGCAGGGCCTGGCTCCTGGGGAGGAAGGTGGGGGCTCCCCTGGTGTCCACAGCTAAGGCAACCTGGAGGTGGGGTGGGGGCTTATGCTGGAGAACTAAGTACCAGAGGGAAGATGGATGGGGTTTATACACAGAAAGGTGACTGAATTTTCAAAACTATAATATTCAGCAAGTAAAAGGAAAGACAGAAATTCTGTAGCACAGCATATATGTCAGTTTCAAATAAAAACATCAAAAGATACACCGTGTTTCCCATGTCTTCTTTCTTCTGGGAAATTGGGGAGATCAGTGGTTCCAGCCCCTCCTTAACAGGGTGGCAGGGTGGGAATAACACAAACCAAGTCAGGGAAAAACAGTTTTCAAAGAAACTTATGACGCAGATTTGATAGGAATCTCCCGGTCCCCTTGGAAGATGCAAGGAGCATTAGCGTGGGGATGAAGGGGAGACTCAGCAGTTCACATGTGACACTCAGGCATCCGTTGCTGGTCCCTGCTCTGATCATCGTTTGTAATCACTCAGCATTAATCCCCACGTTATGGGTCCCATCAGGGCCTCTCCCATCGCTCCTGTTTGATGTGAGGCAGTCCCGAGGGAAGGGTCCTGCCAGGCTTTGTCGAGGAGCCAGGGGTCTGCAGCTCTGGCCTCCTGTCCTGCAGGGCCTGCTTGCCTGTTGTTAGTCCTTGAGGATGCTGTGTGCACAGGGACTGTCTCAGGGGTGACTCTGTTCCCATCAGGTGTTTGCAGATAGGGCTCCTGCCTTGCTGGGTTTAGGGTGTTTCCAAGAGACGGGGCTCACATTGACCAGATGCCACGGCCTCCCCACCCAGGGCCCCGGGACTGGGGGATTGGTGTTTTCGCAACATTTCCTAAAATCTGTGGAATTCTGCTTGTAATCATCTTATGTCTTCAGTTCATCTTAGTCCTGAGCTTTTGTATCTGCTTTCCTGGAACATGTCATCCTCCTTTCAGCTAAACGTGCAGATTTCCTCCCTCATGGAGGGTCTTGCATTTGAAACACTGCATTTCTGTTCCCCTCTGGGATCTTTACCACCTGTACTGAGGTGGGTGTTCTCTGCCCCTACCTCCACTAACCTTTCTGCTTTTCTAATATGTTTCCATTTTCCCCTGCATGGTGAACCTCTCAAATCTTTTTTTTTTTTTTTGTTATATCAGACTAATTTCTAGCCATTTTTGAACTGTCCAGCTGTTTCTATGTATTGGTTCTATGTATAATGATTATGAATACTAATTTTTATCTATAGGTCTCCACTTTTTTCTTTCATGAATTCTATAGTTTTATTATTTCATTTATAAGTCCTGCTCAAATGATTCAGCCATAGTGACCGAGTGGTCCTTCTTTCTCCTCTTCCCGCTTTCTGGGATCACAAGATGTTTCAGATTCATAGTCTTCATTTCCTGACCAATTTCTCTAGGAAACCCAGGCCTGATTAAGGTATGAGGACTGTATTTCAGCACAGCAGTCTTCACGCTGGCATTGGCTCGGTCGTTCTCCTAAACCTCTCAGTGGAGCAGAGGACCCTGTTTCAGATCACACACATCCACTCTTCATGCTGCTCTCTCTGATTCCAGCACAGCGCAGCCCCCACAGCTGCAGCCGCGGGCCCCGCAGCCCATGGTTGGCGGGTTCAGGGTGGAGCTGGTAGAGCAGCAGGGGAGAGAGAGGGCAGGTGCTCAGGTGTGGGGTCTCCTGGGCCAGAAGGTCTATCTACCAGTCCAGGGAGAGGTGTGATGCTGGACACAGGTCACTTCCTGGTCCTGTGCCACTTGCCCAGGGGATGTCTGTGTCCCACATGATCTAAGTCCTCTGTGTTTATACCGTCCTCTCTGCACCTTGCTGTCAGTGTTGTTGGTGGAATGTTCTTCTCAGTGAAGGTGACCACTCCAGCATGTGATGTTCCTTTGACAGACCCGGGCGTGGATGCACAGAGAAGGTGGAGACTCACCCAGAACCTGGTCTTGGGAACTGGTGTGGGGCCCGTGGCCTGGATCGATCCTGTGTGATGTCACCTCTGAAACCACTTCTCCGGGCTTGGAGGGTACTAGGTCCTCCTCTTCCTTGTGTGCAGGGGCTCCTGTCCAGGGGAATTTCTGGTCTTTGGGCATCTCATCTATACAGGACTGGATTAGAGATTCTCAGTATTGGCTGGAATAATGGATTAAGTGCTTATCACAGCATTTTGCCTCAAGCTCCATTTAGGAAGGTGCTCCTGTTGTAACAGGAAGATGGGTTCT
This sequence comes from Bos javanicus, assembly GCF_032452875.1. Classification (NCBI taxonomy): domain Eukaryota; kingdom Metazoa; phylum Chordata; class Mammalia; order Artiodactyla; family Bovidae; genus Bos; species Bos javanicus. Next base: position 50,214,930 of record NC_083896.1, on the reverse strand, counting down.
GGTCTCTGAGACCTCTCTCCTCAGCTCATCACGTGGGTGTCAGGGTTGACAGGTAAAATTCAGGATAGTTGGAGCCGGGATTTCTCACAGATGCTTCTGAAGAAAGAGGAGCATCCAGGGGTGTGAATACTTCTGAGCTCAGAGGGGACGGACGCCGTGCTGTTCCTCCTGCTGCCACACGATGGCGCTGCAGGACCTCCCAGGAGCCGGGCCTCAGGCCTGCAGGCTGCTCACCCCAGGCGGAGGCAGGGCGTCCCCCTGACGTTACAGAGAGAAACGTCTGCATCCAGGTGCAGACCGTGTGTTAACGTGTCCCATGATCTCCCAGTAACTGCCTCTGGGTGGGTTCCCTCCCCAGGGTACCAGAGGACTTGGGTTTCCTTGGGGGTCTTTAGAGTGAGCCTTCATCTCCTTTGAGTTGGCACCCCACTCCAGTACTCTTGCCTGGAAAATCCCATGGACGGAGGAGCCTGGTGGGCTGCAGTCCATGGGGTCGCTGAGAGTCGGACACGACTGAGCGACTTCACTTTCACTTTTCATTTTCACGCATTGGAGAAGGAAATGGCAACCCACTCCAGTGTGATTGCCTTGAGAATCCTAGGGACGGGGAGCCTGGTGGGCTGCTGTCTATGGGGTCTCACAGAGTCGGACACGACTGAAGGGACTTAGCAGCAGCAGCAGCAACAGGGGCACTGAGTCCTGCAAAGTGTTCTCAGGCCTGAGCAGGTGAGGAGGGGGCTCCTGAAGCCTTCCCGCTGAGCCGTCAGCACAGCAGGGCCTCGCCCCTCCCTGATGCCCACCCAGCGATGAGCAGTCTGAGCTGCCCCAGGAGCAGGGTCTTCCCGTGAGGCAGAGATGCTCCTGTGCCGCCAGGTGGCGCGCGTTAGTCCATTCTCACCCTCTGATGCTGAGACCCAGGTGTGCTTCAATGCACTTTCCTGCTCCGCATCGGGGACCAGACCCGAAGCCCCATGCTAAGGACTTCTGGGGCATATGCGTGTTTTTGAAATCCTGCTGGTCCTCTCCTCAGACAAGTCCACATATGTGCACATCAACACACAGCTTTGCATCGAATTGAAAGCCTCCATATCTGACCTGATGTCCATCCATGGACTGCAGGCTCCATGTTAAGAATTTCCTACAAGCGAAGGCCGCAGGGAAGGGCAGAGAGCGGCGTTGCCCCTTCACGTTTCTGTGGGCAGTCGGGGACTCGGTGGGTGGATCACATGAAATTCACTCCTCTGTTTGCTGAAACCAGAATACACTGAGAGCTGAGGCGCCGGGCAGCAGTGTGTAAGATGACAAAATGCTGATTTTTCTGAGCTTGGAAAGTTTCAGGCTTGTAGAGAGGGCTACAAGTGAGAATATTCATGACCGAGGTTCACTTGCAGGGACAGACAGGGATCGGAGCGAGGGTCAGCCGCCAGCACGGCCCCGCCAGGCGGGTCCTCCCCAGACTGCGGGGCTTTGTCTCAACCTGCACTCATTGGTGGTGATGGACAGACAGATGCCACCGCCTCCGAACTAATCACACAGCCAGTTCTACCAGCTCCCCGAGGTTTTGTGAACTACGCCAAAGCCTTGACTGTGTGGATCACAATAAACTGTGGAAAATTATGAAAGAGATGGGAATACCAGATCACCTGCCCTGCCTCTTGAGAAACCTATATGCAGATCAGGAAGCAACAGTTAGAACTGGACCTGGAACAACAGACTGGTTCCAAATAGGAAAAGGAGTTTGTCAAGGCTGTATATTGTCACCCTGCTCATTTAACTTCTATGCAGAGTACATCATGAGAAACGCTGGGCTGGAAGAAGCACAAGCTGGAATCAAGATTGCCGGGAGCAATATCAATAACCTCAGATATGCAGATGACACCACCCTTATGGCAGAAGGTGAAGAGGAACTAAAAAGCCTCTTGATGAAAGTGAAAGAGGAGAATGAAAAAGTTGGCTTAAAGCTCAACATTCAGAAAACAAAGATCATGGCATCTGGTCCCATCACTTCATGGGAAATAGATGGGGAAACAGTGGAAACAGTGTCAGACTTTACTTTTTTGGGCTCCAAAATCATTGCAGATGGTGATTGCAGCCATGAAATTAAAAGACGCTTACTCCTTGGAAGGAAAGTTACGAACAACCTAGATAGCATATTGAAAAGCAGAGACATTACTTTGCCAACAAAGGTCCGTCTAGTCAAGACTATGGTTTTTCCTGTGGTCATGTATGGATGTGAGAGTTGGACTGTGAAGAAAGCTGAGCACCAAAGAATTGATGCTTTTGAACTGTGGTGTTGGAGAAGACTCTTGAGGGTCCCTTGGACTGCAAGGAGATCTAACCAGTCCATTCTAAAGGAGATCAGTCCTGGGATTTCTTTGGAAGGAATGATGCTAAAGCTGAAACTCTAATACTTTGGCTACCTCATGGAAGAGTTGACTCATTGGAAAAGACTCTGATGCTGGGAGGGATTGGGGGCAGGAGGAGAAGGGGACAACAGAGGATGAGATGGCTGGATGGCATCACCGACTCAATGGACATGAGTTTGGGTGAACTCCGGGAGTTGGCGATGGACAGGGAGACCTGGCGTGCTGCGATTCATGGGGTGGCACAGAGTCGGACACGACTGAGCAATTGAACTGAGCTGAACCAACAATTCTGCAGTGATGTGGAAGCAGGAGAGTTCAGGGATCATCAGAGAAAAGGAGTCACCCTCCAGGTATGGGGCCTGGGGCCTGGGAGGCAGGGCTGGGGCAGGACAGGAGGTAGAGAGGCACCTGAGGCTCTGAAGTCAGACACAGTGATGGCAGCGGGTGGTACACGGGGCCTTTCTTATGTGTCGGGAGACACTCTGAGTGTCCTTTAGACGTGCCTCAGTGGTGCTCACATCCTATCCTGGAGATGGGAGTGGCTCTAAGCCTCCCCGCAAGCAGGCACTCAGAGCCTGGACCAGATAGGAGGTGCTGGCAGGGCCTGGCTCCTGGGGAGGAAGGTGGGGACTCCCCTGGTGTCCACGCTATGGCAATTGGGGGTGGGGTGGGGGCTTATGTTGGAGAATTCAGTACCAGAGGGAAGATGGACTGGGTTTATACACAGAAAGGTGACTGAATTTTTTAAAATGTAATAATCAGCAAGTAAAAGGAAAGACAGAAATTCTGTAGCACAGGATATATGTCAATTTCAAATAAAAACATCAAAAGATACACTGTGTTTCCCATGTCTTCTTTCTTCTGGGAAATTGGGGAGATCTGTGGTTCCAGCCCCTCCTTAACAGGGTGGCAGGGTGGGAATAACACAAACCAAGTCAGGGAAAAACAGTTTTCAAAAGAAACTTATGACGCAGATTTGATAGGAATCTCCCGGTCCCCTTGGAAGATGCAAGGAGCATTAGCGTGGGGATGAAGGGGAGACTCCGCAGTTCACATGTGACACTCAGGCATCCGTTGCTGGTCCCTGCTCTGATCATCGTTTGTAATCACTCAGCATTAATCCCCACATTATGGGTCCCATCAGGGCCTCTCCCATCGCTCCTGTTTGATGTGAGGCAGTCCCGAGGGATGGGTCCTGCCAGGCTTTGTCAAGGAGCCAGGGGCCTGCAGCTCTGGCCTCCTGTCCTGCAGGGCCTGCTTGCCTGTTGCTAGTCCTTGAGGATGCTGTGTGCACAGGGACTGTCTCAGGGGTGACTCTGTTCCCATCAGGTGTTTGCAGATACGGCTCCTGCATCACTGGGTTTAGGGTGTTTCCAAGAGACGGGGCTCACATTGACCAGATAGCCACAGCCTCCCCACCCAGGGCCCTGGGACTGGGGGATTGGTGTTTTTGCAACATTTCCTAAAACCTGTGGAATTCTGCTTGTAATCATCTTATATCTTCTTAGTCCTGAGCATTTTGCATCTGTTTTCCCCTGGAACATATTATCCTCCTTTCAGCTAAACGTGCAGATTTTCCTTCAGGTCATGGGGCGTTCTTTATATTTAAAATACAGATTTCAACTCTGTTCACTGAGGTTCTGAGCGATGCAGTGTGGCTGGGTGTTGACTTGCCCGCATCTGCTCACCTGTCTACTGGTGATACCGCTCTGCATTTTCCCCTCGTGGTGAACGTCTCGGTTTTTTTCGAGGCTCAGCTGCTCAGTTTCTGGCAGGCTTTTTTCCTCTCTGCGCTCTTCTCCTTTGTGTTCTCGTGTGGCGGTCACTGATGGTCTCTTCTTTCTATGGGTGTCCACATGTTCCTTTCCACTCCTCCGTGTTTTTATCACAGCGCCTCTGATTCCTGTTGAAAGGATTCTCTCATATATTTCAATTAGCTATAGAATTAGAGCATTTGTAGGAACTTCACTCTTTCTTCTGGATTATGTTTTAATTCAGAACTTTTGTTTCAGTAGAGCTTCTCTGAGTCTTCATTTGGAGAACGTAACTCCTCTTCGTTGGTCACTGCTGGTGAGGGCCTTGCTCTCGTCCTCTTGTTCATTGCTTCTTGCTGTTCTGTAGTTTATTTCTTCTCCCTCCCGTACTGTCTTCCTTTGTCACCTGATGATTCTTTGTAGTAGAATACCTGGATTCCTGTCTCTTTCTCTTTTCTGTATCCACGGCAGAATTTTGCTTCTGATGACTATGAAGCTGCAGTGATTTTGGAGCCCAAGAAAATATAATCTGCCCCTTTTCCCATTCTTTCTTCATCTATTTGGCCTGAAGTGGTGGGACCAGATGCCATGGTCTCTGTCTTCGAATGGTGAGTTATAAGGCAGCTTTCACTCTCTTCTTTCGTCGTCATCAGGAAGGTCTCTAGTGCCTCTTCACCTCCTGCCATTAGGGTGGTGTCATCTGCCTGCCTCAGGTTGTTCATATCTCCTGGCAATCTTGATTCCAGCTTGGAAGAAAAGCTCTGACAAACCTAGACAGTGTATTGAAAAGGAGAGACGTCACTTGACGACACAGGTCCGTATAGTCAAAGCTTGGTTTTTCCAGGCGTCAGGTACAGATGAGAGAGTTGGACCATAAAGAAGGCTGAGCAGGAATGAATTGACGCTTTGAATGTGGTGCTGGCAAAGATTCTTGAGAGTCCTGTGGACAGCAAGGAGATCCACCCAGTCTATCCTAAGGAAATCAGTCCTGAATATTCACTGGAAGGCCTGATCCTGAAGCTAAAGAGCCAATACTTTTGGCAGGTAATGGGAAGAGGTGACTCACTGGAAAAGACCCTGATGCTGGGAAAGACCGAGGGCAGGAGGAGAAGGCGCGACAGAGGATGAGATGGTTGGGTGATGTCACCCAATCAATGGACTTGAGTTTGAGGAAACGCCGGTGATACTGAAGGATGGAGGACCCTGGATGCTGCTGTCCAAGGGGTTGCAAACAGTCAGACACGACTTGGCAACTGAACAACAATAGTAATTATAAAACTTAGACGAAGCACCTTACAGTTATGCTAAGCTACACCTTTTGTGTGTCATTACACTATGAGTGGTGTGTGATTGTGGACTCAGAGATGTGAATATACTTGACCTGTAGCAATCCACTTAAAAAACTGGTGTTCACACCGTCTCTAGTTTGTTTTCGGGAGTCTTTTCAAGTTCTTGCCTCCTTCTAATGGCGTGACTGAGTGGTCCTTCTTTGTTATCTTCCTGCTTTCTGGGATCACAAGATGTTTCACATTCATAGTCTTCAATTCCAGACCTATTTCTCTAGGAAACCCAGGCCTGATTAAGGTGTGAGGACTGTATTTCAGCACAGCAGTCTTCATGATGCTGACTGGCTCAGTCATTCTCCTAAACCTCTCACTGGAGCAGAGGACCCTGTTTCAGATCACACACATCCACTCTTTATGCTGCTCTCTCTGATTCCAGCGCAGCACAGCCCCCACAGCCGCAGCCGCGGGCCCCGAAGCCCATGGTTGGCAGGTTGAGGGTGGAGCTGGTCAGAGCAGCAGTGGAGAGAGAGGGCCTGTGCTCAAGTGTGGGGCCTCCTGGACCAGAAGGTCTATGTACCTGTCCAGGGAGAGCTGTGATGTGAGACACAGGTCACTTCCTGGCTCTGTGCCGCTTCCCCAGGGGATCTCTGTGTCCCACATGATCTAAGTCCTCTGTGTTTATACCGTCCTTTCTGCACCTTGCTGTCAGTTTCGTTTGTGGAAAGTTGTTTTTTGTGAAGGTGACCACTCCAGCATGTGGTGCTCCTTTGATGGCCCCAGGCGTGGACTCGAAGAGAAGGTGGAGACTCACCCAGAGCTTGGTCTTGGGAACCAGTGTAGGGCCCGTGGCCTGGATCGATCCTGTGTGATGTCACCTTTGAAACCACTTCTCCGGGCTTGGAGGATCCCAGACCCTCACCATCCTTGTGTGCAGGGGCTCCTGTCCAGGGGCATTTCTGTTCTTTGGGCATCTCATCTATTCAGGACTGTATAGGAGATTCTCAGTATTGGGTGAAAAAATGGACTAAGTGCTTATCCCAGGATTTTGCCTCACGCTCCCTGTAGGAAGGTGCTCCTGTCATAACAGGGAGGTTGGTTCTGGTCTCTGAGACCTCTCTCCTCAGCTCATCATGTGAGTGGCAGGGTTGACAGGTAAAATTCAGGATAGTTGGAGCCGGGATTTCTCACAGATGCTTCTGAAGGAAGAGGATGGCCCAGGGGTCCCAAGGGTGTGAATACTTCTGAGCTCAGAGGGGACCGACGCCATGCTGTTCCTCCTGCTGCCACACGATGGCGCCGCAGGACCTCCCAGGAGCCGGGCCTCAGGCCTGCAGGCAGCTCCCCCCAGGTGGAGGCAGGGCGTCCCCCTGAAGTTACAGAGAGAAACGTCTGTCTCCACGAGTGTGAACTCCCAGTAACTGCCTCTGGGTGGGCACCCTCCCCAGGGTATCAGAGGACTTGGGTTTCCTTGGGGGTCTTTAGAGTGAGCCTTCATCTCCTTGGATGTTTTGATTACCTCTAAGGTCATGTATTGGTTAAGGCAATGGCACCCACTCCAGTGTTCTTGCCTGGAGAATCCCAGGGAGGGAGGAGCCTGGGAGGCTGCAGTCCATGGGGTCGCTAAGAGTCGGACACGACTGAGTGACTTCACTTTCACTTTTCACTTTCATGCATTGGAGAAGGCAATGGCAACCCACTCCAGTGTTCTTGCCTGGAGAATCCCAGGGACGGTGGAGCCTAGTGGGCTGCCGTCTATGGGGTTGCACAGAGTCGGACACGACTGAAGTGACTTAGCAGTGGTAGTAGCAGTAGGGTCATGTATGGCTTCCCTGGTGGCTCAGAGGTTGAAGTGTCTGCCTTCAATGCAGGAGACCTGGGTTTGACCTCTGGGTCGGGAAGATCCCCTGGAGAAGGAAATGGCAATCCACTCGAGTACTCTTGCCTGGAGAGTCCCATGGACGGAGGAGCCTGGTGGGCTACAGTCCATGGGGTTGCAAAGAGTCAGGTACGACTGAGTGACTTCACTTTCTTTTCTTTCTTTCAGGGTCATGTACGGATGTGAGAGTTGGACTGTGAAGAAAGCTGAGCACCGAAGAATTGATGCTTTTGAACTGTGGTGTTGGAGAAGACTCTTGAGAGTCCCTTGGACTGCAAGGAGATCCAACTAGTCCATCCTAAAGGAGATAGTCCTGGGTGTTCATTGGAAGGACTGATGCTTAAGCTGAAACTCCAATACTCTGGCCATCTCATGCAAAGAGTTGACTCATTGGAAAAGACCCTGATGCTGGGAGGGATTTGGGGCTGGACGAGAAGGGGACGACAGAGGAGATGAGATGGCTAGAGGGCATCACTGACTCGATGGACATGAATTTGAGTGAACTCCGGGAGTTGGTGATGGACAGGGATACCTGGCATGCTGCGATTCATGGGGTTGCAAAGAGTCGGACACGACTGAGAAACTGAACTGAACTGGACTGAGGGTCATTGAGTCCTGCAAAGTGGTCTCAGGCCTGAGCAGGTGAGGAGGGGGCTCCTGAAGCCTTCCCGCTGAGCCGTCAGCACAGCAGGGCCTCGCCCCTCCCTGATGCCCACCCAGCGATGAGCAGTCTGAGCTGCCCCAGGAGCAGGGTCTTCCCGTGAGGCAGAGATGCTCCTGTGCCGCCAGGTGGCGCGCGTTAGTCCATTCTCACCCTCTGACGCTGAGACCCAGGTTTCCTTCAATGCACTTTCCTGCTCCGCATCGGGGACCAGACCGGAAGCCCGGTGCTAAGGACTTCTGGTGCATATGTGTGTCTTTGAAATCCTGCTGGGCCTCTCCCCAGACAAGTCCACATATGTGCACATCAACACACAGCTTTGCATCGAATTCAGAGACTCCATATCAGACCTGATGTCCATCCATGGACTGCGGGCTCCACGTTTAGAATTTCCTCCAAGCAGAGGCTGCAGGGAAGGAGAGAGTGGCGTTGCCCCTTCATGTTGCTGTGGGCGTCCCAGGGACTCGGTGGATGGATCACGTGGGTTTTCACTCCTCTATCGCCTGAAACCAGAATACACTGAGGGCCGAGGTGCCGGGCAGCAGTGTATACGATGACAAAATGCTGATTTTTCTGAGCTTGGAAAGTTTCAGGCTTGTAGAGAGGGCTACAAGTGAGAATATTCATGACAAATGTTCATTTGCAGGGACAGACAGGGGCAGGAGCGAGGGTCAGCCGCAAGCATGGCCCCCGCCAGGCGGGTCCTCCCCAAACTGCGGGGCATTGTCTCAAGCTGCACCGACGGTTGGCAATGGACAGACAGATGCCACCGCCTCCAAACTAATGACACGGCCAAGGCTACCAAGTCCAGGATGTTTTGTGAGGAACTGAACAAACAATTCTGCAGTGATGTGGAAGCCGGAGAGTTCAGGGGTCACCAGAGAAGCAGAATCACCCTCCAGATGAGGGATCTGGGCCCTGAGAGGCAGGGCTGGGGCAGGACAGGAGGCAGAGATGGGGGGACCTGGCACCTGAGGCTCTGAAGTCAGACACAGTGATGGCGGCGGGTGGTACACGGGGCCTTCCTTATGTGTCGGGAGACACTCTGAGTGTCCTTGAGACGTGCCCCACTGGTGCTCAGATTGGATCCTGGAGATGGGAGTGACTCTAAGCCTCCCCGCAAGCAGGCACTCAGAGCCTGGACCAGATAGGAGGTGCTGGCAGGGCCTGGCTCCTGGGGAGGAAGGTGGGGGCTCCCCTGGTGTCCACGCTAAGGCAACCTGGGGGTGGGGGCTTATGTTGGAGAATTCAGTACCAGAGGGAAGATGGACTGGGTTTATACACAGAAAGGTGACTGAATTTTTTAAAATGTAATAATCAGCAAGTAAAAGGAAAGACAGAAATTCTGTAGCACAGGATATACGTCAATTTCAAATAAAAACATCAAAAGATACACTGTGTTTCCCACGTCTTCTTTCTTCTGGGAAATTGGAGAAATCAGTGGTTCCAGCCCTTCCTTAACAGGGTGGCAGGGTGGGAATAACACAAACCAAGTCAGGGAAAAACAGTTTTCAAAAGAAACTTATGATGCAGATTTGATAGGAATCTCCCGGTCCCCTTGGAAGATGCAAGAAGCATTAGCGTGGGGATGAAGGGGAGACTCCGCAGTTCACATGTGACACTCAGGCATCCGTTGCTGGGCCCTGCTCTGATCATCGTTTGTAATCACTCAGCATTAATCCCCACGTTATGGGTCCCATCAGGGCCTCTCCCATCGCTCCTGTTTGATGTGAGGCAGTCCCGAGGGATGGGTCCTGCCAGGCTTTGTCGAGGAGCCAGGGGCCAGCAGCTCTGGCCTCCTGTCCTGCAGGGCCTGCTTGCCTGTTGCTAGTCCTTGAGGATGCTGTGTCCACAGGGACTGTCTCAGGGGTGACTGTGTTCCCATCAGGTGTTTGCAGATACAGCTCCTGCATCGCTGGGTTTAGGGTGTTTCCAAGAGACGGGGCTCACATTGACCAGATGCCAGAGCCTCCCCACCCAGGGCCCCGGGACTGGGGGATTGGTGTTTTTGCAACATTTCCTAAAATATGTGGAATTCTGCTTTTAATCATCCTATGTCTTCAGTTCATCTTAGTCCTGAGCTTTTGTATCTGCTTTCCTGGAACATGTCATCCTCCTCTCAGCTAAAGGTGCAGATTTCCTCCCTCACGGAGGGTCTTGCCTTTGAAACACTGCATTTCTGTTCCCCTCTGGGATCTTTACCACCTGTACTGAGGTGGGTGTTCTCTGCCCCTACCTCCACTAACCTTTCTGCTTTTCTAATATGTTTCCATTTTCACCTGCATGGTGAACCTTTCATTCTTTTTTTGTTGTTATATCAGACTAATTTCTAGCCATTTCTGAACTGTCCAGCCGTTTCTATTTATTGGTTCTATGTATAATGATTATGAATGCTAATTTTTATCTATAGGTCTCCGCTTTTTTCTTTCATGAATTCTATAGTTTTATTATTTCATTTATAAGTCCTGCTCAAATGATTCAGCCATAGTGACCGAGTGGTCCTTCTTTCTCATCTTCCCGCTTTCTGGGATCACAAGATGTTTCAGATTCATAGTCTTCATTTCCTGACCAATTTCTCTAGGAAACCCAGGCCTGATTAAGGTATGAGGACTGTATTTCAGCACAGCAGTCTTCACGCTGGCATTGGCTCGGTCGTTCTCCTAAACCTGTCAGTGGAGCAGAGGACCCTGTTTCAGATCACACACATCCACTCTTCATGCTGCTCTCTCTGATTCCAGCACAGCGCAGCCCCCACAGCTGCAGCCGCGGGCCCCGCAGCCCATGGTCGGCGGGTTCAGGGTGGAGCTGGTAGAGCAGCAGGGGAGAGAGAGGGCAGGTGCTCAGGTGTGGGGTCTCCTGGGCCAGAAGGTCTATCTACCAGTCCAGGGAGAGGTGTGATGCTGGACACAGGTCACTTCCTGGTCCTGTGCCACTTGCCCAGGGGATGTCTGTGTCCCACATGATCTAAGTCCTCTGTGTTTATACCGTCCTCTCTGCACCTTGCTGTCAGTGTTGTTGGTGGAATGTTCTTCTCAGTGAAGGTGACCACTCCAGCATGTGATGTTCCTTTGACAGACCCGGGCGTGGAAGCACAGAGAAGGTGGAGACTCACCCAGAACCTGGTCTTGGGAACTGGTGTGGGGCCCGTGGCCTGGATCGATCCTGTGTGATGTCACCTCTGAAACCACTTCTCCGGGCTTGGAGGGTACTAGGTCCTCCTCTTCCTTGTGTGCAGGGGCTCCTGTCCAGGGGAATTTCTGGTCTTCGGGCATCTCATCTATACAGGACTGTATTAAGAGATTCTTAATTTTGGCTGAAAAAATGGATTAAGTGCTTATCACAGCATTTTGCCTCAAGCTCCATTTAGGAAGGTGCTCCTGTCGTAACAGGGAGCTTGGTTCTGGTCTCTGAGACCTCTCTCCTCAGCTCATCACGTGGGTGTCAGGGTTGACAGGTAAAATTCAGGATAGTTGGAGCCGGGATTTCTCACAGATGCTTCTGAAGTAAGAGGATCGTCCAGGGGTGTGAATACTTCTGAGCTCAGAAGGGACAGAAGCCGTCCTGTTCCTCCTGCTGACACACGATGGCGCTGCAGGACCTCCCTGGGAGCCGGGCCTCAGTCCTGCAGGCTGCTCACCCCAGGTAGAGGCAGGGCGTCCCCCTGAAGTTACAGAGAGAAACGTTTGCATCCAGGTGCAGACAGCGTGTTAAAGTATCCACTGAACTCCCAGTAACTGCCTCTGGGTGGGCTCCCTCCCCAGGGTACCAGAGGACCTTGGTTTCCTTGGGGGTCTTTAGAGTGAGCCTTGATCTCCTTTGATGTTGGCACCCACTTGATTGCTCTTGCCTGGAGAATCCCAGGGATGGAGGAGCCTGGGAGGCTGCAGTCCATGGGGTCGCTGAGAGTCGGACACGACTGAGTGACTTCACTTTCACTTTTCACTTTCATGCATTGGAGAAGGCAATGGCAACCCACTCCAGTGTTCTTGCCTGGAGAATCCTAGGGACGGGGAGCCTGGTGGGCTGCCGTCTATGGGGTTGCACAGAGTCGGACACGACTGAAGTGACTTAGCAGCAGTAGTAGCAACAGGGGCACTGAGTCCTGCAAAGTGGTCTCAGGCCTGAGCAGGTGAGGAGGGGGCTCCTGAAGCCTTCCCGCTGAGCCGTCAGCACAGCAGGGGCCTCGCCCCTCCCTGATGCCCACCCAGCGATGAGCAGTCTGAGCTGCCCCAGGAGCAGGGTCTTCCTGTGAGGCAGAGATGCTCCTGTGCCGCCAGGTGGCGCGCGTTAGTCCATTCTCACCCTCTGACGCTGAGACCCAGGTGTGCTTCAATGCACTTTCCTGCTCCGCATCGGGGACCAGACCGGAAGCCCCGTGCTAAGGACTTCTGGTGTATATGCCTCTTTTTGGAATTCTACTGGGCTTCTCTTCAGACAAGTGCACACATCTGCATGTCAACACACAGCTTTGCATCGAATTCAAAGCCTCCCTATCAGACCTGATGTCCATCCATGGACTGCAGGCTCCACGTTAAGAATTTCCTCCAAGAGGAGGCCGCAGGGAAGGAGAGAGCGGCGTCGCCCCTTCTCGTTGCTGTGGGCGTCGGGGACTCAGTGGGTGGATCACGTGGTTTTCACTCCTCTGTCTCCTGAATCCAGAATACACTGAGAGCCGAGGCGCTGGGCAGCAGTGTGTAAGATGACAAAATGCTGATTTTTCTGAGCTTGGAAAGTTTCAGGCTTGTAGAGAGGGCTACAAGTGAGAATATTCATGACAAAGTTCACTTGCAGGGACAGACAGGGATCGGAGCGAGGGTCAGCCGCAAGCATGGCCCCGCCAGGCGGGTCCTCCCAAACTGCGGGGCGTTGTCTCAAGCTGCACCGACGGTTGGCAATGGACAGACAGACTCCACTGCCTCCAAACCAATCACTCGGCCAGTTCTACCAATTCCCCGAGGTTTTGTGAACTACGCCAAAGCCTTGACTGTGTGGATCACAATAAACTGTGGAAAATTATGAAAGAGATGGGAATACCAGATCACCTGCCCTGCCTCTTGAGAAACCTATATGCAGCTCAGGAAGCAACAGTTAGAACTGGACCTGGAACAACAGACTGGTTCCAAATAGGAAAAGGAGTTTGTCAAGGCTGTATATTGTCACCCTGCTCATTTAACTTCTATGCAGAGTACTTCATGAGAAACGCTGGGCTGGAAGAAGCACAAGCTGGAATCAAGATTGCCGGGAGCAATATCAATAACCTCAGATATGCAGATGATACCACCCTTATGGCAGAAGGTGAAGAGGAACTAAAAAGCCTCTTGATGAAAGTGAAAGAGGAGAATGAAAAAGTTGGCTTAAAGCTCAACATTCAGAAAACGAAGATCATGGCATCTGGTCCCATCACTTCATGGGAAATAGATGGGGAAACAGTGGAAACAGTGTCAGACTTTACTTTTTGGGCTCCAAAATCATTGCAGATGGTGATTGCAGCCATGAAATTAAAAGATGCTTACTCCTTGGAAGGAAAGTTACGAACAACCTAGATAGCACATTGAAAACCAGAGACATTACTTTGCCAACAAAGGTCCGTCTAGTCAAGACTATGGTTTTTCCTGTGGTCATGTATGGATGTGAGAGTTGGACTGTGAAGAAAGCTGAGCACCAAAGAATTGATGCTTTTGAACTGTGGTGTTGGAGAAGACTCTTGAGGGTCCCTTGGACTGCAAGGAGATCTAACCAGTCCATTCTAAAGGAGATCAGTCCTGGGATTTCTTTGGAAGGAATGATGCTAAAGCTGAAACTCTAATACTTTGGCTACCTCATGGAAGAGTTGATTCATTGGAAAAGACTCTGATGCTGGGAGGGATTGGGGGCAGGAGGAGAAGGGGACAACAGAGGATGAGATGGCTGGATGGCATCACCGACTCAATGGACATGAGTTTGGGTGAACTCCGGGAGTTGGTGATGGACAGGGAGGCCTGGCGTGCTGCGATTCATGGGGTGGCAAAGAGTCGGACACGACTGAGCAACTGAACTGAACTGAACCAACAATTCTGCAGTGATGTGGAAGCCGGAGAGTTCAGGGGTCACCAGAGAAGCAGAATCACCCTCCAGATGAGGGATCTGGGCCCTGAGAGGCAGGGCTGGGGCAGGACAGGAGGCAGAGATGGGGGGACCTGGCACCTGAGGCTCTGAAGTCAGACACAGTGATGGCGGCGGGTGGTACACGGGGCCTTCCTTATGTGTCGGGAGACACTCTGAGTGTCCTTGAGACGTGCCCCACTGGTGCTCAGATTGGATCCTGGAGATGGGAGTGACTCTAAGCCTCCCCGCAAGCAGGCACTCAGAGCCTGGACCAGATAGGAGGTGCTGGCAGGGCCTGGCTCCTGGGGAGGAAGGTGGGGGCTCCCCTGGTGTCCACGCTAAGGCAACCTGGGGGTGGGGGCTTATGTTGGAGAATTCAGTACCAGAGGGAAGATGGACTGGGTTTATACACAGAAAGGTGACTGAATTTTTTAAAATGTAATAATCAGCAAGTAAAAGGAAAGACAGAAATTCTGTAGCACAGGATATACGTCAATTTCAAATAAAAACATCAAAAGATACACTGTGTTTCCCACGTCTTCTTTCTTCTGGGAAATTGGAGAAATCAGTGGTTCCAGCCCTTCCTTAACAGGGTGGCAGGGTGGGAATAACACAAACCAAGTCAGGGAAAAACAGTTTTCAAAAGAAACTTATGATGCAGATTTGATAGGAATCTCCCGGTCCCCTTGGAAGATGCAAGAAGCATTAGCGTGGGGATGAAGGGGAGACTCCGCAGTTCACATGTGACACTCAGGCATCCGTTGCTGGGCCCTGCTCTGATCATCGTTTGTAATCACTCAGCATTAATCCCCACGTTATGGGTCCCATCAGGGCCTCTCCCATCGCTCCTGTTTGATGTGAGGCAGTCCCGAGGGATGGGTCCTGCCAGGCTTTGTCGAGGAGCCAGGGGCCAGCAGCTCTGGCCTCCTGTCCTGCAGGGCCTGCTTGCCTGTTGCTAGTCCTTGAGGATGCTGTGTCCACAGGGACTGTCTCAGGGGTGACTGTGTTCCCATCAGGTGTTTGCAGATACAGCTCCTGCATCGCTGGGTTTAGGGTGTTTCCAAGAGACGGGGCTCACATTGACCAGATGCCAGAGCCTCCCCACCCAGGGCCCCGGGACTGGGGGATTGGTGTTTTTGCAACATTTCCTAAAATATGTGGAATTCTGCTTTTAATCATCCTATGTCTTCAGTTCATCTTAGTCCTGAGCTTTTGTATCTGCTTTCCTGGAACATGTCATCCTCCTCTCAGCTAAAGGTGCAGATTTCCTCCCTCACGGAGGGTCTTGCCTTTGAAACACTGCATTTCTGTTCCCCTCTGGGATCTTTACCACCTGTACTGAGGTGGGTGTTCTCTGCCCCTACCTCCACTAACCTTTCTGCTTTTCTAATATGTTTCCATTTTCACCTGCATGGTGAACCTTTCAATCTTTTTTTGTTGTTATATCAGACTAATTTCTAGCCATTTCTGAACTGTCCAGCCGTTTCTATTTATTGGTTCTATGTATAATGATTATGAATGCTAATTTTTATCTATAGGTCTCCGCTTTTTTCTTTCATGAATTCTATAGTTTTATTATTTCATTTATAAGTCCTGCTCAAATGATTCAGCCATAGTGACCGAGTGGTCCTTCTTTCTCATCTTCCCGCTTTCTGGGATCACAAGATGTTTCAGATTCATAGTCTTCATTTCCTGACCAATTTCTCTAGGAAACCCAGGCCTGATTAAGGTATGAGGACTGTATTTCAGCACAGCAGTCTTCACGCTGGCATTGGCTCGGTCGTTCTCCTAAACCTGTCAGTGGAGCAGAGGACCCTGTTTCAGATCACACACATCCACTCTTCATGCTGCTCTCTCTGATTCCAGCACAGCGCAGCCCCCACAGCTGCAGCCGCGGGCCCCGCAGCCCATGGTCGGCGGGTTCAGGGTGGAGCTGGTAGAGCAGCAGGGGAGAGAGAGGGCAGGTGCTCAGGTGTGGGGTCTCCTGGGCCAGAAGGTCTATCTACCAGTCCAGGGAGAGGTGTGATGCTGGACACAGGTCACTTCCTGGTCCTGTGCCACTTGCCCAGGGGATGTCTGTGTCCCACATGATCTAAGTCCTCTGTGTTTATACCGTCCTCTCTGCACCTTGCTGTCAGTGTTGTTGGTGGAATGTTCTTCTCAGTGAAGGTGACCACTCCAGCATGTGATGTTCCTTTGACAGACCCGGGCGTGGAAGCACAGAGAAGGTGGAGACTCACCCAGAACCTGGTCTTGGGAACTGGTGTGGGGCCCGTGGCCTGGATCGATCCTGTGTGATGTCACCTCTGAAACCACTTCTCCGGGCTTGGAGGGTACTAGGTCCTCCTCTTCCTTGTGTGCAGGGGCTCCTGTCCAGGGGAATTTCTGGTCTTCGGGCATCTCATCTATACAGGACTGTATTAAGAGATTCTTAATTTTGGCTGAAAAAATGGATTAAGTGCTTATCACAGCATTTTGCCTCAAGCTCCATTTAGAAGGTGCTCCTGTCGTAACAGGGAGCTTGGTTCTGGTCTCTGAGACCTCTCTCCTCAGCTCATCACGTGGGTGTCAGGGTTGACAGGTAAAATTCAGGATAGTTGGAGCCGGGATTTCTCACAGATGCTTCTGAAGTAAGAGGATCGTCCAGGGGTGTGAATACTTCTGAGCTCAGAAGGGACAGAAGCCGTCCTCCTGCTGACACACGATGGCGCTGCAGGACCTCCCTGGGAGCCGGGCCTCAGTCCTGCAGGCTGCTCACCCCAGGTAGAGGCAGGGCGTCCCCCTGAAGTTACAGAGAGAAACGTTTGCATCCAGGTGCAGACAGCGTGTTAAAGTATCCACTGAACTCCCAGTAACTGCCTCTGGGTGGGCTCCCTCCCCAGGGTACCAGAGGACCTTGGTTTCCTTGGGGGTCTTTAGAGTGAGCCTTGATCTCCTTTGATGTTTTGATTACCTCTAGGGGCACTGAGTCCTGCAAAGTGGTCTCAGGCCTGAGCAGGTGAGGAGGGGGCTCCTGAAGCCTTCCCGCTGAGCCGTCAGCACAGCAGGGGCCTCCCCCCTCCTGATGCCCACCCAGCGATGAGCAGTCTGAGCTGCCCCAGGAGCAGGGTCTTCCTGTGAGGCAGAGATGCTCCTGTGCCGCCAGGTGGCGCGCGTTAGCCCATTCTCACCCTCTGACGCTGAGACCCAGGTGTGCTTCAATGCACTTTCCTGCTCCGCATCGGGACCAGACCAGAAGCCCCGTGCTAAGGACTTCTGGTGTATATGCCTCTTTTTGGAATTCTACTGGGCTTCTCTTCAGACAAGTGCACACATCTGCATGTCAACACACAGCTTTGCATCGAATTCAAAGCCTCCCTATCAGACCTGATGTCCATCCATGGACTGCAGGCTCCACGTTAAGAATTTCCTCCAAGAGGAGGCCGCAGGGAAGGAGAGAGCGGCGTCGCCCCTTCTCGTTGCTGTGGGCGTCCGGGGGACTCAGTGGTGGATCACGTGGGTTTTCACTCCTCTGTCTCCTGAATCCAGAATACACTGAGAGCCAGGGGCAGGGACGGCGGTGCTGAGCACTCGATTACAGCCTGTAGAGAGGGCAACTCAGGAGAACATTCATAACAGGGATTCTCTTACAGTGAACAGAACTCACAGAGGAGCAAGGGTCAGCTGCCAGCATGACCAGGCTGCCACACCCCCAGGCTGGTGTCTACTAAACTACTGGGGCCTTGTCTAAACCTGCGCTGAGGCAAGGCAGGTGTGGACAGACAGATGCTGTTCTCTCCAAGCCACGCAGCCCGTTCTACAGACCCCTAGAGACTCTGCAAGGAAATGAACAAACAGTTCTGAAATGACGTGGAAGCAGAAAGTTTTGGGGATCAGGAGGAGGAGGAGTCACCCTCCTGGTATGGGGCCTGGGGCCTGAGAGGAGGGCCGGGTCAGGACAGGAGGCAGAGATGGGGGGACCTGGCACCCGAGCCTCTGAAGTCAGGCACAGTGATGGCGGCGGGTGGTACACGGGGCCTTTCTTATGTGTCAGGAGACGCTCTGAGTGTCCTTTAGACTTGCCTCACTGGTGCTCACATCGGATCCTGGAGATGGGAGTAGCTCTAAGCCCCTTTGTGTGTGATGGGACCATGGCCCCACTAGGCAGGCACTCAGAGCCTGGGCCACATGGGAGGTGCTGGCAGGGCCTGGCTCCTGGGGAGGAAGGTGGGGCTCCTCTGGTGTCCACAGCTAAGACACAGCTAAGGTAGGGATGTGGGCTCCTGCTGAAAAGCTAGGTTCCGGAAGAAGAAGACCTGGGTTTCTACCAGGAAACATGGCTCAGTCTTCAGAAGCATGGTGCTCAGCAGGTAAAAGGAATGAAATGAGAGCGGCTGTAGGACCACATGTTTGTCAATTTCAAATAAAAACATCAAAGCCACGCTGTGTTCTCAGGGCATGCGCGATGCCGATGTGTCCTGACATGTGTCCGTGTGGGTCTTTCTCTGGAGAAGAAGGGAAATCAGGATGGGTCCTGCCCCTTCTCAAAGGGTGGCCGGATGGGAAAACCTGAACCAAGTAAAGATGCGACAATTTCCAAAGGACATTTGTGATACCAGCTTTGACGGGAATCTCCCGGTCCCCTTGGAAGATGCAAGAAGCATTAGCGTGGGGGTGAGGGGAGACTCCGCAGTTCACACGTTACAGCCAGGGATCCGTTGCTGGTCCCTGCTCTGATCATCGTTTGTAATCACTCAGCATTAATCCCCACGTTATGGGTCCCATCAGGGCCTCGCCCATCGCTCCTCTTTGATGTGAGGCAGTCCCGAGGGATGGGTCCTGCCAGGCTTTGTCGAGGAGCCAGGGGCCTGCAGCTCTGGCCTCCTGTCCTGCAGGGACCGCTTGCCTGTCTTTATTTTCTTCAGTCATGCTGTGGCCTCCTCTATTGCTTTTCGGTCAGACTTGTTTTCCCCAGTTTCCTGAAGCTATTTCTGCTGTTTGTCTGGCTTTAGGATGTTTCTGAGGAACAGGTCTGGAGTCGGCCACTTAGCCACACCCACCCCACCCCATGGAATGGGGACTAGGGAATTGCTATTTTTGCCACATTTTTTAAAACCTTTGGAATTCTACAATGTAATCAACCATATGTCTTAGTCTTGAGCATTCTGTATCCATTTTCCCATGGGAAACTTGTTATCTTCTTTGGAGGTAAACTAGCAGAATTTCTAGGTCACAGAGAATCTCATATGTTTTAAAAAGTACATTTCAGCCCCGCTTGCTGAGTCTTTACCGCTTGTCCTGAGGCTGGGTGGGCGCGGGCCCACGTGTGTTCCCCTCTCTCTGGTGGTCGCTAGAAACAGAGCAGCTGTGCTGTGGGCCTGTCTGGTCTTCCCTTGTAGTTAAAGCTGTTCCATTTCTTGTGTTTCAGTGATTTTGTCTGTAATGATCTCCGGTGGTCATCATTTGTCCACGGGCCTCTATGGCTTCCTTTTAAAGCTTATCTTACAGTTTTATCTTTTTCATCCATGAGTCCTATTCAAATGATCCTCAGTTCAGTTCAGTCTCTCAGTCGTGTCCAACTCTTTGCAACCCCATGGACTGTAACACACCAGGCCTCCCTGTCCCTCACCAACTCCCGGAACCTATTCAACTCACGTCCATCACGTTGGTGATGCCAGCCAGCCATCTCATCCTCTGTCATCCCATTCTTCTCCTGCCTTCAATCTTTTCCAGCATGAGGGTCTTTTCCAATGAGTCACTTTTTCACATCAGGTGGCCAAAGTATTGGAGCTCCAGCTTCAGCATCAGTCTTTCCAATGACCACCCAGGACTGATCTCCTTTACAATGGACTGGTTGGATCTCCTTGCAGTCCAAGGGACTCTCAAGAGTCTTCTCCAACACCACAGTTCAAAAGCATCAATTCTTCGGTGCTCAGCTTTCTTTGTGGTCCAACTCTTACATCCATACATGACCACTGGAAAAACCATAGCTTTGACTAGAAGGACCTTTGTTGGCAAAGTAATGTCTCTGCTTTTTAATACACTGTCTAGGTTGGTCATGGCTTTTCTTCCAAGGAGCAAGAGTCTTTTAATTTCATGGCTGCAGTCATCATCCGTAGTAATTTTGGAGCCCAAGAAAATAAAGTCTCTCACTGTTTCCACTGTTTCCCTATCTATTTGCCATGAAGTGATGGGACCAGATGTCTCGATCTTAGTTTTCTGAATGCTGAGTTTTAAGCCAACTTTTGCACTCTCCTCTTTCACTTTCATCAAGAGGCTCTTTAGTTCTTCTTCACTTTCTGCCATAAGGGTGGTGTTGTCTGCATATCTGAGGTTATTGATATTTCTCCCAGCAATCTTGATTCCAGCTTGTGCTTCATCCAGTCCAGGATTTCACATGACATAGTCTGCATGTAAGTTAAATAAGCAGGTGACAATATACAGCCTTGATCAATGATCCTGCCATATTTTAACTTGCTGTGTTTTCTGAATTGTCTTTAGGAAATACAGGTTTGTTTTCTGGACTAGGTTTTAATTACATGTGTCTTTTCCTTCCTTCCCTCCCTCCCTTTCCTTTTTCTTTGCTTTGCTTGCACAGTCATTAGGGTGTCTTTTTACCTTTCTTAGGTTTGGGCAGTCCCGGCTACACCCTCTGCTTAAGTTGAACAATATGGGAAGTTTCTGGTTTCTTCCACCCAGTGTCCAAGGGCAGGTCAGCACGTCCCGTGAAGAGCTAGGTGCCCGCAGTCCGGGCCAGTCTGGGTCACCCGGGGGAGGCTGGGGGGGCGTGGCTAAGGGAGCGCAGACTTGAAATTTTCACGTGTTTATTCCTGGCTGCTGCCTGCAGGCTTTCTCCAGCTGGGGAGCGGGGGCGGCCCCCCAGTGGCAGCATCGGGGTCTAGTGTGCACAGGCTCAGGAGTAGGCCCCCAGGCGCCGTTGCCTGGCAGCACGTGGAGACTTAGCTCCTGGACCCGGGATAGAACCCGTGTCCCCGGCCCTGGTCATAACCCCTGGAGCAGCAGGGAAGTCCCAGGGAGGGAGCTCTGTATGGGCACCCAGGCCGGCTTCCACCTCCTGGTCTCAGGACTCAGCCTCGCCTGGCCGGGGGGTGGGGGTGGGGTGGGTGGCGGGGAACTGCTGTCCTCGGGGGACGGGGCGGTGTGGTCCAGGCCTCAGATCCAGGGAGAGCTGTGGGGGGCGGGTGCTGGGCCCTGCATTTGGGTCCTCTGCATCTGTGTCCACCATCCGCCTCTCTACGCCCATCAGCAACCACACTCCATCTCATTCTCCAGCCCTCACTTCTCAGACCCTCTTCCTCATGCTGTTTAAGGGTGCGGCCAAGAAGGAAAACTTGGCTGTTAAGAAAAAGTGAAAATGCCTTTAAAAACATCAAGAACTAAATGACCACATAAGCATCTGTGGAAAACAAACCACGTTATTTGAACACAAAGAATTTATTTCCTTGATGGAGAAATAACTTTCTAAGCAAGGAAAAGAGAATTCAAAGACAATATATTGTAAAGGAAGAAAATCACCCTCACTAAAAAGAAATTAAGCAAAAAATGAGATCCCCCAGTCCATCTTCGACATTCACGGAGATCTGAAAAATAAAGGGTAACAACAGAAGTTGTGTATATAACAGCCAAGAGTTGCGAGCAAGCTGACGTCTTGGGGAGGCCACGGGGCAGAATTAACCAGTGCTCATGGGCACATCTAGGTGGGGTAAGTCTATGAAGCCTCCTTTTTAACTAAACGTCTTTAATGACACGGGTTAAAAGTCAGGGCACAAGAATTGTTTACATGGAGACCATCAGGAAGGGAGCCGTAGCCTGGAGATGAAGAGATGCCCTTTCTCTGCTGCTGCTGTTCAGCTGCTCATTTGTGTCCGGCTCTCTGTGACCCCATGGGCTGTAGCGCACCAGGCTTCCCTGTCCACCACCGTCTCCCAGAGTTTGCTCAAACTCATGTCCATTGAGCCGGTGATGCCATCCAACCATCTCATCCTCTGTTGTCCCCTTCTCCTCCGCCTTCAGTCTTTCCCAGCATCAGGGTCTTTTCAAATGAGTCAGTTCTTTGCATCAGGTGGCCAAAGTATTGGAGCTTCAGCTTCAGTCCTTGCAATGAACATTCAGGGTTGTTGGGGAAATAGCTAGGGAGAAATTGATCAAAATATTACCAGAGACCCTCGGGACCACCCTGACTTCTCAGATCCTGAGAGCTACCCCTTCTCAGGACGCCCCAGGGTCTCTGGGTGTCGAGACCTCATTCTGAGTTCACGGTCACTTAGACTTGAGGACTTGGTGACTGCAGGACTGGAACGGGATTGCCGCCTCTCCTTGTGACAGAAATGGGGCCAGTTTGCTGAGTGCAAGTGGCCAAACCAAACCCAATGTCATTAACACAGTAATACACGCTGGAAATAACGGTGCCTGTCAAGAATGGAGGCTCGGAAGGGGAAGAACCCGCCTGCAATGCAGGGGACCTGGGTTTGATCCCTGGGTCGGGAAGATCCCCTGGAGAAGGGAACAGCTATGCACTCCAGTATTATTGCCTGAAGAATCCCATGGACAGAGGAGCCTGGTGGGCTACAGTCCACGGGATGGCAAAGAGTCAGACACGACTGCCCGCCTAACATCAAGAATATGAGTGTGTTTAATACTGATACATTTATGAAAATACTACACTTCATGGAAGGGGAAAAACCCATAAGCTACCTCCACGTTCCTGGAAAGGCACTGATCACAGCTGCCAGTACCTGATATGTAACAGTGACACAGACATGGGGTGATTCTTTCACATGGTGTGAACACGTGTGCACGCGCAATCACGGGTTTCTGTGAACAATCACGTCCGTGTCTGGACTCTGCTCTCTGCCAGCGTCGTCCCCGGGATGGAGGGAGGCCGTTCTGGAGGAGCCCGGCTTCTGCCTTGGAGGCCTGTGTCTCTGCGGTCAGAGCCTGGGGACTGGGTAGGGCTGAGCTGGGGTTGGGGGTGTCCGGTCCAAGCCGGTGAGTTCTCCCGGACCTGGGGCTCCTCCTGCCCCTTGGAGCCCCGGCCTCTGCTCGCGAGCCCCCTCAGGGCTCAGGGGGGCTTCTGGAATCAAAGAGATTCACAGCTGCCCCTTCCCAAGTCTCCTTCTTGGACCGAGAGACATCAGTTAGTCCTGGGAAGCAAGAAGGAATGTGAACAGCTGTCTCATAGGTCGTGTCCCTCTGCCTTGTGAAAGCAGGATTTTCTGCTCCCTCGATCTGAAAAGCGCGAGACACAGATTCCCTGGGAATGCGTGGGAATGTGAACTGGCATCTGGGGCAGAGAGCTCTTTGTGGCGGGCATGGGGTGATGTTAGAGGCTCCCGGTGCTCCGCCCAGGCGCCCAGCAGCATTGCACATCTTAAGGCATGTCTTTGCACCCTAACTGCCAATGTCTCCAGCTTCTGCCAAATGTCCTGGGGGACAAAACTACCCCCAGTTCAGAACCGCGGCCTAACAGAACTTTCAGCAAACGTGACTAGAAGTAAGCATTCCTGTCTGATTGTTTAAATCTATGAAACTCACAGCAACTTTCTTGTTTTGGAGCAAGTGTGTGGGCTTCAGTAGTCACGGTGTACTGGCTTGGCGGCCCTCGGCATGCGGGATCTTCCTGGACCAGGAATTGAACCTGTGTCCCCTGCATTGGCAGGTGGGTTCTTAGCCACTGGATCGTCAAGGAAGTTCGTGAATAAGACATTTTAAAGTGTATGAGGTCAAAGAAATCTATTATAATCATTAAGTTAATGTAGCAAGATAGATGGTTACCAGGTCAGTATAAAAAGCAACCATGTTTTGCAACTGGATGAAGCACAAGCTGGGATCAAGATTGCCGGGAGAAATACCAGTAACCTCAGATATGCCGATGACACCACCCTTATGGCAGAAAGTGAAGAAGAACTAAAGAGCCTCTTGATGAAAGTGAAAGAGGAGAGTGAAAAAGTTGGTTTAAAGCTCAATATTCAGAAAACTAAGATCATAGCATCTGGTCCCATCACTTCATGGCAAATAGATGGGGAAACAGTGGAAACAGTGACAGACTTTATTTTTGGGGGCTCCAAAATCACTGCAGATAGTGACTGCAGCCATGAAATTAAAAGACACTTGCTCCTTGGAAGAAAAGCTATGACCAACCTAGACAGTTTATTAAAAAGCAGAGACATTACTTTGCCAACAAAGCTTTGTCTAGTCAAAGCTATGGTTTTTCCAGTAGTCATGTATGGGTGTGAGAGTTGGACTGTAAAGAAAGCTGAGTGCCGAAGAATTGATGCTTTTGAACTGTGGTGTTGGAGAAGACTCTTGAGAATCCCTTGGACTGCAAGGAAATCCAACCAGATTTCCAATCTTAAAGGAAATCAGTCCTGAATATTCATTGGAAGGACTGATGCTGAAGCTGGAGCTCCAATACTTTGGCCACCTGATGTGAAGAACTGACTCATTGGAAAAGACTCTGATGCTGGGAGGGATTGGGGGCAGGAGGAAAAGGGGACGACAGAGGATGAGATGGCTGGATGGCATCACCGACTCAATGGACATGAGTTTGAGTGAACTCTGGGAGTTGGTGATGGACAGGGAGGCCTGGCGTGCTGCGGTCCATGGGGTCGCAAAGAATCAGACACGACTGAGAGACTGAACTGAACTGAACAAGCTACAATAAAAATAACCTAGAAATGAAAGTTAAAATGTATCATTTTGTTGTTGGGTGGCCAAGTCCTGTCTGACTCTGTGACCCCATGGACTGCAGCACGCCACTATCTCCTGGAGTTTGTGCAAATTCATGTTCTCTGAGTTGGTGATGCTATCTAATCATCTCATTAACATTAAAATGTATCATTAACAAGGGAATTTAAGAAAATAATGATCTAGGTGTGAAATGAAAGAATGAACGAGAATTGTGACATATTTTTGAGGGAAGTTGATAAAGCCAAATATTACGTGTATGGATTTGCAAAGCCAATATTACAAAGATGATGATTTTTCTAAGACTTACATATAGAGTCTGTGTCTTCTGTATCAAGACCCCAGAAGGCACACTTTGTTTGCCGTGATAAGCTGCTTCCAAAATGTATATGGAGATTCAAGGGACCCCTGAGGAGCTAAGGAGGTCGTGAGGAACAAAGTTGGAGGGTTCACTTCCCTGACATCAAGAGTCAGCGGGAAGGCAGAGCGTTTCAGGGAAAGGAGTGAAGCGCAGGGAGGGGACTGATGGCGCGGCGGCACCGCCCACGGTCTGTCTGCCCTCTTAGTCTTGCTGCACATCCGTGCTGTCCTGTTTGCTGGGCCCTAACCCGCTCTTTGGCTATTGAGCCATTGAGAAGTAACCCAAGAGACTGAAGAACTGAATTTTAAATTTTATTTATAGTTAATTTTGCTTCTCAGGTGGCACCAGTGGTAAAGAACTCACTGCCAATGCAGGAGACAAGAGATGCGGGCTCGACCCCTGGGTCAGAAAGACCCCTGGAGGAGGGAGTGGCATCCCACTCCAGTATTCTTGTCTGGAGAGTCCCATGGACAGAGGAGCCTGGAGGGCTATCGTCCATGGAATCGAAGAGAGTCGGACACGACTGAAGCTACTTAACGCATAGCTCGTAGTTAATTTTAAACAGGCAGATGTGACTCATGGCTACCGCATTGCACAGCATACCTGTGAAGGGTCCCCTCATCTTACACAATAGCCTCATTTATAGTCAACATGATGCTTCAGTGCAGCTTGCAAAGGGTTATTTTTTTGATTTTTGGATGAATGGTTTGTGATAGACTATCCATATTGAAAAAAAGGGGGGGCTTACCCCCTACCCTACACCATACACAAAAGTCAGTTTCAGAGACGTTGCATCTCTAATGTGAAAGGTTAAGAAATGATAACACTGCTTCCCTGGGGCTTCCCCTGGCACCTCAGCAGTGAAGAATGCAGGAGGCACAGGAGGCCTGGGTTCGATCGCTGGATCAGGAAGATCCCCTGGAGAAGGAAATGGCAGCCCACTCCAAGGCTCTGAGCACAGATAGGAAACCTAGGAGGACAACTTTCCAATGACCTGTGTTGTCTTAAAGGGTGGAATATGAAGGTTCAGTATAGCTAAGATTTAAGAAATACGTCATTAAGAAGAAACTATTAAGAAAATCAAAGGCAACCAGAAGGCTGGAGTAGATGCTGGAAAGGCATTTATCTGACAAAGAACTATGATCAGGATGCTATGAATAATTTAAGTATAAATAAGTTATTAACGTTCTGTGAATAATTTTAAAAGGACATATAATCCAACGGAAAAATGTGCAAAAGATTTGAACAGACCTCACAGCAGTGGCCAGGCTGTGAGGTCAGCTGCAACTTTCACACACTGTTGAAGGGGCAAAACTTGGCTCAGTTACTTTCAAAAACAGTTTCCCAGCAAATCCCCCCTGATTATTATACACCCCAACAGACGTAAATGGTGATGTTAACCAAAAAGACAGATGCAAAAACGTTCAAAGGCACTTTATCCCAAAGAACCCAGAACTGGAAACATTTCAAATGTCCATAAACTGCAGAGCAGATAAGCAAATTGTGTATCTGTCCAGTGGGACACTTGGTGACAAGGAGAAGATGAACGGTCACATATGAAGCACATACCTAAATGCTGAGTAGGTCAGCCTCGTGCGAGTCCATCTGTACTCACGGTCGTCCCAAGAAAGGAGCCCCTCAGCTCTCATGAAACAGCCAGATGGTGGTTAGGGCTGAAGGCTTTCTGTGGGAAGAGGCATGTGGAGGTCTTTTAATCACACTGGTAATTTCAGCAGGAAGATCAGAATTATAAGACAGAATAAAATGGTGCTGATGAACCTATTTGCGGGGCAGAAGTGGAGACACAGGTGTAGAGAGTGGACTTGTGGACACAGCGGGGGAAGGGAGGGTGGGAGGAACTGAGCGAGCCGCATGGACACGTACGCAGGGCCACGTGTGAGTGTGCACCTGGTGTGAAGCTGCTGGGTGACACGGGGGCTCAGCCTGGCACTCCGTGAGGACCCAGAGGGGCGGGGGGAGGCTCAAGGAACAGGGGTGTGTGTCTACACAGAGCTGATTCACGTTGCTGTCTGGCGGAAACAAATACAGTATTGTAAGGCAATTATCGTCCAATTAAAAATGAATTGCACTGGGCTTCCCTGGCGGCTCAGACGGTAAAGAACCACCTGCCACGCAGGAGACCGTAGTTCTATCGCTGGCTCAGCGACCCCCCGAGAAGGCAATGCCTGCCCACTCCAGTATTCTTGCCTGAAGAATCTCATGGACAGAGGAGCCTGGAGGGCTACAGTCCAAGGGGTCTTGGACACGACAGAATGACTGACCCTTTCTTCACTTTCAAAGCAACTATCCTCCAATTAAAAATAAACTTAAAAAATAAACTAAAAAATTTAAATGCTAGAAATAGGACACACAGCAGCTGTTTAGTCACTCAGCCGTGTCTGACTTTGCAACCCCATGGACTGCAGCACGCCAGGCTTCCCTGCCCTTCACCACCTCCCAGAGCTTGCTCAAACTCATGTCCATAGACTCGGTGGTGCCATCCAACCATCTCATCCTCTGTCGCCCCCTTCTCCTCCTGCCTTCAATCTTTCCCAACATCACGGGCTTTTCTAATGACTTGGTTCTTTGCATCAGGTGGCCAAAATATTGGAGTTTCAGCTTCAGCATCAGTCCTTCCAATCAATATTCAGGACTGATTTCCTTTAGGATTGACTGGTTTGATCTTGCAGTCCAAAGGACTCTTAAGAGTCTTCTCCAACACCACAGTTCAAAAGCATCAGTTCTTCAGCAGTTGACCTTATGGTCCAACTCTCACATCCACACATGACCGCTGGAAAAACCATAGCTTTGACTAGATGGACCTTTGGTGGCAAAGTCTCTGCTTTTGAATATGCTGTCTAGGTTGGTCATAGCTTTTCTTCCAAGGAGCAAGTGTCTTTCAGTTTCAAGGCTGCAGTCACCATCTGCAGTGATTTTGGAGCCCAAGCAAATAAAGTCTCTCACTGTTTCCACTGTTTCCCATCTATTTGCCATGAAGTGATGGGACCAGATGCCACGATCTTCATTTTCTGAATGTTGACTTTTAAGCCTGGTTTTTCAATCTCTTCTTTTACTTTCATCAAGAGGCTTTTGAGTTCCTCTTCACCTTCTGCCATAAGGGTGGTGTCATCTGCATATCTGAGGTTATTGATATTTCTCCCGGCAATCTTGATTCCAGCTTGTGCTTCTTCCAGCCCAGCGTTTCTCATGATGTGCTCTGCATAAAAGTTAAATAAACAGGGTGACAACATACAGCCTTGACGTACTCCTTTTCCTATTTGGAACCAGTCTGTTGTTCCATGTCCAGTTCTAACTGTTGCTTCCTGACCTGCATATAGGTTTCTCAAGAGGCAGGTCAGGTGGTCTGGGATTCCCATCTCTTGAAGAATTTCCCACAGTTTATTGTGACCACAAGTCAAAGGTTTTAGCATAGCCAATGAGGCAGAAGTAGGTATTTTTCTGGAATTTTCCTGCTTTTTCTATGATCCAATGGATGTTGTCAATTGATCTCTGGTTCCCCTGACTTTTCTAAATCCAGCTTGAACATCTGGAAGTTCTCGGTTCACAAACCTAGCTTGAAGGATTTTGAGCATTACTTTGCTAGTGTGTGAAATGAGTGTAATTGTGTGGTAATTTGAACATTCTTTGGCATTGCCTTTCTCTGGGACTGGAATGAAAACTGACTTTTCCAGTCCTGTGGCCACTGCTGAGTTTTCCAAATGTGCTGGCATATCGAGTGTAGCACTTTCACAACATCATCTTCTAGGATTGAAGTAGCTCAGCTGGAATTCCATCACCTCCACTTGGTTTGTTCATAGTGATGCTTCCTAAGGCCCACTTGACTTCACATTCCAGGATGTCTGGCTCTACGTGAGTGATTGCACCATCATGGTTATCTGGATCAAGATCTTTTCTGTACAGTTCTGTGTATTCTTGCCACCTCTTCTTAATATCTTCCACTTCTGTTAGGTCCATGCCATTTCTGTCCTTTATTGAGCCCATCTTTGCATGAAATGTTCCCTTGGCATCTCTAATTTTCTTGAAGAGATCTCTAGTCTTTCCCATTCTGTTGTTTTCCTCTCTTTCTTTGCCCTGATCACAAAGGAAGGCTTTCTTCTCTTTGCTTGCTATTCTTTGGAGCTCTGCTTTAAGATGGGTATATCTGAGAACCCCATGAGCAGTATGAAAAGGCAAAAAGATATGACAGTGAAAGATGAACTCCAAAGGTCAGTAGGTGCCCAATATGCTGCTGGAGATCAGTGGAGAAATAGCTCCAGAAGAAATGGAGATGCTGAGCCAAAGCTACAGCACCCTGTTGTGGATGTGACTGGTGATGGAAGTAAAGTCTGATGCTGTAAAGAGCAATATCGCATAGGAACCTGGAATGTTACATCCATGAATCAAGGCAAATTGGAAGTGATCAAACAGGAGACAGCAAGAGTGAACACTGACATTTTAGGAATCAGTGAACAAAAATGGACCCCAATGGGTGAATTTAACTCAGATGACCATTATATCCAGTACTGTGGGCGAGAATCCCTTAGAAGAAATGGAATAGCCCTCATAGTCAAAAAAAGAGTCCAAAATGCAGTACTTCATGCAATCTCAAAAATGACAGAATGATCTGTTTGTTTCCAAGGCAAATCATTCAATAACACAGTAATCCAAGTCTGTGCCCCAAACACTAATTCCAAAGAAGCGGAAGTCGCACCCTTCTATGAAGACTGACAAGGCCTTCTAGAACTAACACCCAAAAAAGCTGTCCTGTTCATCATAGGGGACTGGAATGTGAAAGTAGGAAGTCAAGAGACACCTGGAGTAACAGGCAAGTTGGCCTTGGAGCACAGAATGAAGCAGGGCCAAGGCTAATGGAGTTCTGCCAAGAGAGTGCACTGGTCATCGCAAACACCCTCTTCCAACAACACAGGAGACGACTCTACACATGGACATCACCAGATGGTCAACACCAAATCAGATTGATTATATTTTTTGCAGCCGAAGATGGAAAAGGTCTATACAGTCAGAAAAAACAAGACCAGGAGATGACTATGGCTCAGCTCATGAGCTCCTTATTGCCAAATTCAGACTTAAATTGAAGAAAGTGGGGAAAACCACTAGACCATTCAGGTATGACCTAAATAAAATCCCTTATGATTATACAGTGGAAGTGAGAAACAGATTCAAGGGGTTAGATCTGATAGACAGAGTGCCTGATGAACTATGGATGGAGGTTCATGACATTGTACAGGAGGCAGTGACCATCCCCAAGAAGAAGAAATGTAAAAAGGAAAAATGGTTGTCAGAGAAGGCCTTATAAATAGCTGAGAAAAGAAGAGAAGTGAAAGGCAAAGGAGAAGAGGAAAGGAAACACAGTAACAGAACTAAAAATGCCTCCTAAGAGGGTCATCAGGAGTCTCTATACAGCTGAGGAAAGAATCTGAACTAAAGATAGGGCCCGCGAACCACACAGACTGAAATGCAAAGAGAAAACAGTGAAAAGCTGTTAATAGAGAATCCAAAAGCTGTGCAACAAAGGAGAAGTGTCAGAAACGGGGGGAAACAGAGGCGAAACGATCTTCCTGTTTTCATTGCTCACTAGATGCTGCGGAGAGACGCTCAGAGTGTGGAGAGGAGTAACAGTCCTGAGGGGTTGGCTGCTGGCAGCGCTCATGGATGAGGGATGCTGGTCACCATGGCAACGTTCGCTGTGAACTCATGTATTAGAAGTGTTTTTTAAAATTTACTTTTTTAAAAAAATGTATTTACTTTTAATTGGAGGATAATTGCTTTCTGATGTCTTGGTTTCTGCCATACATCAACATGGATCGGCCAGAAGTATACATGTGTCCCCCTCTTCTTGAGCCTCCCACCTCTCTAGGTTGTCCCAGGCCTGGCATCAGGTTGCCAGCCCTGTGCTAAAGCAACTTCCTGTCAGCTACCTGTTTCAGACATGGTGGTGCATGCGTCTCAGCACCACCCGCGAAATCTGTCCCGCCCCCCTGCCCCTTCTGTGTCCACAGGCTGTCCTATGTCCGAGTCTCTCTTCCTGCCCTGAAACAGCTTCATTCGCACCGTTTTTGTAGATCCCATGTATACGTGTTAATATGCAGTTTGTCTTTCTCGTTCTGACTTGAGAAGCGTGCTTTTCAAAGACGTCCGTGTATCTTCGGCATTGCTGGGTCTCTGCTGCCGTGAGGGCTTTTGTCTGGCTGTGCTGAGCGGGGCCACTTCCAGCTGCTGCTCAGGCTTCTCACTTCGGCACGTCTCTCACTGCGTGGCGCGGGCTCAGGGGCGTGAGGACGTCGGCAGTTGGGGCACATGAGCTCAGCAGTTGCAGCTCCTGGGCCTGCTCAATAGTCATGGCAGACGAGCTCATTTGCTCCCCTGCACGGGGGGTCCTCTCAGATCAGGGATGGAACCTGTGTCTCCTGCATTGGCAGCAGGCTCCTTCACCACTGAGCCACCAGGAAGGCCACCAGTGAGGTTTTTTATGTGAAACCGTGAGTGTCGCTCCTTCTCCCAGGGTCCTTCTGTTGCCCAGTCCCAGGCTGCACAGCTGGCTGCTCAGCAGGCCAGGGAGTCCAGGGGTGAGCTCTCGGGGAAGGAGTAGTGCCTTCATTCAGAGGCCGGCAGGCCCAGAAGATGGTGGACTAATGTCCTAAAGAACCACGTTCTTTGGGGTAGGATGCGGCTTCTTTTGCGCTAATGCAAAGGGCGAGCAGGGGATTGGAGATGAAAGGGTGCAGGCGGACTGCAGACTTCCTGGAGCCACCTGGCCTTCAAGGGAGCAGAACATTTGTTTGTCCTGCTGCTTGCTCACGTAGGCTGGATCTCAAGGCTCCTGCAAAGCCTCAAGTTGTTAGCAGTTATTTTTACTTTGCCTGTCTTATCTCTGCTTGTTTGCAAGGTTCCTAGGCTGAAAGCAAACTTATCTACAGCAAGCAACCCGGGGCCGTGGGATGGGAACTTTATTCAGGGGATTAGCGGGCTATTTGGGAACGAACAACATGTCTCTGCCGTTTAACTCCTGACGTGCGGGGGCGGCTTCAGCACGTGTTATTTCTGCCCTTCTCTGCTTCCAGTCCCCTCAAAAGCGTGCATTTCACAGAACCCACGGGCAGTTTTAAATATTACAAATCACGTCAAAATGGTGTTTTATAAACCCTCAGAGTTCGAGTAGGCTCCAGGAGTTGAGGATGGACAGGGAGGCCTGGCGTGCTGCGGTCCATGGGGTCGCAGAGTCGGACACGACTGAGCGGCTGAACTGAGCTGAGAGCTGATGCTAGTATTAGTTGCTCAGTTGGAATCTTTGTGACCCAGGGATCGAACCTGGGCCTCCTGGGTGGCAGGAGGATCCCTTAGCGTCTGAGCCTCCAGGGAAGCCCCCTTAGCGCTGACATGGAAGTGGTAAAACCTAGTTGATTTGACACCAGGAAAGTGGACTCGAGCCACGTTAGTGCAAGGCAGTGGGTGGGTGTCCTTACTCACAAAGACTGTTGATTCTGAAGCGATATTTCGTTACGGGCTAATGGAAGCCTGAAACGGTGGGGGGTGTGTGTGGTGTGTGCGTCTGAAGAATGAAAATTCAGTGAGTGCATTCATGGTAACATCTCCCTCGTACAAAAGAATCGCCATTTCGTGTGATTTTCTTTAAGGCAGGGAATGGGTCTCAAGCTGTGTTTCCTTAATGCTTTTCTTCCCACCCGTTTCCCACCGTGAGACCAGAGCAGGGATTCCGAAAGGCAGCCAGCCCGTCCCCTTCTGAGCCCCTGCCCCCAGCGGCCCCCAGAGTGGCCAGGGTCTGTGGCGAAGCTGTAAAGCCCCACGGAATGTTCCCAGCAGGCAGATTTCAGCGGCCCTCAGCGCTGGCCTGCAAAGGCCCAAATACCTTTCGATAAACTGACGTTGGGAACTTGGTATCTTCAAACATTTCTGTCTTTGGCAAAAATATTTCAAATCCAAGCTCATCTTAAGAGCTAATCTCTCCCACAGCTGCTGCTGTGAGATAAGGCCGGCTGTGCAGAGAGGCGCTGTCTGCAGCCTGCAGCAAAGCTCAGCCTGGGAACGCCGCGGGGGCGGCGGGCGGGCCTGGCTGGATGGCGGGCCTCGGCCTCAGAGGCCTTCACGTCCGTGGTGGGAAGCCCAGTCCTGCCAGGAGTGGGTGACATCGGGGGAATTCTAATTTTTGAATTCTTGGGGTTCTGGCTACCTTTAAAATGACAGAAACACACATTAGCTGAGTTTGTCAGCACCATTTAAAGTAGAAACGTGGAGAAAGAGGGCCCACTCACACGTTATCCGATAACTCGGAGCTCCGGTGGTGAGCAGGCCCTGAGTCCTGCCTCAACTGTGCCGCTGTGGGCTGGCTGACAGCCCTCCGCAGCCCCCCAGTTCCGCCTCTGCAGGGACCAGCCACTCGGGCTCCCGCTGCACCCTCTGGGGCCCAGGACCTCCCGGCTGGTGGCTCCTCATGGACCAGGAACCATCTGGAAGAAAGCCCCTTTGGGGGGAAACAGCAGCAGTTTGTGTTAAGAGCTGCAGCCAGAGGGCCTGGGCCAGGGAGGATGTGTTCCGCCTACCAGACGCTGCCCATGGTTTACAGGTGTGACCGAACCCATCAGCTCTGTGTTCACGGTCCCCAGAAATGTGTGGGGCCAGCCTTCAGCTGCATCCCTGGCCCCCGGGGGGAAACCGCATCACAGAGGCTGCCTTTCGTCAGCAGCGCCCTGGCCCACCTGCTGGTACCAGCGGGGAAAGGGCGGAGGCACCCCTCTCCTTGGCTGCTCAAGGCAGGTCTGGCCACGAGGGTCCCCGGACCTGGGGCTGAGGTCACTCTGCCGTCAGGTTCCCGGGGACCGTGGGGGGTTGTGACGTCACAGAGGGTAGAAGAAGGCATCACCCACGAGGCCTGCCAGGAGGCATGGGTGTCGTTGGCGGTCCGAGTGCGGGCTGGAAAAGAATGTCCGGACAGAGAGCGTTTCAGAAAGGAGTAAGGCTGTCGAGAGCAGAGAGCAGAGTCAAAGTGAGCTCTTAGAGAGCAACGGGCTGACCTCCTGACTGCCAGGGAGAGCCCACTGCGGTTAGCAGCCAACTTTTATGGCCTCGAGACGAAGAAAGTTCCTGCTGGAAGGTTGGCGTTAGGTGATCGCTTAGGGCGCCATGGGGTGACTGGAGATGGGCATTCTGCCCAACTGCGATCAGGAAGCCTGCTGGTGGCGGTCAGGAGCCTTCTGGCAACAATTAGAGAGGGGCTCAGTCAGCCCCGGAGGTGACCTTGGTTCTGGGCTCCACTGCCGTGGCCGAGGCCTCGAGGCAAGGCCTCACCCCTGCGGCCTTGGGGCAGGATTCCACAACAGGTACAAACCTCAAGCCCGTCTTCGCGTTGAAATGATCGGCAGAACCTTGGGTGGCGACAGACAGACAGACAGGACGCATAACCGGGGTGGAGCGCTTGTCTGATAAGACCCACTGGTTTCGAGATGCCGTCTGTCACACGTCACCCGTTTTCTGAGGATGCAGGTCAGAGTCTGGTTCGCTTACGGCCATGCGGGTGACACCGGCCCAGGCAAAGCGACTCTCTTTCTGGTTTTGCCAGCAAAAGCGCATCATTCAGGAAAGTCTCCCAGAGGTAAAAGAACTGTACTCACTGGGCCCCTGGGTGTGCCCGCGTGCCGTCAGGTGGGGCGTTCAGTGCTGCTCAGTAACTGGAGGTGGGAGGTTTGCATGAGCCCCTGAGTGTTCCCAGGGGCCTCCCAGCTCCCCCAGACCAGGGACACCAGGTGGACCCCGACAGCCTTGCCCCGCTACACGCACGTGGGGCCCCGGTCACACCCAGCCCCAGTCAGCAGTGGGCACGTCACTGTTTCCTAGGATGCGGAGCACACCTCCCAGTACCCTGAGCAACAGCCAGTCGGTGGGTGTGCACCCTGTTGGTCTTCTCTCTCCGTGAGGTTTATTCTAAGGAGCTGGTTCATGCAGCTGGGGGAGGGGGCGCATCGGAGCTCCGTGGGCAGGAACGCAGGCTGGTTCCCTGTGTTGCCACCTGGAGGTTGAAACCTTTTCTGGGAAACCTCAGTCTTGGCCGTCAGGCCTTTGACTGAGTGTGTGAGGCCCACCCCTCGGAGGGCAGGAGACCTGCTTTCCTCTAAGTCTCCTAATTTAACTGCTAATCTCATCAGAAAGCACCTTCGGGGCAACATCTGGACTGGTGTTTGACCAAGGCTGGGCTGCGGGGACACACTGAGTGAGCCATCACGCTGGGGAGATGAGATCCTCTTGAAATTGCCTGCTGTCTGCTCCTGAGCCCTGGAGAGCTGCCGTCAGGGCTCCAGGATGTTCACATCCCGCGACGTCGTCTGTGATGTCACAGGGGCCTGGTGATTGCTAGAACCTCTTACTGTAGCTGCCCCCGTGGATTCAAAAGTGGGGAACGTTTGGAAGACACAGAGCAGATCTTTGTGGTCACACCCCCTCCTCACCGCCCCCCCCCCCCCACTGCCGGCCACCCTGGACAGATGCGCCAAGGTCAGGTTCATCCACAGCAGATGCTCTGGGGGAGGCCGATGCGACTATAGGTACCCCGGCCGCTTTTCCAAGAGTGCTTTTAGGAACTTGTAACTCTTTCCTGATGAGCTCAGTAAGCTCCTGAATTCAGCTGTGTAATTAAAGAGAAAGTCACCTTCTGCTGGCTGGGGTGCGAGGCTGGAGGGCATCGTGTCCCTTGTGAAGGGGGTGGGCGCAGTGTGCAGAGATGGCCACCAGATGGCACTGTTGCCCGGCAAACGGTGAGGTGGGCGCTGGCCTGGCCTTCCCGGCCTTCCTGGGAGCAAAGCTTCTCTGGGCCCCGAGTGCCTTTAGCCCAGGGCCCCAGAGGAGGCTGCAGCTCTTCCCGCGGGCTCATCCTTGGGGTTCCGTGTGTAGGACGGGCAGCCCCATGCGGGACCCACCAGCCCAGCCTCCCTGCCTGGCGTCCGGCGCAGGGCCCCCTGCCCTCAGGGTGCGTTCTTGTCCTCCCAAGACTCCCACGCTGTGAGCCCCAGCAGGGCTCGTGGGCCCTGCTCCCCAGGCCCAGCCTCCCCCGAGGTCCAGTGGGGCCTGGGTCTCAGGGACAGGGAGTGGGCAGGAGTGAGGCCCACTCCGGCCGGCACCTGCCTTTCCCTTCTCTGGGCCTCTTTCTCCTTCGCGGTTGGAAGTGAGAGACTCCCCGGGCCAGGACACCTGGGCAAGGAGCCTGGAGAGGTCCCGGAGCCTCTGCTGGGAGGCACTCCATGCCCGACCCCCATTCGTGCCCCAGACGAGCTGCTTGTGGCAGCAGCTGTGTGTCCCCACCTAAGCATCTCTCCAGCGTGGGGGCTGCGGAATCTGGGGGCTAAGCCCTTCCAACGGTGGCCTGAGCTGACGGAGGACAGATGAAGGACAGGGAGGCAGCTCCAGGGACACTCCCGAGGGGCTCCTGCAGCCCCGTGGACAGGGTCTGCTCCTCTACCCTGCGTGTGCTCCCGTCTCGTGAGTCCCTGCCTCAGAGTCTGACTCGCAGGAAGCACAGCGTCCTGGGGAGCTTGCGGGACGAGCCGGGGGCTGACGGATCCCCGGGCCCTGGTCCTCCCGGCTGGAGCAGGTCCGTCGGGTGGGACCAGGCCCCAGTAGGGGTGTGTCACCTGACCAAAGGGTTATTTTCCTGTTAAAATACAAGAGAAAGAAAGGATTTTTCTAAATAAAAAAGAGAAGAGTTCCTTGCTCCCCTAGGGCTTCTGGAGCCCGCGTGTGGGACCTCGATCGGCCAGTAGCACCGGGACACAGGTGAGCCCCGGAGCAGAGCTGATGGGGCCTGCGCTGGGCCGTGGGGCCCCCCACCTACCTCGGTCTCCCTCGGGGCTGAGCCCCTCTGGCGTCCTGGTAAATGAGTCACGCACAGGACCGCAGGGAACGCCGCCGGGGTCCCCTCCAGCAGTCGAGCAGGCCCCTGGTCATGGTGTGCCTTTCTCGATGGCGGTGGGCGTCAGGGACACGCCCCTCCCTGCACTTTGGAGAAGCCTGAACAGACCTGGGGTTGGGGGCCCTCCTGGGTTTCACTGAATTCACCTCCCACTGCCCGGAAGGCGAGCGTCTCCTGAGGCCCCAGCGCGGCTGCCGCTCCCCCAGGGCGCAGTCAGCTGGGCGCTCCTGTGTGGGGTCCGCATGGGGCTGGCAGGGTCTCTGCAGACCCTGGTCCGTGTGGCTGGAGGCGGACGCTGGCCAGTTCTCAGCTCCATGAGGAAGCCAGAGGCTGTGGTGACCCAGTCAGGAAGGGAGGTGGACCCAGGAACGGCTTGTCGGCGTCCTGACCCCACTGAGCGGGTTGTCCTGCTCTGAACCCACGCTGGGACCCTGCGCCGTGGGACTGGAGGGCACAGTGCATCTGGAGGGCGGCCTCAGCCTCCCGGTCCCCAGGGGCAGGCCGGGCCCTGCGGGGTGGTGACCTCTGAGCCCAGTGGGACACGGAGCCCCGGGGACCTGTCTGTGCCCCCTGTTACCGGGATCCAGGGACTGTGGGGTCACTGCAGGATGGAGGCAGAAGCAGGCCTGCCCCGGATTGGGGTTGAAATCCTGCTGTTCACCTGTTTCCCACATTACCAGCTCTGACTCGCGTGTGACCATGACCTTCCTTTTTTTCAAAATCCAGTCTCAGCACATCCTGAGGGACTGGAGCACAGCTGTACCGGGACAAGTCCATGGCCACGGGGGACGGCACCTCCTTCAAGGGGACGTGGGCTGGTCCTCACTCAGGAAGCGGGCCCCTGGGGGTCAGGATGCGGAGCAGGGCTGGGGCTGATGGAGGGCCCGTCCCGCTAGCCCATCTTCTTCCCCCGGAGACGGGAAGGCTGGGGCTCCTCGCTCTAAAGAGGGAACAGCTGTATTCCCCACAGTGTGCCCACAAGGGTCCCCCCCAGAAAGGAACACGAGAGATGGCTGGTTTTTGGAAAACCTGGTGAAAGAAAGCCTCTCCACATACGCCCACAGAGCATTTGTAAAACCATTCCCTGCAAGACCCAATGTCAAACAAGGATGCAAAGAAGCTGCTTACCTGGGGGAAACATCGTTTTTCAAAAGCCAGTGGGGAGCAGGACTTGAAAATATGGACCATGCAGTGCTGTGGACGGACCTAGAGTCTGTCGTACAGAGTGAAGCAAGTCAGAGAAAGAAACACAAAATACCATGTATTAACGCAGACGTGTGGAATCTGGGAAATGGTACGGAAGAACCCACACGCAGGGCAGGAACAGAGATGCGAATGTAGGGGTGGGTGTGTGGGCCCTGTGGGGGAAGGTCGAGAAAGTCGCCCTGCCATACATCCACCGCCATGTGTGAAATGGACCGCTGGTGGGCA
Organism: Bos javanicus; assembly: GCF_032452875.1. Taxonomy (NCBI): domain Eukaryota; kingdom Metazoa; phylum Chordata; class Mammalia; order Artiodactyla; family Bovidae; genus Bos; species Bos javanicus. The sequence continues at coordinate 50,176,490 of NC_083896.1, read as the reverse complement.
CCCGCTCTACAGCACAGGAGCTCAGCTTGCGCTCCGTGGCGACCTAGAGGACTGGGCTGGGGTCGGGGGTGGGAGGGAGGCTCCCGAGGGAGGGGGTATGTGTAAATATATAGCTGGTTCCCTTTCATTGTACAGCAGACACCGAGAAGGCATTGCAAAGCCATTATACTCCAATAAGAAAGAAGGAAATGTGGACTGTGGTTCCCAAACCACCACCACTGAGAGGAAGACTCAGAGACCGCCCGCGTCGCCACTGATACTTGGGCATTGCTGACGGGGTGGTGCTGGGCGATGGGGACGGAGGCAGGAAGAGCCTCAGGAGAGCAACGCAGTCAGAGAGCTGGGCGGGAGGCAGGTGCCTGCAGACCCGCGTCTGCTGCTGACGATTGCGGGCAGCAGGGGAGAGAGGTTGAGCGCACGCCACGTTCTGGAGTGGCCCAGGTCTGAGGGGTCTGTCGCGGTGCAGGGCTTTCCATGGGAAACGGGGAGAGGCCTGGGCAGAGCTGGCGGGCTTCCCGGCTGTAACGGACACCCTCTGCCTCCCCCCAGAGCTGGGGTGTGCACTGGCCTCGTCTCCATCACGTTGGAACCATTGCTACTGGCCCCTCCAAGTGCGTGCTGGCCGTCGGGCTTTGCTGTGTGAATTTCTCATTTACATGATTTTTCCATGTTTCTGCGAGTCTTATTGTTCTCATCTGTTTCATTTGAATTGCAAATATCTCCTGGCTCCTCCAGCCCCCTGTGGACCTTAGGCTTAGTGGAAACATGTCAGCACAGAGATTCATAAACAAGGAGGTCCGCTGCGGGACTCCGTGTCATGGAAACTGAAAAACAGAACACAACAAACAATCTGGAAATAATACGATTTTCCACCAGCAGAGCAATCATTCTGTAGGTGGTGATACAACTCGACCAGGGAATATTACGCAACGGCCGACAAGAGGGGGCTCCATCTGCAGATGTGACCTCAAGATGCTCCCATTTTAGAAGAGAAAAAAAGAACGCTCCGTGTCCACATTAGCACAGAAAGCTGAACAATTACCCCTAAAATACACTCCTGTTGATACCCCAGATTGGAGTTAGGGGGAGTTGGGGGTGTGGTGTAGCTTTTCCTTTGTTTGTTCCTGTGTTGTTTGCCTAGTAACAAAGATCCGAGTTTTTTAATTTTTAACCTTTAAAGGAATGGACAAATTCAGGAAAACTTGTCAGGATGCTGAATAACATGTATGCTGTGATTCTTTTGTTTACATAAAAACAACCGTTAAGGGAGTTAGAGACAGAGGTTTTGACTTAATAAATTTTTTTGAAAGAGGTAAATTGGTAAAGATTAAAGGGTAAAATAAAGAAATAGAAAATAAGGAGGGGAAAAAACCCAGAAAATTCAGAATACCTGAAACCTGGTGTTTGGTCTCTGACAAGGTTTTGGCACATCAGATCCAGAGCCCGAGGCGGCGGGGCTGGCGGGGTGGATGCACGGGGCACAGCCTCGTCCATGCGGGAGGACCGTGTTTGCACGTGGAGTGGCGGTGTGAACGCGGTGAATGCACGAACCCCCAAAGCCGCGCTTCCCCTGACTTCACCAGGATCACCAGGGGCTGAGGTGTGGAATGGCTGGAAATAGGTTCAGCAGAAGATTCAGATGCGCAGGCCATGAACTATGAACTGGATTAGCTGATGTCATTTAATAATAAAACACGGGGCAGAGAGGAGATGCCGTCTGTCCTGAGGGATGACGGCGTGGACACTCGCCGCCCCTCTCCGTGTGCGCGCTCAGCCAGCCCCACGGGAGGACCCGTGCTCGGCCGAGGGCACTGGCCTCCCAAGGATTGTAGCCAATCTTCTGAGGACAGCGGGGGGCCAGCGGGCTTCGAAGGGGGGAGTGAGAGGGGATGGTCATGCTTTCTAGAGCCCTCCGTCGCGGCTCTGTGATGGCAGGCTGCCAGATGCAGGGCAGGACGGGAGGGACCGGCCAGGTTCCGAGAAGATCGCTTCGGGCTCATCACAAATGGTGGGACTGAGACGGGCCGGACGGGGTGTCAGCCAGGCCGCTGGGGTGTGGGTGAGCGTGAAGCGCGTCCCAGGCTGGGAATGATGGCCCCGTTGGTGGACAGGGTGTGCGGTGGAAGGCAGAGCCAGGCTCCAGTGTGACGGCCAGGTTTCTCCCCACAGGGGGTGGCTCTCCCGCAGTGGGGAGGCCGGGGCTCTGGGGTGGCCGTGTGTGGATGGGCACGTGTCCGCAACCAGCCGGGCAGCGTCCAGCAGGTAGTGGGGCACAAAAGCGCGTGTAGGAGCACAGCTCTGGGGGAGGGTCATGTCGAGGGTCTCTTGCATACAGATGTCAAAGAGTGGGGATGGAGACACAGAGAGACAGAGGGGGACAGGGAGAGACGGGGGACAGGGAGAGACAGGAGACAGAGATGGGGGGACAGGGAGACACAGAAGGGACACAGGGAGAGACGGAGGGAAACAGGGAGAGATGTGGAGACAGGGAGAGGCGGGGGGGACAGGGAGACACAGAAGACACACAGGGAGAGACGGGGGAGAGACAGAAGGAGGTGGGGGGGAGGCCCAGCAGGAGGGGGGCAGGCCGCGGGGACCCCTGTCGCACAGACAAGCAGAAGCCGCTGCAGGAGGACCAAGGGGTCCGGGATGGGGGCTGGGGGCAGAGCTGAGAGGCCTGATGGGAGCCCTTTAAAGGAGGACGGGGAGCTGTGACGCCTGCGAGGGACGCCCGGGGAGACAGCGCTGATGCATGTCTGTGATCTCATTTGGAAGATGCTGGTGACGGAGCTTGATGTGGGGTGAGACACCGTCCCTGCTGAGAGCTGACGGTTCAGCCAGCTCCTGTCTCCGGATACACTGATCACACTCAGCACAGCCCTCACCCTCTGGCTCCAGGGGTCACTGCTGCTGCCTCCCACAGGGAGGACTTGGCCCCTCCAGGTCCATCCACCCCAGGACACAGACAAAGGCCTCGTGGCTCCCAGCACGGCAGGCAGTGTGGACATGTTTCCCGTGGCTCCCAGCAGCCCCGAGCGTCCAGCAGGGATGGGGGCCCGAGACACCCACAGGCCCGGACGACCCCGGCCGCCCAGCGACGCTGGAGCAGGGAGCAGACACGCAGCGAGCAGCGGGCACGGCCCCCAGCACCAACTCTGAGGCCACAGCACACCCTGCAGGGCAGCCACCCCGCTCAGCCCCTGCTCCGGGGTCTGCAGGCTCACCCTGCGGGCGGCTTCACCACGTCCAGGCCCGTGTGACCCGCGGTGCGGAGGGCTCAGCGTCAGGGCTGCAGGGTGTGGAGCTGGAGCCCACAGGAGCCAGGGCGGGGTGCGCGGGCCGGGCTGGGGCCTCCCCAAACCAACCGAGCTGCGAGGCCAGAACAGACGCAGGCCAAGCAGGAACCTCCCCGGGGGCCTTTGTGGGGCCGGGGTTTCCTGGGACCAGCTGCCCCGCAAGGGGCAGGAGTGGGCGTGGACCGGGGCCTGGAGGGCCGTCTCGGCCCCAGACGGGGCTGGCGGGCTGCAGGGGTCGGGGAGGCTCCCTCGGATGGTGGCGGAACCCAGGGCCTCGAAGCCTCCGTCCTGCACGTTCACTCTTTTCCTGAACCTTCCCCTGGGGTAGAGCCCTCTGTCGCCGCCCAGCAGCCCTAGTCTGTCCAGTAGCCACTAGTGAGAGCCCTTCACCCCCGCGGTCTGAATCCATGACCAGCCCTTCTGTGTGAGCTGAAAGAAGGGCTCCCGAGTAGATTCCTTCTCATGAAGATGGAGGGGTTTCTGTCTCAGCCAGACTGAGGAGTGGGAGAGGGGGGAGGTAATCACACAATCAAGTCACTACCCGGACAGGGAGAAGCCAGGCTTTCCATCAGCCCCAGGGACTAGTGGGTGTTTAGCATCGCCCCACACAACTTCCCTGGTGGCTCAGACGGTAAAACGTCTGTCTAGAATGCGGGAGACCTGGTTCGAGCCCTGGGTTGGGAAGATTCCCTGGAGAAGGCAATGGCAATCCACTCCAGTACTATTGCCTGGAAAATCCCATGGACAGAGGGGCCTGGTAGGCTACAGTCTATGGGGTCACTAAGAGTCCGACACGACTGAGTGATTTCACTTCACTTCACGCAACTTCCCGTGAGAAGACTCGCTGAGCCTGCTCGTCTTACTCTACGTTCACGGAAGCACTGCTGGTATTTGTCACCCTGGCCGCACGTCCCTTTGCCATTAAACCAACACGAATAATGGTATTTTTCAGGAACCAGATTGAATTAATAGCCAAACAAATTCAGAGTGTGGTCAAACACTTGTTAAATATAATGACAAACTTGTTACCATTAGTATCTGGAAGACTTAAAAACTGAAGAAAAGGCCAAACCCACATAATACAGGCAGGCTAAGATGTTGGCCGCATGCATAAAAAATGTTCACCATTTTGTTCATAAAAGAAAAAGAAAGGGGGCACCACAGAGAGCAAAGCTGAGGTGCCCTTTCATCTCCGAGGGCAGCTGGGAAGATGCTGTCAGCGTTTGCTCAGAGGCGGACTGACTGCTGACTCCATTTCTGGAAGCAGCTGACAAAATGCTCCAAAACCTCACACTCTCCCTGCGCTCGGAAACAGCAATTGCCCTGATGCAGTTTTATCTGCGGGAGTGCTAACAGCCTGATCCATAAAGGGGTGCTGGTTAAAGACATCTAATGTTATAACAGAGGGATCCAGCCTCACTTGGAATAATATTAAAACCCTGGATGTAAAAACGATTAATGTGCTGAGAATTACACAAGTAGACTGCTCCATGCAAACAGTCACACGAATCTGCAAGGGAAAGTCAGGGCGGATACAGCAAAAAATCGGAGACTATATTAAAAACTGCAGAGTCTGCACCCATCTGGGTGGTGAGATTATGGCCCACTTTAATTTCTTTCATTCTTTCCTTAAATAAAAAGAATTATTCCAATTTGTCCCAAATCTAGTATTATTTTTAAAGAGTCAGTGCATTACAGGAAATGCACAGTAACATTGGCTTAAACAGGATAGGATTTTAATCCTCAACCACGTTTTCCAAGTCTAGAGGTAGAGTCTACTGAGGCTGGTTATTCAGAGGCACCAGCAGATAATCAGGCGTTCGAGCGCCTTCTGTCTTGCTGCTCCACACTCCTGGCAGGAGGAATCCATGCCTCATGCTTAATATGGCTGCTGGAGCACCTGCCATTGCACCAGCCTTCTAAAAAGCTGAGAGGAGCATCGGGGACATGACCAAAGAGTGTGCCAGCCAGCAGAGCGTGTTCCTTTTGAGAAAGCGAGTTGAACATAGAATTTCCACATGGCCCGGCAACCCCACTCCTCGGTATAGACCCAAAGAATTGAAAGCAGAGATTCAGATGGATATTTGCACACTTATGCTCAGAGCAGTCTAACTGTGGAAATCAACACAAATACACAAAATGTGGTCCATCCACACAATGGAATAGTTCTCAGCCTTAATTTAAGAAGGAAGAAAGTCCTGACACAGGCTACAAGCGTGATGAGGCTTAGGACGTGTGTGTGCGCGTGGGTTAGTCACTCAGTCGTGTCCGACTCTGCGATAGGGCAAACTGTAGCCTGCCAGGCTTCTCTGTCCATGGAATTCTCCAGGCAATTGCCATTCCCTTCTCCAGAGGAACTTCCCAACCCAGGGATCGAACCCTGGTCTCCTGTGTCGCAGGCAGATTCTTTACCATTTGAGCTACAGGAAGTCAAGGGCATGACACTCAGTGAAATTAGCCAGACTCAGAAGGACGAACGCTGTCTGACTCCACTCACAGGAGGTCCCTGGCGGGGTCAGGTTCATAGAGACAGGAAGTAGATGGTGGGGTCAGGGGCTGGGGGAGAGGGAGGGGAAGAGGGTGAGTTTTTCACGGGGTCAGGGTCAGCTGGGAAGGTGGAGCCTTCTGGAGATGATGGTGTGCAGGCAACATGCCCGTGTGAGTGTGCTTCGTGGCCCTGAGCTGCATCCCTAGAAATGGTTGAGATGCTGACGTTGAGGGAGTGCACACTTCATCACAATTTTGAAAACAGGGAGAAAAAAAGGCGGAAAAAAGGAGGAAAACAAAGGAACAAGGAGGCTCCTGCCTGCCTGGTGTTTGCCAACGTGTCCCCATCCTTCCTGGGCGCCCGGGACCCAGGCCTGCGACCACAGCTGGTGTGAGCGAGGCCGGGACACGGTGGCGGCCGTGCGGGGCTCCCCACGGGGGAGCGGTGGGACGGGGCAGCCTGGCGTGTCCGGCAGAGGAGCCGAGGTCGACTGAGGGATGGGGGCGTCCGGTGCTCCTGGGTCACTCGGGCAGGGCCGATAGAATCGAAGGACCGACACCATGGGGGTCACAGGGGCAGGGTGGTGTCTGGGGTCTGGCCGGGAGTGGTGCGTGGCTGGAGGTGTCTGCAGGGCTGCAGCCCCCAGAGCAGCCCAGCTGCATCTGGAGGCGGAGGAAGGGGCAGGTCAGGCGGAGGGGAGGCGAGACCAGGCCCTCTGACCCCCTCGGCTTTGCCGTCCCAGGACCCTGTCTGTGACCCCCACCTTCTCTAGTGCTCTCGCTACCGCTGACCAGGGCCCTGGGTCTGGGGTGTGGATGCTGGGTCCCTGGGAAGCGGGGCCTCCCAGAACCAGGGATGACCACAACGCAGTGTCCACCCTCAGCCTCCACTTGCAGAGCAGCCCGGAGGGTCCAGCCTCCAGGCCTGGGCCTGCGAGATCCGGGGACGGCCAAGCTCCTGCCCGTACCCCGAGGCCGTGCCCCGGGCCGAGGCCCACTCCGCTCCCACGCGGGGGTCCCGGGACCCGCCCCAGCCGCACCGCCAGCCCAGGCCCCGCTGACCGCCCAGGTGGTGGGCCGGGGGCCGCTGCGGCCCCGCGCGGGGCGGCCCGGAGATGGCGTGACTGCAGTGATGTTAGCGATAGTCCCACAGGGACCCCGGAGAGACCTGCAGAGCGTTACAGCCAAGCGGACGAGAAGCAGAGGGGAGACAGATGTGCTGGGCTGTAAACAGTCTGATTTCTCAATGTAAACCAGACTCGGGCCCAGGACTCCAGGTAAGCGTCCGAGGCAGAGCCCGCCCCGCGGGGGCCCAGGCTCTGCAGCCCTACTCTGGGACGCGTCAGAGTGACCGCCGAGACGGTCCGTAATTAGGCGAAATTGGTCTTGCATTCCTCCCCTAAATCCCCAAGATCTCTGCAATTTTAGGTCTTCTCAAAAAGGAAAACATTTGCTAATTAAATGATACAAGTGAAAAAAAGCATAGAATGTTTCGTCGACTGGAAAATACCAATTAGGGAAGCGGCTCTGTTTTTCCTCCCACCTTGGGCTGAGCGGGGCGCTTATCTCGCTGTGAGGGGTCTGCTGGGAGCGGGGTGTGGGGCAGGGCCCTCCTCGGAGACCCCTGGCGGAGGATGGAGCGGCCGGGGCCTGGCCGGGCAGGCGGGCCGTGTGCTGGGGCTGGGGAGGGGGCCGGCTGACCCTGGGCCTGGGCGCTCGGAGCTGGGCGGCCCGGGCATCGCCTCCAGCTGTGAGGCAGCACCAAGGACAGGGGCCTTGCCCACACATGTTGGTGGTTAGTCTGCTTCCCTGCCGGCTGGCGGGGCCCCTGCCCTGGCCTTCACTCTGGAGTACGCGGCCTGTTTCTAAGGTGGGTGGAATTCATGTGGGTTCACCCCTCACAGTCTGTTATTCACATAAAACGCTCATAGATTCCAGTTTTATTCCATTTTACACATTTTCCATCCTGTTAAAAAATCTTAGTTTATATTCCCTGTTTGATTCTGCGAGACAGTTAAGTGGGTCCAGAAGTTACCATGTCCTGCTCATTCAGTCCTTTTCTCATTGCTGGCTTACCTTCCTGGGGGTTTTGGTTGCAACAGTAACTAGACATTTGCTACTCTCTATTTTGTCTTCTTTCTCACTTGCAAAATAGCACACAATCCATGCTCCTTGAAAGAAAAGAAAAGCTTATGATGTGTTTTTAAAAATATTTTTTATTTGGAAATAATACAGAGTCATGGAGAAGGCAATGGTACCCCACTCCAGTCCTCTTGCCTAGAAAATGCCATGGACACAGGAGCCTGGTAGGCCGCAGTCCATGGGACTGAGCAACTTCACTTTCACTTTTCACCTTCGTGCATTAGAAAAGGAAATGGCAACCCACTCCAGTGTTCTTGTCTGGAGAATCCCAGGGACGGGGGAGCCTGGTGGGCCGCCCTCTATGGGGTCGCACAGAGTCGGACACGAGTGAAGCGACTTAGCTGCAGCAATACAGAGTCACAGGAGTTTTCAAAGACAGAACCGAGAGTCCCATCCTTCACTGGTTCCCCTACGTCCTTCCGCTTACCTGCAGCACAGGGGCCCCAGGACTGTTCGTCACCCCGTGGGGTCTGGTTCTCAGGGACAGCGTGACTTCCCAGCCCCCGTGTTTGTCACCTGAGAGTCACAGACCCCACCCCACCCCTAAGCCCAGCCGCCACCTGCCTGGTTCCTGTGACTATGATTCTGTCTCTTCCCAAAGGACTCCGGGCATCACACGGCTCGTGGCCCTTGAGATCGGGGGTTTGCGCTCAGCACGACGCCCCTTGGGACCACCTATGCTCCTGTCAACAGTTTATTTCTATTATTGGTAAGAGCCTCCCGTGGGGCTCACGGACGACTGTTTATGTAGCCGTCACCAGTGAAGAATATTTTAGTTTCCAGTTTTGCCACGAGAGATAAGGCTCCTGTGAACAACACAGGCACGCATTGTGTGTATGTGTGTGTGGACGTGAGTTTTCACTCCTCTGGGATGAATGCCTGGGAGTGTGACACTGGGTCCCAGGGTAAGTGTATGCTTAATTTTTTTTTTTTTTTTTGAGAAACTGCCAAGCCATTTTCTGGCATGGATGTCCCTTCTACAGCCCCGCAGCGGTGAGCTCGTGTGATCTCCAGCCTGTGGCGTCGTCGGTATTTTCCATTTCCACTGTTTTAACAGGAGCGCGCCGTATCTCGAGATCACCCCCGCCGGCGCCTCCTGACCCGCTAATCGCGTTGGCCATCTCTTCATGGCTCGTTTGCCATCCGTGAGTCCCCTTCCGTGACGTGTCTTCTGTCCATTTTGTCTCTTTGGGGTCGAGTTCTGAGTGCTCTTTTTATCTTCTAAACGTGAGTCGTTCATCAGAGACACGAACCACAAACACTGTCCCCTAACCTGGCACTTACCTTTCATCCTCTTTATGGAAGCTTTTGCAGGGCAAGAGTTTCAGATTTTAATGATTAAAAAGCGAAAGCGTCACGCTTCTGATGCTGTGTCTCAGAACTCGGCCGAGTCCTGAAGAGTTCCTTCTATCTTTGCTTTTGAAAGTTTTCCGTTTTATATTGTTTAACTCTGGGATCCAGTGTGAGTGAGTTTTTTAAGAAGGTGGTGTGAAGCTCAGGTCAAGGGTCTGGATGCGTAATTGCTCCAGCCAGTGCCCTTCATTTAGAAGACTCTGCTTCCTCTGCAGCGTGTCTGCAGCCTGGCCGGCGTCCGCACGCATGTGCGGCTGTGTGTGGGCCTCATTCCACTCCCCTCACTGGGCGTCCATCGCCCCAGCATCCCTTTTTAATCACAGCAACTTTACCGTAAATTGGTGTGACTCCTCGACCAAAGCCTAAAACATCTTTTTAAATTAGCTATGCTGATCCTTCTACCTTCCCTACAGGTTTTAGAATCCATTTCTACCAAAAAACACAAACGTTTTCCTGCGTTTTCAAAGGAACTGTGTTAAATGTATATAGATGGATTTAGGAAAACTAAATTAAAATATAAAGTGATCTACGTAGTTAGCGGCATGAATCTACTGATTATGTGGGTGTCATAGATGCCATGGAGAAGCAAGTGGCAGCCCGCTCCTTCAGTGTTCTGGCTGGAGAACCCTGCGGACAGAGGAGCCTGGCGGGCTGCTGCCCACGGGGTCGCACAGCGTCAGATGCGACAGAAGCGACTTAGCAGCAGCGTGGACGGCGCCTCGCTGTTCCGAATCCCTCTGAACCATCTCCCCACACCCTCAGCCCACTGCTCTCTTGAGCGCCTGGCCTCTTGCTGATTTGTGTGATCGGCTTAGAGGGAGGGGTGCATGTGTGCCCAGGAATGTCCGACTCTTTGTGACCCCGGGGACTGCGGCCCACCAGGCTCCTCTGTCCGCAGGGTTTTCCAGCCAGAACACTGAAGGAGCGGGCTGCCACTTCCTTCTCCATGGCATCATCCAGGCCAGAACACTGGAGTGGGTTGCCATTTCCTCCTTCAAGGGATCGAACCCGAGTCTCCTGCATCTCCTGCCTTGCTGGCAGATATTTTCTGGCTAAGCCCCCGGGGAAGCCACCAATCCCTTTGGATAGTAGCAATATTCATATTTTCTTATTATATTGTTAGGAATATTTCCTCTGAACCTGCAAATCTTTCTTTTTGGTTGGTGTGTTCAGCAGAGACGTGTTTCCTATTGAAAGTGTCCAATGTCTCAAACACCTCCATTATTTCATGCCAAGATTGTGTTAAATTCCCCAGTGTGTTCTTCCAGAAACTCCATGCTTTCATGTCTCTGTTTAGATTTTGGTTCGTCTTTACTGTCCTGTCTAACTGAGGATTTAGTTCTTTTGCTCCAAACGATTTAGTGGTTTTGCCCTCGAGCGGCAGGCCGTCCCCTGCCCTGTCCAGTGAAGCTGCCCCGCCCACCTTCCCCGCACCAGGACCCTGGGCTGGCTGGAGGGCTCCGGGTGCAGCCTTGCTCTGCTGTCTAATCTCGAATCTGCTGTTTCATTCCTGGCCCTTTGTAGTTGGTTCTAATATCTTCCGGGAAATCTCCACTCATCCTGTTTCCTTTGTACTTCGCTTTCAGAAAGTTAATAGCTAGCCTGCATATTTCCTCTTTAATGAGAATTTTAAGGAAACTTGGTAGGATGAAAATAGTCCTTTCTTTTAATTGGAATGAAATTAAATCTGTAGATTTGCTTTTGGAGAATTGAAGTTATACTGCGTTGCCCCAGTCAAAACCATGTTGCTTTTTTATTTATTTAGATCTTTTCTTTAGGAGAGTAGGCTCTTAAATTTTTTAAACTAAATTTTCTTTGTTTATTTTAGTGTTTTGCCAAGGAGTTTCCTAGAGTAGTCTATGGTTTTTGAATTAGAAATGTTGTCACACGGTGTTTAGAAAACTGTTTACTTACGGCGCTTTTATTTTGCACTGAGATTTTATCTGTTCTGGTGGGTTTGTCCCTTCCTTTTAAATACTTTTAATTGCATTTACTTTTTATTTTGTCACGGTGCTATCATCCAAAGCAATGCTAAATAGAATAGGTAATAGCTTTTTTCTTCTCACGTGTCACCTTTACGCGAACTGTAGTGTCATTTTCTGATGGGTGTCTGTCAAAAGTTAACAGTATTGCTAGGTTTTCAAGCATTTCCCTTTTTTCTAAAAACATGAATGCTGAGCTTTAAGCTTTAGGACTTTGGACTTGGTTGGATATATAAGCTTCTGCAGCTTCTATTTGAGATAGTCATAGAGTTTTACCATTTGTGAAGTTTCAGGAATTCATAGACAGATTGTCTACTGGTCTTGTCTTGGTGGGAGAATCCATCCTTGGTTTGGTGCCTGGCAGAGTAGAGGCTTCATAAAGCCTGTCGTCTGGACACGCGAGTGTCGCGGAAAGAGTGCAGAGTAAGGCCATCCGTGGTTCCGGAACGAAGGGTCTGGGGAACTGGGGAGGGGGCGCCCAGGCCCCACCCGGAGCTCAAGGTGGCAGCAGCTCCAGCAGCACCCAAGAGAAGCCCCAGCTTGGCTCCCACTGGCCAGAAGGACCGATCCTAAGGTCCTGGCAGAAGGCGAGCAGCCCTCTCGGGCACAGACCCATGCGGCAGCCAGCCCACTCGGGCACAGACCCACCAGCAGCCTGCTCAGGCGCAGACCCAACCAGCAGCCCACTTGGGCACACACCCAACCAGCAGCCAGCCCACTCGGGCACAGACACACACCGCAGCCCACTTGGGCACAGACCCAACCAGCAGCCAGCCCACTCGGGCACAGACCCGCGCGTCCCAGGCTCTGGCGTTCTCGCCAGGGTCTGCCGTCCGTGGAGCTCCACGGGCTGCCCAGAGAGAAAGGTGCAGGGCCGCCGTCGCCGGATGAGGCAGGAGGCACCCGGGCCTGAGTGCTCAGGCCTCGCGCAACCACGGAGGTCTGTCCAAGGAGGGCCTGCATTTGGAGCTGGGACCAAGCTTGTTACAAGAAAACACAGGAGGAAACGTCGGCAGCCCTGGTCCAGGCACAGCTCCTCACGGACGACCCCCAACCGTGATCCATACAAGAGAACGTGGGTGAGCTGGACTCTATCAAAATCAAAGTCTTTTCTGCTTCTAAAGACACCATGAAGAAAACAATACTCACGCCTCTGACCGTCCGCTCACATTTAAAAGTGCCTGGGACTGGACGTGAAATGTCCCGTTGACGGTTCCTTCCTTCCACGTGTAACTCTGGCCCCAGCGTGTGTGAGCGTGAACCTTCCAGTGCTCAGGCGCCTCCTCCCCAGAAAATTCTAGAATCTCCTCTTTATCACCCACACTGCGACGCGCATGTGGGAAGGAGTGTTTCTTCTCAAACCCTTTTAACATAAGGACTTTTAAAAAAGTGTTTCTTTAATTTTGAGGAAAACTCTCGGTTATTTTTTCCAGTTTTTTTTTTCCCTCCAGAATCATTCTTCTTGGGCTCAGATTCCTGTTGCTCGCGTGCTGGCCTTCTGCGTTTGGTTCCGTATCTTTTCGTTTTCCTTATATACTTTCGTCCGTTAACTTTTTCCTGCTACTTTTGGGTGACGTCTCCCCACATGGTGTCTGCCTTGTTACATGGCAGCCAACACCTCGTTTTCTTCCCAAGGGAGCCCCTCCCTGCTCCCAGGAAACACAGGCGCAGAACCGCCAGAGCCGGAGGAGAGAATCGGAGTGAGGAGACAGGGCGCTTGGGTCAGGCAGAGACTTCAGAGATGACTCAGCATCTGGTTTTAAACACCGGAGGGGATCAATTGATAGAGGAGGGGGCCGCTTGGGTACCGAAGTCCCTGCACGACTGGAGTCCTGCGGTCTGCGGTCAGCAGCTCACATCTTGCACTAGCAGCAAGTGGACTGGGAGACCCCACACGAGCCACAGCCCCCTTTTGAGAGAGTCAGTTCCTAGGCAGGTTGATAGGGAGTCTAGGGGTCCCCAAGGAGAGAGGGGTCTGGAATTCTCAAGGAGGAAGAAAGGACAAACTTTTTTTCTTTCTCTACATTCCTTAGGATTATATAACAATAATATATCCTGCCTAAGGACAGTCTCTGGATCAAACCTTCTGGCCAATTCTGTTATCTTAAAATGTAAATTATGGGAGTAGGTCTGATGAGGTCTTTACAACCTCCAGACATTCTTTGGATTATATAACTTCATTGTTAACACTAGCAAGCAGGTACTCTTTCTACCCCCTTCTGATGCCTATGTCAGAAACTTTCTCTATCTCCTTTATACTTTAATAAAACTTTATTACACAAAAGCTCTGAGCGATCAAGCCTCGTCTCTGGCCCCGGATTGAATTCTTCTCCTCCGGGGGCCAAGAATCCCGGTGTATTCGCGTGATTCAACAACAACCTTTCACGTTGCCACAGCTGGAGCAGCAGCAGACAGGCACACAGCAGCTGGAGCCGCAGCCTCTGGAACAGCCACAGCAGCCCATGGTTCTGGTGGGTTGAGGGTGGAGGAAGTCAGAGGACCAGGTGGAGAGAGAGAAGGTGCTCAGGTGTGGGGCCTCCTGGGCCAGGAGCCTCTATATACCTGCCGGGTCAGGTGTGACCTGGGCACATGCTTACTTGTCTATTTCTCCCAGAGAAATCTGTTTAGTTTTACCTTAAACCAACTCTATTATTCACTCTATTTAGTTCATACTGTGCACATTTACTTTTTGCAGTTTTGGGAAGTCTGGGGTCCCTGCTCCCTCCGTGTGACAGCTGAGGTTCTGGGCTCTGTGTCCTGCATGCTGAGCCTCCCTGGGTCAAGGGCGTCTGAGAAGCTGAACGAGCCTCCAGTCACACTGGCCTCAGACGCAGGGCCATCCCATCCCATCCCAGTGTGAAGCACCAGGGGGAGGAGCCGGGCGGTAGGGGAGGGATGTGGGGCCTGGACGGCTCAGGTGCCATGCCCTTCTCCGTTCAGTTTCTGGAACAGACACGGCCTCAGTGCATCCAGGGAATAAATGAGTGAGCGAAGAATTGGGACCCGGCCTCCTGCTCGTCACCTGTAGCGGAACTCAGGCTTCTCCCCTGAGTTTACCTGGGATGTAAACTAAGGAAGAGCTCTCCGTGAGGCTGTGGGTTCAGGGCGACGCTCCGAGGAGGCTGAACCTTCAGAACACAGGACGTTTGCCCAGGTCCAGGCGGGGCCTGTGTGAGGGTCAGGGGTCAGCAACACGCGCCATCTCCCAGCTCCAAGCCTGGGGCTGTGTCTAATTACTTCGCCCCAAAGCACGGACATTGTCTGTAACTGTCCAGCCTTCTCGTGCAGATCCTCCACCGCCCCAGAGCCCAGCCCAGCCCACAGTCTGTTCACGGCTCACTGCGGTCACTCTGTAGGGGGCAGCTTGGGGCCCCAGCGCTGGGCATCTGAGATGTCACCAAGTGGAGACCGTCCTGACCTCAGGACAGCATCACCAGCAGAGGCACCTGGAGCCCCTACCCTCCAGCGGCAGGGAACCGCTTCAGGGTGGGCTGGCCGGTCGTCAGGGACCCACAGGGAGATGGCCCTGGCTGAGACTCACATCACGTGCTGTTGAAACTGGTTGGGAAAACCTGGGGAAGCGGGAGTACAGATGAGCCTGAGAGTCACGTTGCTGAGTGGAAAAGCCAGCCCCAAGGGGCACACATGTTATGATTCCCCTTCTCTAAAGAATTCAAGGAATACCCAGTGACAGAGAGTGGGGGTTGCGGGGGGACCGGGTGGGCCTGGCGGTGGTGAGAGGGAGAGGCTGCAAAAGCACGAAGGGCTTGGAGGGTGTTTGGCTGTGAGATTATCGCGTAAACCGCTTTCAGACGTTCCAGAAGCAGACTGCCCCTCAGGGTGGTGGGCCGCGTCCAGGCAGTTGAAGGCCCAACTAGAGCCAGAGACTAAGCTCCCTGAGCAGGAGGGGATTCTCCAGCCCGCAGCCTTCAACCCCATCTGAGCCCTGGGCTCTCCTTGGCCTCCGGCCTGCTGTCTACACTGCAGACTCCCCAGCCTCTGTAATCACGAGTCGATTCCTGATATTGAATCTCTCCGTATAGTGGTACATATGTATACACATGTGTTCATTTGTCGTCCTGCCTCTGAGAACCCTGCTGTGACTCCTGAGGAAGGTGGGACTTGGGGGTCCATGACCCCAGGGCAAAGGAGCCACGGGCATGTGGCTCCAGCTCATGGCTTTCCCCAGGGCTTCCTGGCACCTGGACCGCGGCCGCGTGGAGTGGGAGACAGGCAGAAAACACCCCGCGGAGTGGAGCAACTTCCGGGCGTCGGGCGGGACGGGGAGGGGGATGACGGCGGAGCAAGGCCTGCCAAGGCTAGGGGCCCCCGCCGTCCGCCGAGACCAGGATGGGGGCCTTGAGTGAGTCACCGCGGCCTGCTGTGCCTCCCCCGCTGCCAGAAGAGCGTGTTTCTGGCTCTGCGGGAGGTTCCATCACTCACGCTCTGCCGAGGCGCGTGCTCGCTGTCTGAGGCAGCGGAGCCTCTCTGCGCGCAGGTCCTCACTGTGCGACCTTGGGAAGCCACTCACCTATCCAGCTTTAGGGCCTTGAGTGTGACCAGGGTCAGGATGGACCCTGCGGGCATGGGGAGTCTTGGGCCTCGGGCCCACAGGACAACGTCCCTATTCTCCCCTCCCTTCTGCCCCAGAGCAGCGCAGAGGCCCCCGTGAGGAGGACCCCTGCCCTCCACCCCCTGCCAGCGGGACGTGGCGGGGGTCTGCCTGGGGCAGGCAGTGGTCTGGCAGGAGCAGGGTCAGCACACACCCGGGCACGCTGGAGCCTCTGGTCAGCAAGGCACAACGGCCCGAGGTGCCCCTGCCCTGGGCCCAGGCCCCCTGGGAGCCAAGAACCCTCGCTTCACCGAGAACAGCAGGGCGCTGTCTTATCGGAAGAAGCAGCCAGGCCACCTGCCGTGTCAAAATCACTGTTCAGTCTCCGAGCTGTGGGGACTGCTATCTTAGCTCCTCAGGAAAGGCTTCTCTCACGGCAGCTCTGACGACAAGCCATGCCTTCCCGGGGACCCAGCTCGGCGACCACAGCAGTGCCTCTGATCCAGCGCCCGTTCCTCCAGACCTGCGCCGCTGATCACAGCCGGACACAATCACCATGACTTTACACCCAGCAATGATATGTTTCCAATAGTCACGTGTGGATACGAGAGTTGGACTACAAAGAAAGCTGAGTGCTGAAGAACTGACGCTTTTGAATTGTGGTGTTGGAGAAGACTTTTAAGACTTCCATTGAATAGCAAGGACATCAAACCAGTCAATCCTAAAGGAAATGAGCCCTGAATATTCATTGGAAGGACTGATGCCGAAACCGAAGTTCCAACACTTTGGCCACCTGATGCAAAAAGCTGACTCATTGGAAAAAACCTTGAAGCTGAGAAAGTCTGAAGGCAAGAGAAGGGGGTGACAGAGGATGAGATGGTTGAATGGCATCACTGACTCAGTGGACATGAGTTTGAGCAAACTCCGGAGATGGTGAAGGACAGGGAAGCCTGGCGTGCTGCCATCCATGGGGTCGCAGAGGGTTGGACGCGACTTAGTGACTGAACAACAACGATGCTCTCCCAGAAAAGCAGACACAGGATGCGTGCTCACTGGCCAATCGCCGCGTCTGTGGGAAAGATGGGTCCCAACGCCGGGAGAGCCTGAGCATCGTGTCTGGGCCTCCCCCGCTGCAGGCTGGAGCTCTGGGCCCCAGATCCCAGCTGGGCCCACACTCGGCCCACGGCTCCATGCTGATCGGACGCATGCTTGAGGACTGGACCACTTCCCAGCCCCTGGTTGCCCCATCTTGCCCATTGCAAGTTCGTGCTCTAGAAACATGTATGTGTCTTGGCTAGATTTCTGGAAGCCAGGGACCTTGAGACACCATTCAAACACTCAGCCAAGGCTCTTTCTAAAAGCCCCACCAGCACCACGCAAGAGGCCAAGGGACAGAGACCTGAGCCTGGCCCGATCCGGCCCTGAACCGGGCCGAGTCCGAGTGGGGACAAGGGTCAGGGCAGGCAGACGGCATAGATGTGGTGCGCTTCACGGTCTCTGAGCCACAGCTCAGCTCTGCCGCCGGAGCAGGAAAGGGGCTGCAG